>NC_135306.1:97051213-98333713 GCF_048772815.1 Callospermophilus lateralis
TGTACTTATCTTAAAGTGATATCTTTAGTCAAGTTGCTGACTCAAAACTGACAGAAGGAACTAGCAGGTCACCAAATTTTCCTAGTGGGTATTGGAGCTCTTTGTGCCCTCACTGAAGGGCTGTAGCTATGGAAACTTAAGGTCAGTGGATGTCTGTGTTCGTATCATTGAAGTTATTTGAAATTGAAAGGTCAAGAAAGAACCTAGAGCCTCCATCTGTGGGAAGGTATGTATTTTTTTAGAGGAAAAGTTTGAGATGCATATGAATATAAAAATGATCCTGCTATCAGGATAGCCAGGCCAGATAAAGATTTTGTTCATCAGCTTTCCATTACTGTGACAAAATACCCAAAATAATCAAAATATAAGAAGAAAAAGTTTCTTTGGGCTCAGAGTTTTTGGACATTTCAGTTCATGGTCACTTGACCCTATTGCTTTGGTCCTGTGGCTGCACATTATGCCATGGCAGGAGGTCAAGGCAAAGGAGATATGTTCACTCCATGACAGGTAAACAGAAGGAGGGGTCAGGGCCCCACAGTCCCCTTCAAGGGCACACCCTCAGTGACCTAACTTCCTTCTACTACACCACATCTCCTAAAGATTCCTCCACTTCCCAGTAGTGCCACAGACTGGCAACCAAGTCATCAACACCTGGGTTTCTGGTGGGCGCTCCATAAGCAAACTGTAACAGGTATCTTCCTTGTGAAGGCTTAAGATTTGAATTTCCTACCTTCATGCAGAAAAACAGGAAGTTGAATCCAAGCATATCTTCAGTCTTGTTGCTTCTGAGTAGGAGCCTTCCCTTCTTAGCTCTCTCTAGTCCTTCATAGGGAACCCTGTACATGCACATGCACATGGTACAATGTACAGTGTACATGTACATTGCATCCCCATGGGAGAGAAGTGCTCTTCTTCATTGCTTTCTTGGGTCCAGTGGGAGTAGTATCAGCTACTAACCTCAGCTCAATGCCAGATCATTTATGGCTGTCAAACAGGGAGGTTTCGAAGTCCAAATGTTTTGCCTTGTCAGTTATGGAAGACTGCTGCTATGATTTGATATGATTTGTTCCCCAAAACTCATGCAGGAGTTTACTCTCCAATATCATTGGTATTAAGAAGGTGGAAACTTAATCTAACTCCAGGGCCCTTGGGAGATGATTAGTATATTTAAAATAAGGTGATCAGGGTAGAGATCCCATGATTAGATCCTTGTGGTTTTATAAGAAAAGAGAGAGACCAGACAAATGCATACAGAAAAACTTGCACACACTCTGTCTCTTGCCATATGATACCCTGTGCCTTCTGGGGACCCTGCCAGCAAAAAAGTCATTAACAGATGAGAATCCTTTAGCTCCAGAACCATGTTATTTAAACCTCTTTCTTTTATAAAGTTAGCAGGCTTCGGGTGTTTCCTTATAATAATGCAAAACAGACTAATACATCTACCCTTTGAAGAAATAAAGGAGGGATTGCAACAACATTAGGGGGCTACTCTTATTTAATATTTACCCCCACAGACTCCCTGTCTTATTCACAATGATATCCCCAGCTCCTATTTATTGTCTGACATATTAGAGGAACTTAGGAAACAGGGGATGGAGGGACAAACCTCAGCAAAGCTTTCCTAGCCTCTAACAAATCTGGACAATGAGCACAACAGAGACAGAACATGAAATCCAGCACTAGCTATATAGTTCTAGTCCGTTTACCATCTTGTTAGCTGGGCTTCAGGAAACAGAACTGAAAGATGAAGAGATGACCCTTCACATCACTTAGGAACTCTTCCCAGCACATTGCTGCAATTCTCTGCCAAACCCTAAAGCCCCAAGGCTCCTCTTAGCTCAGTAACATCTGTGCATTTCCTTAAGTCCATTTCCAGATTTGATAAATATAGAAGGCAGAACAGAGTGGAGCAGCTCAAGGAAGTAAGAGTGAGGATAATGGGTCCCTGTGCCCTAGAAATCTGGCACCACTGGACTGTGCTAAATTAGGTGCAAAGAAGCCATCTGGTCAATTTAGTTTTAATCCCATCAAGATTTTTGAAAAAACCATTTGAGAGTGGACCAGGCATAAAGGGAAAATTTTAAAATAGTATAATTAGATGTGATGCCAGAAAGCCTTGTCATGAGGCATCTAAGAGCAAGGAAGGAAAATAAAATAGAAATGGCAAATGTGATTAAATAAATACACCAAAATAAATAATAACAAACCCAAGCAGGCCTTGGCCTCAGCCCTGCATTCTTCTAGTCAGTTTGCTGCCCTCTGTGTGCCGGATTGCTTGGCAGGCTGATCTTAGCTGGGCTGGGTTCAGCAGTGCTCAGGAATGTGAGTGGGAAGAGGTGGCCAGGCACTGCTGCCCTGACAGGGTCTCACCTAAAGGCTGGAAGGGATCTGACTGACAGACACTAGGCAGTGCCCTGCTGTTTTGGTACCCTGTACTTGACAGATGTGACACCATGATGTAGGTACTTACCACCTCTTCTCCCTAGGACAAAAGACAAGCTATGAGAAGTTTTTCCAGCACTGAAGTGACTGCTATTTAGTAAGCCCCTTGCACTCTGTAATCCCTGAGAACATGTGTAGAAAAACTCTATGGAGATATAAAATTCTGGTATTTGGTAAGGCAGCACCAGGAAACACTGGTGATCTTGAATTTCCAGTGCTGGTATAACTTTAAGATTTCATACCAGTTAATGCCCAGATTCCTGGGATCAAAGCTCTTTAGAACCAAGAAGGATTACCTCTATTACTCTAACCCAGAAACACATCCAAGAACAAAGCTATCAATTAAATTGGAAGTTGACATATTTTCTCTATTTTATCAGTTCCACATCTTGCCAGATATAGTCAGATAGAGCATTATGTACAGAAATTGTTTATACAAAGCAATAGCACTTATAGTACTTGATGTAAAAATAAACAAATAAATAAATAAAACACTTAGAGTCCAAAGGCATGGTTCTGTGTCTAGATCTACAACTTACTTTGTGATCATAGGCAAGTCACTGAAAGTCTATGAGTTGCAATTTGTTCATGTATAAGAAAGGTAAGAAAGGTATAATTCCCTATCTTTGTAAATTATAAATTGACAAACAATTGTTAGGTGGTGTTATTATTGTTAAAATCTTTCAAAAAATTATTAGAAATATTCAGAAAAGAATATGTAGCAACAGGCATTCTCTTGCTCAGAATGAGGAGAATGAGCTTTGTTTCCCATTTTGGGGTAACTTCCTTCACTTCTCTAAGCCCCTCTAGATTATTTGCAAAAGGATAAGGTGAGATTAGATGCTTATCTAAGATGCTTCCCAATATGAGCACCCTATTGTACATAAGTTAACTCACCTTAGGGAGATTGACTTACAACCTTAAGGACTAGGTACCAATGGCTCAGAACCTCCATGTTCTAGATAGGGGTTTGCAAACTACTACCTACTGTGCCAAATCCAGTCCACTGCCAGTTTTTGTAAACAAAGCTTTATTGGCACATGGCCATGCTTATTCATTACTATGATCTATAGCTACTCTCATGCTACAATAGCAATTCAGCACAGAAACTGTAAAAAGACAAAGCCTACCGAGTTTATTATCTTTCTCTTTACAGAAATTTTGCATTCCCTGTTCTAGATGGTTACTGGGTGGTTTCAATAAAAATATCAAATCAAATCTTACTGTAATTCTTGTGTTAAGTAATTCTTGTGTAATTCTTGTGTTAAGTACTTTAACACAAGACACTGATAAATAATAATAATAAATAAATAAATCTACTCAATTTGTGAAAGAAAGAACATCGATACCTTGGTATTATTTTTACATACTGAAAGCATAAATAGTGAAGGTTTTTAGGTCACAAGAAATAAGGCCTATGTTATGTTCATAAGATAAATAAAATTTCTCTTGTAAAGCAAATCAAAGAAATCACTATTTCAAAGGAAATGAATCCTCATACTTTGTATAAAAACCCACCTATTCCCTGGATTGGAAAATTCTCACACTTTTTTCTCTCATGCCATTCCCCTTCATGGGGGAATTGATATTTACTTTCTTCCCACTCCCACTGTTCATTCCCCAAACCCAGAAAAACCAGAAACAAGGAAAGGATTAAAAACAGCAAATTCTGAAAACATCTGAGTCTCTTGAATTTGCAAAGCAGAGAAATGAACCAGAGAAGTAGTACTTCATCATCATATAGGTATTGAGTCCTACCCCCACCTGACACAGAGACTTTGGACATACAGGGTCTAAAACAAGAAGGTAATGGAAAGTAATAGGAAGAAAGAAAGAAAAGGCACAGCCACCAGGTGGGACATTCTCTAAACCTTTAGCAGAATGAACTTTCTTCCAAGTGGTTAAGTCAACATAAGATTACCTGCTATATGAGCACATGTGTGCTTTTGCAGCTCATGTGCCAGGGAGAAGTATTACCTTCCATTAATAGTTATCTAGTTATCTACTGTATATCAAGCCATCCCAATTGTTTATTAGCTCACAAATCTATACATAACTAAGTTTAGCTTAGCAGTTCTTCCCCAGTCTCTCCTGAAGTAGCTCATACAACTACAGGTTTTAGATGGTCTAAGATGGCATCACTGGCTCTTCTGATAGTCAATGCTAGCCCTTGGCTAAGTCACATGTCTCTAGCAAGCTCCATGGTGGAGGATGTGTTTCTAGCAGAAAGAGAAGGCAAGCACTAATGCACAAGCACTTTTCAAGCCTTATCTTGCACCACATTTGCTAATGTTGTATTTGTCAAAGCAAGTTTCCTGATGTGTTAGCCAGCTTTCCGTTACTATAACAAATACTTGAGATAATCAACTTAAAAGAGAGAAGATTTATTTTGGCTTATGGTTTTGGAGATTGCAGTCTGTGTTCTATTGCCCTGTGGCTTTGGGCCTGTGGCAAGGCAACAGATCATGGCAGAAGCCCATAGCAGAGCAAAACCACTCACCTCATGGCCAGGGAGCAGAGAGCACAAAAGAATGAGGTCTTTCAATCTCCTTTGAGAACATGGCCCCAAATGGCCCAAAGACCTTCCAATAGGCCACACCTTTTAAAATTCCCAAAACTTCCCAATAACACCAACCTGGGTCCTGCGCTTCTAAGACATGGGTCTTGGGAAATGTTTTAGATCCAAACAATAGCACCTGTCCAAGCCCAAATTAAAAGAGTAGAGAATAAGTCTCTAACCCATAGTTGGAAGAACAGCCATGCACAGAATATGCATTCAGAGAGGGGAGGAATCTGTGCTCATGTTTCACAATCTAACACACTGTCCTAGTTTTTAGTTCACAGAGGATACCAAGTCAAGAGTCAAGTATATCACGCATATGCAATTTGTGAATCTGTGAGGCATCAGAGGAGGGACACTATATTTGAAGGACTCAGAGAAACTTGGGATCCTAGGTTAGCTTCACTGCTTTCTTACTGTGTGATATCAAAGACATATTTGATCTCTCGGAGCCAATTTCCTCATCTGTAAAGTGATGACAGAAATGCCTAGCACTGTACTTTTTATTGAAGTCTTCTAGGATTTAGCATCTGCCTACAGAAATCTGTGTCTCTGCCATGCCCCATGCCCCAGGTGCCAGGCCCCATGCATCAGGACTAGCAATGATAATTGAGGTAGAGAATGTGGGTTTGGCTATTCTGAGCCATGAAGTTTAAATAAAAACATAATAATCCCCAATATGCAACTTCTCCCATCAAAAACCGTATGCCATATAGAACTGTTTGGTCTTTAAAGACCTGAAGGCCTGAGAGCCCTCCAGACCTCCGTCTTCACAAGAGGCCATGACTCACACTCTCTGGAAGGAAGGGAAGAAGCAAGGAGACATTAACCCCATCACACTCCAATTTTATTCCTTGTCCAGTCATAGAGTTGTTAGTCAAAAAACAATGTCAGGAAGGGAAGGAGGTTGGTGAGGGGAGAGACTTGATCTTGCCAGATTCTGTTAAAGAACTTGAGTATGGACATTCAGATTGATACTAACCATCGGAAAAGGCTCTTGGAGACTCGTGCATAACAGGCAAAGGTGAATTTTCCAGAAAATTGGAAGTCATTGTTCATCAGTTTTTGAGAAGGTGAGGTTCAGGACCTGTCTTCTCCGATGCAGAGCTGTGGTTCCCAAGCACCCTACCCACAGAACAAGACCTGGGTGGGGTCTCTTGTGGCTTGTAGCAGCCAGATCTGAGAATCCCAAGGCAATCTTACAGCCAGAGTGTAAATGTACTTGCTGGCAGGAAGTACACTAATAATTAAAGTGCTTTGGGGACATTAGGAGAGTATGTTTATGTAAGGTTCTGAGTGATTCTTGGATGCAGTGCTAGGGCCTTAAAATGACATGTTTGCTGTGGGGATGATGTTTATTGCATCAATAACCAAAACAGAGAGGAGCATGAGGTAAAATGATTCTCAACAAGTCTACCACAGGTGCTTTCTCTAATGGTCTCAAAATGATGGATAGTTGGGGGGGAAAAAGTCAGTTGCCCAAATGATTAAAGTGAGTTAGGTTGACCAATTCATTCTGGTTTCCAAGTTTTAGCACTGGCAACTACATCCAAGAAATCCCCAAGTCCCACGCAAACCAGAATGATTGATCATCCTACAGTTGGAATATCATATAGGTACCAACACAGTCACCCATCCAGAGAAAATTTAATCCTTAACACTCAATGATATTTGACAAATACCTTGTAGCAGGGATAAATTCAACAACACATTTAAGGACAGCTCCTGCTCCTACATTGGTCCTCACCGACCATGTTAGTTAAAAAAAAAAAAAAAAAAAAAAAGACAATGACCAAAAATAAGAGTAAGATACAGACATTTTAAGAAATTGGCTCACATGATTTCAGATACTGGCAAGTCCAAAATCCACAGGGTTGGGCTGGCAGTCTGGAGACCCAGGAAAAGTCACTATTATGAACTTGTGTCTGAAGGCCATCTGGAGAATTTTGGAGTTTCAGTCTATAATCTATTGCCCTGTTAGTCTGTTTCCTCTTAAGTTTTTCACCCAATTGGATGAGACTCACCATATTATGGAGAATAATTTTATCTATTCAAAGTCCAGTGATTTAAATGTTAATCTCATTTAGAAAATACCTTCACAGCAGCATCCAGATTGGTATTTGACCAAATATCTAGTTACTTTGGTTTAGCCAAGTTGATGCATTTTAACCATCAAACCTGCTCAGGTGCTTGTTGCTCTATTTTGGAACTTGAATGTCCTTCAAAGGCTCATGTGATGAAGGCTTGGTCCCCAGGGTGCTGCTACTGGGAAGTAGTGAAACCTTTAGGAGATCTCTCCTTCCCCTCTCCTCCCATCTCTCTCTTCTCTTCTCTTCTCTTCTCTTCTCTTCTTCTTCTTCTTCTTCTTTCTCTTCCCTCCTCCTCCTCCTCCTCCTCCTCCTCCTCCTCCTCCTTCTTCTTCTTCTTCTTCTTCTTCTTCTTCTTCTTCTTTCTCTCTCTCTCTCTCTCTCTCTCTCTCTCTCTCTCTCTCTCTCTCTCTCTCTCTCCCTCTCTCCTTCCAAGGTAAATAGACCTCCTCTGCCATGCACTCTGTCATGATTTTCTGCTTTGCTACTGGCCCAAAGCAATGGGGCCAAGCTACCATGTACTGAAATCTCTGAAACTGTGAGCCAAAATATTTTTTTTCCTCCTTTTAGTTTGATGATCTCAAATGTTTTGTCATAGCAACAGAAAGCTAAGAAACTAGTCAAACGAAGATCTATATACAATGCCAGACCTGTTAGCAACTGTTAGATTCTCATGGCAGATTCTAAGAAGAATGTCTTCCAAGAACTCTGATAACCTGATATCCATGTGAATATCACCTACACTGGATAAGAACCAGAAGGTTCTAATTGGGCCTCTTCAAGACAAGGAGAAGAGCAAGACTGGGACTAAAGTCTTGGCCAGGGCCATTCTCATACTTAATGGTGTTTTGAAGTCACAGTAACACTGGAAGGAAAGCACTGATATGGCGTCTCCTCCCTAAACTGTGGGAGGAATTGGAAAGCAGCAACTCTGGCCTCTATGAAAGTTCTGGGTGTGCTAGGCTGCCTGGCTCTGGCTATAGTAGTGACAAGAGGAAGGAAAAGCAATGCCTGTCAAATTATACAGCTTAGAACATGGCTGGACCTTTCTCCTTCTAGTTAATATATGAAAGTATGGCCTGCTGCCACTATTTAAATAGAATATATGATCCTTAAAATATTACAACTGTAATTTTCTACAAACCATAGAATCTCAGCACTGAAAGGAACTTAAAGTTTATCTAATCATTGTCTCCAGCTGTAACATTTATTAAAAATGTACTGCAATAAGCCAGAAGCAGCATCATTGTTTAATTGGCTCTGATTCTCCAGTCTTGTATTAAGAACAGACTTTGTTGAAGGCATTTGAATTCTTCCAAGGGACTCTAATTGCTTTTTCTACCATGGCATTTATTTTACTTCAGTCTTCTGTTTTGTTCATCCTGTCAACGATTCACCTGGGTTCTCAGTGATTAGCACAGACCCAGAGAAAAGGAGGGACAAGGAGGATGAGCAGTCAGAAAAGAGGAGAGTAGAGCCTAAAGACAGGCAGAGGCATGAAACAATAGGAAAGGTGAGGCAAAAATGGAATGGCATGGGTGAAGTGAGGTGGAGTGGAATGAGAGGAGAAACAGCCAGGACCAACAACAGCAAGAGAGCCAAGAGAGGGGCAGAGGGGGTGGGAAATGCAGCAAGACCAGTCCCAGGGCCAGGACCTGACGAGTGGAGCTGGGCTGGGAAGGAGTTATGTGGAGGAGCAGATTCTATTTGGTGGTGGCAACAGACCCACCAAATGGTCTGAAAGGACCAAAATGTTGGTGGCTTGGCCACAGGCAGAAACAGCTAGCTCTGTTAACCTCACTTCTACTCCAAATGGCCTACCCCAGTTTCTGGAAGTTGCTGTAGTCAAATTCTACACCTATAATGTAAACTGGCTCTTCTTCCTCTCAGACAAAAGGGTGAAATTTTGCCCATTTTTGATGAGCTTTCCATATTCTGTTTAAAAATGCCCCGGCTGACATCCCTCTCCAGGAAACCCAGTGTCTCCTCTATGTTAAGTGTCCTATTCTTAGGATACTCCCTCGGCTAAATGAAAACACACACACACACACACACACACACACACACACACACATCCTCCCAAAGCATATTCTGTCATTTGTTCATATCAACAAACAAGCCACAGAAATTCCCCAAACCCTCTAAAAAACATGCTTATCCAGCATTTTCCCCAGCAGACACAAAACTCACTAATTCTCACACACACACACACACACACACACACACACACACACACTCCTGAACATTGAAAACTAAGCAGCTGGTCAACCTAAGTGGAGACATAATATTTCAGAGATCATCCTGACAGCCCATGGGGGAGTCAATACTGTGGCCTCTGATGGTGTTGACCAGGTTGTATATCGAATGTACAGTATGTCAAAAGGAAAAGTCATTTCCAAGAACAATGATGGAAGTTGCCCAAATATGTGCTTAGAGAAAACCAAGTGAATTTGGGTTTTGGTCCAAGTAAAATATCAAAAGGATGAATCAGAAAAATATATATGGGGGGCTTTGTAAAGTTATTTTTCTTTGTACGGTTAAAATGGCAGAGTTTCAATTCAAATTTCAAGTGCACAAGAGATGTGTCAAATGATCCAGTTTGTAGCTTATGACCAGCCTGGAGGGGAAATGATAAAACATTGTTTTGATTATGAACCTAAGATTGTTTCAATAAACACAGCCTGGAGATCACGTTAATTTCAATTTTTTTAAGTGTCTCTCTTTCTTTACTGAGCTTTGTAAAAGATTTTTTGTTTTGTTTTTGATGGGGTCTTTGAGGTTCCCACTGCAGCCTCAGAGCCTTCATCATCCCTACTGTTTTCTGAAGTCTTTTGGTCCTTCTGTGTGAAACTCCTTAGAGGTAATCTGGAGTCTAAAGCTTTTATATCACTAGGAAATAAATCTCATTCTCAGGGTCAGTCAAAGGCCATGAGACATTAAATGACAACCTGCAAAGCTGACTCCATGTGTCTGTGACTTTGAGGGTATGTCAGGGAGAGAACTTGGGATTAAGAGTAAGAAATCCTGATTTCAATTCCTAGTTGTACTATGTCTGAGCTTTGCCTCCTTCCATGGTTGTTTTTTTTTTTTTCATTCAGCAAATATCATTGAGTATATAATATGTGCCACACATCGGTACTGAAGAGAGAAACAGAAACCAAGTTAAGGATTTTATGTTTGGGACAGGGTGACAATGGAAACACAAATTGTATAGTGCAGTATGGTACTTGTGAAGTAGAAATGCAAACAAGATACAAACATCTCTCAGATGAGAGGAAATCCCTCTTTGGGGAAGAGATGGGTAGCTGGGCTTTTGCAGGTTATACATGGGCTCAGTCTCCAAAGATGGGTAGAAATCTACCAGGCAAGTAAGGAATGGGTGAAGGATATTCTTGGTCAAAGTAAAAGCAAGCCCAAAACTCAGGCAACACAGAGCATATTGGGAAGTTGTAGGCAGAGTGCTACAAATGAATTACAAACCTTACAGAAGGGGTAAAAGGAAAGGGTCTCAGGAAAAAGTGAAGGTAAATGATAGGCAGAGACCAATGTAATGTTATAAGGTATTAATAATAGGAGGTCATATTTACAGAACTATTTGTATTGTCCAGCACTGTACAAACATTCTACAAACATCATCTCATTTAATGTTTACAAAAATCCTAGTAAGAAGGTGCTATTGTTCCTCTGTACTTAATGGATGAGGAAACTGGTCCTTGGAAAACTTATGTGACTTGTGCAAGATACAGCAGTACAAAGGGAAGCTGGGACTACATCTGTCTGGCTGCACAGTCAGTCCTCCTATGCTGTACTCCTTCCCTCACATGAGTTTATTGGATTTCGCAAATGAATATCATTGATGACCTTTGCTTGTTCAATTCTGATAGCATGTAGGATCCAGAAACTATGTCTTAATGGGTTGAGAAGTCAGCAAACACATGGGAAAAGATTAAGATCAGGTCCAAATCTTGTCATTTCAATGTCTGGTTTAGGCCAACAAAGCTGAGGGGATGCAATGAACGTGAAGGTTGAGCCAAGGATAAGGCATTCCAAGGAAGAAGACTCGGAGTCTAGAGTGTACTGAGCATACCCCAGGGGAAGAACATTGGCCCAGCTGGATGAGAAAAGAGTGCTGAACATGGTGTAAAATAATTGGGAGTGGCACAAAATGCTCCACAGTTCAGAGATGGGAAAAATTACTTCCAATGGTTACTATATCAAGAGAGGCATCATAGAAAAGATGACACGTGAGTGGGGCATTGAAGAGTAAGGCAGAGCAAGGGTGGAAGGACAATATAATTGCAGAATGGCCAGCTGATAAACAGAGTGAAGCAGTAAATATAATCCCAAGAAACTAACAGTTTACTGAAGCAGACAGAGTCCAAGTGTGAAACTAGAATAAGGAAACACTGGTTGGGACCAGGTGATAGAGTGCTGGACTAAGAAATCCAGCCTTAACTCATGAGGGAGAGCCACTGAGGGTTTCTGTACAGAGAGTGATGGATCAAGAACTGCCCTGAGTGATACCCTGGCTGCCTTGGTCAGGTGGAGGAGAATGCTCAGTCAAGATACCCACTGCAATAGTCCAGGTGTGGGGTGATGAGGTCCAATCTGCAGAGGTTGCAGGCAAACAGAAAGAAAAGGAGTTCCCAAGACAGATGATAAAAATAGAATCAATTGGACCCTGGGTGTCAGTGTTCACTCAAAGTATTCAACAACTTCAAGAATACCTATACTGTTAACAGAAATAGAAAAGCCAGGGCAAAAACATGGGTTATTTTCTTCTTCTTTTCATATCTTTTAATTATTATATACATAAAAAGTTTTTTAAAGAAAAACCTGAAAATGAAGTAAAAGGAAAAGAAAAACAAATATCTGCAATCTCACTGTAACCATTCTCTTTGGTTTATATTTCCATGTTTTTTTTCTTTCCTCACACTTATGTATTTTTAATATTTTAATTTCAAATTAAAATTTTAAAGCTTTTTTCACTTATCAGATATAATAAACATAATTCCACATCAATAATTGCAATTCACCATCATTTTACTAGTTACATAGAATTCTACTTTATGGAGTTATCACCAATCTACTCCATGTTTTCTGACACCAATAGTTCTGCATGATTCCAATTTTAATTATAATTAACATCTTTGAAACTGAATCTCTGTGTATCTTTAATTACTTCTTTAGAATAAGTTCCTAAAAGCATGATTTGTGATCAAACGAAATGTACCAGATAAGGTCTTTAAAACATATTGCCAATTTGTTCTTTAGAACAAATTAACTACTTATAGTTTTATCAGCAGGATGGGAAAGTGAACAGAGAAAGTCTTTTGCTGAAGAGAAAATGTGAGTAGTTTCAGACATGTAGATTTGAAAGTGCCTATAGGATGCATCAAAGGCAATGGTAAAGAATGAGTGGGGAAGGAAGAAACTAGATTGGAAAAGGAATATCAGATTCTTCTTCCTGCTCCTCTTCTTTCTCATCACCATCATTCCTTCCTCCTTCCCTTTCCCTCTCTCCACTTCTCTTTCCTACAGATATTGGTGGAGTTGAGCCAGGTTGGCCCTCCAGAGTATAAACGGACAGCAGCCCAAGCCAGGAAGACAAGTGTCAGCACAAGAGGAAAGAGTGGGTCACTCTGAGTGGCAACCTCCCAGTGACCCATGAAGATAAGAACATGGCAGCCCTATCTCTCTGAAGGTGAGACTGGGAGAGACTGCAAAGGAAACCTTTCCCTGGGGAATATCCAAGTTGTCACTGAGGTGAGGAAGAAGAAAGGATTCTAGAGTAAACAAATCAGGAAGCATGGATTTGCTCACTTTAGAATCATGGAATGTGTAGGTTTGAAGAGATGGGCATCAGCAGATGTTGCTTGAGTTTTATAAAGACCTGAACCCCTTCCAGGGGCAATATGGAGATTTGTTTCATCCTGTAGGCACATATTTCCAACCTGAATTCTCTAGAATTAAAACTTCTCATTTCCTCCCCCCAATTCCCTCTCCATCTCCACTGCTAAATTCAAGGATTTGCTCCTTCTGTCAGGCAGAACAAGGAAAGTGGGCAGGGGGCTCTAGAAGTTATAAGGAAACTTCCCACAGAGAATCAGGCTCTTCTCACAGCAGGTGATGGAAGAGTGAGTCACTGAGAAGTCATCCTGTAAACCGCCAGAGCCATGTTTGAGGCCCCACACTTCACCTTTCTCCAGCCCTTCCCTTCATAGCCAAGAACTTCCACTCCAGCAGAGAGGGGCAAGCTGATAACATCATACACTGGAGGCTCCAGGATGTCTCCACTGAGGACACGAGGCTATAAACATGAGAAGAAGGTCAGGCTCCAGGAAGACACTCTTCATAAATCCTCTTGATCCTTACTGTTCCATCTAGAAAGAAATTAAGTACAAAATATTGGCCTTGAATGAGGTTCATCCAAAATTTATACAGCTGAAAGGGCTGTGTTCCTTTGAAGGAAGAACTAGGAAATGCAGCACTGGCTGATGGTTCTAGAAGAAAGAGAGAAGGGGCAATTTCATCAACCAAATTGATTATTTCATATCTACCTGTAAAATAATATTTTACCTGTTACAGAGTGGGTGCTGATTCTTACAGTGCAGACTGAATAGTTGTAGTAGAGTGTTTCTGGGTATTGTGATATCATAGGTTTTGATGAACAGAGTTTTTTCTAAGATAGTGCATTCTGTGAGACAATAGGGAGAAAAATTTCTTGTGAGTAAATCAAAGTTTTGGAAGCAGAAAGAACTAGGCATGATTTTGGCTATTTTACTGAACTACTCAGTCTGTTTCATCCACAAAGTGGATATAATTAAAGAATTTTGGATGAGCATTAAATGTGAGGATGCATGTCAAATTAGCATGATACCTAAAACAGGTTAACTGTCCCATAAATATGAGTTTTTCATCATCACCATAATCATAACTACAATTATTATTCACCTGGGTGAACAATAGTCTGTAATGTCCTCAAAGGAATTAAAGGAGGTAACTGGGTTATGGAAGGACTTACTCACTTTATGGATCTCCTAAATTAACCAACAGCTAATAGTGTCACACAGAAACTAATATTAAATACTCTGGGTTTTTCTGAAAATGAGTTACAAAAGAAAGATGATGCCTGTCCTTAGACAATAGGAAAATGTGGACTGGTAAACCAGCCCTTGAATGCTGTTCGAGAATGCAACGTCATTGACAGATAATACATTCATTCATTGATTTGGTGACATTATGAGTCTCTGATGTATGCTAAGCTCTGTTTTGAGCAATAGGGGTATGGTGCTGAACAAAGCAAGCCATGTTCTTGCTCTTATGAGCTTACTGAGAAAGAGGTAAGAGCTAAAAGATGAACAAAAAAGCAAAAGGCTAAAATGTGCTCACAGACCATGGGTAGAGCACAGTTACCATGGAGTCCTTACTGTCCCTGTGAACATTCTTTGAGTGTAAAATCTGGAAGCAGGATAAAGAAAATGTAGATGAAGACTTTGGAATCAGTCAGCCAGGTTTTGAATCTTGGTTTATCTTTTTTGTGTGCCTGATATCTCTGAGCAACAGCTTCTTTGATTATAAAAAAAAAAAAATTAAGGACAAAAAATAATTTCCTTCCAGAGTGCTGCAAGGATTAAAAATGACAAGTCAAGTACTTAGTTTGATGTCAAACATATGACATGCATTCAATAAAGTACAGCTACTTTTCTATTTATGAAATTTGCATCTTTGGTTATTATTTTTTCATGCATCCTGGTTAGATTTTAGTGAAGTTACTTTGAAAATACACACTGTCTTGGCTGAAGAAAAGGAGGGTGCAAGATGTTTGCCCAAGGCTTTGCAGATGCAGGGTGCCACAGACAATGAACTTAGCATGTTCATCATGTTAGCATGACACTGACAGCTTGAGTCCTAGATAGAACCCTGGAGAAAAACTGTAGCCTTGGAGGGATCCGTTTTTTGGTGTGGAAAGTATACCCATAGGTTCCAAGGGTGATATTGGACAAGAAAATCATTCAAAGGCATAGACCAGAACCCTAGTAATTAAAATGCACGTTGGGATAGGCTTCCTGAGGGCTTACACCATTTTTCTCACTTGATCCTCAAGTGCCTCTTGACAGGCCTCTTTTATTCCTCATTATATTGTTTGCACTTAAAAACTGAATGGAAATCATTTCCATTGTTGTTGTTGCTATTGTTTTGTTTAGTAGTCTGTTATTTTAGTCCATCTTGTGTTGCTATAGCAAAATACCTAAGCCGTATGATTTATTTTTAAAAAGAGGTTCTTTGGCTTTCAGCTTTAGAGACTGAAAGTCCAAGACCGGCTGCCATTATCTGTTTGGCCTCTGATGGTAGACATCTCCTGTATCAAAACATGGTGGATTGTATGACATGGCAGGAGCATGAGGGAGAGATGGGTCGGGGGTGATGGTGAGGGAAAGAGAGAGAGAGAACTAAGGGAGTCAAACTTGCTCTATAAGGACCTGCTCACACAGTAACCAGTCCAGTTCTGTGATTTAACCCACTTCTTGGAGATGAGCATTAATCCCTACTGAGGATATTGTCCCCACTAACCTAATCACCTCCCAGCATGCCTAAGTATTAAAGGTTCCACCACTTAAAGAACAAAGCTTCCAACACACAAACTTTTGGAAAACAAACCATATCTAAACCATAGCACTTTTCACATTGGCATCTCTTCTTTTAATACACATAATATATATAGTGTCATTTTAATCATTTTTAAATGTACAGTTCAGTGGTGTTAAGCACATTCACATGTTGTGCCTATTGCCTCTCTGAAGCCTCAAGGTCACATGACTGGTGGAAGCGGTACCCTGTGGTAGCACCCTTGATGTTCCCTATTACCTAATTCAATTCCCAATCACCAGACTTGACCTCATTTCTGGTCTAGAACTTCTGGTGCTTTTCTTTCTGCATAACAGAGAGTGGTTTGGGCACCAAGGTAAAGCTTCATTCAGGCTGCTACGTCCTCACCTTTCATCTGGAATATAGTTTGTGTGAAATTTAACATCCTTTACCTGCTTCTGACACACACTTCCCAGGACACGATTCAAATGGAGCCACATTTGGCTGACATCTGCCTTTCTGACCTGCCTAACTCGGCAAGGCTTCTGGGATCTGGCAGAAGAGAGCATTGTAGGGTTGCTGTTTCTGGCAAAGGCAGGCAGGGTTTGATGCCTAACATAGCAAGGGACAAGGCAGGGTTCCTAGGTCTTTCCCCAAGGCCTTTGCTAACACTCTGTGGGGTTCTTCAGGAAGTCACTCTGGGGCTGGGCTGTCAGGAACACGAATAACAAAGTCAGTTTCTATACAGTGTCTTGCTGGTGATTCATGTGATCCCCCCACATTCTTCCAGGTCTTCCAAAATATTTGAGAATGCTTAACCCTATGTGAGGAAACTAATCTGACTTTTAATTATGATAATAGTTCATGTTGACTTAGTGCCTAGTAGGTGCCAGCTAATGTGCTAGGTGACCTGAAGGATGGTACCTGTGCCGCATTTATCAATAAAGATGAAAGATGAGGAGATCTCTGAGACTCTTGCCAGGCACCATGCCTTCTAAATTCCCAAAGGTCCACTTAACCAAGGATGCTTTCAGGATAAATTCATTCTTTAATCTGACCTAAAACTCTATACCACTGACTAGAACAAGCCCTCATGACCAGCTTAATAAGCCCCTTCAGCACTCTTAGTCTTAAGTCCAAATTCTGGAGAAAATCCAGGGCCACCTCTTCTATGCCTTCTTCACCCAGTGCTGAGCCTTTGTGGGGGCCCTCTCCCTCATCCATTCCAGTAGCAGGGGTAAGCAATGAAGAGACCAGAGGGAGTAAGTGGACGAGACGGCACCTCTAAAAAGAGAAGATACCATTCCTCTCCCTTCTCACCAACATGATTCCCTCTGACCACAGTGACCTACCCAAATGGACCTGTGAACTCTCTTCCACCCTCCCTCATGTCAGAGCACTTCCCCTGGGTTTAGGAGGTAATGCCCTTACATTTTGAATTTGTGAACAACTAGGCTTTTAAATCTCTGGTCTCAGGGATGCCTGAAAAATTCTGGGAAAAAATCAAAGTCTCCATATCTTTGAGAAAATTTCAATAAAGGGGCCTTAGGAATACAACTATGTCCATCCTCTGTAGTGTCTTCAGTAGTATGTTATCAGAGTGGTTAAAACAAACAAACAAACAAAAAAAAACCCTCAGGACATCTATTTTGATTGCAACACAAATGCCCTCCATCCCAGAATAAGAATTTATCAAGGTCTGTAAATTGTACACTAACTACTCATGTCTGAACTTAAATAACACAAGTTCAGACAGAAAGTACCATGTTTAACTTTCTTTACTTCACTTCAACAAATGGAAATGCAGCCATTGGGTTCCACTCATTCCTCACTGTAGCTATTCTTTCTCTGGCTTCTCTGAAAAATTCTACCCTGATTTTCAAACCCAATTCAATCACCCACATCTTATCCTGCTAAACAGCTAATGAAGCAGTAGCCATTTTTCCATTATCCCAGTCCACTCAGCTTCCTTCACCAAGTTGTTCGGTCAGCCTCATGACAGCATGAACCATCAAACCTTCACATATTAAATCAGTCATCTGCACAAATAGCAAAAGTTCAGACTGAGGATGTTTCTCTCCATAAAGAGCACCCAAATCTCATTCTACTCATTATCTTATTTCTAGACCATAGAGGAATATGTCAAAATTGGTGAGAAAAACTTAAGGATATAATTTTCTGAAAATTTAGCATAGGAATGTGACCACCAAACAAAAAACGAACATGTTCTTAGGATAAATTTCTGGAACACAAAACACACAAGCAATATCCTCCTTTGTGTTATTGGACCACACCTGGAATATTCCTTGCTTCACTTCCAGGCATCACTGAAAGATGCCTGGAAAGAATCATTGGATCCCTCAGGGATCTTTAAAAGAACAAGACATGTAGCTTCAATGAAGAAAGTGGTTAATGTCTTGGCATGGATATTGGAGCAAAAACCATGAAAGATATCTTCAAATTCTCTAAGACTTGTCAGGAATCAGAGAAGAAATGGGACTAACAGGTGGATGTTGCATCTCTGCACTATTAAAAAAAAAAGTTCCCAGGAGAATTTTCTGAAAGTTGAACTGTTTATAAAGTGTTTAAATAGCTACTAGATGACTGTTTGACTTAAACACTGCACAATATTCATGTTTAGAGATAGATTAAAGTAGATAATATAAGAACTCAATACTAATGCATAGATTTATATTCTTCAACTCATGGATAAATGAAGAGGTATCCTGTCTTACCTGTAAAGCACTTCCTAGAGTAGGAAGTGGAATTTTCAAAATGGCAGCCCTAATAAAACAAAACTTCTTGGAATCATAAGTTGGGGTATGATGGATGGAGAGGAAGAAAGATTGGAATGAAGCTCTAAACAGAAATAGAGGATATACCGGAGGAGAAAAATCAGAAGACATGTAGATGAAATGTAGTTCCCAAGTGTTTAGAGAAATTTGATGGCCTGAAGAGGGACTTTATGAGGAAATTTTCCCAACAAAATGAAAAGACAAACCTCATAGAGGAATTTATTGCTTATAAACGCAAGCTTGGGAATCTAATTTGTAGAGCAGGAATCAACCTAAATTTTCTTCAGATCTGCCTTGGCAAGTCATTGGGCATCTTCTTGCCTTTGTACAGCAGGAAGATAGAGTAGCCTCCCTGAAACACCCTTCAGCTCCATCTCTAAAAGTAATTTCCTCTCACCTTACCTTCTCATTTTATTTTCTTTATGCTCAGCAACCAAATGAAAACTAGAGAGCAGTTGACCACAGAAAGCCAAAACTCTGAAGATGGCCACTGCAGTTGTCATCAACTAAGAAGGAGATAAATGATGACATCTAAATCCTGAACCTGGGCTCTGCATGACCCATCCCAGTGCCTGGGCCAACTCTAAGCCATCTGACTCACCAAAAGGAATTCTCTTGCAAAACCACTATGTGGTTCAAGAATTGGTTCTTTCTTAACTGACGATAAACCACTTCCTACTCTTATCCCACTTCTTACTCTATAGTTTTGGGAGAGGTGCAAACAATATATTCAATTCATGAATTTGTGTTTTAGAATCATAATCCAAGAAGCCATGTTGCATAGTATTAAAACCCTGTGGTCATACTGCTTGGGTCTGTTATTTGCTAACAATTGACCTTCAGCAAATTACTTTTCTATGCCTCAGTTCCTTAATTTATAAATAATAATAGTACCTAATTCATAATAGAGTTCCTTCCATCAAGTCAGAACAAGTCTGCTGCAAATTATTGCTTCCCTCCTATGGATTGACTTAGCTCCCAGCCATGCTGTAGGATAGCAAGAAAGAGATGGGAGATGCCTTTGCCGTGTGCATAGCAATGCAGAGGGTCTGGGAAAACCAGGCTTAAATTTTCTCTCCAATAAATAGATCCTGCTTCAAAAGGTAAATTTGGTTGTCTCACCAAGGCTCTGTACATTTTCTCAATTCCCATCTTCTAAATTTACCAAGGAAATTCAAATAAGTTCCTGAGGTTTTAAACCATTTGGTTATTAAGAAAGTCTTCACTGAGAACCTACTAAGTACTAGGCACTAGAGATACACTGGAAAGCAGAAATACATTAGTTATTTTCTCCACTCTCCAATGCCCTCCCCCTTCCTTTACTATAAAAAGTTCTATCAAGCTTCCCTTTGCCCTTTTCCTTCTTCAAAACCTGATTCCTAGAAAAATAACTTGATAATTCATTCATTCATTCATTCAACAAATATATGTTGAACTCCTATTAGAAAGCACCTACTATGTACCAGATCTGCAACAGGTAAAATTTTAAACATTTATAACTTCTCTTATGTGTATTTACATTTCAAGGCTATTTTTCTCTTACTTTTTATTGAGATATAATTCACATACCACAAAATTCGTCCATTTAATTCCTGTGTAATTCAGGGTTCTTACTATTTTCATAAAGTTGTGCAACCACTACCGCAAATTCCAGAATATTTTCATCACTTCAAAAAGAAAACCTGCACCAATTAGTAGTCATTCTCCCAATGCCTCTTTCCTCCAGCCCCTGAAAACCACTAATTAACCTTCTGTCTCCATAGATTTACTCATTCAGGACATTTCATATAAATAGAATCATATGTGCCCTTTTGTGTGTGGCTTTCTTCATTAGCATAATGTTTTCAAGATTATCCATGCTGTAGCATGCATCAGTTCTTCATTCTTTCATGGCTGAATAATATTTCATCATATGGATATGTTACATTTTATTTATCTGTTAATCAACTTATGAACATTTGGATTTGTTCCACTTTAGGGTTATTATGAATAATTCTTTATATGAATGTTCTTATAAAAGGACATTCATATTCACTCCCTTGAATATGAATGTTCATATAAAGAATATGAACACTTATTTTTATGTGTGTACACGTTTTCAATTCCCTTGAGTCCATACCTGGGAGTGGAATTACTAGGTCATATGGTAACTATATAGTTAATATTTTGAGGAACTGCCAACTCTTTTCCAAAGTGACTGAACCAGTTTCAATTCCCACAATGAGAAATGAAGATTTCAAGTTCTCTATTCTAGCCAACACTTATGATTGTCTCAATTTTTGTATTATAGCATTCCTAATGGGTATGAAGTGATATCTCCTTGTGTTTTTGATTTGCGTTTTCCTAATATTAAATGATGCAGAACATCAGGGGTTTTTTTGGCTTAGTAACCATTTGTGCATATTTTTGGACAAGTGTCTATTCAAATCCTATACCTACTTGTTAATTGGTCTACTTGTCTTCTTATTGTTGAGTTGTAAGGGTTTCTTTTTTTAATTCTGGATATTGAAGTCTTATCATATATATGATTTGAAATATGTTCTCCCATTACATTGGTTGACTTTTGCTTTCTTGATGGTGTCTTTTGAATTATAAGTTTGTAATTTTCATTCCTTGGTAGTTTGAGATTTTGGTGAAATAGTTAAGGAACTATTGTCTAACTCAAGGTCATAAAGAATTATGACTATGTTTTTTTCTAAGAATTTTATAGGTTTAGCTATTACATTCAGGTCTATAATCCATTTTTATTTAATTTTCATATATGACATGAGTTAGGGGTTCAAATTTATTCTTCTGTATGTGGATATCAGGTTGCCTCAAAAGACTATTAATTCTCCCTTGAATTATCTTGGCACCCTTGTTGAAAATCAGTTCACCATAACTGTAAAAGTTTATCTCTGGACAATGAAAATATATATATATATATATATATATATATATATATCTCCTTATTTTGCATGTATGTGTGTGTGATATATACACATATACACATATATATCCTTGTTTTGGTACCACTCAGTCTTGATAACTGTAGTAAGTCTTGAAATTTAAGTGTCAATTTTCTATTTTCTACTCTTGGTCTTTTTCCCTTGAATTTCCATATGAATCTTAGGAACAGCTTGTCATTCCTGCCCTCCCTCACAAAAAAGGGGGCTGGAATTTTGATAAGGATTGCATTGAATCTGTAGACCAAATTTAGGAGTATTGCTATGTTAGAAATAGTAAGTCTTCAGATCCTGAACACAAGGTATATTTCCATTTTTTAGGTATTATTTAATTTCTTTCAACCATGTTTTGTAGTCTTCAATATGCAAATCTTACATTTCTTTAGTTAAATTTATTCCTAAGTATTTTATCCTTTTTGACACTGTTGCAAATAAATTTGTTTTCATAATTTCACTTTGGGATCATTTACTGCTAATGTATAAACATATAGTAGATTTTTGTTTTTTGGTCTTGTATCTTGCAATATTGCTGAACTCACTTATGAATTCTGATGGGTTTTTGTGCATACCTTAGGATTATCTATATACAAAATAATGTCATCTGCAAATAGAGATAATTTTTACTGTTTTCTTTTCAATATGGATAGCTTTTCAAGTAGTATTTCTTATTGTGCAGTTGGAACATTTTATGCTTCTATTAACTAATCTCGGGGATCAGGAATATGAGCTCCATGAGGGCATGAAGTTTATTTATTTCTCTGTTATAGGCCTAGCACACAGATAAGTTCCTGGTATATAATTACCATTCAATAAATATTCATGAATAAATTAGCAAAAAAAAAATCAAGTAGATAAGACAGATTAATTCAAGATTTTTTTCCCTACATCCTGTTATCACATCATAAGGTGTGACTTATTCTACTCATTTAAAGTGCCTACCTAGTGCCTGGCACTTAATTGGCACTCAATATTTATTTAATGAAGGGGAGGTAAATGAAGTCATAAATAAGTTTAAGGTTTGACATTTGCAAGTATATGAGTAAGACCAGATGGTCAGAACTGTTGGAGGAAACACCATCTGTTGAACAGCTCATTTCCATCTCAGTGGTAAATAATGCCATCAATTCTTTCTCGGTGTATGGTAAATAATGTCCCCCAAAATCACAGTGACAGTGAAACTCTGTCACAACAATGGCAACAACTCTACAACAATGGTTGTTAAAACTTGTTGCCACAAAAACAATACCATTATGTAATTCCTCTGATTTATATCACTTCAATAGCAACAAAGCAAGGGATGGCAGGCCACCTGGGCTGACCTGCCACGTCCCTATCAGCACTCACCACCTTTCTTCTTCTTCTTTGACTCTCACCCAGGAAATACTTTAGGTACATCTGGAAACACAGTGAAAATACTTGGCAGGGGCACCATGTGAAAAGTCAACAGAAACACTCAGTGAGGCCCCAGTAGGTCTGGGGCCCAGGGCTGGCAGATGGGGTTGGGGGGGTCGCTTGCCAACTTTCCCCAGCTCCTGCTCACTCTCTCTTCTTTTAAAGGAACATTCATTGTCCTTTCTATTCCACCCCCATAATTCCAGGCCCTTTCTTGAGGCTTACAGATTGAAATTTATACTTTCCAAATAAGCATTTAATTCTATTTTACTCAGGCAATTATATAAATAATTGCATTGTTATTAGAAACATATTTTAAAATATTAATGACCATAAAGGAGATTTATAGCTATTAAAAAATTGTTAATCCTCAATAAATATGTTTTTAATTGGGTTAGCATATTATATACAATAACTGTCCCACTCATTTTAGGGAGCCTTGACTGGAAGCATTGCAGTTGATTTGTTTTCCCTGGGGTTCTTTAAGTTACACTTTAAGATTGGAGATTAAAAATGGGGAATTTTCCACCCTGAAAAAAAAAAAAAAAAAGATTGACTACAGCAGTGACAAGAAGGAGCAGGCAGCTTAAGAGCAGTTGGGAAGATTCTGGATGAAGATCAGGAGATCAAAATCTGCATCTGCTTCTACTGCTAATTAGCCCTGTGGCTCTAGCCAAGTCACTTAACCTTTCTTAGTCACGGTTTCCTCATTTGTCAAATGGGGATAATCATACCTAGGGGATAATCACATTTCTGTGGTGGGGAATCTGATCCATGAGTGTGTGAGAAACGCAATGAAAGTCACACAGTGCAGAGGTGTGGGGTCAAGGGGATCAGGCTCGGCTCCACAGTGATTAGTGGAACCACCTCAGACATAGTGTTTAATCCCCCGGCCCTCAGTTTCCTTATTTGTACAATGTAAATAATAATAGTGATGATAATAATAACGCCTGTCTTTTAAGGATTTGGCAAGTTTAATGAAATGAGGTATAGGAACCTTCACGCAGGACCTAGCACATAATAAGCATCAAAAACGATTCTGTTCCCACTTCCAATCCATTAGCAATGTTACATTCTTTCCTAAGATGAAATCCTAGACATTTGGGAAATTTCAGACCCACAGCCACCCCACTTTCTAACAGAGGGAAACAGGCCTTCACTACCACATGTCTCCACATTCCGCAGGCTCTGCTTCCCACCCTTTCCCTCACTGCAGATCCAGTCTGTGACAGAGTTCCAATTAAAATGTTCAGCCTGACAGTCTGGTCAAGAGGGAAGTCACTGAGCTGAGGAATACAGGAGGCTACATTGGAGGTGGTTGTGGTTTTTTCCAGGAGAAGGGCTGTAGTGAGTTGGAATTAGGGCCAATAGAAAATTCCTTAGTAGTCAGTGTCTTCCCAAGGAAAGAAGAGGAAGCATGGGAATGACTTATTCCTAGGCACGTAGCTCTTCGCTGTCTGCTCCAGATCAAATGTGACCACTCTGGCAAATGACCAAATCTTGGAATCATGTCTCTCCACATTTTGCCAAGAGTCTTCAAAACTCACAGGAAACCTTGAGACAAACCCCCTCAACCAACCTCCCCAGACAGAATGAGAAAACAACCTGTGCATAGAAACAAGACCCAACGGAAAGGCCAGCACAATAAAGAATAAACAGCCAGAGCCCAAGCAGGTACCCCAGACTGCTGTCAGTTCTCCTGATTTAATGGGACCTCTGCCCACCAACATCCACCCTTCACTGACCCCCCAAAACACACACACACACACACACACACACACACACACACACACACACACACAGAGTCCTTCAGGGGCAAGGCTCAGAGAGCTTAGTTACATAAACCAGGCAAGCTTGTAAAACAGTCGAAGAATTAAGTACTCAAGAATGTTTTGGCCAAGCTACTGACCCATTTCCCGCCCTGTGAAGCCCAGGAAGGAGGAGGGGCCACAAAGAAAAAGAACCAGGGGGAAATCAAAACCAAATTATTAAGTTCTTTCCATTAAATAAATAAACTCCTTCTGACAGGCCCTCCCCTGGAGTCCTGGGATGCCATCAGTCCTGGGAAATGACTTGAAGAAAAAAATAATAAAAACACCAACAAAGAGCCCTTGGTCTCCACTAAAGGGAGAGTGGCCACAGAGCTCATTCACTCCAGCAAGAATCCGGTGAGCATACAGAGTTAGAGAAAGGGGCAGTGAGCAGTATGTTGATTGGATGGGAAGAACAGAGCCAGGAACCAGTGCCTTTCATTTTGAATTTCTGCCTTGATATACCTACTACTGATGGGAAACAATAATATCTAACTTTCCAGGCGCAATCTCCAGCCCCCGCTGCTTCTGTTTTCCTGGAAGGGCTGCAATCAAGTCGAATGCAGCCTCTCCTCCTTCATTCTGCACTCTTCTCCATGCACTCCATTCTGCATTCCTTCACTAACCTCCCCTTCCAACCAGCCCATCAAACTACCAGTTCCGTCATCTCCTTCTCTTCCTTCTTTCTCATCCCCAGAACCAACTAACTGCCAACCCCTGTGCATTCTAGTCTATACCTTCCAAATCAGGACCCCCTTCTGCAAATTCATTACACCAGATTAATTCAGAAGTTCATCAATATTCACTTTTATTAACAATCCTCTTTTTAGTCTCCTATTGGCCTGTTAGACTATGTAATCTGCTGCAGTGCCATGGATGTTATTATACTTGTAAAAAATAAAATAAAATCATATAACATTCTGATTAAAGACCTCCATGAACTTACTGTCGCCTTAGGTGGGCACACAGGGCCCTTCACAGTCTGCCCCCTACCACCCTCTGCAGCCCATCCTTCCTTCCTGAGGACCCCAGCCACAATGTGCTACTGACCATTATCAAGCAGCACCAGACCCTTCCTACCATGATTCTTTGCTGTTTTGCTCTTTGCCCAACCTAGAATGACCTTGCTTTATCTCTTCCTGGTGGTCCCTTTATTCATTTTTTTAAAAGACCCACTGGTAAAGACCTCTGGTCTGCAAAGTCTTCGCTGGTTCTCCAAGACACGGTAAACTCCTTTGTCCCCATTTGTTTGTATCAAATATGGCACTTATCATGGATTCTAATTCTCTCTTCTGTCGGTCCCTCTAGAATGTTTCTCAAGTCTTTCCCTTTATGTTTTATTCATATTTGTCTCACATGTGGCCTATATAGGCACTTCTTAAATTTTTTACTAAATGAAGGAACAAAACGGCAAAATAACCATGAATAAGCAAGTCAGCAATGTGGTCTTGGGCAAATAACTACCCTCTGGTTCTCAGTTTCGCCACCACATCATGAAGGGATTGAGTAAAGGAGATTTCAAAACCCCTTAACAGTTCTGACATTACAAGGTTTTATGAGATTCAGTTGAGAGATACTGACAGACTGGAATTTTCTGTGTGAGAACTGAAGCAGAGTGCTGTAAATATGTAAAGCGGTTGAGAGCCTTCTGTAAACATGTAGGTTCAGGGCACTCGAGAGCAGACAGGTTTATGCAGAGGTAAGCCAGATGTTTTCATTAAGAATGTAGCAATGTACAGTATCCAAACATTATATTAGAATTTGCAATCTGATATGCCTGCAGAAATCCATCCCCAATCCTTTAGGAGAGTAAAATTGATGAAAGGGGCCAGGAAGAAATAGAAACTGCTGAAGAGCAGGTGGGAAAGTAAGCAAGAAGACCAAGTGTGGTGAGCAGCCAGGGAGTTTCTCCAACACAAAAGCCTGCCTCCCCCAGACTTATCTTCCCAGACATCCCAACACAAACACAGATCTTCCACTTTGGCCAGACCGTTCTACTCAGTTTCCCAGGTTCATTGTTACGTTGCCCAGTCCCCACACTCCTGTTCTACTTCTCTTGACTGGATAGACTGGGGCTTTCATCCACCCATATTACCAAATGTTACGCATTCTTAGCATCCCCCCAACAGTTCATCTCCTTAACCACACAAACCCAAGGGAAACTCTTTCCTTTTCCTCTGAAATCTGTAACAGTTGTCTGACTCGACCATCCTATTTATTGCTATCTAGAGTGACACAGTGCCTGACAAATAGAAGACACTTGATAAAGGTTTTTCTGAATTAATGACTGAATATATTAAAAGCTAAGTGAAACCTACAGAGATGAATATTCCTGCATTCAGGAAAACTCACACCATAATGGAAGAATCAGATGAATGAAGAAACATCTGTAAGAGAAATATACACAGAAATTTATTAAAGTGTGTGGTTGCTGGATTTTTTTGGTTTGGGTTTGTTATGTTTCAGGGTTTGGGAGGAAGATTTCCTATATGCCTAAACATCATGTAAGATCCTTGTGAACAGAAACTAAGCATTCTTTGTCCTTCCAAAATACTCACCATATTGTCTTGCCCATAACCACAAAGTATATATTGATTGATTTTTTCTGGATAAATTCAGGATTATTGAAAAGAGAAAAACTATCAAAAAAGTGAGTAGAGCAATGGTGTATCTGAAAAGAGACTTCCCTGAACTAGGACAACTTGGGGGCTTAGTTAAAGCTAAAAAAAAAAAGGCTGCCAAGGAAAGAAAAGAAGCAACTGAGAAGAAAGAAGCAAATAAAAGAACATGGCTGCAAAGAGCAAGAAAGGGAAGTTGGGGGAGGATGAATAATCGTTTCAAATAAACGCTGGGGTCTAGTTAAGAATGGAAACAATTAGTGTGGATGGTGTCAGGTCACATAGTACTAGACACATAACGCATCTGGTTTCAGACAGAGTCGTTTTTCTGTGTGTAGAAGACTGCAATGGGAACAAAAGCGAGTTTAGTCAGAAAATATTCATTTGGTCACATAAAGAGGGAGAAGTCTATATCCAGAGATGTTGAGATTACAAATGAGACTACCTGAAACAGTAATTTAGTTCCTATTGCCTGATCCAAAAACATTATAATGAGGGAGGGAAGAAAAGATAGAGAGATGGAGGGAAAGAGGAAGAAGGAAGGGAAAGAACAGGGAAAGGCCACCTTCCAGCCTCGTGTAAGACTCAGTGGGCACGTTCTCCATTCCTCTTAACTCCTTTCCAAAACTCTGCTCTTCTTATATGCCTAGTAGAGAGGCTACCAATTAACCACACCTAAATTTATAAAAATCAGAATTATGTGAAGCATACAACTTAAAGGAAGAATCTCAAAATTTTAACAACAATTGAATTAATAACCTTCCTTTAATTTACTTAACTGTGGAAAACAATATGCCTTGTCTTAATGAGATTACCCTGTCATGTTTCTTGACAGGTCTGGCATTAGTGCAACAACGTATCGCCAGCATGGATTAATGTTCCTTCCTGTGAAGCACATGGGTTTTACTTTAGCTGGAAAACAATGTTAGTCTATCAGAAAAAAAAAAAAAAAACAGAGGTATGTAAAGAAAGAAGGAGGGGATTAGCCCTAACCACTTTGCCTCAACAATGGTGGAAACATAATGCCTGGTCAATGGTGGATACTTTTTGTATATCTATTGGATGGATGAGTAGGTGAGAAGCTGGGTGGGTAGGTGCTGGGTGGATGGATGAATGGATGAGTAGATGGATGGGTGGGTAGGTTGGTGAATGGATAAATGAATGGGTGGGTAGATGAGTGAGTGTATGAATGGGTGAATGGATGGAAGGTAGATTGGTAGGTGGATGGATGAATGGGTGAGTGGACACTGTGGGTGAGTAGATGAGTGAATGGATAGATGGATATAGAGAAATGGATAAGTTGACAGAGGATCTGTGGTAAATATACTTCTGTGACCAAAATGGACCACTTTCCTAAATCTAACTGGTCACAGGGATAAATCCTAAAGTAATGATTTCAAATAACTGCTCATTTTGGGATACGGGGGAAGAGCAGCGCTTGTGTTATGTTTAAATACTTATTTTTAATGGGATATATGTTAAGTGCCATAAGAAAAGTGTATAACACAATAATCTCACTTGAAATTTATCCCCAAATTTTTTCTCAAAAAAATTATTTGCACAAAGATATTGAAACATAATCTGTAAAATATTTTGCAACCTATTAATATTAAAGTAAATTGTTTCAATTTTGTATACTATTGGCAGTTATAAAATAACAACAGAAATTATAAATCAATACAGGAGCATATTTAGGGTAAGGGAAAATTCAATACTATTTGTGCATTCCCTCTAGCTATAAGGATCATATATATAAACTCTGAAATTGGTTTTTTGTTTGTTTGTTTGTTTTGGTTTGGTTTGTTTGGTTTGGTTTTTTCCAATACATGTGGAATTTAATGCAGGGAATTAGTTATGCAAGTGATGCAGAAGCCAAATGGGAGAGTTAGGAAACCCAATTTTCTTTGTCTTTTTTTTCAGTTTAATATATTTTTTTTCTTATTTTTTAATTTGTTTTAATTAGTTATACATGACAGTAGAATGCACTTATATACTTTGATGTATCATACATAGATGGGATATAATTTCTCATTTCTCTGAGTATACATATTTAAACTCTGTAATTGTGCAGAATAAATAAATAAATATCACAGATTATATCTAATTCAATTGTAACTATGCAGAGGTATATTTGCATGTCAAGAGGCTGGAAATGTGTTAAGATGGCAGAATTCTGGGTGAATTTTTTTAATTTTAAAATAAAATTGAGGTATTTAATCTCTTTATGTATGTGTACTAATATTTTTAAAGGCAATAAAATCAAGGAAAAACATGCTTAAATGATTAGCATCATTAATAATAGGCTGGTGTAACTCACATCACTTAAAGAATCATGGAGCCTTGGGAAGGGTATTAAGTCCTCACATTCTTTCCTTCACCTTCTCTTCTCCTGCCTTCACCATGACCTTGACCTATCAGTTACCTAGGCCACATAGCTGATGCCCCTTCCCAACATTTTGCCTCCATAGCCTCTGCTACTTCAACTCCTTGGCCTTCAACACTTGAATCTAAAAGATATACTGAGCACATTAATTTTATTGCTGTATAACAAATTACAGAAAACAGTTTAAAGCAAAACTTTTATTATCTGACTATTTCACTCTGTCAGGGGTTTAGGCTCAGCTTGGCTGGGCCCTCTGCTCAGCTCTCACAGGCTGTGAAGTATCCATTGGCTGCACCCTCATCAGGAGGCTCAGCTGAGGAGGAATCCTCCTCCAAGCTTACTCAGCTGGCTGTCAGAGGTCACTTCCTTGCAGCTGTGTGACATGAGTCTCCCCTTCTCACCGGCTGTCAGCTAAAAGCCACCTTCAGTTCCTTGCCACGTGGCCTTCTCCATAGGCAGTTCACAGCCGTTCACCTCTTCAGAGATCAGCAATGGAATTGCACTGTAGTCTGCCTAGGCAGGTCTTATATAAAGTAACAAAATAATGGGAGTGATAGCTCCTTGTCTTTGCCATGCCCCATCTGATGGAAGCAAGTCACAGATCCCACTCATACTAAAGGAGAGAGGGTTGTATAGGGCAAGCCACCCGAGGACCTACATCATGAAGCCTCTCAGACTGAGCCTCCCTTGTCATAACCCAACTTCACTTAGATCTTGACTACCTCAAGTCTCTTGAATCTGTATCTCAATTCACTAACAAACTTCTAAAAAAAGTCACTCCCCCTCCCATTCATGAAGCACTGGGGATCTTCCTTGGTTCCGCTGGCTAACTCCTTTTCATCTCAGGGCCTTCTCCTCTGTCTCCTCTTCCCCTTACTTCAACTCCTTCCCTCAATTTTTTCACCCATCTTTCACCCAATCAGCACCGATTTTGTCTAGGTTTCAATGTCACTTCCTCAAGAAGGCTTCCTGATCTCCAGACTAAGATGTCATGTTGTAATGAAATAATATTCCAGTTATTGTGGGCTTAATACCTATTTCCTCTATTAAGTCACAAGCTCCATGGAAGAAAGAAAGATGTGTCTCCTCTTTTTCCCTGTTCTATCCTGAGTGGTCACTTAGTTCAGTGCCTGGACCACAGGCAGTGTGCAATAGACACATATTGAATGAGTTTATAAGTAAGTAAGTATAGGCAACACTTCTGAATACTGTGGCTGCTGAAAATACCAGCCTATTGCCCCTTCTTTCTTCAAAGATGTCACCTTCTGCTGTCGTTTACCTATTCACAGCTTCTATTGCACCCAACACCTGTTCAAATATGCTTTGGAACCTGAACTCTCCTGATTCTCTTCCTCGCTCTCTAATCACTCCTTTTTTGTTGCCCCCTGAGATTGTCTTCCTTTTGTGGAATTTCTGCTTCACCCCTAACCAGAGAGGTCTACAACCCACACCCTAGTCCTAAGTTCTCTTTCTAATCAGACCCACATTTCCAACTGTCAGTTGTACTTTTCAATTCAATGACTCAGCCACACCCCAAGCTCATCTTGTTAAAAGGTTCATTCAACAGAGACGAGGAACCAACCTTGGTTCCTCATCTTTGTTGTTGCATTAATGTCCTTCAAATCACCCAGGCTCAAAACCTCAGAGTCACCCTCAGCTACTTCTTATCTCTCTTTGAATTGGGGTTGCACTCAATTCTTTCTCTCTATTCCTGCCAAACTGATTTCATTTGTCCCTATTCACGGGGCATTGGTTCCAAGGTCCCTGTGAATACCAAGATCTGAGGATGCTCAAGTCCCAGATGGTAAATGGCACAGTATTTGCGTATAACCTACATACATTCTTCTGTAGACTTTAAATCATCTCTAGATCACCAATAATACTTCATACAATGTAAATGCTATGCAAATAGTTCTTATGCCATATTTTTTAGGGAATAGTGACAAGAAAAAGTCCTGTATGTGTTCAGTAGAGATGCAGTTTTTTCTTTAAAATATTTTTGATGTGCTGTTCATGAATCTATAGATGCAAACCCTACAGATATGAAGAACCACTGCTTTTCCCTTGAGGACTCCTAAGCAAAATGATTATCTACTTCCACATTCTAATAACCACTTACTGATTGTCTTTCTACAATTCAGGTCTGAATGTATCCCTGTAGCACACAATCATCTTAGTAACCATTATTGCCCCCCAAACTATCCTACACAATCTTCTATAACTCTCATGATCTGGCTCCCACATGCCTTTGTCACCTTAGCCTTGAACATCCACTCTCCTCACTCATGGGCTTTTGCATGATTGTAGGCATATCCCCTACCTGGAATGCCCTCCCCCTCATCCCTGCAATAGGACAACAAAAAATACCTGCCTGCCTCTCAAAGGCCAATGCAGACCTGACTCCTTCCATGAAGAAATACCAGATCCAGAATCTGCTGTTTCCTCTGCATTCCAAGCATAGCCTGTGCTATGCTTAGAATACTTAGCCCATTTTTTTATAATAACTCCTTGGGCATCTCTGGGCATCTCTAGTCCCCACTACTAAATGGTACAATCCTTTTGAGGATGCTGGTTGTCTTAATCACTACTGTCTCCCATGCTGAACAGAGTGCTATGTGCAATGTGCTGTTTTGAAATCTTATTTTGAAGAACCAAGGTTGCCTCAGTGATAGGCTCCCTTACCCCAGAGATGCTCTGGTTAAGTTGAAACGACTCAGGCTTGCCTTTACCAAGACTCCTCACTCTAAAGCTGCAAACAGGAAATCCATCAGAGGAAAATCTGTGGTTAATAGAAAAGCAAGCTCTCAGCCCAAACCACCAGCTGCCTTGTTAAAATTAACAAGCAGCAAAGAGAAACATGTGGCTTAGGAGTTGGGTTTCTTATTGTTATTATTCTACACACACACACACACACACACACACACACACACACACACACACATACACACACACACACAGTACAAAGTATATCTCTCTCAGGAGGAATCTTGCAGTTTTAGTCAGCCTTTGCATCGCTGTGACCAAAAGACCTGACAGAAGCAATGTAAAGGGGGGAAAGTTTATTTTGTCTCACAGTTTCAGAGGTCTCAGTCCATAGCTCTGGGCCCAAGATGAGGTAGAAGATCATAGCAGAAGGACATGATGGAGGAAAGTAGCTCAAGACATGGCAATAGGAAGCAGAGAACACTCCACTCAGCAGAGACAAAATATGAACATAAAGGCACGTCTTCAGTGGCCTGTATCCTCCAGTCACACTCTACCAGCCTCCATCCAGTTATCGCTATCAGTGGACTAATACACTAATTGGGTTATAACACTCATCAAATCATTTCACACCTGAATCTTCTTGTATTGTCTCACATGTAAGCTTTCCAGGGACGTCATATCTAAACCACAATGCTTGCTTTAATGAGTAGCTGGATGAGCAATTGGAAGATGAAGGACAAGAAGGAGCACACAACTAGTGGATATTCTTTCAAATCCAAAAGATGGAGGGTAATAGTGTGACCCAACCTTTACCAGAGGGTTTCAAAGCCTCCTAAAAATAAAACTATGCCTCACAGGCAAGGTCACTCAGAGACACTGTAGTATAGAGGAGTCACAAGGTGTCCTCATTTCTTCCTTGGTATTTGTAGCACTCTGATTAAAAATTGAGACTCTGAACTCAGAAAGATCTGCGTTTGCATCCTGAGGCCTCACTGGAGTGAGCATCTGTCTCAGGGTCTTCTTTTGTTCAATGGGACTAGGATAACAGCATGTAATCCAAAACGTTCTTGGATAATACATGAGATAATGTATCTGAAGCAATTTGTATACAGCATATCTATGCTCTCAATTAACGTGAAAGCTTTTCCTTTATTTTTAATGTGTCTACTATGTGCTAGATTTTGTGTTCAATAAAATTTTAATTATCATATACTGATGGACACTGTGGTACATGCCTCAGGAGACTGAGGCAGGAGGATTGCAAGCTTGAAGCCAATCTTGGCAACTTAGCAAGACCCTGTCTCAAAATAAAATTTCAAAAAATGGTTGGGGGGTATGATTCAGTGGTAGAGTATCCTTACCCAAATTCAATTTCAAGTAACAAGAAAAAATTTTATATTCATACTATCTATTGAAATTCACTCCAAGTGAATAAAAGGGAGATTAAGGACTAGCTATATCACGAAGAGGGCCAAGCTGCTTCCTGGGTGTGTTCGCCAGCCTTCTGTCACTTTCTGTCACCTTTTTGTCAGCTTTTCATCTCTGATAAAATGCCTGAGAAAAACAACTTAAAGTAAGAAAGATTTATTTGGGGCTCACAGTTACAGAGGTTTCAGCCTATGGTTGACTGACTCCATTGCCTTGGGCCTGAGGCAAGGCAGAACATTACGGCTAAAAAGCAAGGCAGAGGAAAGAGTCTCAGCTCATGGCAACCAGGAAGCAGAAAGTAAGATAAAGAGAGAAAGGAAGGAGCTGGGGACAAGATACACTCTCCAGGGTATGCCCCCAGTGACCTACTTCTTCCAACTAGGCCCTGCCTCCTATAATTTCTACCATCTTTTAATAATGCCATCAAATTATTAATCCATTGATGAATTAATCCACTGATGAAATTGGAGCCTTCATGATACAATCACTTCCCAAATTCCCAACATCTGAATATTGCTGCACTGGGGACCAAGCTTTAAGCACATGAGTCTTTGGAGAACACTTCATATTCAAACCGTAACAGTCACTATAACAAGTATGTAAGATGATCATCTTATAAAGAGGAAAGGTTTACTTTGGCTAACATTTGGAAGTTCCAGTCCATCATCCATTAACCCTGTTCCTTTCAAGTCCATAGTGAAGTATCACATCATGATAGGAATGTATGGCAGAGCAAACCTACTCACCTCAGAGCTAGAAAGTGAAAGAGAGAAAGAAGAAGGGATAGGGTCCCAATCCCCTTCAAGGGCATGGTCCAAGGCACTACCACTTCCCAATAGCACTACCCTGGGAATGAGACTTTAATACATGAGCTTATGAGGGACGTTTAAGATCCAAATGATAAGGCAGGGTGTAGCTTACTGGCAGAACACTTGCCCAATATGTGGTATGTGGGAGGCCCTTGGTTCAATCCCAATACTATTAAAAAAAAAAAAAAAAAAACATAGTAACTGGGAAACTCAAGTCATCTCAGTCCTGAGGCAACCCTGTCTATGAAGGCAGGGTTTGGGCCCAGGAGTGGTTAGCGAATTCCTGTGCTATAGTGCTGAAAACTGAAAATAGAGCCATTCTCACCACTGTGGACCTATAAACACTTCATACCGCATTCAGCAAGCAAAAATTCCACTCCCCAGTGAAGTATGCACAGGCCCAGACACATTGCCCAGTATTTCTTTTTATCCTCTTCCCTAACGTCCTCTCTTTTATTTCTTGTGTACATCTTTGGCCTTCCATCAAAATCAAAGTTGTGTTGTAAATATTTAACAACCAGCTCTCAGTGCCAAGTGGGGAGGGCAGAAGCCTGAGATGTCATTTTCCATGGTGTAAATGTTCTTACCAAACAAGTCGGGAAGAAAGGCACTCAATCAGGTCTCAGGTGTTTGCATGCTCCATCGCACCACTGCAGCCCCCAGAACCTCCTAGGATAGGACTCTCTGCAGTCCTGTCTCCAGAGGAGATATGTTAATTGCCCTGGATCTTTCTACTTTCTTTCAGACCACTTGGAAATGATCATCCTTTGGGAGGTGGGTCTCCCCAAGTAAAAGAATCTAATAAGTCTTTCTCAAAGTTAGAAATATCCAGAGCTGCAACTTACAGCCCTTAAAGCTGCACAGCACACAACTCCAAAAGATCATTCATATGGGTTTTTGCAAAATGTAGGGTCTGGAAGTGACTGCACTAGAGTGATAATATCTTCCTGGGTTAAGGGTAGAATAGAAATGGCCAAGTTCACCAAGACTCCAAGTTGGAGTCTAGCTGCTAAAAGTTCTAACTACTCAACCCAACAAGGTAGTGCATGCTGATAATCCCAGCCATTCAGGAGGTTGTGGCAGGGGGATTCCAAGTTTAAAACCAGCCTCAACAACTCTTAAAATAAAAATTAAAAGGGTATGGGATGTAGCTCAGTGGTATAGTGACCCTGGATTCAATACCCCGTATCACACACTCACACACACACACACACACACACACACAAAAGAAACTAATCAGTCACTAAGCCAAATCCTTGAACACTTAAACAGGATGTAGAAGGCCTTAGCAGGTCAAATTTATACTGTTTTCTCCAATGAAGTAGCTAGAGATCCACTGTGAATTCCTACCTTCTCACCTATTGAATCAGTTTATTTCTTAATTGATCCAACAAGTTAGAATAGTGAGAATCTCCTAGGTCCTTGCATTGGGCTAGACATGAACTAAACTATACAAAGCAACATCATAGTATAGAAGGTAACACAACAAGCAGATGGGAAATCACCTATGTCATTTGCACATCCAGAAAGAAGCATCTCTACAGGTAAATTTATGTGTGCTAAAGCTGTCATGGATTGAGGAATTCTTCTATGTTATTTCCTCACTCATGAAGACAACTTTATAAGGCAAACATTATTAGCTCCCTTTTACAGAGGAGGACTTACAGTCTTGGAGACATTAAAGAACTTGCCCAAGGTCACAGAGGCAGAGGAGGAGGACAGGAGGGTCTGCTTGGAAAGCTCTTCCTCTTAACCTCTGGGTTACATCAAATTCCTAGATCGCTTGGCAGTCAGAGATGCAATGGTGGCTGATCTCTGGGTCGGTAGAAAGTCAATGGTTCTCTTCATCCTCTGGAGGCTGCTCAGCTGACAGACTAGGCAGAGGGGACCCAGAGGAGGATACAGTCCAACTACCCAAGAAACCTGTGGTCCCATATACAATGCAGAGAAACCACCCAGACCTCTGCAAGGCACCCCACCCCAGAGGGCCCACCCCAGATGTTTCCTTGGAAATTCTGACTTTGGGGTCTTAAATAGTTGGGCACCATTTCTAGAAGCACACATCACAACCAGTAGAGGTTCTATTTTCTTATTCTTAACAGGGCCTTGCTTTAATATTGGAAACCCTAGAGACATCAGTGGGCCATAGAGTAGAGACAGGATTAAAGTTAGGAAGGAGAAGGGCAAAAGAAATGTGGAGATTTCTTTCCTTTTTTCTTCTTTCTTTTCCTTTTTCTTTTTCTGTGGTCCTTGTGATTGAACCCAGGGCCTCACTTGTGATAGGCAAGGGCTCTACCACTGAACTATACCTCTAGGCTGGAAGGAGAAATTTCCATGCTGGAAAATCGTTCTTGTCTGCCAAGCCAGACCCTCAAGATGAGGCAAAGATGGGATTGGGAGACACAGTGCCCTGAAGAAAATCTCAAGGGACTCCACATCAAATAGGTGCAAGAATGGTGAACAGACACTCGCTCTGTCCAGCCTCAGGGCCTGCTATTGTCTGCTTTGCACTCTGGCCTTTTAAAGCCTTGCAGAAATCAAGCTTGTTTGTCTCTCTTGCTAGATGCATAGAGATCTTGGAGATGGCCATTAATTTTATTTGACTTAAATAACAGAAGAGGATTCAAGAAATCTGGAGAGAAGATTCCTTAACCTTCCTTTGAGGTCAGAAAACATGGCCTCGTTCATGGCACTAATTTCCCTGAGCTTTGGTTCCCAGAGCAATATAAAGAACTAAAACAAACAAACAAAAAAATAAATAAATATATTATATATATTAAATAGATATATACATATATATTTGTGTGTCATAGCAATTAGAAAAATCAGGATATAAAACACTTTCTTCAATATCTGACTGACCTTGCAAACGTAACTTAAGTCTTGGGGTCTTCTCCATATCCCCAACGAATTTCAGGTGTCCTGGGAATTTTGTTCCATCTCAAAGACCCAGAAGGCCTAAGAGAGTTTATTTTATGAGTCCAGATAGATGGAAAATAAATGTTAAAGACGGAAAATATGGGCAGGGTCAAGACAAAATTCAAGGCAGACTTGTACAGCGAAGAAATTTTGAAAACTTTGTGCTGGCGATGCTTCTGATTCATGAGCACACGCACCACACCATCTGACCTGACCGTGTCTGCAGGCTGCCGTTCCTTGGCTGGAGCTGGCAGGGCCCTGAGCCAGGTGGAGCATGGAAGAGTTCTTCCTGGCAGCAGATTTGCAGGCTACACAATCTCTGAGTTCTGCAGTCAAAAGCCATGTGGGGACATGGCAAGTCCAAACTTCTTGGCCCCTACCTGGAGGCCATAGCTCACATCTGGGACTTGAGGAAAGCTGCCATTGGACCGCCGGCCATCATCCCTTTGGCCAGATCTGATTTCTGTTTGAGAAGCATTCAGTAAGGTCCTTGGTTTGCAGATAAAGAACTTTCTTTGGGTCTCAGTAGTCTCTCATGTCAAATAATACAACAAATGTTTTTCAGGGAAATAGGGAAAGCTGACCTAGGGCATCACACAGCCCCCCGCCCTTCATCCTACCACCCCTATCACCTTACAGCCAATGAGTGCAAAGCCGGGGCCAACACAGGCCAACTTGGATGGAGGGTGACTGTCAGGCTCATGCCCAGGCTCTGCTGGAACACCCCCAGTTGGGACACCCGCCTGGCTGGGCTAACCTCCCTCTGACCCTGTTTGTCTTATTTTCTCCAAAGCCCTGGACAAGGAAGAAGTAATTAGAAATCACTTCTTTTCAGAGGCTAAAGGGGGTATGGGAGATAGGAGGAAGAAGGAGATATTTGCAGCTCTCCCCTTTACCCCAAGAGGTTTCTTCATCCAGTTGCAAAAGCTGTTCTGGAAGGACTTTCCAGTTGCTCTGAGATGTCTCATTCACCAGCCATGAATCTAAGCCCAGTCTGTGTGCCTGACATCTGGAGACACTTCAAATCCAGATTCTTCTCCTGTCTCGGTAAGGGAGTCTGGCAATATGGGAGTCTCTGACCCTTACAAGGGGCTTACTTGAAGCCCTCATATGATTTTCTCACGGGAAGATCATCTTTCTTCTTTCAGAACCCAGGGTCCCCTGACCCAGATCTGCCCTCCCATGCTTCTGTGTGCTAGTCTCATTTATTTTTAATATCATCTTAATCTCTTTTTTTCCCCATCAGCTGTGACCTTAAACTCATTTTGAGGTCATCCCCAGGGGGTAGAGCTAGGAATCCATAAGTACTGTGGAAGGGTACCTAAGGACTTGGGATGCCATACCAAGTGTAGTTTGTATTTAAGTTGGTTCCCCTTCAGGATCCAGTAAGAGGTATCTAGGTGAGACTTCTCAAAATGTCCAAACTAGAATACTGCCAGTGAGACTGTCAGGGAAATATAAGGAACTGAGAACCTCCAGGAGCACTGGTAGAAAGTCCTCTCCAGCAATCACAAAGTACAGTTATGTGTTCCTGGACCAAAGTGGGCAGAATTTCACTCTGCTGTTAATTCTTGTCTATCAGACACTGTCCTCTTGGGACCTTAGTTTTTTCAGCTATACAATAAGAGATTGAACAAGATTATCGTTAATACCTCTTCCAGCTCTAAAATTTAACGCTTCTAACCTGCCTTCGGAGGCTAGAGCTTTTTTACTTACATATTTTCCCTCATCACAGCCCTATGTTCAAGATCAAGAGCTACTAAAGAGCACAACTCCATCTTTCTACCACAATATCTAAGATGTATGCAAATGTATGTTAATATATGCTTCAGGATGATTCAGCCCCATAGGCAATGATTTCACACCTACTAACATGTTCCTGTGCTGGGTGATGAGAAGCCGCAGTGAGAAAACAGGAAGTCAATGAATACCAAGGAAGGCCACCAAGCTGGGAGAATGAACTTCTTTCCAACCACAGTGATGTTGGGTTCTAGGTGTCCCTGCATTTGCAGAAAGCTGTTCCCTGCCTTTCCTCTCTGCCATCTTGGCCTCATAGAATCTCAAGCCATCCATGTCCCATGGAAGATGAGCTCATCTGTACCTTTATGCTTAGTGTGGCCTCAATACTATAGGGGATCAGATCTTAACAGAGCGTCATAAGCTTGTCTATTCTCCAGAGACTCCTAGATGGTGGGAGACCAGAAGGAGCAACCTTCCAGAATGTTCCTTCATGGAGACTATTAGCCCTATCATTCCACCACAAGGATAGTCAATGCAGAAGAGTGAAGAGCTACAAAGCCAACAGGCTCACATTCGGGTGAGAAATGAACTATGGTCTAGATCACATGCTAGACCATAGTCTCTTAACTGACTCATTTTGGAGCATCACAGAGAACTGCCTGGAGGCTCCTGATCTTTCCTTCCACCAGCCTCAAGTGACAACTTGATTTCCTGATCAAAATACCGAGGCAGCCCCTGCCCAGACCAGGAGGAAGATCAGCCATGGAGGAGGCTGTCAGAAGCTACTCCAACAGAGACCTGTCCCATATGCCTGAGCACAGTTATCTCTAAGTGTGATTAGGAAGTATAACAGCTCCCTTCCCTATTAGTTGTAAACTAGCCTGTGTGGGCAGTGAGACGCCCCAGATCCAGGAAACACGGGGCTTGGCTGACAGCTCAATTATCATGGAGCGTCTTCCCCACCCTCCACCTCCTCCACCTCCTCCTTTTGCCTTTTATTGCTCTTGGCAACAGAGAATGCCCCCCCAGGTCAAACTTGTTGAAAGAGCAAGGGGGAGAAAATTGTTCTCGTCTGAATAAACAGTCAGCTGTTTCCAGAGGGAGAGCTCTCCCCACGGCAAGCTCCCCTAGATGAGCCAACGTGGTGTTGGGCTGAAATGGACACTTGAACTTAAGCCAGTGCTATCTGGGTGAGTCTGGACAGGGCTGACAAGCAGATGGGGCACAACCCATCCCCATGACTCTGAAATGCCCCAAGGGGAAGTGAGACAGGCAGATGGAAAGGTGGGTACAAGGAGAACTTGGACCACACTGTGACTAGTGTCCATCATGTACGGGCCCTGCCTTCATGTCAGCAAGAGAAAGAGGGGAACAGTGAACACTGGCCATCACAGAATCCAGTTCACAGGTTGTCTCTGACTCCTTAAACATGGAGCCCATGGGTGTAGTCTCTGACTCCTACCCATGGTGCAATGGATGCTCCCTGACACCCCAAAACATGCACAAGCTGCTTTGGGAAGGTCACCTCACCCTTGCCTGCCCCCAAACTCAGAAAACATTTCCATTCTAAGAGTAACGCCAAGAGGGCTTAGAAAAAAGGAAGTGAAAAGCCAGAGGGCAAGGGAGAAAAGAGCTGTGACAGGAAATGAGTGGACAGAAGGAGGAAAAAGGACCCACGTGTTACAGTGAACAGGGCACCAGAACTAAGTCCAGTGATGGGATTCTAGTCCCAGTTCCTTTCGACATGAACTGGATGGCTTCAGCTGGGCCCTAAGTCTCATGTATAAGAAGAATGTTCAACTAGATCTTCTCTGAAGTCCCTTCAAACTCTCAGCGAGTATGCGGATATCAAAGATCAGAAGGATATTAAGTAACTCTGGGTCCGTGCCCTTGCCCCTGTACCTCCAACTTTGAAGTAGTCATGAAGAACTTCATTCCGACCATCCCTTCTGGCATCTGCTCTACACACAGCCTCCCAGGTCCTACACTCTGAGGGATAGGAAGAAAATTCTTCTCATTCTCACTACGTAGGGATGCTGCTGCACATACTTAGTGCGATAAGTCAAATCATATGGAAAATGCTTTTTTCTGCTCCAGTGCAAAAGCATTCAGAGAAATGAAAACTCGGTCAGCAATGTTTTGATCTCTGAGGGACAGAAAAAACCAGCAGGTCAAGCCGTTGAAGGGAGGCAGGAGAGGCATCCCTAGTAATGAAACATTCCCAAGAAAGAAGGGCGCTGCCTGATAGAGTGCTATTCGCTAATATTTTTTCCATCCAGGCCAGCTTTATGCCACATAACAATTCTTTACATTTATGTAGTGTTTGACAGCTTACAAGGTGCAATACATAGATGACTTCATTTAATCCTCACAACCTCCAAGTCAGGGAGGTGGCATTAGCCTCCCTGTGCAGATGCGAAAACCAAGACTCAGAGATTAAGGAACATTCCGTGCTTCTACGATAGCATCTGTCATCTCCCAAAAGGATCATCTTTATGGGGGTGGTGTAGAGGACAAGCAAAAACAGGAGAGGATAGTGGTGAGTTCCAAGGACAGGGAGAAGGAGACTTGTATTTCAGGGTGAATTTTACTGCACTCTTTCTCAATATCGCATCCCTTTTTCCTCAACTCCTCAATATAAATCAAAAATGTCAGCACTATCTGACCAGGACCCACAGCAACAAGCTAACAAACACATTTCATAAAATGGTACGTTTTACAACTAGCTAAACTGAGGCCCAGAAACGTGAAATGAATTGCTTAAGGTCACATAGCTACCTAGTCGCAGAGCCCAGATTAGAACCTGCTATCCTGACCCCTGACCACACAGGGACAAATCAGAATGCCTGGACCAATGGGAAGAACCAAGAAGGATTGAGAAGTCCCCAACATAGCCAACTCCACTGCATCCTCCTCCCCTCTCCTCTTTTACAGTCACAACATCAAGGCCATATGCTCCACGTCAAAGTTGGAGGCTGAGCCAACAAGCCTTCCTCTCATATGGAATGCCTCAGATATTCAGGTCTGAGGCACTCATTCCAAATCTTCTGCCAATCCAAACAGAGCAGGCTGGTCAGAACACTTTTGCTTTTTTCCTGTTGTTCATTGAGCCATGCTGTTCCAGCCTGAGCCCATCTGACATAACCATAGGGCCATAAAGGAAAGAGCTTCCTCCTAGGCTGCAAGACGACCACCTGTCACTGGGGAATTTACTTTTAATTGCAGAGTCTCTTCCGCCTTTCTAGAGCATCATTCTTCTCCTCATCCACTCAAAAAAAACATTTACTGGGTCTACCATCATCAGACATTTTGTGCTAGAAGCAAGATCCACAAACATTTATTGAGCAGAAAACCACCTTCAAAGAGTCTTCATTGTATCTGGGAAGAAAATCACATCTACATCTCTGGATAAACTCCATAAGTCCAAAGGAATTGACTTCATTACTTGTGAAAATCAAAGCGATGAAATTCTACCCTGGCAGGTCAACCAGACCTAGAGTTGCCAGCTCAGTGACCCAAGGCTATAAATTTATTAAGGACATGGAATTTGTCCACTCCTCCTTATAACCTTCTTCCTCCTCTCAGAGCCAAACACAGTGTCTTACAAACAATAATCACACAAATGTTTGTTGAATAGAGAAAAAAAAAAATGAATGAATATTCCATGTCTCCTTCCACTTTCCATGTCCTATTTCCCCTTTTTAAAAGAACCACATATTTTTCTTTCTGGTCGTCTCCTGGAATTGCAGTTGTGCTTAGGGCTGAAAGAATGAGGCAGTTTGAAAAAGAAAGCAGGAAGAAGAAGAAATCCAACCTTAGAGAGCTTGACTCCTTAAGTCCCCCGTTCACCTCTTTCAGCAGCCGGCTTCTCCTAAAAGGAAGGTCAATTCTATACACCTGTATATGATATCCTGGGGTACCCAGGAGTGTGCTTCTTCTGAGGGAAAAATGATACTTAAGATGAGTATTTCCCTTCAAATATTTTCATCTTTCAATGACAAATTTGGCATGCACGAAATAATCAAAGACCCACAACACATGTTTCAAAAAAAAAAACAAACTCATCAGAAGGTCCTATGGGGAAGAATTTATGGTAGCAGAAGGTCTCAAAGAGATCTAGTGGGAAAAAAGGATTTAGATAGTTGGAGCCTTGAGCCTTCTGGGACAAGGTGGGAGGCGCAAAATGAGCATCCAGGTGTCTATTTTGTTGCTGCGATATTCAACAAGATGTCCACATTATCCCATTTAATCTGCCCATGGTCACATGAAGTAGCCATTATTATTCATTCTCAGTTTGCTTTTTGGTTGTTGTTTGTTTTGTTCTGGTTTTTTTTTTTGGGGGGGGTATTAGGGTTCTGGGGGATGAACCCACTGAACTGCATCCCCTGTCCTTTCTATGTTCTTTATTTTGAGACAGGGTGTCACTGATTGCTGAGGGTCTCACTAAATTGCTGAGGCTGACTTTGAACTTGCAATCTTCCTGCCTCAGCCTTCTGAATGGCTGGGATTATAGACTTGAGCCACGGTGTCTGGGCTATTATTTCTACTTTCTAATGAGGAAACTGAGACCCAGAGAAATTAAGTGATTTATTCCTGATCATGATTCAGCTCCAGGCCCATGTAACTCCAGAATTTATTCTCTTTTCACTACACTGTGTCAAAGGAAGACCTGAGAGAAGGCACTGGCGCTGATTATCCCAAAACTATATGAGAGAGCAAAAAGTAGCCAACTTATAAAATCTACAAAAACCCTTTGCTATTAAAAACAATCACCTGCTCACAATATTTTTCAGTAGAACTTATCCTCATTAACATTTTAATGAGTCTCCAGGTAATGAACAGTAGCCATGCATCAGGTACAGGGCTAAGTCATTGTTCCATTTCATTCTTCCACCCACACAATGTGTTTTAATGTGCTAGCATTGTCCCCACATTGCAGATGAGAAAACTGAGGTTCATAGATAACTCATCCAATCACACAGCTATTAAGAGGCAGAATTGAGATCCCAACCTGTGAAGCCTGACTGCGAGTTTCGCTATCTCAGAGACATTGACTATTATTGTTTGCGATTCTATCTACAGGGAAGTGGGGAGTGACAGATGTCACAGAGACAGAGCTAAAGGCAAAATGTACAAGAGGAAAACTATTTGATTTCGCAGAACCATGTAAGGTTCTGGGGTAGTAGCTATGGAGGGAGAGAACAATTCAAGCAGGCTTCAGTCTTAGATGACTCGTGAAGGGAACAAATTTTAGGAGTCATTAGACAAAAGAAGAAAACAGCCTTCTGAAATGTAGTAAGTCACATGTGGCTGGCCCTCTAGACAGCCAAGGGGAAGGATGTGCCATATCAAGGCCATGATTCTTGCAGAACCAGTGCTGGCCCAGTCTGGGCCCATCTCCACACCTGCTGAGCACCCCGAAGGCAGCTGTGGTCCCTGCAGTTCCTCCGTTCCTCCCAAGTGATGGATACCAGACACAGTATCCTTCACAGGAGGAAATGTATCTTGGAATATGATCTCTCCTTAGAGTACATGTTGCTGCTTTTATAGGTTGTGAGTGGAATCCCATAGACTCTTGTCTTCCTTCCCTCCCCCCAGATCCTCATCCATTCCCAGCTCGGTGTTCCTCCATAAATCATCAGCCCAACAAAGCCAAGTTCTGCTTCCCCCTGTTTAAGTCTGAGGGCATTTATTCCTGCTGATAAACTGGATTTAGACAGCTTCACAAACCCCCAACTGTGGCCAAGATTATGAAGGTAAAATATTCATTGAGCTCTGTCCTGTCAAGGAGAAGAATGCATAGTATAGGCTCACACTGGCATGTTTCCCACACGTTACTGTCCAAGGGAGAATTACTTTTGTCAGGGATTGGAGCTGTGTTTGGGGGTTGGCTGGAGATATAAGTCAGGATGATTACACTGGTGCTTCCCAGCAAACTTCCAGAAAGGGAAAAAAATACTGCAGACCTCTATTTCAGCCCCTGAATTCCCCACAGTCAATAAAACCCATATCAAAACTGTACATCCAGTCATGCTTTTAACCCATTCTACACACACTGTAGGGGTGGCCAGCCTCCCTCGTGCATTTTAATAGATGAGGATAGGTACAATGGCCAGAGCCAGAGCTCAGGCCATGCTATGGTATCCGGGATTTCTTTTTTGCAAAATTCTAGCCAAATCTTACTATGGAATCACTCTCTTGAATCAATCATCAGGATATGGTGCTCATCAGTGGAATATGCAAGACTGAACAATAAAATAGGTATGTTTTGATGGGGGGCAGCAAGAAAAGGTGCAAATCCTTTAACTCCTTCCCTTTTTCAGAATTTGCATAATGCCTATGGATACGGAGCAAAGATAAGGCATGAGCACAGAGGATTACTCTGAGGACCACAGTGTGAGAAGTAGAAGGGCACAGGCAGTCTGATTCCCCAGAGTCTGTGCTCAGGAAGATTCCACTACCCTGAGTTATTCCCATGCCCACAGAGGACCTTTATGATTGATGGAAGGCAGGTGCCTACAGCAAGAGGAGCTTGGTGCCTCCCTGATGTTATGCACATTTACATCGGCATCTACTCCACATTTATCTTTGTGGCATAGCCAACGTCACAGAAGGACAGGAAAACGCCCAGCACCAAAGTAAAATGCTTGTGGGAAAGTCCTTCTGAAACTAGACATGGTCAGACAGAATGGTAGGAAGAGAGAAGACCTACAAAGTCTGGGAAAAACACAAATTTCACAACCAGGCAGGCACAGAGTCAAATTTCACCTTGATCAGCTGTTTGACCTTCAGTAAGTCACATATTATCTCTAAGATCCTCTTTCCTCACCTGTGCAATGGGGATAAAATACCTACCTGATAGTATTGTGAGGATTAACAGAAACAATGCCATCAACAGGGTCACAGAACCTCTGAAGCCATCAGTGAGTGCCCACTCTCATTCCTAAGGAGTGAAACAGAAGAGAAGACAAGTCCTTTTCTCATCCTGTGCCCATGCTGGGCTGGTATACTTGCAGCATCTGCATTTATTTCCTCTTTGCAACACTCTGATCATATAACTGCCCCTAAATATTTAAGGAGTCCTCTGGAGCTAACAAAAAGCTCAGACAGAGTCTGGCTAATCTAAGCTCAGCGTGGAGCCTGGCTTGCCCCTCCCCCGCTCCCTCTCTTTCTGGACCTCATCATGCCTCAGCCTGGTCACACTGCTGCTGCTGTCACTGAACACACTTCTGGCTCTCCCACTGAGCTCTCTAACTTACACTCAGGGAATGAGAGGGAAAGGAACATCCTTATCTACCTCACACAGATTGTTTTCTATAGGAAAATAATTATTGCTCACTATATGCAAAAGGTGTAAAATTCTGAGTATAAGAATTTATTACACAAATTCTCCTCAAGTTCAAGAATCAAATACACCACAATACAATAATTATGGGTGACTTCAACACACCTCTCTCACCATTGGACAGATCCTCCAAACAAAAGTTGAATAAAGAAACTATAGATCTAAATAACACAATCAATAACCTAGACTTAACTGACGTATATAGAATATATCAACCATCATCAAGTGGGTATACTTTTTTCTCAGCAGCACATGGATCCTTCTCAAAAATAGACCATATATTATGCCATAGGGCAAACCTCAGTAAATATAAAGGGGTGGAGATAATACCATGCATTCTATCTGATCATAATGGAATGAAACTGGAAATCAATGATAAAAGAAGGATGGGAAAATCCTATATCACATGGAAAATGAACAATATGTTACTGAATGATCAATGGGTTACAGAAGACATAAAGGAGGAAATCAAAAAATTCTTAGAGATAAATGAAAATACAGACACAACTTATCGGAATCTATGGGACACAATGAAAGCAGTTTTAAGAGGGAAATTCATCGCCTGGAGGTCATTCCTCAAAAAAAAGAAAAACCAACAAATAAATGAGCTCACACTTCATCTCAAAGCCCTGGAAAAGGAAGAACAAAACAACAGCAAATGCAGCAGAAGGCAAGAAATAATTAAAATCAGAGCGGAAATCAACGAAATTGAAACAAAAGAAACTATTGAAAAAATCAACAAAACTAAAAGTTGGTTCTTCGAAAAAATAAACAAGATTGACAGACCCTTAGCCATGCTAACGAAGAGAAGAAGAGAGAGAACTCAAATTACTAACATACGGGATGAAAAAGGCAATATCACAACAGATGCTACAGAAATACAGAAGACAATTAGAAATTATTTTGAAAACCTATATTCCAATAAAATAGAAGATAGTGAAGACATCGATAAATTTCTTAAGACATATGATTTGCCCAGACTGAGTCAGGAGGATACACACAATTTGAACAGACCAATATCAATGGAGGAAATTGAAGAAGCAATCAAGAGACTACCCACCAAGAAAAGCCCAGGACCGGATGGGTATACAGCGGAGTTTTACAAAACTTTTAAAGAAGAATTAATACCAATACTTTTCAAGTTATTTCAGGAAATAGAAAAAGAGGGAGCTCTTCCAAATTCATTCTATGAGGCCAACATCACGTTGATTCCGAAACCAGACAAAGACACCTCAAAGAAAGAAAATTACAGACCAATATCCCTGATGAACCTAGATGCAAAAACTCTCAATAAAATTCTGGCGAATCGGATACAAAGGCACATCAAAAAAATTGTGCACCATGATCAAGTAGGATTCATCCCTGGGATGCAAGGATGGTTCAATATACGGAAATCAATAAATGTTATTCACCACATCAATAGACTTAAAGATAAGAACCATATGATCATCTCGATAGACGCAGAAAAAGCATTCGACAAAATACAGCATCCCTTTATGTTCAAAACATTAGAAAAACTAGGGATAACAGGAAATTACCTTGACATTGTAAAAGCTATCTATGCTAAGCCTCAGGCTAGCATCATTCTGAATGGAGAAAAATTGAAGGCATTCCCTCTAAAATCTGGAACAAGACAGGGATGCCCTCTATCACCACTTCTATTCAATATAGTTCTCGAAACACTGGCCAGAGCAATTAGACAGACAAAAGAAATTAAAGGCATAAAAATTGGAAAAGAAGAACTTAAATTATCATTATTTGCGGATGACATGATTTTATACCTAGAAGACCCAAAAGGGTCTACAAAAAAACTACTAGAACTAATAAATGAATTCAGCAAAGTAGCAGGTTATAAAATCAACACACATAAATCAAAGGTATTCCTGTATATCAGCAACAAAACTTCTGAAATGGAAATGAGGAAAACCACTCCATTCACAATATCCTCAAAAAAATAAAATACTTGGGAATCAACCTAACAAAAGAGGTGAAAGATTTATACAATGAAAACTACAGAACCCTAAAGAGAGAAATAGAAGAAGATCTTAGAAGATGGAAAAATATACCCTGTTCATGGATAGGCAGAACTAACATCATCAAAATGGCGATATTACCAAAAGTTCTATATAGGTTTAATGCAATGCCAATCAAAATCCCAAAGGCATTGCTTGTAGAAATAGATAAAGCAATCATGAAATTCATATGGAAAAATAAAAGACCCAGAATAGCAAAAGCAATTCTAAGCAGGAAGTGCGAATCAGGCGGTATAGCGATACCAGATTTCAAACTATATTACAGAGCAATAGTAACAAAGACAGCATGGTACTGGTACCAAAACAGGCGGGTGGACCAATGGTACAGAATAGAGGACACAGAGACCAATCCACAAAGTTACAACTATCTTATATTTGATAAAGGGGCTAAAAACATGCAATGGAGGAAGGATAGCATCTTCAACAAATGGTGTTGGGAAAACTGGAAATCCATATGCAACAAAATGAAACTGAACCCCCTCCTCTCACCATGCACAAAAGTTAACTCAAAATGGATCAAAGACCTTGATATCAAATCAGAGACTCTGCGTCTGATAGAAGAAAGAGTTGGCTACGATCTACATATAGTGGGGTCGGGCTCCAAATTCCTTAATAGGACACCCATAGCACAAGAGTTAATAGCAAGAATCAACAAATGGGACTTACTTAAACTAAAAAGTTTTTTCACAGCAAGAGAAACAATAAGAGAAGTAAATAGGGAGCCTACATCATGGGAACAAATATTTACTCCTCACACATCAGATAGAGCCCTAATATCCAGAATATACAAAGAACTCAAAAAATTAGACAATAAGATAACAAATAACCCAGCCAACAAATGGGCCAAGGACCTGAACAGAAACTTCTCAGAGGAGGACATACAATCAATCAACAAGTACATGAAAAAGTGCTCATCATCTCTAGCAGTCAGAGAAATGCAAATCAAAACCACCCTAAGATACCATCTCACTCCAGTAAGATTGGCAGCCATTATGAAATCAAACAACAACAAGTGCTGGCGAGGATGTGGGGAAAAGGGTTCTCCTGTACATTGCTGGTGGGGCTGCAAATTGGTGCGGCCAATTTGGAAAGCAGTATGGAGATTCCTGGGAAAGCTGGGAATGGAACCACCATTTGACCCAGCTATTGCCCTTCTCGGACTATTCCCTGAAGACCTTAAAAGAGCGTATTACAGGGATACTGCCACATCGATGTTCATAGCAGCACAATTTACAATAGCTAGATTGTGGAACCAACCCAGATGCCCTTCAATGGATGAATGGATTAAAAAAATGTGGCATCTATACACCATGGAGTATTACGCAGCACTAAAAAATGACAAAATCTTGGAATTTGCAGGGAAATGGATGGCACTAGAGCAGATTATGCTTAGTGAAGCTAGCCAATCCCTAAAAAACAAATACCAAATGTCATCTTTGATATAATGAGAGCAACTAAGAATAAAGCAGGGAGGAAGAGCAGGAAGAAAAGATTAACATTAAACAGAGACATGAGGTGGGAGGGAAAGGGAGAGAAAAGGGGAATTGCATGGAAACGGAGGGAGACCCTCATTGTTATACTAAATTACATATAAGAGGTTGTAAGTGGAATGGGAAAATAAACAAGGTGAGAAATGAATTACAGTAGAGGGGGTAGAGAGAGAAGATGGGAGGGGAGGGGAGGGGGAATAGTAGAGGATAGGAAAGGTAGCAGAATACAACAGTTACTATTATGGTATTATGTAAAAATGTGGATGTGTAACCCATGTGATTCTGCAATCTGTACTTGGGGTAAAAAAGGGAGTTCATAACTCACTTGAAGCTAATGTATGCTAATGTATGAAATATGATATGTCAAGAGCTTTGTAGGGTTTTGAACAACCAATAAAAAAATAAAAAATTAAAAAAAAAGAAAAAAAAAGAATTTATTACACAATATACATTAAGACTGATATGCTTTATAATTGCTTTTCAGATGGTACATATGTTTATACTCTCTTCTAGAAATATGATACATTTCACAATTATTTAAAATGTTTTAATAGTTAACCTCTTACTCCAAACCCTCAATCTACTTTCTCTTAAATCAACCATATGAACTATTCCCTGTGTGTCCTTCTGGAAATTTTCTGTTTATATACACACACACACACACACACACAATTGTCACTCAGGTGAAGGTGTGCTGTACACAACATTCTTTGGTGTTTGTTTTTTTTCTATTTGTGGCGCTGGGTATCAAACCCAGTGCCCCATGCATGCAACACAAGTACTCTACCACTGAGCTACACCCCCACCCTGCCTTGTCTTACTTTTTTACTCAATATTATATTTTGGAGATTTTTTGTTTAATATCAACACATTTAGAACCACATAATTCTTTTTAAAGGCTATGGGATTCCATTATTTCCAGATCCTGTAATTCTCTAACCTGATTCTTATTGAAGAATACTTCAATTGTTTTCAGTCTCTTGCTGCTTCTAATATTGTTGGAGTGGACTATCCATGTTTCTCTTCCCATATGTGTCAGTTTGTAGCATAAATTCCTCAGATTTTGAATTCAAAGCGTCAAATTACTTCTCAAGTAAATGATATCATTTATATTCTGCACACCAGCAATGGATTAATTTTTCCAGTTTAGTGACTGGTTTCTCCATCTTACCCAAATTTACTACTATAATACTGTGTATCAAAATAATGAATGCAAAATTATTATAAACTGTGAAGCTACATCAATATCCAAATGGCACACTGAAAGCCACCTCCCCCTGAATGCCCACTCTTCAGCCCAAGGTGGTTGCTTCCCTGCTTTATCTCCAGGAGCAGATCATTTCTTGTCACTTATGCATTCTTCTGATTATTGCATTTCTATATGAACTAGTCTTGTCCTATCTATTACCCTGTGAGACTGAACTAGTTTTCCCAGTCTTACTTTCGGCAGCTCTTCGTACAAAATAAAAGACTTGGAGGGTTAAATCTGGTTTCTACCAACCCGACTTTCTTGGCTTCTGACTGACTTCTGATCATGCTGGCAGGGAAGGGTCTCAGGCCCCTGGACATAGCCAGGTTCTCTCCATCTCCTCCTGCATCATACTGTTGGTGCCTGGCAGTTTCTGCTCTCGCCCTGTGTTCTCAAGATTTCAGACCATCTTTGCTCTTTTTCATGGTCCTGAAACGTACTTTCCTTGGGTCTATGAACCCCAGCAGGAGTAAGATTTGCATATTGCACTTTTGCTTAGCAGCTACTGACTTTAGTTTGGAGAGGGGAACAGTGAATGCTTTTCTTCCTTTACCCCAAGCTGCCCCACCAATAGTTAAGCAGACCTTTCAAGGGAGTGAAAAACCAAGATCTGTCCCCGACCCAGAGGCTAACCTGTTCTAAGCCTTCAAGAGAGTCGCTGCTATCCCACCACAGTGGACAGAATGCTTACTTTGGAATCTCACTGAACAGCCCTTGAGCCATTACTGCACTTGACTCGCAGCTAGGACGGGAGTGGTCCTAGCTTTGCAGGCTTTATAAACGGTTTTCCCAAAGAAGTTCCACTGGTGAGATTTTCTTAAAAAACAAAACAAAAAACACTGCCCAGGTCCCAGTAGACTCGGGCCCTGCTCTATAATTCACATGCCCCACCCCCGTCTATCTTTCTGAGCCTGTAGGAAGGGGAGGCGCGCCTGGAATTCTCCGCTTATCTCAGAAGCGGATCCAGATGTGGCGCGCCAGGCCGACAGCGCATGCGCACCCCGCCCCTCCCTTCCCTCTCCCAGACTGCACCCGGGAGACCAGCCCGCTGACTCCTTCGGAATTGGACGAATGGTCGATACTGGGTTCCAGCCTTCCGGCTCGCGCCAGCCTCTTTTCAAATGAGGGGAGGCCCAGGCAGAGACTGGCACCAAGGCGGGGGCGAATGCCAAAGGACAGTGCTCCGCGGCTCAGTTCAGATCCTCTCACCCAGAATCCACCTTCCCGGAGCTGTCAGGGCTCCTGCGCTTTCAGAATCATGGCAGCACCGATGGAAACTCTGCAGTGCTCCTCTTTAAAACTCCACCTGTGTCCCCACCCCCTGACCATCACCACCACCACCACCACCAAGTTCCCCAGTCCTGGGCCAGGAGCCAGGATGCCTAGGAGAAAAAGCAACCAACGTAGGACATATAGCCTGGAGACTACACGTTTCAGTCGCTGCTGAGCTAAAAAGGCCTGCCAAGTCTTTTTTCTTAACTTTTTTTTAATTCTCCTTAGTTTTTTTTTTTTTTTTTTTTTTTTTTTTTTTTTTTTTTTTTCCTCTCTGTCCATAGTCCCTACTGCTCCTTTTGTTCCATGACATTCTCGGTCTCCTAGTGTCTTTTCATTTCTTTCTTTTTCCTCCTCTTTTTCTTATTTTTTATTTCTCTTCCTCTCTTTCTCCTTTCCTCGTTCCCTCCCCTCTTGGTCTACCATGCCATCATTTCTGACTTTCTGAGCACTGGGAATCACTATGTTCTAGAGCCAAAACACAACTTTGTAGACCCTCACGGTGGAAATCCAGCCTCTTGCTGGATTTATGAAATGGGAGTTGGGATGAATGTCATTCATCAGACACTGCCAACAGCAGGCACCGGCATGTCTCCTCCTCCATGGCTTTCCACTCCCCTGTCTTTCTTCTGCACATAAAGTGTTAAAAATCCTTTCTTCCTGATTCCCAGACTCACCTCTTCTCCTTTACCTCCCAACCCCATTCTTTAGTCCATATTCTGGGGCATAATGGATCAGGGAGAATGATGGCAATAACACAGTGCATGGAAGAACATTTTGATAGATCTGTCCAAGGAAAGAAAGATCTGTCGCATAGTACAGGGAGTTCACTATGGTTTGATGTGTTCAACCAGAGGTTTTTGGTTGTCAAAGGCAACCAAGCATGAGATAGAGTTGAAGGGAGCAGGGCAAGAGAGGGTTGGTCTAGATGCCCCTTTATCATTTACAAATCCTCTCTGTGCCCAAGTCTCCACGACCTAAAATTGCAAGGACCTCAGCTTGGTTCCTAACTCTGACAGATCTTTACTTCAGATTTCCCATGGTTCCTAATTAATCCCCAAGGGAGGAGTCACTTCTAAATTCAAATTTTTTTCCCTGCCCCCCTTATTCTCAAACACCTCTACAATATTTTGGCCAGCCCAGCTCTCTTTATTTGCATTAAATGACCACTGGGCATGGGCATGAGAAGAGGGCATGTTTTGGTTTTCTTCTCTTTTCTTTTTTTTTTCTTTTATAGCAGTATTCTCACATCTATTACCTCATTCTTCTCAAGAATCTATGCAGTTTGAAAATGAGGAGCCTCCAACCCTACAAGGAGGATAGATCCCTCAGAGATGGAGATACACTACAAGCCATGCTAAGGTGGGCAGTTGGCACAGCCCGAACAAGGCAAAAATTAAAGAGAATAATACAATTTAGAATAAATTACCTAGCAGGGAATCAGGGTTTCCTGCTTAGGTTGCTATATGTAGATGACCTGAGACCCCAAGCAAAATCACAGAGAGGGGCTAACTCAGCCTTTGGTTACCTGGAAATAAATCATTTACCACTCCTCCTATTCTGACTCCCTCTCCTGCCTTATGATGCAAAGCCTCTTTAAACTGCATTTGTCAGCAGAAAAGAAAGGAATAGCAGCATCTGGCAGGGGGTGACTCTCTCCTTTTCCATTGCAATTGGTGTTTCCTCCACACAGACCAGTCTTGGGGGTGAGCACTCCTGGCAAGCTTAGGAACCAATCATCAGGCAGCTGTTCTTCCTTATGGAGACTCAGTGTTAGACTAAAGCAAAACATGCCAATGCCATTTATTTCTCTGATGATAATAGTCTATAGTCAGATTCTTTTAAACTTACAATTTTTCAATGTCATTGCACTTTAAGGGCTACTTGAGCAATAAAGTTATTTCTGTTTTGATGGAGAGTAGAGCAGATTTAAACAAAAAGGAGTTATCCATACTGTAGGGTGGGAGACCTGGCTTTGGAGTAAGATAAACTCAAATTCAAATCTTTTTGATTCACTATATATCCAGAAGAGATTATTTTCATAATAGTCATAACAATGCCAGTCTCATAGCAATGTCTTAAAAATTCAATGAGGTATCACCATCTGAAGCACTTAACACAATTCTTGACCTGGAGTCAAAGTAATGACAATCTTTAAAAAGATAGAACAATTATATACCAGAAAGTATCAGGAGTGGGAAAGGGTAGTGCTAGGAGTTTTGAGGGCTTCCTAAAATAGATAAAAAGGGAACATGGGGAGAACTCCAACAAGAAACAACCATTTCTTCTCAGGGCATGTGATATGCTGACCATCTATCTCTTTATCTACAATTTTAGTCAGTTCATAAAAACTCAAAAAGTTAAAGAAGACAACTTACAAGTGTTTACAAAAAAAACTTAGCTTTCTCGTTCCAGGAAGATTTAAATTTCTTTTACTTCAAATACATTTGAACGTAAAACCACCTCCAAACCAGAAAATGGGAACATGGTTTGCAACAAAGAGAGTGAAGGTGAACACTTGTAGTTGAAAATAATATAGTTCTGAGGTATTTATCCCCTTACCTCTCCATCTCCACAGGTAGAGTATGTACATCCTTGGCCCTTGACTTCAGGATTGTCACATGACTTATTTTGGCCAATGGGATGTTACTAAATGCAAAATAACCAAAAGTTTAGGAAGCACTTACAAGATTGAATTTGTTCTTCTGTGCTTCTGTTATATCATCTTAGAACCTACCCTGCTGGCCTGCTAGTGAACAGAGCTGCCCCAGCTGAGTCCAGCCTGTATTAGCTAACCCAGAGAGGCAAGAGCTAAATAAATGTTCTGAGTTATATGAGATCTTGTACTGAAGCAGTAATTAAATGATATAGTAATGGACACTACTGACATAAACATGGGGTTTTGCTATGATCAATAACTAAACTATATGGCCGTGGTCATCAAAACTGGACAGTAGGTAGAGACTAGAAAAATGATAAGGAAATTATTACAAAGGCCAGAAAAATGGCAGCTTGTGTTATGGCAATAAATGTTTGGTAAAGTTATATCCAGCAGTCACTTGGAAGATAGGAAATGTATTAATGAACTTGTAAACTTGGATAGAAAGTTGAGAACATAAGCTGATTTCTTTCAGCTAAATATGATAATGTAATAAGGGGGGAGGCAAGGTTAGGAAAGAAATGATCAATTTCCACTCCAAATTTAGAAGGAATATAAGTAAAATTATTCTTATCTTCAGTCTCTCTATCCAGAAAAATTTCACAAATTATAATATAGCCAAATTTAATTACAACACAGACCAAATACAGGAAGCTGCCAATAAAGCATGGGAATTTAAGGATAAAACCAAGTTAAGGCTGTTTGGGTCTCTGTAAGGACCTCTAAAAGAACTCAGATGATGCCTGTAGAACCTCTGACCCAAACAAAAGAGATTCTAAAATCTTAAAGGCACAGTTTCTGTGGAAACCATGGAAATGCATTTCCCATTACTCCCACTGTTGGAGCATAATTAATGGACAGTCCCAGCTACTGAGCCCTCAACCCCATCCTTTCTTTCACTCTGAGGTCACAGGTGTTCCAGTCACTGACCCGGCATGACACAAACTCCAAGCAGGCCTGAAGACATGGAACATCCCTTACAAGCTATTTTGGCTTGAGCACTCCACTATGGCCTTGCTGAGCTCTCTAAGGACTTTAGCACAGGCTAAGATGCTGCCACCCAAACTTATTTCCTTTCCTTTCAGCATCATCTGAAGATAGATCCAGATCCCAGCCTCCTCCAGCTCCCTCCTCATTTTCTCTATCCTCATGTTGTCATCTGCTTCTCACAGGACACTGTTCACACAAGGTGTCCCAGGGGTGCCCAAGGAAAAGAAATGATTAGATGATAATTTAGGATTCTGATTCACCCAGCCATCCTTGTTGGTAGATGATGCACAGAGAGTCCCTAGTAAGGGATGATGGCTCAAATTGCTAAATTTCACCATTAGTGCCTTGGGCAATGGTCCCAATTGAAGGAATGTAGAGTTTATAAAATACAGGAAAAGAGCAATGCCTACAAAGAGAACACAGTTGGCTAATTACTGTTCAATTATATAGATGAAAAGGAATAGTGACTGAAGGTCATTGACAAATGCTGGCTGAGTGTGAGAGCCATAGGGCTTTTTTGGGAGCTCCCAATGGGGCCATTATCTCCTGCAGTAGAGGAACAGAATATAATCTGATAGGGGAGGAAAGAAACTATACCCTGAAAGAACTAATTGATCTCAGTACCAGCAAGATCCACCAGAGTGCTCCTGGGACTGAATGTTGAAGGCATTTGATCAAGGTGACCTTCAAAATATTAGAGTGAAATCAACTTCAGAAGACTTTCTCTGATTAACAGGTTTAACCCTAGGAAGCACCCCCCGGAGACGGGGCCAGCAACTGCTGCAATGGTTCTTAAAACCATAGTGAAATGATGGTTACTCATCAACTTGGGAAATACCCAAATTTCCCAAGCATGGAGTAAAGGAAGGCATGAAAAGGTTGGGGGAAGTAGCCATGCTTGAGTGGATATATATGAGGTCAGATGCTGGATACCAGAAGATTGAACAGATTGCTGGGGACCAATGATGCTAGATTTAGCAAATGAAAAATGCAGGATGCCCAATTAAATTGGAATTTTAGATAAACAACAGTGTTATTTTGTTTTGTTTTATATAAGTGTACTCCATGAAGCATTTGGGGCATAACTATGCTTTTTAAAACAGTTATTGTTTGTCTGAAATTCAAACTTAACTAGGCATCCTGTACTTTATCTAGCAATCCTAATAGTGATGGCTTTCCTCTACGTGGTTTATGGTAGAAAAAACTGTCACAACACAAGGCTTATTAATATCTGACAGGAATGATAGGGAATTTAAAAAAAAAGAATGACAATAAGAGTGCTGCTTAGTATTTATTGTCTTGTCCAAAGCAAGCAAAAGTGGAGAAACAGGAGGCTGAGGCAGAAGAAAATCATCTCAATTAAAAAAAAAAAATCAATTCCTTGCTCAATTGCTAGATCTGACTAGAACTCGATAACTGGATTTCTTGAAGGAAAGACCCTGCCCACAAATATCTACCATATGATTCTCCAGAGGGTTCTCCATCTGGCTACTCAAGTGTCTGTGTCCCAGGAATAGAGAAATGACTAGAATTGCCCAGGATCATTGAACATAGGCTATAAGCTGACATGGATACCTAGAGATCCAAGGCGTAGTGATCCCTCTCTGTTGGAACTTGCCTTTGGAGCCAATAAATAAATGCAGTCCTGGCATAAGTGCAGTTCACAGTGGGCCTACTGAGTCCAAAGAAATACACAGTCCCCTAGCATATAACTGGAACTGATACTCTTGGCTGTTGGAATAATTCTTACATTGGGTCCCTGGCTTATGCATTAACAGCTAAGAGCATAGTAGAAAAGGTTAATTGGTAACTTCTGAATTGTTGGACTCAAAATGTTACCCTCTAAACCAAAGTGTCATATCCCTGGGGAGAAGCAGGGGTGGCAGAATAAGTGTTACCATTGACAGCCTACAAGATGCTGGGTCTGTCATCCATAATTGGTACTAGTATACTAGAACAACCCCTGAATGAACCCTGGAGAATTACTGTACGCTACCCTACTGCTGGCCTAAAGAAGTGGGAAACCTGATGGCAGCTGATATGTCCAAAGAGATCTTATTGCTATCCCAGATTAACAAGGCCTCACTCAGGGTATATAACCACTGATTTTGTAAATGCATTCTTTTCTATTCCAATTAAAAAGACAGAAATGCAAACAGTTTGCATTTGTGTGAAATTGAAAACAATATGACTTTAGAAATTTGCCACAGGACTCTATTAACTCTCCCTTCAATCTGTCAGGTCAAAGGCCAAAGAACTCCAACTTCCTGGACAGCTCATAAAATACCTCACTTATCCATTACATCAAAACCTCCTGCTGACTGGAAAGGGCAAGCAAGAAGCTTTGAGAAGACACATGCATTCTAGAATTGGGATATAAAGCCTATGAAGATTCAGGGATCAGGCAGTTTGATGAAGGCTATTGGGGTGCAGAGGTAAAGAGGCATATCAGGATGTTCCCTCCAGAATTGTTGCATCTCACATCCCCTACCACAAAGACAAAAGAACATAGCCTGACTGTCTTCTCTAGGTTTGGGAGGCTACGCATAGTCCTTACCTAGAAATATTGTCTTCTTCGTGTATAGTTGTCCCTCAAAGTGCACAAGGGATTTATTCCAGGACTCCCTAAAGATACCCAAATCCACAGATACTCAGTCCTATGTATAAAATGTCATAGATTTACTTATAACTTAACACATCCAACCATATACCACTAATTACTTATGATATCTAATACAACATAAATGTTATTATGTAAATAGTTGTTATACTGTGTTGTGTAGAAAATAGTGGCAAAGAAAAAAAGATATCTTTACAGGTTCAGTACAGATGCAACGATTATAGACCTAACTACAGAGTGTATAATCTGTACTTGATTGAATCTGCTGGTTCAGCCCTGCTGATATAGAGGGCTGGCTGTACTGAGTGGTATGGAGGCTGCCAGCCTTGAGAGGTATCCAGAGTAGGAAAGTTCTCTGCAGTAGGTTTTGAGGCGTTGATGTCAAAAGTCTTGACACTCAGGCCATATCATTGGTCAGCAGTGGCCTGGAAGATAGAAAATGTGTCTATGTGTGTTGTGGTGTCAGTATTGGGAAAATATGTAGCATAGAGATTATGATGAGCTTCATAGTAAGTCACTATGTAGGCCTCTGGGGTTCTGGTGCAAGGATCTGGCCTTGGAAAACAATTCTTGGCATATCATCAAGCTATGGCCGAGATGGAATGCTAAACAACAAGACCCCCAGTGAGTACACAGTTAGAACTATCTGTTGAGATGAGTCATGTTCTCTCAGATCCACCAAGTAAAATGATGGTTAACATGTGTCCATCTCTTTGGACAAAGTTAAAAAGCTTATAAGTCCAATGAGTATCCACATAAAGTGAAAGAATGTTTCTGGGATGGAGCCTGAGCAGAATAGAGGGCATGAGTAAGCTGCACGAGCCGGTAGCCCAGACTCAAGCCACTAAGTTTGTGGTAATTTGTTATACCAGCAATACCCCCTCTCTCACCTTTAGACCCCAACTGCCATGTTGTAAGGAAGCCTAGATCAATGGAGAGGTTACATGCGGAAGCTCTAGCCAATAGCCCCCACTAAGCATCAGTGTTGGACACATGAGTCTTCAGGTGATTCTAGCCCTAGCCTTCCAGGTTTCCAGTCTTCTAGATGAGGCCCCAGTCATGATAAATCAGAGACAAGGCACTCTAATGTGCTTTGTCCAAATTCCTGACCCTCAGTAACCAGATTAATTCGTTGTTATTGTTTTGAGCTATATAATATTCAGATTGGAGGAAGATTTGTTACATAGCAGTATATAACTAATACACTATTAATAAAATTTGATCCTAAGGAAATAATCTAAGATTATACAAAACCTTGGAAACTACCTAAATGCTCAGTCATAAATGAATTTTAATACTCCATATAATGCAGCCAGTAATAGCATATTTTGATAAATCATTCATGATGAAAAATTCCCACACTGGAAAAATAGGCATATACTGATTTTTTAAAAAGTCAACCTTGCAAAACAGTGTTGATTTTTTATGTTCTTGCTAACCCAGCTTTTTTTGTTTTCACCAGTTTAATTGGTACATTTTTATTGCACATTTATGATTGCAGTGAGGTTAAAGATTCTTTCACATATATAGAAGCTTTGTGTATTTTATGAATTGACTGTTTAGGATTCCCCCATTACTATTGCAATGTTTATTGTTTTTCTAACTGATATACACATTTTTCTATGTTCAAGACATCATTCCTTTGTACATATGTCGCAAATTTTTCCCAGTTTTGTCATGTGCTTTTTCTTTTTGTTTCTGTTGTACTTCTTGCCTTCTAATTAAACCCACATGTTGGCATCACATAGGACTTGCTGTGTGCTGTGGAACTGCAAAGGAAGCAGAACTGTATTCTTCACCCCAATCCTCTTAGGATGCAGTTGGGTGATGCCAGTCATACTCACATGAATCACCAAGCAAGAACACTCATAAGCCAAAGTACAATGCATTATAAAGGTCAGATATCATGACCAAGCAAACTTAGGAAAGGTTAGAATAAACAAAGTTCAAAATATATCTTTACCATAGGACAACACAGAACCTTTAGTATGTAAAGTGTATGGTAACTTTCAACATGCTCGGGAGCTGGGGAGGGCTAATGATAGTCCATACCATTTGAGGTTGAGACTAGCTTTCCAGAGGAGCTCAAGGTTAATCTGGGCTGTGAAATATCCATAGTCTCTGGCTTATATAAAATAGGAAGATATTACAGACAGGTAGTCAGGAAGGCAGAAAAGGCCAGGACTAACACAGTCAACACAGATCCCTAGAAAACCAATTAAAACAGGATATGAAAAGGAAGGATAGGGCTATCCCATTCATTTTGTTCTAACTGCCTGTCTTTCCTTGTGTTTCTGCCCAATTTCCTTACAGGAAAAGTGATGCAGACCCATGTTGTCCGCTTCCTGGAATCTGTCAGCCCTGAAACCCTGTGCTTGGGGAGATGCCCAAACAGACAACCCTCCCTGAGGGAGGAGGCCCTGCCTCCCATGGCTCTGGGTAAGATTTCCCTGACAGCCTTCCTTTTGCACTCCCTCCCTTCCCTTCCACCCAGGTTCAGTCATTGAGTTCTCTGGCATCGATGCCTTTTAAATATTTGCAGAATGCTCTCCCACGCCCCTCAGTTGGTGCTGAGGTCAGGCCGGCAAGTTCTGCTCATTTCGGGTTTACTCATAAATCATTCTGTCCCTCCCCTTCAATGCTTCAGTGGCTCTTCCCTCCCATGCCCGTGGAGGCTTCTCAAAGTTCAGTGCTCACTTAGTCTCCAGGGAAGAACCTGTTCCCACCACTGGCCTCTGAGAAAATCAGACTGCAAAGCCTTCTCTCAGAGGACTGATAACATTTCTCTGCACTCCAAACCAGGACAGCCATCTGAGCTCACCAATGCCCTGAGGTCACTCTCTTGCCTCCACAGAAGTCCAACCCCAGACATAGGGAGTGGAGCAGGGACCTTATCATGAGGAGGGACGTCAGGGCACCTGGATTGCACTCTGAGCTCAGTTTACAGTTTGAACTAGTCTTTCCTGCTGGGATGTGACTTTCCTAACCACACAGTACCCAGCCCTTGGTCTTCCTATAATAAAGTCTAAATGAGTGTGCAGCCTTGGGGTCCAGGTACAAGGCAGTGTGGTGAGGGAGATGGCCTTCAGGATGAACCCATAAATAGCAGCCCCCACCATCTTTATCCCCTTCATCTGCATCCTGAGGATCACATTTCCTTGAAACATATATTCCTTCTTTCCAAAATTCCATGTAGGAAGCAACTATGAGATAACAGCAAGAATCAAATACAAGTCCTAAACTCTGAACTGTTCTCATCCAGAGCTAATCCTTATAATAACTTCCATTAGCACACAAGTCTCTGCTAGAGACTTGCTAAATTGTCCTGCTAAAACTATGTGAACTATATATACCTTTGTTATAGGCAAAAGTCAATGTCACACTCTGGCAGGGTGAGATTTCCTGAGTACTGGAATGCAGCCCAAACCCTCCTGACCTCAGAGCACACATCAGGTTGTCAGAGGATATTGACAATAGTTGAGGATTTTGGATTTGGGCTTTCTAACCTTGTTTCTGGAAACTTCCCTGTGGAGCTCCTTCTGCCACCCTACTTTCTTTTGCTTCTCTATAGCCAAAGGTTTTGCATCCAGTGGTTCTGCATCTGTAGATTCAACCAACCACTGATTGCAAATATTTGGAAAAAAGTTGTTATCTATACTGAATATGTATAGACTATTTTATTGTTATTATTCCCTAAAAATATAGTATAACAACTATTTATATAACATTAGGTATCATAATTTATTTAGGGATGATTTAAAGTATACAAGAGGATGTGTGTGGTTACATGCATATAATATGCTATTTTATCTAAGGAACTTGAGCATTACAAATTTTGGTATCTGCAAGAGGTCCTGGAACCAATCTCCCTTAGATGCTGAGGGATGACAATATTAGGAGACAAGTTACAAAGTTAAATAATTTTGAAATCTCCTTCTGCTCAGAATCATTATGTTCAGTCTAGATGTAAGATAGGTCAATTCTCAGTATAGCTATAACCAATCCATTAGCTGGGTTATGTGGTTTAACCTATATGTCATATATAGTCAAGAGTCCAGTTGGTAAAACTAAATGTGCAGGATAAAGACAGACAATAAGTCTCAATTGTAAATGGAAGAAGGGCAAATCACAGCTGTCAAAGGTATGCAAAGATCATGGAGGGGTAGGAGTCACTGGGAGATAGACTGAATGGTAAGGAACCGCAGCCTCTGCCCTTCAGTGGCCCTCAGTCTTCAAAGCTGAGATGTCTGGGCCTCCCTCTGGAACAAGGAGTTCTTGGTGCCTGCTCATCTTGATGGTTGACACAAGGGCCCTCCTGCTCTCCTGGGGGTCAGCAGCCTGAGCTTAGAGCCACCCCTGCCCCAGGGCCAAGGCTGTTCACCCCTTCAGACCCCTGACTGTGAATGCACAAAAGAGTCCCTTTGTTGCCACTACACTGGGACCTTTTATTCTCCCTAAAACCAGGAGCTTCTGTGTGCACAGGGCTGCCTTCTCCCTTCCCAAGGCACTTTGATCCTCCTCCCATTTCAAATCTTACTGGCTTTTCAACACCCTCCCTGACAATCAGTTTTTTTCCTTTTCAATGACCAAGCAGTTCTCCTCATTTAGCCTCAGTTCCGTCCAACAACTCCTGCTGCAAAGAGTCCAAGATCTCAAAAAAAAAGAAAGAAAGAAAGAAAGAAAGAAAGAAAAGAAATATCACATTCAGTTGGTTACTGGCTTAAGTGAATACCGAACATCTTCCATAGGGCTCATAAAACATTTTTTGAATGAAATAATGAATAAGTGAGTGAAATACTAAAGAGAAATGACAGTAAAAGCCAGGAGGAAAGTATAGGTGGTTTCTAAGAAATCATACATAGTGGTTTCTTTCATGGGCAACTACTCAACTCTGAATATCAAGTGTTATCTTTGCATCTCCAGCATCTTTACTCTTCCACAGCCATGGTCAAGATTCTCTCATAGTCGTCCTTTCCATTTTCTATCACCCTAATTTGTGTTGTCTCACAGCTGGTCCAGGGCTGTTCCTCTCTACCTGTTCCACTGTGTGTCCTTTCAATTCTTTCTATCCATACTACACACCATCACCAGCTTTCTCTTTACGTAGTTCTACTCTGACCATCTGTCACTTCCGAGTTCAAAAATAGCCACAGGTTTCCAGGGCTTCATGTGCAAACATCTAGCATCTTGTCCAAGATCCTCTGTGGTCTTTCTGTCTCTTAGTCATCATTCCCCTGGGATCAGCAGTGCATAGTAGAAAATGCACTTAGTAAGAGGTCGTGGGCTGGGATTCAGTCCTCTCTGCCTCTCTTAGCCATGTCAACTTGGGCAAGTCATTTAAGCTTTCTACACCTAGTATTCTTAATAGTAAAATGTGAAATTTGATGATCTCCATGGTCTCTCCCAATTCCAATATTGTGCGACTGTAGGAAAACTGCCACTTTTGCCAAACTGTTGCTGACTCATAAATATTCCTTTCTTGATTTTGCTCTTCTGGACATGTCCTTCTTAACTTAGAATGGCCTTCCTTTCCCTATGAAATCCTACCTTGTCCATAAATCTTTTTTGGCCCAACAAGAATAAGAAGATCGATCCTTCTGCCCCCAAATCTCATTACCCATCTGGTGTGTGTCATACCTGCATCAAATACTATTATTGTTCCATTTGTATGTGCCTTGATGACCTAACCACATAGTTAGCTTCAAGCTGTATGGTGGGGTGTCTTAGTTCTTCCACACCCTTGTTACAACAGGCAACCCACAAATATGTGATGACTAGTTTTTGATGGAAAAACACTGGGCCAGCAATCAGGAAACCTGAGTGCTTATCTGCACTCCTCCAGTTAAGAGTTAAGAACTTCATCAGACTGCTTCTTGGTTTGCTCATCCATAAATTAAGTGTGTTCAGGACCAGGATACCAGTTCATCTGTAAAATTCCTCCCAGAGCTGTGGTTTTCTGATTTAAAAAAATAATAATAAAAAAAAATTCTAAGCCTTACTGTTATCTCAGTTTTAGATCTTTTCAAAGCCTTTTGTCTGATTCTTGGACCGAGCAACAGAAGTAGAAAGTTTAAGTTTGGTGCATCAGTGTCTCAATGTCCCAGGCCCCAGCCTGCGACCACCTCTGGAATATTAGAATTCAGCTGAAATGAAGACCACAATGTAGATTTCCAGATTTCTTGAGGTGGCTTAATTATTCCTCAGAAACAGACTTTGTTTACCTAGAAAGATTTGGCATGAAAAGGCTCTCACTGTGTTCCTTTGCCTTAGAACTACCTGCCACTACCAAAACTTTATTGCCAGCATCCTAATGACAAGAGCTTAATAAAGTCCTAGAATGTTCCCCTTGATAGATGGGCTAGTGACCAAGTAGAGATTGCAGGCTCATACGTAGAAACCAATATTCACTTTCTGTTGGTTCTCCCAGAAATATTATTGTTTCCCTGGTTATTGGTTTGTGTTAGAAAAAGGAGGATACAAGGGAGCTTTAAAGAACCCAACAATTACACCTTTATCCAGGAAAAAGAAGAAAAATGACCATCAAAATGACACATTTCACCGGCTGGTAGGACTGTCACAGTATGTAATTACCAAAGAATTAGTAAACTTATCCTTATTCCCTCACTTGGTACCTCCCCGCCCACACACACACCTCACTATGCCCCATCAATGGCTTCTTTATTATATCATTTTAGGCAAGACACAGCACAGTGTCAAGATTTTATAGACATTAGTAAAATATGCTGTGGGGGAAAAGCAATGGAATGGAACAAGAATTTCTATGCTAAATGCCTAGTTTTGTGCTGAGTCATCAGCCTCTGCCCTTTCCCTCTCTAGGCTATAATAATAGCTATTATTTATTAAGTGCTTCAGGACCATTAGGCACTAGCGATACACATCTCCCAGCTAACCCTGATGGGAGGTGAGCATTGTTCTCATCTTCTTCTAGAGATGGGTACTGAGATTTGGAGAGAGTTAAGAGTCACAGAGCCAGGAACAAAACCCAGACCTCTGGGACTTCAGAGCTAGTGACCATAACCATTTTGAAATCCAGCCATATTCATATCTTTTGGGCCTTACAGGGTGTCCCAATCTATTTCATTTGCTTGGATCAGTACAGATGGCCAGGATCACCCCAAGCTTGTCTGAAGTAGTTTCTCGGCAGCTATTTCTCAGAAGTTAGCAAGAAACTTAGCCAAGGTTTCTCAAGGCCACTTCACAATATGAACTTTGCTTCCTATTTTGATCTGGGGGTAAGGATTACTTCCTTGCACTAATACCCACCTATTGCCACTTCCCTGCCTGATCCCCATAATGAAAAGAAAACAGACTCCTGGGTATCTGGGATGGGATGAGAAACTGGTCCCACGCCAGCAGGTTTAAATGCCTCCTGTCTGCTTAGCATCCTGTGAAGTGATAAGGGAAGGCGTGGCTGGGAGGGGGACGTGAATCATCTCACCAAATGTTCTTTTGTCTGGAGGATGAATGTGTCCATTAATGCCCAGCAGCCTTCCTCTTCCAGAAAACAATGGAGCTCCACTGATTCTCTGACTCCCTTTCCGGCATCTCTTTTTGGCTGTCTGACCTAGTCCCATAATTGAGACTCAAGCTGTTGTCCCTGGCTCTGCAATTGGCACCCATGCCAGCCCAGAGGATGGATCTGGTCCCACAGCCTGTGGCTATCTATGGTGCTCTGAGCTCACCTTTTGATGAAGAAACCAGAAGGACTTCAGGCTTTAGAGAGGCAGCATTTCATGGTACAAAACAGACAGCTCTCCTTTTAGATTCCCGCAGGTTCCCACATGAACCACCCCGCCCCATACATGAGCAGGATGGTCTCAAACTGAGACTTAAAGCCCAAGTAAAAGTATATTCCTTAAGACCTATAGTGACATGGGCCCTGAAGACCTTTGATTGGAGTTACCCATGCTGACATCCAAGTGACACTTCTGTTCCTACTCAGTGGTTGCTCCTTGTGTGTGTGTGCCTTAGGAATCCAAGGAGACATGATAGACATTGAAGCACCTGGGCACTTCTGGGCACCTCCCCTGCCAGGGTATCAATATTCCAAGACTTCCATACCTAGCACCCAGGACAATGATGTGGAGGGGAAAATGGTTTTTAATATCTAAGCCAAGAAGTAATTCAGAAAAGCAGGTCTCTGAACCTGTGGGGATGTTTCAGGAGCACCTTATTCCCTAATATACTAGTAATCTTTTCTGCATGTACAAGAGTCATCTATAGAGATATGAAAAATTTGTGTTCTACATGTGTGATATGAATTATAATGCATTCTGCTGACATATATAAATAGAAAATTAAAGATTCCTCTATAATTTTTAAACCTATGTCTAAATAAGTCTAAAAGAGCATTTTTAAGAGAATAAACATTCTAATGATGGAGGAAGTATCTTAATCCATATTTGCTAGGGTCTTTCCAAAATTCATACTGTGAAAGCTAATCTTCAATGGGTTAGTATTAGGATGTGGGGTCTTTGGACAGTGGTTCAAGGGCAGAGTCTTCATGAATGGGATTAGTGCCCTTATAAAAGGGACCCCAGAGGACTGCATTCCCCTTCCTACCATGTGAGGACACAGAGAGAAAGCGCCCTCTTTGAAGTAGAAAGTGAACCCCCAACAGATGCTTAATCTACTGGTGCCTTGATCTTGGACTTCTCAGTCTCTAGAACAGTAGGAAATAAATTTCTGTTGTTTATCTATGAGGTATTTTTTTATAACTGATCAAATGGACAAAGACAATATTTTAGCCCCAAATCACACAGCCAGCCAATCAATGACAGAGCCAAGATAGGAATCAAGTTCTCCAAGCCCAGTCCCAAGATCTTTTTCTTCTGGCTCCAGTCTCTTGTGCAGTGGCACTGGGTCTCCACATCAGGCATCTGACTGGAGCTTTGCTGGAAGCCTGCCCATCCTGCCAACCCTCCCTCCCACCCCCAGCAAAGGGGACAATGAACAATTATGAATGCATCCTGCTTCCAGAGTCAAATACTCCCTTTCTTCCTTCTTGAATGACCACTCAGGATGACTGAGGGAAAAGCCAGTGGGTCAGCCTGTGCCCTGAAAAGAAATATCATTCACCTGACCCCCAGTCCTGATCCCTTCCCTAAAGTGTAAGTCATGAGCTACTCAGGAACTAGGCAGAGAGTGTAGAATTCACCTGGGCACATACAAAAAAGGAAGAGGGGATGGGAAGGAGACAGTGCTTGAGCCTTGAGCTGTTGGAGTGTTTCCTAGAGAGGAAAGGAAACATGGGCATCTGTGGTGGTACAGGGGAGCCAGCTGAAGTTGAGGTAAGCTCTGCAATCCTCCTGGGACCCTGGGATACTGACCCAAGACTGTGGTTGTAATTCACATCTTAGAGCTTGCTCTGGATGGGCTGCTATCATGAAAATCTTTGAAAGTCTTTACCAAGTTCTTTAGGGGTTTAAAGAATGTGAAAGGAAGGCGCTGAGGAAGTGATATTGCTTTTGAGCCTTATGTTGCCTAGAAAGACTGGGTTTATACTAGAAAGTTCTGGTGGCCAAAGTGAAGAAGTGAGAAGACAAGCCCATTATTCAGAGAGCCTAGTAATAAAACTTTGGAAACCATGGAAACCAGCATAGTAGAGGGAACCTGCATTTTGTAAACAATTTTGCAAAATTAGTTCTAGCTCCACCCTTTGTGTGCCATGTGGCCCCAGCTTCCTCATTTGAATATGGGGGCTAAAAATAAATACTTTGACAGAATGTTGGAGAACAAAAGCAAACTGTACACATAGCATTTGGCTCATAGCAGGTGCCCCCCAAATATTTGTTCTTTCTTCTAAGCCTTAAAGATTCACCAGTTAGTGTTATGTTTAAAAACATCTTTTTAAACAATGGAAGACTTTGTAAAATGTCAGGAGTGTTCCCTTAGAAGCTGTGAGATTTGCAGGATGCAACCCAGTATCATTTTAATAACTGCAGGAGCTGTGTGGTCCTACTGGTCAGGAAGAATATAGAAAGAAGATAGAATTCCCTCCACGTCAAAGGTCACGGGAGCTAGATGGAAAAGAAGTTAATATATCCTAGACAAAGGAAGGCAAAAATCAAGTTAAGTCATGTATCAACCTGGGTTGAAGGCAGAATTCCATGACTGGCCTGGGATGGGGCTACTTGGAAAAAGAAGGAAGAAGGGGTAATAGTCTAAATTCTTAACACCCTGTACAGTGCAGGTGCCAACAAACTGTGTGGATGCAGCTGTGCCGCTACACAAGGGGGTACAGCCCTGTGTACAAGACCAACTGTTCGTGACAATATGAAGCTCTTGGAGTGAACTACGAATGGCTGACAGGAATTCAGGCTACAATTGCTCAACTCTCTCAAAATCACATGGGATGAACATGTACCTTTCAACTCTGGGAATGTTTAGAGTTACAAATAAAGTATTTAAAAGAACTGAACTTAGAGCATTCATATTTATGCAGTAAGACTCTGTACAGTGTCAGTATTTATAATATACACAAGTATTCTGAATATAATAAAATATACCTGCATTGAAAATTCCTATTTGAAATGTGAAGTGGAATAATTGGTTTAAATTTGTCTATTTAAGTGTAATCTTACTAAGTTTATGTACAGTAGTGGAATGGTTAAGAGTACTTAATCACTATATATGTGAGTTTATTTTACTAAGTTCGTGAGTTACTTAGGAAGTTGGGAAGGCTTATTTTGTTAAGACTTCAAAATGAGATTAAAATATTCTATTTATAAAAGCAGTTTTAAAAGCTTAGAGTCATTTAAGACTATAAATGGGCCCAAATAGTAATCAAAGTTCCCTTAAAAGTAATTGCCAACATTTGCTATATGTAGAATAAGATTTGTAGTTTGAACTTTATGGTATAACTTTAAAAAATCTTATGTATAAAATTTTCAAAACCAAAGAAACCTCTGAATATTTCCTACATAAAAATATGTATTTTGAAGAAGGTTTTGGGGGAGGGGAATTAATCTTAAAGGAAAAAATATCCCCCCAAATACAGTCGAACACTCCAGTTGTAACAGGGGTGGAGCCTGGATCCAACTTGCTGGTCTGCCTGTGGCTTCTCTTTCAACTCTAGGCTGATGCACTTCCCTCTACCCCTGCCTCCCCATCTACCAGGCACTCCTGGCTCACTCTCTACCCAGTGGGGACACAACCTGAGTATCGTCAAGGCAGGTCAAGAGGGAAGATATGCCAGATAATGAAAGGACCAGCAGCTATGAATTCACACAAACCTGGGTTTGAATAACAATCTGTGAAAATGTAGAAAAGGCATCTGAGATTGCATACAAATTTAAAAATTAATAATAAGAAAACAAAATAAAATACCTATTCTGGTGGTTAAGAAAAGTGTTATCATCATGGATTTTTCTCAAACATCACTGGGAGTACAGCTCTGAACAAGACACAAGCCAACCCAAGAACAGCCAGTAATGACTACATGTGTCAGTGCACCTGAGGCTCACAGTGGTGTGAAAGAAATTGACATGGCCATTGAAGTCAGAAAGATCTGACCTGGACTCTAGCCCCACCCCTCAATAGCTTATAGAAGCTATAGGCTCTAAGCCTGTTTCCTCTTCTATAAAATGAAGATAATTGGCCACCCAAGAGAGAAGTTGAAGGTGTATGTATGGAATCATCTGGCACAGTTCCCAGCACATATAGAAGATTGTCTCCATATAATATAGTCCACATGCATATAGCAGGTTCTTGTTTGCCACAGTCTGCTGTACAAAGATGAAAAAGTGTAGGTGACACCAGGTCACGGTCTAGGCAACCTCTGAGGATAGGGAGAATACTGGAATTGCTGCTGGGCAGGAAGCCTGGCATTCTCTCTTTCACCCATGGCCCTGACCGACCCTGAGGAACAGTCATTATTCTGGAACAGATAAACCACATCTGGTTCTGTTCAAAGTTTCTCTCCCTTTCACCTCCTCAGAAGTTCATACAAAATACTGGAGCAACATCTGCTCATTGCCAATCTTTTCTCTTCTTTCAGAGTTTCCTGGTGGAGACATTAGCTTATGACCCTCCAGTTTGCACTTCATTTCTCTGGACACCTGTATAATTCTTCAGTCCCCAATTTTAAGGGCCTTTTCTGGGCCTGATGATGAGAGGTTAGAGGACAGATGGCTGGTGAGTCCAGAAGGCACACTGAATCTCAGCAAACTACTCTAGGTATCAGCAAGATACTCTCCAGAAAAGACGTTCCTTACAGCTTCCATTCCTAGGAACAGGCTTCCCACCTAAGTAGCCAAATTTTAAACCTCAAGACTAAAAATTCCCAGCAGCCCCTTATGCCAGAAATACCTTGCCTTCTCCCCAGTGGGGAGGACAAGACACCATATTATGGAGCTACTTGGACGGAGGCTACCCCCAAGCTTTCTGTCCCCTCCTGTTCTGTTTTTTCCCCTTATATACAAAACCATATTCCCAGTAAAGCTGCCCTGAAACCAGAAAGAAGAAGTTATTTCCCCATCCAAAGAGAGGGCTCTTGATACTTGCTTTGTTGTCCACATCCATTTTCCCATCTAGTAATTGTGCCTGGAATTCCTCTGGAAAGTTATCTCCTCTCCACTCACAATCCAGGTGCTTGGGGTGAAGTTGAAGTCTACCCTGGACAGCATCCCACTCCCCTCATCACAATGCCCAGTTGATGGAACACAGAACAGACAATGCCACCAAGCATCTGCTCCTTCCCCGCCTAGCTAGAATCTCAAAGAACAAGGCCTGAACTGGGGCCAGGGACCCTGACTCCATGCAGAAGACAGAAAAGCTGAAGGAGAGAAGAGATCCTAATGATACATGGCCTGAAGACATGGCTTTAAATTCTGTGATGCAAAATAAGCCCTCTTGGCTTAGACCAGTTTAAATTAAACCTTTATTACGTGCAACCAAAAAAAGTCCTAGCTTCTGCAGGTCTATATCATTTCCAGAAGTGTGCTGTAGAGAGCTCAAGAGAACCAGTTGTTAAAGGTTCAGGAATTATGCAAGCCACATGTTAAACATAGCCATTATTAATAATTAAATTATGCTAACTTGCAAGCAAATAAATTACAGATGTTCCCTGACTTAAGATTTTTTTACTTTATCATGGTGTGTAAAGGCATGCCCATATAATCATTTTGTTTTTTTTTTTACTTTAGTACAGTATTGAATAAGTTACATGAGATATTCAACACTTTATTATAAAATAGGCATTCTGTTAGAGGATTTTGCCCAACTATAGGCTTAAGTTTTCCGAGCAAGTTTAATGTTGGTGAGACTAAGCTATAATGTTCAGAAGACTAGATATATTTTGGACTTAAGGATATTTTCAACTTTTAATGGGTTTATTGTAACCCCATTGCTATGGTTTGGATATGAGTTGTCCCCCCAAACCTCCTATGTTAATTAATGCAGACATTTTGAGGGCAAAATGACTGGATTATGAGAACTTTATCAGTCCATCCTAGTTTGAATGGACTAACTGGGTGATAAGGTAGGCAGGTGGGCTGTGATGGGAGGAGGTGGGTTTCTGGGGGCATGCCCGAGAAGAGTTCATCTTCCCTGAAGCCCCTTCCTCTTTTTTTCTCTGTTTCCTGGACACTTTGAGGTAAGCTACTTTTTTCCACCCTCTTCTTCTGCCATGATGTTAGACTTCACCTTGGACCCAGAGCAATGAAGTTGGCCAATTATGGACTAAACTAAAATTAATTTGTCCTCCTCTAGGAAGTTCTTGTAGGTGTTTTGGTCATGGTGACAAAAAGCTGACTAATACAGTATATTGAAAACACAGTTAGCAAATACTAAAAACCCATGATTTCTTAATTATCTTACAAGTGCATTGAGGTTATTTACATCTATTATGTCAGCCTAGTGGAAATACTGTATGGTGGTGAGCTACTGTGCATCTCTGCCCAGCCCTGTATTGAATGCACCATGTTGGTATTCAGCCCAGTGGAGATATTTACATCAGAGTAATTGGAAAGCACTATTACTTGTGGCCTGATTTATTAGTTTCTTGATTGCGAACACTTAGGAAAATGATGAGGAAAGTGTTAATAGTCCAGATTAATGTTTAAAGTGCATGTCTGTGGTTCTTATGTTGTGACCAGCACAAAAACTTGAGGTAATGTTCTTTCAACATTGAAAGTTATTATTTGATTGAGCAAAAAATATTTGTGATTACTGCCATAGCCTGGAGCCACTGTGCTAGTTCTGGAAATTAAGAATGAATAGGACACAGACCCTGTGTCCTGTTCTCTGGGAGATCAAAGAGAACAAAGCTGAGTGTCATTAGAAGATAGAGCAGTAAAAGATGTTGCTTCTGTCATTAAGAAGTATATAGTTTGGGCCTGCGTGGGACCCACGCTCACAGTAGGCCTGGGTCCATCCTGCCACCAGCAGACACCTGCTGGAGCCCAGCTTTTGGCAGAGGACCACCCTTTCTGACCATCAGACTACCCAGGGAAGTAAGGCCCACTGGCCCAGATCCACCCACACCAAGTTACTCAGGTCCCAGGTCCAGGGTAGATCTGAGTTCAACCCCACACACACCTGGGAGCCTAAGCCTGACCCACTTCCATCTTGTGACTCTGCAGTCATCACCATAGCCTTCCCTACGCAGTATAGAAGCAGGTGCATCTCAGAGCAGAAATCCCCAAAAGAGTATGAGACCCACCCTTTAAGCCCCATCTCTATAAGACATTGCATCCATCTTGGGGCACCTCAACTATTATCTCGAGTTACCTCTGCTATTGCTGCCACCACCTTTAGTGCAGTAGCATACAATGAGGACACCAGCAGGGTCTGGAAGCCCACCATCAAGGTGAGGTACAGACAATCTGCACAGGTAATACAAGAATATAGGGTAGAAACCGTAATATCTCAGATCCACACTACAAGAAAGGAAGACACATAGACAACATGAAAAAAACAAGGGAGGAAAGTGCCCCAAACAAACCAGGATACTGTATTATATAATACTATAATAACAGAACCCATGGACAGCGAAGTTGATGAAATGTCAGAGAAGGAGTTCATAAGGTTCATAATTAAAATGATCTGTGAATTAAAGAATGATCTAAATGAGCAAATACAGGCAAAAGTTAATCACCCCAATGAAGAGATAAGAGCAAACACAGGTAGCAAAAGATTACTTCAACAAAGAGATAGAGACTCTCTGAAAAAAAAATGAAAATATTTGAAATGAAGGATAAAATAAACCAAATAAAAAACTCAATAGAAAATATAACCAACAGACTAGATCACTTGGAAGAAAGAACATCAGATAATGAAGACAAAGTATATAATCTGGAAAATAAAGTTGATCACACAGTGAAGAAACCATGAACAGAACATCCAAGAATTATGGGAGAGCCTCAAAAGACCAAATCTAAGAATTATTGGGATAGAGGAAGGCACAGAGTTTCAAACCAAAGGAATGCACAATCTCTTCAATGAGATAATATCAAAAAATTTCCCGCATGAAGAATGAATTGGAAAACCAAATAGAACAGGCTTACAGGACACAAAGTGTACAAAATTACAACAGATCTATTCCAAGGCACATTATAATGAAAATGCCTAGCATACAGAATAAGGATAGAATCTTAAAAGCCGCAAGAGAGAGAAATCAGATCACATGTAAGAGGAGACCAATTCGTATCAGCAGATTTTTCAACCCAGACCCTTAAAGCCAGGAGATCATGGAACAACATATACCAAGTTCTGAAAAAAAAATGGATGCCAACCAAGAATCTTATATCCAGCAAAATTAAGCTTTAGATTTGATGATGAAATAAAAACCTTCCATGATAAACAAAAGTTAAAAGAATTTACAACTAGAAAGCCTGCACTACAGAACATCCTCAGAAAAATATTCTATGAAGAGGAAATTAAAAACAATAATGAAAATTAGCAGAGGGAGGTATTACACTATTGGAAAATCTAATCAGAGGAGAAACCAAGTCATGCTAAATATCAAAAATAAACAAAAATGGCTGGGAATATAAATCATGTCTCAGTAATAACCTTGAATGTTAATGGCATAAACTTATCAAAAGACTAGCAGATTGGATCTTTAAGAAAACAACATGCTGCCTCCAAACAATATGCTGCCTCCAAGAGACTCATCTCATAGGAAAAGACATCCACAAACTGAAGGTGAAATGTTGGGAAAAATCATACCACACACATGGACTGCAGAAGCAAGCAGAGGTTTCCATCCTCATATCAAATAAAGTAGACTTGAAGCTAAAGTCAATTAAAAAGGATAAAGAAGGACACTACTTACTGCTCAAGGGAACTATACATCAACAAGACTTAACAATTATAAATACATATGCCCCAAGCAATGGAGTGTCTACGTTCATCAAACAAACTCTTCTCAACTTCAAGAGTCAAATAGACCAAAACACAATAATTTGGGGTGACTTTAACACACCTCTTTTACCACTGGATAGATCTTCCAAACAAAACCTGAACAAAGAACTCAAAAATACAATCAATATCTTATACTTAACTGACATACATAGAATATTTCATCCTGCAACGAGTGAATACACTTTCTTCTCAGCATCACATGGATCCTTCTCTAAAATAGACTATATATTATGCCACAAAGCAATGCTTAGCAAATATAAAAAAGTAGAGATACTACCCTGCATTCTATCAGATCATTATGGAATGAAATTTAAAATCAATGATAAAATAAAAAATAAAAGCTACTGCAACACCTGGAGACTAAATAATATGCTACTGAATGAACAATGGGTTTCAGAAGACATCAAGTTGGAGATTAAAAATTTTTAGAATGAGAACACAGATACAACATATAGAAATCTCTGGGACACTATGAAAGCAGTTCTAAGAGGAAAGTTCATTGCATGAAGTTCATTCCTTAAAAGAAGAAAAAGTCAACAAATAAATGACTAAACATTACATTCCAAAGCCCTAGAAAAAGAAGAACAAATCAACACCAAAAGCAGTAGAAGACAGGAAATTATTAAAATCAGAGCTGAAATCAATGAAATTGAAACAAAAGAAACAATTGAAAAAAATGACAGAACAAAAAGTTGGTTTTTTAAAAAAATAAATAAAATTGACAGACCCTTAGCCATGCTAACAAAGACAAGGAGAGAGAAAACTCAAATTACTAACATACATGATTAAAAAAGGAAATATCATGACAGACACTACAGAAATACAGAAGATAATTCAAAATTGTTTTGAAAACTTGTACTCCAATAAAATTGAAAATATCAAAGGCATCAACAAATTTCTAGAGTCATATAATTTTCCCAAATTGAATCAGGATGATATACATGATTTAAACACATCAATTTCAAGCGACAAAATGAAAGACATCATCAGAAGTCTACCAACCAAGAAAAGCCCAGGACCAGATGGATACACAGCCAAGTTCTACAAGACCTTTAAAGAATAACTAATTTATTTCAGAAAACAGAACAAGAGGGAGCACTTCCAAACTCATTCTATGAGGCCAGTATCACCCTGATTCCAAAACCAGGCAAAGACACATCAAAAAGAAAGAAAGAAAGAAAGAAAGAAAGAAAGAAAGAAAGAAAGAAAGAAAGAAAGAAAGAAAGAAAGAAAGAAAGAAAGAAAGAAAGGAAGGAAGGAAGGAAGGAAGGAAGGAAAGAAAACTTCAGACCAATATCTCTAATGAACATAGAAGCAAAAATTCTCAATAAAATTCTGGCAAATTGAATACAAAAATATATCAAAAAGATTGTGCACCACCATCAAGAAGAAAAAATTCCAGGGATGCATGTTTGGTTCAACATAAGGAAATCAATAAATGTAATTCATCACATCAATAAACTTAAAGATAAGAATCATATGATCATCTCAATAAACACAGAAAAAGCATTTGACAAAATACAGTACTGCTTCATGATAGGGATAACAGGAACATACCTCAACATCATAAAGGCTATCTATGTAAGTCCCAGGCCAACATCATTCTAAATGGAGAAAAATTGAAGGTATTTCCCTCTAAAAACTGAAACAAGACAGGGATGCCCTCTTTCACCACTTCTATTTAACATAGTTCTTGAAACACTGGCCAGAGCAATTAGACAGACAAAAGAACTTAAAGGGATACACATAGGAAAAGAAGAACTCAAATTGGCACTAATTGCTGATTAAATGATTCTATATCTAGAAGACCGAAGAAGTTCCACCAGAAAACTTCTAGAACTAGTAAATGAGTTCAGCAAAGTAGCAGGATATAAAATCAACACCCACAAATCAAAAGCATTTCTGTATATCAGTGACAAATCCTTAGAAAGGGAAACGAGGAAAACTATCCCATTTACAATAGCCTCAAAAAAAAAAAAATACTTGGGAATCAACGAAAGAGGTGAAAGATTTTGATAATGAAAATTATAGAACCCTAAAGAAAGAAATCAAAGAAGACCTTAGAAGATGGAAAGATCTACCTTGCTCTTGGATAGGTAGCATTAATATTATCAAAATGCCATACTACCAAAAGCACTATACAGATTTAATGCAATTCCAATCAAAATCCCAATGGCATTCCTCACAGAAATAAAAAAAAGCAATCATGAAATTCATCTGGAAAAAAAAATAAACCCAGAATAGCTAAAGCAATCCTTAGCAGGAAGAGTGAAGCAGGTGGCATCACTATACCACACCTTAAACTATATACAGAGCAATAGTAACAAAAACAGTGTGGTATTGGCACCAAAACAGACTGTTAGACCAATGGTACAGAATAGAGGACACAGAGATTAACCCACAAAATTACAATTATATTAGACAAAGGTGCCAAAAACATGCATTGAAGAAAAGGTGGCCTTTTTAACAAATGATGCTGGGAAAACTGGAAATCCATATGCAACAGAATGAAATTAAACCCCTATCTCTCACCATGCACAAAACTCAACTCAAAATGGATCAAGAACTTGGGATTAAAACCAGACACCCTGTGTCTAATAAAAGAAAAAGTAGACCCTAATCTCCATCATGTGGGATTAGGCCCCAACTTCCTTAATAAAACTCCTGTGGCACAAGAATTAAAATTCAGAATCAATAAATGGACTGGACTCAAACTAAAAAGTTTCTTCTCAGCAAAAGAAACAATCTGTGAGGGGAACAGGGAGCCTACATCTTGGAAGCAAATCTTTAACCCTCATACATCAGACAGAGCACTAATTTCTCTAGGGTATATAAAGAACTCAAAAAGCTAAGCACCAAAAAACCAAATAACCCAATCAATTATTGGGCCAAGGACCTGAACAGACAATTCTCAGAAGATGATATACAATCAGTTAACAAATATATGAAAAAATGTTCATCATCACTAGAAATTAGAGAAATGCAAATCAAAACTATGCTAATATGCTATCTCACTTCAGTCAGAATGGCAGCTATTATGAAGACTAACAACAATAAGTGTTGGCAAGGATGCAGGGAAAAAGGTACACTCATACACTGCTGGTGGTACTGCAAATTGGTGCAGCCAATGTGGAAAGCAGAATGGAGATTTCTTGGAAAAAACTGGAAATGGAACCACATTTGCCCAGCTATCCCTCTCCTTGGTCTATACCCAAAGGACTTAAAAACAGCATACTACAAGGGCACAGTCACATCAATGTTTATAGCAACACAATTCACAATAGCTAAACTGTGGAACCAACTTAGATGCCCTTCAGTGGATGAATGTATTAAAAAAATTTGGTATATATACATAATGGAATATTACTCAGCAATAAAAGAGAATAGAATCATGGCGTTTGCAGGTAAATGTATGGAGTTAGAGAAGATAATGCTAAGTGAAGTTAGCCAATCCCAAAAACCAAATGCCAAATGTTTTCTCTGATATAAGGAGGTTGATTCATAGTGGAGTAGGGAGGGGGAGCATGGGAGGAATAGATGAACTCTAGATAGGGCAGGGGGTGGGTAATGGGGTTAGAAATGATGGTGGAATGTGATGAACATTATTATCCAAAGTACATGTATGAAGATACAAATTTGTGTGAATATACTTTGTATACAACCAGAGATATGAAAAATTGTGCTCTATATGTGTAATAAGAATTGTAATGCATTCCACTGTCATATATAAATAAATAAATAAACAATTTTAACAATAATTACATAGTTTAATTGTAAAGATAAACCCTACATGTGTGAAATATAACAAAGAACATAATGGAACATCTAAGTGAAAGATGGCAAATATCTGTTATGCATTCCACCACCTCCCTGTCCACAGGTATGTGATCAAGTGCGGGCAACGATATGGTTCCAGCATCCCACCCAAGAGAACAACTCAGGTAACCACTGCTGTGTTCTTAATAAACATCTTTGCTCAAGCGTACATCACAGGTAGAAATTCAGAGGAAAGAGCTCAACTGCAAATATATTGCTTAAAGTAAATTTATAAGAAAATGTGGAGGGCTGGGGATATAGCTCAGTTGGTAGAGTGCTTGCCTCACATGCACAAGGCCCTGGGTTCAATCCCCAGCACCACATACACACACACACACAAGCAGGAAAAAAAACTGGCACATCTTACTGTATGTAAATTGTACCTCAATAAAATTGAAACAAAAATTATTTTAAAAAAAGAAAATGTGTAGTATGCATACCATGGAATATTACTCAGTTTTTAAAAAGAAACAAATCCTGCCATTTATGGCAATCTGATTGAACCTAGAAGACATTATGCTGAGAAAAGTAAGCCAGAAGTTTGATACTGCATGATTTCACTTGTAGGAAGTATCTAAAAAGTCAAATTCATAGAAGAAAAATAAAGCAGAAATTGACAGGGAGTAGAGGGGCAGGAAAATGCAGAGTTGATGTAAATCATGTATAAAATTTCTGCTATTCAAAATTAAAAAGTTATAGAGATCTGCACAACACAGTACACTACAAATATCTTTAAAGGATGGATCTCATTTTAAGTATTCTTTCCAACACACACACATACATGCAAGAAAATTATTTTGAAGGTTTAGTTAGTATCTTGGCTGTTGTTAGATGATAGCTATATACATAAACACATATATACATGCATATATACATATATTAAATATGTGTAGTTTTGTATGTCAATTTTACCTCAATAAAGCAATGGTTTGAAATTTTATTTTTAACTGACACATAAAAATATAAAATTGAATGTATGTATGTTATCTCCCCAAACTCCTATCGTTTCTGTATGGTGAAAACATTCAAAATCCTTTCTTTAGCCTTTTGAAATATACAGTCTATTATTGCTATCTGTAGTCCCTACAGCACACCAGAACTCCTCATGTATTTAATACAGATAAGTATTTTTAGTGTCCCTGAAAGGTTTTTAAACTTTTTCTTTTTTTAGTGGAAAAAAAAAAGGGTTTTATAGAAAAGAAATTTGACAAGGCCCTTGAAGGGTAAGGAACTGGTTAAAGAAATATAAATTCCCAGACCCCACCCCAGATTTACTAAATTAGAAACTCCAAGGGTGGCCCCAGAAATCTGTGTTCTCACAGGCCCTCTGGGGATTCTGATGTGCTCTGACACGTGAGGAGCAAAGGATTGTGCCCTACTTCTTCTCTCTGGGCTTTCTTTCACATAATGCTTGAATTGACCCCTTAATAGCTTCCTGTGCGGTAGGTAGGCAAGCAAGAACATTCATCCCTCTTACATGGGTGAGAAGAGCAATTCTAAGATATTACAGACCTCACCCAGGGCCACACTGCTAATGTACATTGAGCCTGGGCTGCAGCCAGGTCTCCGGGTGCCAGAGAAGTGTTATTTCCATCAGACCAGGGTAAGAGAGGTTAGCGATGGTGTGATTCCCTCCAGCCCCCAACCTTCCAATTTCCTCTCTCACCTTCCCAAGGAGTTGGCCAGCTTCCTGACAACTGGCTGTGAAGAAAGGCCTGTGGGTGATGACAGCCGCCTGACAGAAGAAAGGTGACTGGGTTTGGTGCTGAGCCCCACCATGATCATCCCTGCAAGGATGGAAACCTTCACTCATGGTCCAATACAAGAGCTGGAAATCAAGTGCACTGCAGCCAGCATTGCTTAGCCAGGCATGGGGATCAAAAACACTCAGCTCATCAGATGCCCCAGCCCAGAGCTGGCTAATGGCAAGAATGTGGAAACTCAGCCTGCCATGACCCCCAGGAACAGAGCCATAGGAGTTGGTCCAGGATGCAACTCTTTGTGCCAAGCTCTTTTAGGCAAAAATTATCAGTGTATAAAGAACTGTCTGCGTCCAAGGCCAACATTCTGACAGGTCAGCCTGTGGTAGTGGAAAGGGCCTGGGCTTTGGAGTCACACACCTGGGATTGAAATCAATGCCACTGTTATGAGTTTTACAAATCAGGACATTTCTCTTACCTTCTCTGGGATTCCATTTACCTGTGTGTAAAATGGGGTTGATAATATCCACAAAGGTGTTGTGAGAAATGAATGAATGGCATTTTCAAAAGTCCTGGCAGAGATCTTGACCCTCGGTATTGCTCAATAATGCTCATTTCTTTCTTTCACTCTTCCCCTTGGGAGTCCTCTTTCTCCATCTCCGTGGATCCTAGGAAGGGAATGCCAAAGTGGCAAAAGGGAAATAACTCTGCCCAGGGCAGAAGACAACTTCCAAAACTACCTTCCCATATGAGATCATAAGTTTATCTTATGTTGAAACCACATTTGTGGGCTGCTAGCTGTGTTAGGAGTGTCTTCCTGGCTTTATTCAGGATTCAGCACTCCCCAGGCACAAGAATGAGCTGTTTGGTAACCGATGCAACATTGAGCGTGAAGAAATTAATCGGGAATTGCCCAGAATTCTCTCATTTTCTAAAACTTATCAGTAATTCTCAATAACTAGTAACTCTGGCACACTGTACCTTCAGATCAAATCCAGCCTGCTATCTATTTTTGTATATAAGGTTTTATTGGAACACAGCTGTTATGGTTTGGATCTAGGAATGTTCCCTGTAAAGTTCATGTATTAGGCAATGCAGCAATGTTCAGAAGTGAAAAGGTTGGACTATGAGAGCTCAATGGGTTATCCATTTAATAGATTAATAATTTATTTTAAAAATATTTTAATATTTTATTTTAATATCATAGTATAATTCCACATTAAAAGCATATTTCTGGTTTCTCTTTATTATTTTTATTTTTTTAATTTGTTCTAATTAGTTGTATATGCCAGGAGAAAGCATTTTGATTAATAATTTCAATGGACTGCTGGTGACAACTGTAAACAGAAGAACATGACTGGAGGGGGTAGGTTCTGGGGGCATGCCCTTAGGAACTGAGTCTTGTGCCTGGATCTTTGTACTCTCTCTCTCTCTCTCTCCGCTTCCTGGATGCCATAAAATGACTGCTTTCCTCCACCACACCCTTCTATCATGATGTTCTACCTCATGTCAGGCCCATAATAATGGAGTCAGCCGACCATGGACTGAGATCTCTGAAGCCATGAGCCAAAGTAAACTTTTCCTCCTCTAAGTTATTCTTGTCAGGTATATTGGTCACGGCACTGGAAAGCTGACTAACACAACAGCCATGCTCATCCATTTACCTCTTACCTATGGCTGCTTTCACATTACGAAAGCAGAGTTGGACTGCCAGGACTTAAACATTTATTCTCTGGTCCTTTACAGAAATGTTTAAATACTTCTGCTCCAAATGAAAGGTAACTACATCTATTTTCATAGTTTGAGAGATCTCCAAGAAGTAGATGGTGAGAAAGTTTAGGGTGCAATGTAAAATAGGGAATGCCTTTGGGATCCATACCTCCGAAAGGGAGAGAAAGGAGCTGGAGTGGGCAGAGAGAGAGGTTCAGCTGCAAAGCAGTTCTTCAGGGGGAGTTCCACAGCAAAGAGCCTCTCAGGTTGCCCTGCATTGGCTGAAATATCTGGCCTTCATATATTTTCACCTTGATCAGTCAGTGGACATGGGCCACCCCCAGAATGGCATGACCTCTGACACAGCTCCCTGAGGGTCGACTGCTAACAAACATGAGCATATATTCCCAGCACTTAGTGTCCCAAAATCCCCCCTCCAAGAGGACCTAGCTGCACATCTCCATGCCTACATACCAACCCCAGCTTCTTTAAGTTTTTACTACCCTCTTCTACACCGCCAAGTTACTTATCTGAATTATCTATGCATATGGTGCGGACTTGGTGATCACAAAAGTCAAAGGGGACACGGTAACATAATAACAGCTAAGCAAGCCCTTATATACAATCCCAATAATACTCCTGAAAAATTTTACACCCACAGACTGTACTGGATATTATAGAGACACAGGTTATGAACCTGTGAATGCCCTTCTTAAAAAAATGGATTTTCCTATTTTGTTGGAATTGCATCCAACTTTTTTGACAGAATGATTCTAAGATCTAAGATGCATAGTGTTTGTAAGACATAAAATGTTTTATCAGAAAGATATAAAATGAGATATGAGATGTAAATATTACCATTGTTGGTACAATAACATGAGCAAGGGATTTTGAGCCTGAAGACCTGGATTTATGTTCCCACCTTGCCACTCACTGTGGTATGGTCACCCTCTGGTATGATCAAAATGTCAATATCCCCTCAAAATTCATGTTAAATCCCAGCATACTAGAGGGACACAGCCACATCAATGTTGTAGCAGCAAAATTCACAATAGCTTAACTGTAGAACCAACCTCAATGCCCTTCAGTAAATGAATGGATTTTAAAAATGCAGCATATATACACAATGGAATATTACAGCAATAAAAGAGAATAAAATCATGGTATTTGCAGGTAAATGCAGTTGGAAAAGATAAAGCTAAGTGAAGTTAGTCAATCCCCCCCAAAAAAAAAACAAATGGCAAATGTTTTCTCTGATATAAGGTGACTGACTCATAGTCAGGTAGGGAGAAGGAGCATGGGAGGAATTGATGAACTCTAGAAAGGGCAGAGAGGTGGGAGGGGAAGGGAGAGAGCAGGGGGTTAGCAATGATGGAGGAATGTGATGGACATCATTATCCAAAGTACATTCATGAAGACATGAATTGGTGTGAACATACTTTTTATACAACAGAGATATGAAAAATTGTATTCTATATGTGTAATAAGAATTGTAATGCATTCTGCTGTCATGTATTTAAAAAATAAAAGCAATTAAAAATAAATAAATAAATCATGTTAAATCCTAACCCTTGAGGTGATGGTATTTGGAGGTTAGGGGGCCTTTAGGAACTGATTAGGTCATGATGATGGAGCCTTTATCAATAGGATTGTGCCCTTATAAAAGAGGCCCCTGAGAGCTGCCTGCCCCTTCTCACCCACAGAAAGAGAATCAGGAAGTGAGTCCTCACCATACGCTGACTGGTGGTCCCTTCATCTTGGACTTAAGCTTCCCAAACTAGGAGCAATAAATATCTGCTGTCTATGAACCACAGTTTATAGTATTTTTATAACAACTCAAATGAACTAAGACATTCCCAGTCTGTTTACTCAAATGAGATTGTTAATACCTACTTCCCAGTGATGTCATAGAATCAAACAAAATAATATGTATGAAATCTGCAGAGAGCTCAAAAATATTTCATTGTTCATGTCTTCTACATGCCTTCCTAATTAACATTAGTTCTATTCAAATATTTAGTAATTTATATACTTTATATATTCTATATATATTTTATATTCTTTATTTTTGTCCTTTCTCACTACTTTCTTAAATTTTTTCTTACATTTTGTTATGCATAAAATGAACATTTTTTAAATATTTGAAAATTTTATTTTCCCCATATCTAGCTACATATGCATAAACAGAAACATACACATGTAAACATGCATACATACATAAGTCCAATTCACTATTTACTTCCTGAGACAAATATCCCAGAGAATAGACAGGCATTGCCTCTCCCACCTCTTGGTAAAGGATACTGAGGGAGCAGCAATGAACATTCTAATAAGCATTCCTTCTCTTGGCCTTGTCCTGGTGACACAACATGAGATCTCACCAACCCTGGAGGTCACTGAATGGCCTGGACATCTGAGGTTTGGTCCCAAACCTGAGATAAAAGTGACTGGGTATACTACGTTAAGATCAACTAGTTACAGAAGATCTGTGAAGTGCTCTTATGTTCCTGTGTTCATCCTAGTCTTCACAGCTACGATGAGGCCCCTGCCATTTTCTTTCCCAAAACTGTGAAGATAGTTTGGCGGTGTTCATGGAGGCCTGCTGATGTCTTTCTGGGACAATGTCACCAATTTGGGTCAGATGTCAATGATGCAGCATGCCCAATGTCCCTCATCTCACCCTGTTGCCAAAACCAGAGATTATACTAATCCCCAAGTCCCTTGAGACTTTTATGCAAACCACTCTATATCCTTTTCTTCATTTTCTCTTTGAATTAGTTTCAACTTCTCCTTCCCTCTTAAAAGTAGGTCCTGAGACTCTCTGCAATTCAAATCCTATCCAGTTCTAAGAAACAACCTCATTGAAGAGGGTGGAGGCATGGTGGATAGCTAAGCTTGTTCACCTGGCCCCCTGCTTTCCTCACAAGGCCCTGGGCCCAGGCAACAAACCTCTATGGGGCAACTACACACACAGCTCCGGTGTCAGACACTATACCTATGAATACCAGGAGGTGCAAATACATCAGATGCTTGTAGACTTATCATGAGATTTTGTCCCAATAAATCCATCATAAGTTGAAGATATACTAAGTAAAAATGTACTTAATACACCTAACCTATGGAACATCATAGCTTAGCCTGGCATACCTTCAACAATCTCAGAACACTGGCATTAGCCTACAGTTGGGCAAAATCATGTAACACAAAACATATTTTATAATAAAAGTTTGCACAAAGAGATGGGTACTTTATAAACATGATACCATGTAAAAGCACAATATCCTAAAACACTGGCAACACAGTATGTCAGTTCTTTACTTACATGATTATGTGGCTAACTGGAAACTGGCTCACTGCCCTTGCCCAGGATCATGAAATAGTATCATATCACATATCTGAGCCCAAGAAAACATCAAAATTCAAAGTGTGGTTTCTACTGAATGAATATCACTTTAACAGTTAATTAAAATCAAATATTTATTTGTTACATTGTTTCCTTTGTATTTTAGATTTCCTTTTACATCCTTTTTATATTGCTTTCTGACATTACATGTTTTTTAAGACTATGGAAATAAATAATTTAAAGATTTGAGCTCTAGTGGATGATTATCTACTAAGTTTGAAAATGTAATATTTTGATAACACTGTACTATAACTGTCACACAAATGCTTTTCTAATGTTTTAACCTTGAATATTGCAGTGCTGCTTTGTAAAGGGGTTACTGCAATAAAGGAAGTGGATTCATTAAAACTAAAATATATATATATATATATATATATACATATTATAAATTGAACCATCAGTAATTAGGGGACCACCTGTGCATTATGTAGGTCTATAACATAATGTATATGTTTTTATTTAAAGCTTATTAACCCCCATTTCACAAGTGAGCAAGCTAGATCTCAGAATGATTCAGTAACTTGTTCAGAAAAAGGATCCCTGCCAATGAGAAGATTAGAAAGTTTTAATAAAAGTATCATTTCAGCTAATCCTTACAAGTTTAGTGGAATTTTAATTAATATTTATAGCTTTTAACTACCAAAGTGATACATGTTCATTGTGGAAATTTTTAAAACATAGAAAATTCCAAAGAGGAAAGTTTATTTTTAAAAGCCCATAAATTCTTTCACTTTAATAGTTTAAAATCATTAGTATTTTGGTGTATATCTTTATAGTCTTTTTTTCTACTATTTATCACACCTTTAAAAAATAGGACCACTGCTTAGTCATATGCATTTTTACAGATGTTACTCCATTTAATCTTCACACTCACCTCCAAAATAAAAAGTATCATCAGCTCCATTTTATAACATTAACTTAGGAACAGACATATTAACTTGCCCAGGTGACAGGAGGGAGCCTACAGGCACATCCAGAATGTCTCCAGAGCCCAGGCCCACCTTCTGCCAGCTGCTGCCCGGGGAGGGACCTCCTATGCAGAATTGGTAGGGCATGGAAAGGCAAGGGATGACTCATAAGGATGGTTTTTTATGTTGAATTTTGTGACTCCCATCTAGGGCATAAAGGAAAGGAAAGAGGGGGAAAGTCTGTAGTTTTTTCAGCTGGATAACTAAGAGAACAAAGATTCCACAGAGGATAGTGAATTTATAATTTGTTCAATAATACATGCAGCTTCTATCAGGCAAAACCATTTTCTCAGTTCAGACTTGAACCTCGGTCAGATAGGGCTCCACGTACCTTGCAAGCCAGTGACCTCTGTCCTAATAAGCAGGACTGTGCCTGCCTGAAAATGCCGTGGGAGCCAGCATAGGGGACTGGAGTCCCTCCATGCCCCAGACCGACCCACACTGTGCTTTCCCACGGTGGCTCCTCTATTACCAACATGGCATCCAGAATGAGTCCAGCTAACATTCAGTCAAGAATGGTCCCCTCCCACCTCTACACCAAGTGGGCTTTATTTCTGCCCTAACAGGGATGGGAACAAGAAGTTTTTGCCAAAAGGAAAAAGAAATCAAAACATTCAATGTACTTCCCTGGCTGCATGTTCCTGGCTTGACTTATATCACTTACGTAACAGTGATATTATTTATTAAAACAGTACAGAGAGTTTCAGAAAGGCCAGAAATGCCAGCCTGGAATTCAGTCCCCCTGAGTGCAACACAGAAAGAAGGGAAAGGAATAGTTGGTGCAGGGGGATCAGGGATAACTGCTGATTCTAGCCTTCAGACCCAAGAGACAACCCCCCCCCAACACACACACACACACACACAGAGAGAGAGAGAGAGAGAGAGAGATAAAGAAATGAAGCAGTGTGTATGACAGTGTAAAAGGGGCTTCGAGACCAGGAAGGAGAAGTGGGCACATTCTTCCTGGCACCCTTAGGATCATCAGCCCCTCTGAAACTCTGCCTGACAAATCCATCATTGGAGGGAACAACAGTGATTCATTCAGCAAATAGTTATGGCTCAACTATTGAGTAACTAGACAACTCCAACACTTGTATCCCCCAAATCAAAAATAATTTGCTATTTTTCCCTCCTTCTCTCAGATTTTCTCAACTGTGCCACTTTCAAGAATTCACCCTCAGGGAATTCATTTTTATATGATTCTTGGTTTGTTCTGTTGTTTCTTTATCAAAGCTACTCTCCATTTCTAAATGCCCTGTGTTGAGCTCCATCCGTAGGAAAGTGTTTGCCTGGTACTCTTGACTCTGAAAACCTGTCAACACAGTCAGACGTCCTCTGGGTTTATGCAATGTGAAATTTTTTGCAAGCCTGTTCCTCAACACATACTCCAAATGACTCACAACAATGCCTCAGTACTTCAGAGAGAAGGCCCCACCCTTACCAGTATCTTACATCTTCAGGCCTCTTTCTTCCTCTAAATTTCTCTCCCCTCTTTTCTCCTTTCTCTCTATCTTGTCATATACTATCTAACAATTGTGTCCTCTATCGTGTCCAAGGACAGATAAAATGCCCAATAAATATTTGATAAATGGAGCCATTGTGGATGAATTCCTTCTTCTTCATTTCACTTTTCATTCTTTTTCTTTGCATTTTCTGATCACTGGCTGCCATATTCTATGAGCTTCCAATTGATATCTCTTCCTGCTCCCTGAGATTTTATAATCTGTCTCCTCATTACCAAAAAGGTCTTGAGCAGGACAAATTTCACTGCAACCAAACCCGTGAAATCTCATTTCTCCTTTTTCAGTTAACAATAAATATTCATTGAGTGCCTACTATTTTCCAGGTGTTGTTCTAGCAATACAAAGTCCCAACTTCAACAGGACTATGGTCTAGATGAAGGAGAAAATAATAAGCAAATAGAGAATCTGATAAATAATATGCAAAAAAGAAAATAAGGCAGATGCCTGGGAAAGGGAGATGGGGGCTTGTCTAGGCCTTTTTCTAGAATCAGTTATTTGTTATTTTCACATTTATCAGATACCTAAGGCTCTCACTCTTTTTGACAATAGAGTTGGACAACTGATCTTCAACATCTGCTTCTACCACCAACCTTTAAATAAGGTTAACAGTTGTCTCTGCCTGATGAGGATTAAACAAGCTAGGTAAATCATGTAAGTAGTAGGTACAGTGTCTGGTATAAAACACGTACAAAATGAAGGACAACCAGAACAAAATAGGAAAAGAAGAAACCGACATTGGCAAGGACCATCTCCTTTGCTCTAATTGAAGTTCGTGATTTCTTCAGGCAGCTTGTAGCTCTCTGAGCAATTAACCCTTGAACTGGAAACTGCTTTAGATAAAGCCCTTAGCTAAAAAATGACATGATGGACAATATAATAGACAGGTGTCAAGGCTTGCAGAGGAAGGCAGCCTGAACTTGATAGCAGCTGGTATTTCCTGCTCTCTTGCCAGGGGCTCCTCTTCTCCCAGCTGACTCACTAGCCATCTGACTTAGAGGACATCTTGTAAGTGACAAAGATCCCATTCAGCAACCCTGATCCATGGGCCCTAGAGCCAATAGATAAACACACCACTTAAGGCAGAAGACTCGGAGATGTGTTCTACCATTGCTCACAGGCTTCCCCAGCAGGATTGACGACAGTTGCCCCCAGCAATGACCAGCTCGGTGACACACTCTTGTTTTTTTCTTTCCCTGGTCAATCTCCCCATTCCAACTCCTATTTATTGGCATAATTCTCAAAATAATTATCTTCAAAAAGCCTTCATATCAGCCTCTGATGTTTTAGAAGAACCCAAGCTAATATAATCAGCTTTCTATGCATTCATGTTTTCTCTTAGAACCTACCCCCAGTGTTACATTATTTTATTTGAGTACATATATAATTATTCATGATTTTTTCTCCTCATATGTCCTCCAAGTTAGAATTTTAATAATCACAAATAGATAATCCCACAGTTTTTCTCCTAGAACTGCTCTTTCAGTGTGTATTTGCCTCCAGCTTGGTCAAGCCCATCATTATTGTTTTGTAAGCAAAATCCAGGAAGCACATCACTTGCTACAAAAATTCTCCTTAACCCAAAATGTTTACATATATGTAACTAGTCACCTGGTAGAGACCAGACCTTAAATGTTTTTAAGCTGGCAAGCTATCATTTGGAAGGTTGGATGGAGTCAACTTTCATATTTCGCTGTACAGACTGTGCTTTCATTCTGTAAGACCACATTTTGATGAACCATTTAGTAATGCTGATGCTAAGGCACCCATCACACCCTTCATCCTCTTCTCTGACATGTGTTTTTTTACACATGTGTACATTTCAAATTGACATGTTAAATATTCTTTTGGGACATGTAAATCGAGTATAACTAGCAGAATTATTGACCTGAAACATAAGGGTTTTTTTTTCCTAAATCTAGATTTTGGCTGTCTTATAATCATACTTTTTTATTTGTCCTTGGGGAAAAGCAAAAGAGACTACAACATGAAGAAGTAACTAAAAGATGGCAGAGTGATCAGCAGTCTGGTGAGTCATTGGAATTGCCCAGCTAGAATGGGAAAATGTGAGCAGCAGCTCACTTGAGGATTCCCAAAAGTCACTTGAGGAGAAAACCCTAATAACATACTGAACTCCATGATGGCAGAATAGACTTAGACTGTTATTATCTGGCTGTGAATGACCTCTGAAGCCTGGAGATACCAGGACATCATGATTTCTAACACTTCTCTCTCCCTGACTCCCTCTCTTATTTATGAAACCAGGAGAAATCAAAGATCTATTAAGTTAGAGAATGTACCACCTTGCCTTGTGCTGGATAAGTACTTATTGAGAAAATATGAAATAGACTAACCTCCATCAACAAATATAAAAATTAGAGAATACTGAACAAGGAGACATGAAAAGGAGGGGAAAAAATTCAAAATACAATTCAGTTTCCTCTCTAGCATTTCCTAGCTGGGCTCTGATAACTCAGTACGTAAATCAGTGGTAGAAAGAGAGGGATGATAGGAAAAGATAAGTGTTAAATACATTTGAGAATATTGGTTAAGCAAAGTAAAATATGATTTTATTATTGTTAGGGTTTTTTAATTATGGGAATTCTCAGCCTCTAATGTGTTAATATATACCACAAAATTAATATATATACTATGTAATGTTTCCATATATATCGAATTGTGACATTTTTTAAAAGAAGTATCTTGTTGGATGATGTTTCTTGGGTATATGGTTGCCCTGAAACACACTTTAGGAAACATTGTTTTAGTATCACCCTGATTTCTTTTTGGCTTATTGTCTTAATTTGTTTTCTGTTGCTATAACTGAATGCCACAGACTAGATAACTTACAAAGAAAAAAATTTACTCAGGTCACTGTTCTGGAGGCTGGGAAGTTCAAGAGCATGGCACCAGCATCTGATGAGGTCCTTCTTGCTGCACCATAACATGGTGGAGGGCATCACATGGTAAATTGGAGCCATTTGCTAACTGATGTTTCTCTTTCTCTTATAAAGCCGTTAGTGCCAGTGAAGGCCCCACTCTCATGACATCATCTAATATTTCTCAATCTCCTCCTGACATCTGCATCCCAACCTTGAGGTTTAATTTAGAAGGAGGCCTCCAAGAAGTTCTCAATCCTAGTCTTTCAGGGATCTTAATTGTTTTCTAAGTGTCTTACCAAATCCCTTGATTTTTAAACCATAACCTATAAACAGGACATTGTTATTTACCTAACATCATTCATCAAAAAAGAAATATTACTACATACTCCTTATGTGCAAGACACTGTGGAGATAATTACAAGACATAGATCTTGTCAAAAGAAATACAATGGGCTCTCTGTATCTGTGAGTTCTGTACCTGCCAATTCTACCAACCGTTGATCAACATGTAGTTAGGACTACAATAATTGCATCTGCGTTGAACAAGTACAGACTTTTTTCCTTGTCATTATTGCCTAAGCAATACTGTAGAACAACTATTTCATAGTGTTTACATTTTATTAGGTATTATAAGTATCTAAAGATGATTTAAAATACATGGGAGGATTGTGTAGGCATGCAAATACTACCTCATTTTATACAAGGGACTGGAGCATGTGAGGGTTTTTGGTACCTGCAGGAGGGTCCTGGAACCAATCCCCCATGAACACAGAAAGCATATATTTTTATAGTAACTATTACTTGAAATCGATGGGCTTGGGAATGAAATAAAACTGAGTATAAATCCAGGATTCAAATTTTTTTAATTAAAAAAAAACTGGTTTTGAGGTCTTGGATAAATTAATTAATCTATCAGTTGTCATATCTGCAAAATGGGGATAATTTGTCTATTTTCATCTTTATGGGGATGATTAAATATGATAAACTGTGCAAAAATATCTAGCTCAGTGCAGAAACCAGAATTAGAAGGAGCAATCACATTCAAAAGAGACCATTTAGGATGTATTCAGCAGTTTTATCTTGAGGCTTCACCAAAGCCTTCCAAAATTGCTGAATTTGAACTTGCACTACAGAGATGCTTCTACTTGTATCTCCCATTATCTTGTTTTGCTCATGAGTTAAGGCATAATAAATAAGTTAAGGCAGAGGAAGTGGCCTTAGACAAATCGGACTGATAGTTCTCTCCAGTTCTCTACCCTGGCCCAGCCTTTGTGATCTGGCCTAATTCACAGAGATATTTTCAACAAATTTGCACAATGTTAGTAGAGCATTTTTCATCATTATCTACTTTTGACAAATGAGAAACTCAGGCTCAAAAAACCTTAAGTACTTGGCCAAGGTCACCCTACTAATCAGTAGCAAAGTTAATGAAACTCTATTTCAGGAGGTCAATAGTACATAAACACAAGACAAAAGGTGAAAGCTTAGGAGGCTACTGCATTTATCCAGCCAGGGGTGGGTGGGTAAGAGCTGCTGATAGAATGGAAAGGAATACACAAATAAGAGATGATGAATGAAATGGTGTCTCCCAAAATCCGCGTGCTCAGAAACTGAACTCCTAGTATAAAATGATTGAGAGGAAGACATGATTAATTAAGACATGATTAATTCATGAGTGATCTGCCCTCATGAATGGATTAACACCATCATCAAAGGAATGGTTCCTGTTAAAAGGCATAAGTTTGGCCTTCTCCTCTTTCCCTTCTCTTCTCTTCTCTCTCTCTTTCCTGTCTTCCTTCTGCCATGGGATGATGCAACAAGATAGTTCTCACCAGATGCAGCCCCTTGACCTTGGACTTCTCAGTCTCCAGAACTGTAAGAAATAAATCTTTATTCTTTACAAATTTCTTTTATAGCAGCACAAGAAGGACTAAGACAATGAAAAAGTAAAATTGACATTTTGACAGTGGAAGAACCTGGGAACCTATATCTGTTAATTTCCAGTCTTTTCCCAACTACTTCCTCCCTTATCCCCCAAAAATTCATGCCTAGGAAACATTCACATTCATGCATGTGGACACCCATCTTCAATTCTGTCTTTTACTGCCAACTAACACCTTTAGTTATGCTTAGTTTTACATAGTCTCTACCTTCAAAGAGTTAAAAGTCTGGAAGAGGGAGCACAAAAAAATGACATAAAGCCAAAGGCTCTGGAACACTCACATAACCTAAATTCCAGAGTTAGTTCTGCCATTGAACAGTGATGTGACCTTGGGCAAGAAACAAATTCGTCAGATCACTTCTTCATTCATCACTCACTCGTTCAACATATTCTGTCAGTATTTATCAATTGCTTACTATGTGCCAAGCACTGTGGAAGGTACTGGGACTACATAGGTGTCCTTGAACCACAGGAACTTAGAATCAAACATCTAGACAACTCCAAATGGATAGTGAATTCCCCTTTCTCATCCACCTTCACCAATCACCAAACCTGTCTACTTTATCTTCAAAGCATATTTGCTTCCACTCACCCCCCAGTTCTTTACCACTACTCTCCTGGTCAAAGCCACAAGTCATCTGTGCCCAAACCACTCTCTGGATGACCCCAGGTTTGCATGGCTCCCAAGCAGAAAAACGATAAGACTTGCCTGGTATCCTGCCTCAGAACCTTGCCTGCTAGAACTATAAGCATTCTTAGCAAAGAATGCTGTGTGCAAGGCAGGGAGGCCAAAGGCTTAGGAAGAGCAGTCTGCAATGCTCAAACAGGACATTTACATTCCAGAGAAACCACAGATCATTAAAAAGTACATTATGCACATAATTGTTTCAAAGGGAGGGGAAGTTCGAAGCTAGAGAGTTTGAGTATCATAATAACAAAGTTGTTTCCTTAAGGAATTTTAATAGTAAAAGTGTTTCTAATAGCTGTGAGTGTAGTCCTAAAGCCAGTACATCACTCAGTAAATCCAGCCTTTGATGATTCTAGCTTTTCAGCTGCAGAAGAACGGTGGTTCTTTTTCTATCACCTCCAGCAGTATCTTATCACAGTTTTTTGTTTTTTGGTTTTGGGGTGCTTTTTTTTTTCATTCTTGTATGTGGAAAACAAAACCCAAACCTCCCAAACACAGCAACAGTGTCACACATCACCGCCACACCGTGCAAGCCAAATTCCCCAGCAGATAAGAAAATGTACCTCAGTTTCCGGGTATAGTAATAAGATTCACTTCAAAGAGATAAACAGGATTATACCAAATAATATTCATAATGTGCTTGTAGCAGAATCTATCACACAGCATCACTGTATAAGTGGTTAAAATAAATAGATAGATAGACTGATAAATCATGTCATATTCAATTCCTGTTATGAAAATACTTGTTATAGGGGAACTATGTCAAAGACAAAGGAAAGAATAGGACAGAAGATGAGTTATTCACAGCAAGTAAAAGGTATAAAAAGAGGGACTCAGATTGATGTTCACTGCAGTTTTCAGTTGTATTAGATCAAATATGTTTATTCCAATAAGTGTGTATATGTGCATGTATACTTACATCTACATACATCTGCATGCATAAACACGTAACACCTAACTGTCCCACTTAAAAACCAGAGTCTGAATCAGATGAAAAATGAGAAATTCATTCATTGTGTCCTACTTCTTTCTATAATAACACACAAGAGGTTACAAACCTCAAATTGGGTCGAGTCCCAGAATTTGGTCAGTAAATTGAAAACAATAAGAACATAAAATGACTGAAATTCTCCATCTGCAAAAATAAACCACTCAGGAGATGGTTGTAAATGTGCTATTGATGGGAGTAGGGATTCTCCCCATTTTCTGTCGGGAACAGGATGCCTTACAAATTCAATTAAGGACACCAGAGTCTCCCCTAAGTCCAATCAGGGTGACCCCAGGGTATCTCCCCAGGAAAACATATTGGAATGTGGTTTATGGTAACCTACTCAGTTGAATTGCAATACATCTGAGGTAATGTTGTGTTGTCATAACAGAGGGTGGGGGTCCGCAGGAGTCTAGAAACAGAAAGCCAAGCAGTGACATTCTCAGAGTGTCTCTACCAATACCCACGGCTCTGTTCATAGATCATTGGTTCTGTTGGGTAAGAAGTATTCCCTGAAGACAGCCAGTTATGTCTGGTAAAATTCAAAATCTCCAAGGAAAATCTTGTCTGTCACTTGGTGTCTTCAATGAAGTTACTGAGCTATAAGGCAAGTCTTGACAGATGAGGCCCTCACTCAGCTCTCTAATAGAACTTCATGTAAATTCGTGAATTGGTTTTCTGGCATTTAATCAGTCAAAGAACCAGTCCTGCAGAATCAGTGAGGGTTAGGGTTAGGGTTGCTGTTAGAGTCAGGGTTCAGGAGGGTTAGCCTTTACAGGCTGGAAGACAGTGAGCAAACCCATTTATAACCTCCTGCTTCAGTTCCTCTCTGTCAAGGGGGTAATAATAGTACCTATCTCATGGACTGTTGGCAGAGACAAACAGAATAATCAGGAAAAAATGCCTGCTTTTTATGTATCGAATAAATACTAACATTTGTTGGCTTGGTTAAGCCTGGACTCATCAGCATCATTATTCTGTTCTCATGACTGTGTGAACCTCTGAAATGTGAGGCCTGAAAAGCTGACTGAGCACCTGTATCTAGAATGACTCCATCTAAGTTTAGTTGTCTTCATTTTAAGAAACCATGTTTTTCTTTAGAACTATTAGTAGCAAAACTAATGTTAAGATTGATCATGTGAGAGGGCTGGGGTTGTAACTCAGTGCACAAGCACTTACCTAGCATGTGTGAGGCACTGGGTTCAATTCTCAGCACCATGTGTAAATATATAAATAATGAATAAATAAAGATCCATTGATAACTAAAAATGTTTTTAAAAAAAGATTTTCGTGCATGCTCAGGAATAAATAATAACTTTTTAAATTAACACATTACTCTATAAAATATTAATGTTTCAGAACTGTCTGGGTTTCAGGATGATGTCACAAAATATCTTTAAAACTGGGCAGCAGGTAAACAACGGAAATCTAATTGCTCACAGTTTCAGAGACTGGGAAGTTCAAGATCAGTTATCAGCAGATTATGTGTCTAGTGAGGACTTGTTCTCTGCTTGGTGGTTGGTGTCCTGTATAGCTAGAAGACACTAATCACATGGTAGGTCAGGGCAGCTCCCTTCAACCTCTTTGATAAAGGCACTGATGAGGGTGGAGTCCTTATGAATTCATCACTTCCACAAAGACCCCCATCTCTTCATACTATGACACCAGGTATTAGTTCCAACAAAGGAATTCTTGGCAGAGGGGCACCTACATTTAAACCATAGCAAGAATTATCCTTAAATGCCTCTTGGAGACTCAGTCTCAATCAGTATTTTCCAATAATGAAACCATTTTACACAACCAGTGTAACTCCACATCATGTTTGACCACAAGAATGGGATCCTAATTAGAATAAGTTATACTTCATATATGTATAATATATAAAATACACTCTATTGTCATGTACCTATAAAAAGAATTTTTTTAAAAAGCCAAAAAACAAACAAACAAACAAAAGAACCATTCAACAGAGAATGAAAGGGCCACTTAGAACCTAAGAGGTAATCTTTTTTTTTATTAATTTTTTTCAGCTTTATTGAGTTATAATTTACAAATAGGAATTTTATATATTTAAAGTGTACAACTTGATGTTTGATATATGTGTACACTGGGAAAAGATGGCCACAATCAAACTAATTAATACCCCATCACCTTCCATAGTTACCGTTTCTTTCATGTGTGTGGGATAGGGGATGAAAACAAAATCTATCCTCTTAACAAATTTCAAATATGTGATACAGAATTAATTGTGGTCATCATGCTATCTATATAGATTAAACTCTCTTTCTGACTCCTTTTTTAAATAGTTGAGACCAGTGAGAAACAGTTTTCTATTTTCTGATTCATGATCAGACGCTCATTCCACTGGGGTCCCATGTTCACAAATCACTGACAGCTCAACAGAGGTGTGAAGATAACTGCTAAGCCATGGACTTGAATTCAGGAAACTCACATCTGAACCCGCTTCTGCGTGAGGGCCAGTGAGCAAACCATTGCTTCTCCCTTGGCTTCCCTTGATCTTCTTGTAAACATGAAATAGGATAACTCCAGCCATTTCTACTCAAGGTCATTGTAATGATGAGATAGAATGAAAGAAGATGGTTTGTGGGGTTGCTTGGTTTTTTGTTTGTTTGTTTGTTTGGTTTTGGTTTTGGCTTTTGTTGATGTTGTTGTTGTTTGTTGGCACCAGGGATTGAATCCAGGGCACTTAACCACTGAGCCACATCCCCAGCCCTTTCATTTTTTATTTTGAGATAGGGTCTTTCTAAGTTATCTAAGGGCCCCTATTAGTTGCTGATGCTAGCTTTTAACTGCCTCCGTCTTCCCCAATCTCTGGAATTATGGGCATGCACCACTGCAGTCCCCAAAGAAGGTGCTTTGTAAACTATGAAGCATCAAGAAAATAAGATGGATAGTTTTACTGTGGACATCAACAAACTTTTACAAGTTAGTTCTAATAATCCCTAAGAGAGAGGTCCTCATGTGGATGGTACTGGGTTACAGAGAACACAGAAGGTGACAGACACAACAGGGCCATAGGATGGATCTAAGAAAGCTCTCCAAAGAAACAACAGGGAACTTACTCATTTACTTGACTTTCCCTGCCTCCTCTTTCCCCACATTCTTAACACATTCAAGAAAGGAGAGCTGAGAATGAAGCCTAATGCTTTGCTTAGAAAATCAGGTGATAAATCATAAAGCAATCCAACCTGTTGCAGGGAATGGGAAACACATGGCAGGTCCTGCTAATTAACTCCTCTCTGTGTTGCTCTGGGTTGGGGTGTTGTTTCCAGTGTTTTACATTTGACTTGTCCCAGGCCACTCTTTCACCATGGCAACTCAAGTTTACCAGAAAGTAGAAAAGTCTGCATTGAGAGAGTTAAAGGAGTATGATACAGTTCAGCTAACCACAATTAATTAAAAAAGGAGGAGGAGGTGAGAGGAGGGAGGAGGGAGAGGAGGAAGAGGAGAAGGGAAACAGCAGCCAAATATTCCCCTCTCTGAGACCATCCTTTGGGAGATATCCTGTCCCTCTCTCTTTATACACCTCGTTCTCTCTCCTCCACCCCCTCCTTCTCTCTTCACCTCCCCAACAATTCCTTTTCTATGTATCTGTTCTCACCAACTAAAGAGAATGAATAAGAGAACAAAGTCCACATTTGTTCTCTGCAAATATCTGGTTCTATAAGCATCATGCAATGAAGGTGGAGCTTTCTCAGTCTTGTTCTTGGTTATGCCCAAGGGATGTTGAAAAAAATCTTTGAACAAATGAGTCTCCTTTATGTTTTTACTATGGACTGTGGATTTTAATATGAGGTCCTTATTTCAGAGAAGCAGTAAAGCACAGTTCAGCAGGTCATAAACCAACTGGCCTGAACCTGAAGGCCTGAGGTCCAGTTCAGCCCTGCCCCGACCACTCTGTGTGGGCTTTGAGTTAATCACTCACATCTCCTTTCTGAACCTTATTTGCTTCTCTTGAAAACAAAGGCATTGAACAAAAAATTCTTTAAGGCCTCTTCGTAACTCTAGCTTCTTTGAATATTTCACCAGTTAGTCTGCAAAGAACTAATCATCCATTCATAGATAAATAAGATAATTATTTTCGTTTCTGACTACAGGGATGATTCAAGCTAGAAGAAAAAGTACAATGTACAATCCAACAGATTGTCCATTCTTACCCAGATTTGTATCTACTAATGTGGAAGGTAAAGCTAGAAATAGGGTCAAGTGTTTAAGTAATCAGAGGACCAGATTCCAGCTTGACTATCCCTATATAGGTTGGTCACCTCTACTTAGTTCGTGTCACATTTCCATAACTCTATTCCACTTAGCTTTTATAGGCAAAAGGGTGAACTCCCAAAGACACGAGAGCAAAGAGATTATCCAACCCATCCTAACATCTAGGAAGGGCCTCACTCAAATTGCCCCCAGAGAGATCATTAGATTCTGCTCTTAACCATCACCAAAGAACATGAGGCAGCTTCTCCAGAATTTGGTCCATCTTCCAGTCAGACACTGGACACCATATTCAGAAACTGAGTTATAATATATCTTTACAATACCCATTGAGAAGCAGCACAGGTAAGAGAGCCTGAGATATTTATGTCATCAGTGCTCTGAAAACTGATTTGCTTGGGTTTCAGGACCTCTCTCCAGCAGTGGCACCTTAGATACAGCACTAGGAAAGTAACTCCAGGTTTGAGCTGCTTCTTGGAAATATCTCACCATCCTTCATAGTTGTGCTCTCTGAGAAATCAGAGTAGTCAGATCACAGATACATACATTGGCTGAGGATCAACCTAGACTCATGCTCTCTTGGGGTGTTATTGGATGGAAAGGACTTTATCTGTACCTGGCCTATTTCCATGAACTTCAAACTTTCGGGGGCTTGTTTTAGACTAGGCAAGTTAATATTTAAAGAGCTAAATAAATAAATAGGTAGCTCTGAGCCAAACTGACAAAAGCAGCTCAGACCTTCCTGACTCCTAAAAGCCCTTTGAAAGAAGACATCAGCTAGCAGGTCATTAAGAGAAGTAAAATGCACTCGTTCTACAAAGTTCCCTTTTCTCTCAATACTCCTTTGTCCCTAAGAGTTTCAACTGGTTCTATTTGACTTTCTCAGTTCCTATGATAAGTTCTAAAAAGTACATGGCAACTCAGATCTCCCTAATCCAGAAACAGGTCTATAGTATTTCTGGTATCAGTTGAAAACCCTTGAACAAGTTGCTTCGCTTCTCCAAGTCTCAGCTTTCTGACTTGAAAATGGTTAATAGCCTGGAATTCTGCAAGGGGTGGTAGAGTAATGCAGAAAGTGATCAGGCTTTGAACTCAATGGGACTGGTTTTGGATTCTGACTTCCAATCCAGTGTGTCACTTAAACATGTTACTTCATTTTTCTGTGCCATTTTCATATCTGTAGAAGAAATTAGTGTCTATGTCCAATCAATCTATAGGAACTCAGGGTAAAAATATTGCATTGCAATTTTTACTAAATTGTCCAAAGTTCTATGATATTTCAGCAGAAAGACTAGTGTCCATGAATTTGCCAGGAACTCCAAGGTCTAGTCAATCCAAAGGCATCCTATCCTGAACCAAATAGTTCGTGGCTTTCACAGGATACTGCTTCTGATGACTCACCATGCAGTCAACACTCAGAGCTTGCCCCTGGAACCATGATGGATTTCTCAGTTGACATTAGCTGGGGAACAGGACATGCACACAACATTACCAATCTTTTATTACACTCCATCCTCAGTCATTGCTCCCCAAATCACAATCCCTGGGTAGAACAGCTAGGTGCAGGGGCACATGCCATGCAAAACCCAGGCTTGCTCATAAACCTCAGCCTTTACCTTGAGACTGGGAGATGAGCCACTGGCAGGCTGAACCCTCCTTTTTAAAGAGAATTCTGGGATAAAACCTGTTCACAAACTGATGCCTCCCGTCTCCCTATTGTCCGGGAATGTGTGCCAAGAGGTAAGATAGTATTCACTAAGTCATTTTTTTTCAAAAAGTGAAGTCATACCCTTGTTATGGTTTAGATCTGGAATGTTCTTTCAAAAGTTCATATGTTGGAAGTACGGTCTCCAGTGCAGCAAGGAGTTTTGAGGAATGACTAAATCACAAGGACTGCAACCTCTCAGGGGATCAATCTGTCTGAAGGATGAATAAGTTGAATAGACTCCTGGGTGAAGCAGGTAGGCATAGCTAGAGGAAGTGGGTCACTAGAGGTATGACCTTCCTGTCTCTCCCTCTCTTTCTCTGTCCCTCTCTCCTTTCTAGTTGTCAACAACTGAGCAACTCTCCTACGCCATGCTCTTCTACCATGATATTCTGCCTTACCTCAGGCCCAGGTCAATGAAGTCAGCCATCCATGGACCTCTGAAAACACGAGTCAAAATAAACTTTTCCTCCTCCAAGTTATTCTTGTCAGGTATTTTGATCCCAGAGACACAAAACGGATTGATACAACCTTTATCTCAGGACATTATGCTTATTTATGAATCTTATTTATGTGTAACTAGGAGTTCCCCTCCCTCCTGGATCTCCAAGGCCTGACCCGCTTTCTCCTTTCCTAGGTAAACAAAAATGAGGTTGAAATAATTTTAAGTACCCTTTTCAGTGGGCCGCCCATTTGATCTTTGCCTTATCCATATCCTTATTATGTGAATGGTTACATAGAGTACCCAACAGCGCCTGAGACATAGCAGACATTGAACAAGTGATAGTACATTCCACACTTAAAGTAAATGTTCTCTTACCTAAAAGGAGAGTGACTTTGCAGAAGTCCTGCAGACCCCACTACCTATTCACCAGCTGTAAAACCTTGTTAATTTGTTTATTCCCCACCTCAACCAGACACAGGCAAACTCTGTAAAGAGTCAAGTAGTAAATATTTTAGCCCACTCAAGGCCCTAATCTCCATCACGTGGGGCTAGGCACCAACTTCCTTAATAAAACGCCTATAGCAGAAGAATTAAAACCAAGAATCAACAAATGGGATGGATTCAAACTAAAAAGATTTTTCTCAGCAAAGGAAATAATCTGTGAGGTGAATAGAGAGCCTATATCCTGGGACCAAATTTTTACCCCTCACACATCAGATAGAGCTCTAATCTCTAGGGTATATAAGGAGCCCAATAAGATAAGCACCAAAAAAACAAATAATCCAATCAATAAATGGGCCAAGGACCTGAACAGACTCTTCTCAGAGGAGGACATACAATCAATCAGCAAATATATGAAAAAATTCTCATCACCTCTAGCCATCAGAGAAATGCAAATCAAAAGTACTCTAAGATACCACCTCACCCCAGTAAGAACAGCAGCCATTAGGAAGACAAACAAACAAGTGCTGGCGAGGATGCGGGAAAAAGGTACACTCATACACTGCTGGTGGGACTGCAAATTAGTGCAGCCAATTTGGAAAGCAGTATGGAGATTCCTTGGAAAGCTGGGAATGGAACCACCATTTGACCTAGCTATTCCTCTTCTCGGACTATTCCCAAAGGACCTAAAAAACAGCACACTACAGGGACACAGCCACCTCAATTTTTATAGCAGCACAATTCACAGTAGCTAAACTGTGGAGCCAACATAGATGTCCTTCAGTGGATGAATGGATTAAAAAAATGTGGCTTTTATACACAATGGAATATTACTCAGCACTAAAAAAGAATAAGATCATGGCATTTGCAGGGAAATAGATGGCTTTAGAGAAGATTATACTAAGTGAAGTTAGCCAATCCTCAAAAAACAAATGTTGAATGTTTTCTCTGATATAAGGGGGGTGTCTCAAAGTGGGGTAGGGAGGGAGAGCATGGGGGAAAATTACCTCTAGATAGGGAATAGGGGTGGGAGGGAAAGGGAGGGAGAAGAGGAATAGCAAGGATGGTGGAAGGAGATGGTCATCATTATACAAAATACATGTATGAAGATGTGAATTTGGGGTCAACATACCTTAAATACAAACAGAGATAAATAAATTGTGGTATAAAGGTGTATTAAAAATTGTGATGCAAAAAAAAATAAGAGAGCTCATGTATAATGGCATAATTTGGTGTGATCATACTCTATATAACAGAGTTACGAAAAATAGTGCTGTGAATGGATAATTATGAATGTAATGCACTCCACTAGTGTCATGTATGTAAGAAATAAATTTTAAAAATATGGAAAAAAATATTTTAACATACTCAGGCCACTTAAATCTCTCTCCCATATTCTTTTTCTCTGTGTGTGTGTGTGTGTGTGTGTGTGTGTTTACAATGCTTTAAAAAGTTTCTTTTAAAAACATTCTTAACTATAAACTGAAAAATAAACAGATCCTAGGCTTGATTCGGCCCAGGAGCTATAGTTAGCAGACCTCTATCCAATGACTTCATGATGTTAGTCAACCTGACCTGCAAATGTGAGGAAGGAATTTGAAAACAGATTTCTTGGCACTAGACCATCCCCACTGGATTACAATCTCTGAGGTACACCCTGGAGCTCCCCAGTGATTAGGATGGAAACAGTGTACTGGCTGGCCGTAAATGCCAGTCACAAAGACCTGGCACCTCCCTCCTCTCCAGCCTCTGCCCCCCTCCATCCCTCATGAGTCATTCTTATGTCTGTGCTGATCTTGTGAGCAGCTCCAATCATGTTTTATGCCCCTTCTCTCCTAGTCTTCATCATCTTCCCATTACTGTAACAAATGCCTAAAATAAAACAACTTAAGAAAAGGACAAATTATGGGCTAGGGATGATGCTCAGTGGTATTTCTAGCCCTGGATTTGATCCCCAACACTGAAATACTTTTTTTTTTTTAAAGAGAGAGGTGAGAGAGAGACAGACAGAGAGAATTTTTAATATTTATTTTTTAGCTTTTGGCGGACACAACATCTTTGTTTTATGTGGTGCTGAGGATCGAACCCTGGCCGCACGCATGCCAGGCGAGCGTGCTACCGCTTGAGCCACATCCCCAGCCCACTTTTTTTTTTTTTTTTTTTTTTTTAAGTAGAGTTCTTGCCCCGCATGCACAAGGTCCTGGGTTCAATCCCCAGCATGCACGTGTGTGCGCGCGCGCACACACACACACGCACAAATTTAAAAAAGAGGAAACATTTTTTTTGGCAGATATGTATGCTAAAGTCTCTGGTGTTGCTTTTTTTTATGACAGCAGAATGCATCACAAGTCTTATTACACATATAGAGCACAATTTTTCATATCTCCGGTTGTATACAAAGTATATTCGCACCAATTCATGTCTTTATACATGTACTTTGGATAATAATGTCCATTACTTTCCATCATCATTTCTAACCCCATGCCCCCTCCCTTCCCCTCCAACCCCTCTGCCCTATCTAGTGTTCGTCTATTCCTCCCATGCTCCCTCTTCCATTTTTGTCTTCTCTTTTGGAAGTTTCAGTCCATGGTCAGTTTGTGCCTATGGTAAGGCAGCGCATCATGGCAGAAGCACATAGTGGAACAATCTGCTCACCTCATGGTGGCCAGGAAGCAGAGAGAGGAAGAGGCACGTCCCCTTCAAGGGCATACCCCCAGTGATCAAACTTTATTCCACTAGCCCCACCTCAAAACATTCCACCACCTCCCAATAGTGCCACAGTCTGGAGGCCAAGCCTTCAACACATGAGCATATGGGGCACATTTATTCAAACTACAGCAGCCCTTATATATATTTTTATCTGATTACAAGTTAATCATATGCACTTTATTTTTTTTAGTAAGACCTAACAATTTTATTATTAGCCCTTTCCCTATATAGCTTACTAGAAGGAGTAGTTTTGCCCCATCAAACGAAAAACTTTAGACAAATTAGATTTAGTAGAATTTACCTAAGCAAAATTCCATTCATGCATCAGGCAGTACTCAGAACCAAAGAAGGTTCTGAGCACTCTGCTTTAGCATTAAGAGCAGTGGCTTTTACAGACTGAATATGGAAGCAAAGTAAAGAAATTACTTGATTGGCTACAGCTAGGTATTTGTCTTATGATCTGGTGCAATGTCCCTAGTTGAGGTTAGTTGGAAGCTTCTGATTGGTAAATTTCAAGTTTCATTTTGCTATTTGCTTTGGAGTTCAGTTTGCTTACACAGGAACCCAAGGCCCTAGGACCATCTCAGCCTAATGACCTCCTATTGAAAGTGTTTTTAAGATACTACAGCGCTCACTGCCTTCACCACTGCCCCATTTTGGCTGACACCACAATTCCTCTTCAACCCATTATTTAGGCTGAGCATGCAGTGGCTTCAACCATAACCATAACCACTTTTGGAATGAGGAAGGCAACAGTTTTTATCATCTCCAATCTTGCCTCAGGAGAATAAATATCCTGTTCTTCAGAGTTTTCTATGGTTGCAATAAGAGGTTTCCGATCCCTTAGGGTCCTGGTGCATAAACAGGCAACTTACCCACAAGAGCCAAAGTTAGACCTTAGGAATCATAAAATATTTAAAGCACAGCACATAGCAAAAGCAAAGCCAAAAATAAAGGCAACTGGGTGTGAAAGCCAAAGTTTCTCCTGTTAGGAAGTTAGCATAAGATTTTGAAAGAAGTTGGCAATTAATTCCTAGATGCAAATGACTAAATAATACTGAGGCAGAAACTTAGTGCAAGTTGAAAATTTTCATGGAAACATTGCCCTCAGTTTCTTCTCTATTTTTGGTTGGAACATAATATACCATTGAGTTCAACTGCGATCATTTCCAGAACTTTGTCGACATTTTAGTAGTATTGGACAAGAAGTGTTGATGAAAGCATTCAATGGCAGTTGTATCTCAGTTTACTCTTGACTCAGAATGTGAGAGAAGCCAAGAACATGAGTAGGGGTGAAAAGGGACATGGGTAGTGGACACCCTGAGATAGAAAATTTAAGGACATTCAAGATAAGATACACACCTCTGAATAAAATAATCAAGAAGGACTGACCTGTTGGCCTGGGTTTCCCAGAATCTTCCAGCAAACTTAAGTTAGAATTAAATATCCTCCTTTTGTATCTACTGTAGGTAAGAATTTACATGTGTTGGGAGCTGTGATGTGATTTGTGTTTTTCCCATGGGTGACATGAGGTATTAAAGAGAAAGTAAGAAAAAAGGAGGTTTGCAAAAGAGAGAGGGTTTCAGAAACCATAGAAAGTTTTTAAAGTGCACCAACCAAATGCAAAACTATAAAACTCCTAGAAGATATCATAGCGGGAAACCTAGATGACCTTGGATTTGACTATTTAAATACTAAAGGCACAATCCATAAAAAGGAGAAATGATCAACTGGACCTCATTAAAATTGAAATTTTCTACTCTGTAAAGACAATGTCAAGAGAATGAGGAAACAAACTACAGAGAAAATATTTCTAAAAGACATGTCTGATAAGGGACTGTTATACACAAAAAGCTTAAACCTCATCAAGAAGAAACTAAAAACTCTCCAGGAGGGGAGGCACATGCCTGTAATCCCAGCGGCTCAGGAGGCTAAGGCAGGAGGATCAAGAGTTCAAAGCCAGCCTCAGCAAAAAATCGAGGAACGAAGCAACTCTTAGAGACCCTGTCTCTAAATAAAATTCAAAATAGGACTGGGGATGTGGCTCAGTGGTCAAGTGCCTCAGAGTTCAATCCCCAATTACTCCAAAAAAGAAATTAAAAACTCAATTTGGAAATGGCAAAAAAATATGAATATATCACTAGCAAATGTAAACAGAAGACAAACTAGTATATGAAAGATATTCAATGCCTTGTCATTAGGGAATTACAAATTAGAACAATGAGCTACCACTCCACACCTACTAGAATGGCAAAAACTCCAAACACAAATGCTAGTGAGGATGCAAAGCGATAGAGTCTCTCTCATTTACTGCTGGTAGAAATCCAAAATAGTACAGCCACTGGGAAGACAGTTGGTAGTTTAAACATACTTTTACCATACAATAAGGTAATTATAATTCTTGGCATTTGAGTTGAAATGCCTTGAAAACATGTCCACACAGAAACATTCACTAAGATTTTATAGCAGCTTTCTTCATAATTGCTAAAACTTGGAAGCAACCAAGAAATCCTTCAGTAGGTGAATGGATAAATAATCGGTGGTGCATCCAGACAGGGGAATAGTTTTCTGCACTAAAACAAAATGGGATATCAATCCATGAAAAGGCATGGAGGAAGCTTTAATGTGTATTAGAAAGTGAATGAGGCCAATCTGAAAATGTTATGTGCAGTACAATTTTGATTTTATGACATTCTGGGAAAGGCAAAATTATGGGGATAGTATAAAGATCAGTAGTTATTAGGGATTAAGAGGAAGAAAGGATGACCAGGCAGAGAACAAAGGACTGTTTCTATTAAACAACTATTTGAGACACTATAGAGGTGGAAACACACTATTACAACATTTGTCCAAACCCACGGAAAGTACATCACCAAGAGGGAACTCTAATGTAAACTACGGACTTTGGGCAATAATAAGATGTCAGTGTAGATCCATCAGCTGTAAGAAATGTTTCACTCTGATGGGGATCTGGGGAATGGGGAGGCTATGCATGGAGACAGGGAGGGGGGATGTAAGGGAAATCTCTGTACCTTCTTCTCAACTATACCATAAGCCTAAAATTGCCCTTAAAAAATGAAATTTGTTTAAAAGGCATTAGCCACCTTGTAGTCACACTAAAGTGGAACTGGATTTGACTTTCTTCTTTAACTCAGAATATCTGGTCCCGATACAAAGTAGGTTCTCCTGGATAAGTAGATGCTGTGTAAACATCCATAGAGTGAGTGAACACTCCTAGTCTGTCGCCTACACCACGTTTATCTGGACTTAAAGCTTGGCAACTGCCACACAGGTAGGTGTCATTCCAGACAAGTCACCAATGGGTTTGTCTAGACTTGTTCCAGTGCTGACTGATCCCTGGAAGGGAAGGGAAGAGAGGGAGGTTTTTTCTTGTGGAGTCATTGCTTGCCCACGTTTCTCTACCTGCCATTTACACACCACTCTGCAAGACTGTGCATAATACAAAAGAAACATAAAGCACTCTCTTTGTCCCTAAGAAACTTAAAGTCTTATGAGGAATAAGAAAATACACTAATAAGGACTAAGCAAATAATACAAACAATTCGTCATACTGAATGGAATCAAGGGATAAATATGTTAGAACATAGGCAGTGTTATGGGAACCAGAAAAGAAAGAGAACTCCATGGAAACCAGATATAGTTGTAAAGACTCAGCTGTACTTCTCCGGTCATTTAGAGCATGTCCCTTCATAAAGAGTCAAGACACACTGTATCATGTTCTCTCAATTGGTTCTACGGAAATTTGCCCAAATCTTTCTGAAATGCACATTACCCACAGCTTCGGGGGTGTCCAATGACCTAAAAATTCCTGGGCTCCTTTTTCTCATTTTTACTGTTTCTTCCAAGGACCTAGGAATTCAATCTCTCTGTCAACCCTGAGTGGGGATTCGGGGAGCAGGGTCAGACCTTGACTATTGTTGGTGTTCTATTCTGCTTTTCAGAGCTCTCTCTCCCATCCAGTCTAACAGTCTGTGGTTCTTCTCTTCACCTACTCTTAATTTTTATTTGAACTCAGCAGTCTCTATTCCAACTTCTCACCCTTACTTATTTCTGTATTTTCCTACATAGAGATTTAAATGTATATCACTTCATTTCCCCCTCTTTTTAATAACTGGGGAAAAAAAGCATTCTGTTACAAAAAAAAAAAAAAAAAAAGTGCATTCCATCGTCTCCCTGCACCAACCTTGCAAGGTGAAGGAAGCACTTAGTAAATCATCCGTCGGCATTCTCCTGTGGCCATCTGACCAGAGGGGGCCAACGCAACACTGTCTGCCCACCGTTCTCCTCTCAGCTGGGTTTCCTGCCTCCCTTTTCCCCAGACCCCTTCTCATCAGCCTAGATGACCAAGTAAAGTTTGGGGGTTTTTTGCTTGTTTGCTCTGCTGGGGATCAAAGCACGAGCTAGGCAAGTGCTCTGCCATTAAGCTGGACCCCCACCACTCAAGGAAGCATTTCAATTCAATTCCACTCCTCTGAAGAAAAGACCACTGGAGTTGCCCTAAAGGGATGGCATACAGCAAGGAATGTTCTCCTGGCAGCCAAAATAATGTGCCCTGTTGAACTTGTATGAAGCAGGCAGAAAAGTTGGGTCTCACCCCTAGACTCAAATTGAATGGATCCACACTTCTCAGAGAGGAATCCCCCATTCCCACCCCCATGAGCGGGTGCAGGAGAGGCCCCACTGCTATCCTCCACCAACTAAAAGTGCCAATAAGTGCCGCAAGTACAGAAGAAGAGGAGGCATCCATAAATTCATGATCAGGAGCTAGAGGACTGAAAGATGAAGAACAAAACACAACTAGGTTAAATTAGGAAAAATCAACACTCACAAAACCCCTGTTGCTTTAGCTTGACTATGAAGCTTTCTATGGGAAAGTAACACACTTGTTGGAGAAACAGCTGGTTTTCATTACAGCCAAAAGGAGTTTAAAAATAAATACAATCCCCCTTATATCCACCTCAAATTCAGTGCACATTCAATCCTAACAAAACGGACACCCAGACTCAAAAGTCAAACCATTTGAAACCCATACCACAGAGAATCATTTGCCATTGTTCTTCTTGTGGCTCAAATGGTTTATTCCTTTGGAGGCCACTAACTAAAACAATGACAACTTTCATGTCAAATTCCAGGAAATAAAGAATAGACAATTATGAGAGGTTTCTCTCTCTTTTTTTTTTTTCCTTCTTCTTCTTCTTCTTCTCCAAATACAAACAAATGAATTAGTGCTGAAGAGCTTAAAGGAAGCGGAACAAATTAGGCCTGAGGACGTCCCCCAGCCGCCTACCCCGCTGAACAGCTCCTGGGTGCATTCTCTGAGGAGAGTTCAGAAGTGGTCTGGATTTGGAGACAAACATGTAGCGAAAGACGCAGGCCCACCCAGAAAACCTGGGACCCTGTCAGGATAACACACACTGGCCCAGGGCCAGCCTGGCCTCCCTGCCCCCAACTGTGGAGCAAAAGCAGAATAGCCAGCAACAGACATTGTGGACCAGTTTCTCCTCAGTCAGGAACAATGCCTGCCATTGTCCCTCTGACCTTAGGTAGCTAACTACATTTTAAAATCATTCATTTTTCAGACTCACCCTTCATTACCATATCAGATCCTCTCAATTAGTCGGGGCCTTGTCTGGTATGTTGCATCCACAGTAAATATTTGTCGTTAGAATTAATTAACTGGACTAAAGAGGCCCCAGGCCAAGGATCATTACATCCAAGCCTTTTGGTTTCCCACAGAGAAAAAGTTTATTCTTAAACCACAAGCTTTGCCCCTGCCCACAACTAAGCACCTAAAAAGTCACATGTGAATTATGATGAGATAGGCCACCCGAGAAAGCAGATGGCTCAGGGCACATGGGTGAGTTTGAAATAACATCTTATTAAGGCTGACATATTTCCAGGAGCACTAATCGTGCAGATGTGACCACTAAAAACCAGAGGTATTCCAAGATTTCTCTAGAGTAAAAAGCCACGTAAGGATTATCCACTAAACCTCCATAGTAATTTTAATTAAGAAAACCTTGCAGGGTATGGTAGTATACACCTGTAATCCCAGCTACATGGAAGGCTGAGGCAGGAGGATTGCAAGTTTGAAGCCATCCTGGCAATTTAGAAAGACCCTATCTCAAAATTAATTTTTGGGGGGGTTACCAAGATTGAACTCAGGAGTACTTGATCACTGAGCCACATCCCCAGCCCTATTTTGTATTTTATTTAGAGACAGGGTCTCACTGAGTTGCTTAGCACCTCGCCATTGCTGAGGTTGGCTTTGAACTCATGATCCTCCTGCCTCAGCTTCCAGAGCCACAGGGATTATAGGCATGTGCCACCACACCTGGCTCAAAATTAATTTTTTTTTAATTTGTAAGGATGTAATTCAGTGACAGAGAACCACCCCTGAGTTCAATCTCCAGTACTGAATGAGAGAGAAAAAAAACCTTAAGAGTTGATTATGATTGTATTAAAAAAAAATTAAAGCACTCAGTCCTTACTAGTCCCCAGCTAAAACCAAATGCTTTTTGCAACCTCTGCCTACAGAATGCCATCACTTTCTTGTGAATCTCTTTCCCACACCTGACTTCAAGTCACTCAGAGAATACTGATTTTCATATATGCATAGAATGGCCAAGCAGGACCAGAAGTCCAGCTCCCCTCGGTGGCCCTACAATTAGTCCATGGAGCGGAAGGATACAGGTAGGATGTGTGCAGAGTGAGAATAATGGAGGAGCCAGAGCAGGAGTCAGTGGTTAAATGAGCAGGTCACTGGTCTTTGTGTTAGAAAATGGACTTTTCAGTGTTTTTCCAGTGAGGAGAAGTCTTTCCATGCCATGCACAAACCAAGACACCTTTCTGAGAGATTTCCTGGAGCTTGTGCCCAGGGAGTAACCACCTTGTCTTCTTTATCTTTTCATTGGCATAATGACATTTACAACAGACCATTTGCCATCATCTGATAGCCCTTTGCAACCAGCTCATCTGCCCCCTTTGCTTCTCAAGGGGCTGCAGCTCTCCTTCTTGCTTAGAAATGTAACTTCACAGTCTCCCTAAGATACTTCTCATGTTCTCTGTTTATAGTTGTTCTGCCAAAGGTAAACACACAGAAGATGCCCTTTCATAAATGAGATGTTAGTTCATCCACAAAGATCACTTATGCACAACTTTTTATATATATAAACCTGTTGTCTAGAGTAGTGGTTTCCATGCTATGCCCCTGAAATCCTCAAGTTATGTGAAAGTATCTCAGAGGACCAAGAGAAGCTGTGTTAGACATTGTGACAAAATAAGTGAGATAAATTAAGATAGGAAAAGATTTAGTTTGGCTTGCAGTTTCAGAGATTTCAGCCCAAGGTCACTTGGCTATGTGCCTTTGGACCTGTGGCAGCACAGTACATCATGGCAAAAGCATGTGGGGGAAGCTGCCCATCTCACGATGGCCAGGAAGCAAAGAGAGAGAGGGAGTACAGGCCGGGGTTGCAATGTCCCCCTCAAGGACGTACCCCCAATAACGTAACTTCCTTCCACAGACCCCACCTCCTAAAGGTTTCTTGACCTCCCAGTAACACCACACGTTGGTGACCAAGCCTTCAACACATTGGCCTTTGGGGGACATTCAAGATCCAAACTATAACAGAAGCCTAGGGGGGACACACATGCACATGCACGCGCACACACATGCATATATCCTTTATTCTATCAGATCTGTTCAGGTTTAATCTATTTTCTATAGTTTATTATCTCATATATATTTATCATATGTAACATAAAATGCACAAAAGTATGTATAATCCAAAGGTGTTGTGGGGAAAAAATAATTCTGTTGCTAAACAAAAAGCTGGAAAACCATGGCTTAACCATAGTAAGATATATTTATAACAGTGACTGTGGTTTGTAAAGCTCTACCAGGTGATTGTGAGATGAACATTCAGCCACATAGGAGCTTCTCCAGTTGAAGCAAGGCCAGGGGGCCAACGACTGCACCTAGCACCATTGCTTTCCCTTCCCATCTCTTACCTTCACTCACTTGCATATTTTCCCTCCCCGCTGCCCCCCACCTTCCTTTCCGGGGAAAGTAATTTGCAGCTATTGAACTGGATGATCTGGACATCTCCTCCAAATTCTGATCAAAATATTCCTCTATTCTATAATTTTTGAACAAACAAAGGAATGTGCTTGTTTGTCCCCTCCAAAACACATGTTGACATTTAGTCGCTATTGTAACAGTATTTACAGTGGGGCTGTTAAGAGGTGATTAGGCCATGAATGGATTAATGCCATTTTTGTGAGAGTATATTCCTTCTAAAAGGGAGCACTTAGTGCTGTGTGTGTGTGTGTGTGTGTGTGTGTGTGTGTGTGTGTGTCTGTGAAATTTCTGTTCATTACAAATTAGTCGGTTTGTGTAGTCTGTCATGACAACACAAACAGACTAAGAATTAACAAAAAGTAAGATAAAGAGATTGAGTAGACGAACAGAATGGCAATTTCACTTTTGGTATAAAATTTAAAGAATTCCAAAATATTGTTTCAGACCAACATTGAGAAATGGACTGTTTGGGTAAGGCAAGATAATAGGATATGTTAAAATCAGAATTCAATGCAAAATTGCATAGATAAGCTTTAAATTGATTTTTCTTCTGGTTTTGCTTTGATCCATTGTGACTACCTAACCTCTTGGAAGCCAAGAGAGATTTTTCAACTTAGGATTTCAATGAGCAGTGTTTCTAGCAAAGGAGCAATGATGACGGAGACACATCACCAGGGAATGGCCCAGCCTGCTCACCAGCTTGTCTTCCTAGACTCTGCCACTTTCAACACCCAAAGAAAATCCCTTGCCTCCAGCAAAAAAAAATAATAATAATAATAATAATTAATCAACAGCCTTCACTTTAATATCCAACATTTGAACCTTGTCTCCTGTCACTGTGACCATCATTTATGCTCTTAAGATATATAAATGAAGCTTTTCCCTTGCTCTGCTCATTGACAGTGATAACAATCTTCTCTCATACTACCTCCGACAAAAGCATTTTTAATAGAAACTTCAGATGGTTTCCTCTCAAGATTATGTAAAGTATTTCCAATTCTTGTCTTGATAAAGGCACCTAATATCAAAATACTGAGGCTTCACGTGGCTTTGGGGAGGAGTGTGCTGAGGATTGAATGTAGGGCCTCCTGCATGCTAGGTAAGCAGTCTACTACTAAGCCACATCCCCAGCCCTTGAGTGACTTTTTTAAAGTAATGCATATAAGTGGAGCTCTTGATTAAAGACTTTTTTTCCTTTTCCCTTTATTGCTTGGCTCATTTTCCTCATCTATTAAACACTGCACTGTGTGAAAGACACCAGAGGGGTTCCCAGCTTGTCAAAACTCTAGATATGAAATCGGTAAGCATGGAGCCAGCCCAATTGAAGCAGAATGAGTAACTTCTGATAGCACTATTTGGAGGCCGCTATCTGGCAATATTCTTCAGGATTCCTCCAGCTGTAAATTCTATGATTCAACTGTCCCCTTCAGGAGCTAAAACTGGGTAAGAAAAGGAAATAAGGGTTTAAAGAATTAAATGAGAAATCAAAAAGCCACACTCATTATTGGCTTTTCAAAGTACCATGCACTTTACTTTCTCTCCCCATAGCTCAGTGTTCCATGTCTGAAAAGTATGAGGATCTACATGATTTTTTGTGTGTGTGTGTGGTGCTTGGGGATCAAACCCTGGGCCTTGTGCATGTGAGGCAAGCACTCTAACAACTGTGCTATATCTCCAGGCCAAGTATGGGGATCTGAACAGCTAATGATATTGGTAAAAATGTGTTCCTTCTTCTCAATAGTTTTGCTGTACCTCTCACAAAGTTCTCCCCACCCCTAGTACCAAAATATATGGGGCAGAGTTACATACACAGTGAAAAAATGATAAAATGTGATGGCAATAGAGGCAGGGTGAGTTGGGGACAGAAGACAGAATGAGATAGGAAGCAGAAATCCCAGAATTCAGTGGACAGAAGTAATGCAATGGCTCCAACCCTCTTCCCAAGCCTCAGATGTGCCAATTTGATTGGACACAGTTAAAAGGGAAGAAAGAAAATGCTGTTAAAAAACCAAAGCAAAAAAAAAAAAAATGAAGATAAAGAGCAGCTTTTCCAAACCAGTGGGCAAGGATCTGGGCCCACTGGCAGGGGCGGAAGCCAGCATGTCCCAGAACCACCCGTGCCCACTCTTCTGCTGTGGTGGCCCTTTCCACAGAACTCAGCTGAGCTTTTTCTTCTTGAATCTACTTGAGGGAGTTTTTTTTTTTTTTGGGGGGGGGGCAGGGGTTGGAAAAATGATCATATAAAAGAAAGAGAAGGGAAAAAATAAAGTTATTTCTTCAGCATTGAAAAAATGTTTTCATCTTTTTAATTTAGCCAGACAAAGAATTTTCAAACTCCATTCAGCCATAAAATCAGTTCCCATGCCACCCACATTTCACATGCTTCCCTTGCTCTTGTTGCAGAAATTCCACTCCTTCAGCTTCCACCCACCCTTCCCTTCCCCTAGCACTTCCCCCATTGGCCAACGCCCTGACCTCCAACCCAAGCACCTACAGGAAGCAAACATATTCCTCTCACATAAATCCCTGTGTATATGTGCACACATAACCATGTCCCTTTCTCTCTTACTAAACATTCTAACATCTCAGAGATGGCAGCCTTGATACCTGGCTTGTCCCACATCCTATTCCAGTGGAATACCCCTAGGCATGGCCCTTGTTAATGGGAGGTCTTTGTAGATGACCATTATTCTGGTAAATAATTTAAATCCATCCCAATCTCAGCTGATTCCACTGTAACAAATGACCCTGAGTTTGACTAGTTGGAAGGTCAGTTGGATATGTTCATGTATCTCTAACAAACTGTAGATGAGGGACTTGGGCAACACTTGTTTCATCTTCCCTGTGGGTTGTCAGTCTTCATATAACTGGAACCATCTCACCCACACTCGGGTTGACTCTTTTATCCTCCTGCCTAAACTTTTTTCTTTGAAAGAGCAAGTGCCAGAAGATAAGCTTTTGAAACAAGTCAGATTCTTTCTGGGAGCAGTGTTCCCACCAGGCTGGAGAGCTTTCACACAGATAGGTGTCCTGGACGGGGCCTGGCCTGGCTGTGGAAGGAAGTGTGATAATGAAGGAATGTGGCTCTGGGTCAGTGTCCCCCAGAAAAGAGGAGAGGGGAGGAGAAAGGAGGGGAAGCAGAGATTCAGTTCATGAATATTACTCCTTGGTAATACCATCTGCCTGTGTTACAGTTTAGATAAGAGGTTTCTTCGAAAGCTCCTGTGTCGATACAGAAATAATCAGATGTAAAATGATTGGATTATGATGATTGTAATCTAATTGATCCATCTTACTTTGAATGGAGTTGATGGTAACTGTAGGCAAGTGAGGGCATGGCTGGAGAAGGTGGGGGTGACTTGGGGCATGTTCTGGAAGGGTTCCTCTTCCCTGAGGCCCCTTCTTCTCTATCTCTGATTCCCAGCCACGGCTAGGTGAGTAGCTTTCCTCCACTGCTGCCTTTCCACCATGATGCTGTGCTTCACCCAAGGGAGTCAGCCAACCACGGACTAAGCTCAAAATAAACTTTCCTACTCTAAGTTGTTCTTGTTGGGTATTTTGGTCACAGTGATAAAAAGCTGACTAACACAGCCTGTGACACTGAAGCTACACATGGCAATAGGGATGTGAACAATGGTTTCTCCAGAACCTAACAAGTCTTGGATAGAAGGTTAGCTACAGTTCTGGCTTTCCATGACCAGGAATGTCTCCTTTAATGCCCCCCTGGTGATTAAGGAAGCAAATTTTACTTCTTCTATTCAATTAGCCTAGGGACTAGGGTTTGTTAAAACTTACTCTTCTCCCATCACCTATGAGGCAAGTTTGAGTCCTTAAAAACCTTGGGAGCAATTTGAGACATTCAAGAAATTATCTTTTTGTTGCTGAAACAGCCATAGTTACTGCTGATGAAATCTCAGGTCCATGGGGTTTCCTGAAGACCCCATGGTCAGTCAGCCTTTGGCAAGTTTCCTGGACCTTAATGAAGAGATTACATGAAGAGGAAGAAAACTTGGAGGGCAACAGAAAAGCATGGATGATAAACTTTGCTAATTTCATTTTAACTTAGCACAGCTTTAGCCAGCTCCATGAAAAGTTTTTCTGGAGAACTGATAAGATGTAAAGGCAGTGGAATAAATTTTACCTCTTCGTTCTTTCATCTTCTAGTGGCAAAATTAGGAAGCAATGTATTGGCCAAAAATCAGGGTGAAAGAATGAGAATGAAACAAAACAAATGATCTCAGTTATGCCCTCTCAGCATCATTCCAGGACCCTAATGCATTGAGAACTAGCCCTTTTCTCAGCTTGAATTGTGGCCAGAGCCAAATTTTCTTGTTCTAGAAAATCAGTACAAGTTTCACTTTGTTTGAATTCCACAGAGGTTCAAAGCCCACATCTCAATCCAGGTCCCCCTCCCATGGTCTACAAGGTAAATCCACCAACTGGTAAGTTTCCAGGCAAGCCAAATTAGGTGCAGCATAGGCTCAGGAAATAATGGTCTATGGTAGTCCTGTTTTTCAATTTGGAATTCTATAACTGGGTATATATAAAAAGTTGAAAACAGTATCTTGAAAAGGCATCTTCATTTTCACATTTATTGAAGCAATATTAATAATAGCCAAGGTATGGAAACAAATGTCCATTAACAGAAAAATAGATAAAGAAAATGCATTTTATACATACAGTGGAATGATATTTAGCCTTAATAAAAAAGGAAATCCAGAAATGTTTTCAAAGTGTGGATGAACATGAAGGATATTATGCTAAGTGAAATAAGCCAGCCACAGAAGACAAATACCACATGATTCCAATGACATAAAGTGTCTTTAGTAGTCAAAATCACAGAAGAAAAGAAAGAAACAGCCAGAGGTAAGGGGAAGGGTAAATGGGCACTTGTTGCCCAAAGTCTATGAAGTTACCATCATATAAGATGAATTAGTTCTAAGGATCTGCTGATACAGCACAGCACTTAATGTCAATAGTACTGTATTATGTACTTTAAAAAGGAGAGGGACACCAAAGGAGTTTGATTAAGGATGATGGGGCTTAATCCCACATGATGGAGATTAGGGCCTACTTTTTCTCTATTAGACACAGGGTCTCTGGTTCTATTCCTAAGTCCTTGATCCATTTGAGTTGAATTTTGTGTATGGTGAGAGATAGGGGTTTAATTTCATTTTGTTGCATATGAATTTCTGTTTTTCCAGTACCATTTGTTGAAGAAACTATCTTTTCTCCAATGCATGTTTTTGGCAACTTTGTCTAATATAAGATAATTGTAATTTTGTGGATTAATCTCTGTGTCCTCTATTCTGTACCATTGGTCTACCAGTCTGTTTTGGTGTCAATACCATGCTGGTTTTATTACTATTGCTCTGTAATATAGTTTAAGTTCTGATATAGCAATACCACCTGCTTTACTCTTCCTGCTAAGGATTGCTTTAGCTATTCTGGGTCTCTTATTTTTCCAGATGAATTTCATGATTGCTTTTTCTATTCCTAGGGAGGAATGACATTTGGATTTTGATTGGAATTGCATTAAATCTGTATAGTGCTTTTGGTAGTATGGTCATTTTGATAATATTAATTCTGCCTATCCAAGAGCAAGGTAGATCATTCCATCTTCTAAGGTCTTCTTTAATTTCTTTCTTTAGCATTCTGTAATTTTCATTATATCAATCTTTCACCTCTTTTATTGATTCCCAAATATTTGGGGGGGGGGGGGCTAAATGGTGTAGTTTTTCTCATTTACCAATAAATGGGATGGACTCAAACTAAAAAGTTTCTTCTCAACAAAAGAATCAATCTGTGAGGTGAATAGAGAGCCTACATCTTGGGAGCAAATCTTTACCCCTCACACATCAGATAGAGCACTAATCTCTAGAGTATATAAAGAACTCAAAAAGCTAAATAACTCAATCAATAAATGAGCCAAGGACATGAACAGACACTTCTCAGAAGATGATATACAATCAATCAACAAATATATGAAAAAATTTTCATCATCTCTAGCAATTACAGAAATGCAAATCAAAACTAAGATATCATCTCACTCCAGTCAGAATGGCAGCTATTATGAAGACAAACAATAATTATTTGGTGAGGATGTGGGGGAAAAGGTACACTCTTACACTGCTAGTGGGACTGCAAATTGGTGCAGCCAATATGGAAAGCAGGATGGAGATTTCTTGGAAAATTGGAAATGGAACCAACATTTGACCCAGCTATTCATACTCTCCTCAGTCTAAACCCAAAGGACTTAAAAACAGCATACTACAGGGACACAGCCACATCAATCTTTATAGCAGCACAATTTACAATAGCTAAACTGTGGAAACAACCTAGATGCCCTTCAATAGATGAATGGATAAAAAAATGTGGCATATATGCACAATAGAATATTATTCAGCAATAAAAGAGAATAAAATCATGGCATTTGCAGGTAAATGGTTGGAGTTAGAGAAGATAATGCTAAGTGAAGTTCACCAATCCCAAACAGTAAAATGCCCAATGTTTTCTCTGATATAAGGAGGTTGATTCATAATGAGGTAGGGAGGGGGAGCATGGAAGGAATAGATGAACTCTAGATAGGGCAGAGGGGTTGGAGGGGCATGGGGTTAGAATAATGGTGAAATGTGATGAACATTATTATCCAAAGAACATGTATGAAGACATGTATGAAATTGTGTGAATATACTTTGTATACAACCAGGGATATGAAAAACTGTGCTCTATGTGTGTAAAGAGAATTGTAATGCATTCCGCTGTCATATATAAATTTTAAAAAATAATTGAAAAAATAAAATTTACATTTTAATTTTTTAAAAAGGAGGAGAATGCAGAAAAAAGTTTGTAAGCAATGAATTTGACTTGATTGTGGTGCTGTGTGCTCATGCCCTAACATCTGCATCAAATTGTATACATTAAATATGTGCAGCTCTAACACACCATTTATATTTTAATAAAGCTATTTTAAATACAAAAAGCAAAGAAAAAGAGAAAAGGATGGTCTAGGAGACACTGAATATTTGAACTTAAAACTTCATCAATGAAAGAGTATGACTTATGCAATTCATCAAAGCAGAGGAAAGCCAAAAAAAAAAATCACAGTTGAGTAGCCCCTCTTTCTCCTGCTTAACTCATTGCCTGCAATCTATGCAGCATAGTACATGAAGAAGTTATGGACAGAAAGGTCAGAAAGGAATCAGGGAATCCATTTACAGTTACATAGTTATAGTTCTTTTCACTCAAAAATAAATGATATTCAGCTGTCAGGAAAGGTCTAGAAAAGATCAAGAATTTTATTATGGCTGCCCCAAAGAGTGGTCAAGAAAGTTCCTTAGTCCCTCCAGCCTCATAATTGCTATAAAACCCAAGGCAAACAGCTTGGACAGCAAATGTCTTTGAGAGCCAGGGGTGGAAGGTTAAAGAACATAACATGGAAGTTATTTGCCACTTGGGCTACTCAGCTCTCAAACACTTGTCTACTGAGGGAAGAAATCCCCAAGTAGTTGGAAGACAGGGTGTTCTTGTTAAGGAAGCCAAAGGGGGCACATAGTTCTTCCCTTCCTCCTCGGCAGCTAGGAGGGCATGTGGCCTGACTGTAGCCACCCAGAAGCTTTCATATAGCATTAATTCGGAGTCCAGGCAGCCAAGCCAAGGATTAGTAAGCAAATACCAGGAGGCCATTCTTGTGAAGGCAAGTTTACAGGGGCAGTATTGTTTAAGGGTGTGATACCAGAAGCCACATGTGAAGCCTATAGCTCCCAGGATAGGATGTTGGATGAGCCTTGCATCCCTTGGTTTATACCCAAGACTGGCATACTAATTTTCCCAGATTGCAGGAGCTATCAAATACCCTTCCAATCAATTTATTTTCTACTTCTTAGTTCAGTTTCTTTCTTTTGTTTAAGAATCAAGAACTGAATTACAATAGGAAATATATCAGAAAAGGATCCTCTGAGGGGACAATTGAACTCCTAAAGTGCCAGAAGCCCTTATCTCAGATGACACTTGTCACGTCCTCAGATAACTAAGAAAATTGTGACATCATTTTGACTATATAGGCCACATAAGACTCTGCTTCCAGCATACAACTCATCACTCTGCCCTCGCTCACACACTCACACTCAACCACACAAGGCACTAGACGACCTAGTTCCACTTGGTGTCCTGCTTCCTTCTTCCCTCATCCTAATGCTTCTGCAGCAAATATGTGTTTGGGAGACCTAAGTGCTCTTCTGTAATCCACAGGAAAGGATCTGAAAAAGGAGGGAGATCTTGAAGCCTTTTACCCATTTATACCCCAACCACCTGACCAGGATCTTGCCAGTGTGATCCATTTTCTGTGCCCCATATTCAATTGTGTTGCTTCTGCCTTGGAGGCTTCATGGAGTATGGAGGTATCTCACTCTACCAATTACCTTTTCTTGCTTTTATAAACTCCTTCTCAAGATCTACTTCTTCTGTGGCATCTGTTCAGCCACCATGGAATCTAGGTGCAGATATCAGGAAGCTGTTTAGTTCTCTAAACATACCATTTTGTTTGTCTCCTTCACCAGAAATAACCAACCCACCCGCCATGGCCCCAACCCAACAACCTCCACTTACCCTGATTAGCTTCTATGCCTTTTAAAATTGATCTCAGGCACTGCTAACTCCAAGAAACATTTGCTAACCCTCCTCTACACTCACCAAATGCCCATGCATACTTCCATCACTGCACTTACCCCAGTGTCCTGCACCCTACTTGTGTGACTGTCTCCCCATGTAGATCCTGAGCTCCTTTATGGCTGGTCTGTGTCTTGCTCATCTTCATTTACTATCTCTTGGCACATGGTAAGTGCTCCTAATCAATGTGTGTGAAGTCAGTGAATGAATTGCTTGGTCCTGGGATCTGCTACCAGGTCCAAACTTATTCTGCTAATGAGGCCTCATCTCCCAGAAAAGAAAATAGAGAAGAATGATCACAAAGGTGATCATTTAAGTTTCCCTTCAACAGACATTATTATTACTGTGTGTATATATGTGATGGCATGACTAATGTGATTCTGCAACCTGTATACTCAGAAAAATGAGAAATTATGTCCCATCTGATTCAAATGTATGATATGTCAAGATCATTGTACTGTCATGTGTAACTAAGTAAAACAAATTTAAAAAAAAAGAATTCCTCTCAACAACAGTCATGGCTAATATTTATTGAATGGATTAGCAAACCAGCCACTCTGCAGAGCTGAGCATAGGAGTTATCTCTCCCAAGCCTCTTGAACCCTACCTACTTGTTTGGTGGATGCTGGACAATAGCCAAGTGCTCAGGCTCCCAAGTGACTATGAGGTTAAGAGTGCAGAGTGACTGGAAAAGGAGACAGACAAGTAGAGAAGTAAGAAAAGGGTCAAGCAATTGGACATGGTTTTCCTTCCAGAAAAAAAAAAAAAATGAGCCAGAGAAGAAATGGGAAGTAAGGTGGCCACTGTTGATTCACCCTGAGAATCCTCATAAAACCCCAAAAGCTATTAGGTACATTGTCCCCACTTTACCAATAGGAAAAATAGGGCTCAGAAAAATTAAAGAACTCATTCAAGGACCTAGTAAGTGGAGAAGTGTTCACAAACCCAGGTCTGTTTGATTCCTTTCTCTACCCCAGGAATGTAAATGTCTGACTATAGGGAAAGTCCCCCTCCCAACCCCTCAGATCATAGTGCTCAGAAGCAGGTCCAAAAGCTTCCATCAAGTTTGTTCTCTTGGAGGAGGTAAGGGATCTGTAATCAATAAAATCACAGAATGAGTCAAATCTCAGCTTGCAATTTTAGAGGGTACTTCTAATGTGATCTTCTACCATGGTTGTGATCCCCCATAGGTGGGGAAAAGGGTCATATTTGGAGTCCAGAAACTTGAAGGCAAGATCCCAGTTAACACCTCATTGGCTGGTAATCTCAGGGTTTTAACAACAGTAAAGCCTTAAACAAAGAGTAGATACTGTCATTATGGATGAGCTGAGAATCCTGGCCTTAATATACAGCCAGATAGGATCTGGCTCCAGATGTTGATCTCTTTAAGCACATCAACAGCTTTCAAAAAGGACAGCATGTCTCAACTAAGCCTGACACAACCTCTCTAAGACTTGCCGGATTGTTTATTTGTTCTTAGCATCTGTTTGGCTAGAGAAACTCGGCCAGACCTGGGAGATCGGCATCTCCCGGCCTGAAAACCTCCCCATCAGCCGGACAGATGGGCCAGAGAGCAGGGCTCCCAGGAGGAGGGATGTTAAACAAGACCCAGATAGCAGCTGACCCAAGCCATCAGACTCCACGTGCCGGGAGGTTGAGCAACATCACAGACAGCTCCTCCACCTCCCTCTCACCATGCATGTGCTGACCCTGCTGGCAACGAGTTGATGACTGGGATGGTATCACTGCTGGGAAATAGACTGGCTCCAATCCCCCACCTTCCTCTCCTCCTGCTTTCCTTCCCTCCCCACACTGGCTGGATTCATCACATTGTCATCATCAGGAGGGACTGGGGCCCAGATTATGGTCAGCTAGTAGGAGCGTCACACGTGTCCAGGGCCATGGTCCTGCCTTCTATGATGCAATGAAAAGGTTGGGGCTGAATGGACCTGCTCTGGGCTAACCTGCAATGCAGTGCCTTGCCCCCTCACATCCATGCCCTGGGCAGTTCTGACATCTGCCACCCCACCCCCACACAGCTGCAGCACAATCTGGACAACTCCTCTCTGGAGTCTTTCCTCGCTCCCTGGAACACAGTTAGATATTCTTATTTCTAATCTCCCCTTGCACTCTGTATCCACATCTACTGAGAAACTCCATCAGGGTAATCAAGAGGCTATGCCTAGAAGAAGACTTCCTGGCTTCAAGTCCAGTGATGCCATTTCCAATCAGAGGTTGTCACAGGAATAGATGAGTTAGTAGAAGTAAAGGACACTGGTAAGGTACTTTAAGACATCAACAAATACTTGGAGATATAGTCATGCGCCACGTAACAACACTTCAGTCAATGATGCACTGCATATGTGCTCCCAGAAAGCTATAATGGAACAAAAAATATACTCTCCTCTAGGGACACTGTAGCCATCAGAATATTGTAGTACAACACATTATTCACATGTTTGTGGTGATGCTGCTATAAGCAAACCTACTGCACTGTTAGTAGTATAAAAATATAAAACATACAATTATGTACAGTTCACAATACTTAATAAAATAAACAGCTGTTACTGGTGATGTATTTACTATATTACATTTTTTTATTGTTTTACAGTGTACTCCTACTAGAACAAAATTGTTTACTGTAAAACCATATGTGGTGTGATGCCAAAAGCAGCCTCATGCATCTTATGTTTATTGTGTCTCTTGATTGCATCAGGAGGCCACTTGGAGTGAGTGACTAATCAATATCACCAAGGTTTGTGTAAGTGCACTCTGTGATGTTTGCACAATGACAAAATCATTTAACCATTCAATTCTCAGAATGTAGTTCTGATACATCTTAAGTGATGTATGGCTGTGAATGTGTATGAATACACACACACACACACACACACACACACACATAAACATACATATATATTACAATAGATGGTTGGTAAATATACTATCTTGGTGGAAATTTTATAACAGTATATATGTGTTCAGATATATACACACACACACATATATATATCCAAGAATAGCATATCAACAATTCATATGTATATATACATGCTGTTGACATTTTCTAGCATGAATTATCTCAAGATGCTATCACATTCATATCATATTCATATCCTCCACTAGACTAGGAGCTCTTTAAGAGCAGGGACCATGGCTTTTATTCTACTGGGCCTTGTGTAGCACACTATAATCCCAGAGACTCAGGAGGCTGAAGCAGGAGGATCTCAAGTTCCAGGCAAGCCTGTGCAATTTAGCAAGACTCTGTCTCAAAACAAAATATATACATATAAAAATATAAAGAACTGGAGATGTAGTTCAGTGGTAGAATTGGTAGAGAACACCCCTGGTTTAATCCTCAATACCACAAAGAAAAGGAAAAACAAAAAAAAGCCCTTAAACTAGGGCCTTGTGAGTACTCAGTAACTAACTGATGAATAAATAAATGCCAAAATGCTAGTCTTCCCAACCCAACATATACACAACCCAACATATACTGCATAACAGTCCAGCACACCACCCACTCCTCCTGATCTTTTTAATTTCTCAGCAGAATCTCAAGTGCAATGTTCCAGGAGAGGCCTGGCTTTAATTTTAAGAGATAAAGAGAGCCAAATGCTGGAGAAATGTCTTATCCTGGTTTTCAAACCCTTTTCTCCTTATTCTCCCAAGACTCCCACATCTGCCTCTCTCCCAGCCCCTCCCAGGCTACACCCGTGCAGACCAGATCCCACCCCAGGCGGCCTTCCTTTCCCACACAGCGTGTGACACCACTGCCCACTCCCAGGGACACAGAGGAAACCAGGCACCTCAGAGGCCAGGCAGCCTGGTGCCATTCCCACAACCATCAGCCATGGCCCTTCAACACCAACCAGCTCTCCTGGAAGCTGCCCAAGAGTCTCCAATGCTGAGAGCTACTCCAAGCCAGAGCCTCCATGGGCTGTGAGGCCAGAGAGACCACACACAGTAGGTTCAAACCCTCACCCAGGACCCTCCTCCCCACGTAGGCCCCCCACACACCCACATGGCCACATCTCACACATCATGCTACACATAACAGCCCCTTTCAGCGTGTATCCTGCTGCGTCCAGCTCTAAGCAAAAAACAATGCTGCTAAGTACACAGAGCCTCTTATCTGTCCCACAGCCCTTCAAATGCTTTGTACTGTAGCAGAAAAATGAGCAGGCGCCTCAAGCATAAATCCAGCTTTTAGATTGCATAACCTCATAGAAAGAGGTGCACTAATGTCGGCCCCATCCATGGGAGGCATTTTCTAATAGTAAAAGAGATACTTGTATTCCTCCATTAGGGCAAGAAGAATGAGGTTTGGGGTGCCAGTGTTCCAACTGTGGGCATGGTGGAGATTCCCCAGGCCTCTCCCAGCCCCAGGTTCACCCAGAGGACCTGCACCTGGATTTCTTTTACATAGTGTACAAACTTCTAAGTAAACTTCACCTGGAAGGAAAGATGACACAGCTCAAAACCCATGTTCATGCAGGTCCTGGATCCCACTTCTCTCACATATTCAAATTTACAGGTTCCACCTGGATGACATTTGGGACCCAATTTCTTCCCCTCCCCTTCATTCCTAACTACACTCTGTCCCTCACCCACTCGCAAATACTGTTCCTCCCTAGTCCTAGTTTGCTGCTCTTGGTCAGTTTGGGGCCACTTGTAAATATCAAACAAAGATAAATGACAAAGAAGGCCAGAGTAGCCACCAATCTTTGCTCTTAGACAATAATTATACTTCCAGCATCAGGCTCCCAAATGCTAAAATGCAGCTTCCTACTGCCTCCTCAAGACCTTGGGGGCATCTCAGACTATGGGTATGGGCCACTCTGAAACTCCATGTTGGAAAACAAGGGTGTCAGGCAGCTCAGATTCATTCTTGAGGATATTGTTGAGAAATAAGGGAATCTTTGGGATGAACACTCAGCTTCTCTCAAATTTGTCTTCTTACAAAATCTCAGTACTAGGGAGGAAGCTGCAGTGACATTCTGTAAGATGTCCCTAGATACCACTGCATGCCTGAACAGGCATTGGGCACCAGGAGGGGATCAAAAGAAAGATCTCCTGTTTACAAGGTTCCAATCAGTCCTGGAGAAAGAAGGCAATGTCTGCCCTCGGGAAGCAAACATCTGTGAGCAGCATCTGGTCAGTGCCAAGTGAAGACAGGAACTCAGAGAAGTACTCGGGAATTCTTCATGGGGAGATGGGACTCCAGTAGGATCTTAAAGCGTTTGGGCAGTGGGTGGAAAGCATGCCAGGAGACCAAAACAACTTAAAGAAAACCAGAAGTGGAAATAAGCAGGAAGTGATTCAAGGATGCTTAGTAAAACACAGATCTACACCTAGGGTAATGAAACACACACCAGTGTACCAGGAGTAGCCATTGACCTGTTGCTCAGATCAGGCATCTTGTCATTGATTTATATAAATAAAATCTCACTGTTTATAATCACCCTAGGAGGTAGATAGTATCCTGTCAATTGTACTAAGGAGCAAGAGAAGGCTCGGGAAGGTTAAGTCACTTGGCTCCTTCCCCCAAAGCCTTAGTTTTCTCATCTCTGAACTTTAAGCTTATTTGGACCCAATCTTTGTAATTAAAAGAATCATTTCTCCTCTATATCTGGGAAGTTCCTGAGGGAAAGCTATTCTAGATTGTTTTCCCATAGCATGAAATGCCTTTGACAAAATTTAGTGATTTCTTCATTCATTCATTCAATTAGTAAACTTGTATCCTGAAGGAAATAGATGCTAATAGCCTTGAATTTCAATTAACCGCTGACATCATCAAGCCATGATTTTCTAAGAAAGGGTTGGACAGAGCTGCTGAGCTAAAACTGAATTAAGCCAATGGTCTTGAGCTGCAGGAATGAGAAGGTGAATAAAGGTCTCCCATGCACTATGCAAGGACTTTATTTAATTTAATCCAAATACCCGACTGCAGGGTGATTATTATCCTCCCTTTTTTAAGAAGAGCCTCTCTGGCTCACAGAAGTCAAGCAACTGATATAAAATCATACAACTAGTGAAGGACAGAGAGATCAGCTGCAAACCTGGGATTCTGTCTGACTTCAAAACCTGGGCTATCACTATAGAATGTCATACTCTGTGTGAGGCCTATGTGCCTGAGCTGCCAAAGAAGCAAAGAAACCTGCTCTCCAACAGTTCGCTTGTTCCCTGCTAGAGAAACCAGGGGCCATGCTCTGCCTCCTCCAAAGGACCTACCAAAATATCTACACTCTATGGGCCTGGAGTGCTGCATATGGGAACCCCTCCTTCCTAGGACACATACCTTTCCACCAATGGCCCCCTTGGGCCTTCTTTTCCCCCACAGTGGCCACACTCTGAAATTGGCCAAGGGAAGCAAGTGCAGCTCCTGTCATTGGGGGGGCTAAGTCTGTAAACCTTGGGAACAGTTAACATTTCTGGCAGGTGCAGGACTCTGTGGGCCTTGGCCAGTGCCTCCCCTTAGCAGGTCAAACCCCAAAACTGGGAGCTAGGGGGCATTAGAAGAGCATGAATGCAAGACAAGAATTTTCTGAAATTCCTGGGAAGCAGAGGAGTGCTGGGACAGAAGGAGTGATTTGGTTTCCCCTCCTCATTCTGGCCTCATCCTCATGGTACCCCTGGTGTGAGAGACACTGGGTGTTAGGAAAGAGATGGGGAATCCCAGAAGCCCCAGTTCCTCTGCCCTCAGCTCCCTCACTCTCCTCATCTACTCCCAAGTTCAAGTTCAGTGTTGAGCTCCTGCTTAACAAGTGGGACTGTGAAATTTGTCATCCAAACCAGCAGATTCTTGAGATTGCAAGGAGACATTGTTAATAATTATGCTAAGACAACAGATGTAATTGGAACTTGGGCAAACTAGGGCATTTGATCCTCCTGGTAGTAGGGTTCAGGACAAAGTCTTTTCAGGGTTAGCTATGAGGATTTCTCCTTTTAAGGAAAAATCAGTTTGTTTTAGTTACAGGGAGAGATCTTCTTCCAGAGTCTTTTTTGTACCCCCTAGTGTTTTCTCACTTTGTCCTCTCTGTAGCCAATATAAGTAGAGAGAATAAAAGACTGACTACTAACCTAGAAACTCACAAATATATTTTGGTTGTTTTGTTAATAGCTTGGCTTTGCTGAAGATGTTTCCTAGAATTTCTTTCCCTGCATGGTTCTGAATTAGAGTTGGCCAAAAGTGGGAATTGAATAGCTTTGGGGGTAGAAGCAGGGCAGAAGCCATGGCTCTGTCAAGGCTACCAAGGTACCAGGAAGGGACAGGCAGATGTAGGGGTGCCCAGGAGCTCCTGGCTTATCCTCATCCTCTTGCAGTCCTTATCTAGCTCTTCTGAATACTGGTCCAGCCCTCAAATGGGGGAAGGGGCGTCCAGGACATCACCATATGCTTAGCTTCCTGTCTACTTCCCCAGCAGCTCCCTTTCATGAGACTGCTTTGGTGAGTCAGCTTCTAAAGTTAATTACTGTACCCACTCCACCCAGCCCCTCCCATATTGATTAAGGGTTCATTCCTACAAGAAACCTCTTATCCCATAATTCAAAGTAGATCTGCTTTACCTCTTTAAATCCCAACTATGTGCAAAGAGCCAGTCTTGTAACATCTGCACAGATATAGGCAAATTGTATGCAAAGGCATAGAGGCTCCATGGTCCCCCTGCACGTACCAGAGATTCTAAGAAAGCCTCAGAGGTCAGGACAGATGAGTCTGATACTAGAACAAATGGAGTCCAGACTCCAGAACCCTGAATTCTTGGAATCAAATCCCAGTTCAGCCAACTAATAGCTATCTTGACTCAGTTTTCTCCCCAGTCTTTCCTCTTGCTCTCTAATGCCAAGTTTTGCCAAAGGGAAACATGCAGAAGTGCATTTTAATTGATTCCCTTCTCCCCTATCTCACCCCACAAATGTCTATTCTGTCCACAAATTCCACATCCAAGCTGGTGAAGGAAGAATCATCAGGTCAACATGCCAGGGCTGGATGGGGAGAAACAGCATTTGAAAAAGCAAAGAAGGAAGGCCGAGATAGCTGCTGAGAGGAATGGAGTGTCCTCACATGGCCTCCCCAGGCTACTTGGCCAGGAAGTTTTCAAGGATGCATTTCAGAGCACAGTGTCACTTTTCAAGATGGCCATCTCTCTCAGGGCCAACCTTCTGTGTGTGCTGTCACAATGTCAGTGAGCTGACTCACAGTCCCTGACCAAGCCTGAGCCCGCCCTGTTCCTTTAGCTCTGCTGAAAGATAAGTAACCCGCTCAGCCCAGATTTCATCTTCCCTTTGCACGAATACCAACTTCCAAATCACTGCATCATTTCTTCTGCCTCAGCTATACTGCCTCCTACACTTTGCTAAACAGATTCTAAGACCACACCAGTTTCCCCAGAGCTCATGATCTGAATGAGAGCCCATGCAGTTCATGCAGCAGACCCAGACATCTTTTTAATCCCTTTGAAAGCTTGCAGATTGGATCCTGGAGCAGATAGTTTGAACCTGGATCTTCATCACAGGTAATGATGGAGCAGCAGGGCCTCCACTCATTCTGAGGGGTGTGGTGGTGGGAGGAGATGGGAAGAAGTTGTCCAAATGCAGAGGGCTCCCCAGGAAAAGTTGGGCTGCCAACATTGGGCTCCTCAACCTCTCTAGAAGACATTCCTTCTATCAGATGGTTCAACATCTGCCATGTGGACTATTTCTTTGAAGCTCACAGAACAGGTCACACTCATCTATAGAAACCCAGATACATCAGCAGGGCCATCTGCCTACAAAATCAAGTTTAGTGGTCTCTCCATTCCCCTCCCTCCATTGTAACCAGAATAGGAAGTCAGGTTTTGTAGGCAAGAGGGTCAGCAGGGCCCTGGAGATCCTGCCACACTGTAAGCAACAGTTGAAGGTAAAGAGAAGGGCTGTTTGTGCTTGTATATGTTTGGAGGGAGCCTGACCTTCCCCAGGCAGCTGAAGTCCAGGCATCTGTCCTTCCATGAGCCTTATCTGTCTTCAGAAGAGTCTGACCACATGACCTTACAAACATCACAGTTTGCCCTACCGCAGAACAGATGTTCCTGAGAGCTGGGCCATTTTAATAGAGTTAATGGGCAGCCATAAATCCTCAGCTGGAGCCACGCGGAAGCTGCAGGGGAGACAAGGCCACTTGGCCTGAGCCCCAGCATGAGAACTAGGTGTGTGCTCCATCTGAGCCAGCATGCAGGCACCAGCCCGGATGCGGAAGGATGGGCAGGGCTCATCCCTGGGCCAGCTCCGTACTCAGGCTACAGCCAAGTGTCACAACTGGAGACATCCTGAGTTAGGAGTGAGGGGACTCTTCATGGTTCCATCCAGCTGCTTTGGCGGGTAGTCTGGGGAAAAGGTGTTGTGCCCACTCCTTTCTACCTCTGTCCTCTTCCCTCATAATCCACAACAAGAATCTTCTCCAGGTGAGCTCCAGTCAGTAAGAGGTGAGCAAAAAGGGAAGTCCAGACAGAAAATGGGAATGAAAACCCCAGGATCCTTTCAGGTAGCCAGCAGTCTGGAGAAGATCCTTCTCCAACATCACACCCTTGATGACCAGTTGGCAGCCTCCTCTAGTTCTGACCTGGGCCAGACACTGGGTATCTTGCCATCCTCTGTGCTAAAACCCTGCCAGGGCTTGTCACTGCCACTGCCTTTGGCTACTGTTATGCTCCAGGTGCAAAGTGTTCCAGCTCACCAGCTTGGCGCCACCTTGCTTCATGCCCTCATGCCTCTTCTCATGCCAACCCAGGCTCATGGAGGGTGTCCTTTCGAGTCCAAGTCTCCATCTCTGAGCACTCCCTATGGAATCTGGAGGTCAGCACTGAAGGCCAGTGCCATTCATATGGGGCCAGTTCTCCAAAGTTTTTGAGAACAAGCCTCATAGAGGAATAGGTGGAATAAATACACCCAGACTTTTGTCAGGAAGGCAAAGAGGGAAGAAATTAGTCAGTAATTGGCAGTGAGGGGAGATATAAGTAATAAGTAAAAGAATTTAAATTCTTGGGCCTATTTAATATATAAAAGGATACTCAAAGTTTCAGAAGAGGAACCTGCATAAGAAAAATTAGTGCCACCTCAAACGTGGAACCAATACCTCTGGGTAGACCTCACACAGTGAATATTCTAGAACAAATCACACCTCTCGAGGACCCTCCAGTTGATGAGTGATATAGGAGGTGACAGAGGTGCAAGGAAACATTCAGGAAGAGATTTCTGTGGAAGGAGAAGTGGCTGAGATGCAAGTGCCCCCGCCAACACATGCACAAACGAAGTCTAGTGATAGGGGGTTTCTAGAGGCTTCCTAGGAAAATGTGAACAGGGTTTCTGCTGCTGGAAGACAAAGACAAGGCGTGTGAGTCACTTCTGAGAAGGTGCAGTTACATGTGGCACTGAAGAGGTGACAGCAGGGAAATCAAGCAAGGGGAACATGGAACCCTCCAGGTATTGCAGCATTAGTCCTGAAGAGAAGGACAAAGCGGGACTTTTATGCAGACCATCAATATGGTTCACCTAGAGGACTGAGGGGCTACAGCCACAAGAGGACAGAGGGGATACAGAACTACCTGGGCCTGTGCCAGCAGCTGCAAAACAACCACCCACCTGGGATAATGAGCCGGTGGACATAGCAAAGAGACATGACAAATCTTACCTACGACACACAGTATATTCAGAGACATTACACCATACCTTCCATGGACTGCCCCTCATTTTTAGTGCACAGGTCAGAGTGCTGTGACAAATTTTAATAATTTGTGGTTTATGATCACAGCATTTTCCACTTTCATCTGTCACCTCTTGGTGTTTTGACTAGGAGAATTTGAGTTTTTTTATTTTCACTGGGTAAACCTACATTCTGAAAGAAATAATCAGAAAGATGCAATGTTTAAAACAAACAAACAAAAAAGTAGTATTGTCTGAGTTTCCTTTATAATGATATAGCCACCAGCTCAAGGGATCTGCAAAAGGGAAGGTAATGGGAACCTCTAAGAACTCACCACAGAAGGAAGTGTTCTACACACACACACACACACACACACACACACACACACACACAGCATAAAGCCATTAGGGACCTTTCCTCTCCCTCTCCCTGTTTCTCCTCATTCCCCACCACCACCACCTCTTTCTCACTGCTGGTTCCAGGAAAATTCTACCTAAAGCTCACCTGAGCCAAGGGAGAGGAAGAGACTTAACACTGAATCTAGTTAATAATTTTGACTAGTATCTCTCACTGGTTATTGCAGTTTCTGAAATGAGGATGTTAAAATCTTGTTCTTAACACCTGCACCGGATGGGAGGAATACGTCACCCACTGAATAATTTTAAGGGTAGGAAGTTGCATTTTTATTTTGCCGTGCACTCACAGGACCTAGTACAGGGGCTGTGATGATTAATTTTATATGTCAACTTGACTAGTCTAAGTGATGCCCAGATATAGCTAGTAAACCATTATTGCTGGGTGTGTTTGTGAGGGAGTATCTGGAAGAGATTAGCAATTGAGTCAGAAGAATGAGTAAAGAACATGTACCCATACTAACATGGGTGGGCATCATCCAATCCAGCAAGTACTAAGGAAGAGCAGATTTGCTCTCTTTTCCAGAGCTGGAACAGATTCTCTAAACAAGAAAATATAATCATCATGTATCCAAGGGTCTCTATGTGTGCCCAGGAATACCTGTAAACAGAGGTTTATCCTAGCTGAGTTTTCCACTCAGGAGGCCTGGCTTAAAAACAAACATCAAACATTTGTCTTGGATAGTCTATTGGTTCTATTGCCCTGATGAGTCCTAACACAAAAGCTGTTTATTGGGTGCTTACTATGTACCAGGAATTTCTTCTGCATTGCTAATGCTATCCTTAGAACAGCAATCCTGACAGCCAACTATTATTATTCTCACTTCACAACTGAGGAATCTTACACTCAAATAGGTTAAGGAACCTTCCAAATACACAATTACAAGTGGAGACGCTGAGACTGAACTACTATATCTCTAATTCCAAAGCCTTTGCTTCCATCATGTTGAAGTCAGTGAAAGTCTTTCTGCCTGTGAGGATTCTAAAACATGAGAACTAGGGAGTATCCCATGTTTATTTGTATATGGCTAAATTTCTAAAGGACCTATCAATTCTGAACTCCATGTCTGTGGTACTAGTACAGGGCCAAGGTATTGTGCAAGGAGAAGACTCATCCCTCAATATCTCTTATGCCCAAACTGCCTCCAAGAAGGAAAAGGGCCCACACAGGAAACAGCACAACAGGGCATTCTAGGAAGAGAGAGTGAAGCATCAAAGGTGCTCTCTTTTTTTTTCTTTTCTTTTTTTTTCTTTTTTTTTTTTTTTTTTTGTTTTCTTTACCACATGCTTAGAGTCACAACTGTACTGAGTGTCAGGTTGGTGAAGTTGGTCAATATCCAAGACAAATGTTTGATGTTTGTTCTTAAGAGAGGCCTCCTGAGTGGAAAACTCAGCCAGGGGGAACCTCCTTTTACAGGTATTCCTGGGCACAGCTACAGAGACCCTTGGATATATGAAGATTATAATTTCTTGTTTAGAGAATCAGAGACACGAACTAATCTAGTTCAAATAATGGTCAAAATGTTTAAATGAGTCCAGTTCCTGTGAGGCAGACAGATGGGACAGAACCCTTCTAAGGAAAATGACTGGATTGGTTTAGCAACTGGAAAAGGGGGAGAGCTGATCCTGAGATCCTGGGTGCAACTCTAACTCGCTCAGAATTGTCCCCAAGTACTTTCTTGGGCCAGTGGGATCCTGATATGTACCCAAGTAAGTAAGCAAGTAAGATCACACCAAGTTAAGATCCTGGCCAAACCACATAACTCCATCAGTCAACAACCTACCAATGAGCCAGCCGCCTGCCAGGCCTCCCAGACAGAAGAGCACGGTGTTTGGAATCCCAATCTTTGAATCAGGTGCAGGCTCCAAGCCCAGACCTGGCCTCACCCTCTGTATGACCCTTAGTAAACCATTCACCAAGCCCAAGTTTCCCAATATGTACATTCAGAGCAATAGCAATGTCCACACCAAGAGAGAAAGTGAGCACTCAATGAGAGGACACTGGCAAAGCAGTTCACAACTTCTGCCTATTATACTGTAATATTATGTTTTTAAACACATACATGTACACGTAACAAAGTAAAATTTGTAAAAAAAAAAAAAAAAAAAACTTCCCTTACCCAGAATCCCAAGCTCCAATTTAAATCATTTGATGACTTTTATGAGAATTCAAGAAGAGTGCTGAGTTTCCACTCAGGGAAGATGGAGTAGACATAGTTTCCCTATTCCTTCCATTAGGTTCAACTAAAACTCCTGAACGTTATACACATGTTATAGTTTAGATCTAAGAATGTCCCCTGAAAAGCTCCTGTGTTAGGCAACATAGCAGGGTTCAGAAGTAAAAAAGATTGGGTTATGAGAGCTGTGACCTCATCAATGGATTAATCTATTTAATGGATTAAATTTTTTTAAAGTGAAAGAGAGAGAGAGAGAGAGAGAGAGAATTTTAATATTTATTTTTTAGTTTTTTGGCGGACACAACATCTTTGTTTGTATGTGGTGCTGAGGATCGAACCCGGGCCGCACACATGCCAGGCAAGCGCGCTACCACTTGAGCCACAACCCCAGCCCAATGGGTTAAAATTTTGAGTGGACTACTCGGTGATAACAAGACAGCTGGGTGTGGCTGGAGGAAACAGGTCACTGGGGGTATGGCCTTGGACCATATCTCTCCCTGGCCCCTTCCTCCCTCTCCCCCTCTGCTTTCCAACTGCCATGAGCTGAGCAGCTTTCCTCTGTCCCACTCTCATGCTGTGATGTTTCTGTCTCTCTCCAGGCCCAGAGCAATGGAGCCCACAGAGCATCTACTTCTAAAACTGTGAACCCACAATGAACTTATCCTCCTCTAAGTTTTTCTTGTCAGTCATTTATGTCACAATGATGCAAATTGACTAACAAAGCATAAAATAAACATAAGATCACCGAAAGATGGAGAGAAGAAGGCAGACCAGGTAGGGGACTTGGGACCCACAGATGACACAGTGATGCAATTTCTATGCTTCTTTTTTGCCATGACTAGTCCTCACTGGTAGCTGAAGAACACAACTAACAAGAAGACTGACCAACTCCAACAAAGGCCTACTCTCTCCAGCCAAGGAGAGGAGCAGCTGAATAAGACAGATGCTTTTAGACAAACACTACTCAACTCCAGTCAAACATCAAAGAAAAGTGTGACCTCACCCACAAGCACAGCAGCAAAAGCCAGTGGAAAGCTATTCTTCATCTCCATCTCCAGGCTGAACCGGGGCACCACTAATACTCCCATATAGTGCTATGACAGAAGGCCAAGATGGATTCTCATCCTCAAAATGCAGTTTCAAGACACTCTTCCTGGTAATGTAGGTGGAAACCAAAGGAAGACCTAGAATTCATGTCCATGTGGCAATAATAAGGTATTCTTCCTCCATTCTACAGAATTATCAGGGAGGCCATGTAGAAAGCAGTAACAAGTACCTCTCTTCAGACAAGATAAGTTGGAAATCCCACCCCAGCAATAATGGGGTTCCCCTCTTGGGTGTTTGGATATTGAGTGGGGAGCCTACACTTCTACTTCTACCTGGCAATAACCAGTTCCACTTCCCTTGTTGAAATGGTGGTTAAGGGGAGAAAGCTGAAACACAAGGCATAAATAAGCCTTGTGTCTCATAACACAATGCTAACACAATACCCACAGTGTACATTCTCAGTTGAAAATCACTCATCACTCCAAAATCCATGAAAGCAATTTGAATGAAAAAAAAAAAAACTTTAAAAAAGGAAAATTTAGTGAGCATGCTTGAGACAAATGAAAAAAATAGAAAGTCTAAGTAAAGAAATAGAAAGTCTAAGCAAATAAATAGAAGATATAAAGAATGAACTTGAGATTTTAAAACTGAAAAATACAGTAACTCAATAGATGGGTTCTACAGCAGAACAGAGAGGATAGAGAAAAGAACCAGTAAACCTGAAGATAAAAAAATAAAAGATACCAAATATCAACAGAGAAAATAGACTTAAAAAAGAATAAATGTTCAGAAATATGTGAAATCATAACAAAAATACTAACACTCAAGCCATCAGAATCCTGAAAGCACAAGAGAATGAAGGCGAGGTTGAAAAAGAATTGAAGAAACAATGACTAAAAACTTCCTAAGTTCAGAAAAGATATAAATATACAGAATCAAGAACCTGAGTAAACCCAAAAGGATAACCACACAGCACTCTACACCAATGCTTATCATAGAAAACCTTCTGAAAACTGAAGGAAGGAAAGGTCCCACAAGAGAGAAATGACACATTGTTCAGAGGGCGAATTTGAACAACAGTGGCTTGCTCATCAGAAACCAACAAGTCCATAAGTAAGTGGAATAATATTTTTCAAGTTTTAAGAGAAAACTATTTTCAACCCAAAATGATAGATCCAACAAAAAATATCCTTATGATATGAGGAGATAACCAAGACTTCCTCTAATGAGCACTGAGTTTATCACCATAAGGCCTACCACAGAAGAACAACGAAAGAAAGTACTCTAAGCAGAAAGGAGAGCAAATGGAATAATATAAAATGCTCAGTTAAAACCACAAAAGGTAGAAAAAGAGAAGATTAAAAATAGGATCAAATAAGAAAGGCAATGAATAGAAAATTGTTTCATATATGATAGATATTAATTCAACTATCTTAACAACTATTTTATTTTATTTAAAAAAAATCTTCTGTACATAGATACCAATCCTATTTCTTTTTTAAAAATATTTATTTTTTAGGTGTAGATGGACACAGCACAATGCCTTTATTTGTATGTAGTGCTGAGGATCAAACCCGGGACCCGCCTGTGCTAGGCCAGCACTCTTCTGCTGAGCCACAATCCCAGCCCTTGACAACTGTTTTAAACAATAATGATCAAAATATACCAATCAAAAGGCAGAGGTGTCAGAGTGGAAAAACAAAAAGAAAAAACAAGACCCAGCTATATATTGTCCACAAGAAACCCATTTTACAGACACATATAGATAAAATGTAAAAGGATGAAGAAAATTTGCATTAGTCAGCTTTTCATTGTCGTGACCAAAATACCTGACAAGAATAACTTAGAGGAGGGAAAGTTTATTTTGACCAAGTTCCAAGGGTTTAGTCTATGGTCAGCTAAGTACGCTGTTCTGGTTCTGGGTCCAAGGTGAGTCAGAACATCATGACAAAAGGGTGTGGTGTTGGAGCACTGCTCCATTCATGGCAACCAGGAAGCAGAGAGAGGGAGGGGCAAAGGGCCACAGGAAGGATGCACCATTCCAGGGCACACCCCCTGTGACCCACACTTCCTCCACATGCCCCACCTGCTTACATTTAAACCAGGATGGACTGATTAGGTTACAGCTCTCCTAATCTAATCCTTTCACCTCTGAATAGTCCTGCATTAACACAGGCGCTTTAGTGGAAAACCTTATATCCAAACCATAACAAAGACAGGTTATGTTAACACTGATCAAAAGGAAGCAGGGTAGCTATATTAATTTCAGACAAAAAAAACACTTCAGAGCAAAAAAAAAAATTTTTATATATATATATATATATATATATATATATATATCAAGGATAAAGAAGAAGAGTTTTATGTAGTGGAAAAGGGTCAATTCTCCAAGAAGACATTCTAATACTCACACCTAACAATTATCAAAATGTGTGAGCAAAAATCTGATAGAGCACAAGAAGAAATAGGCAGATCCACAATTATCAGAAGATTTCAATACTCCTCTATTAAAAATGGATGGATCCAGAAGACAGATAATCAGTAAGGACAGAGTTGAACTCAAAAGCACCATCAGTCAACCAGATATAATTGGTATCAAATATATATACATTCTTTTCAAGTTTGTATGAAGCATTCATTAGATAGATTACATAAAACAAACCTTAATGATTTAAAAGAATGGAAATTATATGCTGTGAGCTCAAAGACCACAGTGGAATTAAACTAGAAATTACCATGAGTCTGAAGAAGATCAACCAGTTCTAGCTTTTTATTGTATAAAAAAATGAATATTTCTACATAGCAATATATATATGGATTTTCTTGTATATATATTCTGAATGCTTGAAGGGCATACTAATGTTGGAGGTTAATGATATTAAAATACTTTATTTCATAATTAAAAAATAAACTAGATATTAAAAACATAAAGAAAGCTGGAAATTTTCAAAATATTTGAAAATTAACACACTTCTAAACAATACATGGGTCAAAGAAAAAACTCTCGAGAATTTTTTTTAATATTTTGAAAACTGAAAATGAAAACACAATTTATCAAAATTGTGAAATACAAGCTTAGATGGAAATTTATAGTATTTATAAATGTATTTTTTAAAGAAAAAAACAGTAAAAATCAATAATCTAAACTTTCACCTTAAGAAACTAGAAAAACAAAAGCAAATTAAATCCAAAGTAAGCAGGAAAAAATAATAAAAATTAGAGTCAAATCAGTGACACGGAAAACATAAAAGCAATAAGCCAAAAACTGGATCTTTGAAAAGATCAATAAAATCAGTAACCCTCTAGCCATCCTAAGCTTAAGTGTGGGGGGAAATATAATTTACTTATAACAAAAATTAAGGAATCATTACTACATATCCCATGAATCTTAAAAAAATAATAAAAATAAAGAAATACTATGAACAACTGTACGCCCACAAATTTTCTAGATGAAATGGACAACTCTCTTAAAAACTATAATCTGCCATAACTAAAATAAGAAAAAATAGACAATTTTAATACACTACATTATAGAAATTTCGGTAACAGTGAATAGCCTTCCAAAACAGAAAGCGCTTAGGTCCATCTTGAGTCAGTGGCGAATTCTACCAAAATTTTAAAAAATTATGCCAATTCTCTACAACTTCCTTCAGAAAATAGAAGCAGAAAGAATAGTCTCTAATTCTGAATTGATTCTATGAGGCCAGGTTTACCCTAACACCAGACAGACAAACATTGAAATAGTGCAGACCAACTGATCTCTTGTAAACATATAACCCAAAATTTCTCAACAAAATTTTAGCAAATCCAATCCAACAAGGAAAGGGTTTGCCATAAAGAGCTAGTCCCCAATGCAATCATACACCATGACCAAGTGGAGTTTATTCTAGTTATGTAAAGATGGTTCAAATATTTTCAGTTCACAACTGGTTGAATCCATAGATGCAGAACCTGCAGATGCAGAAGGCCAAAGGTAGTTGTCACCAAGAATAAAAATCATCCAGCCTTTAGTTACCAGAAATCCACAGAATCAACTTTCAACATGGTGAGGCAGATGGGATAATTATATTTTTATTGTTTTTTTTCTTATTTTTTTATTTTTATTGATTTTTTCCTCTGTAAAGTGAGGATAATAACAGCTATATAAGATCCAGCTATCTATACCTTCCCTCTCTTTTAAGCATCAGCTTAAATGCCAACCATCTATACAAAAATCTGTCTTCATAGCTCATTTCCAAATACTGTAATTTCTTTCTCTTTTCAGCCCCAATAAACTTTATCTAATACACTCCCACACTTTTTTATCTTGTGTTACAATTAGATAAACATGTCTGATATGCCCTAGTAAACTATAAATTCTCTAAAGATAAGTATTTGTTTTATCTTTATTGGTCTACCCATAGTGCTTAGGATGATACAAATAAAGTAGGAAATTAGTATATGTTGAAAGAATAAGTCAAGCACAAATTGACACAAAAGCCTCTTAAAAGTATAAACTATAGATTATAAAGCATAAATGTTCTGCATATATATAAGATCTGATTATCTCCACCGTTTGCTGAGCACAGGACCATGGGCTACTACTTTAACCCCTATAGGTCTCTACAAACAAAGCTCTATGAACGGGGTTCACATGTAAGGTGCAGCTGAATTCTGTTTGCTTTTGTTTTTCATTTTCTACCACTCCTAATTTTAAAGAAATGAAAATGAGGCTTGGATACAATAAAAGCTCTGTGCCCTAGGCATATAAAGATAAAAAGGAGAAATCGGAAATCATATAGAGGAAATGTGAACAGATAAGTTAACTGAAATCGTAGGTGAAACAGTCACCCTAATTGAGCTCTAAACTTAGTGCTAAGTTTCCTGGTAGCCAAGGCAAAAAGCAAAACACAATAGTGTTATAAAAAAGATCATATCAGTTATCAGGAAAGACAGACCCTTTCCCTGAGCTGCCTTCTAGAAGGAATTATGGTGTCATTTCTTTAAAAAAAAAAACTTGGTGAATAACACTGTGAGCCACATCCTTGACTGTCTGATTACTAAATCAGTAAAGCTGCTGAAGAACCCTTAATCTACAGACACACTGCTTTTGGTGGAGGATTGGAAAGGGTTTGCCATAAAGAGCTAGTCCCCAGCTGCCATCCAATGCCAAGCAGCTGTATAAACTGGCCAGCCACATCATTATCGAATGTTGTCTGGTTGGATGTAGTAAAAGTCCTGCCTAAAACAACTATTTTCTATCTGGCATTAGGTGGGGCTGTTCTTTCTGACAATGATTTGCCATTGGATTAAGCTCTTTAGTACAACAGAACATGACTCCCGAGTATAAACCTTAAGCCTTCATAATAAGCCATGAACATAGCATTGGTTTCCTGTTTCCTGTGGCAGAGGAGCATGTGCCAAATTCATCTAAACAGTCATCAATTGTTCGTAAGTTAAAGAGAAGAGTATTGACAGAGTTGAATTGGGGGAGGAGAGCTGGGGAACTGTAGCAGCAGAAAGTTCAGATTCTTTGGATCTGGGTAATGAGTACCTGATCAACATGACATGAGATTCCATCTCACCCCAGTTAGAAAGACTGTTATCAAACAAAACCAAAAATGACAAATGCTGCAAGGATATAGAGAAAAAGAAACTCTTATTCACTGTTACGGGAATGTACAGCCACTATGAAGAAAAGTATAGAGATTCCTCAATAAAAACAAAAATAGACTTAACTGTACGATGCAGACATCCACTTTGGGGTATATATCCAAAGAAATTGAACTCAGTACAGATACTTGACTGCCCATGTTTATTGGAACACCATTCAGAGTGGCTAAGAGACAGAATCAGCCTAGGTGTCCATCAATGGATGAATAGATAAACAAAATACAGTATATATATATATACAGTGGAATATTAGCCACAAAGAATGAAATGTCATCACTTGCACCAAAATGAATGGAACTGGAAGACATCATGGCAAGTGAAATAAGCCAGACACGGAAAGATGAGTACTATATGTTCTCACGTGTGGAAGCTAAAACATAAAGTCCACCTGAAAGTAAACAGTGATTACTAGACACTTGAAAGGCAGGGGACAAAGGGAGGGAAAGTTGGCTTTTATCAGGGCACACTCTATGTATGTATGGAAATACCACACTGAACCCCATGAATACTTATAATTAATACATGTTAATAAAAAATAAATTAAATTAATAAAAATGTTTTTTAAACATTTGCCATGCAAGATTCTGGGTATGAAAAGTGATTTTGAGTTCTGTAAAGCACTAGCCAGGGGCTATTGATTACTCATGGCTGCTGTGACTCAACAGCTCCGTAGGCTCCAACTCTGGCTTTCCAGAGTTCACACATAGGCCTTGTCCTGCTTGTACTGGCTGAGGACACCCAGTGACCCAGAAGACTGTGAATGCTCCTAGAAGCATCTCCAACAATGAGTCAATTGTTCACATCCCAGTTCTGGGCTCAACCCTCTCAATGCCTGCCACAAGAAACTTAGACCCTCAGTAGAGGTAGGGGGAGGACAGCGGCTCTGGACCCTCCCTGGAGTGGGGGAGGGAGAATGTGGTGCTGGCCTCCTGGACTGGAGGTGTGGGATGGGAAAAGAGAAAGAGAAGGAACAGGAATGTGGGGAGAGGAGGGATAACATGCCGGGGGCGTCAAGTCCTTTTATGTTCAGACAAGTGAGTTAGTTTTGCAGCTTGGGCTGCAGATACTACAGAATGAAAAGGGGTGGCCCAGCCAGGAGGGGCCTGAGCTGCCAGCCCAGAATGTGGGAAGGGCTGGAGGTGAAAGGTCTTGAAGTGGGAGTGAGGGGAACCAAGCAAGTGGGAGAACCCAGGGCAGGTTCCCCTCCCAGAGCCAAGTTCAGAGAGACTTGCCTTATGCAGATCCCTGAGTTTGAGCCCAGTGGTATAATCTAATTCCACGAGTTGGGTCCAAGAAAGGCATATTCCCAGGCCAGAGGCAAAGGAGCTAAGAAGGAAACTCTGATCTGACCCCGAACTGTGCAGCCACTCCTCCCCAAGAAGCAGCCAGCGTTGTTCTTTCCCTCCCTTTGAAGAAAGCAGAAAAAGAACATGCTTTGATTTTTCTAAAACAAACACTGTACTGAGCAGAGATAAGTCCAGCGTTGGGTTGGCTCAGGCTTCCCTAGGCAGGGGAAGTCACACTTCATATTTCCAACATGAAAGTCCAAGAAGGGGCAGGCCTTGTCCACCGCAGAAAGCCAGAGAGGCTGCTGGCCCGTTTTCTGCTCCAGGGAGAGGCCTGCCCAGCAAAGGGTAATCTGCTGTGGCCCAGGGACAGATGCAGTTGTGGCACATTTCTCCACCAGCTGGGCCAAGAAGACTGACCAAGAAAAAGCCAGATCCCCCAGGAAAGGGACCTTGGTAACTAATGGTCAAGGAGGTGCCACCTCCCATTGTGAGGACCAGGACAAGTAACCTTGTTGAGAAAGGGACAGCCTGGCACCCAGTGTTCTGAGCACTTTTCCTAGTTTATCTCACTTAATCCCCCCAGCAAACCTATCAGGCATGTACTACCATTAACTCTGTTCACAGATAAGGAAGCCAAACACAGAGAGGAGCAAGGATCACCCAAGGTCAAATCCAGTTCACAAGGAGCCAACCTGAGCTGAGTCCCCTTGCCTCAGCCCTCTCTCACCACAGGCCAGCCCTCATTCCCTCTGCCTCTGATTACCTATTGCTTATTTGCATGCATGAGTGCTGTTCTACCTACAGGCAATGCTCCTGAGCCCCCTCTTTTCAGCTCATGCCTTGGGGTCTCCTTTTGTAACCCTTTTGCCATGTTTCCCACTCCCATAAAACCCTTAGGACAGCTATTTGGGGAAGAACAACGGTTGGGTCAACTTCAGACCTCATATACAACAGTGGTCCTGTAAGATTGTAATGAAGGTGAAAATTTCCTGCCACCGAGTGAGGTCATAGCTGTCCTAATGTCACAGTACAACACATGACTCACGTGTTGATGGTGATGCTAGTGTAAACAAAGCTATTGCAATGCCAGTTGTACAAAAGTACAGCACATACAATTGAGTACAGTACATTATGCTTGATAAAGAACTATGTTACTGTTTTATGTTTTTATTATTCTATACTTTTGTCATTATTCTAGAGGGTACTCCTTCTAATTATTTAACAAAAGAAAGCTCATATAAAACTGTATGCCATTCTATGTCAGCAGCAACCTCAAGCAACTGTTTACCACATCTCTTAAGTGTATCATTTTCTCCCATGATTGACTTAAAGTCATGTTCACCTTGGTCCGAGGGGAGCAATAGGCGTGAGTGTGTGTGTGTGTGTGTGTGTGTGTGACATATAACCCAAGTATGTAGAAGGCTATACTATCTAGGTTTGTGTAAGTATACTCTATGATGTGTGCAAAATGATGAAATTTCTCAATGCTTTCCTCAAAGCATATGCCCATTGTTAAAGGACCCATGACTGTACATATTCCTCTTTCCTCATCTTCCTCAAGGGAAAAAATATATATATAAATCAGTTCCATATGACTTCTCCCAAAGGGAAGAATGAGAAAAAGAAAGAAGGAGTATTCCCCTATGTCTGACCCAATTACTCTTCTTACTTTTTTGTCTCGTTGTCTCACCAAAGCAGTCTCTTAGGATTAAGCGGAGTTGTCAGACACCAGCCACAGCACACAGTGAGCAGATGTGGTCAGGATGGATATGTACCCCAGACACAAAGATGGAGAACCTAGGCCAGCACAGGAGCCCAGGAGGTAAAACATCACGGACCCAACAGCATCATCTCTACTGACAAATAACGGTCCCAGTGTATATAACCAAGGATTGACTAACCAGGGCCTACAAAGCAACTATACTTCAAGACATGGGGACAAGGGACAAGAATATGCTGAAATCTCTGAGAAACAATCCACAGGACAGGAAAGAAAATGCCAAAAAGAAGGCAAACTTTTAGGTAAAGACAAGACCCCGAGAAGCTATTAGTTTGTCTCTGTTGTAAAGCTGTATTTAAAGAAGTTCTTGGTCATCTGAAAGGAATATTGAAGAGGAAAGTTGTCAGATTCCATCCCTGGTATTGGGAAACAACATCTTGACCATTACATCTCAGTTATTGTCTTCCCTCTGTATCTCTGTATCTGCAGGTCCCATATCCATGGATTCAACCAACCACAGATTTTAAAAATTCAGAAAAGAAGTACATCGGAACTGAACATTTGCAGATTTTTTTCCTTGTTATTATTCCCTAAACAATATTGTAAAACAACTATTTGCATAGCATTTACATCATAACTAGATATTATATCTAGAGATGACTTGAAATATACCAGAGGGTATACATAAATTGTATGCAAATACCCCAATTTATAAAAGAGACTTGAGTATCATGGATTTTGGTAACTACAGTGGGTCATGGGATCAATTCCCCTCAGACACCTGGTGACTGTATTCCTTTCTGCTTCTAAAGATGTCTGGATTAAGCCAGTCTACATGGTTTAGTGATACCTCTTCTAATTTTTACTGAATTTAAACTTCCTGGGCTTCCTTATAAATTTACTTTTCCAGATAGATTTTGCTACTGAAGAGAGGAAAATAAAGAACAACAATCATTTCCATACTTTAAATTTCTTACTAAGTGCCTTATAGATATTAAATGGTCACAATAACTCTTTGAGTTAGAGTTATTTTACAGATGAAGCCGTAGCTACCTATTGTTAAGTTACTTACAGGCAGACCTAACTACTTCTGTTCCTCTGCAGATTTTAGCACAGTGACTGCATAGATGGAACACTCTCAATTATTTGTTCAATTAAATGGAACAGGATTTCATTGGCAACACTTGGGATTAAGAACACCATGCCTCTTGATTCAACAAATAAGGGCTTTTTTCCTTTCATCACCATGGTAATAAAAATAGCTAATATTCACTGGTCTCACTGGGTGCCAAGCTCTGTGCCTAATGTGTCCCATTCATCATTTAATCTGGCAGTCACAAAAATTTTATATCCCAATTACAAATGTGGCTCAAAGGTTTAGAGAAACCATTACCAAGGGGAGTGTGCACATGTATGGGTGTCTCTCTTACTTCTTTTAAAGCCACTAGTATTCAGTAATAGGGGCTCCACCCTGATGACCTTATCTAATACTAATCACCTCTTAAAGCCCCACCTCTAAATACCATTGTCATAGAGTCAACATGAGTTTCAGAGGGGAAAAACTATAGTCAAACCATAGCTGCATTCATCTGCCCTAATATTTTTGCTATATGTTTATATATTCTTATATATGTTACATACTTACTAATTTTTTCAAAAATAATATTATATTTATACTGATCTGCAACATATTGATTGTTAACAGTTTCAGACACCTTTCCATCTGAGTATATCTACCAAAATTCATGTGTTGAAGTCTCAACCCCCATTACCTCAGAATGTGACTATATTTGGAGACAGAGTAAATGGGATAGTTAAGTTAAAAGGAGGCCATTAGGGTGGGCCCTCATCCAGCATGTCTTGTATCCTTATAAGAGTAGAAGAAGACACAGACACATGGAAGATAGACCATGTGAAGACACAGGGAGAAAATGTGTCTTCACATCTACAAGACAAGGAGAAAGGTCTCAGGAAAAATCAACCCTGCTTACACCTCAATCTTTGACTTCTAGCCTCCAGAAATATAAGAAAACTAATTTCTGTTGTTTCAACCACATGGTATATGGTATTTGTTATGGCAGCTTTAACACACTAATACATAGCTCTACCACTTCAACACATTTCTTTTTAACTGTCATATAGAATATTATTTTTTAAATGGAACATATATGTATATATCCTTCCTTTTTAATTTACAAACATCACTAAATTGAACATTCCTGTGGATGCACTCTTATGTATTTGTGAATGAGTGTTTCTGTTTGTAGATTCATCAAGAAGGAGCACTCATGTCAAATAAGTAGCATTTTTTTTATAAGTCAGGACATATCACCTTTGCATTTTGCGTGCACATGGTTTGTTAAAGAATTCATCCCTGTTCTTTCCCAGTACTAACTTGGCTTCCCACTTTCCCTTCTATGTTGCTTGTTTCATTTTTTACATTGCATTTGACCTTTTTCTTAGAGAGGTAGTTAAAAATAGAAAGAGGAAAAATAGTCATTCACATGCTTAAGTCCAGAAAATGACAGAACTCTCAGATCCATGGAAGTCAAAGAACATGTTCTGTCTCCAGTTTCAGTTTAGGGTTCATCATCCCTTGAATTCCCCAAGCAATGCCTTAAATTCATAGAGATCATACTAAACGAAATGGGGAACATTGCAGCCCTAGCAGTCAATATGGTTGTCATTGCTAAATATGTCATTGTTGTCGTTGCTAAATCTCTCCAGGAATAGATTTGGGTGGAGACAGCCTGTGGCATGACAATGTTGGACTTCTCCATAGTTGGTTTCAAAGAGCTCAACGCATTAACACAGACATTCATTTCTGGCACAAAGCATATTCCCCTCTTCTCCTTTATTTCTCTTACCTAAAAAAAAGTCAATACCACATGGTTTCAGAATGCTATTCCCTTGTTTAGAAACCACACTCTCCATGACTATGGCTCAGCACAAAGCACCAACTTTCTGGGCGGAATTGAAGCTCTCCACAATCTGGTCCTGCTCTCCTCTCACCCCTCAACTGTCAGGCACAGGGCCTCTGCTCCCAGAGTCTTTCACACCACCTCCAAGGAAGCTGCAGTTGCCCCACCTCATGCCTTTGCTCAGGTCAATTATGTGCATGTTCTCACCATTAGACTGAGCTCTTAGAGTGCAGATCCTATGCCTCAGTTCCATTCTCCTGGAACAATGTGAGACAATATTAAATATTAAAAAAGAGAAAGGAGAGGGGAAAGAGTAGGGAGGAACACAGCATCTGCCTCAAGGATATTGCTCTCCCAAGTCACTTGCCAAATCTCTTTCTCTTCTCCAGCTATTGAGCTGAAATGGCAATACTGTACACCCCAAATCTATTTGTCTCTGATGCCTGAGACAGCAGTTGAGACAGAAACTCGGCTGTTGAGGACCTCTGTGAGATAAGAGGATCCGGAAAATCATTCCCACTGTTTCTAGCCTTAAGTCCAACCAAATCTGTTCCCCCTTACCAATAAAGTCAGTTTTCTCAGCTACAAAATGGGGATAATAGAATATACTTTATGGAGTTGCTATGAGGTCAAACAACATGTTTAATTAAAAAAAGGTTTATAGCTTATAAATATATACAACATATGGTTGCAGAAAACCCCCCTTAGCAGCAGCAGCAGTCTTAATATCCCACCTTTCAGGAGTCCAGGTTTCTCTCCCCAAGACTCAGTACAAAGAAAATGCAGTGATGAGAGCTACCCACTGGGCGGCAGTGTAGAGTTCAAAATGGATTTGGTTTGGTAGGTATATTCATGATAAATAAGTCCAGGGAAGAAACAGAAATATTTAAGTATCATTTTCCTGGTCACTGACATATAAAATTACTTTTGAAGCTAAGAGGAACTAAGGAAATCCCAGAGGCAGTAACAAACCTATCTACTGAGATTTTTCAACTATTTATTCACCTTCAGAGGACTTCCCACAGTTGGAAAAGCTGGTAGACATGCTTTGGGCAAGGAATTTCCACATAGGAGTGGAGAAATATGGGAATTTCCAAAATTTAAAACCAAAAAGACACATCTCCTTTTGTTTCAGAAAAAGTGGTAGATAATGGCTTTTATAAATCCCCTGAGAGATGAGATTTTCAATTTATGGAGTCAATGAATCTTCACAGTTAAAAAGAAGGGACTGTGTAATTAATGATCCAGTCCAAGGCCTCATCCAACAAATGAAGAAATGGGCCCCCAAAAGGACAAGTCATTTGCACAAAGTCACTTAGCTCAGTGATAGCATTGCCCAGCAGAAGCCTGGGTCTCCGACTCCCAGGGCTGTTATTGTCCAGGCCACTAGAGCCATGTCTAAATAGGTGACTTTTGAAGCAATAAAAACAAAGTGGCTTACCAAGACGTAGAGTCCTGGACTCGTGGGAACTGGGAAAAACTTTTCCATTCAGCAATTAGGTATTTATCTAATGATCTCAAAGGCAATTTATATGTGTCAAACTTTCCCAGGATGGTAGAGACAAAAAAGCAGCAGTCTAACCATAGGAAATCTCCGTTTTAGGTAGAAACTGGACAGCAAGGAGGTTTGGCTTCAGGAAGGTTTTCCAGCACAGATATAATACATAAAATTCTCATTCAGAAAATCTTCATTTTTTTTTCAGCCTAACTCCAATCCACTTGCCAATCTAATGCAGAGTGTGTTACACATTAAAGCCCCAGGATCCCTTATGGGTAACATATGTTGCTGAAACATGTGGAGCCATAACATCTTGTAAGCCAGTGGAATTGTCCCTAGAGTTAATAGAACTCAGTTAACATATGTTTCTGCTATTCTCATTCTGAGATATATTGAAATATATCATGCACAATGTATGGTTAATTGAAAGATACAGGGGGTATATTAAAAAATAAATCTGTTTATGTGACCTATGCTGAAATACATTTGAAATGCCATCAAGTTATCTTCATACTGATGTACGTAGACTCTCTCTGTCATTTCCTCTGATCTCTCTATCCTCTTTCCTTTCAATCTCCCGTGACTTCTTGTATGTTTTGTTGGTGCCAAGCTAACCACAGAATACTAAGATTAGAGATAGGGAGGTGCAATGCCAGGAGCTGAGGCAGCAAGGAAGGAGGTGTGGTAGGAAATGAGGAGCAACAGGAGAAAAGAATCAGTCATCCCCACCCTCTGAAGCCTGGCAGAACCATATTTTAGAAACTTAATCCCAAGAGGAAATCAAGTACATCTGCTTTACCCCCTCCCCTTGTTGCATGGTCATATCCATGTGTCAAAGAATGGTCTAATTTTAACTTCTTTTGTACAGCAAGAAAGTCATTGAGATGGGAAATAAATATTTTAGCCTGCAGTTTTCTCTGCTATTCCTCTCACTGTCAGATGCCATGCACAGCTAGCTCTCAAAACCCATCACCTCCTCCTGCATTTTCCTATTGTCATTCTCTCCCATCCACTTACAATGCCCTGGTCTAGGCTACCTGTGATTTTTAAGTCTGGCTCATTGCCAGAGCCTCCTACTTAGTCTTGCTGCCAGCAGTCTTTTCCTACTCTGATCCATGGTTATAACCAGCTCACCAGAGTTGTGATCTTCTTAAATTCAATCTAATTTGAAAAATATGATTTTCCCATGGTTCTCTGTTGCCTACCAAACAAAAGACAAACTCCTTAACAGCATGGAAGGCCCTTCAGGATCAAACCCCAGCCCAGCCCAGCCTACAAGCCCATCACTGTCTCCCAACTAGATGGAGAAAAGGCACCCAGCACAGCAGTAGCCTAGGAATCGAAAAGAACATTCTGGGTGTTCTTAGTATCTGATACTTGATAGATACACAGATGATATTTGTGGAATAAATGAGGAAAAAAAAGAATTTAAATGGCCCATGTGAAACCCAAGACCTGAAAAGCCTTTTATAGGACATTTCACCCTGAAATAGTCTTCAGGCTATTGAACATTCCAGAGACAGAGATCTTGAAGTTCCGGATCCTAAATTACCTTGTTATCAGGAAATACATGCCAAAGTATTTAGGGATGCAGTGTCAGGACACAGCTTTCAAGTTGCCATCTCCCAGAAAAATAGTTTCCCTATGCAAGAGATGAAGCAAATACATTAAAATAATAATTTTGGACTCTAAGTGGAAGATACATGATTGTTATTCTTTCAAGACAATTCTTTCAAGTTTTGATGTCTGATATTTTTTCATAATAAACATTTGGGAAAAGAATTAAAAAACATATTTTTTTATGTTATTTTATTTCTCCCCAAAAATAGTTTAGCAACAACATCTAGGAAACAGGGATCATACTGACTCCTAAAGAGCCAGCTAAAAGGGAGCAGGAAGAGCCCCAGAAAAGGACAAAAAATAGGGATACCACATTGCCTATTTTTCAAAATATCATGAAACAACTATGAGAAGAAGAACCTTAGCCCATTTACACTTTAACAAACTCAGACTAGGAAATAACACCTATGAAAATTCTTTGAGAATTCTTCAGCCCATGTAACTTACTCTTGGTTTAGAGTAATATCAAACTGGTGTTTATAAAACACTTACTACATGCCAAGCACGGTGCTAATTCAATAGTAGCCCATTGAATCCACGCAATAGCTGCATGACTTAACTACTATTATTTCCCCCTTTTATAGGCAGAATCACTAAAGCTGTGTCTCCCTACCAACAGTTTCTGGTCTGCTATGGTTTAAATATGGTTTGAGTACATTCCCCAAAGGTTGGTGTGGTGGAAGCTCGGTCCTCATGTTAGCTCTTCATCCCTGTGACCAAAACACCTGAAATGAACAACTTACAAAAGAAAAGGTTTATTTTGGCTCATGGTTTCAGAGCTGACTCTATTGATCTGGGCCTGAGGTGAAGCCAGGCATCATGGTGGAAGGACATGGTGAAGAAGCTGTGTTCTGCTTATGGCAGCCAGGAAGCAGAGGGAGAGAGAGGAAGGGGCCATCGGGAAGGTGAACCCTTCCGGGGAACACCTCTGGTGATCCACCTTGTCCAGTGACACCCCTCCTTACTACACTTGCCACCCAGGCAGTCCATTCAAATTAGGATGATCCAGTCATTTAACCTCTGAATATTCCTGCATTGATACAGGAGCTTTGGAGGAATACCTAATATCCAAACCATAACAGTCCCCAATGTGGTGGTAGGACCTTTAGAAGGTAAGACCTAATAGGAGGTCTTTGGAGGCACTGTCCTTGGAAGAAATTAGCGTAGTCTACATGGAACTCTGGTTAGTTTTCAAGGGAAGGTTTTTATAAAAATGTAAAACTGACAATCCCTCCCAGTTTTTTGGCTTCCTGTCCTGTCTTACCATATGATCCCTCTTGCATGTATCCTGCCATTATACCATCTTCTGTGATGTGATGTAGCCATTGGAGCCCACACTACAACCAGTGCATGCTATTTAGAATTTCAGCCTCTATAACTATGAGCTAAAGAAACCTCTTTTCTTTTCAAGTTATTCAACCTCTAGTATTTTGTTACAGCAGTGGAAAATAGACTAATGTGCTCTTGTCTAGGAGCCCTAACTGTGTAGACCTTTCTAACACTGTCTTCTTAGCCATTTCTCCTCTTACCCTTTGGGTCCCTTGCCATATTAGGTACTTCTCTGTCTCATCGGGTGTTCCTAACACCTGCCTACACATTTGTAAACTGATCTTACTCCATTCTCACCTCAAATTATCCTAAGTTAACCATATCATCTATATTCTGCTAGAATTCTATCTAATAACAGGAGAGACAGAGACAGAGACAGAGACTGGACAAAGTGAATCCTACCCAACAGTAAGATGCATCAGGAGGTAGAAAGGAAGCTCCTGAAAAAAAAAAAAAGGAAAACATTGTATGCAAACCCCCAGTCATAATAAAAACCAATTCAAAGGCCAATTTGGAAATAGCTAATAATAATGCTGAAAGTGCACAAACTCCATTGCCCAGAAATAGTAAATACTCCTATAAACTCTCATAGCATCCACACACTAGAAAACATGTGCAAGAATTTTCAAAGCAAATTGTGTAGCAAAATCCCAGAAAAAAAAATTCTTAATGTCCACCATTCATAACCACATAGTGAAACAATATGTGGCCACAAAACAAATCAGTTAGAACTACCTGTATCCATATAAATGACTCCCACAGACATAATTGAAGCTAAGAAAGTAATTTTTCAAAGAGTACATATAAAGTGCTACCCTGTGTAGACAGTTAAAAAACATGCCAAGCAAATTATGCACTGTTTAGCAATACAAACATAGTAAAAGACTGAAGGAATGTCTCAGAATGACAAACACCAACTGGAGATAATGATCACCTCCATAGAGAGAGAGGCAGAACGGGGATGTGTCCACAGGGGCCCTTAACTTTGTTGGGGTCTGATTTCTTACAGTGGTTGTTTAATACCTAAGCTTTCTTTTATTATTCTTTAAACTTTCTATATGTTCTCATATTATTGTATCATTTCATAATTATTTTAAGGAAAGGAAAAAGGAAAAAAACACTTGTGGAAGTTTTCAAGGAAAACAAAGATCTCCAGGGTAGCAACTCCATTACCGGCATTTGACTCACTTCCCACCCTTTCTGCCCCTTTGACATTCAAAGTCACTCAAACAATTCAAGGTATCTGGGCTTCTCTGAACTTGAGGTTCATATGGTGGCAGGGTAGTTCCAGGTGCCAAATTCCAACTCTGAAAATGTCAGAAGGAGCTTCACTGGGAAACATGCCAAGAAACCAATTAGGAGAGTACATTTCTTATTAGGAGAGATTATATGAATTTTAGGCAAGATCAGGTTGTGTTAATTGGTCCTTTAGGAGCTACAGAACACTGCCTCAAGAACATGCTTCTAAATTGTTATAAGAAATCTTTCCGGGGAAAAGAAAGGAACAGGTAATTGTCTCCCTGTGTCACCAAAAAACTAACAAGAACTCCTAAAGTACAGCAGAGGACAGCTAGAGGAGACCCCACAGGCCCAGCCCAAAGAAGGTGCTGGAAGAGGTCATGTCATACTCTTGTTATGGTTTGGATCTTGAATGTCCCTCAAAGTCTCATGTGTGGAGGTCTATGTCCCCAAAGCAGCAAGACATGGGGTGAAGTGATTGAATTGTGACAGCTCTGACCTCCTCAGTGAATTAATCCATTAATTAAGCTGAATGGACTAATGGGCAGTGCTGAAAACTGTAGGCATTGGGACAATATTGGAGGAAATTGGTTACTGGGGGCACGTCCTGCAAGGTATTTCTTGTCCCTGTCTGCTCTCTTCACCTCTCTTTCCATGAGCTAAGCAGGTTTCTTCCACCACACTCTTCTGCCCTGATGCTCGGCCTCACCATCTACCATGGATTGAAACCTTTAAAATCATGAGCGAAATAAATCTTTCCTCCTCTAAGTTATGTCAGGTATTTTGGTTACAGGGATGCAAAGCTGACTAACACACTCCTGAATACATTTCTCCATGAACTCACAAAGGCTCTGTTCTCAAAACATCCAACAACAGCAAAACTACATAAGGAGTATCTTCTCCCTCATCATGGTAGAGGTGAGGCAGCCCCACCATGAGACTAGATCCCAGTACCGTGAGGCCTGGGATTCAGATGTCCAGGATGTCTGCAGCCCATGCCCCTGTAAGCTGTCTGGGACCATGGCCTGGTTGGGGAGGGCAAGTGGGGAAGCAGGAAGAATGGGATTGTTTGTAACTACTCAGGGGTGCAGCTAATATCATCACATCAGCCTCCAACCATTCACCCTGACGGTATTTTCACCACTTTTCCAAATCTATTTTTTCATGAAGGGATCCCTTCTCTCTTCATTCCTTCTCTCTCATCTTTTCTGACAAAATTGCTCTTCTTTGGAAACAAACATTCCTGTTTCTTCATTGGAATGCCTCCTATCTCCTCCTTAACAACATTCTGGTCAGTTCTTGGAATGTGGTTTACATTATCACAGGAGAACAAAATAACACAAGGGCTTCCCAGTTGAGCACCACTGGTGGGCTTGGGCAGAATCCTGCCTGGAGAGGGAGGTTAGGGGTGAGCCCTCAGTTTCTGGAGTGACTGTCCTCTTCTCTGGCAGAGTCTACTTGGGTGCCTTGGGAATCTCATTGCAAGTCTCTCACAGCTGCTGTGAGCTGGAGCGGGTGGGGGTGACACGGTGGCATCTGAAGAGCCTGAAGGGAGATGGTTTGCTCTTGTGGGATTTGTTGCTGGGATTGCAGGCTTCAGGGCTGACTCACCCAAAGAGGATTGGGCACAAGCCAAGGAGCAACGGAAAGACTCTGGGGTCACACACACTACTCTTAGCAGTGCCAGCTCAGCCTGCTGGGGGCCAGCTAGGTCTTGCCAGGCAGGCTGAGCCCCACCCAGGGAGTCAAGACCTTTTTGCAATTATCAAGGTTTTTTTCTCTACTAGAGCAAGTATGCATTCCTCTCCTGAGAATGGATTACAAAGCAAATTGTTCCTGCCTCTCTTCAAAGGCCAGTGGAGTTAGAAAACTGCTCCTTCTCCCTCCAGAAAGTTTAAAATTAAGCACAGGCAGGTTTGTGTGCTCCAGAGAGCAGCTTTGGTGGAAGGTAACATACTCATCCCCTTCTCCTGAGCCTTGGGGCTAGGCTTCCAGGTGGAACCCCACCTCCTCTGCTTCCTCTTTTATTTGCTGACCCCCCCCAAACCAGTCCAAGAGTCCAAGGGAGAGGCAATTGCTACAATGGAAACCAGAAGGACAACAAAAATAAGTGCCCCAGGAATGTGACCACATTGGGGCAATTTCACAAAGATCTTATCGCTGAGATTCAGTTTAGGTATCTTCCTGAACCCCTCCAGCTCCCTTCCAAGCCTCCAGCTAGTTCATAGGGTCACACAAGCTCTTCTGGCTGGTTCCTTCTTTTCTAGAAACTTCTATCAAGTGAAGTTTGCCCAAGGCCCCCTCTCTGTTTTCCTCACACACATGCCTCAAGCAGTCTCTCTCCCAGCTCATGAGAAAGTCATTCCCCATGGCCTTGCTCTGCCAGAGAGCCTAAAGGAGAAAACTTTTGAAAGGGTTCTGAAACCAGATCATCAGCTGCCAAGTTCCAAACCATAAGTGTACCAAACCACTGGACAGACCCCTGAATCTACCTTTCTTACTTTGCAGGTGGGAAATGAGGAGCTCGAATACGGGACCAACCCAAGTTTCTGGAGTATCTTTGAAAACAAGTCTCATCTCTCCCATGCCCATGTATTCACGAAAATTGCCAGCCCAGAAAGCGGTGATTATTCTCCAAATAGAATGCTTTCCTTCAGGAAACTTGGGGTTTTCACCTCAGGCAGGCAACTAGAATTCTTGCATAATGGGCCCCCTCTGGCTTGTCCTCATGCCTTGTCCTCCTCACCAAGGACAGCCACAGTGCCCTCTCTAAAGTCCCCAGCCTGGGCCCACTGCACCTCTGCTGAAAGGCTGCTACACCCTTTTAACCGAATTTCTGACTCATCCTTCAGCCTCAGGTTCACTGTCCCAGTCTTTAAGGGGCTCTGGTCACTCTACCACCTGTCCACAAACAGCCAGGCCAGATTCTCTTTCTTAGCCTCTGCTTGATTCTTCTTCCCACTTACCACAGTCTCTCATGATTCTGTCTCTTTGCTTTTGATGTGAGCTCCCACGTCCAGCTTACCAGCACAGGACCAGGATTGTGCCTGTCACAGTCACTGTTGTCTCCACAGCACCGTGGCTGGCACAGGTGTGTGTTCCATAAACACAAGGAGTCAGCTCATGAATGAGATGCAGTCAGAGAGGCAGGACACGGGTTTTAAATACTATGACTTTATTAGGAGCAGGCTGTTGTCACCTCAGCAGCCAGCTCTCTTGTATACACAGTATACACGCCCAGCCAGGACCCAGGTTCTCCCATCCTTCCTCAGCACAAGGAATGCAAAAGAACCCAGCACGGTGGGGGCTCTATCAGTGACAGTATTTAGTGTCTTCAGGAGCTGACTCCCAGGCTTGGGGCACTCAGGACCCTCAAATTGTCCTCAGCTCCTTCCAGCCCCCCTCTCTAGAATGACAAGGTCCAGAAAAGGGTGTTTGGTTCAAACTCGTCCAATCAGTGCACATGATGGGCAATGTAAGCTAGGGAATCCTGAGCCCAAAGTCCCACTGAGGAAGTTGCTGGAGCCCCCAGAATGTTCCTCTTCATCCATAGGCATGAGAAAGCACCCTAATGTTTTATTCCATCACCAGAAACCTAATGCTTGAGTCTCGGCTCTACTCAGCCCTGGAGAACATGGTTGGAGTGAGGAAGTGTTCAAAGACAAAACAAATTCCCCAAGTTGTCTTGGTCATACTTCTTTGGGAAAAGACAAGAAAGAAAAAACAAACAGACACCATGGCAGAAGAGAGCATGGAGAGCTGGCTTGCGTCAGGAACAAGAGTGGTCATCCATCCTTGAAATGACCTGTAAAACAGCTAACAGCAAACACTGCTCTGCAAAGGGGCAGTCTCCCCCGTGATAGCACCTCCCTTCCCACCCACCCTCTTTCTGCACAGCCCCCTGACCACCCTCTCCTCACAACAGAGAGAATGCCCTAAGCACAGGGTGCCGTGCTGTCGTCAGCTGGCTAAGCTCCCTTCTGACTAGGCCCTAGAGCCCCGGGGGCCTTTTGCCTCTGCAACTTCACAGTGCTCACTGGAACAAGGAGGGGGATTCCTCCTCACTCCATCCTCCCCCTCAGAGAGCTGCATGCCTTCCACCCCCTGCAGGAGTTCTATGCAACGTCTCCAACCTGGGACAGGATTAGATCATCATAAAGGTTAGGCTGGTCAGCTGATTAGTTTATGGATTTTTGACTATTTGGGAACACCACATAAAAGAACTGAACCTGTCTCCCCAAGAAGATGCAAGTTTTGATCTTACCTCATGAAGTTCTCCACTGAGGACCTAGACTAAGTACCTATATTCCAAAGCAGAATACCTACCCCCTTTTCTCACTGAGGCATCTGCTTAGCCAAAAGATCTCTAACCTCAAAATATCTTCCCACATGGAGCTGTAGAAAAACGCCTTGGTTTTTATACCTCTGACACATCTATAAGACAGACAGGTCTCTAGCAGTTCCCACTAGTGACTGCCAAGGGCCCCTGGGTCTCATGGATTCTTGGTGTCTCCTGAAACCAGCTCCCAAGGAATTTAGAGAGAGAGACACCACCACCACCCTGGTCTTCCTATCTGGAAGCCCAGCAGGTGGCCACTCATCACGCATTCATCTTTGTGACTGGGCAGATCAGTCTGTAAAGATGACAGCTGGGTGTGGTGGGAGCACCAATCACCTCTGTCCCTGGGGAGGGACGGGGTGGGTTCCCAGAGAGCATAATCTGAGGTAGCGAACAATGAATCCCATTTCCCAACTGGAGAGGCAAAGGCCTGGAGATGCAACATAATGTGCCCATGGCAGACAGCAGGCGCTATCAGGAAGAAGAGTAACTTGCAGGCATGTGAATGTTCAGGGTCTGGCCTTCCTGGTCATGTCCCACTAGTTGCTCAGTGGGCAAAGAACTGTGGTCACTTTGTAGGTTCTGAACCAATGTAGAACTATAGCATCAACCATATTATATATCCACCTCATTAGGAAAAACTCATTAGACCTGGAGCCTCCTTCACCATTCTAAGGTAATATCCCCCCAAAGCCAGGCCAGCGCTCAGCACTCACCCACCTTGGCTCCAGTGACAGTAAAACCCTCTAGATCTCTCCTCACATTCCCTACTTCAGCTACAGAATCTATCACCCCTTTAAAGTGTCAGCCTCTTTTTGCAATGGTCACTTTCCTCTTGACAAAAATGGCAGGCTTCCTGTGGACTTCCTCCCTCTGCCTGCAGAGTCTCAGAGGGCCCCTTAGTGGCAGCCCTTTGTTTTGTCCTGGACATCTGGGGGAGAGGAGGCTGACTCTTTCAGGGAGGGCCAAAACGAAGATTTAAGAAACCTCCAGACTCCCTATATACATCTGTCTCTTTTCAAATGCAGGGGCTCAGGCTCCAGTTATTCCCGATCTCACTCTCCCTTCAACTACCACCCAACCCAGGCAGTGTTTATTGTTCAGTCCAGGTCAGTTAGAAAAGGAAAAAGGTCCATAAGCACCGTGAAAACCCTGCCTTTTTCAGAGACGGCTCAGAGTCCCTGGGGCCACCTGAGGGTGCCAAGCTGCTGGGCCATGGCTCTTCCAGCAGCCTGTGGCCTCCCTTATGGGGGCCAAGGTCCCTGAAGTTCTGCCTGGGAGGTGCCCATCCTCCAGGTCCCTTGGAAACTGGGCCTCAGCACCTTCTGCCCAGTACCTACACCCCACAGTCTCTCCCAGCAACCAGGTCCCCGAGGAGCGGAACATGAGGTAGACTGTGCATTAGTTGGCTTCCCCCTGCCCAGTCCAGGGAGGAGGGAATCGCTCACCCCAACCCATGGTCCTTGTCCTGGACGCGAGTGACATCTTGGCACAGGTCCCTGGCTGCCGTCCTCTACTCCAGCCAGCCAGAACACCAGCACCACAGTGGGGCAGAGAATGAAGGGGAGAAAGGAACAGTCTCTCAGCAGGGCCTCAAGATGCAGAAATCCAGTTCCTGGGGCTTGCGTCGCAGATTGCACTGGTCCCGGGCCAGCAACTGGCCGCCATGGCCCACACACTTGAGTGGACGTCTCTTAAATCCACTCCCACAGCTCTTGGAACAGGGTGACCAAGTCCCAAGCTCCCAGGTTGGGCAAGGCTCCCCACAGGCTCGTGTCTCCACTGGCCGATGGGCTGCATCACAGGCAGATGCCCCACGCTGTCCTGGGGAGCTCCGACAGTCCACAGCCCGCTTCTGCAGGCCACTTCCACAGCTCACAGAGCAAGCCCCCCAGCTGCCTGCCACCCAGCGTGCCAGGGACCGATCTTCTGGCTGCTCCACTTGATTGGAAAGGCTAAGGACGCTGTTGTGTAGCACCGAAGGGCTCCGGGGGTCCTTGGAGTGGGAAGACTTGTCCTCCTGAGGGTCTTTGGGCAGATAGAAGGAGTAGCGAACTCGAGGTGGTGTCATCTTCCCCACAGAGAGGACCTCCACAGTCAGGGGCTCCAGGATAGGCCGGGAAGCCTGCAGGCTCTCCACCGCAGTGCCCGTGCCACTGTACCGCAACAGGCTGCCCTTCACCACCAGGTCCCGCTCCACAGCCGATACCACAAAGTTCCCATTGAGCAGGTACTTGCCTTGGCTATTCTTCAGGGCCAGGTAGTTGTCATCCCCAATCAACCCCTTGTAACCACGCTGGCGGATGTCAATGCTTGAAGCACCTGCAGGGATGGCCACTACAAAATTGTAGCCATGCCTAGGGTAAAAAAAGGGGATTGTGCATTAGACGGATGCCTAGACCTAAGGACCTCATACCCCTTTAAAGTCATAATTGATCACCATTCACAAACCCCAGAGCAGGTCACAAAGATGGTAGAAGATTGCAAAGGTGAGGCTGCTCCAGCACCATCCAGGTCATGATGGAAACACACCAAGTTAAAAGGTGGTACACAGATTTCTTGATTATCTGAAACTGAATAGCTGCCCATAGAGCCTCATGATCGTTTTTCTTCAGTAAATTTATCTTGTGGTGAATTCTAGAGTGGGAGTGAAAGCAGAAGTTGTAGAGGTAGAGAGAACCTCATCCTTTGCTTTGCTATGGGTCTTGAATAAGTTTTTCTCAGCTTGTCTAAACCTCTGTGTCTTCACCAGTAAAATGGAGTTCATGATCTCACATACTTCATTCAACTGTAAGGAGGGATAAAGAAGCCACAGCCTGTGAAGCATGTCACACAGTGGGTGGCACAGTGAGAACCCCATAGGTATAATCTGTGATAATGAGGAGGGGGAAAAAGGAAATAAATCTGTGGCTCTCAAGTCCAAGGCTGGGAGCTCAATGCAGTGAGACTGTTCTGGCCTTGGACTTGGGTATGGAAATCCAGCTGGCTCAGATACCAATTCCCTGGTAACTTTAAACAGTTCCTCAATGTTCTGATACTCACATCTATATAATAAGTGGGTTAAGCTAGATGATTTCTACAACTCCTTCCAGCTCCAATCATCTGTGAAAGAACACTTGTCATTTAACCAAAGTACCTCTCACTCCCCATGTGGCCCCTCTGCAGGTCCCTGTGAAGGACAGCCTGGATCACCTCCACCTGCAGCACCAGAGCTCCAGAGAAGGGGCTCGGGACCCTCCCTGTCATCTCCCACCTAGAAACTCAGCAGAAGATGTCATGTCCAGAGGGTCCAATCAGACTCCAGGACAGCCATCTTGTCTCTCCATCATCAGTACTTGGCCTCCCAAGTTTTCAAGGGCATTTATACTCCCTACTCTAAACTGAGATCTCAAGTGTCCTGTTCTTCCAGAACATGGGTCAGGACCTTGGAGAAATGGGAATGAAAGGAGAAAAGAGAATGTGTTTGACCTCAGAAGGCTGGGGAGCTACAGACACTAGAGTTGGGACTAGAAGAGGCCCAGAGATGATTCTTCAGCAGATCCTAGTGCACTTTTCCTAGGAAGCAGAGGTCCCTTCAGCCCCAGCCTCTTGTTCACTGTCCCTTGGCAATTTATTGCCATTCTCTCCCTCATCTGACCACCAGGGCTTGGGCCTCAGGCTCAGGGAGAGGGTAGCAGCTGTCACGTGCTGTCACCTTATTATCTTTTTGAACATGTATTGAGCATTTATTCTACACCATGTACTATACTAACCATTTTATTTGGACTAACTCCCTTACTCCTCACAAGAGCTCATGTGATAATACATTAGTATTATATCCACTTTACAAATAAGAACATCTAGAACTCTGGAGATGGAGTCACTTGTCTAAGTTCAGGCAGAAAGTGGAGAAATGAGATTAGAATGCAGATCATAGAATGCTAGACAGAACCTAACAAAACTGACATTTCCTTAAATATCATCTGCTGTGGTGTGTTCTTGAAGATTCATCTTCCTTTGCTAAATAAATGGATGGATTGATGGATGGATGGATGGATGGATGGATGGATGGATGGATGGGTAGGTGGATGGATGGATAGATGGATGGATAGATGGATAGATGGATGGATGGATGGATGGATGGATGGATGGATGGATGGTTCAGATGATTATCAGCCCTAGAAGAGAATGAGTGGCCTCCACAGTAAGAGTATGGCCAGAATCTAATATTCACCCCAACCTAAACCAAGCTTCCAATGACTGGGAGAATTCCACTCACCCTCCTCCCAACTTGCTCCCTTACACCTTCCAGGACCCAGAACTCACATGGGCTTGGTGAAAATTCCTGTCACCCTCTTGCAACTTTTGTTGTCTCCCCCACACACTCCACATTTGTCAAACTTCTTCTTGGAGCCCAGGTTCCCATCACAGCCAGCCTTGATGCACTTGCCTTGGACACAGACTGAGGTGGAGTCAGGAGAACACAGCGTGCCATCCACCACCTGCAGCATCCCCAGAAGGGAGAGAAGAGGAAGAGGGACAGCTCAGCCTGATGTTACCCCAAAGCCTAATCCCTGCTCTGTCTCCTGCCCCATCTTGCTCACCTTGGGTGCCAGCACATAGAAGTAGCCAGTGCCATTCGCTCGGCAGATGAGTTTGCACTTGTCCCTGGGAGACACACCTGAGTATTTGGGCACCCATGCAATGGCCAGGGTGAGCCGGTTGGTGCTGTGGTTGTAGCCATTGAAAGCCTCACATTGCTCTTCCCGGAAGCTCTTGCCAGAGGCTAGAGAGGGAGAAATCACATGCAGGAATTTTCAGGGAAGCACCACAGGAAGTGTAAAAGAGAATATCCCTCCCTGGGATGGCTAGCATCAAGAATCTAAACAGCCCTTTCCTACCCTCAAGAGTGTGATGCTCATCACTAGAGCCACAGCCTCCCCAACTCAAAGGACAAAAGCAGCTGGGTCCAAAAGATACAGGGCATGGATAATAATGCATCCTCAAAGGAATGTGCCACCCTCTCCAGCAATCTTGCCTTGAACTCCTTTTATAACAGGTATCTTAAATATTTTTTGGATTATGAAAGCCTTCAATAGTTTATTGAAACTATCTTCACAATAATGTTATTAAGTGCATAAATTATATATATTTACCAAGAACACCAATTATAATAATATACGACTATCAGCATATTTTGAAACGTATCTGTGATATGTATGCTTCTTTGATAATGCATTAAATAATATGATTCAATAATGAATCTAATAACTGCTATAATTTTAAAGTGGGAATGGATAAGCATAAATGGCATTTTGAGAATTCTTCAACTGAAATAGCATATAAAAATAGCAATGATTTCTATTGGTGACAAAGTCACAGGTGTTTCTATTACTGTTTCAATTTGTTGCCTAAGTGAAGGAAATATCAGAATTTAGATGAAACAGTTAAAAAAGAAAAGAAAAAGAAATACTCAATTTATAATTGAAGGGGACACTAAGTTTTAGATAGAAACTTCAGTAAAAATAGAGATGCAATTTTTTCCCACCAAGTTCATGGGCCCTGAATTCCTACTTGAAAGAGAGTCTTGTCAGTACTTAATTAAGAAGACATCTAGTGCCTCATTCTCTTGAGCCATTTAGCCTCCCAGTCGAAGCAGAACACTGTTGCTTCCCCCTCACCTGAGCTGGGACAGGGCTGCAGATTGCAGGATCGGTATTTCACCCTCACTCCTTCGCAGTACTTGCCCCCATTGGCAGGGGTGGGGTTGCTGCACTGCCTCCGAGCCAGCTGCACACCCCCACCACAGGTGCGCGAGCACGATCCATATGGTTCCCATTTGGCCCAGGAGCCATCCACCTGCGAGGAAAAGCCACTTATACTCTTTCAGAGGTCCAGGTGCCACACGCAGCCCTTTAGCCTACAGAAAAGCCACCAGTGCAATCCTCAAGTTCCCATCTGGCCCCACTGAAATGAAATTCACTTTATACCATGAGAAAAAAAAGCAATATGCACATGATCTGTATGCATAGCACCCACATAACACTTCAACTGATTAATTAGCCAACACCAGTGGCTCCCAGTTATGAGACATCCTTGGGCCACGGAGTGAGGCAGACAAGTTTTATCATCACCTCTGCTCTCACCACAGAGCAGGCTTGAGCCACTGGCCAAATATCCTTAAGTTGTATATGCTTTACCTGCAAAAATGGAGCCAATAATACTTGGGTCTGAGGTCTGACAGAAGATTTAAAGGAGGTGACAGGTATAAAAATTCCTAGCACTGGTCCTGCCTCCATGCAAGAATTCAAAGTTTCCCCTTGTCTGTTGTTAGTATATTTACAAGAATCTCAGCAGTTCCAGCTAACAGCCTTGCCAATAAACAACGTTGTCATAGATACTTAAATATTTTTATTCATAAATGTTCAGACTCTTTGCCAAACCAAATTGATCTCAACCTCAATCAGGAGTTGCATTTGAGAAAGCCTCAGTATCAGTGATGACAATATTTACGTTAAGAGGACATGTAGATAAGACTCTATTAAGCAATTCTAAAACTCTATTTGGCTTTGGAGTGAATTATGCATTGGGCTTTATTTGTTTGTTTGTTTGTTGTTTAGCAGGGTAGAGAAGATAGAAAATGTATAATCTTCATTCTGTTTTTCTTAGGATGATAGTAAAATGAATTTTCACCCCTGAACACACCTTTGTTGGGCAATAAAGGAAGCAGCCCAGTTGTACATCCTGGTATTAAAACTGCCACAGTTCATCCATAAGGTAACTAACCCACATAGGCCCAATCAGAATTGCTTCCATGAAACATGAGTACTTTAACTTATGTACATATTCAGTATATTTATTGGACTATCCTCCTCTCAGATAGTTACTGGCTCATTGTTTTAATATGTCTTTTTTTTAAAAAAAAAAAAAAGATAATAAACTTTCTTGTACTCCTGCTTTCTCTCAAACTAGTGCTCCACTCTAATTCCCTCCTTTCACTTCCTGAGAAAGTCATTCACCTCTTTTCCTTTCCCATCTTCACTCCTCAGAGCTTTGTTTTATGGTTTTTTCCTCCATCACACCACAGAAGCTGCTCCCTCAAAAGTGAGCAATGACCATCTGAAGAATTAATAATCTGAGCCTAGACTTTATTCTCTTCACTTTTTCTTCAATACTTAACACTGTTCCTGCAACTTCTGAGCCAATGCTCTTTGTTTTTATCTGGTGTCATTTCTTCCCACCCACTTGTACAAAAACATGTATTGTACTCCTATCATGCACCATTCATTCATTCATTGGCCAAATATTTGCCGTGTTCCTACTATATGCCTGATACCATGCACAGCAAGTCCCAACCCTCCAGGTCATCACATCCTAGTTAAGGAAACACAGATAATTAAAATAAGCCAGTACATGTAGATTATTGGATAGGGTTAAAAGCAGGTGTGGGTTAGGGTGACAATGATGGGGAGGACCCTGGCAAGGTGGGCTGCTCTTTATTATGAGGAGTCAGGGAAGCCTCACTTATAGAAATTTAAGGGAAATACAGGCATGAGCCATGCATATATTTCAGGCAAAGGAAACAATGCAAAGGCCTTGAGAAAAGATGTGCCTGGAGCAGAGCAATCAAGAGAAGAGAAGCCGGAGATGAAGGCAGAAATGTGTGGCCATTCTGAGTCAGGTATGGAAACCCTGAAGCTTCCAAGAAGAGAAATGGCATAACCTAACTCACATTTTTAATGGATCCCTCTGGGCACTTGTTGGGGATGGTCTCTAAGGAGTAAGATCAGAAGCAGAGAGACCAGTTGGGGAATGACTGCTATAATCCAGGCAAGAAGAGTTGATGGCTTAGACCAGGGTGGTAGCAGGGAAAGCAGTGAGAAATAGGATTCTGGATCTCTTTCAAAGACAGGGTCAATAGAAATTTCTGAGATACAGAATGTGAAGGATGCAGGAGAAAAAGGGTTTACATGGAGCTGACAAAGCAAGTTTAGGGGATATGATCAGGAGCTCAGTTTTACAGATGCTATGTTCAAGATGCTTATCTGGTATTCAAATGGAGATGTCATGATTCAGTTATACAAGTCTGTGGCTTGGGAGAGAGACATGTGCTGGAGATACAAATATAAGAGTCTCCAACCTGTGAATGGTATTTAAAGCCACAGCCTCAATTAATCACTTAAGAAACTGAGTGTTGTTACACAAAATTACATATAAGAGGTTGTGAGGGGAAAGGGGGGGAAACAAGGGAGAGAATTGAACAACAGCAGATGAGGTAGAGAGGGAAGATGGGAGGGGAGGGGAGGGGGATAATAGGGGATAGAAAAGGTAGCAGAATACAACAGTCACTAATATGGCATTATGTAAAACTGTAAATGTGTAACCAATGTGATTCTGCAATTTCTATTTGGGGTAAAAATGGGAGTTCATAACACACTTGAATCAAATGTATGAAAAATGATATGTCATGAGCTTTGTAATGTTTTGAACAACCAATAAAAAAAAAAGAAACTGAGTGTGTACAGTGTAGAAGGTAAGGACTGAGCTCTGGAGCACTCCGACATTTAGAAAATGAGAATGAGGAAGAGCCAGAGAAGGAGACCGAGGAGAAAGCCAGTTAAGAGAAGAGAAGAACCCACAAGAAGCAGAGACTGCCTCACAATAAGTGGAAACTGGGTTCTCAGGGGATAAAGTGATGGGTCATGTCAGAATCTGCATCAAATCAGGGCAAGTGAGGGATGGTAAACAACTCAGATGGCTATTTGGTGACCTAAGCAAGCATTATTTTAGAGGAATGGTGGGAGTGGAAGCCTGATTGAAGTGAATTCCTGAGAAATCCAGGGAGTAAAGAAGCACATTTATACAACTCTTTTAAGGAAAGTTGATGTCAAGGGAGTCAGATAAACAGATTGTGATATTTGGAGAGGATGAATGGTCATAAGAAGTATGGTTTAAGATGGAAATGAAAAAAAAAGGTTTGTAGCATAATAGGAAAGATTCAACCCAAGAGACAGAAGAAGTGATACTGTAGGAGAGAATGGAGAAATGACAAGTGATGCCCTTGAGTTCGCAACAGGGACAGTACAAAGCACAAAGGTTGGCCTTGGGTTCAGCTTGGACAGTCCCTCCACTGGAAGTGGGGAAAGATGGGAGTATGTATAGAAGCAGTCAGACAATTGATGCAGTGCCTTGGAAATTGTCTTCTGATTGCTTGATTGTTCTTTTCCCTTAGTAAAATAGGGGAGGAAAGGTCACTGGTTGCTATGGTTTAGATGTGGTTTATCTCCCATTAATTCATGTGTTGGAATCTTGGTCCCCAGAGTGGCAGTATTAAGGAGGGGTAGGACAACTGGGAATTAATTAGGTCATTGAGGACACTGCCTTCAGAAGGAATTAAGTAGCTCTTTTGGATCCTAATTAGTTCCATGAGAGAAAGGTGTTATGAAAGAGTAAGCCTGCACCTCCCACACTCTGGCTTCTCTTACCTCCATGTGATCCCTCCCTCTTGCATAATGCTATGTGCCATGAGGTGAAACAACCAGGGAGGCCCCTCACCAAAACTTACATCATGTTATTGGACTTTCAGTCTCCAAAACTGTAAACTTAATAAACTTCTTCTCATTATAAATTACCAGCCTTGGGTATTTCATTGTAGTAATGGGAAATGGACTACTACACCAGTACAAGTAAAAATGAGGAAGAAGTTGGTGATGGAAGGACGGACGGGGTGGAAGTGTAAAGAGTGAGAGAGCGCATAAACTATAGAAATGAAATATATATCACTCCTGGCAAGAATTATGGGAGTTTCCAGGTTGTTAATCTAAGCTGATACCAGTGAGCATAATTGTGCATTTTTTTCCAGCCATATTCACCTATGCAGGCACATCTGAGTAGGTGAGTGAGTTGGGTTCAACCAAGGTGGTGGCTAATCCAAGTAAGCATGACAGAGAGGGATGAGATAAGGGAACCAAGAGTGTATCTAAAGGAGTCACTTTAACAATGGACCACAGAATCTCAGCTCAATAAAGAGGAAGTAAGGACATGTGACAGAGAGATGGAAATAATGTTGTATCCATGGACAATAGGCCCATATGGAATTGAAGAATTGTTAGAGACCAAAAAAAAAAAAAAAAGAAGTGAGTTGGGAAGATGGCTTCAATCAAATCAGGTAGTAAGAGGACTGTTCAGAGATGACATGGAGGATATAGTGGATTTTGCTGATAGAAAATTCCAGAAAGCATATGGAAAGATTGTGCTTACCAAACCACATTTCCTGTGTCCAATATCTTCTTGCCTAGTCTATTCCTCCTTTAGATTCCTCTTCCCAAGAGAATGAGCTGGCTATGACTCACCTGTCCTCAGAATCTTCTAGCCTGAACCCATCAGCCTAGCCATGGTACCCTCAGCTACCCACCCACTAGCTCACTCAGTCCCACTCCATGCCTTGCTGCACCTCCACCTATTGGGCACTTACTCAACCCTCAAGGCTCTCTTCAAATGCCTCCTCCTCCTCAAAGTTTTTTCAGTGCCCTCTGCTTAATCTCTCACCCCTGTTTCTCCCATAACACATTTTTATACCTCTGTTGTAACTCAGAATTCTTGCTTCTCCGTGTTTGTATTCTAATGACATTTCTAGGTTCCTCACAAGACTATGAGCTTTCTGGGGTATGGCCTACATTTTATTTCTTTTTCTGACCAGCACAGTACCTTATTCAGTTCCCTGAAGCCAGTGCAGTTCTGCCTAATAGATTATTAAAGATTTAGTTAAATACATATTCCCAGGTGACAGAAGAAGATTTTAAATAATATTCTCCCACATCCATCTCAGGTGCTTGGTAAAGGCTTTTTAAAAATATTTCCTCCGTTCATATAAAACCCTATCCCAAGTCTTTCTCCAGTTGGGAATAGGGTAGGTAAGGGACTGTCATGTTTAGGATCAGGGAGAAGGATGGACTTCTTATTCCTGCCAGGAAAAGTGCAAATCCCTTTACTACACTAACTCAAGACCTAAAGAATATACAGTTTGTATTATATTCAGAGAATCTTTAGGGTTCTGTTGTTCTGATTTGATTGCTAGTCCTATTTATTATTTTTCTAAGGGCAGGGGGACTTTTGTTCAATTGTATTTCAGCTAAAAAAAAAAATCGACCAAAGCAGAGTTCAGGATATGTCAAGTTACTGAAGCTTGCCCAAGGCTCTGCTTCATTGCATCTCTAATCCTTGTTCATCTGTGTGGTCCCTGGCTCCCTCGCTATAGTTGTTGAGGAAAGAAAGTATGGAGCCAGCGGTAAGCCACTCCTAATGTCAACTACTCAGCTCTGGGTCCAGAGCTCCTCCCACGTAGGACAAGGCACAGAACACAGGGCTGACCTCAGTCCTGTCAAAGGCTGTTTCCCATGTATCTGTAAGGCTTCACCAAGTTCTCTGACCTACCATAGCTTTTTCTCTACTTTCAGAGTCAAAAAGAGGCTACAACCATAGACAGAAATGGAGACACAGTGCAGCAACGTGAGTCAGCTGTGGTCACACAGCCAATCTGTGACAGGGCAACTTCCCAGTGGAAACCAGGTAGCAGAGGCCACAGACCTCCTCCTCTCCTTTCAGGAGTTGCCAACTCATCAGCTCCAGTACTCACCCTGTATTTGTTGAGGTTGTGTCTCTCCACACAGGCCCCCTTGAGGCAGAACTTGCCATCACCACAGCTGGTACCATCTGCCCAGGGGAAGTGGCGGGTCTGGCACACCATCTGCCCCTTGGCCTTGCCAGTGCACCACAGCTTGCTGCAGTACTGCATGTATGGACAGGGTTTTGAGCCCACGCCAAAGGCCAGCTCACACTGCTGGCTCAGGGTATAGCTGGTGCCTGGCAGGTCCTCAGGCAGGGAGATGGGCTTGCTGGGCTGGTCCAGCAGGCAGTCACCTACAGAGAGCCAAGGACATTTATCAGGACAAGCTGGGGACAGTGGGTCTTAGCTGGCCTAAGATGTAGGGAAGGAAAGAATCAAGGGGCAACTGGGATGCACCCACATCAGGGCCCAACTCCTTGGGGCTACATGACTTGGGTACAGAGGACAGTCCAGAAAGGTAGCAAGAACCACCACATGACAGCAAAGACATCCTTGCCAAGCCACCCACTCCTCTCTGCCACCTCAGCTTACCATAGCCACTGTCCAGGAAATCGGTAATGATAGCAGCACTGCAGGCTGACCAGGGGTTGGCACGGTCAATCTGGATGAGGGTCGGGGACATCATGTGGTTGGCTTGGAGCTTCCCAAACACCTCCTCACACACTTTCACATTGTCATGAGGCATATTGAACACATGACCTGTGGAATGAAATGAGGATTCAGGAGGAGAGGGCTACACAGGATAGGCATGAGGGGTTGAGGGAGGAATCAGGGCAGGGGGCAGGAGAAAGCCTGTGAAATGGTTTCCAGGCTGGTCATTTGCACCTGTCAATGAATTGTTTTGCCAGTGTCCTCAAGATCATAGGCTCCTGTTTTCTGTCCCCCTCTGCTAGGCTGTGAGCTTGCTGAGAACAGAAGCATGTCTCCTGGCCTTTAATATATTCTCCCCATAGTGCCTAAATGTCAGATATTCTGCAGAGGTACTCTGACTGTATAACTGGCCAACTGGGACAATAAGAAAAAAGTGAAACAAAGCCAGAGCCAAGGAGATGCTAATCCTAAGAAAGGATCCCTAAGATTTCAGAATATGAGACCAAAGACAAATGTCTGCCCACTTCACCCACACAAAGCACCCAACACAAACCCAGTACAGTCCCAGAGGGTGACTCTCCTCCCTTCCAGTCTTACCCAGCTCATGGGCAGTGGTGAAGGCTGACGGAAGCCCATCATCCTCAATGACGGAGCAACTTCTCTTGGGATCACACATGGTGCCCACATCAGCCATGCCCAGGGTGTCACAGGTGGTGGCCCCACACAGGTCCTGCCAGGTGGAAGAGAAGCAGAACCAGCCCAAAGTTAACAGTGCCAGAAGGGATATGAAGGGGGAAAAGGGCATATCCTATGAGACATTCCAACTCACCCCACCCCAGTGCTAGTCAGGCCCAGACCTTACAGCCAGGCCCTCTGTGCTAAGAAGTGGTAGGCTACTCATGGAATCAGCCCAGACTGAGGGAGGAGGCCTCACGAAGAAAGCCCTGTGGCTCACTGAGAAGACTGTGCTCAACCACATCCACAGGGAGGTCCTACATAAGGAAATTAGGAGGTACAAAATTAAACTACAAGGGCCACTACTTTATATAGAGATAGCTTTCCAGACCAGAAAAAAAAAAATATTGCAATTCCCACTGTCAAGTGAGGCTCTGGTCATGACTCCCTGAAGCAGGTAGGGGTGGAAGGCAACCACATGCCTCATCCAGAGCCAGCTTTGGTCCTTGCTGAGTGACTCCTTTGGACAACTATGAGTTAAGCTCATATTCTCAAATTGTTACCAGTGAAGGAGCTGCTCATGCCAGAGATTTGGCTTCCCTGGACTGGGAGGAAGCAGGGTAAGGTAGGAAAGAGCTACCACCTACATACAGAATGTCTACCGAAGCTAAAGGAACCAAGGGATTAAGGGCTGTTGGGAAGAAAAGACAAATAAATCATCACCTAAGCAGGAAGTTCCCTCTTTTTATACTGAAGCTTAACTTTCTGCAGAAACTAGGGCTTTCCCCACTTTTATGTATAATTATAATGTACCAACTTTAAAAAAAAATAAACAGAAGAAAGACCAATAGAGTAGAGGAAGGGGATCAGGAGGAGGGAGGAAAGAAGAGAAAGAGGAAGTACTGGGGAATGAAATGGAGCAAATTATGTTATATGCATATATGAATATGTCACAATGAACCCCCACCAGAATATATAGAATATATAACTATAGTGCACTAACAAAAATATAATTTATTTTAAAAAGAAAAGGAAAAAAGAAACTAGGGCTTCCGGCAGCACATCCTCGTAGGAAATATTTCCCGGGGGATGCTGAAGGGCAAAATGGGGCTCCTGGAATGGATAACTCAAGGAACACACCAAGCACTATAGGTCAGTGATACAATCTAGAGGCCTTAAGAACCCAGGAGTTGGAAATACAGTAAGACCCTCATGTCCATTCTGCTCCCCTTGAAAAGACATGTATTGAATCAGTGACATGGGCATACTCTTTATCACATGGCTGCCTGGAATACGTAGAGCATTCTATCATGTGAAGGAAAAATAACATGCATTCAATCCTCACAACAGTGCCAGGAGGCAAAGAGGTTATTATACCTCTTTGGCAAAGTAGGAACTGAGGCTCGTGATCATAGCTAATCATGTCCATGATTTACTAACTGATGACACCATGCATGCAATTTATATGCATGACCTGGTCTAATCCTTACAACATTCCACTGAAATAATGACTGATTATCACAGACCAAGAAACTGAAGCTCAGAGAGGCTCATGTCACAGAGCAGAAACATGCACTGAGTACAGAAGTTCCTCAAAAGACTGGGAATGGAAGTAGCAAATGATCCAGCTATTCCACCCCTCAATATTTATTCTAAAGAATTAAAGTCAGCATACTATAGTGATAAAAGCATACCCCTGTTTATAGTAGCACAAGTCACAATAGCCAAATTATGGGATCTGCCTAGGTATCCAGCAACAGATGAATGGATAAGAAAAATGTGGCATTTTATATATAATAGAGTTCTATTGAGCCATAAAGAAGAACAAACTTATGTCATTTACAGGATGTGGATGCAACTTGAGAGTGTTAAGTGAAATAACCAAACTCAAGAAGTCAATGGGCTTTCTCTTATAATTTACAAGCTAAAAAGAAAAATAAAAAAGGAAAAAGGGGGAAGCTCATGAAAATACAAGGGAAACCAATAGGGTAGAGGCAGAGGGCCAGGGAAAGAGAGGAAGGGAAAGACGGGGGGATTATTGAGGAATAAAATTGACCAAATTATGTTGTGTGCATGTAGGAATATGGAACAATGAATCCCACTATTATGTATAATTACAATGCACTAATAAAAAAAGAAATAAAATTAAAAGGTCACATTTAATTCATTTTTTTAAATACACTGAAGGTCCATATGACTGGGAACTCATTAGCCTTTCTACCACATCACAGTTAATTGCTCAGCACTCCTGAGCATTAGCATTAGCTCAGGAGAAAGAGCTGTGTCATTCTCCTTTGGGACTCAAGGGGGTTGGTTACATGAGCACACACAGAGCGTGGTTCTCAATTTTATTCCTCTTGGGGGCTGTGTGTCTGTATGAGTGTGTATGTATGTGTGTGTATGCGCATGCCAGCTTGCACTCGTGCATATATATGCTGACCTGGGGGAGGTAGGGCAGCTGCAGAGTTAGCAGGGCATGGGAGGAAAAGTGGTCATAGTACAGAAAATCAGCAAAATTTAATCCAAAGCACTCAGAAGTTTATCACCTGAGCAGTCAAACTTGGCTTCCCACCGTCAGGTGATAGTCACACCTCCTAATGAGTTAACAGTTCTTCTGGCCAAAGCACCACGAGGGTGACCAGCCTGAACCCAGTGTGTGCCAGAGTCAGTGACGGGCACCGTGCATGCCCTACCTTTGTTCAACTGCCCTTGTTTGCACAGTGCACTTCTTCCACTTCCAGGAACCCCACAGTGGACCTCAAATTCCCTTCCTTTCCTAATCCCCTTCTTCTCTTCAAAGATCCCCTCTCCCAAAAGTTCTTTTCCCCCAGCGCTCTAATCCTGGAATCCAATCACTGTCAAACTTGAGAAGTTTATCAGAGTAGCAGATTATGGAATGTGCTCAGGATCACAGACCAGCTGTGAAGGAAGGGAACAGGGAAAATGAGGAAGGAAAGGATGAAGACTTCACATGCCATGGCATAGTGAAGAAGGAAGAGAGTAGAAACAGGGCCATATGTCCCCACATACTAGAGCATGGGATCCCATTGTGCAAAGGTGGCCATCTCTGGATATTCTAGTGTGGTCATTTGAGCCTATAGCAGAGTTTATGACAGGTGCATCTGTGGCTTCTGGGCCACACTGCACACTCACCACTGGCTTCATGCAAGAGAGAGAGCACAGGAATAAGAGCCAAGAAGCCTGGATTCCAGTCCTAGCTCCATCATTAAGTAGACTTTGGCCAAGTCTCCTCAGGGTCTCAGTTTCCAACTCTGAGAAAGGGTCAATCTTCCATTAGAACTCACAGTGGTCAGTGCCTTAGGCCTCTTCTCCTTCTCCCATCCTACGGTACTAAGTCCCTTTTGACCAGGTAGGCTATAAAAGGAACACACAGAATGATGTGCTTTTACAATGGAAAGAACAATAAGGAGCCTCTTGTCTTCTGACCCATGTCAGAGTGGATAGCACTAACTCACAGAAAAGTGACAGTCGCCCCTGTCCCTGCTAGCAAGCAGAGTGCTAGCCCCTCATCCTGCTCCTCAGAAGCAGCAGGCCAGAGAGACAGTCCACACAGCCCTGCAGCTGCCTCCACTGGCAGGAAGTCCTTAAAGCCAAAGTGTCCTCGCTCTCATGGACGGCGGATTCTCTGAAGCAAAAACATGCAGCTGCAGGCCCTTCCCAGCCAGGAGCAACCTGTTCTTTCCATCAAGAAATCTGGGTTTTGCTGGATCAAACAAGAGTAACAGGAAAAGAGCCAAAAAAGTTCCTTGGGTAAGAACATAGCAGAGAGCAGCTGTCAGGTAGTAATGGGTGTTTTCATGGTGGGAAGATGCACTCTTGGGGTCAGAAGATCTGCCTGCCCCTCTTTCCCCAGTCAGGGATGCAAATGAAGAACTAACTGCTCAGCCCGAGTTCTTTGAACGCCCACGGGCTCTTGTACAGGGGCCCAGTTGTGCCTCATTTATGGCAATGAATGCCTCCACCCTTCTGGAATGAACTCTGAGGCACTCAAATTGCCTCAGCCTCTTCAGCTGGAGAACTGGTCTCCAAAAAATAGAAACTCTTTTGGTTCCCCCTGCCTGGAGGGTATAGGATATAGGCATTTCCCAGTCCAGCCCCTGTAATTTTTCTTATAGTCACAGCTCTTTTCCAAAGACCCAAGAATCAACTTGGCCTAAAACCTAAACCTCCTGAACTATTCTTTCCTAACTGTCCCTTCTTATAAAATAATTTAGAACTAGAGTCACAACTTAAATAAATAAGGATAACAATTTGCAGCAGGGTCAATCCCTATTTACCAATGTTGCTCTCTATACACCCCCTCTACAACTTCTCCCAACTCCCTTCAGGCCTCCTTCCCACATCCACTGTTTCCCATGTGTGTACTGAGATATTCAAAGTTTTCAGAGACATGTAGAGACACATTATAAAATCAAGCACATTAATTTTTTTAATGTGGCAGAAAATATATACATTCCATGTAATCTACTTCCTGCTGGATACAAGAAGTCAGGGCCACATTAGAGGATCTAAGTATTATACCCACCAGAACTTCAGAACTACATTCTCATTTTGCACATAAAGAAACTGAGTCTCAAAGAGTTGATATCACAGGCCCAGGGCCTCGAAGCTATGAAGTGAAGAATGGGGTCTTGAATCCACACCTAAGCCAGACCAGCAACGGTTATTTGCTCTAAGTCACACTTCACTTGTCAGGATACCATAATTACTGGTGAAAGAACCCTTGCTAGTATTAACAGTGACCCTTTAACTTGTTTCACATCTGAATTTCTGCTACTTTTTGCTGTATTTTCTTGTTCAGCCCAAGATCCATTTGTTTATAATCCCCAAGGTTGGAAAGGTTTCACTTTTCTAGAAAAATTAAATCTAGGAATTCAGTTCCTGGGCAATGTAACTCAGGCTGCCTGGTGTAGAAAAAGAAGATAGTATAGTCTAGAAGGTCATTTGCTTCTATTAGCAGATTAGGTTTCACCGGCACATAAATCCCTCCAGATGCACAAAATGGTATTATTGCAAGAGCCTGAAGTAAACAAAACAACAAGAATTACCTCAGTGAGTAAGAAGAAGCAGCCAAAGCTTGCAGGAAGAATAAACTTTCTCTGAAAAGTACCACTTTAAGAAAAAGTACTTACCCTAAGTGAAGTAAGCCAATCCCCCCCCCCAAAAAAAAAAAACAAAGGAAGGCCAAATATTCTCTCTGATAAGTGGATGCTGATCCATAATGGGGGGGGACCTGGGGAAAATGGAGGATGGGGTGGGAAAGGGGGATGGGGGTAGGAAAGACTGTGGAATGAGAAGGACATCACTACCCTAGGTACATGTATAACTGCACATGGTGCAACACTACATTGTATACAACCATAGAAATGGAAAGATGTGCTGCAATTGTGTACAAAGAATCAAAATGCATTCTGCTGTCATATATATCTAATTAAAATAATTTTTAAAAAATAAAAGAAAGAGTACCTACCAAACGTAAGGATGTTGGCTAACATTTATTGAGTTGCTACTTTATGCTAGGCAGTGCTCCAAACATTTTACCTGAATTAGCTCATTTAATCTGCATAATAGCATTAGGGGGAGGTGCCATTATTAGGTCCCATTTTATAAAAAAGACACAGATAAGGTAATTAGCTCTGTATACAGGAAGTCTCAGTTTAGACAGAGAAGATGGAGGCACAGTGAGGGTTGAAATCTGGGCAATATAGCCTAGGGGCTGAGCTCTAGCCAGGACTCCTGCTTCTTCTGGTGTGCATTGATCCCAAGAATGAAGGGGCTAAGGAATCTCAAGACAGAAAGACTGCCCATCTCATAGTGCCCCTCTTGCTGGAACAAGACAGGGGAGTCCTGAGTAGAGAAAAGCAGCAGGATTAAGGGCAAGCGCACTCTGCCACTGCTGCTATGGTGCTGGTTGAGCAAGCTCCTGGCTCCTTGCCCCATATCTGCATTGACACACTGACCGCATCCCTGCTGTGCACCCTGTCTGCTGACTCCAGGGTAGATTCAACATGTTCCTCTCTGGGGCCCTGCCTTTCCCCAAGACAAAACCTGATGGCTAGGAGCCAAGAAGAAATGCCAGAAGAACCAAAGACTCCCTCTCCCAACCCTGCAGCCTGATAGCCTGAAAGCTGGATTAATGATCCCCAGGGACACAAACCACCTAGGCACCCACAACCATAGGCAGGTCCTTGCACTCTTGCCTACACAATTCTTCCATGTACACTTACTGCTCCATGAGATACAGGGACTTGTGTAAGGGTTACAGAAACATAAAAAGGTCCCTGCCTTAAATCAGCAGATTGGCAAATGCTGGCAGTCATAGTTTAGACACAGAGGAATATGCAGATAAGTGTGGTGTATACTTGCAAGGGCAATGAGACAGAATGCTTTAAATCAGGGCTATCCCAAAATTACATTCTGGCAAGAGACCTGAAGGTAATAATTCAACAACAAGAAACATATCCTGAGCAACTAGCAGTGATAATAATAGCTGCCATCATTGAGTGTCTATTCTGGACTACTCAGTAATTCATCCTCGAAAGAGCCCCATGAGTTAGGTGGCGCGTCATCATCGTCTGCCTCATTCTAAGGACAAGAAAAGTGAAGTTCAAACAGCTGACTCATTCAATGTCCATTGCTAGGAAGTTCAAATGCAGAGATTCAAAAAGCTCTCCCTGACTCCAAGCCTGAGTTCTTCCCACTGCACCAATGACCAAATCAAGGTGACAAGACAAGACAGGGGGGATTGCCAAGAAAGGGAGGGAAAGACAAACAAACAACCACAGAGAAGTTCAAAGGAAGGTGGAGAACAAGACCTAAGAAGAAAATCTCACTTGCCTTTTTAATTGAACCAGCAGTTTAAAAAAAAAAAAAAAAAAAGACGAAGCCAGGCAAGGTGGCATGTTCTTGTAGTCCCTGCTACTCAGGTGGCTGAGGAAGGATAACCCTCGAGTCTAGGGACTTGAGTCTGATCTGGACAACTCCAAAAAAAAAAAAAAAAGATTCCCTCCACCTCTTCTTATCTTCTGCTGTTAATATAAGGCTTACTTATTTGGTGTAGGGAAAGGATGAAGACAGTACTCACCCTACAAGACGGGGAATAATCATATTCTACTCATTCCTCTCTTTTTCCCTTTCTCTCTCCTTCCCAGGAGTGATGGTGCATTTCCATGAATGCCCAAGAATGACAAATTATTAAATACCAAATCTTCAGAGGGACCTCTCTTCTAATATCTTCTAAGGCCTGACTTTTAAAAAATCCTGATGAAATCATGATTTTTTTTTTTCCATTTCAATTCCCAGTACTTCTTCTTTACCTCTCCTCCTTCCTCTACTGACTCCCTTCCTCCACTCTACTGGTCTTCATTCTACTTATTTATTTATTTTTAATCAGTTTATTATAGTTATACATAAAAATGAAATTCGTTGTGATGTATCCAAACATGAACATAGCATAATTTGGTCAACTTCATTCCCCAGTTGTTCCCCTCTCCTTAACACCTTCCTCTCCCTTGGTCCCCTGATTCTACTCTACTGATCTTTTATTTCCACATGATCCCCTTTTTTCTCTCTAGCTTTCATGTATGAGAGAAATTTGGGCCTTGTCTTTCTGAGTCTGGCTTGATTCACTTATCATGATGTTCTCCAGTTCCATGCATTTACCAACAACACAATCCACAATAGCCAAGTTTTGGAACCAGCCTAGGTGCCCATTAACAGAATGGATAAAGAAAATGAGATTATATATTCAACCATAAAGAAAAATTAAATTGTGTCATATGTGAGGCACTATGTTCCAATCTCAGCACCAAATATAAATAAATGAATAAAATAAAGGTCCATCAACATCTGAAAATTATTTTTTTTTAAAAAAGAAAGCTCTGACCTCTATTTTATATGAGGTTTCAGAATGCTATTCTGCTCTGCACAGTATAGAACATCCCTCTATAACACATTGGGATTTCTCAAGGCCAACACAAGATCCGTTCCAAGCTTGAGATTGTGAGGGGACTAGTCAGAGTATGAATGAAGAAACTCAGAGGAAAAGCCCTCATGATAATCTCAAAAGAGAAAGAAGGAAAGGTAAGCATAACAGAAAAAAAAAGAAAAAAAATGACAGCAAGCAGGCAGAAAACTGCAAATCATTTTCAAAAAAAAAACCATAAACTGCAAATCATTTTCAAAAAAAATGAAAATGACAGCCATAAAGATGAATGAAATTATGTCATTTGCAGGAAAACGAATGGAACTTGAGAGCATTATGTTAAGCAAAATAAGCCAAAATCAGAAGGCCAAAGGTCATATGTTTTCTTTCTTATGTGGAAGTTAGAGATGAAAGCAGAAAAGGAAAAGAAGGGATGGGTGGCTCTCATGAAAATCAAAGAGGAGATCAGTAGAATAGAGAAAAGAGAATGGGGGAAAAGGAAGGGAAACGAGAAGTACTGAGAAATTATATTGGCTAAATTATATGGTTATATTGTATATGTACAAATATACAACAACAAATCTCACTATATGTTTAATTTTAACATACTAATATAATTTTTAAAAAGAAAAAATATTTTTAAATTTTAAATGGAAATGAAATCATCTCAAAAAAGGAAATGTCACAAATTATAGTAAAATGGGTATAGAAGAGAGTAGAGGGTATCCTACAACATAGAAAACAAGCTTCCTCCCAATTCCCACAACCTCCCAGTTCTGTTGCTTTTCCTGCAGCCTAGCCCCTTGAAGAGTATCCTTAGCTCATGGGTAGGAAAATGTCCCCCCATGCAGCTTCCCACAGGGAAGGCTCCATTCTCTGTCCTGGCACTTAGCACACCCTATTGTAATTAGCTGCCTCTTGCCACACATTTAATTCCTGGGGGTCCTGGGCCACACCTTATTAATATGTGTAGCTCCACAACCCAGGGTAGTATCTGCTATTTGCAGATGCTCAATCAGTACCAAGAGAATGCACAAATAAATGAATGGAAACCATTATACCACAAAGGATTACCAAAATAGCAGAGCAATTGAACCTAAAGATAGAGAAGTCTCAATAGTAAATACCTGGCACCTGCTGCAGGGTGTAACAAAAAGCCAAAGAAACTTCTCCTTACAGAAACAAATGAGAAAGACTCTGGCTCTAATTCTCAGCAGATCCTCGTTCCAGTCCTGTGCTGACCTCATCCCGTTGTTATGAGCCTGGAAACTGACTGCTTTGCAAAATCAGATGTGCGTCCTTTCTCCATGAACTTTCTCTGAATCTTTACTCCTCAAATTGTCAAGATGCTTGTCGAATGATCAGTGTACTCTCCCTTCCAGACAGTTAAGGATCCTGGAAGGAACCACATCTGCCTTAGTCTAGAAAGAGCAGCTGTATGCTCATGTTCTCATCCAATACTGTACCTATCCCTGGGGAATTCAAGAATGAGAAGTTGCTAAGACTCTGAGAATGCATCAGGCCCTAAAGTCTGTGCTGGAGAGGAGGTGGGGAGAGATGTTTACCCAAAGCATAACACACATACCTTGATTATGGACCTGCCAACACAGCCTCCCCTCTCTCTGGCTTTGCCCTGTAGACGCCTAAGGGAAAAACAGCTCCCAAAAGTCACATGTTGCACATCACTGCTTCTGACCCAAGTGGTCATGCATCTTGTACCCATTATGCACAGACAACATAGCCCCCTGGGGGTCTAGCACACCACTGAAAAACAGAAGCTGTCATGCTGTTTGATCGCTTCTTCAAAAGGCTTGATTCCTCTGATGGCATGGCCCAGATTCCCAGCAGGACTTCTCTTCCTGGGGCTGGTTCCAAAAGTCAGCCTTAATCACTAAGAGGAGATTGAGGTCTATTAATTTAGAGGCTGTGAGTGACCTCCACAGTGGCATCCTGGATAGTGGATGGGGCAACAGATGGTTTCCCCATTAAGATAGCCTGTTCCTGGCCTTTGCTTTATTTCCTCCCAACAATCTGACAGCAGAACTGGTCTGTGTGCAGAAGCCAAAGTCATCTCCTTTGCAGTTTCCCCCATGACTCAGGCAGTACTTGCAGGGGCTGGGCAGTGGCAGCTCAACAGACCTCAGTTGGAAGAATGAGCACAAGGAAACAAGACTCCAGGCCAAAGACCTCCCTAGAGAAACCAGGTGGTGGGAGGAGAAGAAGGCTGGGAAAGTAGGAAGTTCATCTCCAGGAAGGGCCTAGCTCTGCCAAATGGGTTACTGTGGAAGACTCCAGCTCCAGCCTGTGGGCGCCAGACCAGCTTTGAGTGGCCATTTGGAAACAGTAAAGAGCAAGAGCCCCAGAGGTAACCAAGGATTCTGTGCCATCGCCAGAATGCTGTGGTTATGATAATGACAAAACAAGAGTGAGGCACAGATTCAAGTTACAGCCCCCAAAATCAGAAGATACAGGTCATTTGGTTGGCCCTTTTACTCCCAGCCTCCTGTATTTAAGAAATTTCAATAATCCCAAAACTTTACAGTGCCCAAGCATGTCAACGCCTATGAATCTAAATGTTCACAGATTCATAGCTTCTTTGAGATAGAATATCAGGTAAAGACCTGAAAAAGGCAGAGCTGCTTTCCTGGTCTGGGTCCATATTTCTAATCCCAGTACTCAGTATCTTTCCAACCCTACAGCTGGAGTCCCTTGACTAAGCTCATTTCACTGCAATAAGGCAGAAGCTGTTAGAGCCCTGCACTCAAGTGCAGTCCTAGGAATTTTAGTGAGTTCCGAAGCTGAGCACCTGAGCGATCCTGTCTGCTCTGCTCCACAGCATCCAGCTGGGCAAATGGGTCACCCTCTGCTAATAAGCCGTTTTCCCAGCTCAGCTCCAAGTGAAACTCCACTTGAAACTCCAAGTGAAACACTCCCAGCCTCAAACAAGTGCCCTACTAAAATGCCTGCTCAGAATGAACTGCAAGCCCTCAACAAGGTCCAGCAGAGAAGGATATGGAAGAAGCAGCAATGAAGGAGGGATGCTTACTTGAGTCAGACCTTTCTCTGCAACCCATAAAATAAGCCAGTGATGCCCTTCGTCCCAATCCAGGTTTTCCTGGCCCAGGACAGAGAGAGGATAACATGTTACCTGCGAGAAATGTAGCAGACGCTGACCCTGGATCATCTTCCAGTTCTACAGCCAGGGAAAGGAACCCTCTGAGATGGTGTCGAGAACTTAGATGCCCTATACAAGACTGGCGGGCTTTCCTGCCCTCTCCAACGCCATCCTCAAAGCGCCTCCTATCGGCTTTGAAAACAAACTACGGCTGGGGCGGCAACTTCCTGGGTTCCGGCCCCTCAGCGATTGATCCGGGAGGCGCTGATTGGTCGCGTCAGGCCAACACCTTCGGAAAAATCAGGCTTTCCTACAACCGCCCTGAAGCTCGAGAGCAGGACCTCTGCAGAGCCTAGGAGAGGGCTCTTCCTGGAAGTTTCAAAGTTGGAGTCGGAAGAGATAAACGGAATTCAAATTTGGGGGTACTGCACAGCACAAAGGGGATTTGGAGAGCTAAAGGCGGTAACCCTAAGAGAATAGGGCTGTTTCCAAAGAGGTGACAAATTAACTCACCTGCCTGGTGAAGAGGATGGCGGTATCCCAGTACTCGGGGTGCTTGTCGCTTACTTTGTTCAGCTTCTTCTGCCAGGCGCAGAAGTTGCGCAGAGTCAGGGCTGCATTGCCGGTGACCTTGGGCCCGGTGTCACGGTCTCCAAGAAGCAGCACCTTGACTACAACGATGTTGATGGGGTTCAGAATGCTGGGATGGCGGTAGAGTCGCGCCGCGGTGGCCAGCAGCGTCAGCAGATAATGCTCCAAGTCCGCGCCGTGGAACTTAACCATTGACTCGTCTGCCACAACCAGCGTCTCCACGTAGCGTGGGATAGACACGAAGCGCTTGGCGCGCCGGGACCTGCGCGGGCTGTGACTCTCCCCCAAGCCTGTCCACCGCGGCTTGTAAGGGTCCAAGGCCCGAAGGATGGCGGGGTTCCAGCCCGAGGCCACCCCACAGCGAGAGGTGGGGTCTCCGGAAAGCCCGCCGGGGGCACCCCGACGCTGGAGAAGGTGTGCGCCCTGGCTGTTGCGCTGCGCCGCGGGCGCGCTGGCATTGGGCAGCGGGCTAATCACATACTCCGCGCCTCGGTAGCCGAAGGCTCCACGTAGCCCCCCGCACAGGCTAACAGCGGCAAACGAATCTGGTTCAGCGTTCACGTTCCCGGAGTAGAAGCAGCGTCGCAGGTCTAGAGAGCTGCCGGTGAGCCCCTGGAGGGGGACGCCCAGATACTCAGTGGCGAACGAGGGAGCCAGAAACTGAGCATCCGGCGTCAGGTGTAGATAAAAGTCCTCCTGAAATGCTGTGATCTGAAAAATCAGTCCCTGCTCCCCGGAGTCCTCGGGGCCCGGCCGGTAGTAGTGGCGGCCGTTGATGTCCGGGTCCAGTCGGATGGGAACGACCACCTCCCGTTCTGGCTCGGAGCTGCCAGCAGGTCGCCCGGCGAAAACCAAGGTTAAGATGCCCAGCAAAAGCATGGCGCCGAGCAGCGCACAGACGTACTCTAGAAAGGGGCTCGGCCCGACTTCCCCGCCGCCAGCACGGTCTCTTTGCAGCCTACACACCAAAACCACCAACGCTTCGGGACAGTCAGCAGCTCCCTGAAAGGAGAGCCAACCAAGGCAGGGAGACTCCTCCCAGAACAGCTAGGGTGCACCCGGCAGCCTGCGCCTCCTACCTGTGCCTTCCAGCAAAGAGCGCCCTGGGAGCTTAAGTACAATCGCTGTCAAGTGCAAGGACGAAGATTTGCAGCGGAGAACTGGCGGGAGGTGTCGGGCTGCTTCTCGCAACAGCAGCCACTCGCAGCGCAGCGAACCAGGCGCTGGGCGAGCCTATTAAAGGCCCCCTCCTCTCTGGACTGCCCAGTCAGCGCCCCTCCCCTCTCAACCCTCCCAGCCTCCCAGAGCTCGCAGCCCCGGGCCTCCAGGGGCCACCGAAGAACTCGGTCCCGCCTCCAGAGCCGAGAGCCATTTGGCGGGGAGGGAGTGGCGTTTAGCTGAGGCGGAGGCGTGGGCTGGCCAGGGAAACCAGTGCTGGTGTCTCGATTCGCATTTTGCCCTAGGTTATACCCCGTGCCAGTAACATCAGTTACTTCTGTCGCTGGTGGACATCTGTGCATCCTCCAATTTTAGCCTTTATAAACCTCAAAGCAGCTGGGTTTAGGAATTAAGAATGAAGACACCACTGACCTCTCTCCCAGACCCAACTCATCCCTTCTGTTGCAAAGTCCCTGCTGTTTCTTAATTACAGAGTACCCTGAAAGATCCAGAATCCCCTTACCTGCTACACACACCCCTATAAATATCCTATTGTCAGAAGAGCAACTTCCAAGAAACAAGGAGAGCCCGCGTGGAACCCAGAGCTTCCCAGGGCCAAGGTCTACCCTGGGGGCAGTGGTGTGTTGAATAGCTAGTACAGACCACTAAATGTTCAGGTATTTTTCTAGTCAGCTGTTAAACAAGGTCATTATTAATAAAATACATAAACTTGCAATTAAATAATTTGTATTTTAAAGCAAAGTTGATAAATACCCCAAACCCACCACTTCCTAGTCATTTGATTATTGTCTATGGTCTTGACATCCCCTAACATTTCACAGCTCCCAGGAAAGATAGCAGAGGGAGGTGGAAATAAATGGAGACACTAAATGGCCAGCTATTCTGCATCTCCCCATTCAGGAACATCACACTTGAAATTCATACTGTTGTGTAGCAAATGCTTCCAATCAGAATTGAAGAGGACAGATTGAGGTCTTGGTAAACATTAATTAGCACCCCTGTTTGCAGAGAGGATATAGAGAGCAGTTGCTGGGGCTGCAGGGACAAGAGAAAGGGTGTCTTCCTATCAGGGAAGGGTTCAGGGTTTAATGGATAGTAGAAAAACCAGGCAATGCATCCTCCATAAGATTGTCCCATTTGATCCTTGACCAAGTGATAGGGCACTGGAGTGGGAAGTCAAGTATGTAACAGGTTGAGAATACACAACAGTGCCATAAATTCCCATCTAGTTTGTAGAAGACCATTAATGGCTCAAGAGCCCAAGTTTCTCCTTACCTCTCTTGTAGAATTCACTTAATTCTCTGACAAGAAAGGAAAGGAGAGGAAGGAGACTTTTCTAGTCTCTCCTGATGCCTAGAAAATCTTTCAAGAACCTAATGGGGGAAACAGAAGAGGGGATGTGCAATGATTTTAAGCAAAAGAGGGGTAGATTGGAAGAATTTGGGAGTTGTTTTTTTAGAGAAGTGGCTGCTCAAGTAGACCACTCTAGTGCTGAAGAAAAGGAGAAAGCTGGGTCTAGTCCATTAATGAAGTGTACTTTCTGTCCATTATCTTCTCCCCATAAGGATTCACTCTTGGAAGAACCCCTTGGGCCTTGGAACAGGAAGACAGTACAGATGTACTGAACTCTACTAGGCTCCCTCCTTAATTGAGGCAGGAAGAATTGAAATTCATGATGTGAATGAATAAGAGTTGGTGTTTATACTTTGTAAATGAAAAGGAGAGTACACATATGGGAGGATTGTGTGTGAGAGAGAGGAAGTTCTAGTTTATAAGGGCCCTGTGTGTTTGAGTGTTCAAAAAAGGACTGTAATTAAAGAACAACTCAAACAACCAAGAGCAATCATAAGTCACTTACTAAGGGCAAGCAATTGTTTCCTACACTCAGCAGTTTTAATGGCAGGTTACAAATTTTCCAAACACATTTTACATTCACTCTGATGAATGGATTCAGGGAAGGCCTCCAGGGTGTCAATCAAGATCGCAGGTCCAGGAAGAGGAAGCCCCATCTCCATCCAAGTACGTTGGTCTCACTGCCCCCATCACAGCCCAACTGATCTCATCCCTGAACACAAAGACTGACCACCTGGACTTACTCAAAGGCTGTAGCATGTATTGCACACTTACTGTGTGCTAAACATTGCACCAAGAGTTTTGTGTTTATTGTCTTATTTCACACTTGTCTTTCCCCTTGGGAACCTGTAGTTCCATCCAATTACTTTTACCAGAGATTCCTAGCCAGAAATTAGGATGGAAAGATATGCTGCTATAATGTACAGAAAGCCCTCAAGTCAAAGAATTCATGATCCACACTCCCATTTCCAATTACTGCTCTGATTCTTGGACTCTGGATATCCTTATCAAAAGAGAAAGGATCACAGCTTGGAAGGCTGAAACAGGAGGATCATGAGTTCAAAGCCAACCTCGGCAATGGTGAGGTACTAAGCAACTCAGTGAGACCCTGTATGTAAATAAAATACAAAATAGGGCTGGGGATGTGGCTCAGTGGTCAAGTGGCCCTGAGTTCAATCCCCAATACCCACCCACCCCCCAAAAAAGAGAAGGGATCATCCTAGATTGGAGGTCTTTAGTCAGAGAACAGTATCTGAATCCTCTGCCTCAGTAACACCTAAGGCCATTCCCGATCAGGAAGATGGCATGTTTTATTTAGCCCCTAGAATTTATCTTTATCTAAAACCATTTTTTGCTTGATTTTTACTTTTTCATTGACTGACGCCCTCCCCAGTCCCTGCTAGAATGAGAGGGGGATTCTGTCTCAGTTATTCCTCTATTATACAGGGCCTGACACAGTGCTGGGCACACAAGGGACTCCTATGAATATTGAATGAATAAATCAACCCACTTCTGTTTCGCAGCTTGGTCACTCACAGTTTGTAAAATCTTGGGTGAAATATTTCATCTCTAAAATGAATAAGGTTATCTCATGGAATTGAGGGCCTAACACACTACTCCCATAACAATTTATTTCCTACACCTCTCTGACAGAAACCTTAGCCTAACACCTACACCCAAAGCCCAGAAACCTCATTTCAGAACTGAGGCATCTGAGGTCCAGAGAGATAAAATGACTTGTCTAAGGCAATCCAGTCAGCTCTTTACTCATTTCATGAACTCTTTCCTCTTTATTCTTTGCCTGAACTTTGTCCTAACTAAGTTAGCTATCTTGGTGGCTTCATGCTGCTATTTCTAGATGCATATCTCTATGTAAGACATTTCTCTTGCATAGGAGGCCCTCTCAACCTTGTCTATGTCTGACTGTAGATGACACTTGATTGAACTCATACAGTTCTGGTTGTTCCTTCTTTTCCTAATTCCTTTTGGCTTGTATGTATTCCATTTCCAATATGGGCATGTTCACTTTAAACTTGCTTGCCCTTTGCTAATAATTTAACATTGAACCCTTTCCCTTAAGCTCAGCTACAGCCACTCTGGCCAGGAAACTCATCAAAAGTAGGTCTCCATCCCCTTTTATGTTGGTTTTCATGACTGTTCTCAAAACAGGTATTGAGTACTCAGCTGATCTTGTTAGGTTCAAGAGGTTCCAGGCAGAAGATCAACCCCCAAAGGCACTGAGGCCAGAGGGAGGGCGATTTTACTTCTTTCAGATCCTGATGATTCACCATTATTGAAGCCAAATGCCCTCTGCCAATCTGTAACATCAGCATTCACGAGGATCTCCCAAATGAAAGAAAAAAATCAAGGAGAAAGAAGTAGGGGTTACAGGGGCAGGCATCATAATCTAGACAAGATTGTAATGGAAAGGAAAGTGGTTGGAAGAAGTCTCCCAACTCCTCACATCAGATATTATAAATCATTGACTTACCATGTTGGGATTTAAATCAGGTTTTATACAGCAACATGAAAACGGGTTTATGTATTTATCAATTTATCAATTTTTTTGCTTTATGTTTTCTTTATCATTATATGTGAAAGATCCTGAAAAGTCCCAGATATGTTTCATCCACTCTTTATGGAACCGGTACTACAAAGATGGTCAAAGCAGACAACACCTAGCAGGCACAGGCCTTGGGGAACCTCTTGGAATGCTTAGCAAATGTTAACCTACAGAGCCACCATCATCCACTGGCAACCACAACTGCTGGAGCCCTTAGCCAATCTTATTCTAGATGTGGAGACAGCTGAAGCATCTGGAGATTCATCTAAGCACCCATGAATTATAGTCCTGGGCCCGAGTCCATTCTTCATTTCTCAGAGGAAATACTTAACTCTATTTTTTCCCCTTCAGCCTCCCACTCTGTTTTTCCCCCACTCTGGGGCTAGAATGCAGGTAGAAGTCCCTCTGATATTTAACTTCTGTGCTTATTCCCTTGAACACTAGAGGGTCAGAATAAAGGGTCCTTATTTGACTTTGACAAACTCAATAAATAATTCCAAGCTATCTCCTCCTTCCACCCTGAATCCCCCTTATACAGTTTTAAATAATAGCCCCCATTCTCGTATCTCAGATTCCCCAATTCAGTCATTTATTTTATAACTTTTCACAAACACACCCTTCAGAGCTCTTGGCCATTCGATATATAGATGTACCTTTGACCTTAGTGCTAATTGAGGGTGAATGCCTAGAACTGAGACAACATTAATGCTAAATCCTCCACTCCTATCTAAGGATTTAGAAAACCACTAGTTTTTTTCTGCCAAACAAACTTCTATAACATCTACTCATCTCAAATGCCCCTTTCCCCTTCCTTATCAGCATCCTAATAATACTTTCAAGATCAAACTTGACCTTGAGCCTCAGGCTCCACTCCAGACAATGATAAAGGATCACTTCTAGATTCCTCCACATCAGATGAGGCTCCAAGACAAAATTCATCATTCCCCCTAACTATCATTCCCCCTAAGTATCCATTCTTCTTCCTAATAAGCACTTGACACATACATATTATGTGATTTATTAATGAGATCATTTATCCTCTCACTTTGTCCTCACAAATACACTTGGGGAGAGGAATAGTGGGACAGGAACTCACATCTCCACTTTGACCAAGAAAACCTAAGGCTCAGGCTGGGGTTGTGGCTCAGTGGTAGAGTACTTGCCTAGCACATATGAGGCACTGGATTCAATCCTCAGCACTACATAAAAATAAAAATAAAAATAAAATAAAGGTATCTTGTCCATCTACAACTAAAACAAAAAGAAAGAAAAACACCTAAGGCCCAAAGAGTTTGAATGACTGAAAAGAAATCAGTTTGATTGTAAGAAGCAGGATTCAAACTGCAAATCTCAACTTGTATTAAGTTCCAGCCCTGGAGACTTCCCAGACCTCAGCTGCCTTTCTTCTGGCATGGACCACCTCATTTCCACCTTCATTAGCTCATACTCGCTCACCTATCCATGCCATTATATCCTCCCAGCCATACAGTGCTCTTCCCAGTCTTCTACATTTTCCCTTCTCGTACTCCTTGAACACATACTCCAGAGCTAACTTTAGGGCTGGGGTTGTGGTTCAGTGGTAAAGCACTTGTCTTGCACATGTGAGGCACTGGGTGTGATCCTCAGCACCACAGAAATAAATAAAGGTAAAAAAAAATAAATTAAATAAAGGTACTGTGTCCATATACAACTAAAAAAATGTATATAAAATTCTTTTTTAAAAAAGAGCTAATTTTAATGTGATTTATAAGAATCCAGTGAATTGCCTTTAAGCTGTACTTTCTTTGGATCAACAATTAACATGATGGTCCTAAGTGACTTGGTCTACTGCGAATTCATGAAGAAAACTCATAATAAAGGGACAGTATTTAATGGGTATTATAAGAGCATATTTTTCTATTGTATTCATTTTCACTTCTGTGTACTGTGACACTTAAGGGGACCCAACTCACTGAGATCAGCATGGATCACCTGGGCTCCAATGCAAAGATTCTTAAATCATTTGGGGATCTTGGAGAATGTCATAAACACTGTGGAACTTCATGCCTGAAGAAACATCCAGATACATACACAAAAAAAAATTTCCATAATTTTGGAAGATTTGTAGCTTCTCAGAAACCCATTCTTCTAAGTTTAGCCAGACCTGCCTGTGCCCAAAGAGGAGGAAAAGTCTCCTCTCCCACAGAGGACAAGTTATTAGTACTTGAAAATCAGAAAAGCTGTTCCAGACCCAAGTTCTTATATGATGGAGAGATTAGGAGAAGCAAATAGCCTAGCTCAATGCCCAAACTGCAGGTCAGCAAGCCAGGACCCAGCCTCAACTCTAATTTGATGTTGTTTTATTTGGGGGTGTTAGCTAAACAACCCAGCCTCCTGGGATTTTGAATTCCTGATTCATGAAAGAGGAAGAATGTTCTTATTATCATGAGTAACAACATATTGAACTCAAAGAGTGAACAGCATTGTTTGGGACTCTTGTAATTAGAAAGTATAATGCAGTTTCCACCCTAATCTGGAGTTTTCAATTTATTTGATTTTTTCTGCAAAAAAAAAAAAAAAAATGAGGTAAGTTGCAGGTTCTTGCTCTCTTCATTCAGGTAAAATTAGCAGGTAGGCATGTTGCCTGGGCAAACCCATAGTGAGCAAGCCCTGTCTGTGCCTGGCTCCTCCATTCTAACCTACCCAGCATGCCCTCCTGACCTCCTCACTCCACACCCCATGCTTGGCCCCATCACCACCATGTTTTCCAGTTCTTCTAGTTGTTCTAGTTCTTCTCACGCATCTTCACTCTCTTTTCTCAAAATTCCTGCCAGCATCTCATTTACACTAAGGTGAAAATAACTGATAACAGCTCTAAAATGTTTCCCATTCATATATATTTATACCTTAAAAGCTTCCAAGTCTTTTTCAAAGTTCTGATGGTAGAATTCCAGACAGCAGTCAAGCAAGAACAGTCTTTAAAAGGGGAGGAGGCAGAAAGGGGGTGGTAAAAAGACCTTTCCAGGCAAGATGGCCATTAACAGTTATACAGGTTGTGCACAGCACAGCACTAAGGGGCATATTCTCATCTACAAGGACCCCCGGAAATAAAACACATAAACAGCAACTGATTCCATCTACTAACCCTGATCTCATTCATCTGGTGCTTTTTTTTTTTTTTACCCCAACAAGACCATGATGGATGGGCTTTCACTTAGTGAGCTACTGCCCTCATTTTTTTGCCTAGTGTCTCATTTAGAAATGTTGGGTTGAACACTTTACCTCTCTAACCCTCTCTTTTACTAACCTAGTCAATGCTCATTGCTTCACTTAAGTGTTCATGCCTCTCTGGAAGTGGGGAAGCAAGCAGGCATGAGAATGAACTTCATGGATGGCTGAGGTGAGATCATGAATCCAAAGTGGCAGATAAAATTTACAACTGAGCACCAATAACCCAATGTGCATAAGTCTTATAGATGTGAGTTCTCTCTAATCCTCAAGGACATTGGAAATTAAAGGGGCAACAACTCTGCAATAAAGAAGAACGTAAAATGTGACACATATACACAATGGAGTTCTACTCAGCCATAAATAAGAATGAAATTATGTCATTAGCTGGTAAATGGATGGAACTTGATGGAGAACATCACACTAAATGAAATAAACCATGCTCAAAAAGTCAAGGGTCAACTGTTTTCTGTCCTATATGAAAGAGAGAGAGAAAAGAATAAATCAGAAAGAGATCACTAGAGGAAAAAGACCAAGAGGGGTAAGAGGGAGGGAGGGAGAAGGGGAGTGCTGGGGAGTGATATTGGCCAAATTATATTGTTATGTTGTGTGCACAAACAGATACGTAACAACAAATCTCATCATTATTTACAACTGTAATACACAATTTAAAATGTGAGGGAGAAAGGATCTCATGAAAATAAAAGAGAGACCAATGGAGTAGAGTAATGTGATTGAGAGGGGAGGAAGGAGGGGAAGGCATGGGGAAATATTGCAGAACAAAGTCTAACAAATTACACTATATCCATGTCCAAATATACCACAGTGCAAATGAATCCCGTTTTTATGTATAATTACAATGCACTAATTAAAATAATATAATAGAAAGGAGTAGAGTAGAGCAAGCAGAACAGGGGGAGAGAAGAGGGGAGGAAAAAAGAAGGTCCTGGAGAATAAGATTGATCAAGTTATATTATGTGCATGTACAAGTATGGCACATCTAATTCCACTATTATGTATAATTATAATGCACTGATTTTTAAAAAATATAATATATAATATAAAACTAGCATTTGCACCAGGCCGATCATGGAAGAAGAGCTGCTCTGACTGTGCTGGCTGCAGGTCACCCTCTCTCTGCATGAGGGTCCCAGAGCAAAGACCTAGGTAGTCAGCATATCCTGCTGCTTTCCTACCTTGGGTTCCCCCATGTACTGCTGAAGTCAGATGTCATCTCCTCCTATGAACGTTCTGACATTCTGCCTTCCCTCACTTCCTCCTCCCTGTCCCTCCATGCAGCCGCTTTTGTCCCTATGGAGAGCCAAATGGTGACAGGATATAGTAATGTCACTTCTTAGCCAATCTGGCAGAAGCATCCCAATAATTTGTCCAATGCTACAAAACTGTGGTTGGTGAGGATCCAAAAGTCAAGTCACTCTGAAGAAAGATTCCTCCTTTCCTCCCCTTTTCTCCCTGAACTAATCAGGAATCTCTTCCTTCATCATATCAGGACATCCCATTCTGATATTTTGAATCTGCCAGTAGACAAACTAGAGGACACATGTAGATCACAGAATCCATCTGGGTAAAAGTCAATGTATTCCATAAGGGAAGGGTAAGGGTACCTACTGCATCTGGAAGGAGTCCAGGTGTGAGGAGACAAGGGACAGAAAGGATGGTGATTGGATGAGCAGATGTCACCTCTGTTCTTAAAAATGTGAAAAGAGGTAGGAGGAATAGGGCAAGCTGAAAACATGGGTAGAATTTTAAAAAGAAGATCTAATTGCACTTCAACTATTCTCGTGTCCACATTTGATTCCCAAATATGTACCTCTATCCCCCATCACTGCCTGAGTTTCATTCCACATACCTGTGTCCACCTAGACATCCTAGATGGTCCTTAAGAAACCTAAAACCAAACTTTTTTCCTCCCCATATGCACACATGCAAAACAACACACAGGCATGATGCGTCACCTCCCCTCTCCATGAGGCCAATGGCATCTCTCTTCACCTCATCCCTCATCTCTCTTCCTTGACCCTCTGAATCTGTCACCTTTGCTAACTCAAAGGGACTCCCAAATCCTCCCATCCTCATTGCTATCACCAAGCCCAGCCTAGCACTACCTCCTGCAACCTATCCTAACAGGTCTCCATTCAAACTCTGCCTTCCTGAAATTTGTATTCCACATAATTGCTAGGGTGATTTCATAAAGGACAAACACATTCATGTCCCTTCCCTGCTTAAAAATCTTGATTGTATCGCATTGACACCTGGAAAGAAGTTCATAGTCCCCAACACAATGAATATACCCTTTTGCACACCGGCCCCAACTGGCTTTTCCATCTTGGTCACCTGCCACTCCTCTGCTGTCCCTTCCACAGCAGATCTGCAAGACTCGTTGAATTCCTTCTTGTTCTCAGACATGTCAGGCCCCTTTCATGTCTCTGTTTTCTTGAACCTGCGCATGTGTCCACCTTCGTGAATTTTCTCCCTCCAGTGCCTAGCAAACTCCTACTCATTCAGTAAAGACCAACAAAAATACCACTCGAATGAAATCTTTCCCAACCAGCCATCTGCCTGTCAAATCACAGTCATCACTACTCTCTTTGGGCACTCATAACTTATTAACTAGTTCCAACAACAATCCACATACCAGGCTTTTGCGTACAGCTTTATTCTTGTACTTGTGACCTTAGATGATAGTTAGCTATTTCACTTTCTCTTTCACCAGACGACAAGGTACCTTGATGAAAGAGTTGATCAGAATACAGGAATTATCTTTTGCATTTCTTTACCCCTGGTGCGTGGTACCATTTCTGGCACATAGTAGGTTTATGTAATGACTAAAAGTGAAGATGCAAGAGAGAGGGAACTGAGAAAGGAAGGCAAGAAAAAATCAGAAAGAGAAGAAAATTGAATTAGGTTCAAGAAAACAATGGAGAGGTGGGAGCCAAAAAGATGGGAGAAGCGCAAGAAAAATGAGAAAGAGGAAAATAGAAAGATGTACATAACCTCATCTATCACCACCAAAATGTGTGTGTGTGTGTGTGTGTGTGTGTGTGTAGTTGAATAGGTAGTTTTATGTATCCTCACACATACATAAGGCAAAGAATCAAAATGTGCCTTCAGTATTTGAAGCCTCAATACTAACAAAAATGCTTTCCCAGGCAAGCACACCAGGCCACATCCGACCCTCCTCCTTCCTTCCTCTCCTGCCACTTGGCCCCTCTCTTCCTAAGTTCTGATGTATTCTTTCTCCATCACTTTGTGAGGCAATTAGAAAACAGCTTCACATTTCTTAGATAAGTTTACATAAGGTGAAACCCTCTTATGCAAGTCACTAAACAGGACTAAATTCTAAATATTTGAATTCTTCCATAATGGAAGGTTCTTTTGCTGAAGAAAATTAAATACTAAAAGAAAAAGGTCAGAATGAGGATAAAATGATCCATGGGTTAATGAGGAAGCTGAAATACATCAGCATATCCCACTGCACTTCGGAGACCCAGATTCAGCTATTAGCCCTGCCTCCAGACAGTTCTGGTCCTTGGTCATGTCATTCTTAGATCCCACTCTTCAGGAGACAGTGGAATTAGACATGATGTCAAGAAAACCCTGGACTGAGAACCCCCATTCTATCCCTGCATCTCATGCCAACCAGCTTTGTGATTCTGTTTAAATGATATCCTCACAGGTCTCAATTCCCCATCTGTAAAGTGAAGGGTCTCAAAAAGGCATCTCTTAGCTCCCATCCCCTTCTAATATCTGTGTTCCTTTTTAAAATTCTCTAATACCAACAAGCAGGATGAGACTCCAGGTAGAGTGGACTGCCAGGAAGACTGTTCTGAAAAAAAAAAAAAAAGAAAGAAATAACCCCTATGATCTAAGGAAGTGAGATCAATGGACAGTTGAACAATTTGCACTAAGTATAGATGCCTAAATGCAAAAACAAAAAATTAGGTTTCTTAGCCAGAACCAAAAATAATCCTCCACTACTCTAGAATACATGAAAATTAAAATAAATGGGACCTTTCAAGTCTTACAATATCATCTCCCACTCAATCCAAGAATCTTCTTTTTGAACACCGCTGCAGCTGTTCCCTGTCATTGCTTGATTACTTCCAAGACAGAGGTGCAAGCAGGGGTAGGTAATACAATTACTGAGGAAACCTGGTATGTGTCCCTGGCCTCCCTCATGCTAGGCTCACAGAATTTGAAATTCTACTCTTAGTTGTCTATTTCTGTTGGTTCTCCTTCCTTGAGTCTCTTAAAATTCAAACATTCCTAGTAGGTAGTACTTACTATCAAACTTTTCTGTTCATGAGAGCAGAAAGTTAGATTTAAAGAGCCTTGGGCAGCTCTAAAAGAAGGGAACTTTTGAGGATGAGAGGAAAGGCAACAAGATTAACTCCAGGTATATGTGATGATGATGATGGTGGTGATGGTGGTAGTAGTGGTGATGATGGTGATGGTGGCGGTAATGATGGTGGTGGTGATGTTGTAGTAGTGGTGATGTTATGGTGGTGGTGGTGGTGGTGGTGACGTGGTAGTAGTAGTGATGTTATGCTGGTGGTGGTGATAATGATGATGGTGGTGATGTGGTAGTAGTGGTGATAATTATGGTGGTGGTGGTGGTAGTGGTGATAATGATGGTGGTGGTGACATGGTAGTGGTCGTGATGATTATAGTGGTATGGTGATTATGCTGATGGTGGTGGGGGTGGTGATAATAATGATGGTGGTGGTGATATTGATGATAGAAAACAACATCTATCTATGCTTTTATTGCCAATAATTCCTCTTAGCACTTACATTCTAATTCATTGTAAATACTTTTATAAAACTGCGTAGTTTTTACAGCAAGTCCCTTGACCTTGAGTAAACACTCTCCATCCTTAAGATTTCAGCTTCTTTCCTTCATCTCTCTTTTCTTTCCTTCTAAAATAGGATAAATAAGTGCAATTTTGTAAGTTGGTTGCAATAGCTATACATATGTGTGTGTTTGTGTGTACATGTGGTTAAGTAGAGATATATATCTCCACTTAACCACTTTTACATAGAACCAGAAATGATTCAGCAGTTAATGAGACCCATTGTTCAAGGAGATTTTCAATGTCTCATAGCAGCTATAAAAGGAAAATGTGACAAGGTTCCCATCTAGTGGTTAAAGTCATTAGTGAATTGGGGAAAACACTGCTCCTACCAATGATTAACCAGGTATACGGAAACAAAGCCCTTCTCACGAAGGAGCACATCCCAGCTGCTGCTGGAGGTGTCTCAATTTGGCCAGCTTTCCTAGTCTGCCTGATAATTTGAATTGAGAGGCACTGACCTGATAAAGACTAGAAATCAAGGTAAAGAAAGGGATAGTAGGACAGAGTGCAAGTTACTTTAAATAACTCAGCTTTTTATTTGTACATTTTTTTTTCACACTGGGGTGCTTAACCCCTGAGTCACATCCCCAACCCTTTTTATTTCTTATTTTGAGACAGGTTCTCATTAAGATGCTTAGGGCCTTTCTGAGTTGATGAAGCCGTCTTTGAACTTGTGGTCCTCCTGCCTCACCTCCCAAGTGGCTGGAATTACAGGTGTGCATTACCACACCCAGCTTATTTGTACAATTTTGAAGGACTGCATTCTTAGTCTTCAATGATGCTATAGAGAAGGCTACTTTTTGAGAAAGCTGCTGAGATAAGGAAGGGGAAAGGAGGAGAAATACCAAATTCTAATAGTGCCATCTTCTGGCCATATGTAGTGAGGCACACATGACCTTTGCTCTCAAATGTGGTCATTTTTACTGCATATAACACTCAAATGTGCAAGTAACTCTTACTGGCCAGTTACAGTAATAATCACAGATTATAATCATAGCAGTGTTCTACATGGAATCCTAGGCAGAATTCAGACTGTAACTTGAGCAGGGACCACCACATGCAAATTTGGGTATGCAATACTTGACAGTCACCAAAAATACAAGTGACAAGAACAAAAAGGTTGTTTGTGCCTGTGGTTCTCAGTATATTAAAATCAAAAGTCTTGTTAGCAAACAAGTCAATGTCAATATTGCAGTAAAGTCTATACCAGATTTGCTTCTCAGTGATACAGATAACAGAATTGGGGGTGTGCCCATTGAGGATACTTGTACAAACAGCAGCCAAACGAAGGTTTTAAAAAAAAAAAATGAATCAGTAGCTGGCATCTTGCAGGGATTTGCACTGAAAATGGCCTAAAGATATGAATTAATGGGATGATATTGGAAAAATTATATCGTTATATTGTGTGCATGTACAAATATGTAACAATAAATCCCACCTTTATGTATAACAATAATGCACATAATTTTTAAATGGTGGGAAAAATATGAATTATTGTTTTTCCAAATATCCATGAAGTTCCAGAAGATAGAATGTTTAGAACTAAGAAAGAATCTAGTAGCTAAGATGCACTGGAAAGTTTGCATACACACAGGTGGTTATAACAAAAACCTGCATGCCAAACAGAATACAAGATAAATGTCAACACAAAGGTGATGTCCAAAATCAGACTTTGCCTGTCCAGGGTATATGATATCTTAATAAGACCAAGAAATCCTTTTTCTATTGTAGTCAATGCAGAGCTTTGGTCATGGCAAAACAGCAAAAATAATAGAAAATGGACATAAATCACGACACAAAAGCATATGACTTTGTTTAGAAAGAGTTCTGTTCATATTTCAGTGCTATAACAGACTTCTGAGAGAAGTTATCTATTTCCTTCCTTGAGACCTTTAAAAAATGGACAGTGAAAGAGATTGCCCCAATGAATTTCTAGGGTCCAGGTCTATAATACTGTGATTTAATCCTTGGTTTTACTCAAAGAACACTAATTCTGTGTAGGATATTCTCTCCAGAAAAAAAAATCATCTGTTTAATTAGCAATGGTTAAACAACCTATCACTCACTAGCTAGGTGATTCTAAATAAGTTATCTAACCTCTCTAAACCTAATTATTTACCTGCAAGATGCTTTTTTCAAAGAATTTCATCATAATTAAATGAGAAACATTTGTGATCTATGTAGCATGATGGCCAGTCCACAGCAAGTACTCAAAAGATGGAAATTATTACTGATGAGTAAATGAAAATTAAATTAAATTAAAATGTCTAGTCCACAATTAGCATTCAGTACTAATGTAGAGGTAAGAATTGCAAAGGATACTTTAAAGCAAAACAGTTTCTTTATCCTAATATGGGTGGTGCCATAGCATTTTAGAAAAAAAAAAAACATTTGTTACATGACTTCAGGTAAGTTGCTGAAACCCTGCTTTTCTCCTTCTTATCTGTATAATGCAAGTAGAAATGAATTAGATAACCAATTATGTTGCCTCCTTAGAGTTTTTAATTCTAGAGAATACGAGAATTTAGTACATACTAAAAATGTAGGCACTATATAAAACTCCAGCTATGAACTAAGAAATAATCAGTTAGCAATGGTTTACATTTATTAAAAGCTTAAAATTCACAATGGATCTACAGTATAAGCATCACAAACATAAAAGTTCTTTAATTATTTAGGTATTAATCAAAGAACAAATAACTACTAGATAATAAATTCAAAATGAAACGAAGATATTTTATTTCTTATATGGATTCTGTTTTGTATTCAGAACAAGAAATTATTTGAGTTTCTTATTCTATGAGAATCACACATACTGAGTCTAAATAATCTCATATTCCAAATTTGAGGAATACAAAGTAATGCTGTTTTACCTTGACGATTCAACAAACTTTTTTGAGCCAGCCAAATAGCAAATATTTTAGGCTTACTCAGCTCTACCCTTATATCTAAAAGCAACCAAAGAATCAATGAATGACTCCACATTCCAATAATTTTTCTTACATACAGTGAAATTCGAGTTTCATACCATTTTAAAGTGTCATTAAATACTAATATTCTTTCTATTTTTTTTTTAATTTACCACTTTAAAATGTAAAAACCATTTTTCACTTGTGGACTATACAAAAACAGGCAGTTTGTGCAGAATGTAGCCCATGGGCCATAGTTTGCCAACCCTTGCTGTAGTTATATTTTATAAAAGAGAGTGGTAATGTAGGAAATCCGGAATGCCCAATTGGGGTTTTCGCTAGTCAATGTGTTGGTGTTTGTTTTGCTGTATGAGCTTCATCTGCCACTCTTCCAAGGGCTTCCACTACAAACCACCCACTTTCTCCCTGATGCTGCAGCAAGGTCTGGGGTTAAGCATAGCTAAGGTAAGCCTGACACCTTGTGGTTACATTGCAAATGGCAGGCACCAACCTGGAAGTTACCAGCATGACAAGTTTTGGGAAAGGATAAATCTAGGGAAGGAGAGTCCTGCAGGTTTATGGGACAGTGAGCCAGCCAGCGGCTCACTATGTGGTAATGTGGTGGTAGTGATAGTGGTAGTTGATTGTGGGTAGTTGTTGACTAAAAGAAGCAAAATCAAGCCTACAGTTTGTTATCTGTCTTCTCCCTCCAAAAACAATTTCCAAATGGGAGCATTTCTATCTAAAATAAAAAAATATTTAAAAAAATAAAGGACCAACAACTTCCAAAGCCTCCTTCCAACTGGAGGTTCCAAAGACACTCCAGACTTTCGCTGGTATGGTTAAGTCTCCCACTTCCAACCATTACTATACATCCAGGAGGACAAATGGGAAAACTGGCCCCAAGTCTCCATTCCGCTCTTCTGTGATGCTCAAAAAAAGAGAACTTTCAAGGAGCTAATTACTGTTGGAAATAAGTTTTACTCGGGGAAATGGTGAATAAGAGGTTTCAAGAAAACAAAAACCTGTGATTGAAATGTCACAACAGTCCTGAGGGAATATGGATTACTCATTGTCTATGCAGGTCAGATTGTCCCAGAGTTATCACACTGTTGTGTTGGAATGAAGTGTTTTGCTCATTTTTAAAAAATGATTGAAGAGGTGTCTCTTTCCATCCCCTTGTCTCTAGGAGTGTTTCCTCCAAAACATCTTAAGACTCAGCTTAATCCTATCCTATAAGCTGTGCAGGGTTAGGAGATTCTGCACTACACTACACAGGATGCATAGTAGATTCACCCTTTTGTCTAATTCACAGCCATTTCTTTGTGTTGATGAGAAAGCAGAGTGGGGATTCTTAGGGAGGGCATATTTGGCAGGGCTTCTCCCCAGATACTATAGTCACAAAAGTATTTTTGTTGCTGTAAGGGACTATCCTTTGGAGGTAAGAAGCCTGAGAGTCCATGTGTGCTGGGCTTTCACAACTACAGAAAGGGATTAGGTGGGCTAAAAGAAGCAGGAATGACCTCAACTGTCAGTATCCCCAGCATAAGCAGAGAGCTGGGTAGCTGGGGGTAGGTGACCTGGCAATAGACTTAAGGGACCAGATTTTGGGGATCCCAATTAATCCTCCATACTGTCAACTCAGAGAAAGGACATAGAGGGGCTAAGTCTAGAGCCAGTATTTAGAGAATAGGTTTCTGAACCCAAATCTAAACCTGCACAATTAGAATTGGAGAGGGACACCAATGCTGAATTTTGTTGTCTTGAGACCATATCATCCCTCTTTTCCTGGGTTCCACTCTCTTCTCCAGGAAGAAGTGATGAGACAGAATGAATCAACCTCATACTGGTACCTGACCCTATGGGCAAGGCAGTAAAAGGGGACCTGTCACTTTTCCTGAAGTCCCTCAGATAATCAGCAGGACTGTATGGCAGAAGAAAAGCTGTAGTAGTGGTTGGAGTCCTGCTTCCTTTCTAGGGATGTGCTAACTTTCCCTCTGGGATGATTCCACTTTGCTGCTGACTTCGCTCTGGTTAACTTCCACTGTGCTGGATATCTGCCCCAGAACCCCCGGGAACACAGCTGTAAAGATTCGTAGATAACTTAAACAGATAGGGTTCTCTTAGGTTACGCAGTGGTTTTAGTGGAGAGAACGATTCAAATATGACCTTTCCACCTCCGACTTGTGCTTTACAATTAAAAAGATCTGAAATCTCCTAAGGCTTCTCTTTGGACAAAGGGGGATCTCCTCCGGAGTGATTGCAGGAACCTGAACACCTTCTCTCCGGCAGATCTTCCAAGGCTCTATCCTGGACACCTGGCCCCACAGGATGGAGAGGCTAGGGTCTCCCTAAGGGCTTTGCCTGAAGGCCTGTCCAGCATTGTAGGAGTTAATGTGGGTCCGCACGTGAATGGAAGGGGAAGAAGTTGGAATTGACGCTTCTCGGGGGCGAGAGGGGCGGGTCTCGCTGACTCCTGATTGGTTTTACATTTTGTCCAATTTTTTTCCCCTCCTCTCTCATTCTCTCACTCCCTCTTTTCAGCTTCCCTCTCTGACCCCAGGGGAGGGGAAACGGGAATAGTGAGAGATCAAAAATAAACCTCTTGTGTCAAAGCCGGGAAGGAAGTATAAATACGAAGGGCTCAGCAGCCCACTCGGTGCTTCCCGGAGAGTGGAGGAGGCAGGAGGCGGCTGCGCTGGGCGGACGCGGGGCTGGGGCGGAAGACCAGCGCACGCGGGTCGGGGCGCCAGCTGCTAGCGCTCAGCTCAGCGCGGGAGGAGCGGGCTGCGCAAGCCAGAGGGGCCGCCAGGGGACCGCGGCAGCCGCGCGCTGTGGCCGCCTGCTGCCACTGGCCGAGTGGGCCTTGCATCTGATTGATCTTTTTCCTGGAGAGAGCGGCTGGGCCACGCTCCTGCTACCAACACCTGCCCGCATCGGGCGGACTTCTTGAAAACTCTACGGTGCGCCTCAGCCAAAGCCCCCATGCTCCCCGATTCTGCCGCCGCCCGGTGGCAGGCGCTCATGCTGCTGCTCCTGCTGCTGCTGCCGTTGCTGCCGCTTGCCCGCGGCGCCCCAGCCGGGAGGGCGACCCCGGGGCCGACTTCGGAACTGGTAGTGCCCAAGCTGTTGTCGAGCAGCACCGGCGAAGTCACGTTCCACCTGTCCGCCTTCGGCAAAGACTTCATGCTGAGCCTGACGCCCGACCCCAGCTTCCTGGCGCCGGAGTTTAAGATCGAGCGTCTCGGGGACTCCGGCGGGTCCGCCGGGGGAGAGCGGGAACTACGCGGCTGCTTCTTCTCCGGCACGGTGAATGGGGTGCCTGAGTCGCTGGCGGCCTTCAGCCTGTGTCGCGGGCTGAGCGGCTCCTTCCTCCTGGCCAACGAGGAGTTCACCATCCAACCGCAGGGCACTGGGGACTCTCTGAACCGGCCGCACCTCCTACTGCGCTGGAAACTTGGGGAGCGCAGCGGGGAACCGGGGCTAACTGCAGCCGAAGCCCGCCCTCTCCCTCGAGGACCCGAATGGGAGGTGGAGACCAAAGAGGGTGAGGAGCAGGAAAGAGAGGATGATGAGCAGGAGGACGACGAGGAGGAGGAGGAGCGCAAAGAAGAGGCAGAAGGCACCAGTGAACTGCCACCACCCTTGGGGGCCAAGAGTAGGACCAAGCGGTTTGTATCTGAGGCTCGCTTCGTGGAAACACTGCTGGTGGCCGATGCGTCCATGGCTACCTTCTATGGGGCCGATCTGCAGGTAGGACTCCGAGAGCTTTCCCCAGTTGCTCTGCCTGGATGCCCCCAGCACATCTCCCAGCACCTGTCAATTTTTCCCTTCCCAAGCCCTCATCACCCTCCCAAACCCGACCCCAAACCAGAAAGAGTAATAACTCAAAATGTTTAACTTCTTCCATCCTGACTTCTCCACTCCAACCCCCATTTTAGAGTGGAGGTGCCGGCGTAGTCTTCCTGCTCACAACCCTCTCAGTCTTAGTCTCCAGCAGCACGTGGTGATAGGAACAGAAAGTGGGTTTGAACGCATCCCCCAGGCACCTGCTTCTCCCAAAAGAGATGAAATTTGAACATTTTGGAAGAACACCCACCCCTACCCTTATGTCCTCAGCTCTCTACCGTTGCTAGAGAGGTTCCCAGTGAAAGGCAGCTAGACTGGAAAGAGGTAGCGATTTGGCTCCCCTGGGGTAAGGAACTTCGGTTGCCATAAGTAAAAGACATTGTCTGGAGGGAGTTGAACCTGGAAAGGGGCTCCCAACTTCTGTGTGCCCAGCTGGTTGTAATCAAGGGGCATGGACTACCTTGCCAACCTGGCGCTGAGCCCCTGCAGAACTTGGCAGTGCCAGCATCCAGCACAAGGAGGAAGGGGAACAAAATTTCTGCCTGGGGGCTCAGCCTAGGCAACTGACATTTCAGTGAAAAAAGGAAGGGAATGGGGAGTGGGAATGAAACTCTTACAATTAATGTCTTTGGAGGGGCCAGAGCTGTGCTTGGTCCATCCAGCTGTCCTCTGCCCAGATGTAACTAACTTTCAAATGACTGGGACAGAAATACTGAGTACAGGGGATGACTGCTGTAGCCAGACCATCTCTAACTAGATATAAAGATGGTGCTGATTTAGCAAGAGATGTCTGTATCACCCTAAGCCCTGATACCTCCCTCCCAAAGACTGGGCAGAGGTCTTTCCAGGAGAAAAAAATATGTCTTTTCAGTGAAAAAAAGAAGAGAGCTATCTTTCTCTTCAACTAGGAAGCACAGGACCAGACATTCGCCAGTTAGAGAAGAACTGATTTGCCCAGAGGTCACAGTTCCCTGAAATAGGGATCCTGACACCACAGCAGCTCAGTTAACACTTTTGTAGTGATGGCATTCTTGGCTGGAAACCCAATTCTAGTTCAGCCTGTGCCTGACTGTTGAGGGCACCACAGGCATTGGCATCACCTATGCAGAATAGTCCAGAAAAGAAGGCAGTTAGCCCTCTATTTCTCACCTGATCTTACCCACTCTCCTATCACCAGGAAGTGCAGAGTGAGAAAGATCCAGTGAAAAATGGATGGGACAGGAAGTACTGCTGGTGAGAGATCCATGTGGCTGCTCTTCTGGCTACTGTCTTTTGTGGTATTGGCTTCTCCCAGAACACTGCAAGGTGGCTCTGAGCCCTCAGGGCACTCTAACTCACGAGCTCTTGGTTAATACTGATTAAACATTTGCTTCTCTGCTGACCCTGAGAGCAGGAGAGAGGCACTAGCCTCCTCTGATTCCTTTTCCCAAGCAAGTAGTGAAGAGGGTATCAGAAGAAGATAAGAGGGCCTCTCCTATCTCATTAACATCACAATGGTCAGCTTCAGGGAGCTCCACCAAGAAAGAAGCTGAGATATGTTTATTGCAAACCTAGAAGAGAGAGTCTGGGCCTGTTCTCCTGAGCAGACCAGTTTCTGACATGTACCTGAAAACCAACATACAGAAAAGCCAAACAAGAACATGGGGAAGTAGCAAAAAAAGTATTTTTTTTTTCAGTCTTTCCTGTCCTCCCCAACACCTTCCTTGTTCTCACTCTCTCAGCTCCTCTCCTAGACACGGGAGATGCCAAGTATTTCCCTCAAAGACATATTTGGCATCTCCAGACATCACAGCTGTCCAGAGGCAGCCACACTTTGGCACTGGGATTCAGGATTCTCCAGCCACTGTTAACAGAAGGCTCAACTGGGTCCTGCACCAGGTTTTATTCACTCTGCTTGAGATCCAGTTCTGCTACCCCAGACATGTTGCTCTCTCTGTCACAGAGCCATCAGGGCATATCTATTCTCATGGGACACCTAGCTGGATTGACCTGGGTGATGGTTGCTCCGTTCCCTCCTCCTCTACATATGCAAGTTTTCTGGACCTTTGACAGCTACACACAGGCACCTCTGCACCCTGCCAGCACCAAGTAGAGAGCATCAGAATAGGGTCACCAACTGTGAAGGCTGCATTCTTCTCCCTGGGGAGTGTACTTCTGAGTCTCATGCAGAAAAGAAGTCTTTACTGAGCTGGACCAGCCCTGCCCCCTCCACCTTGGTCTCATCAAGTGGCAACCCACCTGCACTCCTGCTCCCACCTATTAGGGTGAGAGAGGGGCTGGGGCACATCTGTCTCTATGACAACCACTGGCTCCTCTGCAGCCACTGAAATTTTCAGCTTAATGCCTTGGGCTTTCTAAAAACAGGTCCATATGCTCAGCTGAGAGAAGAATGAAAATCAAGGCTTGGCACCCCAGGGCCTGGCCTACTCAAACCCTTTACCCCCAGATGGAAGCTAGTGGGTGGTTTTTTGTTTTTTGTTTTTTCATATTTTTATTGGTTCATTATAGTTGTACATAATGATGGGATTTGTTGTTACATATTCATACATGCTTTCAATACAGCAATATAATTTGGCCAATATTACTCCCTAGCACTTGCCTCCTCCTTTCCCTACGCCTACCCCCTGGTCCCTTTCCTCTACTGATCTCCCTTTGATTATCATGAGATCCCTGCCCCCTCAACCTTTTCCTTTAGCCTTTTTAGCTGAAAGCCAGTTCTTTAAACATAACTCTCCAAGGAGTTTCCTATAGACTTCATTCACATGAATGGAAGGCACTTTGGGGTATCTTAGAGTAATTGGGGAAAGATGTTGAAAAGAGCATCTCTGCCCTTTAGGGAGTAGAAGACACCTGTACATAATCAATTCTAGTCTGAGTGCCTATGAGGGTGCTCCATGATGAGCCCATCTCCTGGAAGGTTCCACCATTTTCTGAGTATTTTCAATTTTCAGAGTGGTTTTACATGCATGACCTCATGGAAATACCTGTGAGGTAACAGAGAGCTCACAGAAGCCATAGACTTTTCCAAGGTCACAACACTAATGAGTAATGGGATAGATTTGCAAACCAAGTCTCCCAGACCTGGGTCCAGCACTCTTTGTGATTGCACCATGGTACCTCTTTAGCATAAGAAAGTCCGTAACTCTGTTCACCCTATGGCACTTGTCTATGTTGTGGGGTGGATCTTTAAATTGAGCAATCCAAAGATATCCAGCTGAAGTGTGAAGCCCTATCCTGAGAAGAAACCACCTTCACCTTCAAAGCTGTGAGAACTATGTTCCAGTCTGGTCCCACTGCTAAGCGACAATGAAGTTTTCCAGAACTCTGTACCATTGCTTTCACTTAATCCCTTGACAAAAGAGGCCCCTGCCTCCCACCTTCTTATCTGGTTTCAGAGTTAGAGCGCTCAGACAAAGAAGGCTTGCTGAAAGGAAGGACCACCTTGAAAGAGACCATTAACAATGTCTGCATCCAGCCTTTGCTCATTGCCCCCTGGATGAACCTGACCAGACAGAGTGAGTGGTGGGCTGAGCAGTGCCCCAGGCTCTGTCTGGGAAGTTTCTGCCAGTGTTTGGGCAGAAAGCTGAGCTTCTGAATTCTCTTTTTAATAGAAAGGGTCTGGGAGAAGTGTTGATCTTCCCCAAAGCCAACCAGAGCATCCCTAGATGTCAGGCTCCTGTCACAGCTATCTAGCTCATCTCCTTACTCCTATCCTCTGGGGCCAATGTCTCCCACAGGCTCTCACACTGATCATATAGCCTAGTTCACCCAGCACAGTCCAAGTTTATGCCTGTTGTGGCATAATTATTAATAGCATCATCTCTCAATGTCAAGAGTGTCCTCGTTTAGAAGATAATAGAAACAGAGGCCCCACCTGTTCTGTAGCTATCCCAGTTTTCATGGATGAAAGACAAGAGTTGTTTGTGCATGAATTATGTTTTTCCCACTGGCAAAAGAATGAGTCTTCTCCCCTTGTGTCTGCTGCAGTCAGAACTACTAAAGATATAAAGTATTTCCCAAAGAAAATATCTTAATATCCAAAGGCTAGGTGTGCATAGACAATGACAGGGACAGCCTTGCTTGCTGGCATGTTTGGGTTTGTTTGGGCCAGACTATAGTTTTCCTTGCAGTAGCAATGATGGGTGGTAATGTGGCAACCAGGAGCATAGAATTTAGGGAGAAATAGAGATAACTGTGTCCTTGAACAAGTTACCTATTTCTGCATACCCTGATTTCTTCACCAGAAAAATAGAAGCAGTTACCTAAGTCCTAGCATTGTCTTGAAGACAGAACTAAATATGGAAAGTACTTGATCCAATACATAGTAGGTGCTCAGCAAAACATAGCTATTACTAGAGTTGCCTTCAGCGAAGGAAACCATTTGTCACAGTGGGATGATGGTGTAGCCACACAACACTGGAGTGCCAGACACTGCTTTTCAGCTTCGCTCTCCCAGAGGGCAGAGAGGCCTTCTTTTTCAGCTTGCCCAAACTCCCAAGTGTTTAAGGCTGACAACTTGTAGTCCTGCCTAAGTGTAAGCTTTAGAGGTGACATTGCTCTTTGCTATTTGGAGAATAAGGCAAGATAAAGGATACCCATGCAGATACCTCTCTTTCCTCCTCTCACTTCTTTCCTCTTTCTTTGCTTCTCCTCCATCTACTCACCAGTACTATCTTGAACCCTAGAGAAATACCAGGAAGAATAATGGCCCCTGGTTGTGAAAACTGGCTTTTCTGTATTGCTGCTCTTCTGATCTCTGCCAGTGTGTCACAAGGGAAGCTTTAGGGCCTGCTATGTGATAACCAAATGGGCAAAGAATAAAAGATGATGTTCTGTCCAGGAAAACTACTGCTGGATTCATTTGGCCCAGGTCATTCTCCCCTAGACTCCCACCAGCTTTGGCTGCCACAGGAGCCCCCCTGCTGGAGGGGAAATCTCCTTGTTTGTATCTGAAAGAATCAGAGGTCTATGTCCCAGCCAGCTGACTGGACCATATTTTTCTATTCCTGTGGATACCAATGGAGAAGACTCGCCCCCCCCACCCCCGTCCCCTGGTGGGGGGGGATGCTTTCTTTCCCTAACAGGAGTTAAGGGCATGAGATCCCCAGGTCACTCAAGAGTAGGTTTGTTTGACCATTCTTGGCCAGACTGATCATGGGTTCCTACCAATTTGTTGGGGGTTTTTGGAGGTTTTCTGAAAACCATGGACCCGATAGTCCTAGGTGAGGTGGGGAAGGATCTTGTTCACATTCTTGGGCATACTTCCTGCATTTACATGGTGAGTAAGGAGGTGTGGGAGGTATAAATAGACTCCAGGTGGTAGAACAAGCCATCTGACCTTTCCCTTGATCAGCTCCCAGGCCTACTCCCTGTACAACTAGAAGTCAGGCTTTCCCTTTGGACCCAGAGGATTGGTGGGGAATCAGAGATCCACAGACCCAAGGTGACACACCTAGCCCAGGCTCAGTGGTCTTTCCCAGATACCCTGAAAATGCAAAAACTCCTGCCAGTGTTTCTCTGAGGTGCCAACTGGGAGCAGGAGATGGTAGGGATGACAGAGCTGCTCAGGGACACAATAGACACGGAGAGGTCCACAGGACCAGGGCTTAGGATTCTGAAAGGGACATTGGACCACACAATCCTAGCAATAAAAATGAGATGGTGAGTGACCAGGAGGAATTTCAGATGTCTTCAAGTCTAACCTATCACTCTGAAGCAAAATGGCTCCCTGGCCAAAGCTTCCTGGCCCAACAACTGTGCAGTGTCTGGAGAAGAGAATCATATGAGTTCCCTAAATTACAGAGAAGGAGGTCCCTGCAAATCTTAATTCTGGGAAACTTTCATAGAATGATTTACCCCAACTTTCATAGAATGATTTACACCATTTTCTTTTTAGTTGTAGCTAAATACAATACCTTTATTTTATTTTGTTTTATTTTTATTTGGTGCTGAAGATTGAACTTAGGGCTTCACATGTGCCACGTGAGCGCTCTACCACTGAGCCACACCCCAGCCCGATTTACACCCTTTTCCTTTATCTTCACTGAGGACATGACCAATGCATCATCTCTCACTTAGTCCCATTTGATCAGCTTGGAGCATACAGACTCTTCTCAGACCTCAAGTCTAAGTTTCTTGTGCTGACCTGCCATGGCCCGATGCTTAGCAACTGGCATCTCATGGCTTCACACCATATTTGAAAGATCTCCTCTTCCCCAATTTTCAGAATGTGAAATGGGTACTCCATGAAAAGAAATCTTGTGAAGACAAATCTTGAAGAAGGCAACCTGTGGTCCCTGCCTGTCAGACCCTGCTCCTTCCTTGAGAGACTAGGAGACTCTTTCTGAACCCCAGAAGCAGTAAAGACCTGGCTAGGAATCAGCCTCAGCAAGCTATCATTCCTCAGTGTTCACCCCCAATTGCATAATATGTGATTGCTTTTTTTTTCTTTTAGGAATATAATTCCAGGAGCAAATGCCAAGTTTCAGCTTTGCTGATATTTACATCAGCCTAAACCCAACTAGAGTACTTGACATGCTAAATAACCTGCACTTAGTAACCTGCCAACCTTTCTCTGTAGAACTAACAACAAAATACCTGCCTCCTTGCCTTCAAAGTGAACAGACAGGTCCCATTCACAAAAAAAAAAAAAAAAAAAAAAAAAAAAGAGAGAGAGACTCATCTGGAACTCCCACACACAGCCTGTGCCATTGGAATGTCTCTCTAGTCTTTCCCCCTCCTTCAATTCCCATCTTCCAGACCACAGAAGAACAGAAAGAGAGGCTGATAGGAGGTGATGCTCCAGGGAACAGAGAAGCAGAACACATGAACAGCAGCCCAGTTAACCATACTATAAACTGAAGGCATGCCTGCCTCTGTCCCTTTGTCTCTGCCTCTGCAAAATAATCCAAGAGGGCAACTTCAAGAAGCCCCTGTGGCAGGAGAATCAGCTCCCATCTGGCCTCCTCTCAAAGCCTTGGAATTCATCAGGGGAGCTGTTGGCAGCCCAAGGACAGGAGAGAGGCCAAGCAATGATGTAGGTTCCTTCATCTGGCTTGGGTGGAACTGAGAGCAGGTGGGATCCTAAGCACATGGGTCTCATTAGGCCTTCTGGATTCTCTCAAGTCCCAAGCAGAAGGGAATAAATCCTTCAGGGCTGTCCAAGCAAACATCAACAAGCCAAACCGTGGGAAGCTAAATGAGAAAAGTAGGAATGTCAGAGACAGACATACCTGGGCTGGCATCCTGGCTTTAAGAGTGGTGTGACCTTCAACAAGTTATTGAACTTGTGTGACTCTCCACTTCCTCTGTGTCTGCTTCATAGAGTTATTGTGAGAATTTGATGAGGTGATGTGTGTCTAGTGTGGCCAGTGGCTGGTGCAGAGTAGCTATTGCTAGGAGTATTTATTATAATGAGCAAAGTTTGAGGTTAACAATTCCCATTCTGAGCAGTAGAAATTACCCCAACAGACGTTAGGAAAATGCTTGGCTGAATTCCAAAAGAGAAACTCTAACCTTCAGCACTCAGATCATTGCTTCCAGGCTGAGGCCAGGGAAGGGGAGGAGGTTGGCAGGAAGACAGTTGGTGTCCAGATTAAGGCAGAATAAACCATGCAGCCCAGAAGAACTATCTATCTGCAGCTCCAACACAATAGCCAGGAGCTATATATGGCTATTTATGTGCTTAAAATATAGCTGTGTGGTGGAAGAACTGTCTTCTAATTTTATGAAATTTTAATTACCTAGGATTTAGATAGCCATGTGTGGCTTGTCTGGATGTTAAATGCACAAGCTTTGGGGCCAGCATTTGGGTTTAAATTCAGATTGTCCACTCATTCACCCTATGATTTTTGGACTAATTACTGAGCCTCAGTTTACTACCATGGCAGATGAAGGGAAATAACACCAAGCCCACAGGGGTTTTGTGAGTCATGGCAAGATATTATACACCCAATGCTCAACCCAGAGCCTGGAAGGAACAAGGTAAATGCCCTGTCACAAACCATGATGGCAGAGGGCAGGCCAAGAACCATGAGATTGAATACTTCCCCCTTCCCATTGTTCTTCCTTCCTGACAGAACCACATGCTGACCCTGATGTCAGTGGCAGCCCGCATCTACAAGCACCCCAGCATCAGGAACTCCATCAATCTCATGGTGGTCAAAGTGTTAATAGTGGAAGATGAAAAATGGGGCCCAGAGGTGTCAGACAATGGTGGGCTTACACTGCGCAACTTCTGCAACTGGCAGCGGCGTTTCAACCATCCCAGTGACCGCCACCCGGAGCACTATGACACGGCCATCCTGCTCACCAGACAGGTGTGTGGGCTGGCTCCAGAAATCCTGGGTCTGAAGGGGGACAGGCTGGGTGGATCAAAAGGAGGACCACTAGGCCTGCCCAAACATGGGAACTGTCTCCCTGCTGGCCTCAGCTGGACGCCAGAAGCCTAATGCTTGGAATGATGAGGAGGAGGTCATGAGGACAAGTGTGAGGTATTTGCAAGGGAAGGAGAAGAATCTTGTAAGGGCTCTTTTCCAAAAGTTCATGACCAGCTGTCTGCTGAGGTCATAACAAGAGGAAACAAGCTCAAGCCACTCAGTGAGAGAGCTGGAGTTGGAAGTGGGACAAGGGTTCTGTCTTCAGGGGTTGTTAAACACAGAAGCAGGTAACCAGGCAGTCCTTCAAGATTTCCCATGGCAGGGGGGCTGCTTACCCATCAGGCTTGATTTAAACAGCTTTCTGAAGACAAGGGAGTGTGGTATTGTGTGCCAGGCCCTGTCAGCTCCTTCAGGACTCACAACAGTCCCAGGGTCAAGGATGGTGCTATCCCCATTTTATAATTGAGGAAACTGGGGCACAGAGAGGCTACACAGCTCTCTTGCCACACAGTGGCAATTCCCATAATTGAGCCCAGTCAGGCTTTCTGTGGGGTCTTTCTCTGAACCACTGTGCTGTTCTGCCTCTCAAAATGAGCCTATGAAATCCTAGTAGCCCTAGGATGCTGCCGTCATAAAACAGGGAACAGGCTTTCTTATGTGAGTGGCCCATGGTAGGACACGGGGCCCTTCAGATAGCTTTGTGTGTGTTGTTGATGTTGTTGACGTTTGCAGTACTGAGACTAGAACCCACGGCCTCATATATGCTAAGCAAGCACCACTAGGCTACATCCCTAACCCCTTTAATTTTTTATTTTTGGGATAAGGTCTTACTAAGTTGCCCAGCCTGGCTTCAAACTTGGGATCCTCTTGCCTCAGCCTTTTGAGTAGCTAGCATTAATAGGCATGCACCACTATCCCCTGCTTCGTTTTTTGACAAAAGTGATTTTCATGGGTTGCTCTCCAAGTTCGAAAGACAAGGATAGGTGAACTAATCTGACCATAACTAAGATAGAAAAAAAAAAAACAATAATGAAGGGCCACAAGGTCGGATATCAAGACACATAGAACCCTACTGCTGCTACCCAGACCTTTACAAAGCTCAGTTAACACAGGTGAGGCTTAGGCCAGCAGTTGAGTATCCCATGTAATGGCCGGTGGGGAGATTCACGTGGACCTGGTGCCTTCCTGTGATCCTATACCTGCTGTACACGTGCCACAATCACTGATGGCTCTCTTCACCAAGCAGAACTTCTGTGGGAAGGAGGGGTTGTGTGACACCCTGGGTGTGGCGGACATCGGCACAATCTGTGACCCCAACAAGAGCTGCTCCGTGATCGAAGATGAAGGGCTCCAGGCGGCCTACACCCTGGCCCATGAGCTAGGTAAGATTTGCTGTGTCAAAGCCACGTTGCCACATATAGGAAGGAACTATCTCTTCCGGGTTCAATAGTCAGCTATCGCAATTGGCCATCATATCTCATAACGTAATTCTGACAGAGTGGGTTATATACAATAGACATTGTGCATGCTATTGTAAACTCCATTCCCATCCTGAGCATAAGGACAAAACACCACAACAGTGTCCTGAGGCATCATCAAAGTCACCTGAAGAGTGCCAAAACATGAAACAAATGTCCAGGTACAGCCACGATGCCATACATAACTGAGCAGTAGGGTGTGGGGTACCATGTTGGACAGCAATTAGAAGAGGTAAATGTGAAATTCAGACAGGTAGAGACAAAAAATAAAGGGGTACTAGTGTTCCTCAGTCATCCGAGAACACTTTCTGGAATAGATAAGGCTAAAACCAAAAATCTTTAGGTAGTCAAGGTGTGGCTGTTTTCACAAGGAGCTGGTGATTGGTAGCACTGCCAAAACCATCACCACAGCTAGCCATGTGGAATAGACCACGGTCTCTCTGCTCCCTCAGGGCACGTTCTCAGCATGCCCCATGATGACTCTAAGACCTGTGCACGGATGTTTGGGCCTATGGGCAAGCACCACATGATGGCACCGCTCTTCGTCCACTTGAACAAGACACTGCCTTGGTCTCCATGCAGTGCCATGTACCTCACGGAGCTCCTGGATGATGGCCACGGTAGGCCCCACTTGGCTTCCTCTCTGCTTCTCCCTGTCCACCTGGCCAGAGGGCCTCTTTGACAGCTCTCGGCACCTGCACTGACTTGGGGAATCCCAAGACCTGTGCTTTCTCAGAATGCTCTTAGGGTGGGGAGAGACGTCAGAGGTGTGTCATTCTTTGAAAGGCATTCTAAGAATTTCCCCAGAGGGCTCCTCCTTGCCCAACTTCCTGTAGCCTGAGCTCTGGGCTAATTTAGATTTATTCATCGAAGCAGGTGGAGTTAGTTTTAGAAGTTTGTCTGGAAGAAGTGAGTCTGAGCAGAGCTTAAAGGAATGGAAGAATGTTTATGGTAAAGAGGAGAGAAGATAATGTTCCAGGCTGGAGTGGTTTCTCCTATGGTAGCTCAGAAAAGGCAAGGAGGCAGTAATCAGGTTGTGTGAGAGCAAGAAGTGGGGGATCAGGGATGCCTGGTTAAAACAGCTTGAATTGTTGGATAAAGCAGTGACACAATATATTCTTCTCTTTGAAAGAGGCAGGGAGACAAGTAGTACAAATATAGTAGATTATCCAAACAGCAGTACTTGGGTCGCTCTCCAAGTTTGAAAGACAAGGATGGGTGAACTAATTTGACCATAACTAAGATAGAATGTCATGTCATGGTTTTTAAGAGGATATTCACATTCCCAATTATTGTGATGTAGGTTAAGGGTATGGCTAGATGGTTATCACTAAGTCCACACTGGGAGTCATGGGAAATGCATCCTAGATGTTCTGATAATAAAAGAGAAAGTCAGTCCTACAAAACTTCTTGCTATTGTTAGTCAAAAAAAATTAAAAACAGTCTTAGATGATTGGGTATTGATAGTGTTTGGATCAAGGTCAAGGAAACCATGATGTCTAGACTTTAAACTACATCATATGAAATTTGATTGTAATGTGGGGCCATGCAAACTGAGGAGACCCTGCCCCTTGTTCTTACTTCTCTACTTCCTCTCTTTTCAGGGGACTGTCTCCTCGATGCCCCCACCTCCGCCCTGCCCCTGCCCACAGACCTCCCAGGCCGCAGAGCCCTCTATCAGCTGGACCAACAGTGCAAGCAGATCTTTGGGCCTGGTTTCCGCCACTGCCCCAACACCTCTGTGCAGGACATCTGCACCCAGCTCTGGTGCCACACAGATGACTCTGAGCCCCTTTGTCATACAAAGAATGGGAGCCTTCCCTGGGCCGATGGCACCCCCTGTGGACCTGGGCACATCTGCTTGGATGGCAGCTGTCTGCCAGAGGAGGAAGTGGATAGGCCCAAGGTGAGGAAGGAGGAGAGGGAGTAAAAGAAGGAGAAGGCTGTTTTCAAAGGGGGAACCACACTTGAAAGTCAGGAACTATGAGACTTCAGGCTAGACTGCAACTTCTGACTTCTAAGTAAAATCACTCATAACAAACAAACTGAAGCATATTTATCCATACAAGCAAGGAGCCCTTAGAGGCTGTACTCATGGTCTATGGGATGCTGCTGTTGCTCTGGGAATTTCAGCAACTCACCCTTTGAATTGCTTTGAGACTGAATAGAGAGCTTTTATACAGATTGTTGAGAGGTGTGAAGGCCAAAGATGGGCACAGAATAAAAGACAGCCTTTCCAAATTCCATTATAAATGAAAAGAGTGACATGGACAGGAACATTTTATCAAGGATTGAGTGACAAGTGTTCATAGCCTCCCCATATTTAAGCCGAATTCCTAATTACAGATGAGGGGAATGAGAGTCATTGTGGAATTCCATACTCAAAGAGGAGGAGGAGAGAAGGAATTGGAGCTGCCTCTGACCAGGCAGAGAAATCTTGGCCCAGTGCAGAGGAAACTTCCATGAAAAACCAAGGCAATGCCAGTGAGGGTTTTTTAAATGATTCACTTCTTTGCACTGCTCTTAATACATCCAAACTGCAAGGCTGATCACATTTCCCTTACTGCGAGTCACGGAGCCATCACTATGAAACAGCATCCGCTTTGTTTCACAGCTTGATCCCCACCCAGCACAGAATCACCAGGGTGGCCCGAACTCACTCCATGGGGCCATCCTCCATGACCCATCTTTTGTACTAGGCTTCAGCAGTCTTTTGGGCCACATAAGCCACACACTCTCGTCCTAAGCCTGCATCAGTGCAGGATTCATGGATTCATCTCAGCAACCTCCCAGTCCCCTCATTCATTCTCTTTCCACGTTTTTGAAGGGAGGGGAGAGAGGTCAGTCCACCCACCTCCAGAAGCAGAATCAAGCTAAATGCAGGGAAAGAGTGATATGATATTTCCTCTATTTTTATGGAGAAAGGGCAGATCATAAAATAATTTGTATACACAGAATTGTCTGTAAAATGAAAATATTGTATCTTTATGATTATATATTTGGAGCAAAAATATGAAAGGATATTGATGAAGATCATAACAATGGTTTTTCTCTGGGTAGTAGTATTTTTAAAGAGTATTCCTTTCCTTTTTTACACTCTTCCATATTTTTTATATGTACATGCATTTTATAACATTTTGAACCAAGGGACAAAGCTTTCTTCTCATAAATTAATTGTACACTTGGAAGTAATTGTGTATGTCCCATGTATTACCCTAGCATTGGAATCAGTAGCGACATTTGGAATAAATCTTTACTGTGGGTCCTGTGCACTCTTGGTGATTTAGCAGCATCCCTGGGCTCATCCTTCTAGATGCCAATAGCATAAACCCTCCCCAACTGGGCAACCACGGTATTTGCACACATTGCCAAGTATCCCGTGTAGAACAAAATGTGCTGCCATAGAGAACCATGATGTCAAACCCAGCCATATCCCTATGAAAGGCTCTCTTTCATTTATTCAGCAGTTATTCTGTTGTGCACCTGAATAAGGCAAGGTACTGTCTTATATACCAGGCAGTCAACTGTGAATGAGCCCAGCACAGCTTCAGGGTTCACAAAGCTGCAGCTAGGCAGGCCATACAATCAATTATCAAATAACTGAAGCAGTTACAAAACTTTGTGCACCGAGATGAGAATAGCTAGATGACAAAGTCAGGCCCAGTCCCCCCACCTCTTTACTTCTGATCCAGTGGCACTGTATATTGCAGGTTGTGGTGGATGGAGGCTGGTCCTCATGGGGGCCCTGGGGAGAATGTTCCCGGACCTGCGGAGGAGGAGTACAGTTTTCACACCGCGAGTGTAAGGACCCAGAGCCTCAGAATGGAGGAAGATACTGCCTGGGTCGCAGATCCAAGTACCAGTCATGCCACACGGAGGAATGCCCATCTGATGGTAACAGCCATTTACGGCCACACCTGCTAGGGCAGCTGCTATTTCTGCTGCAACAGATTGCCAGGGGAGGACAAGGGTGGTTCTCCCAGGATGCAGAGTTGAACTGTAATCCACATTTAAATGGGCTCTGCAAACTTGGGGGTGGCTCTCAGGGACCCAGGACAGTTCTTACTATGTTGGGAAATGCTGGCAAAGTCAAGGAGAAATTTTGCCCTGATCTTCCAAGATGTGGAGACAGAGTGTGTCACTCCTAACCAAACTTACTGAGGAAGGGCTTTTGCAGAGGGGCTAGTGTCTAGGATAATAATCCTCCTGGAGGCATCTGAACCCTCATCTATGCACAGAATGGAAGTGTTTTCCAAAGCAAGTGCAGAGCCAAACCTCCAAGGTCTCTCCAGCCAGCACTTGGCCTCGGGAGGAGGGAGGATTTCTGAATCTGATTCCTGTGTACATTCCTGCTGGGAAGAGTTGCCTGTCTTTCCCTGGGGCCATAACAACTGCCTGACGGAATAGTCCCAGGAAGCAACACTACCTACACCTTTCCCTGGCATATTCTTCTTCCTTGGAATATGCTAGAAGCACACACAGTAACTTAGAGGCAGTAAGGGGCCACAGGAAACTTATGAAAGGGAATCATTAGAAGTTTTTCCCCCAACCAACCCATCCAACTCCCCTTTGAACAGCTCCACGAAGGGTTGGCAGACATAAAGACAAGCAGAGGTTTAGGACCGGCTCGTCCAAGTGCCAAGACACCCTGGCATTTGCTTGACATCTAATGGGAGAATCTGTAGGCGCTGCAATTTTGCAAGAATCAGCAATGGCATGAGGCTCTAGAAATTTTGTTCTGGAATTGTGAGAGTTTGCCTGGCATATGGGCTGAGATGTTCCTGAGAAACGAAGAGGATGAATATAAGGTACACAGTAGATAACAGGCAATAGGTAACATGATTTCAGATACACCAAGGTCAGCCATTTCAATCAAGAATTTTTTAGGACTCTTGCGTGTCTAGAAATATAATGGTTGTTATAAATGATACAAAAATGTACTCTGATTAAAGAACCAAAAACCCCTTCATCTAGCAATTACAATTTAACCTATGAGGCACAGACCCTAAGCATGGAAGGAGGTCAGAGAAAGGAGATGCTTTGAGGGGAGTTTGAACCAAGGAAGGCCCAGAGGATGGAGATGGCAGCAAGTTCTGAGGGAACATTTCAAGATAAGGAAGAGGTGTGAGAAGTGCCATCATTTGCAGAATTTGCCAGTACATCAAAGCCAAACTGAAGTCTGAATCAGAGTGTAATGGCTGTCCTATCAGGTCACCTGGAAGCTTCTCAAACACAGCCCAGACCCCCTCTACTGTAGTGACTCAGAACCTCAAGGTGGAGCACCACATCTGTGTCTGGAAGTTTCCACGGGTCATTCAGATTCACAGCTAGGGTGGAGAATTATGGTAGGAAGACCAGGTCTAATTTCAGGATGTGTTGGGGGAAACACCCAGAACTTATTTCATATGGATCAATCTGTAAGCAATGTGGAGCAAGAGTGAGTAGAGGCAGGTACCTGTAAGAGGCTGGTCACTGGGTCCCAGTGGAAGCCCTGAGGTCTGATGGGGATGGTGAAAGTAACATGAAGCCATTTTGGGTCCCAAATTTTCCTAACTATAGGGGAGTACTTCATGACAGATTGGAAATCGTGGCTAGAGATGCTCAAATGTACAGGAGGGTCAAGGATGCTAGTCTCAAGACTGAAATATGGTAGTGTCATCAAGTGAAAATCAAACCAGTTAGTGGAAGGACCAAATGGTACTTGGCATTGCTGAGCTAGAGGAAAGAGTAGTACATGCAAATAGAGCTCCCCCATAAGCACCCAGAGTTACAGGAAGCGGGGTATATGGATGGGTAAGACCAAAACTAGACGTACAAGTTGAAGATCCATTGGCCACATGCGCAGTGTCACTGAGGAAATTGAGATAGAGTACTATTATCAGAGTTCCAAAAACATAGCTTCATGCATCATTCTGTACCTTCCACATTTGCTAAATTTTTCCCTATTCCCATCTGTAAAATAAAATCAATGTCTTTCCAAATGGAAAGGATATTTATCCCAGAAAGGCCAGCAGGAAGCTAGATGGTTCCTTTCCTTACCCCTTTGAGTAAGGATCACATGTGCATCTAGGTCAGGCTGTGTCTAGAAACATTGGGCCCAGATGACACTGGTCCTGCATCCTTGGGTTGAGTCCAAAACCTAGACCAAGAAATGGTCCTTGAGTCAAGAAATTTCTCCACCTACGTTCTCCTGACTTCAATAGGTATATTACAGTCACTCTATTTCTTACTCTTTTTAGGGAAAAGCTTCAGAGAGCAGCAGTGTGAGAAATATAATGCTTACAATTACACTGATATCGACGGAAATCTCCTGCAGTGGGTCCCCAAATATTCAGGGGTGTCCCCCCGGGACCGCTGTAAGTTGTTCTGCAGAGCCCGGGGGAGGAGTGAGTTCAAAGTGTTTGAAGCCAAGGTGAGAATCCTACTGTACTCAGATCAGATGGGGAAGAAGGCACCTATGGCAGACCCCTCCTGCAGGCTGTTTCTATGTACCATATACTCTATCATCCTTTCCTTTCCCAGGTAATCGATGGAACTCTATGTGGTCCAGAGACTCTAGCCATCTGCATCCGAGGCCAGTGCGTCAAGGCTGGCTGTGACCATGTGGTGGACTCACCTAGGAAGCTGGATAAATGTGGTGTGTGTGGGGGCAAAGGCAACTCATGCAGGAAGGTCTCCGGTTCCTTTACCCCTTCCAGGTGAGCTTCCCCAGAAATTGTACACTGGCAGAAGAACATATCAGACTTTGGACTCTAATCAGCCCAAGTTTGAATTGCAGCTGCTCCTTAATAGCTCTGTAGATTGGGCAAGTTATTTAAACTCTCTGAGCTGCAGTTTCTCTGTAGAACGTCAGCCATCTATCTGAGAGTCACTGTAATGATTTCATGCGATGGAATGAGTGGAGCCCTGGGCACAGGGTCAAGCCATAGATAGGATGGAACTCAGGGCAGCTGTTTTTTTGATTTTTGTTTTTTGTTTTTGGTTTTTTTATTAGAGGGAGGCCACCTGGATACAATGTATCAGCTCTGAGTCAATCTGCTGGAGGGCTGGGCTGAGTAGCCTGGCCCTTTGCCAGAAAACAGTTCCTCCAGGCCTCTGCTTTAGGAAGGACATCTCACCTTAAGCCTGGTGAACCTTGTCCTCTTCTAGATGAATCCTCAGAAAAGAGGGTACAAAAGAGTGGCTCAGCAACCTCACAAATCTGAGAACTCAGAACAGTTTTCTAACATCCACATGCCCCACATTCATGTAGCTCCTAGGATTTTTCAAAGTCCTTTATTTCAACGGCCTCATTTGATTCCTAAAACAAGTTATGAGGAAGACAAGGCAAATACTATTACCCTTTATGTTACAGACAAAGAAACTAAGGCAGAAAATGATTAAGTGACTCTTCTAAGATCACACTGAGAGTTAATGACGGCCCAGAAAGAGAACCTGGATTTCTTAAGTCCTTGGGGATTATTTTTTCCTGCCATTCCATGCACTTTCTAAAGAATAAGGGCATGGTCACATGATAGGGGCTACACTCTGCTACTCTGGGCACTAGTACATATATATTTTTCTGGCAGCTAGGTAATCATCCAAGCCTCCTCCCACTACTCCATCTGCAATTCCTCAGAGGCTTTGAAAAGTGATTACTTACCTAGTGATGCTTGCTCTACCCTGCCTCAAATTCATTTATTTTTCTCCCTCCCTCCCTCCCTGCTCTCGCTCTCTCTCTCTCTCTCTCTCTCTCTCTCTCTCTCTATATATATATATATATATATATATATATATGCATATATTTGTGTCTCATAGTAGACAACTTGGTAGTATTCAATTTTAAGCTCAAAGGATATAGGGTGGAAAACCATAAGTTCTTCAGATTGTTGGTCCTTTAGCACTTCCTCTTAGGCCCTGGACATATGGGCCTTGGATATTGTTATAGCCTTAGACTAAACAGCTAGTCCTGGTTGGGAACATGACAAGAATAGCAAAGAACTGGACTGTCCTCCTCAATACTCTTCCCTTTCTCCCTAGCCTCTATAACCCAGATCCCCAGAGGAGGACAAAAGAACTAAATCTTCTTCATCCTACATAAAGCCCCATACCTATAATGGACGAACCATTTTCCCTAAATAGCTTCCTTTCACTGCTTGGTACTCATGGCTCGGCACATTCAAAAGGTGATTCCAAAGAAGTAAGCTTTAACTATCCATCATCCTGAGATCCTGCCCTAAGTCCGTAATAACCATAGATGCTGACTGACTCAAAGAGGTGGTATGGGACTTCCACCCAGGTCAGTTCTGGAACAGGTGACAAGATCAGATTTTTCCACATGGGTTTGAAGTCTGGGTGTGGAGGTGGCCAAGCCTAGTTTTACACCAGCACAAGGAACTAGATATATTTGAGATCTCACTTGAGTCAAGAAATGCCAGATTTGTGTGCACCAGTGCAGCTTTTCAAACCCCTTTGGGCTCTCCCTCTATGTTGTTTTTAGGTCCATCCATCCCAACTCCTTAACCCAAACACTTACAATAGAGCTGACAGATGAAGCAAAACCCTTGAAAATCCTAAGTACAAGACGTTTTTTTTCTGCTTCAATAGCTAATTTATTTAGAATTATAGGGCAATTCCTTTATTATTGAGTAATTGTTTTTGTCTGCCCACTCTCAAACACCAGCGGTGTTCACTTTAGTCTCAAAGACACTCTAAAGACCTAGGCTGCCACCAGTCCTAACAGTGTCTCTCTGTTCCTATAGTAGTTATGGCTACAATGATATTGTCACCATCCCAGCTGGTGCCACAAACATTGATGTGAAACAACGGAGCCACCCAGGGGTCCAGAATGATGGCAGCTACCTAGCATTAAAGACCACTGATGGGCGGTACCTGCTCAATGGCAACCTGTCCATCTCTGCCATAGAGCAGGACATCTTGGTGAAAGGGACCATCCTGAAGTACAGTGGTTCCATTGCCACCCTGGAGAGGCTACAGAGCTTCCGGCCCCTACCTGAGCCTCTGACAGTGCAGCTCCTGACTGTCCCTGGTGAGATCTTCCCACCGAAAGTCAAATACACCTTCTTTGTTCCAAATGATGTGGATTTCAGCATACAAAACAGCAAAGAGAGAGCAACCACCAACATCATCCAGCCACTGCTCCATGTGCAGTGGGTGCTAGGGGACTGGTCTGAGTGTTCCAGTACCTGTGGAGGTGGTTGGCAGCGGCGGACTGTGGAGTGCAGGGATCCCTCAGGCCAGGCCTCCACCACCTGTAGCAAGGCTCTGAAACCTGAGGATGCCAAGCCCTGCGGAAGTCAGCCGTGTCCCCTGTGATCATGTGGTGGGAAAGGGTCTTGTGCTCATGGACTTGGGGTGCTGGGGTGTGGACAAGGGTCCCCTCCAGTGACCCTGCATATCAAGGTGGCATGGCCTGCCCAGGCCTTCCCTTGCCGCAGCCCCTTGAGTAGTGCCTGAATTCATAAGGGGGAGGAGAAGAAGGGATGGGGATGACAGATCCTAAGTCAGCTGTCTAGTGGACTGAACCTTGCTCAGGTTCAAATAGAGGGCATAGGTTAAAAGGCAAAAGTGCACTTATTGACTTCAATGGGAGACTCAGAGCCAGCCTATTTGCAAAGGACTAGCAAAGTTAGATTTAAAGTTTTTTTTTATTTGGTTTCCCCGATAAATAATCTACCTCAGAGGGGAAAATATATTAGTACAAGAGAGGCGTGGGGCAGGGAGTCAGTGATAATGTCAAAGCAAACTCTGTAGCTGTGCCCCAAGCTGTCTTTGGAAATGACCATGACTATCTTCAGTGTTAAAATTCATCATCTAAAGGGCCGCAGTGTTGGTCACATGGTTGTGGAGAGCCACATGTTCTCAGGCTGCCACCTGCCAGGGTGGACCCATTTCAAGTATTTATGCAAATGTGTCTCTGAACTAAAGTGTGATCTTGTGCCAATGAAGTGGTGTAGTCTGGTTCATTCTTTAGAAAGGGCAGGGAACCCAAAGCCCCACGATGAAGGTAAAACTAGGTCAGCTCACCTCAAGCACACACAGAACAGCTAGCATCTGGCTTGTCTCTTCTGACCTTTACTAAGAAGGAAACTGGGAGATCACCATGGTTATGTGGTACCTCTTGAGCTCATTTTTCTTGAGAAAGAGTATCCCATTTTACTCTTCAAGCTGCCCCATCTTACATACTCTCCTGCTTCATTTTATTTAAGCCAAAAATACATGATCCTTCTAAGATCTCAGGAATTCTAAACCTATACCTAGGTAACATCCCAGTGACTTCAGCATCTGTTTTCCAGATGATATGCCAAATTTCATCCACATCTCATAATTCTTTTGGCCCAAGAAACTCCCATCCAGTATGGCATTCCCCACCAGGTACCCCATATCTACCTGAGAGCCTCCAATATCCCCTTTTCTACCCATATTTTCTCTTCTCTCTCATGGCTCAGAAGCACTCTCTGGCTCAGTCTTCCATATAAGTAACTTAGTCCTTGGTCGTGAATGGGTGAGAAGAAATGGACAACATTAAGAAATGACAGCTCAGTGGCAGAGCGCTTGCCTAGCACAAGTGAGGCACTGCGTTTGATCCTCAGCACCACATAAAATAAATAAAATAAAGGCATTATGTCCATCTACAACTAAAAATTAAAAAAAAATAAAGAAAAAAGTAATGACATTCTAAAATCAGAAGGAAGAGATCTCCTTTTGACCCCTTTGTCCTTCCCTTTGGGTTTCTCTCAAGACATGGGGACACAGGCAGAAAGGATGCTAGATGGAGCCCCAGTGTGAATGAGTTCTCAGACCCTTGGGGCCCAAGACAAGGCCAATACAGTTTCAGCCCCAACTGTCCCCCTTAGCTGGTCTCTACATGGTGGCAGTTGACAGAGATATTGCTTTTCCCTGTCTGCCCAGTCTGTTTAATGAGTGGGAGGCCAGGCTTACCTAAACATAAACAAGCACACACAGAGAGGCATGTTGTTGATGACTACTAAAAGCAGATTTTTTCCTTGCTGTGAACCAGTTTTGTTGAGGCTGATAGATGTTTCTGTAAGTCTTTATCTCCTTCTGTTTATCATTCTTCCCCAAGTAATCAAGGGCAAGTGTGTCCCCCATTAACTGCCCTTGTCAAGCCAGCTGTGCCATCCTAACTGCCTGCATTATTACCAGGCACAGGTTTTGCCCTGAAGTTCAGCTGGCAGCAGAGCTGCTGATGTGCAAAGCAGAATGGAATCCAGCTTGGCTCTCCCTTGCTGTGTGGGCTCGGCAAGGCTCACAGAATACATACTTGTTTGTGTCTGGAAATTCAACAGCTGCAGCTCAGGGACTCAGAAAATAGAGCTGCAAAGGGAGACCACACCATTGTTTGCCCTGGCCAACCACAACCATCCTTTTAGCCCACAGAAGGAAAGACTATATTTCCTCTAATATTTGCATTCTCCAACCATTGCTCCTGATAGAAACGGGTACTGATGCCTTCTAATGGAAGCCCCTAAGGCCCTGACTCAGCAGGTAACTTGGTCATTAATCTGGATCCTCCAAGCAGCTGCCAGAAATATTCCAAATTGATACATTAGCAACAAAATTCATTTCCAACTTTTCATCCTTAAGATAAGTAAATCCTTGTCTGGCATTTGTTCTCTGCCTTTTATCCCCCTATAGCTTACCAGAGGATTTTGAGAATTTGGGAAGAGAATTACCCAAGCAATGAGAAGCATATCTCTGCCCAGCAATCACCACCCCTTGCTCCAAGACTGTCAGCTACCCCAAGTCCCTGAGGCACACACCATCTAGGGTGCTACAACAGTAAGCAGAGGAAGCAAGAGACATCACTCCTATCCTTGAGAAATATAAACAGGGGTTTGCTCTCCTTTGGTGGCCTGTGGCTGGAGGACAGTATGTCTTTATGATGAAAGCTCTCCTCCAGCACAGCACGTTTCCCATCTGTGCTCCTCCAGCTAAGCCTGCAGCTTTGGAAAAGCAGCATGTGGGACATGAAAGAGAAAGAAGTCCCCCATTTAAGCTGACATTTTTTGCTGGTTCATTTTGGGTAAGCATTAAAGGAAAAAATACCATGGTCATATTTACCTTACATAGGACAATATTTTAGGGGACTGAGAGTTTAGCTCAGTGGTAGAGTGTGTGCCTACCATAAGCAAGGCCATGGGTCCATCCCCACCAGTACATGAGTAAGGAAGAGGAGGAGGAAGAGTTGAAGAAGGAGTGAAGGGAAGAGGGCAGGGAGAAAGAAAGAAACTTCTAAATAATACAAAGAGAATTAGAAGTTGGAATGTTGAGTGAGCCAAGTGGTTGAATTGGGACTCCATGTTTTGCCTGTACCATGTTGGTCCCTCCAAGGCATCTGTCCACTTTATAGGTTAACACTTCAGAATGGCCTGACCAAGTTTATCAAATTAGGTGTGCCCCGTTGTAATATGCCATGTTTCCCAGGTTCATTCTTCTTCTGGTAGGGAGATTCACTAACATTCCACTTAAGAATTAGCTGACCTTGCTCAAAATTGAATGCTGGCCAACCAACACTTCCCAGAAAAAATAAATAAATAATGGGACTTCTCATAGCCACTGCTCAACTATTGGGAAAAGAGGGACAATACCCAATGTACAATTACATTCCAAACTGCAACACTAAAGCAAGGAGAGAAATCCACCTGTCTGTTGTAGAACTTACTTTCCCTCAGGCCTTGAGCTCATCAAGGAGAGACAAGAAATTTCTGGCTGGTCTTTCATCCCCATGGGCTGCCCAGCCTACCCTGACAGAGGAGCAATTGTCCCCACGAAAGAAGAAAGCAAAGAAGCCTTCCCCAGACCTCACCGTTCCTCATTCAAACGTCTTGTAAGTCCCAAAGGCACTGAAAGAGTTTGTCCTCAGCCAAATACAACTTCCTGTTTCTAAGAAAGGGAAGAAAAAAATAGTTGAAAGGATTTTTGGATAGTGGAGATTTCAAGTTTCTGTAAACGCAAATGAATCAGACACATGTGGAATAAATTTCTCCGGAAGTAAGAAAAGATGCTGTGAGTTTCTCTTGCTGGACCAGAAAGTGAGAAAAGGGGAGCTGGGAAGTGAGGTACATCAGATGCTGAAAGGAGAGAGAAAAGCCATGTGAATGTTGGATCAAAGAGAGGGTCTCAGTGATGACAAGGGTCAAAATGCCCCTCCCGAGACCACTTCCTGGCTTACTGATTACTCAGAACTTCTCCACCTCTGATGTCATAAATTCAAATAGCCTACTCCCCAACCACCACTTCCCATCTTTCCAGATCTTTCACTAGCTCCCACTAAACACCCTTCATCATCAGGTCCCTAGGTCCTAGACTACCCGACATATGTACTTTTTCCCATTCATCTTTACTTTTCTGTCTCTACTTTTTTCCCTGGGTTGCTTAGCCTCCAAGTTCTGGCAACCTGAATATTGCCAATACTCTTAGTGTCCTTGCTGTGTTGACTTTCTCCCCAAAACCTCAACCCCAACTTGACTAGTCCAGTCTTTAGAATTGATCCTGATCCCAAAGTTGTTGACTCCCTGTACCTACAAGATTCCAACATGCCAAAGGCTGTTCTCCTTAGAGACCTGCTGCTTGTATGCACACAACCCAGCATAAGATTTACATCCTCTTCCCTGGATTTTCAAAGGCTAGGAAGAGCTATTCAGATGCCACTAATACCCCAACATTTTCCAAGGCATGTTCTCATCTCTTAGGGCAAACCCATCCCAGGGCACCCATCCCATTGACTTTCTCTGTCACTCAACAGCAGAGCCCCACTTTGGGCACATTCCACTCTCTCCTCATACTCATTATTATTATGCTAATGAGAAGAATTCATACCACTGGAAAAATCATATCATGGAGCTCAGATATGTCACTATTAAGTTATGGTGTCCAGTGGAAACTCTATGCAGCAACCCAAACAAGGAGCTCTCTCTCTAACTCTCACACAAATCATTTTCCATTTTCTCCACTCTCCTTAAGTTCATGATGCTGCCACATTTAACTGAGGGTATATGACTTCACCTCTAATACTTAGTGGACCCAATAGCATATCTCTAATCATAGAAGACATAAGGGACACAGTCACTGTTAACAGATCCAGTGTAGACACCAATCCAGAAGAACATAATTCTACCTTATTTTGGATTCAGGAAGCATTTTCCAATCTCTGTCAAGTATATAAAAGGGTGAAAGTCCAAAAGATTATTCCTCTATCCTATTCAATTGATCCCTTAGGTCTGCTGATGGGCACAGTTCCTGGGGTCTCGACCTCCAGGTCTCCACCATGTCCCAGCTCTTCCAACCATGATCCTCCTTGACCACTTTGTTCTCCACCATTTGCTCTGAGTCTGCACTTGGCTTCTGACATTACTTACCAGACATTCAGTCCTATACAGATTCATTGCTAGATGGAGATGGCTATTCAGATCCTAGGGATGAAGGAGGAAATGCAGAAAGCCTTCACAGGGACAGGAGAAAGGACAACGAATCTTGAAGGATAGACTTTCTGCAGTGCTGACCTTTGCCTCCTGAGAGCTTATCTCTGGCACACTGCAGTTCTGAAAGCATATCTCCCTCTTCTCCATCTTGGGTTGTATTTCTAAAGACCCCCTTCTGTTTTCCTACCCTACAAATGTGCCAAATAGAAAAAAAAAAAAAAGGATACGGAGGAAAAAGAAAAACACTTGCCCCATGAGATAATAAAAATCATCATGCAAGAACTCTGTCCATTTCTTGCCACCAAGTCTTACCTGTAGTCATATCCATCCTTTTAAAAAAGTCTACCCTTTTCCCTTCTCTTTCTGTTTTGTAGTGAGATATTTTTCCTACTATCAAAATATTGCCTTCTATACTGGGCACTGTGGTGTACTCCTGGAATTCCAGCAGCTCAGGAGGCTGAGATAGGAGGATAGAGAGTTCAAACCCAGCCAGCAAAAGCAAGGTGCTAAGGTACTCAGTGAGACACTGTCTCTACATAAAATATAACATAGGGCTGGGGATGTGACTCAGTGGTCTTGTACCCCTGAGTTCAATACCCAGTACCCCACCCCCTGAAAAAAAGCTTTTGCCTTCTAGGTACCACAGCCACATTTTCAAGGTGCTCAGACCACCAATGTCCCTAGCTTTCCTAAGGACTTAGTGTCTCCCTCTCCGCTGACTACTCCCATCAGCATTTGCAGGTGCTGCATTCTCTCACCCATCTCCCTCCACTATCCCTCATTTTCCTCCAAACTAAGCACTCTTTTCTCTCCCCAAATACATAAATTCTTCCCTTCTCTCAAAATGTTCCTTTCCTCTTTCTCTTCTCCCCATTTCAACACACTCCTGCTTATATCTTAAGTTCCAAATTAAAGTTCACTATCATCCTCAAATAAACCTTCAGGTTAGGTTAAACACCCCCCACCCATGGGGCTGTGTGATTCACTTTTCAAACACTCAGTATGTTGGATTCATTCCTGTCTTTGTTGTAGTACCATACACTCCACGAGTAGCAGTCTACATCTCACATTCATTTGCATTACTGAGTCTAGCTTAGAGCCTGTCAAACAGCAGAGAAAACAAATGATCACCTTTTCTTCCATCTTAAAAAACATATGTACACATCCCCCCCACATACCTCTGCTACTTCTCTGCTCTCTCCACAATCAGACTTGAGGGAATCTCTCCCCTCTTCATGACTACTAATGAACGAGTTCACCCCACAACTGCCCAGGGGGACAATTGTGCCAAGGTTAGCTAAATCCAGCAGACATTCTTCAATCCTATGGCCTGAGTTTGGGCCCTCCTTTGTACATTGTGTCCCTCTCATTATCCCTCAGTTGTGGTGTTCCTTGGGGTTCTATGTACCCTTCCTGGTTGATCTCATTTTCTCCTATGGTTTCTGTTTTTTCTATATGCTGTTGACTCCCAAATTTCAAACCTGAGAGGCTTCCAGGACCCTTAAGAACATTCCATAACCTGGAGATTCTCCAGAAAGACTCAAGGAACTCATTATGTAGTTGTACTCTAGATAAGATCTGTTACAGTGGTAGGGGCGGGATATACAGCTGAATTATAAGAGGCAGAGAAACAAGCAGAGTCTGGAAGAATTTAAGTGCAGTCTTCCTTGTGCCACCTCCTTCCCATAAAGTGCCATACAGGCTCACTCTCCCCCTGCCCCCAAAACACAATATGTGATGTTTCTTACTGAGGAAGTCCATCACTGACTCAGTGCCTAAGTTCTTACCCAGTGGCTGTCTATGTTGGCCTTTCTGCTTAGTACAATCAAACTTTTAGACTCTTAGAAGAAAAGTAGGCATTCAGCATATCATTTGCATAACACTACCATGGGGACCTCCATTTTATCATTAACCAGACAACAGCCAATGGCCACCTGGAAGGCAGGTGATTCTGAGAACAGCAGAGCCAATTCTACTGTGTTAACTCCTTTCCAACTTCCCACCAGATTCAATGAGCTCAGTCAAATTACCCTCCACCTCTGGATCTTTCCCCATTCTCTCTATCTAACAGGCCCTCCAATGTCACACTTTTTTCCATTCCCATTACAGCCACCTTCATGGAATTTCTGGGTCTTCTTAATCCAGCCTGGCTTCAACAACCCCATTCTACTTCACTTGACACTGTACTAATCCCATCCTCACATTATTCAGTGTGATCTTTTAAACACAAAAATTAGATCATTTCACTTCTCTACTTAAACCCTTTAATTGCTTGCCTAATACACTAAGAATAAAAATTCAATCTCTTTAACAAGAACAAGTTCCTATGTGAACTGTTGCCTGCCAGCTACAAATCTTATTTTATATCACTCTCCTTCTGGTGACACTTTTCTCTTGTCCACTTTTTGCCAAGCCATTTCTTACCTATGGGCTTCATACATGCTATCCTAAGCCTGGGATCCTCTTTTCCCTGGTCATTTTCTGTCTCCCCCCAACTTACCCTTTTAGTTTTAGATTGATGGTCACAGCCTCAGGAATTCTTCCCCTGAGATGACTGAAAGTAGAGGAGGACAGCTATAAGTTATATGCAAATACTTGACCATTTTATATGAGACTGAACATTCAGGAATTTCAGTATCTACAGGGGAGGAGAAGGTGCTGGATCTACACCCTGGCAGATATAAGGAGACAATTGTACCATGATACTGGGAGTTAGGCTTTCAACATATAAGCTAGATTTGGGGTGGGGGCACAATTTAGTTCATAGCATGGACTGTCAGTATTCAGAGAGCAAATGAGTGAATTGAAGGTGAAGGGTATTTTTTTTTTTTTTTTTTTTGGCCATGCTGGGGATCCAAATGAGAAGTATTTCTAAAACTCATATGTAAACTTGTCACTCCTTTCCTCAAAGTTCCTCAGAAATTCCCATCACCTATAGAATACACCCCAAAGTCCTTAGCTTAACATTTGAACCCATGATAACTTGCTCCCATGCCTCTCTCTCTGGGGTCTCCCTTGGACTTGCAAACATGACTTTCTCCTTCAGGAACATGCCCAGTGTTCTGTCTTCTTTAATACCACCAGCCTCCTTCAGGGCTGCTCTGCTCTCTGCAGCAGTTTGGAGCTAAGCCTTGTTAGCAGCTTTCTCAAAGCACAAATGGCTGCAGCAGGGTTAGCGCATCGAAGGATATGCAGTAAACAGATGTGGCAAAACTGCCAGAAACTTGTGCTCCAATAGCTAAGAAGCTGCTGGAGAGAAACCCCATTCTGGGGGAGGAAAGAGCCACACACAGGGAACTTGACATGAGTCCCTAGAGAGAAGAGGTCGTTCTGAAAAGAGCTGAAAATCTATCACTCAGTCCTGTGCATCACTACTTCCAAGGTCTTCTGTCTGCCCTTGGAAATTGCCTCTTATCCGCTAGGCAGAGCATCACAAGGCCTTCTGTGAACTAGCACAGCTTTGTCTTAGCTCTGCAAGTGTCCTTCTCAAGTTCTGCAAGTGATTAATGAGTACATGTGGCAAGTAGCATATTCTCCATGTGTACGTTCTTTCCTTCTCCTCCTGATCCCCAACTCATGCACTGCTTCCACATTAGACATGAGCTTTCAGGTCACAGGCTACCAGCCTGGCCCTCCTTCACCTTCTGCTTCCTGCCCTAATTATGCTGTACACTATTATGGATGAATTGGTCCATGATTCTTCTTGTCTGAATAGCCTCATTCTGTCTGTTGATGCAAATGAAATCTGGGAAAGACTTTGCTAGAACTTCAGCTTCCCACTATATTCCAAATGGAAATATGATGTCACATACATGGCAAAAAGAAAAGCAGTAGATAGAGAGTTAAATGATCTGATATCGAGTTTGCTCTACTATTTATCAACTAGATGACCTTGGGCAAGCCAGACACTCAGACCCTCTGAGCCTCATTTGCTTCACCTAGAAAATGTCCCAGTGTTACCTGCAGGAGTCAGGATTGGGTTCATATTCCACAGAGTCACAGAATAAACACCACAAAGCCAAGGTAAGCAAGAGAGCAGGATTTTATTTTAAAAGAAAATGAAAAAAGAAAGAGAGAGCTCAGAGCTCCCGATGGTATCTGGGAGAGGCAAGAATGCCACCTGCTAGAGCCAACTGTACTGCTTTTATGGGGCTTGTGTGTAGGGGTGTTGGCATTATGTGATTGGATCCTGGGGTTTGATGATTGGTTCATGCCTTGGAACCTCAAGATGCTTGGTTCATGCCTTGGAACCTCAAGATGCTTGGACAACTTTAATTTCCTGGGTTGTTTGTCTCCTGTGGTCCTGAGCTCAGGTGGAATTCCTGATAAGAAGAGGATGTGGGGACTACCTGCCTGGGCTGGTTTGTCCTTGCTTAATCTACCTAGCCCTTCCCCCTGTCTTACATCAAATGAAAGAATGTGGACTAGGAATATAGCTCAGTTAGTAGAGTGCTTGCCTTGCATAAGCAAGGCCCTGGGTTCAATCCCCAGCACCATACACACAAAAAAGAGAATGGTATGTAAAAAGTGCTTTGCAAAATACAGCATGCAACATAAATATACGGAATTCAATACCATAGGTTCTAAGGAGACTGGGGACAAAACAGTATTTTGATTACAGCCAAATCCCTGGGTTGTAGGAGGATGTAGATAAACAAGGATAAATAAAAGGATAAAATCAGCTAACTAGGTGAATACAAAAATTGGTAGTATAATTCTGCACATGATAGCAAATTGGAAAGAATTAGGGTATCAAAATGGCAGATCTGCATATCTGCATCTTGTGTCTGACACAAGATGTACTCTTTGAATCCAGCACCAGGCTTGCCAGAGATGTAAATTATACACCACATTCCTTTCTCCTGGGTGTGCTGAGCCTTTGGGAAATAAACATGAAATCTTGGTATCAAAATATCACTTAATTTTTATAATAGCAAAAGACTAGAAATAACCTAATGCCCATCTTTATAGCACTAGTTAAACCATGGAAACTCATCTAATGAAATGCTGTGCAGCCATTTAGAAATGTGAAAAACAAGGTACTGAATGAAATATATGTGTGCTACTGATGGTGGAAAAAATGTGTGAGCACTTGTATGCTTGTATTTCTTTGTGTATGTAGAGAATAAGTCCAGGACAGTGAAGATACTTAAACACTGGTTGCCTCTAAAGAGAGCCACTGAGAAGATGGAGAACAACAGTGAGGGAAACTGTTCTTTTGTACCTTTTGGATTGTGAACTGTGTGGACATAAGACTGCATTATTGTGTATGTGCATGTATATATATGTGTTCATGCTCACGTTCATACATGTGCCTCTGTGTTAGTGTTATTATTGGATCGGATAACATCTTGGACCTAAAAACAATTGACTTCCTGCTTAGTAAGAATCAGGTCTTTCCCCAAAGTTCAGATTCTATGACCTGCACAGGGGGCATAAAACCTAAACAGCAAAATGAAGGATCAGAGCAACAGAACACATGTTTCCAGTCCAGAGGAAAGAGAGCCAAAGGTTTGTGGACAGCAATGTCCCTTTCCACTCCCAACAGTGGGAAGAGAGGTGATGGCAGTTGCTCCAAGCAGATAGACTCTTCCTACTGTAGCAATGGGAATAATGGGACAATGAGGATTATCCCAAACAATACAAAGACAAGTTAGCATCAAGTAGAGGAATAAAAGCTAGAGCATGTATGTGGAACAGGGGGGCTCGGGATATGTTTGCCAAGAGAGACTGCAAGTCAGAGCTGAAGGCTCATGAGAAGAAATAAGTGGTGTTGGGGTCTCCTGGAATTACACACTTTCATGAGGACCAGAAAAGGAGAGGCTGGCACTGAGTAAGACCCAGATATTTTATATGGCATTCATTAGTGAGACTGGAGCATAAAGAGGAAGTAACCTTTGGATTTGCACAATTAGTGAGGATGCTGGGGAGACACAGACAAACCTTCACCAGTGCATGATTCAGTCCCATTCTAAGGAAGCTCCTCCCTTTCCTGATCCCTCACCATTCTCCACTGCATTCCCTCCCCCAACCTGAACCAGAAAATTCACTTTGTTCAGCTTTCCAATGTTCTGTTTTACATTTGGCTTTGTTCAGCAGCAAACTCCACTTAGCCAATTTCTGCTGAGGAGCCAAAGTGCCAAGAAACTACACAAGAAGACAGGGCCTGGACAGGATCAGAAATGCCAGAGATTTTGCCACCAAGCCTCATCCACCGAGACTGCCAGGAGAGCTTTGCAAATGGAATCAATCTGAATGTGGCTGATGAGAAACATCTGAATGAAAGAAGCCAGGACAAACAGAAATCATCAAATTTCCCACTGCCATAGGCTGCAGTAGCTTCCCCAAAATTTCTACTTGTATGTCTTGATCTTTGTAACACAAGGAAGAACCATGCTCCTTCCTGAAAACCTGTCCAGACCATGCAATTGGATTCTTATCTCACGAATCCCACTTTCCCTCCAGTCCCTGCCTCACTTCTGTGCCCCAGTCTGCCCAATGGTTATTGGGTCTCATTGGATATTTTTGATGGAAGACAGGTGGGAGATAGACTTTTGTCACAGTATTGTGCTTTATTTTCCCTGCAATTTGAAAAGATCGGAAAGCCTCATCCCCTAACCGTCTATGTCCTCACTGCCCCCAAATAAAAGACCACAATACCTCTCCAATGTACCTCCCCAATGTAGTCCTCACGATACCTCCCTCAAGGTCAACCAAGCAGTGGCACCATTCACTGTAACACATCTCAGCTATTATAATAAAGGAGTGTGATTATCTGCCTTAAGCTGGGGGGGAAGAAAACCTGTGGTTGTCTAACAAATTCCACAGGAGAGAGCTTATTCATTCTAATACCTGGAATTGGATCCTAGATCACAGTGACTTCAAAGTAGAAAACCAGAATATCCCCCAAAAGATGATAACTTTATGTAAATAGCATTTTGGTGATACTCAGTTTCCTTTTTCTGACTGTATTTTCATTAGATGGGCTTCTCAATTTTAATTCAGAGCAGTTAGCCAGCTGTGATCACCTAAGAAAAGTGGGCAATCAGGTGCTCTAAATTTTTTTTTTTTTTTTTTTTTTTTTTTTGCTATTGGAGATTGAACCCAGGGGCATTCAACCACTAAACAACATCCCCAGACCTTTTTTTTTTTTTTTGTGTGTGTGTGTGTGTGTGTGTGTATTTTATTAGAGATAGGGTCACACTGAGTTGCTTAGGGCCTTGCTAAGTTGCTAAGGCTGGCTTTGAACTCGTGATCCTCCTGCCTCAGCCTCCCAAGTCATTAGGATTACAGGATTAACAGGCAAATGCTCTATGTTTAACCTTGGCAATGCCAACAAAAGATCTGGCATCTGCAAAGCTTTGGTCCAGACCTGGGACCAATACTGATTGATGGTTCTGTGACTTGATCGTTAGGAACTGCCAAGCCACCAGTCCAGAAACAATTAAACAGTTGGTCAGGGAGTTGCCTTGCTTCTTAGTTTCTTTAAAGGATAACTCAGCTATGTGTTACTCTGAGCATAAACATTATGCTGACCTTGATCCAGGAATTTAAACAGTGTCATTTCATGTAAACGCTAACAAATACCTTCTTGCTGAAGTGGTCTGTTTTCAGGATTGGTTAGAGTTTCTTCTCTATGAAAGTACTTTGGGGAACTGGACTACTTTTAATTGACAGATAATGACTGTACAACTTTATGGGGTACAGTGTGATGTTTCAGTACTCTTTATGCATTGTGTAATGAACAGCTCAGGATATTTAGGTTACCCATCATCTCAAACATTTATCATTTCTTTGTGATGAGAACATTTAAAAATCCTCTCTTCTAGCCTTTTTGAATTACATGATACACTATTGTTGACTAGAGTCACCCTTCTGTGTAATGGAACATCAGAACTTATTCTTCCTATCTGGCTGTGACTTGCACTGTTAAGCAATCTCTCCCCAGTTCCCCACCCACACTCCTCTGTCTCTGGTAAGCACTACTCTGCTCTACACTTCTCTGAGCTCAGCTTTTTTAGATTCCACATATGAGTGAAATCATATGGTATGTGTCTTTCTGTGCCTGGCTTATTTCACTTAACAGTATGATCTCCAAGATCTAGAACAGGACAAGGATGCCCACTTTCATCACTTCTGTCCAACACAGCACTTGAAGTCCTAGCTAGGGCAAGAAAGAAAAATAAAAAATATCCAGGCTGGACACAGTGGTACATACCTGTAATCCCAGGGGTTCAGGAGGCTGAGGCAGGAGGACCGCAAGTTCAAAGCCAGCCTCAGCAAAAGTGAGGTGCTAAGCAACTCAATGAAACCCTGTATCTAAATAAAATATTAAAAAGGGCTGGGGATGTGGCTCAGTGGTTAAGCACCTGTGGATTCAATACCCGGTACAAAAAAAAAAAAAAAAGGAAAAGAGAGAAAAGTTGTCCAAATTGGAAAAAAAGGAATTCAAATTGTCCTTATTTGCAAGTGATATGATTATATATATATATATATATATATATATATATATATATATATATATATATATAAATCCTAAAGTCTCTGCTAAAAAGAAACTATTAGAATAAATTCAGTAAAGTTGTAGGATACAAAATCAGCATACAAAAATCAGTAGCATGTCTACAGACCAATAGCAAACTATCAAAAAAGAAATTTAAAAGGCAATACCACTTAAAATATCTACTAAAAAGAAAACACTTAGTAATTTAACCTTGAAGGTAAAAGAGCCCTAGAATGAAAACTATAAAGCATTGATGAAAGAAATTAAAGGGGACACAACTAAATGGAAAAACATTCTGTATTCATGGGTTGGGAGAATTACTATTATTAAAATGTCCAGAGTACTCAAAGTGATCTACTGTTTTAATGCAATCCCTATCAAAATACTGATGTTATTGAGGGCACAGTGGTAAACACCTGTAATCCCAGCAATTTGGAAGGCTAAAGCACAACATTCACAAGCTTGAGACCAGAGTTAGCAACTTAACCAGACCCTGTTGCAAAACATAAAAAGAGTTTGGGGTGTAGTTCAGTGATGGGTACTCCTGGTTCAATACCCAGTACCATGGGGAAAATAAAGGTGATTCTTCACTGAAGTAGAAAAAAGTAATCCTAAGATTCATATGCTATGTTGGGTTTTAAATTCACAATCATATCCACAATTCTTCCATTTACATTGGTTTGCCTTCCAAACATTGCTACCAGCTTCTAAGGTTGAGGGAGCCCTCTGCTGATGGCTTGGCTGTAACTTCACAGCACAGAGCAAGAAAAAGTGAATGAACTCTGAAGAATTCCCAAATTCGAGAACTATAACCTGTCTAGACCTGTGGTTGAATTTTGTTATGAAAAGCCAGGCTCTAGAAATGTTCTTTGTTAGGTGCAGGACAGGCTGAGTTGTCTACAGGGCAGTCTGAACAAACGTTAACTGCAGGATAACCCATGCACTCAAACCCCCCTTTGTCTGGTCCTTTATCACCTGTTTGTGTCAAGTCTGAACACTCAACCCCACTCAAGGCTGAACACTCGACCACCACCGGTCTGGTGCAACAGAAACCCACATCTGACCCCTGCCCCGCCTGCCTGAAGGCAGAAGATGACACCCTTAGCAACTACTGTATGATCGAATCACTGTAAGCCAACAAGGCAGCTTACAGACCCAGGGACCCCATTAGATTTGGGCTATAAAAACTCCCTCCTGCCAGGCCCCTCTCTCTTGCTCTTGCTCTGTCTCTCTCTCTTGCTCTTGCTCTTGCTTTTGCTCTCTCTTGCTCTCTCTTTCTTCTCTCGTCGCCCCCCCCCCCACCTTTTCTCCTCTTTTGCACTGCTGCAATAAAGATCTCTTGGTCACTTGAAGTGTTGTGGTCACTTTCCTTTCATTCTTGACATTATTTCAGATTTTATTTTTCCAGGTAATAGAAGTAAAAAGGTCTGGAAGAAGGCTGATGTCCTATGCATTAAAAGATTATACACTTCTGTGCGCATATGGAAAAGTATGCTCCGATACACACACATACACACACACACACACACACACACACACTGCAATTGTGGCGTGTTGGTCAACTACAGGAAGACTCTGCTCTACGTGTATGTGTCCTAGAATAAAGAAGTGGGAGGCACCAAAGTATATATAGAATCCCAGAATCATGGGACTAGATGGAACATTTACCTTTTGTGGCATGCCCAGATGAAGACTCCGATGAGCCACGGCTTGACAGAGAGGAATTCTCTACTGTGGCTATATCCTTGATGGTGTAGGTTAACAGCTTAACACCAGGGTGTGGTGCCCAATTCGAAACTCTGGAAATTAATGGTGATAAGGGTGGGCTGCCTGCCAAGGGCCCATAGTGTGAATCCCAAGAGAAGCACCTTCTATTTTGAGATCTCTCTCAATTCATGGTGTGCTATCCTGTGCTTTGACGCATGTCCCATCTCTCTGTGTCTCTCTTTTTCTGAATCCTAAATTTTCTTGGGTTTTCAACCCATGGACTACATCACAACTTACTCTGTGACTCTTCTGATTCACCAAAAGGAATAGTTGTATGCTAGTATGAATCAAATACTTCACCCAGAGGTCAACAGGAAGAAGCAATGCTATCACATTTCCTTTCCTTGCCAAAATGTCTAAGGAAAGAGAAGAGGAATGACAGAACATCAGGTGAAGCCTAGGCAAATGGGGATAAAAGCACAGTAAGTTCCTTTTCCTGGAGAAAGCTCCCCTGGAAAGGTCAAGTTAAAAGGTCAAATCACATAGTTTAGCCAATGCTGGCAAAAATAGCCAACTCTGAAAAAAATCAAAAGATCAGAAAATGCTACTCCCCTGCTCAAAAACCTTCTGTGACTCTCCATTGTCAATATACAATCTGAAGTTTTTAAGAGGACATTCAAAATTCATCATCTCTCCTGCCACAATCCCTCCCTTCCTTCTTACCATCTCAATAACATGTAAGTATACTCTCATCTTACCCATTAGACCACTTGCACCTCACATTTTTCCTGCTACTAGTCCTCACTTCTCCTTTGTCCGTACTTCAGGCATTAGCTGAAATGTCACCTCCTCCATCTAGCTCTCCCAGACAGAATTAATGCTTCTCTCCCCATGCACCTAAGAGAATTCACTTATACCCTCTCCTCACCCCCCACCATTATAACACAAATGAGATTTTTATTCTGTCTCCTCCAGTTTGTAAGTTGAGATCAAGCCCACATCTTACTTTTGCATCTGCCTTTTGAATTCCCACCTCTACTCTTTACCCCACTATTCTCCATAATTTCCTCCTGTCAGGGACCAATTATAGCATCTCTCATATAGTAAAGTCATTGTTTGTTACCTTAAACTAAATTAATACCTAAAATTAGAAGAAAATGCAATTCACTTCAAAGAAACAGAACATCAGAACCATGACAATAGCCAAGTGAGGCATCGCATCTAGTCCTAAGTCATATGGACTCTCATTGCTTATCTAGAAATTTCTCAAGATTTTGAATTCCTCTAGTTTGGGGGCCCTGCATTATACATGTTATCATAGACTAATACCAATTGTTGAGCAATTGTAAATTACAAACCCCCTTTCCTCAAGATACCTTTCTGCCATCTGCTAGAAATGTCATAATCCAAATATGAGTGACATATCTACAAGCATATGAGTGACACTCCCAGGGTTGTGCAAGGAACAACCCTAAGCAGCCTCAAACATATTAAGCAGAATGCATTGGGCTATTTATCCTGCAAGATGGGCTTCCTAACTGTGCAGTCCAAGAAATCTTGAGTTCAAATTCTGATTAACCATTTTAACCTTTAGCTTTCATGCTTCTAAAATGGAGCTCATAAAATGTCTCTGCATGGGGTTGCTTTTAGAATTGAGATTTTTAAATACTGAATATTTAATGTCTTACAACAAACATTAAGTTAGCGGAAATGATTGTTACAGGAATACTTCTAGAATTTAATACATATCTGAAAACTCTCTTTTGGATTTACCTCAAAGCCCTTTCATAAACCATATGCAAAAATCACAGACTTTTTGGTGTTTCTGTATTCTTTGTTTTGTGCTAAAATGATAATACCATATGTGAGTCTCCATTTTATTAATCTGATGTAGCTAAAAATGATATTAAGATATTTACAAGAGTCAAATCCATTGTTTAAAGAAAAATTTTGTTACTACTGACTATATGTTCTAAATATTTAGAGTATTCCAAAGACACTGTTCAAAAATTAAATCTGGTGGGCTGTGGGTATAACTCAGTGGTAGAGATCTTGCCTAGTATGCATGAGTCCCTGGGTTAGATCCCCGGCACTGAAAACTAAAAGAACTAAATCTTGTATAAAAAGCATTTACATTTTCAACAAATATCCTAGAAATTCTCTATAATATATAATAGAAAGTTAGACCATTGTTTCATTAAGTATGTATTTAATGTGAAGGCTATTGAGGGATGACAATTAGGTTCTGAATCCATAGAATAGAATCCCAAGAGACTTAAAACTTTGGAAGAAGCAATTGAACCTGGAAGCTCAGTTAACCTGACATCTGGTTGGCTCCAGGAGATTTTAGTGGAGCAATATTCTCTGGGTTTCCTCCTGAACCTGAGAATAACTTTGATTATTGCTTCACATTCCAATTTTCTAACGCTTAGCCAAAGAATGTCCTTGAAAGTTCACTGGATTCACTAACAGAAACTATCAACTCTGGTATTTCAAGAGTGGATTATTATTCATTTAATCCACAAGCACTTCCTGGCCCCTTATGCATAGAATACAACAATCATCAATATAGAAATTACAAAGAAAATAACACAGAGCCTTGACCTCATGGGATTTCCAGTTTAGGGGGAAATCTAGAATTTCAACCTAAAATCTGTCTATTGGAATCAGTATATAAGATGGATAAATAATATATGGGGAGGGTAGGCTGGGGTTGTGGCTCAGCGGTAGAGCACTCACCTCGCATGCACAAGGCCCTGAGTTCGATCCTCAGCACCGCATAAAAATAATAAATAAATAAACAATAAAGTTTTTAAAAAATGTTTAAAAAAAAAAGAATATATGGGAATGGTCATGGTAACCTAGAATTAAACTCAGCCTTAATGGATAGAAAGACTTTCACTGATCTAGGGAAGAGACCACTATAATGACATATGGCCTTGGACAACAAAAAATAGATCAATCTATTTACATAGAAGTTAATGTACCGATACAGTAGATATAAAAATAAAAAAGGTAGTTTGGGACCAGATGATGGGAAATTTAAGTGACAGCATCAGGGATTCACACTTTATCCTACATAGACCAGAAAGTGATCTATACAGTGTGGCATATCAGGTGGCACAACATAGAAAGCTGGTCAAGAGATACAGAAATGCAGAACTTTCACAGGCCATTTGGACATTAGCTCTGTGGTCAAAGGGATCACATGGCAGTGAGTCTAAATCTTCTGCCTTAAAAAAAAAAAAAGACAATAACTTGGGGATTAGCTGTACATTTAAGTCTTCCATGTTCATGCTGCCCTCTTCCATATTCATGCTGGCCTCTTTGACCATGGGTCACCCGCAATGGATAGATGAAGCAGTAAAGGCAAAAGAAACTCAGAGGTACTAGTGGCTGGAAAGAAGTTGTTCCTGGCAGTGAAACCTGCCCACTCCATGCCTGGGATTAGGTGGTTTGTTGGGCCCCATGGCATGGTTCGCAGGGCTGTCAGCAGCCTTTAATCAAAGCATGACAGTGTAGTGCACAGTGGTGGCTGGTTTATGTTCTGGATATTAAATGTACACTTACGTGTTCCTCTATTTATACACGCACCCAGCCTGCTGGATAACTGCCATTCCATTCAAGGGAGGTAAAATAAAACCCTCCTGCGTAACACGTTGATACACACACCACACATTCCTGGAAGCAGCAGGCAAGAAAAGGTTTGACCTCCAACCACAAAAAGGAATCCAGTAGGGGAACCACACAGCAGCCTAAGAGACCACAAAAGAAATCCATCTCCACAGTGTGGAGAGCTGGTCTTGGTAGAGTAGGAGGTGGGATTTTTAATAAGCCATACCAGTTTCAAGAGATGGAATGGCAACATGAGGGCCCTGCCTTCACAACAACTTCATGGTCAAACTTGTCAAAATACCACCCTTGGAGACCACCTAGTTTTTACACTAACTTTATTCTTTCGTTCATCAGCCATAGTCCTTCTCCAGAGGCTAAGACAGTTTCAACCCAGAGGAAAGCATAAAGCACTGGTCAGTTATGTGGAACTTGCAAAACTGAGTTTGGAGGCCCATATAAGGAACACTGGTATCCTGCTTACTGACAAAACTATCTTTTACCCATGCCTTTCATTCCACACCACTAGATTCCCATTGCTCTATCCCTTCCCCTTGAGCATTTAGAAGCAGACCCATGTTTTATTTTCTTGGCCACCTAATGATTACTAGAACTGAGTGCTTCCTTTTAAACTTTTTCTAATCCCATGGCACTTTTTGAATATCCTGTTTTATCTAATTATTCACACATACAGCCTTCTCCCCACTAGTTTTATCCCTCCTTTCCCCACATCACCTTAAACATCAGAGATATTCCAATAAACTGTTGAAAATAAACACAAATTGTAAAACCTCAGTGGTTTTTTAATAAATGTTGCTGACTCTTTCATCCACTTTTAGAGCAAGGTGGTACACTTCAAAAACACAAATACCACCCAAAGTGAAAATCATGATATCAATATATTGGTCCCCTTTATCCATAGGGGATATATGCCAAGACCCCAAATAGATGCCTGAAACCTCAAATACTACCAAACAGTATAACTGTTTTTACATACATACCTATGATAAAGTTTAGTGTATAAATTAGGTACAGTAAGATATTAACAATAACTATAATAAAACCAAACAATTTTAACAATACACTGTATTAAAGTTATATGAGTTCTCTGTCTATCTATCTCACCTTTCTTCTGATGATGATGTGACATGATACATGAATAGTACAGGGACTACAACATAGTGTTAGGCTACTACATAAGGACTACTTGGACACAAGCTCCATAATACCATAGCAGTCAATCTGATGACCAAGATGGCTACTGAATGCTAATGGGTGGGTAGTGTATACAGGGTGGACATGCTGGAAAAAGGGACAATTCATGTCCCAGGCAGGTCAGAGTATCAGAGTGGAACAGTGGAGATTTCATCATATTACTCAGAACCTGTGCAATTTTGAACTTATAAAGTGTATATTTCTGAAATTTTTTACTTAACATTTTTGGACAATAATTGACCATGGGTAACTAAAATTGTATAAAGCAGAACTATAGATAAAGGGAAATTACCTTGTTTGGTCAACAACTGATGTGCTCCGAACAGATCAATAGGTAGAAGATAAGACAAGCAGAAGAAACATAAAGTTAAGGGGACAGTTCTATAAACTGGGCCTACATGTTGGCCCTCACGTGTTTTCTTTTAAAAAGCAATCTGCCCAAGGCCATTCTGGTCCTGCTCTGGCTTATGGCAATAGGATATGTTACATTCTTTGACAAACAACCTGTTATCTACAGGGCTGTTTTGAGGGCCAGGGAATTCATGTCCAAAGAATCCTCCTTATCAATAAGAAGACAAGTTACTCTGAAAGGAGACCTTTGTAACCTTTACACAGACCAAAGATTCCAAGACTCAGGAAGACAGGATAATTAAGAGAAAAGCCGATCAACCATAAAAACCTGTAAAAACAAGTTCCAATTAGAATGAATCATTGTGGGCCAAAGTGACAGAGAGTTGCTTTTAGATCTTTAGTATGACATTTTAATCTCATTATAATAAAAAGATCCTCACCCCATGGGGATCATGCAGAGTAGGGACATAAAAATATGATGTGATACCAATGTCAGTCAAGAGTTAAGAAGAGGTACCTGGGCAGGACTCTCTAGAAACTTCCCTGAGACCCCAATAAAACTAGGAAATAAAGGGGGCATGGCATCACTATCCTCTTTGACGTGACTCATCCTCTCCCTTGAGGGTGTTTTCCTTTGTTTTCAAATAAAGTTTGCTATACTTTTACTATGTTCCATGCCTTGCTTGAAATTTTCTCTTGCAAGGATACAAGAGCTGAGAAACACAATGCCCTCTCCCCAACATTAACATGGCACCTAATTCCCACAACAAGATATTAAAACCAGTGCTCTTCAAAACAGAATAGAGAAGCAGTTAGGCCTTTGGGAAGCGGCCACCAATCCTACTGAAAAGAGGCAAATGTGAGGCATCTTCATCCACCTTTCTTCACCTCACCCCTTCCTGTTCACCCCACTTTCATACTTCCTGACCAGTTCTTACTTCCCCTCCTATTCCTGGCCCCCAAATCCAGATGCTTACTATCTCTGAACTGTGGCAGTTGTCTCCTCATTGGTTGCCCACTCAAATATCTTCCACATTCCCCTGTTTTGTTTAGATGATTTACAGTTTTCCAAACATATCTACACATTCCCATCTTGAAGTCTCTGCTCATCCCTTTCCTATGTCTATGGAATGGAACATCTGCCCCTCATCTGTCTCTCTAAATTTTATTTAATTATTCAAACCTCAGTTCAACCTCTTCCTCCTTCATTGAGTCTTCCCCGAAACTTCCTCAGGGAAGCAATTTCTCTTTTTCTGAATTCTCATGGCACCTAGTACCTTTTTCGCTATAGCTAGCACACTCTGCATGAAAGCATTCTGTTTGTCTTCCTCTCCAATTAAAATAGAAATCCCTGAGAGTGGCAGCCTTTGCCTGATCCCTCATGGAATCATACATTTTAACTTCATATAATATGTCTTTGATGAATATTTGTTATTTGTTGAGTAAACGAATGTATGAATGAATGAGTGTATATAAAACTAGTAAGTGATTGAATGGATGATTAGATTGTCAGTATGGCCCAGATTTAAGGAAGAGGAAAGTCATACCAGACAGTTATCAGATTGAACCTTTGCCTTGATTTAGGCTAGTTATAATTATCCTCACTTTACAGATGAAGTAACTGAAGCCAAGGTAGATTAAATTTCTCCTAAGAGTCATGCTGCCAGCCTCCCAATTTAGAGCTCTCCATTTTAGACCATTCTAACTGGCTTTTGTTTTCTTCAGTATTTGACAACATATACCATGGCTTTGACATCAAGATCAGAAAAACTACCCTACTTCTTCTATTCATCCTCTTCTTATGAACCTCTTCTTAGTTCCATGCCTTCATAGAGGCTATGAATGAACATTTATTTACTTATAATAGGAAGATGTCCTCTCAAGATAAACAAGGCCTACAAAGTCTAAATTAAGAGGGGATTTTATCAAAAGAAGCAGCCACAGTGTGGGGTATGTAAGAAACAGATCCACCACAGGTGCTACTGTCAAGAAGCAGAGATAGAAAAATAGCTGTCTCTGAGTATCCCTCTCCTTTCCAGTCTCAATGCCAGGACCTCTTTGGTAGATGGATTCCCAGATTTAGTTCAGACCCTACAGATGGAAATTTTCAGGGCAAGCTTCATCCTTTTGCCACAGAAACATTGTCCACCCCTGCCCCTCAGCCTCCACTGAGAAACAGGCACCAAATCAAAAGTGCAGAGGGTCAGCTTTTAGGGAAGAATTGATCTGGGCTTGAGAGTGGCCCCAGTCCCAGAGAAGTGCAACTGCTAAACATGCTAATGCTGATACGTCCAGGAGATCTAAGCCCATTGCAAGGAAATCTCTGGCAAATGTTCTCACAGTTTGATTTGTAAGAACATTAGTTCCTGATAAGAGTTCAGGAAGTAGATAGTAGCTATTAACACCTCTTGGGCTGAGTCCTGCAACTCTTTTGATGGTCTTTCTGCTTGTTAGAGGAAGAAAACTTTAGGGCTAGTGGTGGTTAGAGAGCAGCCTGAACAGAAGGTGGTTCTTGCCCAGCCTTTTTAAGGGGTTACAAGCTCAATGGTTTTGTGCTTTTGTCTCCCAAACTGTAAAATGAGGGGACCCAGGGTTAGGACTGTTGTGCTTGTCTATAAAATTCCAAATCCACAGTATGAGTGTAGACCAAAATTCCTCAAGTCACATCACTCTGGGTGGGCACCCTGACAAAGAAGCCATGTGGCTCAACCTTCCCCAGTGGGAGCCTTTCTCATTCTCTGCCTTTCTGGTTCCAGGAGCCTCTGGGAATCCAGTGGTTAATCCCCTTCCCAAAGGCCCAAGGTACCATACTGTTTTCTAGGTTGCACCCACCCAGCTGATGACTCTACTTTGGGCCCCACAGACACTGATGTGGGGCTCCAGTGCTCTGTTCCAACACTGGCTTTACTGAAAGACAAGAAAACTGCTCCTTCCAGTTTTTACAGTCGACCCTTGGTATCCATGAGGGAATGGTTCCATGGATAGACAAATCCATGGATGCTCAAGACCCTTATATAAAATGGCATAGTGTTTGCCTATTACCTACTCGCATCCTCCCTATACTTTAAATCATCTTTAAATTACTTATAATACTCGATATAATACAAATGTTATGTAAAAGTCATTGTACTATATTTTTTTAGACAATAAGAAGGAAAAAAAAGTCTGTACATGTTCTTTAAGACACAACTTTTTTTTTTTCAAAAATCTTCTATCTATGGTTAGTTGAATCCATGGCCGTAGAACCTGCAGATATGGAGGGCCAGCTATATTACATTCTCTTTCTGGGGCACCAAGCAGAATAAAATTAGATATTCATATTATATAGACCCTTGAGTGAATTATATGGCTGGTTTCTGTAGTTCATTAATGTTCTAGTTTGAATCTGGAGCTCATGTATTGAAGGTTTGGTCTCTAGCTGATGGTATACTGGGAGGTATCAATAACTTTAGTGGGGCCTAGTTGGAGGAACTAAGTTATTGAGAGCATGCCTTTGAAGGGTATATTGGGACCCTGGCCCCTTCCCTCTCCCTTCTCCTTTCTCTGCTTTCTGGCTTCCATGAGGTAAGCAGATTTCCTTTGTCATGTGCTTCTGCCACGATATACTGCCTCATCAAAGGACCAAAAGCAACTGGACCAAGAAACCACAGACTGAGACCTCTGAAATCATGAACCAAAATAAAGTTTTCCTCCTTTTAAATTGATTAAATCAGGTATTTTTTCACAGTGATGCAAAGCTAACATAAAAAATTGGTACTTAAAATAGGGTTATTGTTATAACTATATTTGAAGATGTGGTTCAGAAGCCTTTAGAATTGGTTTGTTGAAAGACATTGGATAAATTTAGTGAAGTGGGCTAAAGAAAGCCTAGAATGCTCTCAGAAGGGCTTTAATGGGTGATTCTAGTGGGAGCTCAAAAGACCAGAATGCTGATAGGAATGTGGAGAGTAAAGCACAGACAGGCTGATGAGATTTCAGATGGAAATGAGAACTCTATTGGGAATTGGACTAGAGGACATTCACATTATAGTCTGGCAAAGATCTTATCTACATTTTCACTATTCCCTGTGACATTGTGGGGGACTGAGTTTAAAGAAAAGGAAATTTCAAGGCAATACAGCATTCAAGCTGTAGCATGAATATTGCTGTATGCTTTTAGCCAGATTTACAGTGAGGTTTGGAAGCAAAAAGCAGAATGGAAAGATCTGAAAAACTTGTAGTTTGTCCAGAAAAGAAGCATGCGAGAAGTTGAGGCCAAGGAGGGTGTGGCAGTTAAAGAGATTAGCACCATTAAAAATAAGCTAAATGCTTTGCACTGAGGCTTAAGGAAAGATGCCTTAAGGACATACCTGCAATCAGGAAGACCCCTGCCCATTGAAAGCTCAATGGAAACTTGGTTCAAAGACTTTCAGAGTCGTGGAGTGCCTTGCTCACACATAGCAACCTAGAGAATTATTTCCCAAGGATTCCTTTTTCCATATTCAGTTGTTCAGGCACTCAGAGGTTGCTGCAGCTATGGTCCAACGGGGGTCCAGCTACTGCTCCTGCTGAAAGCAGACCTTGGTGTCATCTACGTAATGCTAATTTTTCAGGCATATAGAATGTAAGAGTTATGGGGTCACAGGGCTTTCATCAAGAATTAAAAGGAAAGCCTGGGAGGCCCGGCCCTGTATAACAAGGTCAAAGTCCCTCACAGCATCTCCTGAGAGGGTGATGTGTAAAGCTGTAATAATGGGGCTGGGGCTATAGCTCTGTTGGTAATGTACTTGCCTCATATGCACAAGGTTCAATCCTCAGCACCAAAAAAAAAAAAAAAAAAAAAGCTGTAAGAATGAAGCTGAGGATGTAACCCAGTGGTAAAGTGCTTGCCAGCAGGTGTGAGGCCATGGATTTGATCCCCAGCACTGAGAAAGCAAGAAAGAGAGAGAGAGAGTAAAAGAAAGAAAGGTAGATTACCAGTAATTAAGTATAATCTTTGCCTGAAAAACAATTATCCACATATATATTTTCTATGAAAATATACTCTTCTCCAAGAAAAAAATAAAATAAACAACTATTTCTTTTTTAAAATAATAAAATTTAAATCCCTCTCCCCATTCCACTACCAAAAACAGTGGAGTCTAAGCTGCATTTGAGACCCCAGGAAATTATCAATGCCAGATACATGAATCATCTGCCACAGAAAGTCACAGGCAGCAAGTACAGCCTCCCAAGAAAGAGGCCAAGTGGGCTGCAATCAGCAAGCCATAGGGGCATTGCTTCCCTTTGAGACTCACATCATGCAACTGTGTTTCAGATGCCAGACATACAGCTACAGGATTTAAGATTTGCCTCACTGGGTTAAAGTCTTGGTTTGAACCAATCCTTCTTTTTCTGTTTCTCTATTCCTCTATTTTGGAATGGTAATGTTTACCCTGTACCATTGTGTGTTGGAAGTATGTAATTTGTTTTGTTGTTGCTGTTTATTTTTGTAGGAGATCACAGCTAAGAGTTTGCACCCTAAGTCTCAGAGAAGACTTTGAACTTGGACTTGTTAGCAATGCTGGAACAGTTCAGATTTTGGGGCCTCTTAGAGATGGACTGATGCATTTTTAATTGGATGGACATGAGCCTTTAGGATCCAGATAGAATGTATGGATCTGGAATGTCCCCCAAAAGCTCATGTGTTCAAGGTTTAATCACCAGTTCATGGTGCTATTGGGAGGTAGTGGAGATTTTAGGAGGTTTGGCCTAGTAGGAGGCAGTAAGTTATTGGGGGAATTAGAACCCTGGCCCTTTCTTTCTTCTCTTTTCTATTTCTCCTTCTCCTTCTCTTTCTCCTTCTCTCTCCTCTTTCTGTTTTTCTTAGTCACCATGAGCAAATTTCTCCACTATGTGCTTCCATCATGATATACTGCCTCACCACAGACCCAAAAGCAAATAAGCCAAGTAACCATAGACTGAAACTTGAGCCAAAAAATATTTTCCTCCTTTTAAGTTATTTATCTCAGGTATTTGTGTCACAGTGACACAAAGTTGACCAATACAATTAAAGTTCCCTGGAAGTTGGAGTAAAAGACTAATAGAAAGTCATTTTACCATGTTACATTCTGTCCAAAGTGTCCTTATCTTGTCAGGAAAGACATACTTTAAACATAATTACCATGCATTCATCATGCTTAATGAAAGTGACATTAATTCCTTAATATCCTTCATTTGTGTATCAATACTTGGTATGTTCCCTTGATTTTTTTCAAATATGTCTTTTTATTATTGATTTGTTCAAATCAGGATCCAGAATTTCAACATCACAGTGTTACCTCTTCTCAATATATTTTATCCTATAATAATTGACCCCCTCCTTTTTCTCTAATGTTATTTTGACTAAGAATAATGTATATTTGTTGAAGACACTGAGTTGTTTTTCCAATGCAAGGTCCCACACTGTGGATTTAGCTGATTCTATTCTTGTCATTAAAGTTGTTCTTTTATATATAAACTAACAGCAAATATTAAAGATGTGATGCAATCAGATACAATTTCTGAGGCAAGAAAACAAGTGAAGTTTCTGTTGTATCACACCATGAGGTACACAGTGTTTGGTCTGTCCAACTTTTAAGGAGGCTGACTGAAAACGGGGTGTGGTGGTCAGTCTGACCTTTTTATTGCAATGATTCTCATTGACATTCCAATTAATAGTTTTAGACTCCTTAATGAATATTGCCTGAATCAAGTATTTCATTGGAGATTTAAAATGATGCATTTTTTTTAAATTTTACCCTTTCTTTTGCATTTATTAATTGCAATTCTTCTATATAGGAAGACCTACTTTTATCAACTATTCAGTTATCCTAAAATATTGATGGCATAGGAAAGGTAAAAAATACTTTTTCAGTATTTATTCATTTTTAGAAAAAAATTAATTATTACCCCACCAACCTTCAGTGGTGAGCCATTAGGTTGTTTGGGGATTTTTTTTTTTTAGGTATCATTATGAAATCATGACCTTTATATATTTGATATGTTTTAATCCATTGCTTTATTATTCTTTTTGATTCACAAATTGCCCCCACTTAAACCCCTGGAAGCTCCTTCAAAGAACTTCCTGTATTGTTTTGACATGACCCTAAGTATTCTTAGAGAGTCTCCCTGATATTCCCCATTGACATTTCAGCTAACAGTTTTAGACTTAAATGAATGCTGCCTGAATCATTTTATTAGAGGCTTAAAATCACGCATGTTAAAAGCAATTTTTACTTCCTTAAAAACAAGTTGTCCAGAAGCTCATTGCTATCATTTGAAGCTGAAATAGTCTCCAAAAGCCCATGTGTTTATAGATTGGTCCCAAGCCAATGATGCTATTGGGAGGTGGTATAACTTTTAAGAGATGAGGCTCAGTGGGAGGAAGTTAGGTCATGGCAGGCATGCCTTTAGAGGGACTATTGAGTTTCTCTAGAATATATTTCTAGATGGGAAACTGTTGACTCATTAGGTATGAGCATCTTAAATTTACTAGATATTTCCAAATTATGCTCCAAATGGTCTTGCAAACATATGCTTCCAGTGTATAAAAATTCCCATATATCTACATCCTCACTTGAAAATGGTTCAACTCAGGGGTGTAGATGACTCTTTCTTGGTATTTTAATATGCACATCTCTGATTGCTAGTGAAGTTGAGATTTTTCTTATGTATGTGTTAGCTACTTGGGTTGATTTTTGTATTGAATTTGAGAGCAAACATATTGTTCAAGATCATAAGAACTGAGGTCAGACTCCTAGGTTTTAAACTCAGCTTCACAATTTACTAGCTGTGTGATCTTCAACAAGTTATCAAAACCTTTCTCTGCCTGTTTCTTCATCTGTAAAATAGGGATAATAAACACCTATCTCATAAGAACGTGGGAAATATTAAACGAGTTGATATATATCTCAAGGGCTCAGAATAGTAGCACTGAACTACCATCATCATTGGTGTATAGGAGTTCTTTCTACATTTTATTTCTTTTTTCTATATTATTTCTTTGTTAGATTTTATACTTTATCTTTTTCCCAAATGTCTTTAATTGGTCTTTTTTCTTTATTTATGATACATTTTGTTACTGTAATAAAATTTTATCTTTATTTTTCCTTCAGTTTGAGTTTTTTGGTATATAGTATAAAAACCCTTCTATATCTCAAGGTCATAAAGGCATTCTTTGTCATATATTTTCTTCTAACATTTCAAAGTTTTGCTTTTCACCTATAGGATTTCAGCCCACCTGTGATATAAGACAGGGATTCAATTTTGTGTTTTCCAATATGAATAAACAATTTTCCAAGTCACCATTTATGAAAAATTGCTTATTTTCCCACTGATTTATAATTCTACCTTTATCATATATCAAGTGTCCAGATAGGTGTGAGTGTATTTCTGGCCTTCATGTCCTATTCCATAAATTATTTTCTAATCCGTACACCATTCCACTGAGTTCTAACTTCTATAGTTTTAAAATAAATCTTTGTATTTCATAGAATAAGTCCTACCATCTTTTTTTTTAATGGAATCAGTATTCTTCACCCTTTGCTGTTTCATGGCACCTCTTGGAGCTAGAACAGTGCAGACCCTGTCTAACATCTGAGATATAAAGGATGAAAAGCCACTGGAGTTACTCTGAGGGCAGAAACTACTGCTCTGAAGAGTGGACTAAGCATGATCTGCAGCTAAAGTGATTCCCTCTGTGGGAAGGGGAAGAGGAAAGAAAGAGGATCTAGGTTTGGGTAGAGGCCATTTTAGGAGCTGTTAAACTGTTGGAATGTTATGGTTTGGATGTGAGATGTCCCCCAAAAGTTCCTATGCTCATGCAGGAATGTTTGGAGATGAAATGATTGGATTCTGAGATCTGTGACCTAATCAGTCCATACTAGTCTGAATGAACTAACTGGGTGGTAACTGTAGGCAGGTGGGACATGACTAAGAGAGGTGGGCCCCTGGGGGCATGTTTTAGAAGGGTACATCTTTCCAGTGGCCCTTCCTCCTGCATTCCTGCTACCATGGGCTGAGCTGCTTTGTCTACCACCACTTCAGCCATGATGTTCTGTCTCACTTTGGTCCTAGAGCGATGAAGTTGGCTATCCATTGACTGAAGCTCTTGAAACTATGAGCCAAAATAAACTTTTCCTCCTCTAAGTTGGTCTTATTGGGTATTTCGCTCATAGCAACAACTAGTTGACTAAGATAGCAAGGCAGCCTCTTGTCTGACCATAAGGATTACTGGGCACACTTGTTAACAAAAAAGATTCCCAGACTTTAGTCCAGATTTATCAAATAAAAATCTCCCAGGAAGAGTGCCTGAGAATTTTTTTCTAATTATATATATACATAGTTTTGCAGGATTTTTGTTTTCTGTATGTTTGTTGTTTTTGCTTTTTGTGCATGTAGGGGTTTTTGTTAGTTTTTTGGTTTTGTTTTGGTTTGTTTGTTTCTTGATACTGGGGATTGAACTCAGGGGCATTTACCACTGAGCTACATAACCAGACCTTTTTTTTTTTTTTTTAGACATGGTCTTGCTAAGTTGCTGAGGGTCTTACTAAATTGCTGAACTTGCAATCCTGCCTCAGACTCTGGAGTCACTGAGATTACAGGCATGCACCAACATGACAGGCAGACAACTTGTATTTTTAATAAACACCCCCAGAGAGTCTTGTAAATGGTCAAGTTTGGAAAACACAAGAAAGGAGAATAAACATGGGCTTTGGAGTAAGACTAGGTTTATAAAATGTTTCACTCCTAACATTTGTATGGCTTTGAGCAAGTCACTTAACCTCACTGTGTCTCTTTTGTTTTTATTTAGAAAAGGGAGTTGATCATTCCTCCATGATGGGGTAATAATGAAGACTGAATGAGAAGATGTATATAAAACACTTAGTACAAGGCTGTCACTCAGTAAATGATCAATTTATTATGTCCAAGAGAAGACAAATTAGCAACCTACAAAGACATTTATTCCTAAAGTTAAGGGGGAGGCCCCTTTCTTGTTTTTCTTGTTTGTTCGGCATCTGTGTCCCATTTTTCTAGTCACAGTACCTGAATTATCTTAAGAGAATCACTACCACCTTGTTCACATGCTTCTCCTTAATCTATGTAAGGCTGTCTTCCAAGTTCTGGGTGAAAGTGACCCAGGCCTGACCAATCAGCAGTCTCAATTCTACATGGCCCTCTGATTGGTTCAAAATGAGGAAGATGACCCAAATTGGTCCAATGAGATTAAATCTTGGGATTTCCGCTGATCTTGGAGCTGAACTGCTGCCAAGAGGGCAAGAAGGACTGTAAAATTCATGATTACGGAAGAAAGAAGAGCAGAGATATGAGAACAGAAGAGCAAGTCTTGAAAATATTTTGAAGTTCTGGAATCTAGACATGCTAAAGCAATTCTATCTCAGGATTTTTCGGTTGTGTGAGCCAATAAAAATTTTTGATCAAGACAATTTAGATTAGATTTTTCTGTTACTTGCTCTCAAAAGGATCTTGACAATAATTTTTATAGCATTTCTTCTATTTCAGTGTCCAGCTTACTAGAGAGTCATGAGAGCCTTTTTCATGTCTAATATATTTCCTAACTTTTTTAGGAAGAAGCAATCCCATGGCCCAATATTTAGTTGATGAATAATGGAAATTGCTGAGGCATTACCACTTGGGGGCCTGGGTTGCAATAAGAAACTTAAAGCTTTTCCATCTAAATGGATCCTTTTCTCCCAGAGTGAGAAGGAGCTGACATTTAGGTAGGTCTCTGCCTTTGCTCCACAAACTCTGAGAAAGGTTGCCATTAAAGGCCAACACAACAATGAAAGCAGTTGGATAGGAGAATGACAGGTTTGGCTTGTATGCAACATTGCAGCTGAGACAATTATTCTTAACATTGCATCTGAGACAATTATGGGAAAACATTATGCAATTGTCTCTTTTAAGTTCAGCTTGCTAATATATAATACACAATTAGAGGGTATTGTCCATTGGAATATACAGTATCAATTCTCTTTTTTTCTTTATTTTCTTCTTTTTTTAATTGTTGTTTATTTGTTTGGCCAGTGTTAATTTTTTACCCTCTCAAAATAAAATAGTCCATTGCCTGTGAAAGCTCCATTTATTTTGAGTCTCTTAAATATGCCACTATAGACAGGTAAGAATTCCAATTTTAATTTGGGAAGAATCCAAACAGAACTGGAGTTGGGAAGTCATGTTGAAATTCATTATTAAGGCAAAACCGGTGGTAAGTAGAATTAGGGGTTTAGTTGCCAAGGAAGTGGAAGGTGGAGTTCAACCTCCCATACCTCTCACTAGGAGTCCCTGTCAAGGACCTTAGGCAAATCTGGCTGAGGCAGCTTCTGGGCCTAATGAGGGATGTCCCAGAATGGACATGTCCCTGTGTGACTGCCCAGTGAATACCAAAAGGATTGGGTCATTTTATTCAAACCTGGAGGACTTGGCTACCCAAGTACATGCTCTGTGGATGAACTCACTTTTGGTTTAGTCCCACATGGCTGCTGAAGTTTGAGCAGCTCAAACAGCAAGGGACAGAGGAGAACACAGGCGGGTGATCAGAGAAATCTAAGGGGATTAAGTTACTGTCAGATCAGAGGGTGTGGGAGATTCTGGGTCAGATTAATGCAAGAGTCTAACTGGCTGGCAGGGAGCTAAGAACTATCACAGTCCACTGTGGAGAACCAGCTGCCTTGTATATGTATGCAGATGCAGGCTAACTGGGCAGGAGAAAATATCAATGTGTACCCCAAATACCCAGCAATATACCAAACCACCCAACTGGGAAACAAAGCATGCCTTTTGGATTCCAATTCCCCCAAACCAAAGAGATATCTACAATGATATCCAGTTTCTTTTTTCAAAGAGCATGTCTTCACCAGTCACTCCACAAATACTTATTTAGAGATTTCTAAATGTTAGGTAGTTTGTTAGATGCCAGGGTTATGGAGGAAATATGTATAGTATTTCCCTCTAAGTAACTTCTCATCTAGTAAACAACGACCAAAAATGAAAAAATGCAGTAGGAACTGGGATCAAAGAGAGCCCAAGAGTTGACAAAATAGACAAAAATCCCAGTAAGTTTACATTCTAGTGATAGGCATTAAGAAGCTTTCTGGGACTGAGGATATATCTCAGTTGGTAGAGTGCTTGCCTTGCATGCACAAGGCCCTGGGTTCAATCCCTAGCGCCACAAAAAAAAAAAAAAAAAATCTTTCTGGAAAGATAATATTTGAGCACAAATATGTGACTGTACAAGACTTGTTTGTATCTGGGATTCTGCCTATAGGTTCATAGCAAGCTTTGTTTCTACTGCCCTTGAGGAGATTGCAAAACTACACTCAAAGACACAGACCCATACTTACCCCTATTTGTGAACAGAAACTGCTGGCAAACTACCTAAAGTTTGTGCCTACTAATGTTAATGATAAAAGGTTTGAATGGAACAAACCATCTATGGTCTTTCCTCTGAACTCCGGTGTCCAAGGACACAGCAGACATTTGCTAAGCCTCTGGCTCTGATTGATGGGTAAACCTCTAGTCATGGGAGCTTTATTCTCATTCCAATGAAGCTGAACGGTTCATAAAATTAAAGTCCTGACCTTTTAATATCATCTTCTACCAACCAGATTAAACAACACAGTGTAAAATACAACCAAAGTGTGAAAACATAAACAGAGTACACACAGAGAGAAGACAAATATTAACTTATTACTAGACCTAAAATGGCATCAGAGGATATTGTTACCATGTTGAGGTCATAAACAGGAAACTAGATGAGATGAGAGAAAACTGATGGCTGGGCTTATTAGGAAGATATGGGTTTTGAAGGGTGACTTATATGATTAAAGACATAAATTATTTTGCTATAGATTATGACTTATGTGATCTGGTGCCTATTTGGGGAGTATAGTTCCTAGAAGAGTGCCTGCCACATGGAAGATGCTTGATCATTTTTGAATATCCAGTGAATTGCAAAGTTAGGTGTTCTTTAATGAAGCTTTATTTTATTTCATTTCATTTCATTTTATAAAAAGGTAATATATTGAAAGGGAGAGAGAAGGGGAATTGCATGGAAATGGAAGGAGACCTGCACTGGTATACAAAATTACACATAAGAGGAGGTAAGGGGAAAGGGGGGAAAAAAACAAGAGAGAGAAATGAATTACAGTAGATGGGGTAGAGAGAGAAGAAAGGAGGGGAGGGGGAGGGGAGGGGGGATAGAAAGGGGATAGGAAAGGCAGCAAAATAAAACAGACACTAGTATGGCAGTATGTATAAACATGGATGTGTAACCAATGTGATTCTGCAATCTGTACACGTGGTAAAAATGGGAGTTCATAACCCACTTGAATCAAATGTATGAAATATGATATGTCAAGAACATTGTAATGTTTTGAACAATAAAAAACAATTTGGGAGACCTAGTACAAAATTAAAGCATGAAGCCCCTTGTTTAAAATGCTGAGAAAAACAGTGCCATTGAAGTTACTAAAATGTAAAGCTTTTTCTTTTCTTTAATGGTCATCCTTGACAAGTTATATTGTTTTTTATTCACAATTTAATGACATTCTAAGAAAAATAAAAATTTAAACTAGCTTGAATTTTTTAAAAAAGGTAATATATTGATATAGTTCAACATTTTAGTATAAAATGATGATAGAAAGTATTGGTCTCACTCCACTCTACTCATTCTGTTTCTACATCCTGCACAGCAACCAAAACTATTTGTTAGTTTCCTATTTATCTTTCCAGGTTTTATTTATGCAAATAAAATCAAAATATATTCATTTTACTTTGCAAAAGATAACATTTATATTAATCTGGTTTTTTTTTCACTTAATGTAACTTATTCTGTCTTCAACTTGGAGAGTATCTACTATTATTTTTAACAGTTCCAGTCAATTCTGCTGTGTGGATGTTCCCTAATTTATTAAGCCAGTCCATGAGAATGTATATTTGTGTTATTTCTAATTCTTGCTATTAAAAAACAAAAGTGCTATACATCACATAATAAATTCCCCAAAATTGAATTGCTGAGACAAAGAATATATGCACTGATAATTTTACACACACACACACACACACACACATACACACATACCCATCCAAACTGCCTTCTAAAGGTGTTATACAAACTTATAGCCTCACCAGCAATGTATAAGTATGCTTGTTTCCCCAAATTCTTGCCAACAGAGTTTTATCTAACTCAAATTTTTGTTAATCATATATTTAAAAATAATATCTCAGGATGGTTTTGTCTTGCACTTCTCTTGTTTTGAGGTAGAGCAACTCTTTATGAATGGACCCTTTATTTCTATGAATGGACTGTTCATACTTTTCTTATGTTTTCATTAGGATAATAGTCCTTTTGCTACTTGGCTCATAAGTGCATATTATATATAGAGAGAGATTAGCCACTTTTCTGTAATGCACAAGTTGTAAACGCTTTTTATAGTGATACATTGACAAATGTTTAACAATAGCTTTCTGGAAAAAATAAACCCTGCTTTATAGCATTTTCTAATTTCTATAGGGTAAATATATATGCTGCAGCCAATTTCAACCCACTAAAATGATATCACTGCATATGGAGTTGTAAAGAAATGTGTAGTGGCATATAATTATATAATATCTACAATACAAATATAATAGATGTAAATAACCTCAAAACCCTCATAATAGTGAAAGGTAGTTTAATAATTAAGAAGAGGTGCATTTTGAGTATTTATTACCTGTATTTGTAACATACTTTCATTATAAAATTTATATAATTTTAATTTTCAATAATGGCTATGTTTGACAACCAACCTCCACATTCCTAAAAACATATTAATTCATAGGAGGTAGTGCAGGCCAGCTCTAACGCTACCTTGTCCCCCCAGTTTGTCATTTGCCTTTTAACTTTCTTTCAAGTTGTGTTTTTCACCATAGAAAGCTTAATGTTGATGTAGTTGCATTTATCAATCATATTTTTATGGGTTTAGTCTTGAATAATAATTAGGATGCTCTTCCCCATTCCAAGATTATTAAAGAGTTCTTCCATGTTTCTTTTAATACATCATGGCTTCGTGGTTACATCTAAATCTTTAATCCACTTGGATCATATCTTGGTATATGGTGAGACAGTGGTTCCTACTTTAAAATTTTAATCAGAAGCCTAACCAACTGTCCCCCCAAGTTGTCTATCGTTTAATATAACTCGGCTTTCTTTTTAATGGCCATGGCATTTATCATTACCAGAAGGATAAGTTTGAATTATATTTGCAGTTTATAAACAGCTTCCCTATAATGGTCATTTGGTCCTCTTTTTGGGGGGGAGGCGTCGTCTTTATTTTGTTTTTCTTTGTTTTTGACTGATACATAGATACATTAAATTTGTTTAGCTCATTATGATAAATTTGGTAGGTTGAAATAGCTATAATATTTTTATGCTCAGCATCTATTCCCATTCATTTCCTCTTGAATCCTTGAGGGAATTCTTCTATGTGATGTGATCCTAGAGAAGTCAATTACAGTATACTGGCCAAACCACAGGACTTACTACCATCTAAGCTGATCAGTGGAAAAATCCCACCACTCAGTGATTGGACAGTGTTGGACATCTGGCCTGAACAAGGTAATACAATCTTTCTTGGAAGATTATTGGATATTTAATTGAGAGAGAAAAGACATTTTCTGTTGTAATTGTTAGGCTAGGAGACTTTAGGTCTTCATAACTAATACAAAAATTAAAGTATGTGTGAATAAAACCAAATGAAAATAAGCTAAGTCAAGAATTGGAGAACAGGACAGTTCTGATGGTTTCCTTTGGGTCTCTGGATTCAGCCTTCCACAAAAATTAATGCCCCTTGGACATTCAGGAATAAAGTTTATAAATTCCATTTTTGTCTGGTTAGTTGTTTTTGTTTGTTGTTTTGCTTTTGCTTAACCTAGTTGAATGCAGCTTCTTTGTAATTTGTTTTAATAGGTATTATTGTTCCCACATTACAGATGAAGAAATAGATGGGTTGGATGAGTGTAGTCCAATCTCAGTGATAAGGTATTGCTTAGCTTTTATTTTCTGGTACCCTTTCTCCTAACATTGGCAACTCCCCACTGTTCCTCAAGAAGATTTCCTAGGATGACAAGGAAGAAATGCCATATAAAGGTATAGAAGCTGCTTATTTTCTTCTAAACTAGCAAAAACCCTGAATTGAATCTGTTCTGTTCCTGCCCTTTAGCCTTTCTTTTCTTGTAGCAATGTGAAAATCCCCTGACCTGGCTTCTCAGTATGGTCAAGGTCATAGTTTTATCCCCCTTGGCTGAGAAGGTGTGAAAGGTCATTGTTCCAAAGGAATAAAACTCAAATCAGTCCCAGAGTTTCTTTTCATATTGGAAGGACAAATTTGGCTTTCTAAAGCCCTTCTTTGATTGAGAATTTCCTCATGTTACAATCTGGATTAGATTATACCTGGAAAACAAAAATATTCTGAGTTGGAACCAGGTCTTCTAAAAATTCTCTTTCCTGTGGAATGATTAACATTAAATTAGAATTTTTTATTTGGGTTTGAAATACAAACTTCAGTTAAAATGCAAATAACTCCTGGGAAGGTTCATCCTCAAGTTTTATTGGCCATGTCCTCCTTAGTGGATACCTTAGTAGATTCTTTGCTTGAAGCATATTTTCACTGAAAAAGTAGGAGGCCAAAGAGGATACATAGAAGGAGAAGAGTAGGTAGGTGGACCTGCGACCCACCGGCAGGTCAGGCCCAGCAACCCGCGGAGGGGCACAGCTGCTCCACGCGCCTGCAAGGTAGGCGGAACCGTGACCACCGACAGAACAGGCCCAGCAGCCCGCCAGACACATCACCCTGATTGGGGGAGGGGCAGAGCCGCCGGGCGCCTGCAAGGTAGGCAGACCTGAGACTCATCAGCCTATCAGACCCAGCAACCCGGGGAGCGGCAGAGCCACTTCCCCGCGCCTGCAAGGTAGGCGTACCTGCCACCCAACGGCAGGTCAGGCCCAGCAACCCGCGGAGGGGCACAGCTGCTCCACGCACCTGCAAGGTAGGCGGAACCGTGACCACCGACAGAACAGGCCCAGTGGCCCGCCAGACACATCACCCCGTTTGGGGGAGGGGCAGAGCCGCCACCAGCGCCTGCTAGGTAGACAGACCTGCAACCAACAGACAGAACAGGCATAGCAGCCAGCGGAGGGGTAGAGCCGCTGCTCGCGCCTGCAAGGTAGGCAGACCTGCGACCCACCGGAAGAACAGCCCCAGCGGCCTGCAGAGGGTCTGAGCTGCCACCGGCGCCTGCAAGGTAGGCGGACCTGCAACCACCGAAAGAACAGGCCCACCGAAAGTACAGGCCCAGCGGCCTGCTGGCGTGGTAGGCACATTGCCCCAATTGGAGGAGGGGCAGAACCACCGCCAAAGCCTGCGAGGGAGACTTTGCAACTATACAAGAGCAATATAAATATATAGGGGGGAAAAATCAATAACACAACAGTTTCACCAAGCAGAAAGAAACGCGATCAGTATGAAAAGACAAGGAAAGAAAGAACCACAAGCAATGCAGGTCAACTCAACTTTAGAAGAGGTAATATCTGCAGCAGATGGAATGTCAGATAAAGAATTCAGGATATACATGCTTCAGATGATCTGGAGTCTCAAGGAAGACATTAGACAGCAAAATCAGACAATGAAAGACCACTTCGACCACTTTGACAATGAATTACATAAACAAATCCAAGAAGCAAAAGATCAATTATACAGGGAGATAGAGGTTATAAAAAACAAACAAACAGAAATCCTAGAAATTCAGGAAGCAATAAACCAACTTAAAAACTCAATTGAGAATACTACCAGCAGAGTAGAACACTTAGAAGATAGAACATCAGACAATGAAGACAAAGTATTTCAACTGGAGAAGAACATAGACAGCTCAGCAAAACTGTTAAGAAACCATGAGCAGAACATTCAAGAAATATGGGATAACATAAAGAGACCAAACTTAAGAGTCATTGGGATACAGGAAGGTATTGAGGTCCAAACCAAAGGAATGAGCAATCTATTCAATGAAATAATACGAGAAAACTTCCCAGACTTGAAGAATGAGACAGAATCCCAAATCCTAGAAGCCTACAGGACGCCGAATGTGCAAAATCATAAGAGATCCACACCTAGACACATTATAATGAAGATGCCCAACATACAGAATAAGGAGAGAATTTTAAAAGCTACAAGAGAAAGGAAGCAGATTACAGTTAGGGGTAAACCAATCAGGATAACAGCTGATCTTTCAACACAGACTCTGAAAGCTAGAAGATCCTGGAATAACATATTTCAAACACTGAAAGAAAATGGGTTCCAACCAAGAATTGTGTATCCAGCGAAATTAAGCTTCAGGATGGAAGATGAAATTAAAACCTTCCACGATAAACAAAAGTTAAAAGAATTTGCAGCTGGAAAACCATCTCTTCAAAACATCCTCGGCAAAATATTACAGGAAGAGGAAATGGAAAATATCAATGAAAACCAACAGCAGGAGGTAGTAGAGTAAAGCGGGGGGGAAATAATCAAAGAGGAAAACAAACCATGTTTAGTAACATAAATAAACAAATATGGCTGGAAGAACAACCCATATCTCAATAATAACCCTAAATGTTAATGGCTAAAACTCACCAATTAAGAGACACAGGCTAGTAGAATGGATCACAAAACAAGACCCAACAATATCTGCCTTCAGGAGATGCATTTGATAGGAAAAGACATACATAGACTGAAGGTGAAAGGTTGGGAAAAATCATATCACTCATATGGACTTCGGAAACAAGCAGGAGTGTCCATACTCATATCAAATAAAATAGATTTCAAGCCAAAGTTAATCAAAAGGGATAAAGAGGGACACTACATACTGCTCAAGGGAACCATACACCAACAAGACATGACAATCATAAATATATATGCCCCAAACAATGGTGCAGCTATGTTCATCAAACAAACTCTTCTCAGGTTCAAGAGTCTAATAGACCACCATACAATAATCATGGGAGACTTCAACACACCTCTCTCACCACTGGACAGATCTTCCAAACAAAAGCTGAATAAGGAAACTATAGAACTCAATAACATAATTAATAACCTGGACTTAATTGACATATATAGAATATACCACCCAACATCAAGCAGTTACACTTTTTTCTCAGCAGCATATGGATCCTTCTCAAAAATAGATCATATATTATGTCACAGGGCAACTCTTAGACAATATAAAAGAGTAGAGATAATACCATGCATCTTATCTGATCATAATGGAATGAAATTGAAAATCAACGATAAAAGAAGTAAGGAAAAATCATGCATCACTTGGAGAATGAACAATAGGTTACTGAATGATCAATGGGTTATAGAAGACATCAAGGAGGAAATTAAAAAATTCTTAGAGATAAATGAAAACACAGACACAACATATCAGAATCTATGGGACACATTGAAAGCAGTTCTAAGAGGAAAATGTATTGCTTGGAGTTCATTCCTTAAAAAAAGAAAAAAACCAACAAATAAATGATCTAATACTTCATCTCAAAATCCTAGAAAAAGAAGAGCAAAACAACAGCAAAAGAAGTAGAAGGCAAGAAATAATTAAAATCAGAGCTGAAATTAATGAAATCGAAACAAAAGAAACAATTGAAAAAATTGACAAAACTAAAAGTTGGTTCTTTGAAAAAATAAATAAAATTGACAGACCCTTAGCCACGCTAACGAACAGAAGAAGAGAGAGAACTCAAATTACTAGCATACGGGATGAAAAAGGCAATATCACAACAGACACTTCAGAAATACAGAAGATTATCAGAAATTATTTTGAATCCTTATACTCCAATAAAATAGAAGATAGTGAAGGCATCGATAAATTTCTTAAGTCATATGATCTGCCCAGATTGAGTCAGGAGGATATTGACAACCTAAACAGACCAATATCAATTGAGGAAATAGAAAAAGCCATCAAAAGACTACCAACTAAGAAAAGCCCAGGACAGGATGGGTATACAGCAGAGTTTTACAAAACCTTTAAAGAGGAACTAATACCAATACTTTTCAAGCTATTTCAGGAAATAGAAAAAGAGGGAGAACTTCCAAATTCATTCTACGAGGCCAACATCACCCTGATTCCTAAACCAGACAAAGACACTTCAAAGAAAGAAAACTACAGACCAATATCTCTAATGAACCTAGAAGCAAAAATCCTCAATAAAATTCTGGTGAACCAGATACAAAAACATATCAAAAAAATTGTGCACCATGATCAGGTAGGATTTATCCCTGGGATACAAGGTTGGTTCAATATACGGAAATCAATAAATGTTATTCACCACATCAATAGGCTTAAAAATAAGAACCATATGATCATCTCGATAGATGCGGAAAAAGCATTTGACAAAGTACAGCGTCCCTTTATGTTCAAAACTCTAGGGATAACAGGAACATACCTCAATATTGTAAAAGCAATCTATGCTAAGCCTCAGGCTAGCATCATTCTGAATGGAGAAAAACTGAAGGCATTCCCTCTAAAATCTGGAACAAGACAGGGATGCCCTCTCTCACCACTTCTGTTCAACATAGTTCTCGAATCTCTGGCCAGAGCAATTAGACAGACGAAAGAAATTAAAGGCATAAAAATAGGAAAAGAAGAACTCAAATTATCACTATTTGCAGATGACATGATTCTATACCTAGCAGACCCAAAAGGGTCTACAAAGAAACTATTAGAGCTCATAAATGAATTCAGCAAAGTGGCAGGATATAAAATCAACACACATAAATCAAAGGCATTCCTGTATATCAGCGACAAATCCTCTGAAATGGAAATGAGGACAACCACTCCATTCACAATATCCTCAAAAAAAATAAAATACTTGGGAATCAACCTAACAAAAGAGGTGAAAGACTTATACAATAAAAACTACAGAAGCCTAAAGAGAGAAATAGAAGAAGATCTTAGAAGATGGAAAAATATACCCTGTTCATGGATAGGTAGAACTAACATCATCAAAATGGCGATATTACCAAAAGTTCTCTATAGGTTTAATGCAATGCCAATCAAAATCCCAACGTCATTTCTTGTAGAAATAGAGAAAGCAATCATGAAATTCATATGGAAAAATAAAAGACCCAGAATAGCAAAAACAATGCTAAGCAGGAAGTGTGAATCAGGCGGTATAGCTATACCAGACTTCAAACTATACTACAGAGCAATAGTAAAATAACAGCATGGTACTGGTACCAAAACAGGCGGGTGGACCAATGGTACAGAATAGAGGGCACAGAAACCAATCCACAAAATTACAACTATCTTATATTTGATAAAGGGGCTAAAAGCATGCAATGGAGGAAGGATAGCATCTTCAACAAATGGTGCTGGGAAAACTGGAAATCCATATGCAACAAAATGAAACTGAATCCCTTCCTCTCGCCATGCACAAAAGTTAACTCAAAGTGGATCAAGGAACTTGATATCAAATCAGAGACATGGCATCTGATAGAAGAAAAAGTTGGCTATGATCTACATACTGTGGGGTCGGGCTCCAAATTCCTCAATAGGACACCCATAGCACAAGAGTTAATAACTAGAATCAACAAATGGGACTTACTTAAACTAAAAAGTTTTTTCTCAGCAAAAGAAACAATAAGAGAGATAAATAGGGAGCCTATGTCCTGGGAACAAATCTTTACTCCTCACACTTCAGACAGAGCCCTAATATCCAGAATCTACAAAGAACTAAAAAAATTAGACAATAAGATAACAAATAACCCAATCAACAAATGGGCCAAGGACCTGAACAGACATTTCTCAGAGGAGGACATACAATCAATCAACAAGTACATGAAAAAATGCTCACCATCTCTAGCAGTCAGAGAAATGCAAATCAAAACCACCCTAAGATACCATCTCACTCCAGTAAGATTGGCAGCCATTAGGAAGTCAAACAACAACAAGTGCTGGTGAGGATGTGGGGAAAAGGGTTCACTTGTACATTGGTGGTGGGACTGCAAATTGGTGTGGCCAATTTGGAAAGCAGTATGGAGATTTCTTAGAAAGCTCGGAATGGAACCACCATTTGACCCAGCTATTCCCCTACTCGGTCTATTCCCTAAAGACCTAAAAAGAGCACACTATAGGGACACTGCTACATCCATGTTCATAGCAGCACAATTCACAATAGCAAGACTGTGGAACCAACCTAGATGCCCTTCAATAGACGAATGGATTTAAAAAAATGTGGCATTTATACACAATGGAGTATTACTCTGCATTAAAAAATGACAAAATCCATAGAATTTGGAGGGAAATGGATGACATTAGAGCAGATTATGCTAAGTGAAGCTAGCCAATCCCTTAAAAACAAATGCCAAATGTCTTCTTTGATATAAGGAGAGTAACTAAGAACAGAGTAGGGACAAAGAGCATGAGAAGAAGATTAACATTAAACAGGGATGAGAGGTGGGAGGGAAAGGGAGAGAGAAGGGAAATTGCATGGAAATTGAAGGAGACCCTCAGGCGTATACAAAATTACATACAAGAGGAAGTGAGGAGAAAGGCGGAAAAATATAAGGGGGAGAAATGAATTACAGTAGAGGGGGTAGAGAGAGAAGAGGGGAGGGGAGGGGGGAGGGGGGATAGTAGAGGATAGGAAAGGCAGCAGAATACAACAGACACTAGTATGGCAATATGTAAATCAATGGATGTGCAACTGATGTGATTCTGCAATCTGTATACGGGGTAAAAATGGGAGTTCATATCCCACTTGAATCAAAGTGTGAAATATGATATATCAAGAACTATATAATGTTTTGAACAACCAACAATAAAAATTAATTTAAAAAAAAGAAGGAGAAGAAATCTGAGAGCAGAAGCAGGGAATCCTACTGAAGGGGAGAAAAGTGAAGCAGTGGAGAGATGGTGATAATTCAAAGGCCTTCCACCCTAGGTAACTTCTGAGACACAGCTGTAAACCACAGACATGGTTGGGACACACTGATTCAAAAAGTACCATTCGAATAAAATGAATTCAACAGATTCTCAGAACCCTGAGGGGAATTTAGTGCCAGAACCAGTCAGCTCATTCTTTTCACATATTCTTCTACTTGGTCATTTTTGGCATTGCTCAAGACCATTCATGAGCTGGAATTAAATTTGCATCCAGAAATGAGACCCAACCATTCAAAGCATGCAATTGCAGCTGTTCTATATTGTCATCAAAGTGCCAGCTCCCTGAGCAATTTACTACCTGGACGAATTTCATTTTATAAGCTTATCTGTTCTCAACTGTCATTGATACCCTTGTAGGTTCCTTGTCCATAAAATTTTAATTCTCCAACTAAGTTCTTATTCCAAGTTGCTTTACAATGGCAAAATTGCCTTTGTTCCCACTGTGATTTTGTGATTTTACATACCTTCATACTTTCATTTATGATTAAATGGCAAGTCTTTTGGTGCCCTTTGGTGAAAATCCAAGTGAACACAAAATTAGGTCAAAGAGGGGAAACATCAGTAAAAGTCAGACTAGAAAATTTCAAGCTCTCATTCCCCTATAGAAACATATGGGGAAAAAATTTTTAAGCAGAATCTATTTGAATTAACCTTATCAGAGCTCTGAAAAACAGTCATAGTTTACAGTCATCGATAAAATGCCCAATCAAGAAAAACAATCTTGAAAATAGCAGGAAAGTTTTGTAGAATTTTTATTCACCCTTATTCCACCATCCCCAGCATGGCAGTGGTTTTGGTCTTGAAGTAGCAGCAGCCTGCAGGTCCAAAGCAGGACTTAGAAATTATTTTGTATGTCTGCTCTAAACTGTCAGGTGGAGAACTGAAAAGGTGGGCTGGGGATGTGGCTCAAGCGGTAGCGTGCTCGCCTGGCATGCGTGCGGCCCGGGTTCGATCCTCAGCACCACATACAAACAAAGATGTTGTGTCCGCCAATAACTAAAAAACAAATAATAAAATTCTCTCTCTCTCTCTCTCTCTCTCTCTCTCAAAAAAAAAAAAAATAAGAGAGAACTGAAAAGATGACTGAAACAAAGAGCTTGTCTCTGTTTTGCCTAACTCAGAATTCAGGCAGGAAAACTGGCAGGCACTATATATAAAACCTCCAAGATGATTACAGATCCACAGGATCCTGAGGCAAAGGATTATAAGTAGAGACATACCATAGATCATCTAAGGTCCAGAGGACAAGTCTGGGAAGTTAGGACATACAAAAGCAGCCATGTATAGAAGGGAATTTAGGAAGCCACAACTACACACAGGCAAGATACACACTCAGGAAAGACCTAAGAAGACCTTAAACTTTCACCTCAGGCTGATCCCCAGGCACAAAACAAGCATAGATAATTGTTAAAGGAATGCCCTAACACAGATTCACTCTTCAAACATTAGAGAAACTCCTGAAATTTAAAGAAATCTTTGTCAAAACATTAGCTAAAGTCAGGTATGGTAGTGCACACCTGTGATCCCAGCATCATTGGAGGCTGAGGCAGAAGGATCATGAGTTCAAAGTCAGCCTCAGCAACTTAGTAAGGCACTAAGCAACTCAGTGAGAACTTGTCTCTAATAAATTATTTTTTAAAAAGGGCCAGTGATGTGGATGTAGCTCAGTGGTTAAGCACCACTGCATTCAATCCCTAGTACCCAGTCCCCCCACCAAAAAAATAGCTAATCATGAGCTAAAGAAGCAGAGAATTCTGTGACCCAACACAACAGGAACAACTTCTACAAAAATAGTTAAGAAAACTCTAAACTAATAGACTGCTATAGACTTTAACACACACACACACACACACACACACACCACACACACACACAAATTGCAAACCTTGGGGAAGGAGAAAACTGGGATTTCCAAAGTTACTATATTATAAGTTAAATGTCAATGACCAATTTTCTTTTCTTTTTTTTCTTTCTTTTCCTTTTTTTTTTTTTTTTTTTTTGGTACCAGGGATTGAACCCAGGGATGATTCACCACTGAGCCACATGCCAACCCTTACAAGGTCTCCCTGAGTTGCTTAGGGCCTCAATATGTTGCTGAAGCTGGCTTTGAACCTGCAATCTCCTGCCTCAGCCTACTGAGCTTCTGGGATGACAGAACTGTGCCACCATGCCCAGCTCAAATGCCCAATACTCAATGACCAAAAAAAAAAAAATCACAAGATGTACAAATAAAGAGGAAAACATGGCTCACTAAAGGGAAGAAAATAAATTGGAAAAGGTCATCTCCAAGGAAACCCAGACATCAAACATACTAGACAAAAACTTACATATGATGTTTTCCTCTAAATCTAGAGTCTAGAGGAAAACATAGGCCAAGAACTAAAGGAATATAGGTATATACACAAAATAATTGAAAGCAAGAACTCACAGAATACAAAAGAGATCCTGTATACCTATGTTTATTGAAGCCAAGATATGGAATCTCCTGGTTTCCCATCAACAGATGACTAGAGAAAGAAAATATGCTACATATACACAATGGAGTATTATTTGGCTATAGAGAATAATGTAACCCTGTAATTTGCAAAAAAAAAAAAAAAAAGAAAGAAAGAACTGGAGGACATCATGTAAATAAATCAAACACAGAGACAAATATCATATATTTTCTCTCATGTGTGGAACCTGGTCAGGGGTTGGGAGGAGGATCTGAAAGTAAAATATAGAAGAGGGACTACTGGGGACTGAAAAGAGAGCCAGGGCAGGGAAGAGGGGGAGGGAATAGAAAAAGACCTGATGGATGTGATGAATGCATGGTATATGTATATATGGAAATATCACAGTGAATTCAATTAATTTGTGATATTAATGTGTTAATAATTATAATTTTAAAAAGCAAGGACTCAAATAGATACTTATATATCATAGCAGCATTATTTGCAATAGCCAAAAGGAGAAAGCCATCCAATTATCCATCAGATGAATGAGTAAACAAAATGTAGTATGCACATACAATGAAATACATGCAAACTTAAAAAGGAATGCAATTTTGGTATATGTTAAGCCTGGATTAACCATGAAAATATTATGCAAAAGTGAAATAAATCAGACACATTATAGCTAAAATTTTATGATTCCACTTATATGAGTTTTTTTTTAGAATAAGCACATTCATAGAAACAAAATAAAGGATATCAGGTGCTTAGGATGAAATGGAGAAATATTGTTTAATGGATACATAGTTTCTGTTTGGGATGATGAAAATTTCTGGAAAGGATTAGCAGTAATGGTTGGACAATTAGAAGGTATTTAGTGCCATCAATTTGTACTATAAAAAATAGTTAAAATGGTAAATTTCATTATACATTTTTAAAAAAATTTTTTGTAAGGGATTGAACCCAGAGGCACTTTACCATTGAGCTACATCCCAGCCCTTTTTTATTTTTTATTTTGAGACAGGGTCTTGCTAATTTACTGAAGTCCTCTCTAAATTGCTAAAGCTAGCCTCTACTTTGTAATCCCCCTGTCTCAGCCTCTCAATTCACTGGGATTATAGGCATGTGCCACCACACCTGGCCACAATACAAATTTTTAATTATGTTGGAGCTAAAATATTTTTATAGCCCTTTCAAACCACCTATTATCATTTAACTTTTTTCCTTCACTCAACCAAAATTTATTAAATACTAAAAAATGTCCATTGTCATGTAGGTCTTCTGCTTCAAAAACACATCAAATAGTCTCTGTCATTTAAAAAAACAAACTTTAAAATCTGCTTGGGAAAGCATAGACTTTAAACTAGCAGACAATACCATGTGATAAGTACCATGATCTGGTAAGAATAAGAAATTTAGGAAGCATGTAGGTAGGAGCATTTAGGTCAAGCAAGAAATATACAGAAATACTTTTGAGAGGATGCTGGTGACTGGACTAAATCTTAAAGAAAACAACTATGATGTAGTCAGGTATAAGGGGAACGGAGCTCCTCAGATAAAAGGAGCAACACATGAAAAGGCACAGACAGTAAAAAGACCTGAAGAGATTGAAAAGAATATGATGTTATATGACACTGGGGGGGAATGGGATAGGGAGAGGAAGATGAATACTCACAGAGAAATTTAGTTTCTTATATGATATGGGAGTTTGTACTTTATCCTTCAGGCAATAAGTACCCACTGCATAAGACTTCAGAAAGAGAAGTCTGCCATGTCTTTAAAATAGACTCCCTAACTACTTAGTAAGAATCAACAGAGAGGTGCTCAGTTCCCCAGGCATACAAGTGAGAATTGATGAAAAGCCTGAACTGAGGTGGAGGAGATGGCCATGGAGATTAATAGAGTTGGAAAAATGCTAATGATAAAGACTGGGAAGACTCAAGACTGGTTGGATGTGGGTGATGAGAAGACTTGGGTTTCTAGTGAATGTGAGACAACTCACTGAAATGAGAAATTCAGAAGAAGAAATAGGTCTGGGGCAAGAGATATAAGTTCTGTTTGTAAATATATTGGAAGCAATGGTGAGGTAGTAATAGATGGCCATTTAGACATGGAGTTTGGGAAAGGCATGATGGACAGATAGAGATTGAAGAGTTCACTGGATTTGCCTAAGTTAAAAGAATTTATGTCTAAATGTAGAATTTCACAATTAGAGTAAGTATACTTCTCCTACTGCAGGCTAATTTAAGGAATGAAACAGTTCTTTTTATGACATCAAAATCAAACCATATGGGCAGTTGTCCGCTCAACTTTGCATGTAATAAAGCTTAAAGAATAAATACACTAAGGATAAGCCTGGAAGCTTTCCAAACTGGTTTTAACTCTGAAGCAAAGAGATATTTCTTTAAAATATATGTATATATCTTAAATATATATACATATATATATATGTATGTATATCTTGCCTGTGGTGAATCAAAATCCTTAATCTCTTTTTATATTAGAGATCAATCTTTTGGAAATCTTTTCAACAATCAGAAAGGAATAGCTAATCAAATAAAATGTGATAAAACCAAAACAAGTACAAGTGCACTCTATTCTTTTTAAAAAAAAAAAATGGACATTCATCATCAGTTTTCCCTGTCCTTTCCTTCTGCTGATAGAAATCCTTCTTCCTTGCTGGTGGATTCTATGCAGAATTCATATAGAACTGGATTACATCATATATGAAAGAAGACTGGGCTTCAGAGTAAGAAAATCCTAAATTTAAATCCTATTTATCATGTCCACGGTCATTGACAAATTTGTTAATTCACTTACTCATTCATGCATGCAACAAACACAGAGCACATTCCTTACAATGTATCCTGTCCTATATACACATAATACTGAGATAAAAATGCATACATCTTGTTCACAAACCAGTTGAGAAGGCAGATATACAAACACAGAATTACAGAGTGAAAATGTAGGTGTGAGGAAGATGAAGACCATTACTGAGACTTGGAGGAGGAAAATGAATTTGCCAAGAGAGAAAGGTGGTAAGAAGTAGGAGAAATTAAAGGGGCCTAGGGACATGGGAAACAGACAGAGGGTCTTCCTAGTAAAGGAACTATAAGACCAAAGTCAGGAATGCATAAGATGCAATTGGGTTCCAGGAGCTCCAAGTCATTCTTGGTACATCATTCAGATACATGAGTGACAGAAATGGATGGCAAGATCTGATGCACAGGCAGAGGCCAGATCATATGCATTCTGTCTAATCTGTTGCCTAGAGGTACCATTAAGGACTTCTCCTCATTCTCCACTGAGACTCTGGAAATATTACTCTCTCAGTAAATGCAGTCAAGTGCTACATAGTGACAATCTGTCAACAACAGAATGTTTACACAGTGAATCCCTATCAGCTCATATCATCTAGTGATGTAGTTATCTTAGTTTGTATAAGTGAACCCTATGAGCTATGCATAACAATGAAATCACCTAATGGTGCATTTCTCAGAACATACTCTCATTGTTAAGTAACACATGACTGTTATTTTTTTTTAATCTTATCACTGTCTCCTATGTTCTGCTACTCATTATTTGGGACTTTGACACTATTTATAGGCTCCTCTCTACATTCTGTAGCAGCCTATATTACTCAAGAGTTCTGCAGAGAAACAGAACCAATAGGATATATATGTACACAGAGAGAATTTCTATTAAAAATTTGGCTCACATAATTGTGGAGGCTGTCAAGTCTCAAATCTATAGGGCTGGCCAACAGGCTGTAAACTCAGGCAGGGTTTTTTATGTTTTAATCTTGAAGAATTTCTTCTTCCTTGAGATACCTGTATTTTTTCTTAAGACCTTCAACTAATTGGAGAATCACACACACTATGGGGTAAGGGGTAATGTGTTTAATCAAAGTATATAAAAATAAGATTATAAATGTTAACCATATCTAAAAAATCTTCATAGCAATATATAAACTGGCATTTGACCAAACAATTGGGCATCCTAGCCTAGCTATGTTGAAACAACAAAAAAAATAACCATTAAATATTCCTTGAGTCTTTAAACTATTTCCATATTCAGACAAGAGTCCAGTAGGAAGCAGAATTCACTGAGATGGATATTATGAAGGACTATTTTTAGAGGAGTAGTCAGGTTTAAGGGAACACATAAGCAACGTGAAGGTACCTGTCAAAAAATATGAAAGTCGTAATATTTTATTCTATTTTAAAGCTAACAAGATAACCTACTACAGTTTCTTTTTTTACTATATGATTTATTTTTATTTTTTTAGTCATACATGACAGCATAATGTATTTTGACATATAATACATACATGGAATGTACATTCATCAATTATCTTGTCTATTCTATTCTGCTGCCCTTCCTATCCTCCCTACTTCTCCCCTCCTCTCCCATCCTTTCTCTCTATCCAATCTAATGTGATACACTTTTTTTTTCTTTTTCTCCTCACAACATCATATATGTATCCTGTATAACAATGAGGTTCTCCTTCCATCTTCTGTGCAACTCCCCTTCTCCCTCTTTTTCCTTCTTCTTCCTCTATTTAGTGGTAGTCTTCTTCTCATGCTCCTCCTCCCTATCCCATTTTGAGTCACCCCCTTATATCAGAGAAGACATTCGGCATTTGTTTTTTAGGGATTGGCTAACTTCACTTAGCATAATCTGCTCTAATGCCAACCATTTCCCTGCAAATGCCATGATCTTGTTATTTTTTAGTGCTGAGTAATATTCCATTGTGTATAAATGCCACATTTTTTTAATCCATTTATCTATTGAAGGGCATCTAGGTTGTTTCCACATTCTAGCTATTGTGAATTGTGCTGCTATAAACATTGATGTGGCTGTGTCCCTGTAGTATACTATTTTTAGGTCTTTTGGGTATAGTCCAAGAAGGGGAATACCTGGGTCAAATGGTGGTTCCATTTCCAGCTTTCCAAGGAATCTCCATACTGCTTTCCAAATTGGCTGCACCAATTTGCAGTCCCACCAGCAATGTATGAGTGTACCTTCCCCCCCACACATCCTCGCCAGCACTTATTGTTGTTTGACTTCATAATGGCTGCCATTCTTACTGGAGTGAAATGGTATCTTAGAGTAGTTTTAATTTGCATTTCTCTGATTGCTAGAGATGGTGAGCATTTTTTCATGTATTTGTTGATTGATTGTATATCCTATTCTGAGAAGTTTCTGTTCAAGTCCTTGGCCCATTTGTTGATTGGGTTATTTGCTTTTTTGTTGTTTAACTTTTTGAGTTCTTTGTATACTCTAGAGATTAGAGCTCTATCTAATGTTTGAGGGGTAAAAAGTTTGTTCCCAGGATGTAGGCTCCCTATTCACCTCACATATTATTTCTCTTGCTGAGAAAAAAACTTTTTAGTTTGAATTCGTCCCATTTGTTGATTCTTGGTTTTAACTCTTGTGCTATAGGTGTCTTATTAAGAAATTTGGGGCCTGCTCCCACGTGATGAAGATTAGGGCCAATTTTATCTTCTATTAGATGCAGAGTCTCTGGTCTGATTCCTAGCTCCTTGAGCCATTTTGAGTTGACTTTTGTGCATGGTGAGAGAAAGGGATTCAATTTCATTTTGTTGCATATGGATTTCCAGTTCTCCCAGCACCATTTGTTGAAGATGCTATCCTTTCTCCATTGCATGGTTTTAGCACCCTTGTCTAATATAAGGTAGTTGTACTTTTGTGGATTGTCTGTGTCCTCTATTTTGTACCATTGGTCTACCAGCCTGTTTTAGTGCCAGTATCATGCTGCTTTTGTTACTATTGCTCTATAGTATAGTTTAAAATCTGGAATCTCAATAACACCAATTTCACTCTTCCTGCTTAGAATTACTTTAGCTATTCTGGGTCTCTTATTTTTCCAGATGAATTTCATGATTGCTTTTTCTATTTCTGCAAGGAATGTCATTGGGATTTTGATGGGAAGTGCATTGAATCTGTAAAGTGCTTTTGGTAATAAGGCCATCTTAATAATACTAATTCTATCAATCCATGAGCAAGGTAAATCTTTCCATCTTCTAATGTCTTCTTCTATTTCTTTCTTCAGGGTTCTGTAGTTTTCATTGTATAGCTCTTTCACCTCTTTTGTTAAGTTGATTCCCAGGTATTTTATATTTTTTTGAGGATATTGTGAATGGAGTAGTTGTCTTCATTTCCATTTCAAAGAATCTGTCACTGATATACAAGAATGCCTTTGATTTATTGGTATTGATTTTATATCCTGCCACTTTGCTGAATTCATTTACTAGTTCTAGAAGTTTCTTGGTTGAATTTTTTGGGTCATGTCATTGGCATATAGTGCTAATTTAAGTTCTTCTTTTCCTATATTTATGCCTTTAATTTCTTTCATCTGTCTAATTGCTCTGGCTAGTGTTTCAAGAACTATGTTGAATAGATGTGGTGAGAGAGGGTATCCCTGTCTTGTTCCGGATTTTAAAGGGAATGCCTTCAATTTTTCTCCATTTAGAATGATGCTGGCCTGAGGCTTAGCGTATATAGCTTTTACCATGTTGAGGTAATTTCCTGTTATCCCCAATTTTTCTAGAGTTTTGAACATAAAGGGATGCTGTATTTTGTCGAATGCTTTTTCAGCATCTATCGAGATGATCATATGGTTCTTATCTTTAAGTCTATTGATGTGGTGAATTACATTTATTGATTTCTGTATATTGAACCAGCCTTGCATCCCAGGGATGAATCCCACTTGGTCATGGTGCACAATCTTTTTGATATTTTTTTGTATCCAATTTGCCAGAATTTTATTGAGGATTTTTGCATCTAAATTCATTAGGGATATTGGTCTGAAGTTTTCTTTCTTTGAAGTGTCTTTATCTGGTTTTGGAATCACCTACTATAGTTTCATGGGAGCTGGCAGAAGACATAACACTCCTGGGTCAAAGATGAGGGACAGTTTATTTCTCCTAATAATAACAATAACCAGAACCTCAGCATATTTTGTTATAATTTCCCAAGCCCCAAATATCTTCACATGAAGTGGGATTGAGAGAAGACCCTGAGTTTAGGGAACCCAATATTTTATAATGGGCACTAAACATCTCTTCCCTTTGCTCCAGAGAGAGATACTATCTTTACTTTTCAAGGCTACTCATTATACAAACATCCTTGAAAATATATTAGTGCCTTTCTCATAAGATATGCAGAAACATAAGAGACCCATGGAGAACTCACTCTTAACAGGACCTAAAAACCAATGGTGGTAAAATTCTCTTACCATTCATAGGGCCATAATGGCAAACTAAAGAAATAGAGTTATTGAAGCCCCGCAAGAACTGGAGCCATGGAAAAGAGTCTACCGTGCAGGGTCAGAGAAATAGAGTTGCTACTATAGAAGCAATTGAATCACAGAGAGTGGGAAATAAATATTCTGGTACTCTCTCTTCCACTTTGATCTTTGGCCAGTAATTACAATTAGCCAAATCCAACATAAAGCCAACTAGCAAGGAAATCTGGTATCAATATAATTTATAAGAGTCAATCTCTGAATGTTCAAAGAAGTACTGGGAGAAGAATAAAGAATATGTCTGGGATACAGCGGAGAATAGTTGATACAATGGAAGATCCTTCCAATATCTTAGCTTTGAAGCTTTTTTGCTTTCTGGGATTAAGTGGCCTTCACTCCACTCACTCCACTTGGACCATTCAGACCCAACATTACATGGAATTTAACAACACAAAATAGTAAGCCTTAATATGTTAATCTCTGTCTACAACTTTCCAAACCTCCATGTGGCTCACTTTCTTTTTCCTAGTAGAGCTTCTTTGCTCATTGAACAACACTGTTTCATGCAATCCATTTATTCCTTCTGCTTCCAAATTTCTTCTTATTGAAATGTTCCATTTAATAATGCTTTTATTATGAGTGATAAAACACTAAGACTTTTAACTATCTGAAAATGTATCATAGCCTCAATATTGTATAATAGTTTAGCTGTGTATAGAATTCTTTTGTGCTGGTTATTTCCACTTAGAATCTTAAGAATCTTATTCCATGAAACTTAAAACCACACTGAGATTCCATCTCATTCCAATTTGAATGGCAATTATCAAGAACACAAGTAACAATAGATGTTGGTGAGGATGTGGGGTAAATGGTACACCCATAAATTGCTGGTGGAATTTCAAATTGGTGCAACCACTCTGGAAAGCAGTATGGAGATTTCTCAGAAATTGGAATGGAACCACCATTTGACCCTGTTATCCCACTCCTCAGCATATATCCAAAGGACTTAAAATCAGCATATTACAGTGTCACTGTAATACTCTGTTTATAGCAGCTCAATTCACAATAGCTAAGCTGTGGAACCAACCCAGGTGTCCTTCAACGGATGAATGGATAAAGAAAATGTAACACACACACACACACACACACACACACACACACACACAGAGGAATATAACTCAGACATAAAAAGAATGAAATTATGCATTTGCTGGTAAATGGATGGAACTGGAGGCTAAGTGAAATAAGCCAATCCCTCCCCCCCCAAAAAAAAAATCCAAGAGAGAACCAAAGTTCTCTCTAATATGAAGGTGCTAATACACAATGGTGGGGGAGGAGAATAGAAGTTCATTGGATTAGACAAAGGGGAATGACGGCAAAGGGAGAAGGATGGGAATAGGAAAGACAGTAGAATAAATCAGACATACTTTTCCTATGTTCATATATGAATACACAACCAATGAAACTCCACATCATATACAACAACAAGAATGGGAACTTATATTCCTTGTATGCATACTTTGTCAAAATATACTCTACTGTCATATATATCCAAAAAGAACGTTTTTTGAAAGATTAAATCGTATCCCATTGTTTTTGGCTTCTCTTTTGGGTACTAGGGATTGAACACAGGGGCACTCAACCAGTGACCACTCAAACACATCCCCAGCCCTATTTTGTATTTAGAGACAGGGTCTTACTGAGTTGCTTAGCACCTCACTAAGTTGCTGAGCCTAGCTTTGAACTTGTGATCCTTCTGCCTCAGCCTCCCAAGCCATAGAACCTGGCTTGGCTTCTCTTCTTGCTGATGAGATACCAATTTACATATTTTTTCCTTTTTAGGTAAACTTTTTGTCTCTAGTATCCTTGAATTTTTCTATAATGTGTTTACATAAGTGTTGCTATTGATTTGTTCTGCTCAGAAATCAGCTTTTTATACTTTGAGCAATTAAGCCTTTTATAATTCTTGAGAAATGTCCAGCCATCATTTTGACTATATTTATTGTTATTTGTTGCCTTTGCCCCATTTTTTTTTAAATTTCTTCTCCTGGGGAATCCTATTATATGTGTGTTGAATACAAAAATTCAAGTTTCAAATTTTCCTTCTTATTCTCTCTCTCTTCTTTTTGCATGTTCCTTTGGATAGTTACATCATAGCTGTGTTCCAGTTCACTAATCATTCATTAAATTGTATTAATCTATAATTTAATCCATTTACTTGATTTTATCTTCAGTAAAAAATGTTTTTCATTTTAAAAAATTTTGTCATTTTAGATGAACAGAATGCCTTTATTTTGTTTATTTTTTATGTGGTGCTAAGAATCGAACCCAGTGCTCTACCCACTGAGCTACAGCCCCAGCCCAAAAATGTTTTTCATTTCTACAAGTTCTATTTAGTTCTTTTTCAAATCTTCCTGGCTTAGCTTAACAAAGTCTTGCTCTTATGATTTCTATAGCTTCTTTTATCTCTTTACTTATTTTTAAACTACTGATTTTATAATATTTTTATAATCATTCTATTAAAATATCAACGTTTTAGAATTCTAATTATACTGTGTTGTGATGATTCTTTGTATAGTTGTTCATTTTACCATGTAGTTTGGAATGTAGTCTATGAGGTCATCTTTAGGAAGTGTTGGTTTTCCCTTGTCAGTCTGCTGGGTAATGAGAATATGCTATATATTTGCATCTTCCAGGAATAAAAAGGATTTCATTGTCTAGAATCAGCTTTTAAACTAATATATCCTCCTCAAATTAACAAATATAAGGTTAATTGAGATTTTAAAAATCTGAACATGGGCCAGAAATACAATTATTTGTAACTTACCAGATAATTTTCTAGTTCCCCCTTTTACTGAAGGGTAGCTCTACCAAAGTCCTGGCTTGATTTAGAGATCTCAGCTCTAGTTTCCTCCCTTATTCTATCTTTTAAAAAAATTTTTAGTTATAAATAACTAACTATCCATATGAATTTCAGTATGTTAGAATTTTGACCTGGTATCTGAAGTTCTAGAGATAAATTACTTAAATCCTGGTTTGGGGGGCTGGGGATATAGCTTAGTTGGTAGAGTGCTTGCCTTGCATGCACAAATCCCTGTGTTTAATCCCCAGCACCTCAAAAAACAAATACTGGTTTTGACGTTTACAATCTTGTGATTTGGGGGAAGTCTTAACCCCTCTTCAGTTTTCATATCTGTCAAATAGATATAACTTTACTATTTCATATTAGAGTATTAGAAAAACATAGAACAGTACATCATACTCCTTAAATGTAGCTATTTTTACTATTTACAAATTGAGACAAAAGCATTTTATTTTTCCCAAATCTAACTCCAATTCAATTTTATTCAATTCAACTCAACATTTCTTTTTGATTTGCTTACTGTATTTCAAGTATCAAGTTAAGCTTAGGAGAAAAATGATGCCAAAACGTGATCCTTGACTTCATAGAATTTATAGTTTAGTGAGAAGGCAATGAATAATCACACAAATAAGTATAAATATGAACCACAAGAAATGCTATGAATTACAAGTAGAGGGTGGCATGAGAGGAGAATACCAATCTAGTCTTCCTTAAGAAAGCAATAATCGAAAAGTACGTATGAATTTGGGGAAGTTGGAGAAAGATTTTTGGGCAGAGGGCTCAAGTGCAAAGACTCTGAAATGGGAAAGAACTTGGTGACTTAGGAAATAAAAATGGGCCAATATGGCTAAGTTACAGTGAGAGAGGAAGAAATGCAGTTCCCTGAAATGAGTCTGGAGAGTTACACAGGGACCACATCATACAGGACCTTGCAAGATGGAAAGCATCTGAAGAATTAAGTTCTTGGAAGTTGGGTTGAGGACTTTGGATCAGGATGGTAGTGTTGGACAAGAGAGAAGTGAACAGAGTTAGAGATTTGGTAATAGGGAAAGAGTCAATCATTTATCCTGCTTTTCTGTATTCATAGTACCACTAAGTAATCAAATAACTGAAAAGGAGAAAATTCCCATTGAAGAATCATTGTCGCTAATAAATGAAGAATGATAGAACTATATCACCATTTAAAAATTCCTAATGTATGGGCTAGGATTATTGCTCAGCAGTAGAGTGCTTGCCTCACACACATGAGGCACTGGGTTCAATCCTCAGCACCACATACAAATAAATAAAATAAAGATATTGTGTCCATCTTTTAGAAAAATCCTTTAAAAAATCTCCTAGTGTATGAATGGATCTAGGCATTACTCATGGGTGATTGCTAAAATTACAAAAAGAAAAAAAGAGAAACACATTTTATCTCTTCTAATGGAAAAGTACTCTACCACCTATGAAGTAATCTTGCTAAGAATTAAAATCAAATCTGACAAAACATCTAGATCCCACTACCTATTTACAAAAATGCAAAGGATAAGAGAATATGTTAAATATACTGTAGGGATGCAGCCAACAAAATCTAGATTGTGGCAAATACTACAGGACAAAAACCTGGTCCCTAAAAAGTGACTGGGGGAAAAAGAGAAGAAAAAACATATAGGTCTTAAAAACATATATCATCCAAGCCATAGTATAGCTCCCCAACAAACTAAAATAATAATATACAGTAAATATATACAGTAAAACTAAAATAATAATATACAGACAGAAAGCAAATAGGTTAGTGATTGCTTAAGGAGTTGGGGAAAAATAGGTAGTAACTGCTAATGGGTATGGTTGCTTTGAGGGGGATGAGAATCTTAAAAAATTGACTACAGTGATCATTTTACAACTCCCTGTGAATATACAAATAATTGTATATCTTAAGTGGGTGAATTTATTGTGTGTGAATTATATATCAATAAAGCTGGCATATGTATATTGTGTATACATTATAAACTATGTAGATATGTGTACTATGCATAACATTTTATAGATACTAATATATATTTTTTAAAAAAGAAGATATCTAAGGAAAGAGGGGAAATTGGCCAAGGTATGGAGTATTTCTACACAGAGGGACCAATATATGCAATGCAAGAAAGAGCATGGCATTTTAGATGTGATAAAAGGAACTCTATGAATGGCATGTTCCTTAAAGGAATATATCAAAAGATGAAGCTAAAGACCTAGGAAAAGCCCAGATTGTGGAGTATTGCAAAACCCATGCTAAGGATTTGGGACTTTATTCAGAAAACAATAGGAAGCCATTGTTAGGTGAAATGATTTATATGCAGTACAACTCTGATTACCATATACATAATGAGGATAAGAGGGAATTTACTTAGGAAACCAGATAAGTGTTATTATAATTCTGTGTGCACACACTCTTGTCATCTTATTTTAGAATGGTGACAATGAGAATGGGCAAATTCAACAGGATTTGTTTGCTGATGGATTGGAATTGAGATGCAATAGAGTAGTAAAGTAGCAAAGCTGACTTACCTAACTGGGGGGACGGTGAAATGGTAACAAGGGGAAGAGATGCAAGTAAGGGAAGGAGATTAATTTTTGTACTTGAAAGGATATAATACTGAAGCAAGACTGACTTTTACAATAATGAGTTCTCCTCACTGAAATAATTCAAGGCAGACTAGTGATCTTCCTGTTGAGTAGAAAGCATTCTTGCTCTGAAATGTTTCGGACTATATAAGTAATAATAACCATTCAGCAATAATGGTCTTACCAAAAGAAAGTGACATTTGTGCCAGAATCTGGTCCCTAAAACAGCTTGTGGCTGAAATGAAACCCCTGGAATTTCCCTGGAATTTGAATTCCTCAGAATCATCCACATCAGATTAATATTTAAAGGTTCCTCATACTATCTAGTTTGTTTGTTTCACCTGTGTACAGGCTTCTGATTTCACTAAATCTTACCAGAGGTGTTATTTAACCTAGTGTCAAAGAAAGGTGTATGTATTCCAGCAACCCAAAGACAAGTCTCTGCTAGCTCAGGAAGAAAAAAAGTGGGAGGTTGCAGAAGCCACAGAAACTGACTCTGCCCAAAGTCAAAATAGAAGACTCCTGCAATAGTTAATCTTCTTTGTGTTTTTTCTCGCACCTTCTCCAACCATCTAGCACTTTGCCCTTAAGGACCCAACAACCACTTGTTGGTTTAATAAGAGTCTTCAGACTTGGAGTTGGGTGTAGGATGGGAGAATGATAAAAATTTTATATGTAAAATGAAAAATAGTAAAAGCACAAAAAGGATGGAAAGATAGAAAAGACAAGAGATTAAGAAAGCAATTTTTGTGTTAATGTTAGTACTGCAGTGAAAGGCAACTGCCACCTCAGTCCCTTGAGACACAATTAGTGAAGACTTGCCTAATGGTCTTTTATTGACTGTCCTATTAAATGCTCTAGGAGAGGCAGACTGGATTTATTTGACTACTTTATTCCCACCAGATTCTTCCCCAGTTGTTTACCTGGTACATCCATTTTCACCCACACCCCATCAGGGCCTGGACCTCAGGCACCTTTCTGAACCTTGGTTGGTAAGCATTCTGCCTTCTTTCCCTTTCCCTTCTTCAAATCTCAGCGCAGAACTGAGCCTAATTTACATCTTTCTGATTTTGCCCATCTGTAAAATGGGAATAATAAAAATGATGGTGGGAATAATACTAAAAACCTCTAAGTTGGGTTGCTACAAAAATTAGATAACATAAACTTGAATACTTGTTGGAAACTACAAACTATAAACAGATCTTGGTTTTATTGCATTTATTTCTAAAGCAGATTTCATTGGTTAAAATTAGGATGCTTGGGTGTTTGGCTGCTTGTCTCTCTGGAGAGGATTAATGTGAGATGTTGCCATGTGTTTCAGAAGAAAAATCCACTCATTTCAGCGGACGTCAACCTACCTTACACAAAGTCTTTGGAAATAAGTCTTTCGGCTTAAAAGCTGGAGGTGTGAGAGAACCAAGTATGCAAATGCAGAACAGCGCGTCTCAAGAGCTCGGCTCCAGCCCGCACCCTGGCACCCTGCCTGCTTCCCAGTAAACGCAGCGGGCGCGCTGCTACCTGCTGCCCAGGCCCCCCATAATCGCCGGGTTTGGGTCCACAGCACATACCTGACAGGCTTAGGGAATTAACACTTAACACGATTGATTTTTGCAGGTGACCAAGAACTCTGAAACCCCCCGTAGGCGATACCAATCAGTTCGAGGTGACCCACACATTTCCTCCCCAAAAGGCAAGAGAAGTAAGCGAAGGTGTAATAAAATGATAGATTCACGATCGTGGGAGGAATAAGCAAAAGGTTGTGGGGTTTTGTTGATTTTCTTTTGCAGCCGCTCGAGGTGTCCCTGGAACAAGGACTTGGTAGACCATTTTCCTAGTCATTTCAAGACTACACTTCCTGCCGGGTCGATCAGGAAATTGCTAGAACACCCTTTGGGCGCTAGGAGGATGCTGAAGGAGCCCAGGCAATTAGTGAATCGAAGATACCGTAAGGGGGTCGCCGTCCGCCGGGCAAGCGAGGTTCACGGGTTCTCCGCGCCTCTCGCCTTGGCGCCGGGTTGCTTCTTGGCAGGCCTCAGTTTCCACTTGTGAAAAATGGCCACACTACCAGTTCACCAGTTTTTGGCCTCGCTACAGAAAACCACCAGAGAAAACCGGAGTTTCTTTCGTTCTTAGTTCAAAGATTAACAAAATAAAAAAGTAATGCTTTTCTCAATGTAAGAGGGGAGCCGGATGAAAGGGCGGCTTTAAGAAAGGACAAACTGGTTGCGATTATGGCGCTTTTTTCATATAATTCTGCACGTTTACATATAGGCATAAGTGCACAGTGTCAAGATTGAAGGTGTTTCTGTGTCAGGCTGACTCCACCGAGCAAGAAGAACCAATACCTCAGAGTTCAAGTCCCGGGGACCTGGAGGTCCTTTTCTGCGCTTGCGCAATAACCGCGGGTTTCCCCCAACCTCACCGCCCCCCCGGTCCCGCCCCGAGATCGTGCGGCCCCGCCCACTTCCCCAGCCCGGCCGTTCGCGCAGAGCATTGTGGGACACAAACAAAGTGCCCCCAAACAGGCTGGAGTGAGCCGAGCGGCAACGGCGGCGGCGCCGGCCCGCACGCGCGCGGCGGCGGCTCCCTCCCAACCTCCCCCTCCCCTTCCCTCACTCCCCTTCCCCTTCCCCACCCCGCCCCGCCGGGAAAACGCGAGCCGTCGCCGCGCTCCCCAAACCGCCGCCTGCCCTCGGCCAACCGCCCCAACGGCCGCCCGCGCGCGGCTACCCGCGCCCCCTCGCTCCTCCCCTTAGGCCCCTCCGGGAGCTGGAGGTGCTTTCCTCGTCTCCGCCTCGCGCTCTCCCACCTCACAGGCACGCCGGTGGGCTCTGCCGCCATGCCCCAGCCACAGGCTGCTCACGGGCCTAGGCGCGGCGGCCCGAGATAGGGTGCCCTGAGCCTCCCGGGGGAGGAGAGGGAGCCAGTCGCGCGCTCCGCCCCCTCCCCCCGGGCTGTCGCCGCCACCGCCGCCGCCACCTCGCCGCCTCAGCCTGGCGGGGAGGAGCAGCAGCAGGCCTCCGGGCCCCGGCACCACCGCCCGCAGGTAATGGGGAAGGGAAGGCGAACGGGGGGATGACTAGCCACTGCGCGCCGCTGGTGCACTGGGGTGCTCCCGCCTGGGAAGTGCCACCACGCGTCGCCCACCTGAGCACAAGAGGGAAAGGAAAACCTGGTCTCTGACCCGCATCCGCTCGGGAGACACTCCTCAGGGTCCCCCCAGTGACATTTAATCCTTCAGGGAGAAGGCTGGCCTTGAGCCCCGCAGTCCAGGAGCAATTACCCCGATCTTTAAGGGGTACTCATTTGTAAGCTTATCTGCCCAATACCAAACCCAAAGCAGGCGGAGGTGTTAATCCCTCTCACCTCACCTGGTTGACCTGCAAGCCTAAGACCTGTTTGTTGGCTCCTCTCCCCTGCTGCTTTTTCACTTAATAGTTGAAAGAAAAATATGGCACTTATTTAAAAAAGAAAAACATAATGCAGACACCTCTTTTTCTTCCCTGAGGATCACTCTACATCTGATCATTTTACTGCCAGTCTAACCAGAAAAAGGGATTACCTACAAGTGAAATGAGTTCGTTAAAATTGATGAAAAGCAATTTGCATGTTTGTAAATTGTATGAACCTTAACCAGAATTTAGTATAAAAGCCAATGACCGTGTAGTTTTCTGGAACTGATAGAAATGAAGAAAAAACTTATTTTCGATTTCAATATATAAGTAGATTATCCTTTGAGGTTAGGGAAAAAAACTCTCCTTAACTTCCACTTATTTTCTTAGTGTTTTGTTTGAAGATAGGCTAATACTAATACCAAAACCAAACCATACAGTATAATAGATACCAAAGAGTTTGGATTGGTAGGGATTTGACGATTTCCTTTTCCTAGGGTTTCAGTGGAATTATTAAATTTTTTTTAAAAAGTAAGAATCTTCATTGTTTTCCCCATTACTTTGACTTCGAGTGGATATTTAATTTTATCTAATGTAGTTTCCCCTTTTCATGGAATGTGAAAGTAATTAATCTTTTTCAGTAGCCTTACATTTAAGGATGATTACACCCATTAATTATGAAAGTTGGATTTACTTATTTGTGCAACAGGGCTAGGTTTTACTTATGTAATCTTTAATTCTCAGAAGGACCCAATGGTGCAGATTTGTTACTTGAATTTTACAGATGTAAAAGAAACTTAGTAATGTTAAGTAATTTGCCTTAGGTCACACAAGTAGTAAGAGCTGAGATTTAAGCCCAGATATAATTCCAGGGTAGGTGTACTTTCCTCTGTACCTCTCAGTAGAGGTATAGTTTCTTTTAACTTTGTCATGAAAATTTTCCATTTTATAGAAGTTGGCGGGGCGGGAAATACATGAATACCCCAGAACCTAGATTCAGTGATAAACATTTTTATCATGTTGTTACCCTCTCTTTCTTTCCCTGTGATGTGTTGTGTAACCATTCCAAAGTAAGTTGGAAACCTCTCCACCTTTAAGTATTTCAGCATTTTCTAAGAATATATTCATCTACTAACCCTGATCAGTAACAATACCTATCAAATAGCATATTCAATTAATGTATTCACATTTCCTCAATTGTTCCAAAGTGTCTTTGAGCCCCCCCCCCCCCCAACCCTCCAAGATTTTGTATTTGGTGATTAAGACTAGGCCCTTCTGTAAAAAGTATAATACTTGCTCTTTCATTTTCCTGACATCTACCTGACCAAACCAGATGTATAATACACCCACATTCTGGACTGCCCATGTCCCAGAGGTGTTATTTCATTTATTCCTCTTTCCCCTTGAAATTTCTGTTAACTGGAAGTTTGATCTTAAGAAAAGCTTGATTAGCTTAAAGTAAAACTTTCTTTGGCAAGAGTATTTAATAGGTAATGCTGTGTACCTCAGGTTGCATCATATAGGAAACATATAATGTCAGATTGCTACACTGTTAATGATGTTAAATGTGACCAGTTGATTGAAGTGGTGACTTCCAAATCTGTTGTAAAGGTGTGTGGTTTGTCATTTTGTGGTTAGTATGTAACCGAAGGGTAATACTTTGACCCCAAGCAAATATCCTATTTCTGACTACATTTTGCTTAGTAATATTTAGCATCCATTAATTGATTTTGCTTAAATCAGTTTATTGGTATTTCTCTGTAGGAAAGATTTACTCCATAAAGTGGGAATAAGCTAAATTTTCTTGTAAAAATGCATATTAAATGCTTGCTTTCATCACTTCAGTATTCAGAGTAAAGAGCTGAGAAAATAGTCGCCCCCATGGTGGCAAATAGATTTTCTTTAGTATTTTTGGAAAAGATACTACTATGGATTTGTGGGGGGGTTATTTTTTTTTTCATTGTTTTAGAACCATTATGATCCTTTCTCTTTTGGGTGGCCAAATTGTCCCAAATTTGATAGTAGAAACCCTTTCAAGCTGACTGCTGGCACAAGATATCACATGCTTCTTTTGTACTTTGTTTGCTCCACATCTGGCAAGGGCTGTTTATTCAAGGTGTCTTGGGTCTTTTTAGTGAGAAATAGCACATAGAAACCAAGATCTTTGTATTTGGCATATAGATTGCTGCTAAGGTGTCATTTCTTCTAGGCCCTTTGAGAAGAAAGAATTAAGAAATGGTTTTCTGCTTGTTTTGTTTAATCAGAATTTCATAATGATATATCCTATTCAAATTTAACATAGCAGAATTTTTCTTTTTTGATTCTGTTTTTGTCTTTTTGTATTAAAATCTTGCTACCAAATTAAATTAATATGCTTATTTGCTTTCTACTGTATACATAAAATCATTTTTAAATTACAATACCTGTATTACTGCTTCTGAGTGAAGTTGGGGATTTTTTTTGCATTTCTTTTTGTCCCTGAAATATATTACACAAAAGACGTGTAATCAGTACTATTTCCAAAGTCACTTAAAATACTTTTATCTGGTCACACTACCAACTTGATATGATTCATTGGTTTCATTTTTTTTTGGGGGGGGTGGTTATTTTTGAATTTGTAAAATATATACACAGCTCAAAAATCAAAATAATGTTTCCAATTACACTTTTTTAAAAATTTACTCAAATTAGGTGAGTTTTTTTTCTTCAGATTTTAATACAAAATTTATTTCTTGCATAGTCCATCAGCAAGTTAGATCAAAGAGCTGTCAGATTATTTTTTAGAGCATTAATTATATATAGTATTTTGATCATTTTGACAAAATAGTACAAGCAAGGAATTTGATTTCAATCCCATTTCTCCCCCCTTTTCCTTTCCCTCCTCCCTCCCCCTCTTCTCTTCTGCTGACCTTCCTTTCACTCATTTATTTTTGATTGGTATTTTCTGCACACGTGTTTGTGCGTGCATGCATGTGTGTGTGTGTGTGAACACATACAGGTAATTCTTCTTGGTTCATTTATATATGTATGTAACAAGCTATTATTTAATTTGTTCCATAGTTCTACCCCTTTCCCTTCTTTCCTTCCTCCTCCTGTTCTCCTTCAAATTAGTTTTTTAAGGTAAAATATTCTTTTGCCATACTCCTTTTAATATCTACTTTCATATTCTAATTGTAGAAGGATGAGCCATAAACAAGGTATAAAACTTAAAGCCATATAGTAGTGCTTTTAAATTCTGATTCTTCTGGCAAAGAGAAAGCACAAAGACTAATCTTTAGAAGTTAGAGAAATAGATTTCATGCTTTTGCAGATGTCATGTTTTAAATAAAAATTCCATAAAAGTAGAACTGCAACTTTTACTTTGCAATCAGGTCTTTAAAGAGACATGTTAATTGGTAGAGGTTTTATGAATCCATATATTTTTATGCCACACAACAAAACTGGTACACATTTTGCTAGCTGCAAAAATAAAGGCATTTAGATGTGTGATCAGTGAAGATAATACATTTTGTTTGGAATGAACCAAATTTGATAGAAATCACAATTATATGATCTCAGATACTATGTTCGGATGCTTTTAAGAGGGAGCACTGGTTGTCTGAAGCAGGCAGAACACAGATAGTTTATTGACCTCCTGTCAACCACCTGATGAAAAGCCCACAGTGTGAATGTATTCTGTGTTCATCATCACTGCTTTTAGTACCAGAATGAGCATCTGTTTCCTTCAGGGAGTAGAATGGGATGATGGAGAATACATGTGCTTTATAACTATTCACCCTCATTCTGTCTTTTTCTCAGTAATATAGATGCATCAAGATCGTTGGAATAAATAAGGTGATTTTAAAAACGGTACAAACATTTACAAGGGTGTGTAGCCATGCAGAATCTAAAGCCTGTTGTGGTTGACTAAAATATGGTGATGATGATAATTATATTTGTTGTGCCTTTTCTATAAACCAGGTATGCTAAACATGTTATACATTATCTCAGTTAAATCTCACATTAACCCTTCCATATTGCTACTAGTATCTTATCATGCGAGTAGGGAAAGTGATACCTCGAGTAGATTAAATGACTTGCCCAGGGTATCTCATCTAATAAGTAACCAACCCATGTTTCAAACTCAAGTCTGTCTTCAGAGTTAGCACTTGGCTGCTATCTACACCTTATACTAAATGTGACAAGTTGTAAAATTGAATATATTTCAATCACGATGAATAGGAACCACATAACTGATGTTTATTCTGTAGGAAAACTGAAATCAAGTGCTTACGTTTGTAATGTCTATTACACATATTTATGTTTTCCCTTCTAAGATATATGAGAGTTCCTGGTTCCCTGCTACAAGAACTGCATTTTAGATCACGTTTTAATAGATGTTTTTAAAGTATCAAAAAATAAAAAGTAACAAAAATCAAGATGAATTGATGAAGGGGTAGATAAGTGATAAGACAAGTAGGGTATAATAGAATGTAAATAATAGCATATAGATATGGTTGTTTAGGCATAACAGTATTGACAGCTGTTTAAAACTCGGTAACAGCCAATGTCCTGTATTCTGTCAGCAATTATCCTCTGAAACTCCTAGTAAATCTTCCTAGCCTTATAAAGAATAAAACAACTTTGTCACTGAAAAGACTGTTGTAAGGGGCTGGGGATGTGGCTTAAGCGGTAGCGCGCTCACCTGGCATGCGTGCCGCCCAGGTTCGATCCGCAGCACCACATGCAAAACAAAAATGTTGTGTCCACTGATAACTGAAAAAATAAATATTAAAAAAATTCTCTCTCTCTCTCTTTAAAAAAAAATGATTAAAAAAAAAAAGACTGTTGTAAAAGGGGTTCCCTCATTAACTTAGGAGACTCCTGATTAATTAGGCTCCTTCCAACGATAATTTTTTATTACCTCTATAAATATTACATGTATTGAAAATAATTTTCCCTTGTGGTTTCCTGACATTTTGACTGCTGTTAATTAGAGTGTACTCTAAGCTTTACGATGGGATATTTTTGCTTTAAATGCCACTGTATTTACTACAAAGCAGAGTTGTCACAGCTAAGAACAGTTGCTTAAAATTTATCTCCTGTTAAGCTGAAAGTCACATTAGTTTTTCGTTATTCTTCACCCCATTTTAGGACATGAGCAGGAAATCTTGAGATTTCTACTCATATATTCTAAAAGAGCAATTGTATATGTGCTTTTAAAAATACAAAGCAACATTAGAGTTATATTGCACTCTTATTTCATGAAGTATTACATTAATTTCTTCACTAACATTATCAGTGCCTAGAATATTCTTGGCTAGCACATTTTAACTTTACTTATCCTGGAGTAAACTACTAACTTGTCGTGATATCTCATATTGATAACTGTTTTGGAAGAGTAAAAATGGGTAGATAGAAGCTCATTCTTAGTTTCTCATTACTCTTAGAAAGTATCATTTCCCTTTTTTTCCCCCCACATTAAATATTCTTCCATTTTAAATTTTAAACTTCCATTGGCAGCTTACAAAAGTTTGATACCCAGCCTTTTTTGCAGTTTCAATATTCTGGTACTTAAATAAAATTTTTAAAATTTTGTTACTTTACAATATTGCTGTCTTGCTATATGTATTTTGACTATTTTAATAGCCAAAGGATATTGCTATTCTTTTTTTTTTAACAATATCTTGATTTTATTTTTTATGTGGTGCTGAGGATCGAACCCACTGCCTCGTGCATGGTAGGCGAGCACTCTACCTCTGAGCCACAACCCCAGCCCTGCTATTCTTTTACAGACATTAAATTGCATATATTTCTTTATGCTGAAGTGATTTGCTGTTGATTAGATAATGATAATTTATGGATGCGTTCATCATCACACATCTTGGGTAACATCTAGAGAAGACTATGCATCTCTGGAATCAACTTTTTATGGAACTACTACCCTCTTATTTCTGAAAATAACTATATAATTTCTTTATTAAATTATTTCATCTTACTTAGATCTTAACCTAAGTATCTTGATCCTCAGTTATTCTTGGCAAGTAACCATACTTAATACATCTTATTAAATATTTTGTGTTCTTCGATTAATAAAATTGAAATATCCTTTGACCCAAAGAAAATAAGATCTGAGAGTTTCCAGGAACTTAGACATATTGCAATTGTTTTCTTTTTACTGGTGGTATTTATTGATTTATTGATGTGCATGTAAGCATTCTTCCACTTTTAATTTTTTCTCCTTTTTATATTTCAGCTACTTAGGTTCCCTCCCCCCCTCTTTGTTTTTCTTCCTTTCTACTTTGGATCCTCCCATTGCTCATTTCCCTTTTGTGACTTTCCATTAATGTATGAAGGCAGTTTCTCTTATCTTTGGTACCTTTTACATTATGTACAAACCATACTTCCATGAGAATTATTTTTATTTACAGGAACCATTGTCTCTTATCTTTTGCCCCACCTAGTGGTGTTTCTTCCTTAATTCTTTCTACTTTCCTTAATTAGGTTTACTTAGCTTTGTTTTGAGAAGTTATGTAGCATAGTGGTAATACAACAAACTGAGCAAACCTGGCTTCAATACTGACTTTAAATCTGTTACTTACTAGTTGTCTGACCTCGAGCTTTTCCTTTTGTGGGGGGGTAGGGTGGGTACCAGGGATTGAACTCAGAGGCATTTAACCTCTAAGCCACATCCCCAGTCCTTTTTTCTATTTTATTGAGAGACAAGTTCTCTCTTAGTTGCTTAGGGCCTCGCTAAGTTGCTGAAGCTGGCTTTGAACTTGCAATCCTCCTGTCTCAGCCTCCTGAGCCACTAGAATTACAGGCATGTGCCACCATGCCTAGCTTCAAGCTGTTCCTTCTCTTTTGTGGTTTATTTTTCTTACAGGTAAAATATCTCAAAATGGCATATATCTCTGAAAGGTTATTGGTGGGGGGGGGGTGCAGGAAGGGCGGCTTGGGGTTGTGGCTCATCGGTAGTGCACTCGTCTAATAAAAGTAAATAAACAAAATAAAGGTATTGTGTCCAACTACAACTTAAAAAAAGTTATGTGAGAGCTAAGGTGGTGGCTCAGTAGTAGAACTCTTGCCTCACACAAGTGAAGCACTGGATTCTATCCTCAGCACCACATGAAAATAGATAAATAAAATAAAGGTGTTGTGTCCATCTACAACTAAATATATATATATATATATATATATATATATATATATATATATATATATAATTTTAATTATGTGAAAAAATTGTTTAATATGTAAAAAGTACTTAAAACAATGCCTGACACATTGAGTTCCATGTAAGTATTAGCCAGTAATATTATTATTATTGCTTTTAATAAAAAAAATTCAAAGCCATTGATTTTTTTTCAACCATTTATTGAAATACAACTTAAAAGCTATAGGTTATTGCCACTAAAAAATCTGGATTTCTAATTTCATTTGGGTCTTTAGTGCCTCCTAGCTATCCTTCTGTTTTTTTTTCCTCCACACATTATTTTTCAGATTTCATTTTCCTCAAAATTTAACTCTATCCTCCCTTCTCAACTATCCACTTCTACCTCTAACTTCAAAGAGAAACAATGCTATCAAATAAGAACCTCTGCTACTTCTCACTGTGGGAAGAAATGTTTCATTGTTGCATTTTCCTTGCTGAAAAATGATACCAATCTCAAAACTTTATGTAAAAATTAAATTATTTAATATGTAAAAAAGTACTTAAAGTAATGCCTGCACACACAACCTTTTTTTTTTTTTTTCCATCTTGTTTTGGGTTAATCATTTCATGTTCTGAATCCCATTTTCTTCTACCTATCGAGGGACCTTTTACCATGTAGTAACATGTTCCCTGCATCTTTAATTTTTCCCTCTTTTCTGAGTCTATTCTAATACTAATCAAAAATATTCTCTGCATATTTACCACAATAATATGTATATATGTATTTTTTATTTGTTTGGGGGAATGAAAGATCATTTCTATTCAAAGATCAGTATATTTTAAAATCCTACTAAGCTAAGCTCCCAGTTAACCCCATTGCTCTGTCTTTAGAACCAGAGTACTTCAGATTGAATTATTCAGGCCCACAGTTTTCACTTCATTTCTGTGTATTCTTTGTCAACTGAAATATTGCTTCTAACTCTACTTCCTACTCCCTTGTGTGCTATTATAAGGTCATCAGTGACTCCTTTGTGGCTATATCAAATATCTTTATATCTTTATATGTTGATGGTTTGTATCTTTGACCTATCAACATTTGACCCTGTCAATCACCCCTTGAAACATCTTACAACCTTAATTTCTGAAATGTCTTACTATCCTTGTTTATTCTGTATATCTTTTTCACTATTCTGTCCTCCTTTTTTTCCCCCTCCTTTATTTTACCCCTTGATCTGTTTATCGAAAGGTTTATCGGTTTTGCTTATTTTTTTCAGAGAACCAAGGTTTGGCTTTCATTTTTTCTATTATTTTAGGTTCATTTTGTTCTTTTATTAACTTCTTAAGATAGAAGTCTGGACCACTGTTACTCTTTTTTAAATTGTGATGAAACACACACAAAATTTACCACCATAACAGCTTTTAAGGGTACAGTTCAGTAGCTTTAAGTACATTTATATTTCTGTACAACCATCATTACCACCCATCTCCAGAACTCTTTTCATCTTTCAAAACTATAATTCAAGTCTGGTGCAGTGATACAGGCTTGTAATCCCATCTTTGGGACACTGAGGCAGGAGGGTCCCAAATTCAAGGGCAGCCTGAGCAACTTAGCAAAACACTGTCTCAAAAGTCAAAAGGGCTCCCAGCAGCCTGGCATGCCAAGGCAGGAAGATCACAAGTTCAAAGCCAGCCTCAGCAATTTAATGAAACCTTATCTCTAAATAAACTATAAAGGAGCTGGGGATGTGGCTCAGTAGTTAAGTGCCCCTAGGTTCAATACCTGATACCGAAAAAATAAATAAAAGGGGATAGGGGATGTAGCTCTATAATAGATCACTCCTGGGTTTAATCACTAAGTACCACAGGGGAAGAAGGAAAAACACTATGACCCCATTAAACAATAACATTCTAGTGTCCTCTCTACATCCCCAAGTATCTACTACTATCTTTATGAATTTACCTTAGGTGTATTATATAATTGGAATCATGTTAACATTTATCCTTTATAACTGCCTTTTCACTTGGCATGATACCTTCAAGATTTATTCATTTTGTAGCATCAGAATTTTTCCCTTTTTAAGGCTGAGTAATAGTCCATTAGTATGTTCCATGTTTGTTTATCCATTGGATCTGTTCACAGACATTTGAGTTACTTTTGGCTATTGTGAATAATGCTGCCTTTATATAATTGTACAAAGATTTCATATTCCTGCTTTCAGTTCCTTGGAGCATATACTTAAGTGGAGTTGCTAGATCTTATAGTAATTCTATTTTTTTTAAATTTTATTTTTGGTACTGGGGATTGAACCCTGCCTGGGTCACTTAACTATTGATCTATATCCTGAGCAGTGTGTGTGTGTATGTATTTTTTAAGACATGATTTTGCTAAGTCGTTAGGACCTCACTAAATTGCTGAGGTTAGTTTTGAACTTGTAATTCTCCTGCCTCAGCCTCCTGAGTTGCTGGGATTACAGGAATGTGCCACTGCACCTAGCTATTTTTTAAGGAATGCAATAAAAGGAAATTCTGTTAGTCTAATGTTGATGATTTAATTGATTAACTCTAGGTAAGTCTTAATCTCTCTCAAAGCTCTGAACTTATTTAATTAGGGAAAAGATTAAAATATTTGATTGAAAACTGGTTAGTTATGGCTGGGAATGTAGCTTAATGTTATAGTGTTTGCTTAGCATGCATGAAATTTGATCTCTAGCACTCAAAACAAGGAGTAAAAGTGGCTAAAGTGATACTTTAAAACTCTGGTAAAGTTTTCCACTTAATTCTCCCTGAAAACTTAAACACTTAAGGAAGACTGTTGGGATGTAAACCATTATCAAATAAAGATTGCATACACTTTTATTTATGTTTAGATAAAGAAAAGGCATGTTCTCAAATATGAGTTCTCATGTGAATCCATTCTGAAAAGTGGTTCTTTCACAGAATAAGAGCCGCTTTTTTGTTTGTTTGTTTGTTTCTTTGTTAACTTAGATTGAAAACAGGGTACATATTAGAACAAAACTTAAAATATAAAGTACAGCTATATTTGTAAAGAATAAAACTTGATTGTAAAGAAAAAGGTAGAAACATCTTATTTTGATTTTCTGGAAAATTAAAGTATGATTGAGTTAACATTTGCTGGTTTCGATTTACTTACATAACATCTTCCCTGGATTTTAACATGAAGTTTTAACTTCAAGTTATTAATGTGATTAAACACGAAGTAATATGTGTTTATTTTTGTAATATTTATATTCCAATAAATATAAGCTCCATTAAAAAAGTAAACCCCATAAACCACAAACACTTTTTGAGCATTTTACAAATATCCACTCTGTTGTAGGAAGTTACAAAATACAGGCAGGACCCAGCCTCTCCCCTCAGGTTGAATGTGGGTTTTGAGGAGAGCAAGATCTGCAAACAAATCATTGATCACCTATTACACAGAAATATTATACTGAGAATAGAGTAGTGATTATTTTTTAGAATCACTGCACCGTAATAAGTAATGTTATTGGTAAGTAACACATGTAAATGATGTAGAAACAAATGATTAAGAACCTCTGGTGGTTTGTCTTCACAAGGGCCTATACACAAATGTCCATAGCAGCTTTTATTTGCAGTAGCCCAAACTGGAAACAACAGTCTGTCAACAGTTAAATGACAAACAGTTTGTGATATATCCATTCAGTGAAACAGTCCTCAGAAGTAGAAAGGAACAAAAAAATTCTTCAGCCCATGTTGTTGGCAATATGGATGAATCTCATAGTAATATCAAGTGAAAGAAGTATGAGTATTGCATGATTCTATGTATATAAAGTTCTAGACCAATGCAGTACTGTAATCTGCTACTTGGAAGTCTGAGGCAGGAGATTGGCAATTTAGCAAGACCCTGTCTTAAAATTAAGGAAAAAAAAAACAAAAAACAGGAATGGCTTGGGATGTTAACTCAGTGGCAGAGTGCCTCCCCAGTACTGCCAAAGGAGGAGATGGAGGGAGGGAATTCAGCTAATCCAAAATGACAAGCAAATTGATGATTTCTGAGGAGGAGCGAAAAGGAGACATTGCAAAGAAGCACAAAGAAACTTATAGGGATCACAGAAATGTTCCCTATCTTGATTGTGGTGACGATATATATGTCCTGACCTTTTTAAAGAATATATGCTGGGAACCCAGGTATGGTTGATTTCATAAATATGTTAGAATTATCCTTGGAGAGACAGGGCAAGTACTCCAGTAAACTTAAATTGGTAGTATGTCAAATGATCCTGACAGAACTACTACAGGAGTTCCACGGAGGGAAAGGCAATGTGGTATAGCAGTAATATTAAGACAGCATTTAATTACAGAAGTCTGAGTTTGAGTACCTGTTAGGTCGCTTCTTTTCTCTGATCTTTAGTTTTTTTAATGTATTTCATAATACTTTTAAGATCCAAAGAAAATACATTTGAAAATACATTTTAATCTGAAAGGAATATAACAAATGGAAAGCATTGGTGATGTCTCATGTTGAAAATAATAAAATAGAGTAGAATTTAACCTGTTGAGAGTAATAAGGAAAGAATTCCAGAGGTGAGGAAGTGGATAATAGTATATTGAGAGAATGATGAGTCAAAGCCAATTTAAAGCAAAGAGTTTATATTGGAGAATAAGGGAGGGGGAGGGAGAGAGAGCCTAAAGCATCTAAAAGTGTAATAGAGCAGGGAGAAAATAAAAAGTGAGAAAGCTTAGCCACAGATACATTGTTGTTAGGAGCCTTGTAACCTTTGACAAATCACTTCTTCTCTGAGGCTTAATTTCATCATTAGTATAGTGGGAGATAATAGGCTTATCTCAAGGATTTTGTATGTTGAAATCAATATTAAATAACAGCATTATGGAATATTATGAAATATATGAAATGTGACATCATGAAAGTGCCGAAATGTAACAAAATCTGCATGGTAACCAGGGCATAAACTAATAAATATCTGGATTGAGATATTGCATTTTAGAAACTAACTAAATAATGTTGGAGGGTTAATTCCCTATGGTAAAACTTAAGGTAAGCAGACCAATCAGGATGCTGTTTAAGTAGTCTAGCACAGGGGCAGTAGAGAAAGGAAGGGGAGGGTGGATTTGAGATAGGTTTTAGTGATTGGGTCCATATTGGGAAGAAAAGGAAAAAGTTGTATTAGTTTCATGATTATCACAAACTGGATGACTTAAAGCAACAAATTTATTTTCTCGGACTTCTGGAAGCCAGAAATTCTAAATCAGTATCTCTGGGTTGAAATCACGATGTTGACAGGTATCCATTTCCTCCAAAGGCTCTAAGGGAGAAACCATTCCTACTACTTCTAGCTACAGGCATTCATCTTATAGCCGTATCATTCATCACTCCAGTTTCTGCACACTGCCATAACCCCCTCAACCTCTCCTTTTTATATCATCTTCTCTGTTTCAACTATCCCTCTGCCGCCTCCTCTTAAGGATATTTGTGATTGTACTTTTTTCTTTTTAGAGTTGGTGCTGTCATTGACCAGAAAACTTCAAAAAGAAGAGTACATTTGTGAGACATGATGATGAATTCATTTGGACCTGTTGAAGTACCTATGGGATATCTGAATGAGGAGTGACATTTTATATATCAGAAAACCTTGAGTCAAGTGGCTTAAACATTAAAGACATTTATTATTTCATACACCAAACGAACTGCTAGGGTAGGGCAACTTCAGAGTTAGTTAATTTGGCACTTAAATGGCATCATCAAAGTCAATTCTCAACTTTTTCTTTGCCATCCTTAGATTATAGCCTTCCCATGGTTACAAGATGGTCCCCACAATTCTGAATTGTAGGTCTTAATTCCAGAGATGAAAACAACACATAGCTAGCTTGTTTGTGGGCTGTTTTGGAAGGGTGGAGGAGTGGCAATAAGATCCCTAGCAGGTTATATTTTTCTTGGTCAAAAAAATTTTCTTGATCACTGTCTTTTATCTAAAGCAAATCTTTTATATCAACAATGAAAATCTGTTGAGGTATGTATCTTATCCCATACACAAATCCAACATCTATTTTTTATGACTATCTTAAGTGATAAATGACAGAACAGGCCCTACTGAGTACTTTTACTATCACACTGTTTTGTGACCCTAAAGCAGTGGTTATTGTGGTCTGGTAACTCTCTTGGGGATCCCAGAACTTTTCAGAGGTCAAAACAATTTCATAACAATATTTTAAGATATTTGCTGTTTCTTTCAGATTCTCTGAGATATATATGATGAAGTTTTTCAGAGGCACTTGAAACATGCTATCCCAACAGACTTGAATGCAAATGCAGATGTGAGAATTTGCTAATTTCCAATAAACTAGAATTCCAAGAGATTTGCAATTTTTCTTGCTTTTTTAAAAATATTTTTTAGTTGTCAATGGATCTTTTATTTTTATTTACTTATTTATTTATACATGGTGCTGAGGATAGAACTTGGGGCCTCACACATGCCAGGAAAGTGCTCTACCAATGAGCCACAACTCCAGCCCATTCTAGTCTTTTTGAGTCTGAAAAAATATAGGTTTTTGAAAACTGTTGTATTAACAGATTATTTATTATTTTTCAATGAATCAATTTTTTTAATTTCTAATTTTAAACAGTAAATGTATTTAGCTCACATAAATAAGTTCTTTGGGATTCTTGGTACATTTTAACAGTGTAAGGGGGCTCTGAGACTAAAAGTGAAATCTGCTGTGTGGAATGGATACCATTCTAACCACATACTCCATAGTTTTTCCATTTCTTCAGTCTTTTAGGTTTAGAATCTTCATATATTGCAAGATTAGTTATGGGTACTTTGGTCATTTATACTGAGTATTTACCCCAATCACAGGGCAGCATGCTTTGTTTTCTCTGTATTAATGTTTGTCTTTACTAATGTGTTAATCTTTGCATTTTATTTTCACTATTATCACATATTTCTGTTCATTAGCACTTTCAGCATTCTTACTGTTTTTGTACTCACCTAACATGCTGCACTTAATAATATGCACCTCAAAACTTACGCATAGAGAGAACACACCAATCAAGACCAGAGAGCCAAGATTTATGATTATACAAGATTATATTATCTCTGGCTAGTGGGCTTTGGAAGATGACTTTGATTTATCAGTAAACATAATTTGGAGACGATATATAGTTCTCCTGAATTATTCTGTGAGGGGTACCTTTCAAGGTTTTGATCTAAGATAAAGCTGGTGAATAAAAAAATGAATACTAAACTTTATCATGTGTATGTTATATATAGGAAAAAACATAACATATATAAGGTTCAATACTACATCTGATATCAGACAGCCAAAGTGGGTCTTGGAGAAGGTATCATCAGAGAAGAGGGGACTACTCTATGAGATTTTAAGCAATGGGTGACTGAGCAATTGAAGGTATAAATCATTAAAAAAAATAAGAAATTTTGCAGTGGAATATTAGCTGAAGGAGAAAAAGCAAGTTCAGTTTCAAATGTCAAATTTGCAACATGGCATGCACAGTCAAAGGGAATCTATTATTATGTTTGTGATTTTTACAATTCAATTTTATTTTGCCCCTGGTTTTTGTTTTTGTTTTTTGCCATGGGCCTTGGGCCTAGGCAAGCACTCTACCTCTCAGCTACCTTTCCTGCCCTCTGCATCAATAAATTTTTAACAAGGATGAATAAGCAAGGTATAAAAGCTACATATTCGTATTGACTAAGCAAGAATGAAAAAGTTTGCAGTATATCACATACAGTGTGGTACTATAAATTCCTTGAATTTTTGAAAATTTTACCTACATATTTACTTGCCTTTTTAATAATATCTACAGAGTAGAGAACTAGGAAAAAATCAAGAGCCATTCTTGCTGTCAAATCTCAAATTTTTAAAAATGAGATTGAATTATTTTCATTATATTAAAATAAAAAAAAATTTATATAATTCTAGAACAGCTATGCCAGTGAAGTCTGTGATGTTATTTGCTTCCCTGATATTCTTTGGAGTTTTGATAAAATCTGGCCTTGCTGATGAGAAAGTTTTGGAAATAGGTACTGGTTGCACAACAGTGCAGATGTAGTTATGTCACTTAACTGTACCCTTAGAAATGATTAGAATGACAAGTTTTGTTATATATTTATATTTTATCATAGTATTTTAAAAATCTTTCCTTGCCTGTGGAAGTATATCACATACATGAATATATTGAAATTAATTAAAATACAAATGAGATTGGCAACTTGGAAAAGTTGCCAGTGTTTTCTAAATAAAATACAATGTGAACAGTTAAAAGCAGTGAAGAGGGTTGGGGTTGTGGCTCAGTGGTAGAGTGCTTGCCTAGCATGTATGAGGCACTGGGTTCAGTTTTCAGCACCGCATATAAATAAATGAATAAAATAAAGGTCTATCAACAACTAAAAAAATAAACAGTGAAGATACAGTAAAATGCAAAAATTTTATGCAGTTCAATCTGATAATTTAAGTATTAGAGAGCTGTGAGACTAGTGGCCTTTGCAAAATTCCTCTACCTAGAGATTCTTTGAATTTGTAAATAAACTTGATTTTTATTAGTTAAGTAAGGGATTTAAAATCTGTGGGAGAAACCCAGGTGTATATCAAGAGATGAGTGGATAAACAAAATGTGATATATACATGCATTGTAAAGTTATTTAATTTTTTTCTTAGAATTTTTTTCACAGTACCTTTATTCTATTTATTTATTTGTTTGTTTATTTATTTTTGTGCTGAGTATCAGACCCAGGGCCTCACTTGCCTTATGCTAGGCAAGTGCTCTACCACTAAGCTACAGCACCAGCCCATTATTTAATTTTTAGAAAGAAAGGAAATTGACAGACATTACAATATAGAGCAATCTTAAGAACATGATGATAGCTGGGCGTAGTGGCACCTACCTGTAATCTCAGCAAAAGCAAGGTGCTAAGCAATTTAGTGAGACCCTGTCTCTAAATAAAATACAAAAAAGGACTGAGGATGTGGCTCAGTGGTTGAGTCCCTCTGAATTCATTCCCCCTCCTCCTCCCCCAAATTATGCTAAGTAGAATATGCCAAACAAAAGGATCAATATTGCAGATTCCACTTAGGTAAGGTATCTAGTGTTGTAAAATTTATACAAAGTAGGACCATGGTTACTAAACACTGGGGAGAAGGAGGAATGTTTCAAGAGTACTGAGTTGAAGTATGGAATGTTGAAAACCTTCTGGAGACAGTGATAAATGGTTTCCTAACAGTGTGAATGTACTGAATGTCACTGAAGTGTAGACTTAAGTGTATTTTGCCACAATAAAAACCTAAGTAACTGCTGTGTATTAAGTGATTTAGGTGATGTCAGCTTTTTGGTTTGTATAGTGTTTTTGAAGAACATTATTTTTAAAATAGTGATAATAAGGGCATATCATCAATACAATAAAAAGCCTTTTCCCCATCTTTGTGAAATTGGGGATCAAACCCAGGGCCTTATGCATGATAGACAAGAGCTGTACTACTGAGGTATTTCTTTAGCCCTTAAAATTGCATTTTAATATTCCACCGGAAATTTGGCAATTACAACTGAAGAACTGAATTTTCAGTTTTATTTGATTTTAACTAATCATGTATGGCTAGTAGCAACTACATTAAACAGCACAGTTCTATATTTTCTTCATCCTTTTACTTACTTTTTCTTTAAATATTTTTTAGTTGTAGTTGGACACAGTACTTTTATATTATTTATTTATTTTTATGTGGTGCTGAGGATCAAATCCAGTGCCTCACAGGTGCTAGGTGAGCACTCTACTACTGAGCGACAACCTCAAACCCCTTTTACTTTCAGTCTACTTCTATCATGTTTAAAGTAAGTTTTTTATGGATAATATATCATTGATTTATGTTTACAAATAAACATAAAGTAGTTGAAAATGTGGTAAAATGCCAGAATTTTGTTTGGGATAACTTCATTCTAATGATTTAAATGTTAGAAGGCAAAGGGACTATATGGCTTTCCCAAAATTTCTCTACCTAGAGATTCTTCAAATTTGCAAATAAACCTTGTTTTCATTAATTAAGTAGGGAATTTAAAATCTGTGGAAGAAACCATAGTGTGCCTCTATAGACCCTTCTGGCCAGTCTGTCTTTTACCTGGACTACTTAGATTTAGTGTCATTGATAGGTGAAGATTTTGGTCTGCCATGATCTTTTTGTTCCCTCTCTTCTTTCTCTATTTTTTCTTCCTTTTGTGTTACTTGTACCTTTTTTAGAATTTTGTATTTATCCATAGTGTTTTGAGTGTAAATTTTTGTATAGGTTATTCTGAATTTGCTCTAGGTATTTATTTATTCAGAAGTAACTTGTCACAGTCCAAAACATTTTTAAGTTTTTGGAATAGAAATCTTTCCTCCCTTTTCAAATTTCCTTACCACTTCCCTTGTTTATGATTGTCTGAAATATTTCTGTATATACTCTGAGAATCTGAGAATCATGTAAAAAAATGAGAATTTTTGCTTTAATTATGTCAAAAGTAAGTTAGGAAACTCAAGATGGAAGACTGTCATCTGTGTTTTTTTTTACTCTTTCCATTGTTTTTCCTTCTATTTCAGTAACTTATTTAACCCTTCTTTTAGGGTAAAGCCAGTTTGCAACAAATTTTCCAGTTTTTTGTTTGTTTGTTCTTTGTTTGGTACCAGGGATTGAACCCCAGGTGTGCTTAACCACTCCCACATCCCCAGCCCCTTTTTTATATTTTATTTTGAGGCAGTGTCTCACTAAATTACCCAGGGCCTTGCTGAGTTGCTGAGGCTAGCTTTGAACCTGTGCAATCCTCCTGTGTCAGCCTCCCAAACCACTGGGATTAAAGGGGTCCACCATCATGCCCAGCAAATTTTCCTGTTTTTTTTTTTTTTTTTTTTTTTTTGTCTGAAGATGTCTTAATATTCTCTTTATTCGTGATGGATATTTTGCTGGATATAGAATTCTGGGTTAACATGTCTTTTCTTGAAGAACTTAAAAAGACATTGTATCACTTGTTTCTGCCATCTATTGTTATCTTTGAATATGATGTGTTTGGGCATGAATTTTTTTATTTTTTAATATTTATTTTTTAGTTACAGATGGACACAATATCTTTATTTTATTTTTATGTGGTGCTAAGAATTGAACCCAGTACCTCAGGCACACTAGGTGAGAGCTCCATCTTTGAGCCACAACCCCAGCCTGAATTTTTTCTTCTTTAATCCAGTTTTGCTTCACTGAGCCATTTGAATCTCAAGGTTTATGTTCTTTGCAAGAATTCAGAAGTTTTCAGTCATTATATTTTTGGGAGACTTTTTCTACCTCACCCTCTCTCTCTCCTTTAGGAAGGATATGGAAGTTCTCTTTTTTATACTTTGTAACACAGGCTCTCAAGGCTCTTTTCATCTTTTTTCAGTCTGTTTTCTTTCTTGTTCAAATTTGATGGTTTCTATTGTGCTATTCTGAAGTTCACTGATTTTTTTCCCCTGTTCTTTCCATTGGCCTGTTGAATTTATTGAGTTTATTTTCAGTTACATTTTTTTTTACTTTAATATAAGCTAACATAAAATTAACCCATTTAAAGTGTGCAATTCAGTGACTTTTAATATATTCATTGGGTTGTACATCCATCACTACAGTCAATTTTAGAGCATTTTCATTAGTCCAAAATAATCCGTGGACTCCCCCTTTAGCTCTCATATTCTAATACCTCCATCGCTCCAATTCTAGCCAACCACTAATTTACTTTTTAACCCTGTATTTTGTCACTCTTGTATTCTGGGCATTCATATAAATGGAGTTGTACAATATATGTTCCTTGATGACTGTCTTTTTCAGTTATAATAATTTTAAGATTCATTCATGTTGTAGCTTATATCAGCACTTCATTTTTATTATTGCCAAATAATATTTCATTGTTTGGATAAAGCCACATTTTATTTGTCCATTCTTGAGTGCTGCTGTGAACACTTATGTGCATGTTTCTGTGTGAACACATTTTCACTTATTTTGGACATACATCTAGGAATAGTTGCTCAGTGGGCCGTGAGGTCACTGTATGTATATACACCTCTGAGCAACTTCCAAGGCTGTTTTCCCAAATGGCTATACCACTTTACATTCCCATCAGTCTTGTATGAGCTTCCAGTTTCTCTAGCTTCACCTAACTATCCCAGTGGGTATGAAGTGATAGCTCATTGCAATTACTGTATTTCGTTGTTGTTCTTTATTGTTTAATATGTTTTGGTTATGTTAATAATTGCTCCTTAAAGCATTTTTATGATGGCTGCTTTTATTTTTTTTCCTTTTTTTTCTTATTGGTTGTTCAAAACAATACAAAGCTCTTTACATATCATATTTCATACATTAGATTCAAGTATGAACTCCCATTTTTACCCCAAATACAGATTGCAGAATCATATCGATTACACATCCACATTTTTACATAATGCCATATTAGTAACTGTTGTATTCTCCTACCTTTCCTATCCTCTACTATCCCCCCTACCCCCCTCCCCTCCCCTCTTCTCTCTCTACCCCATCTACTGTAATTCATTTCTCTCCTTGTTTTTTTTCCCATTCCCCTCACAACCTCTTATATGTAATTTTGTATAACAATGAGGGTCTCCATCCATTTCCATGCAATTTCCCTTTTCTCTCCCTTTACCTCCCACCTCATGTCTCTGTTTAATGTTAATCTTTTCCTCCTGCTCTTCCTCCTTGCTCTGTTCTTAGTTGCTCTCATTATATCAAAGAAGATATTTGGCATTTGTTTTTTAGGGATTGGCTAGCTTCACTTAGCATAATCTGCTCTAATGCCATCCATTTCCCTGCAAATTCCATGATTTTGTCATTTTTTAGTGGCAGAGTAATACTCCATTGTGTATAAATGCCACATTTTTTTAATCCATTCATCTATTGAAGGGCATCTGGGTTGGTTCCACAGTCTAGCTATTGTGAATTGTGCTGCTGTGAACATCGATGTGGCAGTATCCCTGTACTACACTCTTTTAAGGTCTTCAGGGAATAGTCCGAGAAGGGCAATAGCTGGGTCAAATGATGGTTCCATTCCCAGCTTTCCCAGGAATCTCCATACTGCTTTCGAAATTGGCCGCACCAATTTGCAGCCCCACCAGCAATGTACAAGAGTACCCTTTTGCCCACATCCTCGCCAGCACTTGTTGTTTGACTTCATAATGGCTGCCAATCTTACTGGAATGAGATGGTATCTTAGGGTGGTTTTGATTTGCATTTCTCTGACTGCTAGAGATGGTGAGCATTTTTTCATGTACTTGTTGATTGATTGTATGTCCTCCTCTGAGAAGTGTCTGTTCAGGTCCTTGGCCCATTTGTTGATTGGGTTATTTGTTATCTTATTTAATTTTTTGAGTTCTTTGTATACTCTGGATATTAGGGCTCTATCTGAAGTGTGAGGAGTAAAAATTTGTTCCCATGATGTAGGCTTTCTATTTACCTCTCTTATTGTTTCTCTTGCTGAGAAAAAACTTTTTAGTTTAAGTAAGTCCCATTTGTTGATTCTTGTTATTAACTCTTGTGCTATGGGTGTCCTATTAAGGAATTTGGAGCCCGACCCCACAATATGTAGATCGGAGCCAACTTTTTCTTCTATCAGACGCAGAGTCTCTGATTTGATATCAAGCTCCTTGATCCATTTTGAGTTAACTTTTGTGCATGGCAAGAGAAGGGGATTCAGTTTCATTTTGTTGCATATGGATTTCCAGTTTTCCCAGCACCATTTGTTGAAGATGCTATCCTTCCTCCATTGCATGCTTTTAGCCCCTTTATCAAATATAAGATAGTTGTAGCTTTGTGGATTAGTCTCTGTGTCCTCTATTCTGTACCATTGGTCCACCCGCCTGTTTTGGTACCAGTACCTTGCTGTTTTTGTTACTATTGCTCTGTAGTATAGTTTGAAATCTGGTATAGCTATGCCGCCTGATTCACACTTCCTGCTTAGAGTTGCTTTTGCTATTCTAGAGAACTTTTGGTAATATCGCCATTTTGATGATGTTAGTTCTGCCTATCCATGAACAGGGTATATTTTTCCATCTTCTAAGATCTTCTTCTATTTCTCTCTTTAGGGTTTTGTAGTTTTCATTGTATAAATCTTTCACCTCTTTTGTTAGGTTGATTCCCAAGTATTTTTTTTTTTTTTTTGAGGATATTGTGAATGGGGTATTTTTCCTTATTTCCGTTTCAGAAGTTTTGTCGCTGATATACAGAAATGCCTTTGATTTATGCGTGTTGACTTTATATCCTGCCACTTTGCTGAATTCATTTATTAGTTCTAGTAGTTTCTTTGTAGACCCTTTTGTGTCTTCTAGGTATAGGATCATATCACCCGCAAATAGTGATAATTTAAGTTCTTTTTTTCCTATTTTTATGCCTTTAATTTCTTTCGTCTAATTGCTCTGGCCAGTGTTTCGAGAACTATATTGAATAGAAGTGGTGATAGAGGGCATCCCTGTCTTGTTCCAGATTTTAGAGGGAATGCCTTCAATTATTCTCCATTCAGAATGATGCTAGCCTGAGGCTTAGCATAGATAGCTTTTACAATGTTGAGGTAAGTTCCTGTTATCCCTAGTTTTTCTAATGTTTTGAACATAAAGGGATGCTGTACTTTGTCAAATGCTTTTTCTGCGTCTATCGAGATGATCATATGGTTCTTATCTTTGAGTCTATTGATGTGGTGAATAACATTTATTGATTTCCGTATATTGAACCATCCTTGCATCCCAGGGATGAATCCTACTTGATCATGGTGCACAATTTTTTTGATGTGTTTTTGTATCCGATTCACCAGAATTTTGTTGAGGATTTTTGCATCTAGGTTCATTAGAGATATTGGTCTGTAGTTTTCTTTCTTTGAGGTATCTTTGTCTGGTTTCGGAATCAGGGTGATGTTGGCCTCATAGAATGAATTTGGAAGAGCTCCCTCTTTTTCTATTTCCTGAAATAACTTGAAAAGTATTGATATTAATTCTTCTTTAAAGGTTTTGTAAAACTCTGCTGTATACCCATCCGGTCCTGGGCTTTTCTTGGTTGGTAGTCTTTTGATTGCTTCTTCTATTTCATCCATTGATATTGGTCTGTTCAATTTGTGTGTATCCTCCTGACTCAGTCTGGGCAAATCATATGACTTAAGAAATTTATTTGATGTCTTCACTATCTTCTATTTTATTGGAATATAGATTTTCAAAATAATTTCTAATTGTCTTCTGTATTTCTGTAGCATCTGTTGTGATATTGCCTTTTTCATCCCGTATGTTAGTAATTTGAGTTCTCTCTCTTCTTCTCTTCATTAGCATGGCTAAGTGTCTGTTGATCTTATTTATTTTTTCAAAGAACCAGCTTTTAGTTTTGTCAATTTTTTCAATAGTTTCTTTTGTTTCAATTTCGTTGATTTCCGCTCTGATTTTAATTATTTCTTGTCTTCTGCTACATTTGCTGTTGTTTTGCTCTTCCTTTTCTAGGGCTGTGAGATGAAGTGTGAGCTCATTTATTTGTTGGTTTTTTTCTTTTTTTGAGGAATGACCTCCAGGCGATGAATTTCCCTCTTTCATTGTGTCCCATAGATTCCGATATGTTGTGTCTGTATTTTCATTTATCTCTAAGAATTTTTTTATTTCCTCCTTTATGTCTTCTGTAACCCATTGATCATTCCGTAACATATTGTTCATTTTCCATGTGATGTAGGATTTTTCCTTCTTTTATCATTGATTTACAGTTTCATTCCATTATGATCAGATAAAATGCATGGTATTATCTCCACCCCTTTATATTTACTAAGGGTTGCCCTATGGCATAATATATGATCTATTTTTGAGAAGGATCCATGTGCTGCTGAGAAAAAAGTATATCCACTTGATGATGTTTGATATATTCTATATATGTCAGTTAAGTCTAGGTTATTGATTGTGATATTGAGTTCTATAGTTTCTTAATTCAACTTTTGTTTGGAGGATCTGTCCAATGGTGAGAGAGGTGTGTTGAAGTCACCCATAATTATTGTGTTGTGGTCTATTTGATTCTTGAACTTGAGGAGAGTTTGTTTTATGAACGTCACAGCACCCTTATTTGGTGCATAAATATTGATAATTGTTATGTCTTGTTGGCGAATGGTTCCTTTTAACAGTATATAATGTCCTTCCTTATCCCTTTTGATTAACTTATTCTTGAAGTTGATTTTATTCGATATGAGGACCTTGCTTACGAGGACCGTGTGCGTGGTATATTTTTTCCCAACCTTTCACCTTCAGCCTGTGTATGTCTTTTCCAATCAGATGTGTCTCCTGGAGGCAGCATATTGTTGGATTTGTTTTTTAATGCATGTTATCACCCTATGTCACTTTATTGGAGAGTTTAAGCCATTAATGTTTAGAGTTAACTATTGGTATATGGTTTGTACTTCCAGCCATGTTTGATTATTTATCTTTTTTTTTTAATTTAGTTTGTTTCTCCATCATTAGCTTTCCCCCCCACCCTCTGTCTTTACTGAGGTACTTCCCACTGTTGGTTTTGGTTATTGTTTTTCATTTCTTCCTCGTGTAGTGTTTTGCTCAAGATGCTTTGCAGTGCTGGTTTTCTGGCTGCAAATTCTTTTAACTTTTGTTTATCATGAAAGATTTTTATTTCGTTGTCGTACTTGAAGCTTAATTTTGCTGGATACAAAATTCTTGGTTGGCATCCATTGTCTTTCAGTGTTTGAAATACGTTGTTCCAGTATCTTCTTGCTTTCAGCGTCTGTGATGAAAAATCCGTTGTTAACCTTATTGGTTTACCCCTGAATATAATATGCCTCCTTTCTCTTGTAGCTTTTAATATTTTCTCTTTGTTCTGTGTATTGGTATCTTCATAACAATGTGTCTTGGTGTTGGTCTACTGTGATTTTGTATCTTTTAGCAGCATTCTCTGACACCATGCCATTAAGGGAGGCACTGTCTCTTTACTGCCAAGTCAGGGTAAAAGTCCAGGTTCCTTACATGGCATTTGTTGACAATGGCAGCGAGGTAAAGGGGGTGCCTGGTTACTGCTGGGTTGGGTCAGGAGGTTATGTTCCCCACTTGATCTCTGCTGAACCTCCCTGGCCCAAAAGGTAGAAACACCTTGTTTTACCATTTCCCACAAGTCTTCACTCCTCTCGGGGTCCTTCTTATCACTGGGCACGGATAAAAACAGCTCCCCCCAGGTCTTCTCTAATATACATCAACAGGATAGGTGTACCTCATTACAGCTAGGCATGAGTTCAACTAGTTTCAGCTTTCCCATTTGACCTCTAATTGGGTGAGTTGTTTTTGTACCGGTTCATTTTTTAGAATTCTTTATACCCTGTATTCTTGATACATGTTCTTTGACAGGTGAGTGATTTGCAAATAATTTCTCACAGGCTTTAGCTTGTCTTTGCTCTCTTAATATAATGTTCTTCACACAGCAACTTTGATTTTCACATAGCAATTTTGATGGAATATAGTTTATCTTTTTGCTTTTTTGCTTTTGGTTTAATGCCTAATAGTTCCAAACCTGTAACCCTAAGACAAAGATTTTCTCCCTTATTGTGTTTTATACTTTAGCTTGTAACTTGGAATAAGGTATGAGATTTCCATCAAGGATTTTGTTTGTTTTGTGGGTTTTTTGTTTGTTTTTGTTTTTTGTTTGTTTTTTATTTTTGCATATGAATATCCAGTTGTTACAACAACTAATTGAAATAACTGTTTTTCCATTGAATTGCTTACCAAAAATTCCTTTACCAAAAATCAGTCAACCGTATTTGTGTGGGTATATTTCTAGACTCTTGTTCATTGATCTCTCTGTACTTTTGCTAGTACCACTGTCTGGATTCCTGTATAATAATTATAGTAATTCTTTAATGTGATTCCTCTATTTCTTCAGAATTGTTTTGTCAATTCCAATGTCTTTGCTTTTCTGTGTAAATTTTAGAATCAGCTCATCTATAGCTACAAAAAAAGTCCTGCTGTAATTCTAATTGAAATTATGTTAAATCTGTAGATAAATTTGAGCAAATTGGACATCTTTTACTATGTTGAGTTTTCCAATTCATGAATATAATGGTTCCCTTTTAGGTAGGTCTTCCTTAATTTCTTTTATCCATGTTTTATATTTTAGCATGTAAGTTCTATGTGTGTTTTGTTAGATTTATACTTTTTTTTTCTGGAGCTGTTTTAATCATTAAGATACTAGTTTTTGTTTTATAAAGTTTAGGTTACCTTTTGTTAAATGCTACTATATAAAAGTACAGTTGAGCCAGGTGCAGTGGTGCACAGTTGTAATACCATGTAATCAGGTGGCTGAAGCAGGAGAATTGTAAATTTGAGGCCACCCTAGAAAACTTAGAGCCAATCTAAAAATAAAATTTTAAAAAGGGGAAGGAGGGCTGGAGATGTAGCTCAGTGAGAATGCTTGCAGGGTCCTGAGTTCAATCCCTAGTGCCACCCCGTCCCCCATTCCCAATTATAGTTGACTTTTTTATATCGACCTTGTATCTGGTAACTTTGTTCTGTTCTTTAAAGATTTTTTGGATGTTACTTACCATGTGTAATGAGTAAAGACCATTTCATTTTTTTTCTTTTCAAATCTATATATTTTTTATATCTTTTTCTTGCTTTTTTTTTTTTTTTTGCCCCAGTGAGGACCAGAATAGGTTTATGTAATTGGTATTATTTCTTCTTTTAACTGTTTGGTAAAATTCTCTGTTGGAACCATCTGAGCCTAGAAATTCTTGGTTAGAAGGATTTCATTATGAATCCAATTTCTGTAATAGTTATTGGCCCGTTTTATTCTGGTTGTAGCATCTACATATTCATAATATTGCCTTTTTCCTTTCATAGTAATTTGATTTTTTCTCATTTTTTTCTTTTATCTTTCAGTACTGGGGATGGACCCAGGACCTCACATAGCTATACAGGCCCTCTGAACTACATCCCCAACCCTGTTTATTTTATTTTGAGATAAAGTCTTGCCAAATTGCCCAGTCTGGCTTCAAACTTGCAATCCTCTACCTTAGCTTCTCTAGTAAGGGGAATAACAGGTATGTGCCACTATGTCTGGCTTTTCTTTGTCATTCTTGCTAGATCTTTTTTCAGTATTACTGATATTTTTAAAGAACAAACATTTTGGAATTTTTTGGTTTTCACTGTTTTTGTCTATTTTGTCAGTCTCTACTCTTTAGTAATTCCTTTCTTATGCTTGCTTTGGTTTTATTTTCTTCTTTCCTGGCTTCTTAAAGCAGAAACTTGAGATTGTTCATTTGAATCACGAGTAGTACTCAGCTTCTATGGTAGAGATCTTATTCAGAGAAAACCTTGCCATTATCTTCCTTCACCTCTAGTTTCTGAACCCTGGATCAGAAATGTTGCCTGTGGGGAGGAAGATAGACCATAAAGCAAATAGCTTCTATTGTCTTCCCAAAGCAACTGACTTAATTGGCAACATAATATGTAGAACTTAAAAATGAAGATCCATCTTAAGAACATTGTGGTAATTGTGGAAGAGGTTTAATGAATATATAGCCTAGAATATGCCAGCTGGTCATTGGGAGAGGCCAGGGAAGAAGTGGCAAGAACCCTGTTGTGTAGCCAGAGCAAATGTCAAACAGACGTCAAAAAGTATTCCTTTAAAGGAGCCAGGATGTGATTGGATTAATTTGTAAAGTGATTGGATTAATTTGTAAAGCAGATTATGGGGTCTCCCCTCTCCCCCAACACACACACACATTGTTGAGAAACAGTAGAGCAATTAGTGGAGTTTAATACCTAGATGTGATAAAAAAGAGAAAAGGCAGTCCTAGATTTATCACTGTAAATCCAGAGTGACTGTGACATGCCCAAAGAAACACCTCCCTGAGGAGCAACATCAGAAGCTTAGCATTGTGGGTTTTAGGGAAGTGGGGAAAAGGACTTCACTAAAATCATCCAGCTAGTCATTAAAAAAAAAAAAAAAGAAACAAGCAAAGAACAGTAACAAGTACTGGGAAAGAAGAGGAGGGGAAAGGAATAATAACCAGAATTGACTAAAATATTCAGTTTTAACTAAAATGTTCAGTTTTCAACAAAAAAAATTGAGGCTTGTACAGAAACAAGAAAGTATAGCCCAAATACTAGGGGAAAGATGCAGGAAACATAAACTGCCTGTGAGATAAAGATCAGATGTCAGATTTCACTGAAAAAAATTTGGAATCGTCGTTATAAGTATGCTTCATAGAACTACAGAAAAAGCATAATTAAAGAAGGTAAATGATAATTTTCACAAATGGAGAATATCAGTAAGCAAACAAATTATCAAAAACAAATAGAAATTCTGGAGTTGAAAAATAATGAATTTCAAATTTACTGGCAGTTCAACACATTTGAACTGGCAGAAGAAAGATTTAATGAGTTTGATTATTGATAAAGATAAAGCAAACCAAAGAACAAAGGTAAATAAACACAGCCTTAGAAAAATGTGGGACACAATCCAGTGCACCACTGCTAGTACCAAAGGGGAGAGAGAAATTAGAAGAGATGACTATGTTGCGGGGGGGGGAGGACAAAGAAACAATGGCAAAAAATTTCCTATATTTCTGGAAAAACTCATTTACACATTCAGGAAGTTCTGTGAACTCCTAAGTAAGAAAAACACAAAGAGATGGTCAAAGACACATGGTAAAAATGGTGAAGTCAAAGACAAGGAGAAAATCTTGAAAAGTCGCAAGAGACAATAACCCTCAGAATGTTACCCCACAGTAAGATTAATAGTTCCTTACCAGAAATAATGATGTTCAAAAGTTAATGGGATAAACATTCAAAGTGCTCAAAGACAAAAACTGTCAGTAGGCACTTGTCTAATCCAGTTCTTCTGGGGACTGAGGCAGGAGAATCAGAAGTTCAAAGCCAGCCTAGGCAACTTAACAAGACCCTGTTTCACAATTTAAAAAAGGCCATGGCTCTAGCTCAGTGGTAGAGTCCTGAATTCATCCTCACTACCACCAAAGGGTGGGTGTGGTACTGACAACCAAGAATCCTATATCTTTCATCATTTTTAAATGAAGGCAAAATAAGGACTTTCCCAAATAAACATTCAAAGAATTTGTTGCTAGCAGACCTACCTTGCAGGAAATACTAAAGGGATTTCTTCAGGCTGAAAGCAAATGACCCTCAGTGTTAATTACACCCACACAAAGCATACCAGCAGAGGTAATTATGTAATTATAAACAGCAATTAGTGAATATTTTCCTTCTTGTCATAGCTGATTTTAAAAGCAGTTATTATATATATACATACATATGTATGTAGAGTGTAATGTTGATGTATAACACAAACTGCAGTAAGTGTGTAATATATTTGCTGATAACAGGACAAAGAAAAAATGATTGGAAATAAAGCTGTATTATTGGGCTAAGGAAATATGACTACAGATGGGAAGTTGTAATTACATCAAGGTGTTGTGTTTGAAATATTAATAGATACAGTAGGGAAGAGAATAAAGCTATATAGGAGTAATGTTTTATTAGATCATTGGAATGAAACTAATATAAATCTGAAGCTGATTCTGACAAATAAAGGTGTATGTGGTAAACCTGAGAGCAACCACTAGAAATATAACTCAGAAAAAGTGAAAGAAACCATTAAAATACAGGGTTGGGGGGATGAGTTATAGCTCTGTTTATAGAGCACTTACTGAGCATATGTGAGGCCCTGGGTTTAATCCCTAGCACCAAGGATGGAAAGGAAGAAGAGGAACAAAAAAAGGCATAAGACGGAAGCAAAGTAGAATGGCAAGCATAAATCCATACTAATAATAAAAATGTGAATGGATTAAACAGAAAGTAGTTTTCAAATGTGGTTAATATTATCTAGCTATATGCAGGAGATTCAAAGAAATAAATGGAAAGTAATATGATGAAAATAGATATATCATGTAAATAGAAACAAGAAAGCTATTGTAATTATACTAATAGTCAACAAATATGCTTTATAACCAGAGATGTTAGAGACTTTTTATAATGATAAAAGTCATTACATCAGAAAGGTAACCAATTGTAAGCATATATTTACTTTAAAAATAAAATACCAAATAAGCAAAATAATTTTTATTTTGCAAATTTAATAAGCAAAATAATAAAAAATACATGACAGTTTAACATTAATGTTTGAAAACTTTATACTACTTCTAGTAATGTATAAAACAATTAGATGATAAGCAAGGAAATATAAACCATCTATATCTAACAGGCATCTATAGAACATCACACAAAAATAGATTATACTTTCCCCTGAAGGAAAGTATATGGACCATTCTTCAGTGATAAAACAAAGTCAATAGATTTTAATAGGTTGAAAGAATACAGAGTATATTCTGATATCATTGGAAGAAAATTAGAAATCAATTGCAGGAAAGTTTAAGAAATTCAAAAATATGTGGAAATTGAATAACACATTCCTAAATGATAAACGAAACAAAAAATCAAAATATTCACAGGGAAGTAAAAATGAAGACTCTATATACCAAAACTTGTGGAATGTGGCTATAGCATGCTTACAGAGCAATTTGTAGCTTTTCATGCCTACATTAAGACAGAAAAAAATAATACTAATGAATAACCTCACCTTCTAAAGACATTGGAAAAAGAGAAAAAACTAAACCTGAAAGAAGGAAATCCTAAAAATAACAAATACTAAGAGCAATTGTATGCCAACAAATTGGGCAACACAGCTGAGTAGAGATCCTAGGAAAAAACTCAAGAAGTAAACAATCTGAATAATATGTCAAGTAAAGAGAATGAATCAATAGTCAAAAATATATATATCTCCACAAATAAAAGCTCCGGCTCAGATGGCTTTACTATGAATTCTACCAAACATTTAAAAAACTTATACCTATTCTTCACAAGCTCTTTTAAAATATAGAAAACACATCTCATTTTATGGGGCTAATATTACTCTGATAAAGTAACTAAAGATATCACAAGAAAACTATAGAACATCGTCATTTATGCTGTTCACTTATTATCAATACAATATTTTTAATCCATGTGATCAACCTCAATAAATAGAGAAAAAGATTTGGCATAATTGAGTACCCTTTCATGACAACACACAGCAAACCAGGAGTAAAAAGAAACTTTCCTCAACCTGAAAATGGGCATCAAAAGCTAATGTCCTAATTAATGGTAAAAGACTGGCTACTCTACTTCAAAAATCAGAAACAAGATAAGAATGCCCAGTGCAGTCTCACCACTTCTATTTAACATTGCACTGGAAATTCCAGCCAGAGAGATTGGGCAAGATGAAGGAATAAAAGGCACTCAGATTGGGAAGGAATAAATAAAATTATTGGTAGATGACATGGTATTATATATAGGAAATTCTAAGGAATCCATTAGAAACCTGTTAGAACTAATGAGTTCAGCAAGTTTGCAGGATACAAAATTAGTTGTCTTTTTTATACATTTGCAATGAGCCATCCAAAAATGAAATCAGAAAACAATTTCATTCACCATGGTATCAAAATAATAAAATACTTGGGGGCTGGGGTTATGGCTTAGAGGTAGAGCACACACACATAGCATGTGTGAGGCACTGGGTTCGATCCTCAGCACCACCTAAAGTAAAATAAAAACACTGTGTCCACCTATAACTAAAAAAATAAATATTTTTTTAAGATACTTGGGAACAAATTTAACAAAGTGTGAAACATTCTGAAAACTATAAAACATTGCCAAAAGACATTATAGACAATCTAAATAAATGAAAAAACACCCGTTTCTGAAATTCATGTGGAAGTGCAAGGGACTCAGACAATACAGTGCTGAAAAAGGACAATTGTACATCCTGATTTTAAAACTTCACACAATAATAATGAAAGCATTGTGATACTGGCACAAAGTTAGACACATATAGGTCAGTGGAATAGACCTCAGAGTCCAGATATATAAACTCATTCATTTATGCTCAAATGATTTTCAACCAGAACGACAAGTTCTTTCAATCGAGAAAATATAGCCTGCTTCCGGCACAACTGGATACTTTATGTAAAAGATTGAGGTTGGACACTTAAATCCATTTTGAATTATTTTTTGTATACGGTTTTAAGATCCAAATGTAAGAGCTAAAACCATAAAACTCCTTGGAGTTTTAAGTATAAATCCTCATGGCATTGTATTTGGCAGCGAATTTATAGATATGACAACAAAAACATGAGCAGCAAAAGAAAAAGATACTGGACTTCCATCAGAATTTAAAAAAAAACTTGGGTTTGGCATGCACAGTGCCCTAGATTCAATCCTCAGCACCACAAAAATAAATAAAAATTTAAAATCTTGGGGGAGAAAATTGGTAGACAACCCACAGAATGGGATAAAATATTTGCAAACCATCTATCTGGTAAGCGAATTTATCCAGAATATATAAATAATTCTTAAAACTCAGTAACAGAAAAAATCCAATCAAATGAGCACAGCATCTCAATGAGCACATGGAACATTGCTCAACCCTATTATCAAGGAAATGCAAATCAAAAACAGAATGAGATACCACTTCCTATGCACCAGAACGGCTAATATGGGGGAAAAACACTCAGAAAATAACATGAGTTGACAAGGATATGGAGAAATGAGAACCTTTATACACTGTTGGTAGCAATATAAAGGTGTAATATCTTTGGAAAACATTCTGGCAGTTACCAAACAAGCAGTAAATAACTGAACATTTCTGCTTCTACATGTATACCTAAGAAAAGTGAAAAAATACATTCACACCAAAAAGTGAATGATTGTTTATGGCAACATAATAACCAAAAGTTGGGACAACCTAGTGTCCATCAGCTATATTATTCAGCCATAAAATAAAAAGAAGTACTGATATATAGTACTGTGTTACACTGAGTAAGTAAAGCAAACACAGAAAGTTTGCTTTTTATGTGATTCTGTTCTTAAGTCTGTCTTGAATAGGGAAATTTGGGGGACAAAGTAGGTAATTGCTTAGAGCTCCTAGGAAGCTGGAGGGTAGGTTGAGAATGTGAGAGCTAAAGTATATAGGATTTCTTTTTGAGGCAATAAAATTGTTTTTAAAATGACTGCAGTAATAGTTGCACATATTTGTGTAAGAATCTTGGAATTTTAATAAAGTTATATATTGTCATGTTATTGTAACATTAAAGGTCAATTGTTGATATCAGATATTTAAAAGCATTTTTAATTACCTCAAATTTTTGTACATTGATTTTTTTGTATTTTTTTTTTTTGTAGTTGTAGTTAGACACAATAATTTTATTTTATTTATTTAATTTTATGTGGTGCTAAGGATTGAACCCAGGGCTTTGCACATGGGAGGCAGTGCTCTACCCCAGCCCCTGTACATTGGGTTTTTTCCAAAATAAAACATACTGTGATTGGTTTTTAAAACTTTTTTTTTTTTTTTTTTGGTACCAGGGGTCAGGGGTACTTAACAAGTGAGCCACATCCCTAGCACACCCCTCCTTTTTTTTTTTTTTTTTTTTTTTAAAAGACAGGGTCTCACTAAGTTGCTCAGAACTTAACAAATTGCTGAGACTGGTTTTGAACTTGGGATCCTTCTTCCTCAGTCTCCCAAGCCACTGGGATTACAGACATGCACCATGGCACCCCTAAGTCTCTTCATCTGTAAATTTCTCTTTTTTTAATATTTATTTTTTAGTTGTAGTTGGACACAATACCTTTGTTTAATTTATTCATTTTTATGTGGTGCTGAGGATCGAACCCAGGGCCTTGCAAGCTCTAGATGAGTGCTCACTGCTGAGCCACAACCCCATCCCCTGTAAATTTCTTATTTTGGTTTTCTTTATATCTGTGTTTGTGCTCTCATTTCAGTTTATTAGTTGAAAAATTTGAGTCTTTTGTTTCATAAAGTTTCTCACAATCTTGATTTTGCCGTTTGCATCCCAGTGTCACTCAACATGTTCCTGTTGAATTGGCAGTAGAGGACTAGATTGGATTTTGCCCATTCTTTTTTTTTTTTTTAATCATTCATAATTGTTTTTTGCAAAGATACATTTTTTGTAATGAGAAGCCTCTTTTATATTGTTTGCTCAAAAATACCATTTGTATTGGAAAGACAGGATAAATGCTTTTTTCTATCCTCCCTTTTAAAATCAATTTTCAAAATAACTCTTTGGTTTAATGGCATCTTGTAAAGGAGACAAATTAACTTTGTTTTTTTGTGTCATATGCTTATGAGTTTAAACATAGTTTATTGTTCCATTTGTTGACAATGTGATCCTCCTCCAGTTGACTTATAGCAGCATTATTTATAATAACTAGAACGTGGGAACAACCCCATTGTCCATCAGCTGACCAATAGATAATCAAAGTTTGACATATCCATTTATTGTAATACTGTATTATTCAGCCATAAAATAAAATGAAGCACCTTGTAAACTTTAGTGGCTTCCTTGCTATCTGGTTAGATGTTCCAGGTGGACGTTTATGGTCCCAAATGTGGAATATATTTCTCTAAGGATCCCTGATTCCTTTTAATGGGAAATAGAATTTAGAAGCCAATCTCATGCTAAGGATATTCATTCTTGTAGGTTTACTGCTATCAATTCGTACTGATACTTTCAATTGACATTCAAAACTATAAATTCAATTTGCCGTTTTTTCCTTCAACTTTTAACCATTGATAATAAATAAATACAAGTACTTATGTATAGCAAAACCAGTTAAAATTTTCATGACACATATTTATTCATTCACATAGTTCACTGCTGTGTAGGTGTGTGATGTGAAATACTGGACAGGGTCAAAAAATAAATTGACACCCTAAAATATTTTCACTGAATCCTTTTGCTCCATCTGCTCCAGACTTTTCTCAGTTTACCATTCTGTCCCTTTCCCTCATACATTCTTTACATGTCTTCAGCTCTAACAATTGAACAGAATGAAATTAATCAGTGACTCATATAAAAATCCAATATTTAGGTCCTGCTCTAACTTTTTCCCTAAACCAGAATGGACAGCTTCATATATATCAATTTACACATGGATTTTCCTCAGAAGTATTTCAGACTCAATATGTCCAAAATCAAAATATTCTGTTCCTCCATCCTTAACCCCTTGCAAAAAATCATCTCTTCCTCTTTTTTTCCATATGATGTTTAATAAAAATACCCAAATCAGAAACCTAGAGTCAGATTCTTCTCTCCTGGTTACTCCGCAACCCCAACCTTAATACAAAATTATGCTCGGGTGATTTTCCTTCAAATGTTTCTCACAGTTGTGGGAAAATATTTCTAAGCTGTGTTTTCTCTGTCTTTACTATGATCAGTTTAATTTGGTTTTAGTTTGTGTACTTGTACTATTACAATTACAATTCTTAAATCTACCCTCTTTATTGCCATCAGGATAATCTATTTAAAATGCATAACTACACTACTGTGGCTGCCCATGCTTATCATATAAGATCCTAGGCCTTTAACATAGTGAAACACTTATGGAAGTGACCTTGAACAAAGTAATGTTCTAAGCCTCAAGTTTCCTCATCTATAAAAGTCATGTCATTATCATCTAACTTCATGTGATATAGCATATCTTAACAACCAGTACAGATAACTTCATATGTAAATTTCCAAAACCTATTTTATCTCTCTCCTTAGCCTTCTTTTGTGTTCTTTCTTTAATCAGAATATAGGGTGCAAATGAAGTGATCTCTGTTCTGTTTTAACATAAGTGAAAACTTCTTTTGAAGTGTGACTGAATGTTTAAACAGGCAAATTCTTATCATTAATATCAGCTTTTCCCATCCTCTCAAATTATTTTCAGTGTTAACTGTCTTTCATTGCATTCTCTTTAGCCATCATCTTATGTACTCACCTCACTTTATATGCTGAGGTACTCCAATTTAATCTCAAATCTTCTGATCATTTTTATTACCTAATTTTTATGAAAAATATACATATTTAAAATATGCCCCATCATATAAGAAATAGAATAGGGCTGGGGATGTGGCTCAAGCGGTAGCGCGCTTGCCTGGCATGCATGCGGCCCGGGTTCGATCCTCAGCACCACATAGAAAGATGTTATGTCCTCCAAAAACTAAAAAAAATAAATATTTTAAAAATTCTCTCTCTCTTAAAAAAATTATATATATAAAAAAAGAAATAGAATAGGCATCTGAAATTTGAACTCTGTTTAATTTTGTTTTGTTGTTTTGTTTTGTTTTTGCAGTACTGGGGATGAATCCAGAATTTTGAGCCAGCTATGCAAGTAGTGTACTACTGAGCTATATGCCCACCCCCTACATTTAATTTTTATTCATGCTTTTTCTATTGTAAATAAACAGCCAATATTTATTGAATGCATACTTTATGCCAGGAATTATGCTACTTTAAGCCTCTTGATTATTTTGGAAGTATAATTTTCATGATTTCTATTTTTCGGATGACAGAACTGAAGCATTAGAGACAAAATAACTTCACTAAGATTTAATGCCTGATTGGTAAGTGGAGAAATTAAAATTCAAAACCTAAGAGTTGACTAACTTTAAATCACTGTTTTATCAACCAAGCTATATGCTTTCCTTTGCAAAAACTTTACCCAGCTTTGAGACAAAATTAATTTTCCACCTTAAAGTTTATGTCCTTTAGCAACTACTGCTTCATAAACATGTATATATAGTATTCCATCAGTTATTTAAAATAAAAGGGTAGGAAGGAAAATATTTCTGAATTACTGAATAGTTCACATTGCAAACTGTTAATACAGACACATTTTTATTACTTGTGAAAGATACTTAAATTGTATATCAGTAATTAATAGTTTGTTCAAGAAGTTTAAATATAAAAAAAAAAGAAGTTTAAATATGTTCCATATTAAATATGTAACTACATACATACATATTCATCTACACATATGGAATGGAGAGAAATCAGATGTTTTTTTAAACAGAATTATCTAATTCATAGAAATTTCAGGTATACTTCCTGGCATTTGAATTTTCCATGTTAGGTATGATTCTTTTCAAATACTCTTAATTTCATCTCTTTCCAAGCCTTTGCCTCAGTGTACATCCAAAATGTATTTGTGAATTTTGTATTACATAATACATCAGAGTTTCTATAGACACATATTACAAAATGCATGTAATAAATATATAACTTAGAAGGCATTTCCCAGTGTATTATTCATCTTCTCATCCCATAACTCCAACTGTATTAGACTTTGTACCACATTTAGACAAGACAGATTTAGCAGAGGTACTCAACCCATTTTCATTTTTGTCTTCTGGCCATTTAAATTCATTTTGTAGTGTTCTCTTTCCAAATCCCTGGAGAGCAAGTCTTAGTAACTTTTCTAGTCACTTTCCGGAAATAAAAACAATCTTTTCAAGAACTAATAAACTGAATTCAAAGTTAAAAATCAACTGTCCTTTCTTACCTCAGGCTTACGGTAGGCCTGCAGTGGAAATGTAGGGTTTGATTTGTTTCCTGTTTCTGTGTTCTCACACTGAGCCCTCTTATACTCCTACATTTGCTGACTATGGTTTTGGCTCTTCCTGGATTAGGATAGGCTGTGATGGTAGTAACAGCAGTAGTAACAGTTACTGATATTTTTGTAGCATTGATTATGTTAGTTACTGTTCAAAGAAGTGTGGCCTGTGTTCTATTTTGCCTGTTTTACTGCTTAAGTAATTAGGTACAGAGAATTTAGTGACTTACTTAATAAGTTCACACAGCTGAACCAACTGTGACAATTGTCACAAATGACAACCCAGCATTGTGGCTCTAGATTCTGTGCACTTAAGACACTCCACTGTATGGCTTTATATACTATGAAAAATAGTAAGCAAACTTCATAGTCCTGACCATGTTTAAGTCAGACTCATGCCAAAGAATCTTTTAAAGTGTGATACAATTTCCATTCACTTGAGACAAAGAACAGACATGCAGGAGAGTAGCAGGGAGTTTGTAATTCATGGCACACCGATTACTCTCAGCAAAATTCCTCTTCTGATTTTCAACTTTTAGATCACAGAAGATGAAAGAAGCACCATTGTAGAAAAGTTTTCCACCTCTTTGCATATGTGCCTTCACACCTTACTTAAATGTGGTACATTTGGGGGGCCTCCAACCAAACCAAGATTGAAGTGGTTTCATTTTAATACCCCACTGTACATTTTCCAAATATGCTGTTTAATTTCTTGACTTTATACCTTTGTTCATGCAGATGGTCCCTGGATTATGACTGTCACTTGTTCTGAAGGCATGTTTCCTCCCTCAACCACATGATCCCAATCAGAGTAAGCAATCTTGATGGCACAGCTTTAAAAGCAGAAGCCAGTTTCCTAGGATATAGCAAATGAATGAAACACTTTCTATATAACCTTCCCATTTTTTACCTCTTCATCTTGTTTCTATGAGAGGAAATAGCAAATATATTAAACGATGGTCTGTTTAGACCTGTCTTAGCTGCATAATGTCTCATTGGGATTACATGTCTTTAAGAAGAACATGTAAAACAGAGTTTTATTATTGTTTTTATTTTAACAATCTTAATTGGCTTATTTTCCATTCTTGAAACAGGCAACCCTTCAATCCATAAAATAGAGATAAGTGTTCCTGGAGCAGGTTTATATTTGAACTATTTTCAAAATTATGGTCCAAGATGATTATTACAATGGCCTTCTCTATCAATCAAAAGGATTTATGCCTTTTATCCTTTTTATCATATCAAACAGGGAACAATCCCAAATTGATCATTTTGGCTTCTTGTTATTATCTTGGAATCTTTTTTTAATCTTTTCCCCCCTTTATTTTCCTTTCCTCCTCCTTTCTTTTCCCCTATATATTTATCTAAGTAGAATATTCAAAGAAATAATTATGTAGGATGGATTATTTAATGTTTGAACTGGCATTACCTACTGCATGTTTACGTTTAGAAACAGGGATGATACTATACCCATTGACAGAGATCTCTTGATGTTCAATAACTTATCAAATGTGAAATATTTAGAATAGTGTCTGGCATAAAAAGCCAGGCACTATTCTAAATATCAATATTTACAAATATCATTTAAAACTCTGGAGCTTATTTAAACAGTATTTGAAATTCTTCCCTGATTGAAGAGTTTGGAGAACACATTTTAATACATTGTGTACCTGAAGTTTCTCTCTCACTAGCATCTTTTTGTCTTTTACTTAGCACAGTGGCCACCTGAAAATGGTATAAATTGCCTATTTTAGCTAGTAAACCATCATTTAATATTTTATTTTATGTATTTTTTAGGACATTTGTGATTCATTTGCATCCTTGAAGAGCATCTGTAGAAGAGGAAGGAAAAGATGGGTGTGAAAACATTTACTCATAGCTCCTCTTCCCACAGCCAGGAAATGCTTGGAAAACTAAACATGCTGCGAAATGATGGACATTTTTGTGATATCACTATTCGTGTCCAGGACAAAATCTTCCGGGCACATAAGGTGGTACTAGCAGCTTGCAGTGATTTCTTTCGCACCAAACTTGTAGGCCAAGCAGAGGATGAGAACAAGAATGTGTTGGATCTGCATCATGTTACAGTGACTGGCTTTATACCTCTTTTAGAGTATGCTTACACAGCTACTCTTTCAATTAACACAGAAAATATTATTGATGTTCTAGCTGCAGCCAGCTATATGCAAATGTTTAGTGTTGCTAGCACCTGCTCAGAGTTCATGAAATCAAGTATTTTATGGAATACACCCAATAGCCAGCCAGAAAAGGGTTTAGATGCTGGACAAGAAAGTAATTCTACCTGCAATTTTACTACTCGAGATGGAAGCATTTCCCCAGTGTCTTCAGAATGCAGTGTGGTGGAAAGAACCATTCCTGTCTGCCGAGAGTCCCGGAGAAAACGCAAAAGTTACATTGTTATGTCTCCTGAGAGTCCTGTAAAGTGTAGCACACAAACAAGTTCACCCCAAGTATTAAACTCTTCAGCTTCCTACACAGAAAATAGAAATCAACCAGTTGACTCTTCATTAGCTTTTCCCTGGACTTTTCCTTTTGGAATTGATCGAAGGATTCAACCTGAAAAGGCTAAGCAAGCAGAAAATACCCGGACTTTAGAGTTACCTGGCCCATCTGAGGCAGGTAGAAGAATGGCTGACTATGTGACTTGTGAGAGCACAAAAACTACCCTTCCTCTGGGTACCGAAGAAGATGTCCGGGTCAAAGTAGAAAGGTTAAGTGATGAGGAGGTCCATGAAGAAGTGTCTCAGCCTGTCAGTGCATCTCAGAGTTCACTGAGTGATCAGCAGACAGTGCCAGGAAGTGAACAAGTCCAAGAGGACCTTCTGATTAGTCCACAGTCTTCCTCTATAGGTATAATACCTTCTATGTTTTTCATAATGCTACAGTCAATTAAACATTTTTAAGTTCTTAGTAGATTAAAAATTTTATGTTCAGTCCTACATAAAATATAAAGAAGAGTAAAACATAACTGGATTTTTAAAGATGTTATTAGCACTACAGTTTCCTTTTTACAAGTTACACATCAGGGAAGGGGGGAAAAAATGTTGACAGTACATGATGGCACAAAGCCAGAGATACAAATTGTGAATTACTTTCAGTGTAAAAGAAAACAGCTTTTAAAAATCCAGTTAGTGTTTTATTCTTTATTAAAATATTTATTGAGAACTTATATGATAAACATTGATGATGCATGAAGACATAGTTCATGCCACAAAGGAATTAATAGTCTAATTGATGAAGCAGTTATATAAATAATTGATTACAATGAACTGTTAAACCTAGAAACTATAGGTATGAGCATGTATGGTTGCAACAAGGGAAAGAACAAGTTAACATATATTTAAGCTGGGTCTTAAACAAGTAGGAGTTGACGCAGTTTAGGGAATGACACTTCAATGAAGATGCATAAAAGCACAAAACCTGTAGGAAAGTATAGAGGCATGGAAGAACATTGCATATTTGGTAAGCAGTGAATTCAGTGCAGAGTTATATGAATAAAGTATGGATACCTAAAAGTATGGGGAACAAATGGGAAACCAGACACAAAGGAGCAGATTGTGAAGAGCCTTAGCCTTGGATACTTGTTTCAATTAGGATTGCTTTCTACTCCAATACAACAGAATGCCTCTGCAGTTGCTTTCACAACCAGGATTTTTTTTTTTTTTTTATCATATAACATGTTCACAAATGGTAAGTCCAAGACTAGTATGATGGACCTAAGCCCCTTGTGTATTTATAATCTAGTATCATTAGTTATCAGTTTCATCTGTATGTTTGCTGTTTTTGATTATAAGATGCTCACTTCATCTTTATCTTTGCATTCTAAAATGGGGCAGTGTTTTTATCAGGAAAGCACAAATATTCCTAGAAATCTCTTAAAAACTAATGCCACAAACTAGTATGTAACTTGGTTGTAGAGCCCTTGCCTAAGGTACACAAGGCCCTGGGTTTAATTCTCAGCATTGAAGGAAAAAAAGCCAGAACACACAATCTAATGCCATTCTGTGTCGTGATCTTTCCTAGTTGCAAGAGAACCTGGGAAAATAATGATTATTGGTTGTGTATATAATTGCCTGGAACAAAATCAGAGCAGAATGGATATTGTAAGCCAAGTAAGCTTGGATTTTATCCTTGTAGTAGTAGGTAGTATACCTTAAATAGAAAATAAAACACATATACACATATTTTAGGAAAATTAGTATTGTCATATAGGAGTTTGACTATGTGGAGAGAGGCTCAAAAACCAGTTGGTGTGAGAAGAGTAAAACCCTAAAGAAGATGGATATTACTAGATTTTGTAAAGGAAAAAATCTATGCTACTTGGTAATATTGAATAGATACACTGAAGGAATGGAAAAGAGTCAAAGTACTTGGGACAAAATAGTAATAACATTTTTTTTATAGTCATTGATTCTAAGTCACAATTTTTTTATAACTTACTATGAATCCATATATGTGTTACAGTTGATCATCTTTCACAATTCCTTTTTCCTTTCTTAGTGGTACAAATAATAATGGTAATTATATAGTTATAGCATCTATTAAATGCAATAAATACAATATGAAAATCAATGGAAGTAGGACCTAGTTTTAAGAGTAATCAGCAAGGTTAGTTCTGTGTAAATTGTGCTTGGATTATGACTAAGCAATATCATGTCAAAAGCAGTTGAAATGGCAGGATTGGTAATATTACCTATTTGGGACTTTTCTCTTAAAATTTAGCAGTGGCAAATTCAGTCTCAGTAGGAAAATACATAAGAGCCAAGACCAAAGGACTGATCCTTGAGAAATATCTATATTCAGGTTTAAAGAGGGATTTAAAAAGTCAAGTGAATAATAAAGATGGTCTTTCCAAAATATGGAAGAACCAGAAAGATCATATTAACTTTGTTAATTTCTTATGTTTTTACCCATTAAATGAGTTTCTTGGGCTACTACAACAAAGTACCACAAACTGGATGGTTAAACAATAGAAATGCATTTTCTTACAGTTGAGGCCAAAAGTCTAATGGTTTATAGGGGAGAATCCTTCCTGCCTCCTCTGGCTCTGGTAGTTGCCAACATTTCTTATATTATAGCTACATGACTACAATTTCTACCTCCAGTGTGTCTGTGCCTCTACCTTTGTCTCTAAATCTCTCTCCTTTTAAAAGACATCAGTCACTGGATATAGGGCCCACCCTAATCATATATGAGCTCATCTTAACTTGATTACATCTGCAGAGACATCCATTTACAAATATGATTTCCTTCATAGGTAAGAGGGGATTAGACCTCAGTGTATCTTTTGTGGGGGCAGTTTCACCCACAATACTTAAAGTTTATATTCCTGATTTGGGACAAGATACTTTTGAAGAATTTTAGTGAACACACATCCAATAAAATATTTAATGGCAGGAGATCATTGCTTATTAATATGACCAAGTTTTTGCTTAATTACCATAGTCTCTAATCTTGAAAACATGTTTGTACCTTCTGAATTATGAACTGCTTAATGAATAATTACTATTTTAGTTATTAATCTGAGGATTTAGGAACCAAAATGTTAATCTAACTTAAATGTCATACTAATAAATGAAGTAGTCATGTTTACCACTCTCATGTATATCTAATACGTTCATATTTTGCCTGTATGATTATATATGGAAGTGTTGTGGACATTACTAGTAGAGTAAAACTTGGAGTTACATAAGTAGAATTATTATAATTGTGAATCCTATTATAATTAGAACATAATAATTGCTCTGAATATAATGTAATCAGATCATCTAAATGGGGTTTTTTCCTACCCATAGAAGTGTACTAATGACTCTCAGCAAACCTATCTTTACTGCAAATTTATGCAAAACAAAGCCACACAGGAGAAAAAGTAAATTCCTGGGGTATTGTGGGCAGTCAACAAATTTGGGAGGAAGAAAAGGGAGATGTGCATAGTACTTTATTTTCTATATTTCATAAGAATTGTTCTATAAGTAATTATTTTTATTTACTAATTCATTTTTAAAAGATATTCAGGAAATGGCTTGCCATTTTGATGTTTAATATGTTCATCCTGAAATTATAAAATAATAATAATTTGATTACCCATGTAAATAATCCAAGTGGAATTTTACCTGTTAAGTTTTCCATTTTTTCCAGTAGCCCACATTGTAAAATCTAACACCTTCAACTTAGGGCAAATAGAAGCAATAAATACAGCAAATTTAAAGGGGAAAAAAGGGTTGTGAGTAGTAAGTGTAGGTGGGGTCTTGTTACTCAGAAAGATAAAGCTATTTTTATACAGTTTAAGAAAAAAAATGTAAGTGAAAGGGCTTCATTTTATGAATGACTTAATGATTTATTTTGAACTATAATTCTAGATAGTCTGCACTTTACTGTGTTAACAGAGGAATTTTATACTCTAAAAATCTGCCAGCCAGCCACATTGGCATATGCCTATAATCCTAGTGACTCAGGAGGCTAAGGCAGGAGGATTACAAGTTCCAAGTTAGCCTCAGGAGTTTAATAAGACCCTCAGCAACTTAGTGTGAACCTGTCACAAAGTAAAAAATAAAAAAGACTGGAAATGTAGCTCAGTGGTAGAGGGATTTAATGTAGCTCAGTGGTAGAGGGATTTCATTCCCCAGTACCTAAATAAATAAATGTCTCTGCCATTAACAATAAAGTGGTTGGAGGAATATCTCGGTGATAGTGCACTTGTCTAGGATGCACAGGCCCTGGATTCAATCCATGGTTCTATAAAAATTAAAATTAAATGATTGTGTTCGGGTGGTCAGTTAACGTATTAAAAAATAATTTGAATTTTCTTTTTTTATATATTTTTTCACTTGTAGGTGGACACAGTGTCTTCATTTTATTTATTTATTTGTTTATGTGGTGCTGAGAATCGAACCCAGTGCCTCTCACATTTGAGGCAAGTGCTCAACCACTGAGCTAAAACCCCAGCCCTGAGTTTTCCTAATAGCAATAAATGATAAATTTGTTGAGGTAGGAAGCTAGAATAATAGTAGAATTTCAGCATATACTATATGGAAAAGCAATATAATATTATGATTAAAAGTTACCAGTTTTTCCCACTTAATAGATAATGTGACTCTGAGGAAGTCACTTACTTAATAACACCAGTTTCCCTAGCCATAAAGTGAAGATAGTGATATAATCACTCTTCCTACTTATGGTTTCACTTTCCACATTTTTAGTTACCTTCCATCAAATATAGTACAGAAATATTAAGTGGAAAATTCCAGAAATAAATAATTCCTAAGTTTTAAATTTTATACCCTTCTGAATAGTGTGAAGAAATATTGTACCATCCTTCTCCATCCAGTCTGGATGTGAGTCATCTCATTGTCCAGTGTGTCTAGGCTGTGTAAGTTAGCCCTTTAGTCAACTTAGTCACCATTTTGGTTATTAGAACATTATCGCAGTACTTATGTTTAAGTAACCCTTTTTGAGAGAGAACAAGAGACCACATTTACAACTTTTATTATCACATATTGTTAGAATGGTTCTATTTTATTGCCAATCTCTTACTGTGATTGGTTAAAATTCACCATAGATGTGTATAGGAAAAACAGTACATATATAGGTTTCAGTACTATTCATGGTTTCACGCAGTTCCTTGCCCATGGAAGGAATGAATGTATCCTTACCTGATAAGGGGAACTATTGTACCTATTTATCATGTCAGTGCCCTCCAGCCAATAACCACCAGGAATTCACCTACAATTGAACAAGTTGCAGTGGTAGTTTTAACATCTGAAAATCTTTCACCGATAACCCAGGAACATAGAATAAGTTAGTGTTCAGACAAATATAACCAGGTATCTACATAAGTACATCCTGATGGTGGGAGTGTTTGGATAAGTATCTATTACAACACGAGTGAGCCAGTTTTATGTTCCCTAAGATGGATAGATACCTTGAGTAGAGTGAGTTCTCACAGAGAAAATTGAAGTGTGTCTGAGGAGAACTGTTTCTGGATAGCCCCGTTAGTGTCCCTTGGATAATATGTGCTGACGGGACTATAATGACTTCAGCAGAAGCATTTTGATGATGTGAGATCAAGGTCCAATTTTTACAGGACTGAGGGTTAGGATAATGATATGAAGGAAACTTAAATACCAGAGGGACCTATAAAAGGAAATCTCCTTCTGAGGTGTTTAAGGAAGAGCTATTAAATTTTTGTCAGCCAGGTCAGATGAGGGATAATAGAGCCAATGATCTGTTAAAATTCAGAACAGTGACTGTGATGGGGGTAGAGGTGGGGACAACAGTCTTGTTTTTCCTTGGTCACAGAAGGAGATCTTAAGCTGGGCATGGTGCACATGCCTGTAATCCCAGAGGCTCAGGACACTGAGGCAGGAAAATCACAGTTCAAAGCCAGCCTCAGCAGGTAGTGAGGCCCTAAGCAACTTAGCAAGATCCTGTCTCAAAAATGAAAAATAAAAAGGGCTAAGGATGTGACTCAGTGGTTAAAGCAATCCTGGTTTTGATCCTGGGTACCAAAAAAACAAAAAAGGAGATCTTAGAAAAAAATGATAGGATAGCCAGGGCCCAGTGGCACACACCTATAATCCCTGCAGTTCAGGAGGCTGAGGCAGGAGGTTCATGAGTTCAAAGCCAGCCTCAGCAACGAAGGCACTAAGAAAAGAATGACACCCAGTCTCTAAATAAAATACAAAATAGGGCTCGGGGTGTGGCTCAGAGATCAAGTACCCCTGAGTTCAATTCCCGGTACCAAAAAATAAAATAAAATAAGATGGTGCTGAAAGCTTATATTAAACTGTAATAGGCAGGTCTAGTAGTAAAATAAAGGATCAGAAATACTGAAAAATCAGCAAATAAATTAATCTAGTTTCATTGTCTTGGGTGGAAGTCATCCTTTTTTTAAGATAGTTTCTTCTGGTGAGTTTCTCAGAATCCAAACACGTCTTCCAATGGAATGGATAATAGAGGAGTAAGGAAGATCTGATGAATGGCTTTTAGGTTGGGAAATAAGAAATTAGTAACCAACATCTTGAAGTTTCATGGCTGAGTCAGTTGTTAACAACTTGATCAGTTCCTTGCCTTGTCATGACAAGGACAAAATTTTTCCTATCTTTTCCAGAAAATCAGAATTAACAGGAAGATCATATATTAGAAATGTCCCTGATACTTCCTCTTAAAAATTACCATTCTAATGTTTGTATACTGTTAATGCATCTCTAACAAATAATCTTATTCTTAATCAAAAGCTCCCCCAAAGTGGCCCCTTATGATTTCAAATTTTCTTTGGTGAAATTGCATCAGTTGAGAGATAAATGTACAAGTTACTGTTACATGAGAAAAAAACATGAAGGGAACAGATATTTGACCTGGAAAAATGTAGTTTTGGATTGAGATGACCCATAAAAGCTACAACAATTCATTCATAAGAATAATTCTGTGTAACTTTTTCTTTCCAGAGCTTGACTCTTTGTTTCAGAGTTGTCATGGACCAGGAGCCATACCAAAAAACCTCCTGATTCTGGGCATGTGACACTATTAGTTAAGCATTTGTTAGGAATACAAAGATAAAAATGAAGAATTTCTTATAAGGTTTTTAATATCTTTGTTGAAGTATAACTAACATGCCATAAAATTTTACCTGTTTAAAGTGCACAATGGTGTTTCATATGTTCAGAGAATTGTGTAGCCATCCCACAGTATAAGTTTATAATATTTTGATTACCCTAAAAGGAAACCTTGTACCCATTAAGAATGCCTTCTTATTCCCTCACAGCCCCACTCTCTCATCACTAGGTAGCCATTAATGTATTGTAAATAGATTTATCTATTCAAGAAACTTTATATAAATGCGATTGTGCAGTAGGTAGTCTTTTCTGACTGGCTTCTGTCCTTACCATGTGTTTTTTTTTTTTTTTTCAGTTCATCCATGGAGTACTGTAGTACTTTCTAAAATTTGGAAATGGTTTTGAGAGTCACAGATCTAATTCAGCCTACAGGGCTGGTTCTACTCAAGCCCATGTTCATGCTCTCGGTATAGTTTATTTCTCGGCAGATACAGCATAGGAACACTTACACCAAGGGACAACAAATCTGATTGAATAACCAAAATAATCCCAAAGACCTTATTTCTAGGAGAACCAAATAAATTCAACAGTAAAGGACTTCATTGAAATATTTAGCTGAGTTCAGCTTGAATTTATCCTCTAGCCAAGGGCAGGTTGCACTTCAAAAGGTATTTCAGATCTGTATTATGTTATCAATAGTCCTAGTGCAAGGCAGTAGGAATTTAAGCAGAATCTTGATAAGACTTCCATTTCTGTTAGTGCCCTATAGCCAACAGTCACTTATAATTGAGCAAGTTGAGTTTATTGTCATTTGCAAGGGAGATCGCACACTCTGGGATTTTTAGGGCTTCTCAGTGAGAGAGGGTATTAGAAAAGATGTAGCAGAGGATTTGAGCTTGTGTTAGGTGATTTTAGGAGGGATTTCAGAAGTCAGGTTTTCTTAGAACTTCTTATATCAGAAAGTAGGGATTATTCTATGAGCAAGGTCTTAATAAATATTACCTAGAAATGTAGACTAAAGTGCAACAACATCAATAGTGACTAAGCTGGTAAGGAAGGGATGTTGGTATTTTTGTTATTGCATGGTGATTTTGGTTTTGCCTATGTTTGAACAGTAATGTTGGGGGTTGGGGGGGTTCTTGCTTAATAAGGCTCACAGAGTAACCTAGTCTGATATTGGTGTTCCATGAGACTGTTTATGTTCAACAGGAGAACACCATCGCCTAGTTTTGAGTGCCAGGCCAACTCCTGAGTGAGTGAGTGGCCAGGTCCTGAATGTGAGAAGCTACTTTCTCTTTTTCAAGTATCAAGTAGGATATTATTGAAAACATGTAGAACAGTGCCTAGCACATAGTCAGTGCTCAGTAGGAGATAACCAATATAATTATTTCTCATTACCAGAGGGTTTAAACATCTTGAGTACCTACCTAAACAGTGGTAGCAGCAGTGTGTGTTTGATACAACAGAACTTGTCATATCAAGTTGATTGTCATTATAAATCAGCTTTACTGTTTCACAAGGTGAAAGGGTCCGTTCAGAATTCTTAGCCTTCTCACTATCCCTGAAGAAAGGAAACTTTTTCTTTTTGTAGAGCTATGTATTCAATTCAGGGCCCTCATGGATTGTAGGCAAGCATTTTACCACTGAGCTATATCACGTCCCCCCCACATCTAGAAACTTTATTTAAATAACTTAAAAAGCATCACTATCACCTCAGAAAAGTAATAACATCTGCAGTTAAATCAGTGTAAGTTAAATTCTAGTTCATGTAATTTACTGTGTTGTCACTGGCATCTCAAGAAAAAGATTTGATAAAATTTATTTTTACTGATAGTTTCATAAGTTATAACACTTTTTTATATTATAACTTTCACAGTATGGGTAGACTCTAAAGCCTGTGTTTTAACTCAGTTTAACTTGGAGTGTCTTCATGTTGTTTTTGATTTTAGCTTTTGGTAAGGGGAAAGTGTTTTTGTTTTAATTTTTGTATCCCCAGTATCCATTGAATTAGGGATCTAGTAGCCAATGTTTTGATGACATTTTAAGCATGTTGAAATGGATTTTGTTGTTGTTGTTTTATATGTATTTTATACCCCCATTTAGTTCTTTTTTGACCCGCTTTTTAAACAAACCCTTGACAATTCTAGAATCAATCCAAAAGCAGAGTGGTCTTTATTTCCCTCTCACCAAGATTTCACTCACTCTTAGAAGTAATATAACCTGCCTGATAGTGAGAAATAAAATGCCAATTAAGAGTCTTCCTGTCCTCCCCTTATCAACCTCCAGGTGGGTTTTGTTTTGTTTTGGCATAAACTACAATACCTACAATTTCCTGTAAGCTTCTGTACTGTCTTTACTCTGATTAAGTTCCAAATCTATAAAGTAAGTTTTTGTGTTCGTGGTAACAAAAGTTCAACTATTGGGACTTTTCTAGTTTTTATCCTAAGACAAATTGAAATGTTAGTGTTTAGTTCTCTTTTTTGTTCGTTTGCTTTGTTTTATTTAAGGAAAAAAAGTGAGAATGGAAAGATTGAGAAGTAAGCAGTTCGTTCTTCAACAAAAGACAGCGTCTGGTTCTCTACCCATCTGGAATGAAAACAAATCAGAAGGATCAGGGATAAGTTGGATAAGTAGACATAGGGGACAAACATAAATGTTATTTGATAATAAGGGAAAGAGGAAAAGTAAAAGGCATGCACAGAACAGGATACAGTTCAGAATGAGTGTAGAAGCAAGTAGTCCTGTCTGCTTTCAAAAGCCTCTGAGTATTTCCGTGTATTAGAACATAGTAGAATAACTGGTGACCTTGATGGTTTTCCATGAATCATCAAGAACAAAAACTAAATTATATTTCGTATTATGTAAAAAGGCAAGGTAAATTGTAGCCCTGTAACAAATTTTCCAGCACAAATGATCAAGTAATTTTGAATGCCTTAAGAGGGATTAAGTTAGTTTTTTTTTTTTTTTTAAATCTTACTTAAATGGAAAATGTACTTGTTTCCAAATAATGCCAGCTAATTCAAGTGTTCCAAAAGGAAAAACTGAAGTATTGGATTGTAAATTTTCGTCAGGAGTAAATTTTATCCTGTGTATGCTAACAGATGATATTAATTAAATGTTCACATGTATATAATATTATACAAACTGTTACAATTAGTAAATTTTAACTTTCATTAAAATATTGTAACCAAAATTTGTTTACAATTAAGAAAGTAGACCTTTTCAGAAGCTCAGATTTGTCCATTTGATGAACAAATCAGACAGTAAAGAAATTGATTGCAGATAGTAAAGAAATTGACAAAGTTTATTACCTGATGAGGGTAGTTCGTTTGGATCCACTGTCCCTAGTACAAACAACAGATTGTTTATATCTATCTATCTATCTGTATATCTATATATCTATCTATCTATATATATATATATAATTTTTTTTTTAAACAGACCACCCTAAAAGTATTTGAAAACCTGAAAGATGGTCAAGAAGATGCCAGGTTAAATTAGAGGGGGAGGGGACCTTGAGCCAAACAGATAACATTATCAGCATTAAAACAAGTTTAATGCTTTGCCAAGCATTTGCCAAGCAAATGCCAGGTGCAGATTCATCAGAGAATAAGGAGAATGAAAGCCAAAGTCCAGACAGCATGTGAAGATTGAAAGTTGCTACCACACATTAAGCAGGGACCTCAAAGGTACTAACTAACTAAAACTAGACCTGCTTCCCATCCTTCAGTCTCTGGTGCACTATAGGAAGACTGCCTTGCCAGTAGCAGACATGTCTGAGAAATTATGGTCACTACTAGCCCACTTGCACATTTACATCCTGGTTATACCTAATGTGACTAGGCCAAGGAGTCTAAAGAGTGACTTGTTTAAGTCAAGCTCCCCAGGACCTTAGCAGAAGCAGACATAAATGTTCTCTGGAAGAAGCATATTTATCCCAACCTCAGCAAATCAATCCCCTACAAATTATTATAAAGGGTAGAAACCACTGTCAAAAATAACCAGGGCACATAAGAAACAAGCCAAATAGAGAACCACTAACAGGGAAATTTTAAAACAGCAAAAATAAATTGGCATTGTCAATTAGCATGGTTTTCAGACATATAAAACAAATATACTTATTCAGTTTAACAAAATTAATAATCTTAATAATTGTAGAAAACAGTAAACTAAAAAGTTAACATAGCAAATTTGAGTTGGGGGAGGGACTTATTGAAAAGGAAAAAAATAACCAAAATAAAAATCTCAGTGAACATTTTGGCAATAGATGAGATTTAGCAAAAGAGAATTCAGAACCAGAGGATAAATTAGAAGAAATTATTTGAATGACATAGTAGAAGAGATTACAGTGGAGAAGAGAAGAAGTATGAAGGATGCAAATGTAGATTTGATAAAAGTCCTGAAAGGAAAAGAGAGTGGCTGAGGATTTTCAAGAATTCATGAAAGATATCAGTCGGTCAAATGCCAGCAAATCACAAATCAGGAATAATAAAAAGAAAACACAAACTAGAGACATCATTGAGAAAATTCTTCAGAAAAAAATTTTTAATGACAAATTACCTTGAAAAGAAGAATATCTGACTTTTCAATATCAAAAACCAGTGCAATGATATTCAAGTGTTCCGAAAGAAAATAACTGCTGATGTGGATTTCTACACACTCTGAAATCTTTCAAGAATGAAAGTGAAAGATATTTTTAAAGAAACATAATTATCAGCTAATCACTAAAGAAGCTTCTTAAAGATGGACAACAGACAAAAGTAAAAGTGAACACAGAATTTCTCATAAATAAGATATGAAGAGCAAAAGGAAGAGGTAAATATGTGAATAAATGTAAGTAAACATTGCTCATATAAGAGAGCAATAATGCCTTGTGGGGCCCTAATCAGAACAAACACCTAAAATATCAGACAATAATTATTAAATTGCAGAATGGGAACAGGTAGAAAATAGTTAAAACCACCAAGATCCTTGTATTATCAGGAAGAAATAAAGGTTTTGATTAACTTTAGACTTCAATAAGTACATACCTAATTTTTTTTTTTCTTGCACTATGGTTGCAACTTAGGAAACCAGGGCCTGACCCAGAATGTGTATAATTTCTATGGTAATAGTAAAAAAAAAAAAAAAAAAAGGAAAATATTATATAATTTCCAAACTAATAGAAGAGAGAAATGGAATGACCATTAACATTTGTATTCAACGAACTGATTCTAAAATGTATATTAAAATGAAAGGTCCAAAAACAAAATGTTCAGGAAGCAAATAGACTCAGAGGACTCGCTGTACTTGAGATCAAGATTTATTATGAAGCTCTGATAACTGAAGATGGGCTTTAATGCAAGGACAGATCAGCAGATGGAACTTAATGAGAACCTGAAAACAGACAGATGTACTTATGTATGGTTGATATACTACAGAGATGACACTGCAAAGAAGAGAAAGAGACTTTTCAATAAATGCATTTGGTTACAAAATCAACTCCAGATGGATTTCTTTTAAAAGGCCTAAATATCAAAGGCAACACATAATCTTCTGTGATAATTTGAGATAGGAAAAGATTTTTTAATAAGACCAAAAACCATAGCCGTAAAGGAAAAGATTAATAAATTTAATTAAAATTTAAAATCTTTGGCCATCAGAAGACCCATAAAAAGATAAGCCATTGATGGAGAAATATATTTGTAGCATCTGTTACTGACAAAAGGTCTTGATGAAAGAGCAAGACAGGCATTTCACAAAGGTAGAGTTTCAGTAAATACATGAAATGTTTCTCAGCTTCATTTGTAAGAAAGAAAATGAAAAACAATGAAATATGTGGTAAGTATTCACCAAATTTGCAAAATTTTTCAAATCCAACAGTACTGAGTGTTGGTGTGAATGTGGAGCAATACAACTGTCATTAAATGCTGGTAGTAATATAAATTTAAAGCATTGAAAAAGAGTTGAGCATTTTCTAATAAAGGTAACCTAACAATCCCATTCTTAAGTATAAACCCTAGAGAAAAAGCATGGAGTTAGGTTAAATGTATTAATAGTACAAGAATAGTCACAGCAGCATTGTTCATAATAGCTTGAAACTTCATCAAAAGTAAAATAGAGACTGGGGTTGTGGCTCAGTTGCAGAGCGTTTGTCTAGCATTTGTGAGGCACTTGTTCAATTCTCAGCACCGCGTATATAAATAAAGGTCCATTGACTATATGTATATGTACACACACACACACACACACACACACACACACACACACACATATACACGCATGCACATACTTTTTTTTTTTTTTCAAGGCAAAATGGATGAGTCAAGCCGGGTAGTTTACACCTGTAATCCCAGTGGCTTGAGAGACTGAGGCAGGAGGATCACAAGTTCAGAACCAGCCTCAACAACTTAGTGAAGTCCTAAGCAACTTAGTGTGAATCCGTATCTTTAAAAAAGAGGGGGGATGTAGATATAGTTCAGTGATAAAGTACCTCTGGGTTCAATCCCCAGTGCCTCCCACAATAAAAAAGTAAAATGGAGAAATTCTTAATATTCTGCAATGATGAAAATAAACTTCAATTGTCAACATGAATGAGGCCACAGTGTTGAAGGAAACAAGCCATAAGAATACATACAGTGTGATTTATTTTATAATTATATCAAGTTTTATAACCAGGCAACCCTGAAATATATTGTTCATGGCAAGAGTTGGCAAACCTCTTTGAAGGCCAGCTAGTAGATAGTTGAGATTTAACTGCTATGGGGTCTTTTTTTGCAACCACAGCTACACTATACATGATGTGAGAGTAGCCCTAGACTGCCCATTGCTGTGTTCCAGCAAGAACTAATCCCTAACTTATGGGTGCATGTATTTGAGATAAAAGTACTTTTTAAAGGAGGGAGTGGAGGAGGAAATGATAACCATATAAGACAAGCTTGTGAAGGAGAGTTTGTTGTTAGGGAAGAATAAATGGGAACTTCTAGAATGCCAGCAGTATTATCTTGTGACTTGTGTGGAGTTTCCTAGGTGTTTGCTTTGTATTTGAAATTTTTTAATATATATTTATTTTAGTTGTAAATGAACTTTTGTTGTACTTGTATGTGGTACTGAGACTTGAACCCAGGGCTTCACAGATGCTAGGCAAGTGCTCTACCACTGAGCTATAACCCCAGCCCCTGTATTTTAAATTTGTAGAGTGAGTGATTTGATTTGATAAGTTTTAAAAATAAAAATTGCACATGTACAACCAGAGAAAATGAAAAATTGTGCTCCATTTGTGTACTAGGAATCAAAATGCATCTGCTGTCAAATTAACAAATGAATTTTTTTTAAAGGTTAAAAAATTAAACAAAAATTGCAGCCAGGCACAGTTGCTCACACCTGTAATCCCAGCAGCTCTGTAGGCTGAGGCCGGAGGATTGAAAGTTCAAAGCCTGCCTCAGCAACAACAAGGTGCTAAGCAACTCAGTGAGATCCTGTCTCAAAAAAAAAAAAAAAAATAGGATTTGGGATGTGTGGCTCAGTGTTCAAGTGTCCCTGAGTTCAATCCTTGGTACCAAAAACAATAAAATAAAAATTGCCAGTGCTTCCTTAAATAATAGTTAAATATCATTTAGTTTTATGTGAATTCTATTTTGCATTTAAATTACTCTGCTTGTTTTCTGAAAATTTTCTAAAGAATTTAAATAGTAATCTAAAGTTTGTCTTACATATTTCTTTTAAAATCATGTAAACATTTAATTAAAGTAAAAATATAGAACACTACTGCTTTTGGTTATTGACAACTGTCCTCTTTTCATTCTTTTATTCACAGGCTCAGTAGATGAAGGCGTTACTGAGGGGTTGCCTACACTTCAAAGCACTTCTAGCACTAATGCTCATGCGGATGATGATGATCGGTTAGTTCTAATGTAATATGTGGTTTTACTTTTAAGGGTTGTGCTTATTATATCAAAAGAGTATAAGAAATTTATCAGAACCTCGTGTATACTTTTCAGAGTAATGAGGTAGCATCATCACATTAGACTGCCTATAAAAGTTATAGATTTTTATTTTTGTTTTTCTGGCATTTCCAAAATTATCTAGTCCATTGCTTTAAATAGCATCTATATCAGAGGTTAGCAAACTATGTACCACAGGACAGTTCCAGCCTGCCATCTTTATTCTATAAATTAACTAGTAGAGGAATATAAACACATTATTTCTTATATATCAATGGGGGGTGGCAGAGTTAAGTGATTGGAACAGAGATCATATGGTATGCAAAGCCAAAATATTTACTATCTGGCCTGCTACAAAAACTGTACCAGTTCTGATCTGTATGCCCTGGTTCCCAAGTCACTGTCTTCACTTGACCCTTCCTACTTATACATAGACATATAAGGGGGATTTCATCCATAACACCAAGACAGAACTATTGATTTCTACTTCCTATCTAAGTCCTCTTTCTTCTTTCTTTCATTTTTATCCCCCATTTTTTTAAACACAATCTCAAAATTATGATTTTTGCTTCCCTCTCCACTTTCTCTCTTATACTTAATCCTTAAGTTCTGTCAACTGTACCTCCAAAATATATCCCCAAGCCCCAGTCTATTTTTCCTCTCTGTGCCATAACCACCCTAGTTTAAGTCATCACCATCTTCTGCCTCATCTGCTACAGTAGCTTTCAAACTTGCCCCTGATTTCATTATTCCACAACTTTATTTTCCATGTGGTAGCCAAAATCATATCTTTTTTTTTTAAATCAGATTAGGTTGTGTTGCAAGCTGTGGATACTTGCTATTCTTCATTCATATTTAAAACCTAAAATTGCTTGCTCATTTTTGTATTTTGTTGTTTTGTGGTACTAGAAGGGAATTTGGGGCCTTGCACTTGCTGAGCAAGCTTTCTGTAACTGAGCTGTACTCTACAGCCCACTGTGCCTTTTAAAACAACTGTGTGATACAACTTTTGCCTGCTCCAATGAAATCATTCTCCCTCTTGTATACTACATTCTAGCCACATTGCCCTTTCAGTTCTTGAAATACCTCATATTTGTTCCTTCCTGCCTCTGGGCATTTTTGCCTCTCTCTGTCCTTTACCTGAAATGCTTTCTTTTCTATTTCCATTCATGTTGTTGGCTCCTTCTGGGCCTTCAGATCACTGTCTCAGTGTTAGTTATCAAGGAGGCCTTTCCTGATAAACAGTCTAAACCAGCACCCCATCACTATTAGATCTTCATACTTTTATTCTCTGCTTTGATAATTTTCTTGATTATTGTTTGCCTTTCACCACTGAATATATATACCCCACTGAATGATTAAATTCCTCCTCATAGATATTTCAGGACAATCTTAAAAATTATATTTGATGAAAAATTCAAAGGATTCCAAGAACCCAGTAAGGATTATTGTTCTTGGATAGCTAAATCCGGCTGAGATTATCAACCAGAATTATTTGCATGAAGTAATAAAAAGATAAATAAGCAGAAGTATGCTCAGATTCTGTAATTTCAAATATTACTCAGTTCTTCTGTTGTTTATTAAATATGGTACTGAATGATAGGCATATGGAGTTGAAATGCATAGCCTTTTCCCTCAAGGAGCTCCATCCATTTTCAGAGAAAAAGAGAGGTTGAAGATAGACAAGTAAACAAGTCATCATTAAATCATCTGCAGAGAGTTGGGTTGCTTTGCCTAGGATGATATCCAGCTAAGCTACTGATAAAGAAAGCTTCAAGGAAGAGGATGTGACAGCTCAGCAACATTTATTTATTTATTTATTTTACTTTTATAGTTGTAGATGGGTAGCATTTTTTATTTTATTTGTTTTTATGTGGTGCTGAGGGTTGAACCCAGCGCCTCACACATGCTAAGCAATCACTCTGCCACTGAGCTACAGCCCCAGCCCCCTCAGCTACATTTTATAAAATGATTAGGCAGTATCTAGACAAATAAGGTTAGAGAAGGGATTAAATGTCTAAAAGCACAGAATTGGCAGAGATTATGGAACAGTGGAGGTATCATTTGGTATAGGATAAATTTAGAGAGTATGACAAGAAATGAGGCTGAAAAGGTAGATAGAAATCAGATATAAGGAGTATTGTATGCTTTTTAAAGGGGTTGAGACTGTATTGTGAAGATAAGTTTTTGCAGGCTTTTAAAGGAAGACTGACTTAATCAGAGTTCTGTGATTCCATGAGAAGGCAGTGTGGTGCTAAACAAAGTTATTAATTCAAGTTTGTATGGAGGAAGCCTAAATTAAAGTAGTAGCAAAAGGGGACTAGAGAGATTAATGATATCTAAGATAAAATAGTCTATGATAGGTTTTGTAGTTATATGTCCATGCTTAATTTAAGATGCTACATATTCTGGTCAGTAACATTGTTTTTCATATTGTTCTAGGTGAAACTCCTAACAGTCAAACTGTTTTCTAAGAAGTCTTTAAGTGTTTCTTCTTTTGTTCTTTTAAAGTTGACCTGCAGAAATGTTTTTTCAACTTAAAAATCAGAGCCTGGTTGCCTTTTTCGGTTTATTTTTTTAGATTGGAAAGTGTTCAGTATCCCTACCAACTCTACATTGCTCCTTCCACCAGCAGTACAGAACGACCAAGTCCAAATGGTCCAGACAGACCTTTTCAATGTCCAACCTGTGGGGTGCGATTCACCCGTATTCAGAACCTAAAACAGCACATGCTCATCCACTCAGGTAATGCCATTTTCCCTGTTGGTTCATGAATGAGTGTTCTAAAACATTTTATTTTTGAATCCTAATTAAAATAGAAAACAGGTGCTTTTGAGTAAAGAAAAAAGGGAAGAACTCTGGAAGTCAAATGAGAACAGATTAGCTTAGATTCATTGCTGAAATGGTGCATTGTCAGGAAACTATTTGTCTAATGCATTTCTGATAGGTATTACATATTCTGATTCAATATTCAGTGTGTAATATGTATATTAAAGGATACTGGGGAAAATAATAAAAAATATTGGGTCTATTTGGTATGTTTACATATGTAAGATAGAGAATTGCACAGATGACAAAACAAATAGGTTTATAAGAGTATATATGTATTTTTTATCATTCTTATGTTAACTACTGTAAATTTGAAAATACAAAAATGCTTCAAAAGATTTAATATTTAATTATTAATATAATTTTGTTATGTAATCCTAATCTCTCTGCTCTGATTAGTATAGCTATATTTTTATAGTATAAGATTTTAGGTAAATGGTAGATCAGATTTTGATGAAGTTTTATGACCACATAAATTTACCAGGATTCTTATGGGTAAAACACTGCCCTCTGATGGACAAGAGATTTTTGCTGCTGTTTTCAGCTATGTTAGTACCCCACTTCTCATTCTGTAGATAGATCTTAAAAGTTCCTATCCTAATGCCAGTTCTCTGAGACATTGTTAAATCCATGATTGTGTTTTATAAGATGTTTTAGTTTTGTTTTTCTTTTTCCGTAAAACTGTGATAATGAATTTAAGGAAACAATGTTTTATAATTCAACATTTTTTATCAATAGCATAATAAATACTCAAAAAGCCATTTCATCAAATGATGGTTCTGTTGTGATCATGACATACAGTAATGTTAGAATTTTCCTTTTTTTTCTCATTTCTGTCTGAGATGGGGGGGACATTTTCAGTTTAAGTCTCTTTAGTGAAATGAATATTTTCTTTGGTGGAGATTTTGGTTCTATCTAAATTCTAAGTAGTTAAAATGTGTTTTGAAGTCTATAAATGAGATGATTTAGAAGATTATTCAGAGATCAATTTCAGTATACATTACCTAATTTGCCCTCTTCCATTCTTTTTTTTAAGCACTAATGACTTCAAATACTCTGCACCTTTTCTGCATAACTGAATTAGAATGTTTTTTCTAATAATGTTTGTCTTTTTAAATTATATCTACAAAATTATAGTTCAGAAATTTGTGAGGTATTTGACCTTTTCAGTTCATTTTGTTCTCAGATGTTATTTTGATTTGCTTTATTTTCTAGGAATTAAACCATTTCAGTGTGACCGCTGTGGGAAAAAGTTCACCAGGGCTTACTCGCTAAAGATGCATCGCCTAAAGCATGAAGGTAAACGCTGTTTCCGGTGCCAGATATGTAGTGCTACTTTCACTTCCTTCGGGGAATATAAACACCATATGAGGGTTTCCCGGCACATTATCCGCAAGCCTCGGATTTACGAGTGCAAAACATGTGGCGCCATGTTCACCAACTCTGGAAATTTAATCGTGCACCTGAGGAGTCTGAACCATGAAGCATCAGAGCTAGCAAACTACTTCCAGAGCAGGTGAGGTGCACAACGAAAATCCAACCAGGAAAACTGCTTTCTAAACTCTCTTTTCCTGCTTTTAGGGCAGCCTGTTGTGTTATTTTAAATCAGGTTGCCAGCTAATCAGTCACATTCATTTTAAATTCCCAGGATCCATACTTTGATCTCCTGATCTGATAAAATTTTTGCTGGATCTCCTAAATATATAAAATTATTAATATTTTATAATTGGTATTATAAGTATATTTCTAAATAATAAAAGTTATATTTTTAATATATATATATACACACACACAAACACACACACACACTTATATATTCCTACAGATGTAGACTACTTGTCCTCTTGATTTTTTTTTTTTTAAGTATGAAATTAAAGTAATTTTATAGTGGATCTGGAATAGATCTTAGAAAATATACCATGTCAGGTGATCCTTAGTAATATTACATTACTTCAGACTCTGGATAGTAGTAAAATTCTTACCCACTTCCCTTTTTTTAATCCTATGTAAAGGAATGTTCATTTACCAATAAGAAGGAAACTTTGATGGCAATTATAATGGATATGATTGTTTAGATCCAATGAAGTCTCTCTTATTTTCTTTCAGTTTAAAGCTCCAGATTTTAATAATAATAATTTATAATAGAGTGACCTTTTTGATTTATAGGGTATCCAAGGAAATCACGTTCTAGTCCTAGCTCTGCCACTAATTGTGTTGATTGAGCATGTCCCTTTCAGATGAAAAACTTGAAACTTAGCAAAAGATAAGATATAAGCTCTAAACAGAATGGTTTCTAAAGCCTCCTCTAGAAATAAAATTCTATTTGTGTTTTTTTTTAATACTTTATAAGAATTGTGCCTCTGTAGGAATCCTTAGTTTCTCATATAAATCTATTTAAAATTACTTCTGTTTTTAAAAACCTTATTTTTCAATAGATTCCAAACTATTTCTGCATAGATTTTGTTTTTCCCCTTCAAACTAGATACTGATTTTGTTTAATCATTTCTAATTCTAAATGTGATTGTCATATCACAACCTATATTACAATACCATATTAAACAGTCATTCTGAAATAAAATAGTGTTGGAGCTAACCACTCCTCTGTTTGTATCTCCCCTGTGTCCTCCACTCATCTTGTCTAATCCTGAAGACATTTTAGAAACTAGAACACAGAACATTTGAAATTGCTTTGAAAATGACCAGATTTTTATTTTGCTACTAATATTGAACAATGAGATTATAAAATGGCCATATCAAAAGTATTACTTATTGACAGTCCTGGTATATTGAACTTTTTTAGTTTCAATAATGAAGATTTACATATAGCATCTAAGATAATACTTACTTCACATAATACTTACTTCACAGTGTTTATTCTTTAACTACCAAAAAGTGAGTATAATAGAAAATACAGAAAAGTATAAAGAAATTTTAAAATCTTTTATCTCTTCTGGGGAAAATTTATACTTTTGATTAAATTTCATTATACTTTACTGTCTATATTTCCTGTGGAAATTAATAATTAAATAACTTTTGGGGATTGACCTGTAACCAATCACGGGTATTTATTTCCAAATTCTGATTCCACAGTAATTTGTTACCATTTTCAAATCTAATAGCAAGATAAATTGTTTCTCTATATAGTAGATTATGTGTAAGGTCACTTATGCATAAGAACTTAGTTTATTAACTAACTTGTAGCCAGTTAGCAATACAAGGATGGTTTTATATACTTCTCAGTGTAATCCAAGAAAAGTTAAGCATTTAAGTTACTCAAATAATCTTTGCTTAAGCTAAGGTCTTCTCTAGAAGGAGCTACTTATATTTGTTGGTATACAGACACTCCTCTACATAGAACAAGAAAGGCTGTTTTAGGTGTCCAAAGGGTCACTGAAGTGATCATTAATCTTATATATTGTTGGTAGGGAGAGTTGATGCACTTTGGTTCTACTGATGACCTAGGTTCGTATTCAGGAAAATTTATAAGTTGAGAGTTCCTGAGATTTAACCTTCATTGAAGAATTAGTGAAATGAAAAGTCCCTATCTTGTTTTACATATTACATCCTTTAATTGTAGCTTATCTATTACTGGTTTGAAAATTAATTCTGTATTTCATCCTTTGCCTCTTATCTAGTGATTTCCTAGTACCGGACTACTTAAACCAGGAGCAAGAAGAGACCCTTGTTCAGTATGATCTTGGAGAACACGGTTTTGAAAGCAACTCCTCTGTTCAAATGCCTGTAATTTCACAGGTCTCCTCGACCCAGAATTGTGAAAGCACTTTTCCCTTGGGGTCTCTTGGTGGGCTGGCAGAAAAAGAGGAAGAAGTGCCAGAGCAGCCAAAGACCAGTGCTTGTACTGAGGCTACCAGAGATGACCCCCCAAAATCAGAGCTGTCTTCTATAACTATTGAGTAATTTTGTGATTTGGCTTCATTTTTGGTTTTTGGAAAGTGCCTGTGCTTGGTCTTGTACATTTAAAGTTAATTTAATTTTTTAAACAAGAAAGGGTTTGGGAAAGAACTTCCCTTTTCACTTTGTAAGCCCTTTGACTAATGTTTTATTTTTCATAACTGAGAGAAAGATTGCTTCTGTAAGTACACAGCAACATGGTGTGGAAACATAATAGGAACTATGATACTTAAGGAAAACCAGTTGACTTAAACTATATATCAGTTTTTCCTTCCATTGTTAAAAGTAGGCTGACAACGGATCATTAGGTAAAGAAGAAATCAGATGACTGTTGATCCTTCTGAGATGAAAGGGTACTTGAGTAATTATTAAACAGAATTTGACAAATGGCTCAAGTAGATGTTTGCTCCTATACACAGGAAGTTGTAAAGCCTATTGTTTTGGAAATATTTATGGTAAGCCTTCTTAAAAATTAAGGTAAATACTTTTGAAATCCAGCATACTTTTTTTTTAAGCTTTGTCATTTCTATTATGATTTTTCATGGTGAAAATTTGGTATTAGGTAGGCATTCTCTGTACCTTTATAGTACCACTCCAAAGGTAAAGAACCATGATTAAGAAAAGTCAGGCTATCAGGAATGTAGAATGAAGCATGTAAATCCCTGCTTCATAGAAACTATTTTAATACTGCTTTTCTAACTAAAATTGATGTTTACCTGGTTTTTGAATGTTAATGCCTGGCTAACTAGGTCATTGCCCCAATCAATTTTCCCTTTGCCCCATCATCAATACTTTCTCTTGCATATACTGGTATGCTACCATATAAAGGAAAAATATTGAAGATATTCTATGTTTTATATATAGGTTTATGTATTGGTGGGGATGTTTTTACTGTGCTGTTTTGGACAAAATAAAGAATTCTGTGTTGAGGCTACGTTCTTAACCCAACTAAGAGTGTTTACAAAGCCCTATATGAAAGTGATATATGCTACTTGTTCCAATATTTTTAGACATTGCCAAGTTTATTAAGAGCAATTATTATAGTTTTTACACAATGTAAGCAATAATGTAAAAGATGAGAAGAGGCTATAAAATAATGACGTATGACTCATAAATTGGGGAGAGGGGGATTAAATCTTAACAAAAAACTAAAAACCCTAAATAATGAATATCATCTTTTTTGCTGCTAAAAAGTGAAATTTATATGATGCTCTAGGCTGAGGTATACTTTTCATCTGGTGCCATTAAAGTATCTCTGACTGATCTGAAATGGGTCCATGCCTAATTAACTTTTGTGTAACTTTTTTTCTATATGTAAAATGTCCAAAGTTTAATATGAAAGCACCTGGTTGGATTAGAAAAAAAGAAACAAATTACAGTCAGGACTTTGGGGGGGTTGGGTTTTTTTTTGGAGGGTGCAGAGTACTGGTGATTGAATGCTAAGCACATGCTCTACCACTGAGCTGCACCCTCTAGCCCTCATTTCTAGTTTTCTACCTTACTTATGAACCTGGCTTTTACCCATTTGCACACAAACACAGGTGTATCACCTTTATGAAATCAGCATATATAGGTTATAATGGGCTTCCACCATTTATGTTTCTACTTTGATCTGAATTACTTTCCACACAGACTGTGATACTTATATGATAGTGCTGTGTCTCAACTAGAATGGTCAACAGCTTTTAATGTCATTGAAAACTGCCTACCAATAAATAATCTTAAAATTAATCTCAGAATCCTACATAAGTAAAATTATGACCAGGAATCATAATAAAAAGAAAAGGAGGGAAGTGAGAATTAAGAAATTTGTCGATTTATTGATTGAAAATATTGTAGCACATCCCCTATCCTGAAAATCCTACATAAAAGAGTCCTGCGCCAAACTGGGAGCTCCAAGGTATTCTTTTTTGGGTTTGTTTGTGTTTTGTTGTTGTTGTTGTTGATAGACCTTTATTTGTTTATATGCAGTGCTGAGACTCAAATCCAGCACCTCACACATGCCAGGCAAATGCACTACCACTGAGCTAGAGCCCCAGCCCTCCAAGGTATTCTTACTGTGCTCACAGTAAAGAATTATCATTACTAAGGATTCTTTCCCAGATGGAAATTTTAGATTTTCATTCATTGTCTCATTACAAATAATATATATTTCAAGGTTTAATGAAATTTGAATATACTGTGTGAAAACATCTGGTTAATTATCTATTGCCCAACTCTTACCAATACAGGTAACTGCTTATTATTTAACAAAGTGATAACAAAGGTCTTTTTCTACTTCAGTAAGGCTCTACTTTTTTCTTGATACATGGTTTAAGAATGTTTCATTCATGAATCTGTTTTAGAAAACAGAGCTGTAAAGGATGATTATATATCTAGTATTTAGATTTATTTAAAATTTATTTTAAGAGAGGAATGTCTGAATATACAGTTTTTGTGAGAACTTATGGAAACTATTGCAAAGAGATGAAAGCCAGTTATATTGTCTCATCCATAGAAATTACCAGCATAACAAAACATAAAATATTACAGTTTAGAATATCTAAGCATAGGTGTCTTTCTCAAGGCTAAAGAGGGTAACTTTGTGATATTTAAGGGCTTAAATTTTAGAGTGCAAGATAATTTGCCTTTTTAAAACCAAGCATTTTATACAAGATAAGCTTTTATTTTCAATTTTTTAACTACCAAATAGATGTAATACACTTAGAAGTAAAGAAAGATATTCATGATAAAGGATATAGTGGCTCCTACATTCATTCTTCTCATTTTTGAAGGTATATTCTAACAGTCAACATCTAGCATGTCAGAAATTCTAATTCAGAAACAACTTATACTGATTTGGGGGTTTGTTTTGTTTTTGTTTTTATTTTTGCATTTTTAAATTTTCTACAAATGGGTGCAGATGGAGGTTAACATCCACAATTTTTAACATGGATTTTTCTTAAAGTTTGTAATTTCACTAAAAAAAAAAAAAAAAAAAAAAAAAAAAAAAAAAAACATACTAAAATGTTTAACCTCATTCATTCTTTTTTTTTTTTTTTTTCATTCAACAACCATTCTGGTTTACAGTAATTAGGTTTCATGTTATAACACTTGCCCTTTGGTTTTAAAAACAAACCAAAAAAAAAAAAAAAGCCTTTCATTTTGTTAAAATATTTTACCAAATGGAATGAGCTAGTCCACACATCTGTTGTATTTAAATCAGTGGTAACACAGTTACCCTCTTACTACTGAGCCAGACTCTCCCAGTCTACACATGGTTCCCTGAGAACCTTTAGAAGCTATATTAAATATTTCAGTCTTTTCTCTCTCCTTATTTTATTCTCTTATCTTAGTCTAAATAGAGGCCAGTTATTTAGTGACTTTTACTTAGTCTTTTAAAACACAATTTGAGAACCTTCTATTTTTTAGTTTTATAGTCCCTGAAAAATACATTATGATATGATGTAATGGCAATTCTATACTAGTATACCACAGAGAGAAAATTACTATCACCTGATGAATGAACAATCCTAAAAATTTTTATATTTTAACTGAAAGGAGTTTGAAATAAAGTTCACATTTGGAAGGAACAAACCCCAACTTGCTAAAAGGAAATAAATGTGGTTTTCACTGTAAATTATTGACATAAGATGCCTTATTTATAATATATTTAGATTTTAAAAGTTATTGGGAAGAGACTATGTAGAAACCAGATTTTCTTTTCTGAAGCAGTACAAAACAGTAAAGCTGTTATGAACATGTCTGAGGAATATTTATGGATAAGCATATTCCTAGGCTTAAGATTATCAAATTTAAGTTGTATTTTGTTTATACCCATTTTTATCTTTGTGTCATTTTTTTCTTGATAGAATGTGATGATATAGGGTGTTTTTATTTGAAAAGTCCTCAGCAAGACAAATTAGCCAAAAAACGATAAAACAATGAATTGAAATTGAACCAGTCCTCAGCTTTGGCTAAGGAATGCTTTATTGACCTTAGATTACAGATATGTTGAGATTCTTGTTATTGTATTTATGGGGAATTAAACCCTACGTCAGGTAGGGAATGAAGACAATACCAGTTACATCAAGAATCATGGTCTTATTTTTATCATAGAAAATTAGTTCTGTGTTTTTAAAAATAGTCTCTGCAATGATTTCAGACAATGTTATTGGAATCTGTGTTTGGCAGTATCTGAAAAAATGAGACTGCTTTAAAGTGTTTGTGCTACTTTGAGCTCCCTCTCTACAGGACCCAGACCAGTTCCAGCTAATACCAAGGTTCCTGTGTACATAGTAGTTTACAAAGAACTTAAAGAGTTCAAACCATGAATTGAAAACAAAAACTTTTTTTAAAAAATAAAAACTTTAAATTTTTTTATTTTAGTTTAAAAGTGCCTGGTTTATAAAATCAAATTCTTTATTTCCTTTCTCTTTTAAATGGACTAAGTTTGTTGATCAGGCTGAAAGCCGTGGGCTCAGCTATGATGATTTGATACAGTTGCTGCTTAATTATTTGAGGAGCTAGTGTCATGACTTTTATTAAACTGTTCTTGTTTTCCAAATACTAGCCTAATCATACCCAGATTTTATTCAGTAAAACATGTTGAGAATCATCTTATAAATGAAAGCTTAGGTTATGAAAGTCCATCACCTGCAAAAGGACAAATCTTTCCTACTCCAAGAGAAGCCTGTCATCTCCAGATACATGTTGAGTCCTTGATATTATTGAAGACTTGTGCAGATCTTAGAAATACCTGCTTTCCAGAGGGAACCTTTCCTATGATTATGTTACGAGTGTGTTCTCTAGATTTCTTTTTGTTTGAAGTATCAATTTAATTTCAAGTTGACAGATGCTATGTAAAGTCTCTCATACTGAGAGTAGTCCACTAAATTTTTGAAAGTTGCACTACTTTTCATCTTTCAAGTACCTGAAATGAATGACATCAGGTATTTGGAAGGAGTAAGATCATTAACCTATTCATTATCTTCCTTGTACAAAGTGATGGCTTCTAATTCTTCTACTTCAAGATATATTTTAGGAAAACAACCACCCCTGGTAGAGTAAAATTTGATTTTGATTCAAGTTCCCAATAATATATAATTTTTCTGTTGTTACTGGTGCCTCATGTGGCATCAGATAGAGATTGCCTGCCTCTTTGTAGGGCACCCTTGTGGCACCTTATGTCTGACTTGGAGGATAGTATATGGCTTCTTTGTGCCACTACTGTCTTTTCAAAAGCCATTTTATAAAAATCCTAGGTAGCCTATTTTAATATTTAAATATATATATTTGTGAAAGATACTTTTAGAACAGACTTTTTTTTTTTTTTTTTACTTTAAAATTCTAGTATTCCCCTTTTTAAGAGTAAATTTAAGCTTTTCCAGGATTAGGAAGTGTCTTTTTTCAGAGCAGCATAAGAAAAAGTTTGCGGTAACAGGCCAGGAGTCAGTGATAAAAGAAATTCATAAGGGGGACAGATTTAAAGTGGGGAAATTGCTTTGCTGTTACAGAAATGGATTTTTAAATAAAATTGTGTTTTTGTTTGTGTGATTTCATATTTGCTGCTATAATAGCTCAATATATTACAGGGCTAACAAATAAACCTGGCTTCATTTAAAAACTGGAGTCCTTTCTAATGCAAGCAGCCTAGGAAGAGACTGTATCACAGTCTTCCAGAGGGTGACTGATTGCTCTGTGTAACTGATGCATGCTTTAATATTTGTCTATAACTCAGCAGCAAGGAAGTCTTGGGGAAACTTTTTACCCTGCTGTCTATAACATGATCCTTTTGGGGGCACTGGCATCTTGTGAAACCCTCAAGGAAGGGTAATGCTGGGGAGAAAATGTGAATTAATTACATAGATGGTGTCTTTATGTCCTCCACTCCTCTCCTAGGACCAGTACAACTCTTCAACTGTGCCAGTCCCTGATTCACCAGCTTGTATCCAGTTGTCATCTCATTCAAGTATGGCTTTACTTGGTGGCAGTGGCCATAGCTAAGTTACTTGGCATGTTTGACTTTTGACAATAACAAAAATGGTTTTGGATTTTATTTCATTTCCTAAAAATGTATACAATGTCAGAGCTTCACATTTTATATACTAGTATCCGGCTATTAGTATTTTACAGGAACCATAGTTCTTGGTGACTACATATATATATATATATATTTTTGTGACTTTTGTAAACTAAGTGCCGTTTAAACGTTACAATCATTTTTAGAGTTATTGTAATCAATGTGAATATCATGGTTTTTCAAATCTGTTCTGAGCCTATAGTGTTTGCTTTGTGAACATATGTGTATTGTATATATCCTGTATAGTTATATTGTACTGAAATATTAGCTTGTTTGATATAAGGAAAGTATGTATTGAGTACCTTTTTGCTAGCCTGATTGTTTAATCTTTTTTTAAAAAGGTTTAAACTTAAAAAAAAAAATCTTCAAACTGGCCTTTATTACATGGTCACAAACAAAGTTGCAGTTAGAAAGGATGGACAGGGAAAAAAACAGTTTTGAGTGTCTTTGCATAGAAATATGAGAGTAAGATTTGTTTTTGTTTTTTTCTCATTAAAATATCTTATTAATGCTTTATGGAATAAGACTTCCTGCTGTTGTTATTTATTATTGGCTGGAAGGAAGAATTGGCAGTTTTGTTTAAGGTCAAGTGGATGAGGGAAATCAACAATATTCACTGACTAATATCCAGTGCGTGCTAGTGTGTGTGTGTGTGTGTGTGTGTGTGGACTATAGAGAATATTGGACAGCATGCATCAGTTTCCTGGTCAAGAAAGAAAAGAGCTGTAAGTGCAGATTTTTCACAACACCAAACCCAAGATTGGGAGGGGCTGTCAAGGACACTGGTTAGAGGAAGTCATCAGGTCCTAGAGCTTTGAACTGGCTTCCTGTGAAAAGCTATTTAATGAATGATGGATTGCCTCTTATAGACATTGCTCTGAGTTTTTCTGAAATATTTCATACTTAATAATGACTAGAGACTTATTATTGTCATTTCAATGATAAGTTAAACAGGGATGTATAGGTACATAGCAAGGAAAGCAGTCCCATAACTTAGGTAAGTAGCCTATGAGAGCCAAAAGGAAGGGCTTTCTTTTTAACTTTTTTAGTTATAGATGGACACAATACCTTTATTTTTTATTTTATGAAGTGCTGAGGATCGAGTCCAGTGCCTCACACATGTTAGCCTCTACCACTGAGCTACACCCTCAGCCCGGGAAGGGCTTTCTAACTAGATTTATGTTGAGTTTTTTACAATACTGACAGTAACAGGCAAATAATTTTTTGTTCATTTTTTAGGTGTCTCGGATGGAACCTAGGTCCTCACACGTGCTTAACAGATGTTCTACTACTGAGCCACATCCCCAATTCTTTTATTGACTTCAAGCAACCAGGAGCATTTTAGTTCAGAGAAGAGGGTAAATTTTAAGGAATGCTCTCTTTCATTCAGTGAGTGTATTGAGTGTTTTTAACAAGTTTATCAGACCATTCAAGGTCAGCAAACTATTAGTTCTTCAGTAGCTTGAGCCACAGAGGATAGTGTAGAATGTAGAATTTAAAATATTCTTGTGGTGTGCATGTTCCTTTCTGTGAATAATAATAAAAGTAATAATCGAAGATGTGTATCTCAGTTGGTAGACTAGAAATTAATAATTGGAGTTTTTCTCTTTTGAACAGAAAAGTTTATTGTAAGTACTAAACTGACAAAGATAGGAATATTATAACTGTAAACACACCAAGAGTTTAAAGGAAGGGTAACTTGCACCAAATCCCAAACTGTATTTTTTTTAAACATACGTAAACTTTCATACAAGTGGGAAAGGTAAGGGCGTAGTCAATCTAGTAAGAAATTTAAGCAAACTGTTGATTAAACACCCTTGTAGACAAAGATAAACTTGTTTTGTTGATGCTGCTGCCCTTCCCTTACATTCCAATTGGTTTACTTGAACTTTCCTACCAAAAATATTGGAATGTTTATATCTATCCATTTTCTGGGTAGGAGAACAAGTCACGGCAGAGGCTGTGAACACAGCATTAGAATCATTTTTCAGACCATCTGTGCATAAATCCCCCACTTTTTTATCCATGCCTAGTTTTTCCCACAATTAACATTTTTCGATGCTTTTAACTGGAAGGCATTTAGTGAGTCCCATTTATCAGAGAATCTGAGAAATTTTAGGCTTAGTACCAAACACACACACACATACACACACCCTTAGGATAAGGCTGCCTCAATTTTGAATTGCCTCTGGTGGGTTTTGCCATCTAAAGACCCTCTGTTGGGAAAACTGCTTTAGAACATAACAAGAAAAGGTCACAACCAAATAAAATCCCCAGAATTCATTTTAAATTAGGGGCTGAGGCAGAAAATGTTCTGTTTAGCAATCCAAACAGCAGTACCCATAGTAAGACCTGTGTCTACAGGAGCAGAGCTCTTTGTTAAATCTACTTCCAAGTTAGTGGAAAAGCCTTGTTAGGTTTTACAGTTTATAAAGCAATTTGGTCTTCAGAAACCCAATGAAATAAGCTGAAAAAGTAATAAATTTAGTATGATCCATGAAGAGAGTCAGTGCCCTTCCTATCCATTATGAGAGATTATAGGCAGGGCTGGCATCTCAGAAGTGTTGAGCAGAATCTGCATCTGGGTGGACTTCGCTCCCTCCCAAACACAGGGATTTGGAAAAGAAGCCAGGAACATTTTTGCCCTGCCAGTTCTAACATTATAGTTCTTTTGGAGCACTGGCATTTTGTGAAACAAGGCCTTGAGGGAGGGAAATGTGAATTAAATTATGCAGGTGGGTGTTTTTATATCTTTTATGCCAGGATCCAGTGCTCTAAAAGGAGTGTTGTAACTTTTTCTTACAGTGTGAAAACAATTGCTCATGACTCTTTAGTGGTACTGGGGATTGAACCCAAGGATGCTCAACCGCTAACTATATCTCCAGTCCTTTTTATTTTTTATTTTGAGAAGGTCTCACTAAATTGCTGAAGCTGGCCTTGAATTTGTGACCCACTTGCCTGGGATTACAGTCATGTGCCACCATACTTGGCTGCCCATGACCCTTTTCTGAAGATGTGGATTGGTTGTTTTTTTCTTTTGTTGTTTGTTTGCTCCATGTATTCTTGCCTAGTTGGTATCTTTGCTGGGTTATCTTCCCCATCCCCATTCATAACATTTTCCATCTTTTTGGTTTTTTTTTCAGCCTTATTGCTACAAACTTAATTCTAGCTCTTGCTTCTGGCCTAATAACCACAGCCTCCCAATTGCTAGTCCTTCTCCTAAGTTGGGTCCTCTTCCAGTTCATTTTTCACATTACTATTAAAATAATTCTAATCAGGCCATCCCCCTGCTTTGAATCTCCCACCTCCCTTTCCCTCAGAACCCCTTCCAAGTTTTTTTCCCCTGAACTTTCAAAAGAGCTCAGGCCTCACCCCTCTGAGAGCCCATCCCTTAGTCCTCATTTCCCACTCCCTCCTTCCATCAGTCTGAGACTGGGAGTCCTTCCTTTCCATCCCCATGACAAATTATATTTAACTCTGCCAGACCACTTCTCTGTCACACTGTCTTACAAATCTCCCTCATGGGTAGTTGTGAGAATTAATTATATATACAATGCTTACAACAGAACCTGATATATAGTAACTACTTTGTAAGTCTTGTCTGTTATTACAAGAGGCTGGTATTACCAGCGAGGGTGGCGCACACCTAATAATTCCAGCAGCCCCCAGAGGCTGAGGCAGAAGGATTGAGAGTTCAAAGCCAGCCTCAGCAAAAGTGTCTCTAAATAAAATACAAAATAAGGCTGGGGGTGCGGCTCAGTGGTTGAGTGCTCCCTAGTTCTGGTGCAAAAAAAAAAAAAAAAAAGACACTGGTATTGTGCACACTAGTGTGTCTTCCTTGCCTGACTCAGTCCTCATAGTCAGGGGTTATGCCTTGTATTTGTAGCATATTTTCCAGAAGCTGGCAGATTAGAACTCACCTCAATGCTTAGAGGTACTTGTCAGGGAACTTTGGGTCAGAATACCGAGAATTATTTTCATCCCATTGCCTGATGATTTGCCTCAACTCTCTTGTCAATAAATGCATCAGAACCTTGCTCATTTTTAAATGAGTGTCTGAAATATAAGGGTATGGCAATTATGAATTGATATTGACTTTAATCCTCAGAACAACTGCTATCAGCCAGCCAGAGTTGTCCCAAAGTGTTTTCCAAGTCTGCCGGTCCCCCAACTACCCACCACTTTCTCCTGGTTTCCTTATCCATCAAGTCATACTTCAGTCACTTTTCCATGACACCCTCCTCCAAGAGCCACCTCCGTTCAATTGGGACACATTTTTACATTCACTTAACACCCTGAACTTTTGTTACCTGACAATTGACCATAACTGTCTTTTGTCCCAAAGGGTCCCCAGACCTAGGGATGATTGATTGAGTGGAGTCTCTGGCCTTTATGAAGCTTATGGTTTCTGAAGAAGAATTAGAGAAATAAAATAACAACAAATGAGATGCCGTGAGAGAAACACCAAAAGGCATGTTTTGGGGATTTGGAGGAGCGAGCTGGCTGGAAGGTAAGGGAAGGCACCATGGAGCAGCTGACACTTGAGCTGTATCTTTCTCAAGAAAAGACAAGGATTTGTACAGACAGAAATGAGGAAGGACACAGCTCCAGGAAACAGCACTGAGCCTAAGAGGAAGAGTGGTGGGGAACGAAAATAGTTTAATTTGCCAAATATTAACACATCCCTGAAGGGGAAGAATGGGACGAGATCATAGACGCTCTGAAGACTTAGAACTGTGTTTATTAGGAAATCACAAATTCTCAGGCAAAGGAGCAACGTGATCGGAGCTCTCTATAGAAAGATTAAAAACAAGTACAAAGTAGATAAAGGGAATACATACAGAGTTAACTGAGTTCACAAAGAAATTAACATCAGAATGTCAGGTAAGAGTCCAAAAGAAGATATATGCATGAAGCTGGACAGGGGGGATGTGTGTTGGTGACATCAGGACTGAAATAAGCAGCTGGTTGTGGGAAGGTTTTGGTGTGCCTGGGAGCCCAAGTCTGTGACTCATCTGGGAACAGTGAACCTGCTAGGACCAGTATTCTCATAACAGAGAATGCCTGCTGTGTTCTAAACTCTATCCATGCTACACATGTGACCTCTTCAGGCAACCTGCCTTTGTTTTTGAAGGGGAGTTCTAAGAATAAACGAGTCAGACAAAGTTCTGAGCCAGTTCTAGAGCTGAATACCAGAACTGTGGTGTAGCTCAATGGTAGATGCATGCTTAGCATGCACGAGGCCCTGGATTCCATCACCACTACTACAAAAAAAAAAAAGAAAAGTTGAACTTCAGACTTGAATGAACAGGGAATTTTCCCCCAGCAATAGTCATGCTAAGTAAGTTATTTAGCTGGTTACTTAGTTTTTACCTTTCCAGCACAATTCAGCTTCTACCAACCAGGTCAATGAGATTGAAAGTTCCAAAGATTTGTGTCCTAATTCTGTGCTGCTTGCAATTCCTCTTCCTTTCCTTCAATAAGCAGAGTGACTGCTGCACCAGGCCCTGTGACTAGAACAACAGATATGACTTTGTGGACTAGTTGGTGAGGAGAGACTGCAATAAACAAGACAACAGTGTGTTAGACGGTAATGAGTGCCAAGGGGAAAGGCTGTGTTAATGGGCAGGTGAGCAGTTTTAGGATGGCCAAGAGTGGAAATGACAAGTAAAGGTCCAAAAGAGGAGAGGGCAATAGTGCTGCAGGCAGAGGGACACAAGTGCTACCCCTGCAGGGGGAAGGGAGACAAGATTCTCATCCAGGTCTGAAGAACCCAAAATGGAGCCAGAAGCAAGGATTGTTTCCAGACACACGAGGTGTCATTTCCTGGACACAGGAGGTCTCTTTCCCCAACACAGGCCAAGGAACAGGTTGCTCTAAGTTAGAATCCAGGTGCTAGTGACAGTTTTAGGGTTTTTGTTGTTCTTAAGATCCAAGCTCATTCTTCCTATTTAGATTTTTGGCTTCTGAGAATTGCAATGCTATTTAAAAGATCTGTGCATGTCAAATACTCAAATAAATCCCTTCCCTTTCTACAAGGGGCTGGCTGAACACACATCTGAGTTTGCTAGCCCCAGAGTGCATGCACATGCAGCTGTATTGACAAGCATATAATCTGCTTCCATCCAATAAGAGTGAAGTGGCTTCATAAGGCCCTTTCTCTTCCCCAAGAACTTCCTGACAGGTAAGGAAATGTTCATAACTGCCCTGAAGAAAGCTTATGAAGGGGATGAGATCTAAGCAGGAAGCAGTGTGCCTTCCAATGGAAAAAGTAGGCACTGATTGTATCTACCAGTACCCAAGAGGTGCTGGCACACTTGTGCATGATTTCTCTCCAAAGCTTGGGGTCCACAGCATCCCACAAACATGTGTGACACCTATGAGAATTTTAACCCACTACATACAGACTGTATCCCTCTCAGGTATGGCAGGGATTTCCCTATGGTCTCAAGAGAAAGAGACTGGCACAAATTCACTTCAGAGGTTTGTTGTTTTTTTTTTTCTTTTTAACTTTGCCCATTATAAGGCAAATGTGTGTGTGTGTGTGTGTGTGTGTGTGTGTGTATAGATAGATAGATAGATAGATAGATAGATAGATAGATAGATATGACACTTCTCTCCATGGAGACAGTTTGGGGCAGGAGGCTCCATAGTTGGAGAGCCCCAGTCCTCTTCATAACCTTGGAGTGCTACTGTTGCCATTAGTTATGCCCACCCAAGTACCCACTCCCAAGACTCCCACCAGACCCTGGTAGGACCATATGACCTTGAGCCTGTACTCTTGAAGCCCATGGAACCTAAAAGCTTTTCAAGTTCAAGTAAAAACAGTATGCTCCCAGTGAGCCTGCCATTCTCCCCTCACATTCCTCTCCTTGCTATCTCCAGCAACCCCCATTCCAGAGCCAAACATTCCAGCCTCTTGCCTCTTTATAGACATCAAGTTTGGAAGGGTTTTCCTCACTTTGCTGAGTCTCTCTCTATTTGATCCATTCACACAACTGTTGGTTTATCCCAGCTCTTATATGTGTCAGTGAGTTTTTCAGTTCCTCTCCTGCAGGGAAGCGTTGGTTGGAGGGGAGAGGGTGGTGAACAGGGCCAAGGACATAGGAAACACCGGCAGCTTAGCTTTGCTAACAACCCCCAGTGCCCAGTGGGTAGCAGCTGCCAATTGCATCACTCAGCACCTGAGTTCCTGAACCCGTGGAGCATGGTCCTTTTCTCTCTGTGAGGCCACCTCTAAGCATGTTAAAATTATCCAACCTGTGTTTAGTGTGGACACCAAGATTTGGCCCTCCCTTCCCTGAAGTTATCTGCAGTGCAGTCCCATGAATAACTACAAAACAGAAGAGGTTCACTAATCCATAAGGAGAACGGAAAGTATCTGCGAAGGTCAAGGAGTGATAGAATTCAGACTCCATCTAAGGTCATGTGAATCTAGGATGACAGGAACACGTGGTACCAAACATGCTTACCCTTCCAAAACCAAAACCACATCTGAGTGTGGGCGCTGCTGGTGTTTATGAAGTGCTTAGCTGAGCTCCGTGCCTCTTTGTGGCTCTCTCTTCCTCTGCTGGGGCAGGTGGCATGGGGCAGGAAAGTGCTTGCTGTCTTTGCAGTCAGGAGATAGGGGTCCAGCAAGAAAGACCTCCCTCTATCTCACTGTAGTCGTAGAGTTATTTTGAAGATCACAGCCGTACTCCTGTGCCCAGAACAAAGCCTGACACCTAGTAAAATGTCAATGCGTATTCTTTAGATGAACAAATGAAGAGATGGAATGTAAAGCTACTGGAAATGGACCCACAGTCACAGAAATCTGGCAGTTAGGTTACAATTCTTTTTGTTATAAATCCAAGTATAGTTGGACATGGTGGTGCACCCCCTTAAATCCTGCTGAAGCAGGCGGACACCTTGAGCCCAGGAGTTCATGGCCAGCCTGGGCAACATAGGAGACCCTATATCAAGAACAAAAACAAAATACTTAAGTATAATATATGAACTTCAGTACACTTTCTACCTCCCTCTGTCATTTCCATCCTCATAATGAAGTACCCCATTACAATCTGTTTACAGAGCAGTCAAGCTGATAATAGCTCTTGGGTATTCTTTGAGGTTTTAATACCAGGAGTGGTGCCAAGTGGTACTGGACATGACTTTAGCAACCCCCAGGCCCAAATCTTCATCAGCTTCCCTAGTATCTGATAGTGAACATAGTTTAAAAGTTTAAAAAGAGGGCTGGGGTTGTAGCTCAGTGGTAGAGCACTTGCCTTACATGCACAAGGCCCTGGGTTTGATCCTCAGCACTGCATAAAAATAAATCAAAATAAAAGTTTAAAAAGAGGCTGGGTAAGTAGCTCAGGAGCAAAATATTTGCTTACCCATGTTCAATGTCCTGGGTTCCATCTCCAGAATTATTAAAAAAAAAAAAAAGACTAGAAAAGAAAGACTGAAGGGCTTATGTTATTTAACCAATAGAAGAAAACGTTTAGAGATGTGAAGGTTTCAGATAGATTAAATGGGATAAAATCCAAGCTTGGTCAAAGGTGCCCCGAGGAGCCTCTTGGGGTCCTTTGTAGCCATAAGAGGAGAGAAAACAGAATGAGCAGAATTCTTCATTCCCCATGGCAGTGACCATGATCCCGACTTCCCTTGTCCTTCCATAAGCCTATTCCAGCCTAGGAATCTACCAAGAAAGCCAGTGTGTTCCAACCTTTACTCTTCAAGTTCCCATCAGGGAGGCTAACTCCACACACATGGCAGGGTTGGCCATCCAGTTCATGAGCTCAGGAAACACTAGTGGGAGCGTGCCCACTGTGTGCACAAACAACAGGCCATTTGTGCCATTGGCTATGTAGGGCTCACAACTTGGGGTGAAGGGTTCAGGGCAGAGGAAAGCCACAGGAAAGACACCTTCACAATGGCGTGCAAACCTGGTGTCTCCAGTCATGGGAGCACAAGTGCCTGACATCTATGCTTTGCCAAGATGCAAACTGAGTGGGCATGGGCTCTGGGAAAGAGGAGCTGCCCAAAGTTCTGTGTTTAGACCTTACCTCTATTCCACTACACTGCTCTAGCCACTGACAGCATGAAATTTGGTGTTTGAGCGCCCCCTACTGCTCTCACCTGGAAGAACTGCAGAGCTGGAACTAAAGCCTAAATGATTTTTATTTACCTTTAACACAACTTACAAAATATTTAGAATCAGAAGGCTTTTGTTTAACATAAGTACCAATTAAACCATTCAAAATGTTAACCAATTTGTCTTTCAAAAGCCCTTCAACTAGAACATCTTTTTAGTTTTGATTCTTGCTCCATTCTTCAGGTCCATGAAAATCCTTGTCTCTTGTGATCCAGAACCCTACCCAGGTTCTATATGGGTCCTCATTGGGAAGGGGAAATCTGAGCAAAGAGGGTTGCCCTGGGCTCAACGGGACCCACCATATTCCAACCCCAGCAGAATTTCTATTGATCCTCCTTCCCTCCCACCCCCACCCCAAAAGCCCCCGACCCCCCACCCACCCCCTCTTGGTTCCAGGCCAAAACTTTTGGCCTCTGCTCCCTGTTTATTCTTCCCCCAAAGCCAAGCAACATTCAGCAGAAATAAAGGGCTCAGGGGAGGAAGATCGGGGCAGAGGCTGGTTGTTCTGAATCAGAGCACAGAACACGGTGTTCTGCTGCCCACGGCCAAGACCTCAAGGAAACCTTTCTCCCTCCAGTCCACACTGCCCCAGGCGGAGGAGTAAAAGAAAGCAGATGGTTTGGCCCCTAAGAAAGGGAAATGCCCAGGGGCTGCTGGGGGTAGCCAAGGAAATGGGAATGGGAAAGATTTAGAAATGCTGAAGGAGCCATTTCAGAGCCCAGCTGGTGATAGTTCCTTTGGCCTTTCCCACGTGTGTTTCAACCAGTGGATTTGTTACCTGGCAAGAGAGTGCTGGGTCCGGCATCTCTTGAGCTCCAGGTGGAGAGGGCCTGGGCTCCTCTGGGAGTGCAAACTTCATCCCTGGAGCAACCAGCAGAGGTGCCTCCTTTCTCTTCCCTTCCTGCTGAACCTTGAGGAAGGTACTTGTAGGATGCTAGGGCCTGTTTCCTCTGCTGTCAATATGAACAATCCTCTACTTTAGGACCCATCCACTTCACCACTGTGGTGAGGATGAAGCAGTACATTGGATACCACCGCTTGGCATACGCTACTGGTTGTTTTGACCACTTATCAGATCTATAAAGTAAACAATCTCCAAATGCTATCCAGTTCTAACACCCAGCGAGGAAAAGACACACAGTTTCTAATCCCATTGGCAAAGGCAGGGTACAAAGATGGGGTAGAGGCTCATTAAGTTCCTTCTCACCATGTTAAAGAAGGGATGCAAAGTCCTTGCTGGAGGCTGGCCTGGGTGACCTTGAATTTGAGGCTCTTTCCCACTAAGATGTTGGATGGTGATATTTTTCCAATTCTAAAAGGATGACCCTGGAAGGGCAGCTGCTCTCCCAGGAGAAGTGGGAGACACATTAATTACTGAGCAGTGAAAGCCTCAGGGAAAAATTCTTGCATACACCAGAAAGAGCCCCAGGCTGGGGCACCTTTCCCTGAGACTCAGCCCCAGTTGGTCAGCAGAGCCATTGACCTCCCACACCTTCTCTCCCCTGGCTCTGACTAAGCTCTAGACCCTGACTCTGGCTGACTACCCACCCAGGGTTCTGCTTCACATTCCTTCATCAAGAATCCATAGTCTTGGACAAGCATGGTGGTGCACACCTGTAATACCAGTGGCTTGGGAGTCTGAGGCAGAAGGATTGCAAGTTCAAAGCCAGCCTCAGTAATTTAACAAGGCCCTAAGCAATTTAGCAAGAGCCCGTCTCAACACAAAATTTTTTTAAAGGGCTGACGCCATGGCTCAGTGATTAACCTCTGGGTTCAATTCCTGGTACAAGGGGAAAAAGAATACATAGTCCCAATCATACATAGCACCAAGTTGTTAATGAATAGTTCTTCCCTCCCTAATTTATATAAATACCTATTAGCCACTTTTTACAATAGATTTGCACATTTCAAACATAGATTTCCCTTTTTTCCTAGCCATTTCCATACAATTGTGCCTTAGCTATTTGGACAGTACCTAGACTATGAACTTCAAAGGTCAGACAGCCCGTGTATTTTGGGAACTGACCTCTGAATGCACTTTTTTATGGAGAGAGACCTCCACCCTCCCCTAGCAAGCCTGCTCCCTCTCCTCCCATCACCCTGCACACCATGTTCTTGCAGCTCTATGGAAAAAGAGTTTCTCCAAGGATGGAAGAATTTCCCTACTGAGTTAAATAAGACCATATGAAGTTCCAGAGAGGTCTGGCAAAGGGACTGAGCTATTCTTGATCACAGGGGTGTGGGCAGGGGAAATAGTGATAACCTCCAAGGTGAAGGCAGTGGGTAGGGAGGGAAAGTACTGTGCGCCAAGGGGAAAGGAAAGTTGAGTTCACATCCCAGGAAAATACACACATCCCTTCTGCTGGAAGATGCTGAGACAATGGAACAAACAGACAATGGGATTGATTCCGCCTACGCCTGGAAACTGGCTTTTTAGGAAATGATGGGAGGTGAGCGGAAAGGATAGAATGAACATATGGCTTCCAAGCTGCAGGAGAGGGATGATGGAACTCAGGAACAGAGAAGAAGGGCGGGGGACCAGAATGAGATAGTCAGGCTCATTGAAATCTTTTTTTTTTTTTAATACCTTGGTTTTATTTTTTATGTGGTGCTCAAGATCGAACCCAGGGCTGTACACATTCGAGGCGAGCACTCTACCACTGAGCCACAACCCTAGCCCTGTCATTGAAATCTTAAGTTAGCATTATCACCAAAATACAGGATCCTCACTGTAGGCAGATTAGACCACAAAAGTGATTAGTGTGCATGAGAGTGTCCCAGATGCAGGTCACCTTGTCTGCAGCTGGGTCCTGGGCCCACTCACTGCAGCTGTCCCTGACATCCCTTCTCTCCATCTCCACTATAAGCTTAGAGGGGCTCAGATCAAAGTAGAGCCAAGACAGTCCCCCACTACTGGAACCTGCTAGTTATGTGCTTATCATGTGGAAGAGCAGTTTGGAGCATCTTCTAGACAATCCCACATTCCAAAATCTAGTGAGAAACATCCCCACTCCTGCTTTGGGGTTTGGTCTCATTATTCCAGTGTTATTTCAGTGTTATTTAGTTTTATGTTTCCTTCCTAATGGTCACCCTGAGGAACCTCAGACCCGGGGCCTGACCTGAGATAACCCTTCTTCCCACCTCCTTCCCACCAAAGCTCTTCTCCCATCTCTCGCATTACTGGACAAATAGAGATGGTATCACAGCTGATGAGAACCATTCTCATTCCCACTAGGTGGATCCCAGGGGAAGCAGTGACACTCTATTCTACCCAGACTGGCACATACAGGACCAGCCTAGAACAACACCCATCCTAGAAATTGGGATCTTGACAGGAAGGTCTCAGAGAGGTAGAAGGTCTTTGGGAGATTCGTGAGCATTCTCAAAAGAAAGGGGAATTTGTGCTTAGAGGAACTGTTACCAAATGATGGTCCAAACATATCTGCTGCCCTGAGCCTGGAAATCTATGTTACATAGAAAAAAAATAATAAAGAGTGTGCCCATATTCAAGCATTTAAAAGACTGTTTTTATACTAAGAGGATGACCTACTTTTAGCCCTCATGTTAAAATTTCCTTTCTTTGTGAAATGGTGAAAGCATGTGAATAATATCTAATATGAGGTGGAGTGGATAAATATCCATACAGACAGCATAACCATATTTCACTGCATAATTGTCACACCCTGGTTTTTTTTTCAGTCCAAAAATTAATTTATAACTTTTAATCAGGTAATCATTGCATGGTAATCATTATGCCACTTAAAAGGTAGACAGCAGCTAGTCACAGTGGTGCACACCTATAATCCTAGCAGCTCAGGAGGCTGAGGCAGGAGGCTCACAAGTTAAAGGCCAGCTTCACCAATTTAGCAAGGCCCTAATCAACTTAGTGAGACCCTGTCTCAAAATTAAGAAGTAAAAATTCTGCAAATGTGGCTTAGTAGTTAAGTGCTCCTGGGTTCAATCCCTGGTACAAAAATTAAAGAGCAGCAGTGTATTCACCAGTGCCATGTGGATGCACATTTGTCTTCTCACACATTGCAAGCCATAAGCCTAGAATTCTCAGAGCACTGCCTATGGTCAGTAATTTCCTGAAAGCCAACTTGTGTGGTTTGCTCAGAGCACTATAGTACTAAAGGTAAACACATCATATATGAGTGGTGCTGAGGAGAGCGTGTCAGGTAACTAAACCAATGATGGTGATGCAGAATCTTAGGACATGTTACATTTTATAACTTCATACTTAGCAACAGTAATAAATTTTCTCAAGTGTAATATTTTGACTATGATGTGCAAATCAGTAACAATGTGTTAACTTTTTTCAGATCAGAAAAATGTTTATTAAACTGTATTAAGAAATGATTGTGTCACTTTGGACTATTCAATTTTAATGCATATTCACAAGTATTCCATGTATATTAATCATGCATCAAAGAGAGTTTAGTAACAAATGATTTTTAAATAATACCAGCATAATTCCTTTTAAAAATCTTCACATAGTGCTGGGGTTGTGACTCAGTGGTAGAGCGCTTGTCTAGCACACGGGAGGCCCTGGGTTTGATCCTCGGCACCATATAAAAATAAATAATAAAGGTATTATGTCCAACTACAACTAAAAAATAAATATTAAAAAAAAATCTTCACATAGTAGTCACACTCTACTTTTTTTCAAAAAAAAAAATTGGCATAATGCCTGCAATGATTATTTGGAAAATCCATATTGCCTAAGAGTATAAACTCTGGGGCCTCGATTACTATCAGGTCCTAAATCCAATATTCCCTTAAATGTAGTACATTGGGCAGGTCATTCAAGGCTTAGTTCCTTGGTTTTCTATCTATAAAATGGGAGTGATCATAGGGCTATTTTGCAGCTTAAATTAAATAAATAAATATAATGGAGCACTTAGAACATTTAGGGAACTAGGCATAGTGGCCCACACTTGTAATCCCAGCTGTGGAAAGCTTAGGCAGGAGGATCACCAGTTCAAGGCCAACATGGGAAACTTAGAAAGATCATGACTAAGGAAAATACACATACACACACACACACACACACACACACACACACACACACAACTTAGGCAACACCATTCTTCATTAAATGCTGAGTTTTTCTGTCATTTCATAGATCCAGGAAATTCAAAGAATCACTGGTTGGAAGAACCAATTTCCCTTAAGTGTGATTGCAACACACACACACACACACACACACACACACACACACACAATGACTCCAAACCTGGAAAAAGGAAAAACAACTTTTCTTTTTCTTTTTTCTTTTTTGTACTGGGGATTGAACTCAGGGGCACTCAGTCACTGAGCCACATCCTCAGCCCTATTTTGTATTTTATTTAGAGACAGGTCTCACGGAGTTGGTTAGTCCCTCACCTTTGCTGAGGCTGGCTTTGAACTCAAGTTCCTCCTGCCTCGGCCTCCCAAGCCACTGGGATTACAGATGTGCACCACCATGTCTAGTGAAAAACAACTTTTCTTCACATGCAACTGACAGAATCTATAAGCACCTCAGATGCCCCTGAGTGCAGGAGGTGTCCTGGTGCCATAGCCACATGAAGTCCTTTATACATTTAATCAGTGCACTTCTAGGACTGGGAGTTTGATCCCAACACACACACACACCATTACACCCCCACAGCCTGTGAATAGATGCTACTGTAGTAGATACCCTGGAGCAGCTGTCTCAAGTGCCCATTGTGTCTCATGGGATCCTGTTTCACCCTTGCTTACCACCTACACAGGTAACACCTGCCTTGCCACAGGTCACCTCTCTGTTCTCAACTCCTAAAACATCTTTTGAGCCTGCCTGGTAATGTGTCATCCTCCATGTCCCAATGCTGAGGTCCCATGGGTCCTGACTGCAGACTGAAGTGGGAGTGGCACTATCGGGGCTGGAGGACTGACCAGAAAGGCATCCTGCTGAGGGACGCTCAGCCTGAGACAGGCCCCACTTGCATTGCACTGAAGGGAAAGTGGAAAGCAGAAGGCAGGCTTGCAGGAACTGGCACCCATACCGGACCAGTGAACAGCCCTCTCCCCTGTATCAGTGCAACACTGCCATCATGTGGCCTGTAGCCTGAACAACAGCCTCCATGGCTCAGTCTCTGGAGCCCTTCAACATAGAGACAGGATTTGAAATCTTTCCTCTTACGCCAGTTCCACCCGCACTGATCCAAATTTCACTGTGATTTCTACAGAATCTAGGTCTGAGTAGGATTCACTATAGATGCAGCATGCAGAGCCCTGAGTTCAACATTCATTAAATTTTAAATAGTTTTGATTAATGGCTAAAACAATTGAGACGAGGCAATTTAGGAGGAGATCCCACAACGCAACAACAACAAAAAAAGCCAGTCAATCAGGGACTCCACAGAGTGCACTGAGCTGGTGGGGACCAGTCTCAGCACTGTGTTCTCCCAGTGAAGCTTGGGCTGCTATGCATGGTTACACAGGGAGGCCCTTGACCTCACACTACTACTCCCTCCTCCTCACTTAGACCCAGCTACACCTGCAGACTCCATGTCTCACCTCACACTCACCATCTCTTACAGCCTTCTGATTCCCTGTCCCAGTTCACATTCTGTAACTTCACCTTAGTGTAAGGATTCTGGCTGTAGAAATGTACAAGGCAGCGATCCTCTGGTGAGCAAACTCCCAGAGAGGAACAGGTGCCCTGTTTTCCACACTTGGAATATTCTACAGTTTCTCCCTGAAACTAGAAAGATAACTAATACATGCTCAATGCCTAGTTGCTATGGTAAAGTCCTTCATGAGGAGGCTCTTGACCTAATCTCAGATACTCAGATTCTGGGAATAAAGCAACTCTCTTAGACAACACCAATGTGTCACTGGGCCTAAACCTGCCCACATAACAGTAACTTTATACAATGAGCAATATGTACTAATAATGTCAATGACCTACTATAAACTTTGGATATAAATAAAGCTGGCAGCTAGAATGAGCAGTCCCCTTTACTTTGCCCCTGCACCTTGTTTGCTTTTCTGTGTCTGTTTTCTTTACACCTTAGACTGCTTAGAGAATGGCCAGGTACATAAGGCTTCAGGGCCAACTACACAATTCATGGGACCCAGCGCAAAACAAAAAAGCAGGGCCCCTTGTTCAATAATTGTGACGACTTCAACAGCAACAAAGGAGCACTAAGCCAAGCACGGGGCACCTCCAGGCAGTGCACTGCTTGGCAGGCAGCCCTCACTGAGTGCTCAGGATGGGGAGAGGGGCTGTCTCTTGCTCTCAACACTTTTACTCCAGGCTACAATTGCAGTGAGTGAGCCTAAGAATGCATCATTCATTTCATTCCCTGCACGGTGAACTTGGCTGCAATCACATCAGCTTGCACTAATTAAATTGAATTTTGTGTCATATGCTTTTAGCTAAGAGTTCTTAAATCAAAAATGCAAACATGTGCAAAACAGTGTTGGCCAAAGTCCCTCCCCCCAGCCTTCTCCTGTGAAAGATAGGCCCATACGGCTGCAGGGCTGTGCAGCCACATTTCCAGCAATCTGGTGGCACTCATCTTGCTGACTCTGGCTCTTTGTTGGTACCAGTGATTTCTATCTTCATTATATGTGTTACCAATGAACAAGGAGTGATGCACTTGAACTCCCACTAGATGCCTAGCTTATTCTACTGATCTCTAGCCAGAAGTAACCCAAGATTTGGCTCCATAATCATTTTGAAAGCATTGATACTCCACTGGTTTCCCAGGGATCAAATGTGTATATAAATCCAGGCAGGTTTCTAGGATCCTGTCAGGACTGTAGGTTCAAGGGCGTCCCTGTAAACTTCAGCCTGGGTGCCTAGTGAAGCACTTGGTGATGCTGTTAGTCCATAGTCACACTCGAGATTGGCAAGACCCACGGCTAAAACAATGCATCTTAAACTTCAGCATGCATTAGAACCCCAGTGAGTATCTTTGACCAGATTGCTCTCCTACCACCCCCAGAATTCCTGACTCAGGAGGTATTAGGTGAAGTGTGGGAAGGTCCACTAGTGAGATCCCTGGGGATTCTGACACTCCAGAACCACGTGGTAAGAGCCATGATCACACGACAGACTCCACCCCAGACCTCTTGCTGAAGGTCTTAGATAGGGAGGGGATGACCATGAAGGACAACAGTCTGTTTTTAACCCTTTCCCAGGAAACACTGAGTGTGTAAATCACATTAACCTGGAACAAAACACATTAACCTGTAAAGTCTTCTGATGATGACATTGCCTGTGTATCTGGCAGGTAATTGTCAAGATGGATGGAGGTCCAGGGCAGACAGTGAGGTACATGTGGCATGTGGGAGGCACAGGCTGGGCCAGCCTCCCTGAACCCCACTGTGTGAGCAACCATGTCCACAAAGCAACTGAGCCCTATATGCCAAGGCCCAGGCACTCTTGGGAATCAGCCAACACAATGCACCACATGAATCCTCTTCATCTAGTGTAGTCTCTGGTTCAGAGATGCATCTGTCTCACACTATCAGGATAAGCAACCAGGTTAGGGAAGAAAAGTAACATGTATTATGTGGCCCAATCTATACAGGAGTCATCCAGCATCATCTTCATTCCACATACAACTTCTTCCTACTCTAGATGGTATAACACTCAGGCTAAAATGAAAAGGGTGCAAGCACCACCCACCCTGAGAAGTCTTACCAAATTCTCCAATCAGATTTAACTTTCACTCCTTTTTTTTCCACACTGGGATCAAAAACCATTCATTCAACAATATGTATCAGCATCATCTAGGAGGTAGGCCTGACTGGAAGGTGGGATGAGCAAAGTCTTTTCTGCATGTCTGACACTGGCCCTGGAAGTCAGCCCAGGGACAGTTCTCTTCCCCAACCCCAGCACACAGGCACCTCAGCACACAGAAGGCCTTCAAATGTCCCTGGCAAAGCTCCCTAGATTCTCCCCAAAACCATCTCTCTAGGCCACCCCAAGCAAGAAGAGAATATTTTAAATTAATAAGCAAAAAGGGGGGGGTGGCACAAGAGGAGTGACCACCCTACATCAAGGCAGTGTCATTCCAACAAGGCTTAGTGAACTATCCATTCAGCCCATGACGGACAGCCAGGAATTCATGCACACCCTCGTGTCTGTGAGCACAGAGCTTAGGTGTGCTAGCACACATAGCTCAAGTGACCACCTCCTCACTGAGTGCAAAGACACCTCTTCCAACTTTCTCCAGCAAAGCTCCTCCCCTCCCAAGTTAGACCAGGGCCTGGGCAATCACACCAGCTCCCTACAACTGCTTCTCCCCAGATTCCTTGGCTGACCCACTGCCCCTGCTCAGGGTATGAGGCCCCAGTGCAGAAACACAGCACCCGGCTGGCCTGAAGAAAACAGAAGGGTAGTGTGGCCTCCACGCAATCTGACACCAGGGTCTCTGCTGAGGGGAATTTAGGACCATTTTCTTGCAAATGGAGCTAAGAGGAAGGACAGCCAGCCAGTCAATTCCAGAAAGGAAAATTTTTATCTAAAAAGAAATAAAATGTTTTATCATACACACAAACACACACACTGAAGGCCACAATGGGTAAATGGGTAAAACAATTCCAATCAGATTCATCTGTTTTCTAGGGTCCTTTGGACTTGGGTTCCTGGAGGAGTGTAACCCAGGACCCCACAGTCGCGACTGCAGTTGCCACCACCTCCACTGATGAGATCCCAGAAGCTCCTCTTAGAGACACAGGAAGCAGGTCTCCAGGAAAAAGCCTCAGGCCCAGCCTGGGGCTGGAGCGGGAGTCTGTGTCCTCAAGCCTTTGTGCTTGGCTGGGCCCCAGGCACTGCCCATTGTTCCCCCTCCTCACCTTTCCGACCCCACTGTGGAGACTGAGGGAGGCAACAGGCTCTCCAGGGGGGATTCAGAGTCCTGAGGATGCAGTTCACAGTCTGGGATTGCGGAGAAGAGAGGAACGAAGCAGGAATACAGCCAGTGGTCTTGTCCTCAGCCGGCAGGTGTGCGTTGGGGTGGCCCCACAGGCATTCATGATGGGTTGACTGGCAGGCTTCCCTGCCTCTACACCCCAGTCTGCTCTTTGATCCAGTCCCGAAATACAGGTAGCCTCGTATACACGCCTGGCTTGTTCCTCTGGGCGCAGCCTTCACCCCAGCTCACCACACCAGCCTGGAAGATTCGTCCATCCTCCTCCACGCTGGACAAGGGGCCCCCGGAATCACCCTGAGTAGAGAAAGCCCTGTGCGTGAGGGCCTTGCCCCATCTCTCCCCAGGACTGGCCTCTCCCCAGGACCCGCCCACCGGCAGCCCACACACCTGGCAGGCATCCACGCCCCCAGAGAGGAAGCCCACACACATCATCCGTGGGGTGATCTGCTGCGGCATCAGGCCCTCACAGGTCGTCTGGTTGATGATGCGGATCTCACCCTTCTGCAGGATCAGCGCCCCGGAGCCTGTAGAGCGGGTAGGACAGGGCTGACTCAAACAGGGAGCTCTTCTAGGAGCTGCATGGGGAAAAGGTCACTGGAGATGCTCCCCACAAGAGGCAGTTGACCAGCAAAGCTCTGTAAACAGCCCAGGTGTGCACAACTAGCAAATGCGTAAGTAATTGATGGCACTTCTCAATGGAATACTACTCAATCAGAAATAGGCAATATGCTGGAAATCTGTCAGATGACATGAAGTCAAATGTGCACCGAGGTAAGGGGTGTGAAGAAAGCAGCAGGACAGAAAGTGCCACCAGATGCCACAGTGGTTTTGCCAGGGCAGGGGAGCTACAAGTCAGGTTTTTACTCTTTACCTCTCTATATGCTACAAATTTTCAGCAACATGCTATATAAATATTACAGTGGATTTTAAAAAAAATTTTAAATTTGCCAACAGACTGCCTCCTACAAGTGGGTGCAGAAGGAACAGGCCACTCATTTCCATGACAGGTAATATCACAGCACAGTTAATGGCCTTTCCAAGTGACAAAGGGCATCCACACCCACATTCTCATATACATTAAGTACCACTTCTTTTTGCCAATGAAGAACCAAGGTCAGAGTTTAAGAAACTCACCCAAGTCACTCAAGTAGTTAAGTGGCAAAGCCAGGCCTTCAATCCAGAGCCCAACCTGCAAATCCCATGCCCCTTTTACATTCTACCTTATACAGTCTCATCCTGCCAGGCAAAAAGAAATCAGGGAAATCCATCAGCTCAGAAGCCAGGCAGACAGGTTAGACACCAAAAAGGATGCAAATACAGAGGCAGGATAGCTGATAGCCGCCTCGAGGAAGGCCTGAGGCTCTCTGCAGGTCCCTGGGCCCAGCCTGAAGCTTACCTCCCTCCTGGGTGTGCCCCCAGCCTGTGACCCAGATGGCCTTGCCAACAGGGAAGACATGAGAAGTGTCAGGCAGGCATATGGGCCGCACCACAGAACTGTACTCAGCAGGCTTCTTCAGCTCCAACAGTGCAATGTCATAGTCGAAGGTGAAGTCATTGAAGGAGGGGTGGGTGATGATACGCTTGAGCTGGTGCTCCTGCACCCCAGAGTCGCTGCGCTTGCTCTGATCATGAAGGCCCAGGAAGGCAGTCCACAAAGTGGGGTCTGAATACCTGGGAGGGGTCAGAGGAGGAGAAGTGGCCGTGAGACTGCAGTTGCAAGGTCACACACCAAGTATCTGCTCACCATACACAAAGCCACCAGGAGCTGCTGAGAAGCAGGTGACAGAGGAAAGTGGCCCTTACTTGGGCTTGATCCTAAACTGAAAACTCTATTAAGCACCCTGACATGGCACTGAACCTCTCTGGACCTCTTTATTCCCTCTTTTAATACACTTTTAATCTGATTATCAAGAAATACATATCTTATCTGAGTGCACTTGTAATCCCATAGGCTGACGCAAGAGGATGGCAAGTCTGGGGCCAGCCCTATTTCAAAATAAAATTTAAAATGCTGGGGATGTAGCTCAGTGTAGGACACTTGCCTAGCATGGTCGAGATTCTGGGTTCAATCTCTAGTAAAGCAAAAAAAAAAAAAAAAAAGTATCTTTTAATCTGACCTTTCACAGGAGGAATAACTCAAAAATCATCCAATTTTTAAACACAGCGGTATATATTCTGAGACCAAAGCGAATTGAAAAATATATTGAGTTTTAATGTGAGGTTAGTGATTGGCCGTGGAACAAGTTAGCAATTCTGAAACCATATCATGTACTCTGGAGGACAAGAGCAAAGAAACGAGGACACAGATGTGGCTGAGAGCCAACTTCCAGTGTGGGGAAAAAAAGAGATTTACAAAAATGAAAAGTCTCACTAAAACTTCATGATTTAAAAAATTTAGCCTCAAAGTAATGCCATTCCCAGGGGCACCCGAGACTTAGATTCCGTTTCTCCATTAAAAGGAACCAGGGCTCTTTGGAGAAGTGGCAATTTCAGATGTGGGGCCAAAAAAAAGTTATAGGCTAAGGTACTAAAGAAGTGTCCTAGCAGCTGCGCTTAAGTCAGAAATGGTTCCCCAAAACACAGGTACACATGCAAAGAGCAAAATAAAGTAAATGGGGTCAAGTGCAACAATTAGTGAACGTAGAGAGGGTCCGAGGTGCTCACTGCTTTAGTCCTTTTTTCCTTCCTTCCTTTCACCACCATACTTGCAACATTTTGTAGGACTGAACATTTTCCAAAATAAAAAATTGAAAAAAAAAAAAATAGATCTTTAAAATAGAAAAATCTAAATTGCAGAGAAAAGCATAAAGACCTACTTCATTTTCTCTAATCTCTCAGGAAAGTCAAGGGGTAGCTGAGCTGTGCAGCCATGGCACCCTCCTCACCCCTGCCCTGAGCTGAGCTTCCTCCCCGCTGAAGTCCTGCTGTTCCACAGGTCCCCTGACTCCCCTTGCATTGGTCACCTCCTTGTCATTTGGGCTGCCACACAGCCCGCTCACCAGAACCTCACACCCTGACTGAAGCACTACCTTCCAAACTGGGCTCTGTCTCTACTCTTTAAAAAAGAACTTCCTAAAAACTGCTCTTGTGAGATCCTTTTCATTTTGTTAAGCAACAGGCCTCAACTTCCCACCACCACTCACTGGCCTTTCCCTTTCTTCTTTTTTTCTTTTTCTTTTTTGGTATGGGGGATTGAATCCAGTGGTACTCTATTACTGAGATACATCCCCAGCCATTTTTATTTTTATTTTGAGACAGGGTCTTGCTGAGTTGTTTGGGCTGGCCTTGAACTTGTGATCCTCTTGACTCAGCTTCCCAAGTAGCTGAGATTAGAGGTGTGCACTGCTGTGCCCAGCTAGTCTTCCCTTTTCTAATGTTTCTTCCCACTCATCCTTCATCCTGGCAATACAGGCATCCATCCATTTACTCATTCATTCATTCAGTAACTATTGGGCACCCATGATGTTCTAGGAATTACACTAAACTCAGTCCCCAAGTTCACAGTATACTGGGAGAGAGAGAGAGTCATGAAAATCATCGATCACAGTCCAACACGAAAAATGTCCCACAGAGGAAGGGGTAGAAAGCTCTGGAAGAGTACGGGTTGGGTAGCAGTGAGAGGAAGGAAATAAATCAAGTCCTGAAGTCAAAAAGGACTGGATGAAAGTCTGCAGGTGGGACAGAATGCAGCATATTAAAAAAGAAAAAGGGGAGTTTTTAGGAAGCAAAACTTGAATAAGGTAAAGGTATAAGACCAGAGGTGAGACTAGGGCTGGTCAGATTGGCAGAGGACAGATGACATGGCTGTCATTGGAAGGGTGTCATTGGAAAGGGGTTTCTACTGTATCCTGCAAGCCAGGGCAAGCATTTAAGCAAGAGGTTAATGCAATAAGATTTTGGAAAGACTGTGCTGGCAATGTATTGTGCAGACCAGAGTGCTGGGAGGGAGCAAGGAGGTCTGTAGTCTAGGGCAAGCCAAAGGATGCTTCAGGAATGCCCAGTAGGCAAGGTCTCAGAAATAGAAAGGATGAGATAGGATGGAGGAGAGGGACAGTCAGCCTAGTCCCTTCCACCTCCATTCTGTGTTATCCCAGCACAGAAAGGCCCTTGTCAGACTCCTTGCCTCACCTCCTCTCCCCCAAACTGGGCCCCATGCACCCAACAACCCCAAACCCTCTATCAAGAAACCCTCTCTATTAATCCTGCACAGTGGTCTTTTTCCTACAGCCAACATTATTCACCCAGAAAAGCATTCAATTTCATCAGCAAGTTCAGTGCTATAGTTTAGATTTAGAGTGTCACTTTAAAGGTTCTTATGCTAAAGACTTGGTCCCCAAGGTGGCGCTATTGGGAGGTGATAGAACCTTTTAGAGGTGGGGCCGACTGGGAGGTCTTTAGGTCACTGGGGCATGCTCTTGAAGAGGAGATTATGAGACCCCAATCCCTTCCTCTTCTTCTCTTTTGCTTCCCAACCACAGGTGAACAATTTTTTTGGTACTGGAGATTGAACCCAGAGGTGCTTAATCACTGAGTCACATCCCCAGCCCTTTCTATTTTTTAATTTGAAACAGGGTCTTGCTAAGTTTCTGAGACTGGCTTCAAATTTGTGATGCTCCTGCCTCAGCCTCCTGAGTGTCTGGGATTGCCAGGCATACACCACCATGCCCAGCAGGGAGAACAGTTTTGCTCTGTCCCTTGATCTCTGCCATTGCCATTCAACCAGAGGCTTTTAAAAGCAATGGGTCCACCTAATCAAAGATTGGAACCTCTAAAACTGTGAGCAAAAAAAAAAAAAAAAGTGACCCTTTTCTAAGCTGATTGTTTCAGGTGTTTGTCACAGTGATGGATGGAAAGCCAACTGACAGACTGCCAGTGTTTGAGGTCTGCACACCTACCAGGAACAGAGAGACCAGGAGGGCAGATGCAGTCATTGAAACTTCCCATAGTAATCACTAAGACAGCATTTACAAGAACCAAGCACCCTTCTCCAGGCTGACCAAACAGCCCTGCAATTCTAAGATAAGGACTTGAGTAAAGAATCATTTGCTTAAGACACACAGTTAATAAGTGTGGGCCACCATTTAAATGTAGGCAGCTTGTGTACTTCATGGCATTAAAACACCTTTCAGGACAGGTGCAGTGGTGCATGTCTGTATTCCCAGCAGCTGGGGAGGCTGACCTACAAATTCAAAGCCAGCCTCAGTAACTTAGCAAGGCACTAAACAACTCAGTGAGACCCTGTCTCTAAATAAAATACAAAATGGGGCTGAGGATGTGGCTCAGTGGTTGAGTGCTCCTGAATTCAATCCCTGGTACCAAAAAACAAACAAACAAACCTCTCCACAGTGCCTTAGGAGGGAGCACTAGATGGCTCAGAAATCCAAGCAGAGTAACCCAAGGTCCCCGCACACTTCACACGTCTGCCTTTGTGCCCAACACTCCCTTTGTCTGGAAGGTCTGCACCACCTGGTCCTGCTGACAAAACCCCTCACATTCCAGCACTTGGTTTAGACACCCCTGCTCAATCGGCACCCTTCCCATCAGCTGGGGGGCCTGAGGTAGCCTGCACACAGTTCCGGCACAGCACTTACCACCTGTGTGCATGTGTGCATGAAGGTGTGAGCAACTGTAGTGTGTTATTCCTGACCTAGCAAGACTGTGAAGTACAGAAACTAAGGCTCGTTTCCCACATACTACTAACAACAGTGGCTGTTATAAAAATCACCATGAATTAGCAGAAATTAGACAGATATTCAACAGAAGATGAGGAAAAAGAAATAAAAAATGAAATTTTGAAGCAAAGAAAGAGAAAGCAGTAAACACAGGCCCACTGCGCACATGCGCGTGTACACACACACACACACACACACACACACACACAGAGCTATCTCCTAGCTGGGCCCCCTGAAGGACCTAGAAATAGTGACTCTGCAATAACAATGAGCACCCAGCCCTTGATTTCTAATACCATCCCCTGATGAAGTGCTCCTTGCAGAAGTGACTGGTTCTAAGGCTGGGGCAGAGAAGGTGTCAGATGAATCTAGTGTTGCTAGAAAGCAAGGGAGTGACTCCGAAACACTGAAAGAATGGAACAAGTCAAAGGGACACAGAAGCGGCCCTCAAGGAGTTCCCAACCGACAATTCTGGAACAATCTGAGCAACAAAGTAAGTATCAGGTTATTGGGTTACAACCCCCAAATACAAAACAGATACACAAGTCAACATTGATGCAAATAAATGAAAAAGGACAAACTTCCTTACAGTGCACCTATACTAGAATGGAGAATAACATTTGTTCTTTTTTTGCTTTCACTCTCATTTGTTGAGTATTTTTTATTTGCCAGGTAAACTATGCTGAATGTTTAATACTTTTCCTCATTTAATCTGTATAATAACTTTTACAAGTAGGTATTCTTCTGTTTCACCTATGAGGAAATTGTGTTTCTGAGAATTTGAGTCACATGTGAGACAACTCATTAGTAATTAGGGAAGTCAAAGTTTAAATTCAATCTTAACTCCACAGCCAGCACTCTTAACCAGTATTTCTTTTAAGTCAGCTAACCAATAAATAACTCAATATATTAGCACAAAAGGGATTTGAAAGTGGTTCAAATTAATCATGTTTAATTAAAGAGATCATGATAAGTGAATAAAACATTCATCTTAACCAGAGCCAGGACAAGGGAATGTATTCTTCACTGAGTGACCTGTTCTGTCTTCTTCCTCTCTTATACCAGTATCCAAGTCACTTGAGAGAAATAGAAACCTATCATATAGTCTAGGACATTTATATCCCATTTCTTCAAATGTTATAGAGGACTTACATTTCTATCGTTTCATTTAAAGTCATCCAAGACTGCTTTATGTACTGTTCCTTAGGAACATTGTGTCACATGCTTAATTTCTGCACGGTGAGTTCTATTCTTCTGGCACACAATTCCACTGCTGCCTCTTGTACACTCTTCAGACATGTATCCAAAGATAGGAAAGACAGCAGTGGAATGAAAAAGCCCTGTTTTCATAAACTTTTTGTGTTTGGATATACCAGTCATCCGGAGTGTTATTTGCAGCAACAGCCATTTCTAGCTCTTTTCCAGGGGGACTACAAAAAAGATGAAGCTGTCAACTTACAGATATATATCTATCAAGTAAATCCAGAGTCTGCTGTGCATGTAGGCAAGTAATTTTTGAGACCCCAATCTACTGGACTTCTCAAAATTCTTATCACTCCTTTTTATTAGACAACAAAAGCAAGTATGGTCTTCACCTACTGTATACAAAACATGCTTTGATGCTACAGCTAATGTGACAGTTTTTGTCAAGAGTAAGATAGAGTCACTTTGTGTACATCCAGATATGAAAAATTGTGTTCTATATGTGTAATATGAGTTGTAATGCATTCTGCTGTCATATATAACAAAATTTTCAAAAAAAGAAAAATTCTAAATAGACTCATATCCAAAGATCAGAGAAAATAATGACGTGGTAGTGGAGAAAGCTAGCAAGCACTACCTTAACCAAAGGATAATGAGCAACATCATTAGAGGCGGGTCATGCTCACACAGGTGATGGTTTGGATCTGGACTGTCCTCCCAGAAGCTCGTGTGTTGAGAGCATGGACCTCATGCAGCAAGGTTCAGAGGTGGGGCTTGGGCAATGACTGGATCTTGAGGGCTCTCACTGGATGGACTTATCCACTGGTAGCTGAATGGGCTACTGGGAGTGGGACCCAGCTAGAGGTCACTGGGGGTGTGCCTGTCCCCAGGCCCTCCCCCCTGAGCCCCCCCCCCCGTGTGTGTGTGTGTGTGTGTGTGTGTGTGTGTGTCTCTCTCTCTCTCTCTCTCTCTCTCTCTCTCTCTCTCTCTCTCTCCTTCCTGGTAGCCAGGAGCTGAGTAGCCTTCCTCTGCCACGCCCTTCAGCCATGAAATTTTTGCCTTGGAGTCAGTCAACCATGGACTGAATCCTCTGAGTTGTTGAGCCAAAATAAATCTTTCTTTTTCTAAGTTGTTCTCGTTGAGTATTTTAGTCACGGTGATAAAAAGCTGACTATCACATGTCATTTATCTGCTGAAATGATGTGACATTCTTTCCAAATGTTCCTAACTCCAGTCCGGTCATGAGAAAAACATCAGACTAACTCACAGGAGGACATTCCACACAGCACATGGCCTCGGCACTGGCAAGGACAGGACTGAGACACTCCCGTCCTAGAGACAGGGCAAGGAGACGCTTGCCTGTCTGGGCTGGCTCCTGAGCAGAAAGGACATTAGCATGAAACTTGGTTAGTGAAATCTGGAGTTTAATTACTTGGAACGGACCAGTGTTAGTTTCTGAGTATAAACATACATGCTAACGTGGAGGGGCCGTGGGTAAAGGGTACATGAGAAATCCATAACACTTTTACAATTTGAAATAAAAAGTTTATTTTTAAAAATTCTTAAATAAGTTCTTAAAACCCCACTAAGAAAAATAATCCTTCCTGCCCAGGGTGGAGCTCAGTGTGACAAAACAAGAAAGAAGAACTGGCTCAGGCTGGATGGGCCTGGATGAGGCCTGACGGCGACAATCTAAAGAGGCCCAGGGGAAAATGAGGCAGCCCCGCTCCCTCCTGCCATTTGCTGCCTCCATCACCCACACCACACACACCTGTGCCTTTGGCTGCTTTCCTGCTGTAGGCCCCATCTTTCCTCTCAGGTCAAGGCAGCCTGGGTTGCCTGTCCCCGAGCTACCTACTGCAGAAGAACATGCAGTTGGCAGCAAGGTACAATCCCCTAGAAGGCCCACAGAGCAAGCTATCCCCTTAGACTCCTTCCTGTGGCCAATGGCCAGACAACCTGCACAGGCCAGGAGCAAGACCCCAATAACCCCAGCCCACACCTAGTCAACTCCTGAAAGTTCTCGGGCCTCCTAGACTCTGGTGCCTGCCCACCTAGCCTTGGGACACAATGTGGCTCTTCTTCCAGGCCTTGAAAAACCAGCCTCTACCTCAGAGCCTGTCCAAGGAAGGGACATCACCTTTGTCCTTGGAAAGACCCACAGAGCACTCCTAGGCACATTCCCACCCTGCTAAGTTGTTTATCTACAAATAACAGGAGAGATCTGCTGCACCAGGTGTCCCTGACTCAGTCAGGCTAGGTGAGGATCCATAGCAACCCCCTAGCAGCCACCAATCAGCATGAGACAGGGAAATACCTGGGATGCCAGATGACCCTCCCAGTAGTTTATGGTGGTTGATAACATGTTGGGAAACCATGTAGTTCAGCACGAACACCCCTCTTGGCTTCAACCAATCAGTTCAAATAAATCCCCCTCTTGTAGTAACCAATCACCCTACCCAACTTGTTCCTGTCAGTGAATGTGCTAATCATGTTTTAGAGTTGTTATTTGATTTTCCCGCGGTGTGTGATGATTTGCTAAGAGATGCTATGATGTATGTGGGGGTCCCTGCCTTCTCCAAAGAATGTATAAAACTGCTGCAAACCCTGGCCTTGGGGCCTCTCAGCGTCACCAGTTTCTGTGTGTGCGCACGCAGAGGACCAAGCTAGCTCGCAATAAACACCTCTTTGCTGCTTACATCAATCTTGGTCTCTGGTGGTCTTTCGGGGGTCCCGAATTCGAGCATAACAGCCTGCACCTACTATATGACAGGCATAGCACTGTGTACCAAGGACAATATAATATTTCATTCTCACAACTCTAAGAATGAGAACTAACAGCATCATACCATCCATGAAGAACCCCAGGCCTAAGAAGTTTGAATAACTTGCTTAAGGTCACTTGCAAACCAGAGCAGGATTGAAAAACCAAGACTCATCTTTAACCAATTCCAGGGAATCATGCAGTACAGACATTAACCAAAAAGGCTTTGGAATCAACACACTTGAGCACAAGTTTGGTTTTGCCACATAGCTGTGCAACCTTGAGCAAATGCCCTTACCTTTCTGAGTCTGTTTCTATAAAGTAGAGATATGAACAGATCGGCCCCACTAGGGGTGGCACAGAAAGTATTTGACTGAGAGAGTACCTAATAAAAGTGAGTTTTTATTAGCACTGTTAATAAGCTCTGTCACTAGATAACTGCCACCTCTCCATTACCCTATCCTAGTGACAGCCCACCCTGGCAGGAATCATAGGCACAGGGGACCTCACCACCCACCCAGAGACCTACCTGAAATCTCTGTCATCCATAAAACAGTGGGCTGCAGAGACCAGCCAGTTCGGAGAGATGAGCGAAGCCCCGCACACATGGCCTTGGCCCTGGCTGTGGAGGCTCACCTGCCAGGGCCACTCACCCTGGTCTGCATTTGTGCCCCCAACGACCCGAGCCTGTTTGCTGAATGACCGCAGCCCACAGTCTGGAGAGAGAACAGAGAACCAAAGATGGCGGGCCACCCAACCACAAGGGAGCAGCCAGACTCCCCACTCCACGGGGAATCACCTCTGGCTCTGGCCTGCACAGCAGTGCTGGAGCATAGGTGGCATGAGGGACTCTGTAGAGCCACCAGGGGACCACTTCCCATCTGGAGAGCTGGCCTGGGGCATGCCTGCTCCACTAGCTAAGGAAGCTGACCTCAGCACTCTGAGCTCCAGGCACCCTCTGTCGTCTATCTTCCCTTCCTCTCATCCCCACGCTCCCAGCTCCTCTATCCTGCACAAATGCGCTAAAGGGTCTTGAGACACCTGCTGGTTTGCTTAGACTCAATTTGGGTGTCATTTGCCTAAATATGCCTGTTGACTGCCGAGAGGGAAGAGCCGAGGCCTGACATGAAGGCACAGAATTATAACTCTGCCCAAACTGAACCCCTGTTTCAGCAACACACAGGGGCTGCAAGTTAACATATGGGCCAGTGGGGGAAACCCTGTCGGGTACTCAGAGGAGCTAAGGACTCCTCTCCAAGCCACTCACCAGTGGCTCCATCTACAGAGCAGGCACCAGCCCAGCACCTCTGCCAGCACCCCAGCTGTGCCACAGAGGCACCAATGTGCTGCCTGCCTAGGCCTTTCTCCAGAACCAGAGCTAGGCTACGGTACAGCATCTTTGCTCCAGTCAAATGCACCAGCTTTCCAGGCACAGACCTAGGTGAGCAAGGTGCTGGCAGGATTTCCACCTCTGGGTGCACCCATTTGTGGGTACTTTGCACAGTGAACAGCCTGCCTAACCAGACACAGAAGCTCTGCTTACCACAGTCCTTTTCATCGGAGCCATCACTACAGTCCTTCTTTCCGTCACACTCAGGGCTGCCCTTGCTCAGGCAGAGCCCATTGTGGCAGCGATAGGTGTGTTCAGTGCAAGTGACGACGCTCGCTGTTCAAGGAGGACACAGATGGGAAATCAGCTCCTCTGCAGCCCATAACTATAAGCCAGAGTCAGTGCCAGAAGCCCTCAGAAGCATCTCTTGATCCACCTACCCTCCACCCCTCCTCCAGGCTGACCCCAACCATCACACCCATGTTCTCTACCTTCTAAAAGATTCTCCCCCAACTGATATTCTTTCTTATCACACTTAACAAGTTTATCTACTAATCTCTGGGCACGATGCACAGGAGTGTGCTCGTAGTGCAGATACACCAAGAAGAAACGTCCGCATCCCTGTAGGAAGGCAGAGCCAGGTCTCACCACTGTCACACGAGATCTCGTCAGATCCATCCCCACAGTTGTCCTTCCCGTTGCACCGCTGGCTCTGTGGGAGGCACTTCCCGTTGGCACATTGGAAGTTCCCAGCAGAACAACCTGGGGAAAAACAACTCCTTAACGAAGGCCTGACATGCCCTGCCTGCCCAGGCCAAGCGGGCAGCTGCAGGGAAGCCCAGATGGTCACCTGCCCCAGGACACTCACTGCACCCCTGCTCATCGCTGTTGTCCCCGCAGTCATTCACGCTGTCGCAGACCCAGAACAAGGGCTTGCAGAAGTTGTTCTTGCAGGTAAATTGGTGGGTGGCATTGCATGCTGGAGTAAGGCAAGAGGCAGAAGTCAGCTGCAAGGTTCGGTTGTGATCCTGGTCTTCTTGGTGGCAGCCTCATCACTCACGACTTCCCCAGGGGGAGCCTGGACAATCAGAGCCGCCAGGGGACCACTTCCCATCTGGAGAGCTGGCCTGGGGCATGCCTGCTCCACCAGCTAAGGAGCTGACCTCAGCACTTTCAAAACACTCCACCGCCTGCTTCACCAGCAGCCAGGAGTTGCAGACAGCAGTGGGAGGGAAAGGGGCCAGATGTCTCTGCACCCAGAGGGAAGGAGGGCAGCAGAACATAAGTACAAATTCCCACCACCTCGGGCAGCCAGCAGGAGCCATGGGACACAATGAGAGCAGGAGGGGACATTCCAGTTTCCCAGCGTGACTCACCGCAGTGCAACTCATCACTGTAGTCGGTGCAGTCAGCCCAGCCATCGCAGCGCAGGTTCCTCTGAATGCACCTCCCAGTTTTGCACGTGAACATCCCAGGGCAAGCTGTAGGGAACAAAGCAGGTCCGAGGTCTGTGGTCCCAACCTCCCGCCCTCAATGCCAACCTCACAGCCACATGGAAGACCCAGCCTGCAAACAGGGAAGTCAGGCAGGCACTGAGGGTCACCCAGGCCCACCAAACTATGGCGAGGGGGCTCCTACAGCAGCAGCCGGTGCAGGGCAGGGCTGGCCAAGCTCCTCCTGACCACCAGTGACGAACGCCCAGCAGCTCCAGACACAGTGGAAGGAGGGGGCTGCATTAGCAGTGCTGCTGTACCCTCATGCCTCTGAGCACCAGGCATGGGCGACAGGGGCAGCGGAGGCTCAGTAGATGGATGATGTGCATGTCCTCGCCCAAGGGTTAACGACATCACCTATTTCCTTCAAGCTAGGGAACTGTTCATATTTCACTGTCTCTGAAACTGGGAGGTGTCTGACAATTGGGGTCATCAAGCAGAGGACAAAGATGTGAGGAGACTGTTGTCACTGCCCCTGCATACGTACGCTTTGGTCACAAGTATGTCTTTGGATCAAAGGTACTTACTCATCTAATTACACTTTTGGTAAGTCATGCAGTTGAATTTTAACTTAAACGTGGGTTCTTAGTAGAGCAAAGATGTCTTCTGAAAGGTTATTCTATGATGCAGTGTTGAAATTTAAAACTACAGGTCCAAAATCCAAAACTCACAGTGCTCCAAAATTCCAAATTTTTGAGCTCCAACATAATGACACACCTGAACTTGTGTGACAGATTATAGTCAAAAAATAGGTGTATCAAATACACTATGTGTACAAGGTATATGTAAAATATAAATGAACTTAGTCTAAGCACCAAATTCACATATTCCCCAAGATATCTCATTGCACATATGCAAATATTCCAAAATCCAAAATCTGAAATCGAAAACACTCTGGTCCCAAGCATTTCAGATAATGGAGACTCAATCTGTATTGTGTGCATCAACCAATTGCTATTCACACAGCCAAGGGTTATTTTCTAATGTGCTTCAAAAATTTGATATTTATCCTAAAAGTGCTCAACAGCCATAAAGACAAGCATAGATAATAAAAGTCACAGTGATGTTGAACCAAAGGGACAGATAGCCCCAGGAAGACAAGAGAGGAGAGTCCTCAGGCTCCAGATACATCGTGCTGGGATGCAACCCTGAATGGCATGGTGTGAACCTACATTTGCTGTCGGTCTTTTATAATAACTGCATCTGAAATAAAATTCTTTCCTCAAAAAAGCCACTAGAGTGATATGCATCTTACATTTCCAATTATCTTTGAATCAGGAAAAGCACAATGCTGATAATATACAGAACAAACAGTGCATCCTGTGTGAATCCCTCTAACCAACCAGGCCCCTGCTGCAGTAGAATTCACTCACGGTCACTGGAGTCATAGGAGAGGTATTCAGCTAGGAACCCCGTGTCCGTGTAGGACTGATCCGAGTGGAAGCGAACTGTGATTTTGTTGCTATTGCTGCTAACGACAAACTGGGACCTCTCTCCACAGTACCTAGAGGAGAGGCGTGAGTGTGAGGGAGAGACAGCTCAGCAGGAAGCCAGGACACTGGGCATGTACAGGACCCCTGCCCCCTCCCCACCTCCAGTGCCAAGGCCTGGCGGTCCCAATCCCCAGGAGCTTACTTCTCCCCGTTGATCTCCACGTAGTCCTTGGGGCAAGTGCCCAGCGGCAAGTTGGGTTCCACCAGGTAGAAGATTTTGAAGCGCACCTTTACATTCTTATTTCTGGGTACCTGGAGAGAGAATGCTTTGGACTCTGAGTTCTTTTCCTCTTCCCTGAACCCCAGGATGTCACATGGCTGGTGGGCGGGTGGGCATGAAACAGCATGAAGCAGGGACACACTACAGTAGTTCCCTTATCTACAGGGGACAAGTCCCAAGACTTCAGTGGATGCCTGACAACCAGGATAGTACCTATATATACCATGGTTTTTCCAATACATACCTATTAGAGGTGCTTCTCTCTCTCTTTTTCCCCCCAATTTTTATTTTTAGAGTTTTTTTTTAAAGCAGATTCACAAAAATACTAAAATTGTACATATTAATGGGGAAAAACATATAATGTGTGATGTACGTGTACACTAATATTTCAATCAGGTTAAACATATGTATCTCCTTGAACACTGATTATTTCTTTATGGTGAAAACTTTCAGAATTCTTTCTTCGCCGGGCATGGTGGTGCACACCTGTAATCCTGGCAGCTTGGGAGGCTGAGGCGGAAGGATCACAAGTTCAAAGCCAACCTCAGCAACAGTGAGGTGCTTAGAAACTCAGTGAGACCCTGTCTCTAAATAAAATACAAATAGCACTGGGAAGGTAGCTCAGTGACCAAGTGCCTCTGAGTTCAATCCCTGGTACAAAAAAAAAAAAAAAAAATCCTTCCTTCTAGCTTTTTTGAAATGTACAGTACGTTATTCTTTAGTCACCATACTGTGCAACAGTATACCAGAGTTGCTTGCTCCTGTCTTTCCCTATTCCTCCCTCCCACTGCTCACCCCAGTCTTTGGTAACCACTATTCTATTCTCAACTTCTATGAAATTCAGTGACTGAACCCAGGGCATTTAATCACTGAGCCACATTCCCAGCCCTTTTTTAATTTTGAGACAGGGTCTTCCTAAATTGCTTAAGCCCTCACTAAATTGCTAAGGCTGGCCTCAAATTTGCAATCCTCCTGCCTCAGTCTCCCAAGTTACTGTGATTGCAAGAGTACACCACCAAACTCAGTTGAGATCAACTGTTTTAAAACCCCAAGTGAGTGAGCTCATGTGGTGCTTGTCTTTCTGTGCCTGACTTATTTCATTTAACATAATGGTCTCCAGTTGCATCTATGATGCCAACAAGATTTCATTCTTTTTTATGGCTGACTAGTATTTCATTGTGTATATGTACCCGAATATTTTTTTGTTTGTATATTTGGTTTTTTTTGGTACTGAGGACTGAACCCAGCACTTTACCACTCTGCCACATACCCAGTGCTTTTTATTTTTTATTTTGAGACAGGATCTCACTAAGTTGCTTAGGGCCTTGCTAAATTGCTGAGGCTGGCCTTAACTTTTAATATTCCTGTCTCAGCCTCCTGATGATTACTAGGATTATAGGCATGCCCAACCATGCCCAGCTGAGGTTTAATTTATAAATCAAACACAGTAAGAGATTAATAACAGTAACTAATAAAATAGAAAAATTACAATATAAATTCTTTTTCCTTCTTAATTTCACAGATAGAAGATTTTATTTTACTCAGCATCCTCAGTGTACAATGTTATTTTTCTTATTAAATTAAAAACATTCACATTTTCACCTAAAGGAAGCACTTTAGGGTTTCTCTTTGGCAAATAAGAATTGCTTTCATCACTATTCTTATACTTTGGGGCCATTATTAAGTAAAATAAAGGTCCTTGAAGATAAGAGCTACCACAGCAGTCAATCTGAAAACCAAGAAGGCTACTAAGTACCTAATGCCCAGGTAGCGTACATGCTGAATAAAGGGACGATTCCTATCCCAGGAGGATGATTGAGGTCAGAATGAGATTTGATCATGCTAATCAGACCAACATGCAATTCCAACCTTATGAATTATTTATTTCTGGAATTTTACGATTAACATTTTCAGACTGTTGCAACTGAGACCTCAGAAAGTAAAACCACAAAGAAGAGGAGGACACCATATTCTATTACTAAAGAAGGCTCAAAAACTCCAGATGTTTTTGGAGAAGGAAAAGGGATGGATGATGATCAGGATGATTCAGTGAGTGTTATCAACGGGCAAAATGCTCTTATCTCACTACCACTTGATAAGGACTTTCTCTGTGTTACATGCAGATTCCCAGAGACCATCCTGACAGCACCTCTAAGGCACAGAACCTTCAACCCCCTTTCTTCCTAGAAGCAGGCCTAGCTTGGGGGAGGAGCTGGGACCTGAGTCAGCTTGATACAGCAGAGGGAGATCCCACCTAACCCATGCAGCTTCGCACATGTGAACTCTTCTGTTGCTGAAGGTGCTCATCTTCTCTCTTCTCCTTTCACCATTTACACCCTGGGGCATCCCCCTCCCCGCCTCCGACCTTCCCTTTCACATACATCACCTACCTCAATGTTCCATGTGCAGTCCATGTTGGGCGGGTAGTGGCCAGGGTAGTAAGGGCTGCTGAATGTCCCCTGGGATTCACGTAAGGAGCCTCCACAGCCTGAAGAGAAAAGGTGGGAGAAAGCATGAGGGTGGAGGGCCAGCTCCACCAGTTAGGCAGGTAGAGAGACTGCCCCAAGGGCAGCACCTGAGGCCCTCAGCTGCCTGGGCACCTGGTTGCTTTCCAGCGAGGTGCTCACAAGCTGACTGTTTTAAAAACAGCTCCTGACCCAGGTGGTCAGCAAAGTGTCCTTTTGGCTCAAGCTCCAAACCTCTTTGGCTGATGGGACCCAGTTTACTAGCCACAAGGTTGAGCCTATGGCCTCCTGGGCTCAGGTCACCCCTAAGGCTGGCCCCTTCCTCTGCACCTGTGAGCATTTTCTGCCCTCCCCTGCCCTTCCTTACTGCTCATCTTCGGCAGCTGGAAGAAGGTGGCCTCAAAGCCAGGATGCCGCCGTTCAGTGCTGGTGATCAGCGTGACAAGCAAGACGTTCTGGGAGGAGAGGAAGGTCAGGTTGTACGAGGGAGGGTAGGTGCCACACAGCCTGTGGGGGCGGAGGGACGGGAAGTGAGGACAGAATTCAGGCTTGTCACACACCCAGCTCAGTTCCACACAGAGGGGAGTCAAGGACCCCTTTCCTAACTCTGGACAGGTGCACAAAAGGCCAAGGGTGGGGTCCAAAAGACCCTCCATAAAATCCCTCCCCAAAGAGTCGGACAATCCTCACACAAAGAACAATCAACACTGTGAGGACTTAGGGATAAGACTGCTCATCTTTACTTAAAATAGTAAAACCGGAGAAACATGAAATGCCTATCAGAGGATTCATTAAGTAAATCGTGTTAAATTATAACATCAGTAGTCAAAACAACTAATATTGATTAAGAACACGCCAGGCATAGTTCTCAGTGCTGTCGTTGTTGATTTTACGGTGCTGGGGTTCAAACCCAGGGCCTCACACATGCTGAGCAAATGCTCTGCCACTGGTCCCCAATCCCAGCCCCTTAGTGCTTTTATAACTACTAACTCACAAATCTAAGCAATACTAGTATCCCCATGTCACAGATAATAGAAAGCACAGACCAGCTCAGTAACTTACCCAAGATCCCACAGTCAATAAATGACAGGCTCAGTAGTAAAACCCTTGCCTAGCATCCACAAAGCCCTGGGTTCCATACCCGGTACCACAAAATAATAAATAAATAAATAAATAAGCAGCAGGGTTGGAATTCAAACTCAAGGCATTCAGAGCCCACAGTGCCAGTGACCATATCATCCTGCCTCTAATACAACCATTAAAAATGACTTAGGGCTGGGCATGGTGGTGCGCACCTGTAATCCCAGCAACTCAGGAGACTGAGGCAGGAGGAACAGAAATTCAAGGCCAGCCTTGGCAATTTACTGAGACCCTAAGCAACACAGTGAAACCTTGTCTAAAAATAAAATATTAAAAAGGGCTGGGGATGTAGCTCAGTGGTAAAGCACTCCTGATACCAAGAAAAACAAATAAATAAATAAGATAAATGACCAGGTCAGATTGATTTGGAAAGAACAGGTAACAAAACCAATTGTACACTATTGTATTATTGTACACCATAATCCTATTTCTTTTTTTTTTTTTTTTCAGTACTAGAGATTGAACTCAGAGGTGCTCTGCCACTGAGCTACATCCCAACCTTTTATTTTTTTATTTTGAGAAAGGGTCTGACATGTTGCTGAGTCTGACCTGTAACTTGTGGTCCTCTTGCCTCAGTTTCTTAAGTAGCTGGGATTACAGGGTCGCACCACAATGGCCAGAAATGTGATCCTATTTCTAAAGACTCATACTCATACGTACGTAGCCAAACAGTCTGGGAGAATATACATCAAAAAGTTAACAATGGGCGGGCACAGTGGTGAACATCTGTAATTGTAGTGGCTCAGGAGACTGAGGCACAAGGATCCCCAGTTCAAAGCCAACCTCAGCAACTTAGCAGGGCTCTAAGCAACTCAGCAAGACCCTGTCTTTAAATAAAATACAAACAAGGGCTGGGGATGTGGCTTGTAGTTAAGTGCCCCTGAGTTCAATCTCCAGTACAAACGCATGCGCACACACACACATACACACACAAAACTTAACAATGGCTACTCTTAGGTAGTAAGGTAATAGGTGACTTTTACCCTCCTTGATTGTTGATTTCTACTTTTACTCTCTTGAGGTTGCGTATTTCTTTGTCGTAAATTAGTAAATTACAGAGGTGGGAAAAGATGTGTAGAAATCCTGACTGCTGAGCTGTGGCAAAAAATGGTTCTATCTTGGTTCTGGCCTGAATTTTAACCCATCATTAAGTGAATTAATGATGGAATTAATTCCATCATTAATCAAGAAACACCTGCCCATTTCCAGAGATCAATGTCAGGTGAACCTGACCACCTTCACCCAGGTATGAGAAGTGGGTTCCATCCTGACATGGAGCCAGCTAGGGCAAGCACCTTGGTTGCTTCCTTCAGCAGGTATATTAATCATGCCCTTTTATTATCTGTAATTCTTTTTCCCCCAATAATGGGAATTAAACCCAGAGGGGCTCAACCACTGAACTACATCCTCCATCCCTTTTCATTTTTGAGACAGGGTCTTGCTAAGTTGTGTAGGTCAGACACAAACTTGAGACCCTGCTGCCTGTGGGATTACAGGCCTGTGGCACTGCACCTGGCTATTCTCTATAATTCTGATGCTCTGACATCAGGGGTTTTACTAACCCTGGAAAGATTACCTTCCAAGAGCTGCCAATCTTAGAAATGGTAAAGGACTTGCTGGCTACAGCACTTTTCCTATGCAGACCCCACACACTATCAAACTCCCACATCGTACTCAGGAGGCAGAGAAAGTGAAGAGGAACTGTGGGTGACAGCCATTACTGAGGGTTTACATGGGAAAGGAAGAGTGCAGGGCAAACATGTTTAGGATTGGCTAGTTTCAATCATTACAGTAAGTTCTGCAGCATAGGACTGTCCCTTGATGTCTGGTACCTGGCCCTGGGGTGACTAAGCCAAGGGTAGTTTGGAAGTCTCAAAGTTGGGCGCTAGGCCAAGTACCAGACAGCAAGGGACAGTCCTATGCTCCAGAGCCTGCTATAATGATTGAAACCAGCCAGTCCTAAGCCTGTTCACCCTGTACTCATCCTTTCCTGTGTAAACCATGATAAAGGCTCTCACCCACAGTTCATCCTCTCTCCCTCTGCTTCCTGGACAACCCTGGGGCTCCACTGTATGGCCCTGCATGCTGGCCATGACGTACAGCAGCCCCTCCTGTTGGGAACTATAATGAACTGTCCGCAATGGCAGTGGCCTCCTCATCTGTGGGTTTTACTATCCCTAATTAATGATAAGAACTACATTTTTCCAAGGCAGGATTCACCTTCCTTTTGACAGATATAGGAAGCACATCCTGCTGATGCTGGATTCAGCATCCAGGAGCCAGTGAGCCTTCCTCAACCTTGCCAAAGCTAAGGAATCACCTGAGACCCCCCTCCCCAACTGGAGCCTGTGCTGAGGAGCACCCCACAACTATCCTCTGTTACCTGCAAGTTTGGCCTATGGCCAAAAGTCATAAACTGAATCCCAATGCCTCACTACAGTTGGCAGTTGGTTCAGTGGCTGACCCCTGCAGCTGCCAGGCTCCTATGGCCCCACCCCAGTTCCCTAGGACACTCACCGCACTACAGCATGGGGCTCCACAGGGCTCAGGGTGTCATACACCATGACCAGGTCACTACCCTGCACGTCACAGGGTGCAACATCAAAGCTGCGGAAGGTGAGGCTCAGGACTGAGTCGGCATCCCCCCGCAGGGCCCACTGGCAGCGGGCACGGGCCGGGTAGGGGCTGTTGGGGAATCCAGGTGTGGTGAAACGCGTCAGCTCCTTGCCACGGGCATGCAGGGCAAAACTGCATTTGTCTGCAGTAGACAAGGAGGGCATGGGGTGGGGCCAGGGCTGCCCCTGGGGTGACCAACCCAGAGACCCAGCAGGGGTGTACCCCAGGCCTAGCCTCCCCACTCTGAGACTTCCAAGGCTGCCCTGGGCCTGGAGAGAGAGAAGGAAGGGGGCTTCTCAGAGGGGACTGGAAGAAGAGGAGGGATGTGCTGGCAATGACTTCTAGGGACCCCCTTAGCTCAAAGGACATCTAGCCATGTCCCTCCTTCTCTCAGCTTTAGGGGTGAGAAGCATGATACTCACTGTCCCGGGGCCTCTGTATTGTTCTGGGGTCGGAGGCTAAAGAACAAGAAGGAGAATATTTACTCATAGCATCTATTTCCTTATTCCGGCTTCCTTATTATCATAAGGGAGGTGCCCAGCAAGAGTCCTCTTCAGTGCAATGGGCCCCAGGCACATGGGTCCCCCCAACTCCACTCCTCTGCAGGCTGGCCTTCATGTGCCCACTCCCCACCTGCCCCAGACTCACGGAAGGCCACCACCGACGTCAACACAAAGGACTGTAGTGCCCGAGATCTGGGTGGTAAGGAGATCACTTGTTCCTTGGCCATGACGCGCTCCGTCTCCTCCTCCAGGTGCTGCGGGATGCTGAACTCTGACCAGTAGTAGGCGATGACACTACCCTCACTAGGGAGAGAAGGTCAAGCCTGAGACAAGGACTGAGACAAGGCCGGAGGAGGTTCTGAAGACCCACAATCTCCCAGAACACAGGGACCTCAGTGCATACAGAGGCCCTACCATCCCAACTTTCTGTAGTGTCCACCGCTACCTTCTTATCCTCCTCTCAAAACGAGACATATGCTGTGGTAAGCTCAAGTTTAGAAGGGAAGGGGAAAAAATTCTAGATTGGAGTTTGGCCCCTGACTTGGGCACACAAAATCACTTTTCTTTTCTGGGAAAGGAGGTAAGACTGCCACTTGCCACCCAGCTGTCCTGAGGTTTCATCTGAACACACAAAACAAAAAGAACTTTGGGTGCTGAGCACAGTGGCACACACCTATAGTCTCAGCTACTTGGGAAGCTGAGGCAGGAGGATCACGTAGCCCAGGAGTTCAAGGTCAGCCTGGGCAATACAGCAACACACCATCTCAAAAAAAAAAAAAATGCTGGGGATGCAGCTCACTGGTAGAGCACCTGCTTAGTCTACATGAGGCACATGGTTCAATCCCCAGCACTGCAAAAAAAAAAAAAAAAAAAACCACTCTGGGAATAAAATCTACTTTTAAAAAGATATATTTGTATGGAAGCCTTCTCAGGCACTCAATTTCCGCAAAGCCAAGTTTAGAAAAATACTCACTGCCCTTCCTGATGGCAGCTCACTTGGCTGGCCCTAGGCAAAGCAATCCACAGGCATTTGTGCACTTCCTCCTATCAACACTGCTGTGGCCACACTGCCTTGGAGACAGGAGAATCAAGTGTGCTGATCACTTGCACAAAGGGTAGAACAAGGAGTCGCCTTGGCCCTACAAGCCAAGGCTTTCAGCTTCATCATACCCTAGGGTCCCAGGCATTTTGCCCCACATAGAATATCACACTGATCCCACTCCCAGACAGGCCAGGGTCCACCCCACTCAAACCATCACCGGACACCCACCTGAAGGCAGTCACAACAGACTTCTTATGGTAGGGACCCAGGATAGGGACTTCACTGTATAACAGCTTCAGCTGAGGGGGAGGGGACAACACTCACAATAGGCCAAAGAACAATAACAATCCCTTCCCTGAGCCCAGGCCGCCCCCTCCCCTCCTGGGACCTGAACTCCCCTCTCCATTGCCCTCCAGCCCAGTGACCTTGGAGCAAAGATGAGAGTGTCCTTTCTACTTGGAGGGGTTAGGGACGCCAGGACAGACAGCCGTGGGCAGGGACCCTGCCCAGGGATTGGACTTACCGCTTCCTTCACCTTGCTGGCCAAGCTTTTAAACTCAGTGGAGTTGGAGTTCTCATAAGCATCCACAAAGTTTTCATTTGTGATCCTCAGGTAGCCATTGAAGACCTTCTGGATCCGAGCATTCCGGTCTGTGCCAGGCCAGGAGAGTGGTCATGGGCAGTGGTACTGCCTCCACCAGTGCCCTCACACCTACAGCTACCCTTAGCTCCTGGGGGAGCGAGTGTGGGGAGGGGCCGGCTCTGACCAGCAACTCATCACTCCCTATCACGGCTCAAAAGAGCCCAGGGAGATGGCACCTGAGAGCACTCCCTCCAATCCCTCTACGCTTCCCCCATTCTCTTCCTCACGTTCACCACTGGTGGCCCCTGGCTCTGTGCACTGCAGGAAGAGGGAGAACCACCCCATACCACCCTCCCCCACAGGCAACCCCAGCTGTACTCACACTGGAAGTGCCACACCAGCAAGCCAACCACGAGGGAGAGCAAGAGGAAGCCGATCAACAAGGCCACCAGCACCACCCAGCGCCTAGGTCCCCGCTTCTCCACCTTCTTGGCGTTGTTCACCGGCAAAAACTCCACACCTTCTTCAAAGCCCTTCATGTCCTGAACAGAAAGATGCACTGGGACTCAGAAACTCTCAGCCTAAGAGCCTCCCAGCCATGCTGGGGAAGAACACTGACATTTTGTGAGGTCTGCCTTGGAGAAAAAGTCAGGGCTGGGCTGAACATAAGGACCATCCATGAACATAAAGACCACTCTTCCAAGACTGCCTGCTGCAAGATGTGAACCTACTGGAGGAAAGTGAGGGAAGCCCTCCCATCCACACATCCCAGGCATGAATCACTTAAAATTAAATTGAAATTAAGGGCTAGCTAAACCCAGTCACGGAGGGTCTCAATTTCCACAAATCATCTTTGATTCAGGTAGACGTAAGCTCAAAGCCATGACTGGCACTGTGGAATCTCTGGGGTGACCTGTAATGCCAGCCCTCACCTGCTCCAATGCCACCCTATTTAGATTCAGTCCCCATGGTCACCAGGGCCAGGAGCCTGCGGGTGGCATAGAAACTCCACGCCCTTGCCCAGCAGCCTTGCCCCTGCTGATGTTTAACCAGCCAAAAGGGAAAGGGCACTAAGCCTGGGCAGCTCTGCAGTGCTACAGTGAAACAGACCACTATGCTTTTAACCCAGGATTCAAGTGGATCTGGAAAGACAGCCCTCTCCTGGAATCCACACCTTTTGTAAAAGCAAACAAGCAAAATTTCTGACCAACAGATGGCAGCTTCTCTGGGTTCCTCCTGCCAGGATGGGGGGACATGAATATGGAGAGGAGCAGGAGGGGTGTCCCAGGGGCCCCTGGCAGATGAGCAAGATTTCTCCCCAGAGCATATACTGGTGCTTAATCCTGCAGACAGGCCTGCTTTTTCAATGTGGTGCTTTAAGTTCAACTACTTCATACCCCCTCCAAAGGGGCTTATGACCACAACAGCCCCACTCCAAATTCCACAAAGTGACGCCATCACTTTCAACAGTTTTCTGATGCTACATTATATGCTTAACCTGATATTTCTTGATTTGTCACCACTTCATATCATCGATTAATGCACCACTATAAAAGATTCTCCCCACTCCTGCCACCTTGGAATATTTATATGTCTAATTTTAGCTTCCTAATTGCTTATGCTAATGACTCTACCTAGAAGCACACCCCAGAGATAGACACTTAAAACACATTCAAGCTGATTGTTCCCATATTATAAAGCATATAATAATACCACTGTCTTAATTCATCTGCTTAAAATATCATGAACTGATTTCCTATTTTGATAATGTGGATTTTAATATCCTTCCTTCTCTTTCTCTCCCTCATTCTCCCAAAAGTTCTAGGATCAAAGTTTTTAAAAATTATATCCATTTTGTGTTTTTATTACTTTTGTTGTTAAGCTGTGAAAATACTGTTCGCTATTAAGCTTTCTTTCTTGTATAATTTGTTTTTCTTGCTCAAATTTTCATTTACTTTTTTTAACATATACCCAACTCTCTATGTATAATCTCTAAGGTCTCTGTAATAGTCTCCATCTCCGACATATAAAGTCTGTCACATAACTTGTCATTTTATTTCCTTCCTGAGAGCCTTCCTCCTGGAGCCTTCTGTCCCTTTTCATGGCGATTATGTAGATCTTCCTTCACCATCATCCTTGGGAACTTCCTTCATCTCCGTCTCCAATTGAAGCCCCTATTTCCTAAAATTCCATATCCTAATGTCTAGGGGTTTGTTGCATTTTCATAAAAATACATACATTAGTACATTCCTGAGGAAATTTGGACACTTTCATGTTTCTGAAATTTTAACTCTAGAGTTGGGCAGGGTGGTGGATGCCTGTAATCCCAGCAGCTAGAGAGATTGAAGCAGAAGGATCGCAAATTCAAAATCAGCCTCAGTAACTTAGTGAGGCCCAAAGCAACTCAGTAAGATCTTGTCTCTAAATAAAAATATTTTTTAAAAGGGCTGGGGATGTGGTTCAGTGATTAAGCACCCCTGAATTCAATTCCTGGTACCAAAAAAAAAAAAAAAAAGAATCTTAGCTGTATATTCACATTTGTTGAGAGTTCACTTAGGGGACTGGGGTTGTAGCTCAGTAGTAGAGCACTTGCCTAGCATGTGTGAAGCCCTGGGTTTGATCCCCAGCACCACATAAAATAAATAAACAAAATAAAGCATTGTGTCCATCTACAACTAAACAATATTTTTTTAAAAAAAATTCTTAACTTAGAATTTTGAAATTTCCATTGTCTTTCTGCTTCTAATTTTGCTTTGAGAGCTATCAGAATATTATAAATCCATCATCTCATGTTTAATAACTTTGTTGTCTTTCCTTTAAAGCCTCCAGGATATACATTTCATTATGCTAAATTCTCCACATATCCTTTCAATTTGGAATTTTCTCTGATCTACCTTTCTTCAATTATTATTATTATTATTATTATTTAGTTGTAGATGGACACAATACCTTCATTTTGCTTATTTATTTTTATGTGGTGCTGACAATTGAACCCAGTGCCTCACATGTGTGAGGCAAGCGCTCTACCGTGGAGCCACAACCCCAGCCCCTATTTTTTATTATATTGATCCTCTACTTTATCCTTTCTCATTTTTTTGTGGGGGAGCAGGGGTATTGGAGATTGAACTCAGGGGCATTGAACCACATCCCCAGTCCTATTTTGTATTTTATTTAGAGACATAGCATCTTGTTATATCTAACCTTACTATTAAGGTTTTTCGGGTTTGCTGTCAAAATTTTAATGTACACGAGTTTTCTTGTTTTTTCTCTGAAATTTTCCTCTTTGATGGCATCTTGTACCTTTCATGTTGAAGGCTTTCCACAAATGCCTGAGGGTCCTTGCTTGTTCATTCATATTCAGGAATGAGGCCGTAAAGGCTGTTTGGAAGCTCAGCCAGATTACCTTACTGGGCATAACCAGTGATTAGTCTATGTGGATCTTTCCAAGGGACAGTTTAATTGCTCCAGAGAATTACAGTTTTCTAATCTCCCGACTGGAGTGATTTAAACCTGACAACTAGCATTCAGGAATGGATAGGAGAAAAAAACTCATTCCCCTTTCCATTCCTCATATAGCTTTCCTCTAATCTGGTACCTCAAGTCGAGATATTTGATTCCATTTCTCCAGATCCTTTCCCTCTATTACAGGGATCTGGAGGGGTAGCTGTCTTTTTGCTTGGGCAGAGGTGAGGATTTGGGGATTTCTAACAATGATTTCCTTGTCTCACCCATATCTTCTATAATACCTGAGCCCAATGGCCAGGATGTGGTGCAGTGGTAGAATACTTGCAGTAGAATACTTGCCCCTCAAGTTCAATCCTCAGCGCTACAAAAATAAATACTACCTGAGCCCAATTCCTAGCAGAAAGAGGACAATTACCAAAAAAATACCCAAGGGGTATTTCTATAATCTGAAGAGATGCATAAATCTTCAGGTTCAAAGGGCTCAATGAATGGTAAAAAAAAAAAAAAAAAAAAAAAAAAAAAAGATAAATGCAAAAGCATAAACAACTAAATATGTCATGATGAAATTTCAGAACAACAAAGATAAAGAGTGGATACTGGGGAGGGCAGAGGGGGTGGCTGGGGTTGTGGCTCAGCAATAGAGCACTTGCCTAGCACATGTGAGGCCCTGGGTTTGATCCTCAGCACCACATAAAAATAAATAAACAAAATAAAGGTATTGTGTCTAACTACAACTAAAAAATACGTGTGTGTGTGTGTGTGTGTGTGTGTGTGTGTGTGTGTAAAGAGTGGATACTCTACACATCTGTTCTTTTTTTTTTTTTTCCTCTCTCTCTCCCACATTTTATATCTCCTCATCATTTGGTTCTTTTCGGGGAATGCTTTTAAACTTGCTTCTGCAAATCTTTTATTTTTAATTTTTAAAATAGCTTCACTGCACATACACAAAGTATACAGTTTGGGGCAAATATATCTATTTTCCCACAAAATCATCAACATGATCAAAATAATCAACATAACCATCACCTTCCAAAGCTTCCTGTAGTTCCTCCCTGATTCCCTTTCCTGCCCCAAGCAACCAATCATCCAATTCCTGTCACTAAAGATTAATTTGCTTTTTCCATGACTTTGTGTAAGTGGAATAATGTGGTAGGCACTCTTTTCTCTCTGGCTTTTTTTCACTCAGCACAATTATTTTGAGATTCCTGCATGCATCAATACTATGTTCCTTTTTACTCTTGAAGCACTATCCTATGCATGGATCCCTATTATGAACATTTGGATTGTCTCCAGTTTGGAGCTACTACAAATACAGCCACTCTAAACACTCCTGTATGAGCTTTGTATTAGAAAATACTCTTATTTCTCTTGGGTAATTACATAGCAGTGGACTAGCAAGTTTGTATGATAGGTATATGTTTAACTTTTTAAAGAACCACCAAACTGTTTTACAAAGTGATTGTAGGTTTTTACATGGTCATCAGCAGTGTGTGAAAATTCTCATTGTTCCACGTCCCATCTAGTGCTCGCTATGGTCGTCTTTTTAATTTTAGCCATTCTACTAGACATACCACAGTGTCCTGTGGTTTTCAGTGGTTTTTCTCTAATGACTCGTGATAGTGATCTTCTCATGTGCTCAGTTGTCCTCGGTTTTTCATCTTTGGTGAAGTGTTTTTCAAATCTTTTGCCGATATTTTCATTGGCTTGCTTGTTTTTCCATTAATGAGTTTGGAGAGGTCTTTACAGGCATTCTGAATACAAGTTGTTTATATATTTTGCAAAGATCTTCTCCTAGTCTGTGACTTGTGTTTTCATTCTCTTAATAACTCTTTTGAAGAGTAGAAGGTATTTTTATTTTGATGAAGTGCAATTTGTCACATTTTTCTTTTAAGATTTGTAGTTTAGGTGCTGTATCTAAGAAATCTTTGCCTATGCTGCAGACTTTCTCCTGTATTTTCTTCTAGCAATTTTATAGTTTTAGGTTTTACATTCAAGCTGATATATTTTTTAAGATTATCTTTGGACTTTGCCTTAGCCTTCCTTTCTCTCTCAGGCTATAGTTTTCTTTAAATGTTGGATGGCCCTCAGTTCTACTCCTACTTAAGAATGATAAAAGAAAGGCTTCAGCTGGACTCTGAACAGATGATTTATGTGTGTGTGTGTGTGTGTGTGTGTGTGTGAAATAAGAGCATTTTCTAATACAAAGCTCATGTGTGTGTAAGAAATATAACAAGCCAGGCACTATGGCATGCACCTGTTATGCCGGCTACTTGGGAGACTAAGGTGGGAGGATCATTTGAGTCCAGGAATTTGAGACTAATCTGGGCAACATAGTGAGACCCCACCTCAAAAACAAACAACAAAAAAGAAAGATAAGAAAATAGTAAGTCGTTATGTTTAGATGTATTTTCAATTTACAAAGTAATTTTCCAACTATTTCCTTTCCTGACCCTCACTTTAATCCTGCCAATCATTCGAAACTGGCACTATTGGTCTCAACTATAAGTATGTATGTCTAAAGCATACATGCACATATAAGAATATATATCAAAATGTTAACTAGTTAGATCAGATGCCAGATAATTTTCTATGAACTTATATTTATTTCCTCGTTTTATTTATCAGGCATATGAAGCTTTCAAAAAAAAAAATTTTGAGGGCTGGGTATATGGCTCAATTGGTAGAGTGCTTACCTAAGCATGTACAAGTCCCTGGGTTCAATTCCCAGCACCACCAAAAAAATAAATTTAAAAAAAAATAAACTTGATATATATATATATATATATATATATATATATATATATATATATATATAGTTTTCAATGAATCTTTTGTTTTATTTATTTATATATGGTGTTGGTGCTGATGGTCGAATCCAGGGCCTCACACATGCCAGGCAAGTGCTCTACCACTGAGCCAAAATTCCAGCCCTTGAAGATTATTTTATCAGGAATTAATACATTTTCTTGTGCTCTTCTAGGTACTTAATCGTGAAATACATAGGAAGAAAAAAAAAATACTAGCACTATCACTTTCTGACTTACAGGAAAGGCAGGGAGAAATGACGCTTCGCAAACTCACAGAGCACTCAGTGGCAGATCCAGAATTTGATCCTGGTTTTCTGCCTCCCTGGGTGGTCAACCTCCAGAAGCAAGTATGAATTCTGAGGCTCTACTCAGCCCAGAAACAACTGTTTAATCAGTAACTAGCCTGCCTCCTTTTATAGTCCTAACTCTCAACTCCATTTTCAGGAGTAATAACGATGTCATCTTGCATAATCCCTTGGTGGTTTTTATTTTTTATTTATTGATAAGGAAACTGAGGTGGAGCAAGAGCGAGTGACCTCCAAGGTCACAAAGATAGTAATCAGTATACTGTGTGTGTGTGTGTGTGTGTGTGTGTGTGTGTGTGTGGTACTGGGGATTGAACCCAGGGCCTTGTGCATGGGAGGCAGGTGTTCTACCAACTGAGCTATATCCCCAGCCCCAAGATAGTAATCAGTAAGCAGCAAAGCTGGAACAGGAGCCAAGCTCTTCAATTCTTAGGCAAGGCTTCAGACACAGGCCCCAAAGCCAGTGCTGGGCAGATGCAGAAGGAGGAGGAGGAAGAGGTCTTAGGGAGCTCCCATCCACCCTGGCTTAATTGCAGACATAATCCATGTGGCCATAGACCAAACGAAGAGAAAGTGCACCTGTACCTGCTTTGCCTCTGTTTTTTTCTTAAAAGTAAACATCCACAGGTGCACATGCACAACATAATGCTATGAAGCCAGGTGCTGGCTTACCACAAACATAGATAGGGCCACATAACCTCGGGGGCCTCTTCCTACCACCAACTCTAGCTGGCCCCTGGCCAGGGTCCCCAGAAACACAAGCTAGTTCTAGGCCACTGCGACAAAAGAACAAGGAATGACTTCCAGGAAGATGGATGGGAATAAAGTGTTTGGAGTGTTTGTTGAATAAAGGACTTGGGACAGATGAAGGAGATCAAGGCAGCAGGTGGGAGGATATGATTCAGTTAGTGCCATTCCCAACCAACTTCCTGGACAGGCCCAGAAACCCAGGAAGGGATATCATAGCAACCCTGTAGATTTTAGCACAGCAGTGCAAGTAGTATGTTCCTCAAGGTCAATGCTTGTCAAAAAATAATAACACAATTGCTTTATAGAAGACCCAAAAAAAAAGTATATTTTATTTACTAATATATAGGAAAAAGGCTTGTGGTCACCCTACTCCCATTAAATAAGAAACTAACCTGGGCTGAAAGCCAAAAGCAGAACAAACAAAACTCTATTCAAATCAACAAGTGGGATCTGCCCACTGAGAGAAACCCTCTCCTAGTTCCTAGTACTCACTACTACACCCAACACTGGGACACAAACTCACTATGGCCCATGACCCCTCCCTCCAGCTCTGGGACAAGCAAATCCAAAGCAAGAATTTGCCAAGGATAGCTCATAATGTGGTGCTCATTAGAGAAAAGCAATTGGTGACTACATTTATAAACAGCAAAAATACTACTAACAATCCCAAATTCACATGAAATACCAACCAAAACAGGTGAGGGACAAAATAAATCTTCATGTCAGACTTTGTTTTTTTTTTTTTAAAGATTGTTCCTCATTTAACTTAGGTGGGTGTGATCTGCTGGGAAGGCAGCGGATGATCCTGGAAACCTGAGAGGTTACTTAGACTTCAGGGAGGGACCATTAAGGGCAATCACAGGACAAATGGTAGCCTGCTTCTGCTGCTGGAGATCAAGGTCAAGGGGCAGATGTGATTTCACTGTCTGGGGACACAGGTGGCTCAGACCTGAGATCAGGACAAGGGTGGATAGATTCATGTGCCACTGCCAACTGTCCCTGATGTGTGGCAGACGCTCTTCACTTGCATGTTCGGTGACTCAGTGCATCCACCTAACCAGATGGGCCACATCTCAATCCCATGACATCATCACCACCATTGGGGGCAGTCAAGTCCCTGTGATCATTCAAGCAAGAAAGGACAGTAGGGACTGAGCACCAGGGATATTTCTCCAGGTTGAGAAGTATTCTGCAACACGTCAAAGATGTTCCCCCTGCTCAATGGGAAGACTAAGCCAGCATGACTCTTGTGGCCATCTCTAAATGCCCACTGAATGGCTAGTGGCCATCTCAGATGACTGCACAAGGAATGATCTCCAAATTTGAACTGTCATATTTGTCATCTGGACAATGCCAAGCCCAGACGTGGGCGGCACTGAGAGAGATACCAGAGGTAAAGTCAGAGAAAGGCCTCTTCATTCAGTTGCTAATGGTGGCCCTACCTCATTTTATTATATCTCATTTTACTGGGTTTCACGGATATTGTGACACTTCCAAATTGAAGGTGTGGCAACTCTGAATACAACAAGTCTATGGGTAACATTTTTTCAACAGTTCAATCACTGTTACCATTTTTTAACAATAAGGGGTTTTTTTTAATATTTTTTAGATGTTGATGGACCTTTATTTTATTTATTTATATGCAGTGCTGAGAATCGAACCCGGTACCTCACACATGCTAGGCAAGCACTCTACCATTGAGCTACAACCCCAGCCCCACAAAAAAGGTGTTTTTAATTAAGTATATAAACTGTGTTCTTAAATAGAATGCTACTGCACACTCAGTAGACTAAAGTATAGAATAAACATAACTTTCATATGTACTAGAAAATATTTCATGTGAATTTCTATGAGGATACTCTGAAATTGAACCCACAACACTCCAGAGGCACACCCACTCTACCACCATCAAAATCTAGTGCCCAGTACAACATCTAATCCAGAGAGCCCAGGGATGACTGAAGGACAAATGAGAAGACAACAAATGAGAAGGCCCACATTGGAATACTCCCACCTATTCACTTACCTCGGACAAATGATCTCTCAAGAAGACAGATTCTCAAGAAGCCCACAGAGGCTACCGTTCTCTATGCTCATACCACCCAGCATTCCCCAGAATCGTCCAGTTGTGAAAAATTATAATAAAAAATACACTAGCTGGGTGCAGTGGTGCACACCTATAATCCCAGCAACTGGGAGGCTGAGGCAGGAGGATTACAAGTTTAAGGACAGGCTCGGCTACTTAGTGAGACCCTGCCTCAAAATAAGAAATAAAAAGGGTTGGGGATATAATTCAATGGTAGAGCACCCCTGGATTAGATCCCCAGTATCTCTCTCTCTCTCTCTCTCTCTCACACACACACACAAATGAATGAATAAATAAACTAAAACAAACAAAAGGCTTGCTTAGCTTCTAGATTCCCAAACTCCTCCCTGGAGATGTTGATATTTTGGTCAGGGGCAGGGCCTGGGATCTGATAATTTCTTTCTTTCTTTTTTTTTTTTTTTTAGAGAGAATTTTAATATTTATTTTTTAGTTCTTGGCAGACACAACATCTTTGTTTGTATGTGGTGCTGAGGATTGAACCTGGGCCGCACGCATGCCAGGCGAGCGCACTACCGCTTGAGCCACATCCCCAGCCCCAAGGATCTGATAATTTTAACAAGTGCACCATATCATTCTTAGGAACCTGAGAGTTTGAGAAATTCCACCTACCATTTCCAGCTTGCAGGAGGCTGCCTGCCTGGCTCACCCAATTCCCATCACCAGTGAGAGGAGGCTTCCAGATTCATCAGTCAGGCTGGTCTATTTTAAGCAACCACCTAAGGTGCAAGGTACCTGCTGTGTGGGGTTGGGTTTTACTTCCTTGCCCTGGGGATCCTCCCACCACAGGTTACAGCATCATCCCAAAAGTCCCTTGGGCTGTCACCAGTTTCCACAGACACATACTCCCAGTCCCAGCTTCCAGGAGAACACTGAGCTCTCCAAACATTTTTGCCATTTTGCCACTGAGCCCTCTCATCCTTGCCCTCTGACCATCACTTGCCTCAGCTGTCCAACCAGACAGAGAGCAACTGAGAAACAAATGGGAACATGAGGCTCCCAGGGAGGATCCAGAATTTGCTATACATGTATAAGTCCAACCCATCAGGGGAACAGAAAGCTGATCCCCTGGCCAGCTGGTAGCTCTGACTTAAGGAAATAAACCAAGTTTCCACACCTAGCCAGATCATGAAGGAAAGTCCCCCAGGGACCTGGCTTTGTCTACTGAGGACACTGCCAACACAGAAACACTGTGGTTTTCTGCCAGGGAGCAGCTAGATCCTGCAGGTTTCATACCTCCCAGAACTGCCAGGGCCTTCCCTGCCGGCACACCTTCCAGATGGGAGCCACACACCCCTGCAACAAGACCCGGACAGAGACTCATTTTGCGGGGAGTAGAATGGGTGTGACCTAGATAAGGGGTCGGAGCTGAGATCCCTGAGCCACTGGGGCAAATACTTCTCGTGGTGCCTGTTTCCCCCTTAAAAGTGGGTTAATGACTCCTTATGCCCCTCCAAGTAAACCAGCTGTAGAATATAATTAAGCTGATTTCTGCTAATGACAGGGGCCTAATCTAGTACCTCCCTTTGATTTTTATTTCTCCACCCACCACCCATCCACCTGCCCAAGGCCATGCAGTCCCACTTCTCCCTCAGGTCTGGTGGGAGCAGCTGGAGTACAAACACTGAAACAAAACAAAAACTTTTACTGCACAAGTTTACGGTGTGTGGGCCGATTTAAAGACCTGGCAGATCTTCCTGAAGCCCAGGCAGGGGGATGGGGGGTTGTGTCAAGGTCTGCCCGACCAGCCAGCCTGACCCGAGCCAGGAGAGCCTCCTCTCTTGCCCCCTTCCCCTCCATCCCTTCCACCCCGAGTCTTGCCCAGAGTTAGCACTTGATTGTTTTGCAGTGCTGGGGATGGAGCCCAGGGCATGTAAATCTATTGATTGATGACTGGTTGGTAGATGGATTGAAGGACTTCTCCCACCATGTTTAGATCTAGGTAGTCTCCCAGGGCAGGCTGGAGTTATCCTGGAGGTTCCAGGCACCAGGACAGTTTCCAAGACTGTGTCCCAGAGTACTCTCCTTTATCCTGGAAAAAGGGCGAATGTTCTATCCCCACTGAGGAGCTCCGCTGACAGCCCCCCCCACCAAGGGCTCTCTGGTGTCAGAAGTGGCTGGGCCACCATTCCACTCTGGTCTCTGCCTGGTCTCTTCCTCTCCTGTCCCTGCCTCCGCAATACACACACATATACACACCACCACCAGGACACATCCTCTTTTGGAAATTCCAACCAAAGAATTCTATCTCAGGCTCTCAGAAGAGCCTATACCAAGTTCGCACCAGTCTCCTTATTTGCAGAAGCCCTTCCCAGCCCAGCCACCTTCCTCCTGCACAGCTTCAGCCAGACACCAGATCCTCTGGACACTAAACAAGAGGAGTGAGGGTGTGGCCAGTAGCATGTTACTTCCTTTCTTTTCACTGAACCCACAATCTGATTCCATGGCTCAGTGCATTCTTCACTGTTGAAACTTTTATCAAGATAATCGTAGATTCCCTTGAAGTTGTAAGAAATAATACGAGAGCTCCTCTGTACATTCTACCCGGTTTTCCCCAATGGTAACACCTCATAAAACCTGGATGATATTCAGGCAGCTTGTCTTACTTATATTGGCACTTATGTGTGTAATGAGTTCCACAGAATTTAATCACTTGTACAAGCTCCTATAGCCACTATCACAGTCAAATTTGTGAGCAGGTCCAGCACCAGGTTCCCCCTGTTGCCTTTTGCAACTCTATTCACCTCCCTCCCATCTCCCATCCCCCTCAGACCCCCAAACCACTAATCCATCCTCTCACTCATTTAAAAAATTTCATGTAAATAAATCAGCATATAGGATTTAAGGACTATTGCCTTTTTTCACTGTAAAAAGTTCCCTGGTGACTCATTTAAGCTATGACATCTATCAGTAGATTAGACAATGTTCTTTTTCATGGTTGAGGAGTATTCTGTGACGTACAGGTACTCAATTTGTTTCTGCTTTGGGAGACCCAGGGATCTGCAGAAGTTAGTGGAAAAGTCCTAATGTACGTGTAGCCTCTGAGAATTGACCGGATTCTGAAATACCTATGGCTTCCAGTCCCCTAACTGAGCTATATAAGATGTTGGAGTGAAATGATGGAATAGGCAAATAAGAAAACCCCTGACCCCAGGAGAGAACAGGGGAGACCCTTGGGTCCATAATTGAAAAGCAGAATTTCTGGTGGTAAAATTTCTGGAAGTAAAAAAAGAGGAGCAAGGAGAAAACTTCAAGGCTCTTGGAACCCAATGCTTAGAGCAGGACAGATTTTAGAGAGCAGCTCACTTCTCATCTTCCTGGGGCCATCCTTCATAGGGGAAACAGTAGTTTCACTGAGCATCAATACTAGCAAGTTCCGCTTCCCCAGAGTGTGGCATTGCAATGACCGCGGGACTAGTCAGCATTGCAACAGAACCTGTCTAATTTCTCCATCTCAGGGCAGCAGCAGAAATACTCCACATTAGTGCTAAAGCTCTCTCTTGATCTGGTTAACCATGATCAGTTCCTCTGATTGTGTATACAAAATGTTTTCTAAACTTTTGGCTATCTGGTTTAACCTCACTGTTAGTCATATTTCCATGAACACAACTACCTTAGTCCCTGGAATTCAACAGCATAACTCCACGAAGTCTGACCCACATGACTTCCAAAGTATCTGTTCATCAATAATCCACCTCATCCAGACAAGTAGCACGTGCAGCAATAAAATGAAAATAAGAACAAATGATATATCCACTTGATAAAAGCTTATGCAGCAATCAAAGATGGTTTTCTTTTTTCTTTTCTTTTTTTTTTTTTTTTTTTTAGCTGCAGTTATGTGGTGCTGAGGATCAAAACCAGGGCCCCGTACTTGCTAGGCAAGCATGCTACCGCTGAGCCACAACCCCAGCCCTCAAAGATGGTTTTCAAAAAGTAGGTAGTTAACATGAAAGTACTAATTGGCTGAAAAAAATCCAAAAATTCAAAAAGTACAGTTGTCCATCATATCCACCAGAAGACTATTTCCAGGACCCCATAAGATGCCAAAATCTACAGATGCTCAAGTCCCTTATATAAAATGATATAGTACTGGGCTGGGGATGTGGCTCAAGTGGTAGCGCGCTCGCCTGGTATGCGTGCGGCCCGGGTTCGATTCTCAGCACCACATACCAACAAAGATGTTGTGTCCGCCGAGAACTAAAAAATAAATATTAAAAAATTCTCTCTCTCTCTCTCCCTCCCTCCTCTCTCACTCTCTCTTTAAAAAAAAAAAATGATATAGTACTGCATATAACCTATACACATTCTCCCTTACACTATAAATCATCTCAGAATACTAATAATGTAAATACTATGTAAATAGTTGGTATACTGCATTGCTCAGGAAATAAATACAGGAAAAAAATCTGTATGTGTTCAATATAAACACATCTCTTTTCCAAACATTTCCAATAAGTGGTTGGTTGAACTCATAAATGCAGTATGCAGATATTGAGCGCCAACTTTATATGGCTACTTCCCACCATTCAGTTTATGGGGTATCTCTTCTTAGATGAGGAAGGGGAAGAGAAAGACTTGTGTCTTTGCTCAATAATCCCAGCATGGATTAAGATATATTTTTTTTAATATTTATGTTTTAGTTGTAGATGGACACAATACCTCTATTTTGTTTATTTATTTTTATGTGATGCTGAGGATCGAACCCAGGACCTTGCATGTGTGGCAAGCGCTCTTCCACTGAGTCACAACCCCAGCCCAGATTAAGATATTTAATATATGATTGATGAATCAATTAGTCAGAATCATGTCTTACCTACAGAATGGTATTATACTATGATTTCATTTGGAAAAGAATATATGTATGTATATATATATATTAATGTCTTCATTGACATTAGTATAGGCATAGAAGACTTGTGGGAAAGTATCAGTGAAACTATTTGCATGAGTCAGCTTTCTGTTACTGTAACACAATACCTAAGATAATCAACTTATAAAAAGGAAAAGTTTATTTTGGCTCACAGTTTTGTAGGCTGCAGTGCATGACCAATCAGCATGCTTGCTTTGGGCCTATGTTGGCACATCATAATGGATATGAGTGACAGAGCAAAGCCATTCACCTCATGGTGGGGACATGAAAAAGCAAGAAAGACTGGGGTCCCAAAATCCCCTTTAAGGGCATGTCCCCAGTGACCCAAAAACCTCCCACTAGGCTGCACCTCTTTTAAGTTTCCACCATCTCCAATGGGCCTTTGGGACACTTAAGATCCAAACTACAGCTCTGTTTACAAGGATTAAAATCTAGAAAGGATTCGGAAGAATTTTGCTTTCTAACTATACAGTTCTACATTGCTTGATTAAAAAAAAAAACTTAATTTTTCTAATGAAAAATAAACAAACATTTTTTAGGAAACAGGTACAGACAACAGAAAACTGTCACAATGCCTATGCATGGGCACTGTCCTCCATTTTTAAAATTCTTACTACTTGCCTTCATTGGCCAGATATTCTTGGATTATATATGTGTGAATTCAGTAAATTATAGTATATTAGCCTTTTAATAATATTACAGGTATGACCAAATAAAACTGTAGGGGAAAAAAACTTAGTTTAGATTTTGGGCAGCCACATTACAAGCGTGGCCTTTCCTGTGATTACTGTCAACTCTAAATTCTGGATCTCATGTGCTGGAGTCAACCATTTCCTCAAGGGTGACCACAGGAGGGAGGTGTTTCTGTTCCTGGCACTGAAGGTGGTGTGGTATGTGCAGCTCTTACTCCTAACCCAGAAGGACATGTTCTGCTCCTGGCAGCCTCTCATTCCGACTGTCCAGCTCTTTTCTGACTCATAAGTAAATCATCCAGGTATCGACCTTTCCCTCCCAGCTGGGTGTCATCCATAACAGCTAATAGGCAAGAGCCCCAAGACTTCATCTGAGTTGTCACTGAAAAGGAAATGGCCCAGAACCCAGGTGGGAGACCACACCCAGAGGGACCTTCTTAAATGCAACTGCACAATCAGACATAATACTACCAGATCTCAGGATTCCCCAGTCCTCCAGCATGTCTAATAGAAGACTGACAGAACATCCCCAGAACACAGAGGGTATGTGCATAACTACAACACACTAGCCAAAGCACACACACCTATGTAGAACAAGGAACAAGAGATGGGAACCTGATGACATGTTGGCTTAGGTAGGTGAATTATTTTTTCAGTTTAAATTTTTAATGATATTTAATCATGTGCGTGATAGACAAAGCTACGTGTTATTTAAAGCATTGTTGGAATCATACCTCCAGCTTAGTGAGCTCCTGGTCTACCGGCTAAGTAACCTCATCAAAAGGGAAACCAGACAAGTTTGAAGTGAGAAGATGTGGTGCACTTGTGTTGGCGCCTGGTGATCACCACTTCTTTTTTTATGTGCTCACAACTCGCTAATGATGTGTTCTGGGGCTTTGCTAGGGATGTGCGTCAATCACCAACATCTTTGGGATACAATTTTATGATAGCATTTGTGGTTAAGATCATAGGCTTTGAAGTCGCACAGATCAGGTTTAAATTCTTGCTCTAATTCTTACTGTCTTTGGGACACTTACACAAGCCCTTTGATTCTCAGTATTCTCATCTGTGAACTAGGCATTTTCCTTCTTATAGCTGCTACAAGGAGCAAGTGAGAACTGAAGTGCACATATTTAGTGAAGGGTAGAAATGACTGTCATATTTTTCTTCACCTTCCTCCCACCACCATCATCATTACCACCAACAGCATTTCAGAATTATCCATGTGGGCCAAAAGAGATGAAGGATCCAAGCTTTACAACAGTTAGTCAACTATCATAAGGATTCTGGGGAAAACCCAATATAGCACTAAGCCCAGACAAAATGGGCAAATACGGAAAGAATGAGCACCCAAGACAGAATTTTTAGTTGGGCCCTGCTTCTAGAAAAGTTCTTAATATAAAAAAGCTTGCAATAAAGAATTACTATCCACAGACTCTAAGCCAATAGCAAACACTCTTTTCACCACTGCCAACTAATGTGGAAACTCTCTTGAAAAGCCAAGAAGTTTTTATTCTCATTTCCACACTATCAAATAGCTTTCATAACTTAGCCCCAGGCATCTCAGGAACATCCTCAAAAGAGAAATCTAGTTTCTTAACCATATCAAATGAACTCTTATCCTTAGTAATCCATCCCTTCTTGTGCCTATTGGGCTGACAGACATGTTTTGTATGTTAAAGTCCAAGTACAATAGAGCAGAGGCAGACAAGCTGGGTCCCAATCTAGACCCCACTTCTGTTTTGCTCTGTGACCTTGTGCAAGTTAATTAGACTCCATTTCCCTCACCTGTAAAAAGATGATGATAATAATAATAATAATAATAATAATAATAATGGCAGTCAACATGCCATATCCCCTGGTACTCATTAGAGCATTCAACCAATTGAGAACCAAAAATATTTTTAAAATTGCATCAGAAATGAACAGGTGCAGATTTTTCTTATCATTACTCCCTAAACAATATAGTGCAACAACTATTTACATTGCATCTAGGATTATAAATGACCGAAAGATGATTTAAAGCATACTGGAGGATGTGCACAGAATTTTTGCACATAGAATCATGTGTGATTAACATTTCAGTCAACAACAAACCACAGATTCAACTGTATACGCCATATAGCCTAGGTATGTGGTAGGTTACACTATGGGGGTTTGTGTATGAACACTCTATGGTGTTTGCACACATCAATCACCTACCCACAAAGTTCTCAGAACATATCCCTCATAAGCAATGCATGACTGTCTATGTTACATTATCTAATGGCACCTCAGATTTTGGTGTCCACCAGGGATTCTGGCACCAATCCCCCTCAGATAGTGAGAGACAATAGTACAACTTCTAAGGGGCGTAGCTAACACATTCATGCTCATAAATGCTAGTGTCATTACAAGTACTCCAGATGCTCCAGTAGCCATGTGCACAGTATCAGGAAAAATATCTCATCTTTGGAACGTAGGATACCGGGGACGGTGTCACATTCTCCCTCCCCTTCTAAGAACAGACTTCCTGTCTTGGGAGAGAACCACGCCAACAGAGAGAAGCCAGGGGAACTCCAGGACCACAGCATTCTGAGGGACAGAGGCCACTGGCCACAGAGGCTGGGGGTGAGGGAGCCTCAGCTGGTTCTCCTTCTACAGCCTGTGATGACAAGACACCCAAGCCGCTGCTTTGGCTCTGAGCAGAACCACCATTTGATGAGGTCCACTGGTAGCAAACAACTTGGGTATCTTACCCAAAGAAGCTTGCTATCAAACTAGGATGGTCTCTTATGCTTCAGTTTTCCAGACTCTTAAATGAGGACTATGAATTTCCAGATATTCCCAGGACCACGGTGGAGGGAAGCACTCTGGAAAGGACAGGTTTCCCCTCCAAGGCTAGGATCTATGAATCCCTCCCGCCAAGCACTTCCAGATTCCCTCTGCTCACTGCCTCCACTACAGTTCCCTTCACTCTCCGCCCCACCCCAGCCTCAGCAACTTGGCAAGGCCCTCAGCAACTTAGCAAGACCCTGTCTCAAATTTTTTAAAAATAAAATTAAAAGGCTGGGATGTGGGTCAGTGGTTCAGCATCCCTGGGTTCAAACACCAGTATCAAAAAAAAAAAAAAAAAAAACTCTGGGATTCTCAGCCTCCTGACTTGCATTCCACTATTATATCAACTTCCTATTCATCCCACAGCTTTCCAACTCCAAAACTCAAACTATATGATTTGAATACTGTGCAAAAACTTACACACGACTTTCATGTAAAGTATCCCTTTGAATACTTGCAACCTGCACATATGCATCATTCCATTTTATAGCCACAAGAAACCGAGACTTAGAGAAATTAAGTAACATTTCTGAGATCATATGGCTAGGCAGGGCCCCGGCTCCATGTAGCACTCTACTGCCACCAGATCACAAACACTTCCAGCTTGGGTTACACAGATGCTCTCTTGATGCTCCTAAGGGCTTGTCCAGAATCTAGTACTCATGACACTGAATATAATTCCATTATCCCATACCACACAAGGGGGCCCTGAAGGCAGGCACTGTGTGACTGGCAGGGACTGTGTCACTTCTATTTCCCAGTGCATGCTCAGATAGTGGGTACTTACCTAATAAATAAGTGTCTCTTATGTCAATGAAAGACTTAATGGATGGGTGAATGTTTGAGCAATTGATAAACAGATGACCCTAAAAAGCCAGGGCTGTACAGATTAGCCCCCCACCCCAAGCACCTGATTTTGACCTCACAGAATCCGATTCCCCAAAGCCAGTCTTCCATATGGCTAGGGAACACTGAATCTTGCTTATGAAAATTAAGACCTGATTGTATATGAATATGTCAAAACAGCTTTATAGTCACCACCAAATATTCAACAGGGACCTAGCAACTCAGTGAGGCGGCTTCTCAGTTCTCCTTAATATTATCTTAACAACTGGCACCTGCACACCTGCTCCCACACAGGCAGGGCTCACACAATCCCCAGACACAGTACAGGCAACAGGGCCTTAGAGCCACAGAGAATATTACAGTGCTGCACAGCAGGGCCACTTCCCACTTCATTGGAGCAGCGGGGGTGGGGCAGGGGCCTTAGGTCATCAGCCTTGGGAAGAAGGCAGCCAGATCCAACTATACTACCAATCAGGATCCAGAAATGGAAGTAGCTCAGGAATGTGAAACCCAAAAGCAACAGTGCTCCTGGGACCCAGCATGACCTGAAGACACAAAGAACAAACCCAGGGGAGAGCAGCCCTACTTCCTGGTCAGATAATGTGCCAAGGCAGACCCCCAGCCACAAACAATTCCAGGTGATCCCAGGGAGTGAGATTTCGGGTGAGGCTTGGGGTGGGAAGAATATATGAAAACTTTCAGAAGAAATGAAAACAAGCTTTGGCTACTTCCTTCCAGAAACACTGCCCCCATCTAACCTTCTGCACATGTCTCTTAGCATTGCTCCCCCAGACTGTAAGTTCCTTCCACGAACAACCACTCAGTATTGGTCTTTGAGAGTCAGCCCCTCAGCAGTACTTGGCCTAGAACTACTTACAGAGTTGGTTCAGTGGAGCTCTGCAAAAGGAAGACAAAGAGTGAGTCACAGGAAGGAAGGAGCAACCCAATGGCATGGAGAATGGATAAGCCTCACAGGAGAAAATGAGCAGGAACTAAAGGAAAAGAGAATGAGGTGACCAGACAAACCCAGCAACCCAGGGAAGAGTGGGAAGTTAGACCCAGTCTGGTCCCTATCAGGGGAAGATGCTGTGCCCTCCAGGAAATGGCCCAGGGAGTGGACTCAGACTCCAGGAAGATCTACTTTCCCAGTGTCAGCAGGAAAGTCCCAGAAAGGGAAGACAGAAAGGGCTAACATGGAAGGAGGGGAAAAAACAGCCCTGAAATAATAAACACCAAGTAGAAATAGTAGGCTCTCTGCTGAGGCAGGAGTCTAGAGCCGCAAGTAGGTAATTATTAAGGATTCACAAACACCCCAATTACAGAAAGGAAGAGAAGGCAGGAACAGGTCAATCTGCTCCACAGCAGGGCAGAGGCACAACCAGAAGCTCCAGTCCTTGGGGGCGAAAAGTGGAGAGAACAACATTGCCCAGCCTCAGTTGGTATGTGTGGTGGGGGCACCCACAACAGCCCAGGAGTCTTGTGTTCTGCAAGCTCCCTAAGTCAGGATGCTGCTTGAAGAAAAGGAATCAATTTGAGATGGCTCCAAAATCTGGCCTCAGTGGTAGGGTGCTCGCCTGGCACGCCTCAGGTGCTGGGTTCGATCCTCAGCACCACATAAAAATTTTTTAAAAGACATGTGTCCACCTACAGCTGAAAAAAAAATACATATTAAAAAAAAAAAAAAATCTGGCCTGACATGGAAGCCAGGAACAATGGGGCTGGGGACAAAGGAATAAATCTCTCTCACCAAACAAACCTACCTCTCAGTACCCATTCAGTGCCTTCCAAGAAATGTGAGGTCCTGCTGGGGTCCTCTCTTCGGAGAGGGAGTGCTGGCTGCTAGTCCTGCCTAGACACTGCGACCTAGGTGTGTCCTTCAATAAAGTGACTAACACCCCCTTCCCGGACTCTGTACATTAAATGTAATGTTTTTGAGATCTTTCAAAAGATCTCGCTTCTGTTCTTCCTGTCAAAGAAAAGCTTCCTGATCCAGTATCTTCCAAAATATTCAAGCACGCGCTCCCACATCCCTACCCAGTCACCTTCCCAAAGGGCTCCATTCCTTTTTGGAGAAGCCCAGGCAAAACTAACAGTGGAGACCCGCGCTCCACCCTCTATACCATGGAAAGCTCTAGGTCTCCCAATTACTCTCAGCAGAGGTCCCAAAGAGCTTTTGATCAAGGGAGGAAAAAAAAATCCTGCAAAGGCCAAGGATAGTCAAATTTCCTTCGCCCAAATCATTTAACTCCCTGCGTCCGCGCCCTGGCTCCCCACAGATGTATATTAATAATCCAAAGGTAATGGAGGGACGATACGGAGCCCCTCTTTTCAAGTCAGGGAAAGGACCGAGAGGGAAGTAAGACCGAGGGGGCGATTCAGTGCTTCCAGGCCCCTGGGGCTTCCCACCTCCACGGTGGCCAGCGCACCGCAGCTCTGGTACCAAAGGTCCGGTCAGCCCCGCCCGGCCGCCGGCGGACAGGTACCCGCCGAACAGGAAATTCCACCTGTGCGCCCAGCGACCGGGCCACCAACGGGCAATGGAGTGGAGCTTGGCCGAGACTAAGCGCCGTGCGCAGGACACTGGGGCTCGTGGGGCCGAATCCTCAGCGCCCAGCCCACCCAGGACCCCGGTCCTCGCCCACCTCCTGCCGCGAGTTGTACTTGAATCCCAGGCCGAAGTCCTTTGGATCCCCTCCGGCCTTGTGGGTTCGATCGCTCTTCATGGTCTCGGTGGCGGGTCTTGGGTCTCAGAGACGTGATCCCTGCAGGCAGCCGACTCCCATGGCCCGCGGGCCGCGGGGGAGACGGGGAGCTCAGGGCGCAGGGAAGGCCAAGTTCCGGGGCAGGCCCAGCGCGCCCGGCCGGCGGCGGCGGCTCTCTCGCTCTCATTCTTCCTGGCCCGCGCAGGTAGTTTCAGGGTGTGGCTTTCAGGGTCTGTCCCGCCCCGCCAGCCCGCGCACCTGTCTCCGGCCCGCCGCCGCGTCTTCGGGCTCCGCCTGTGGTCACGCCTTCCGAGGAAAGCTCCTCCCCTCGTGTAAAGGCGGAGAGGCGTTAAGGGTTAACCCGCCTCCAGTTAAGGGAGAGGGGATGTCCAGACTAGATCAGAGATCAGTAAGGACCTAACAACTACCAAGTGCATTTTCTATGGAACGGAGAGCTTCTTTAGCTAGGTTGGTTTTTGTTTGTTTGTTTGATTGGATGGTTGGTTGGTTGGTTGGTTTTGGTTTTGGTTTGGTTTGGGTTTTTTTCCTCTTTATTTTCTTTTTATGTAATTATTTAATTTTTTTATTTTTGGTACTGGGCGCTCTAGCACTGTGCTACATCCCCAGCACTTTTTAATTTTTTTTTTTTATTTTGAGGCACAGTCTTACTAAGTTGCTGAGACTGATCTCCAAGTTGTGGTCCTCCTGCCTCTGCCTTCCAAGTGGCTGGAATTACAAGTGTGCATCACTGTGCTGGGTGCACACCATCTGGCTCTTTGATGCCAACCATCGTTTCACTACTGCCATCATGCAACTTCAGTCTCCATGGGCTCTTTCACCTTAGTTGCTGTGACCTGCCAGCCATTAATTCAGAAAGCTGTCAAGGGCAATGAGGGATGGAGAAAAGACACACACACAAAGAGGAAAAGTTAGGGCCCAGTGGTTCTTCATCCCCTGATGAGGATGAAAGACCCAAGCTGGCTCGGCAGGTTTATTATATAGATTTTAAAATCAAAAGGATTTTTTGTGAGAAACTTTCTTCAAAGCATGCAGGATGGAGGACGAATTCTGAGCAGCCCAATTATAATCATCAACTTGTGCTCATAATTATTTACCCCTGGCAGCTGGTGTCTGAACTCAGGGTCAAGAATGATAGTCTTGTGGCCCACACAGAACCTCCTTTGAACAGGGTGTCACCACAGCAACCGGGCAGTCTCAACTCCTGCCTTTGCACAAGGAGTTTCCAGCGCAGGTGCACTCCTGTCGCCAGACAGAGAATGTGATTCAAACCACCAATCCCGACTCTTAGTCACCTTGCTACAACACGGTGTCTCAGTTATGTCTTCAAAACCAAAAATCATAGCCACTGTGTGACCCAGCCTCCCTCCCATGCCACTAACTTTCTTCTTCCTGGTGGTCAGTAGCAACCTCTTTTTTGAGGTTGGGAGGCTCTTGCCAGGATCTGTGCCCATCTCCTTCTGTACATGTTATTCATTTGCTGCATTGGATACGGACTAATCCCTTCTTCAAATGTTTGCCTTTCCTGGATTCTTGTCTTACCTTTTAGCCCCTAGATGTCAGGGTTTCCAAAATTCTCTCTTCAGCCTCCTCCTTTTTTTTCTCTCTCTCTTGGCAATTCATCTAATATCCTGGCTTCAGAGAGGGAAACCTGCCTTCCTAGAAGAGACATCACCAAAGAGTTGTCACTTTGCCTTAGCAATCACCAGGGAATTTCTCCACTAGTGTTCTACATGAGTAATAGAGTTGACCGCTGTTACACAGTCAATCAATATTATTGAGCACATACACTGTCCTAGGTACTGAACAATAAGAGTGAACAAAATAAAGTCCCCTGCTTTGAAATCAACAAGCTCAAAATGGACTTCCCCAAATTGCCCATCTTCCACTGTTTTCTCTAATACAATCATTCTTCCTGGGCTCAAAACTCAAAAATTTCTTTGACTCTCCACTTACCTTACATCTCATATCCAGTTAGTTCTAAATCTGGCCAAGGCTTTCTTTAATATGTATATATACATAGTCCTCCTTCTGTCTCCATTTGACGAATCTATTCAAGCCCTCACCACTCTTTGCCTGGTTTCCTGTAAGAGGCAAAGAGATTTTTCTTCCTCCAGTGTGCCACCATGGGATCTCTCCTACACAAAGCAGTCAGGCTAACTTTCTAAAACCACAGCTTCTTTAAAACCTGGGGTGTCTTTTGGGCCAAGGCCAATCTCTTAGCCTAGCTTCCATGCTCTGATACATTCTCCTTTGTAACCATGCCTGCCAGCATTGCTATTTGGACCTAATTATAGTTTGAATACGAGACATCCCCAAACACCTCCTGTGTTCATTCAGAAATATTTGGAGGTGGATTGATTAGATTATGGGAGCTGTAACCTAATCAGTCCATCCTAGTTTGAATGGACTGACTGGGTGGTAACGGTAGACAGGTGGGGTGTGGTTGGAGGAGGTGGCCACTGGCAGGGGGAAATGTTCACTGTCCCTGTATCTCCTTCCACTTCCTCTCTCTGCCTTCTGACAGCCATGAATGGAGCAGCACTCTTCCTCCATGCCCTCCCACCATGATGTTCTGCCTCACCTTGGATCCAGAGCAATGAAATCAGCTGAATATGGAACCATAAGCCAAAACAAAGTTCCCCTCGTCTAAGTTGTCCTTGTCTAGTATTTTGGTCATGGTGAAGGAAAGCTCACTACACAGGACCATTTCTTTTCAGCCACATTTTCTGACCTTTGCACCTTTCCCAAAGCTTCTCATCCAGTAGAAAGCCCCTCTTTACTCCTCTATATCTTGAGTCCAAAGTCACCAATGGGAGTTACTAGCACTGTTCACTAAGTGTTTTTACCCCTCTGCCTTCTGAGCAGAGGCCAGAGCTATACTCCCTCCCTCCCTTTTGATGGTAAGTTTGGCCATATGGATAGCTGTAGCAAAAAAAAAAAAAAAAAGTAAATTAAAAGAGACGGTACCCATCACTTTCACATAGGAACACAGGAGACGGTACGCAGCCCCTAGGCTCTTTTCTGAGACAAAATCTCTGTCATCACCTTAAGGCAATGATAAATGTTCAAGAAGGTAGATATGTTTAACGTGATTTAAGCATTACACAATATATACATGTATCAGTTGGGGGCTAGGGTTGTGGCTCAGTGGAAGAGCACTTGCATGGTATGTGCAAGGCACTGGGTTTGATTCTTAGCACCATAAATAAATAAATAAATAAAAATAAAGGTTCATCCACGACTAAAAAAATTAATTAAAAAAACACCATGTGGTTCCCCATAAATATGTATGATCTTTATGTTTTATGTATTTTAAAAATAAATTTTGAAGTAATTTAAATGAAATATAATTTTAAAATAAAATTACATTTAAAAAACAATACCACCTTTATCAGCCTGTGATCCCAAGTGGTCACAATGTACAGAGATCCTGCCAGGTATACTGGCTATGTGGCATGAGTGATAGTGGCTTTCGGACATTAAACCTGGAGAGTTGATGGTTGTTTGTTATAGCTACAAACATAGCCTATCCTGAGTGATTTACAAACCTCCACCAAGAGATTTCTTTCTTCCTTCTAAACCAGGACTAGGTGTGTTTCTACCTCTATTATGGCATTATCACCTCTTCATTACATTTCTGTTTCTTATTGACCTTTAAGTCCTCAGAGTCTAGCACAATAAATTGTGTCCATTGAATAAATAGGAAAATATATCTGTAAACTTCCATCATATAAAACTCTCCAGAGTCAAATAGAAGATATCAAAAAATAGTTTCCTACTTTGGATTACCAAAGGTACAACACTGACAATTAGTGCATGACTGGAAGAAAGCCATAGATGGAATGGCGCTCATGGCTCTCAGACCTGCTATTCTGCTTTAAAGAGAGTGATTCATATTGTATCCCAGGGTTTCTGGAGCTTCGTGTTTATCTAGAGCTAAACAAATGTCTGGCGCATAGAAGGCATTCATGCATTCATTTGAAAGCAATGCACCTGTGATGTGTTTGCTGCAAATGTAGATGAAGAGAGAGGAGCCCAGAAGACCCTTCCCTAGAATCGTTATGTCATGGCAATTTATGTTATTACATTAAACCCACTTTTTAAAAATTCTCATTATCTTATCTCAGTGCTTTTGTTCCTAAATTTTCCATGAAGGAGCCTAAGAACAGAAAGCCCAAACAATGTGGCCAAGGGGCCTTGGGTTTAATCCCCAGCATTGCCACAAGAAAAAAAAAAAAAAAAGTTCTCACACTCACAGGAATAAATCCAACTCAAATCCAGATTCCCATCATTCTTCTGCTATACAAAGGTGACTCATGACCAAATTAACCAATCTTTGCCACCATGCCTTCTTCACCTATACCACCACCATGCTCCCTTCCAAACTGCCATCTCACCTCCCTGAATTTCCCAGAGTTCTTTGTCTGCTGGGAAAGCCACATCTGTGTCCAGAGGACCCCGGGAGCCTTTCCAACTAGCCCCCATGTCGTTGGAGTCAGAATCATTTAAAGGGTGGGTGTACAGGTGTGGACCTGCCTGTAGGCTGAAAAACCAGGTTTATGCTGGTGGTAAGGGAGAGGGTAAGGATGCATCACATAGACCTCGACTAACAAGTGAGACCAACACAGTGAGACCAGTGGGCCAACACAGCCAGAGAAAATTGTGCCAGGCCAGCAGGCAACTCACATTACTTCTAGGAGGAGGAAAGTTTGCAAATAGCAAGAGCTGTGGGAGAGGTTTAGAATGAACAGAATAAAGTGGAATGAACCAGTCAAGGAACCTCCATCCATGAATGTCTTATATCTCCTGGAAAAGCAAGTTTTATCTAATCAACACCTAGTACTGCCTTTGCCTTTGTGCTCAAGAGGTCCAGTATCTCTCTATGGAAGGTGCTTTTTGGTAAATGCACTATAGTTGTTTAGTATCTTCATGGTTTGATATCTAAGAATCCTTTGTCAATTCCAAAATTATAAAGATTTGCCCCTGGTTTTTAATTTTTTATTATTTTATTAATTGATTTATTGATTGCAGTACTAGGGAATGAAGCCAGGCCCTAACACATGTTGGGCAAATGCTCTACCATGGAGCTGTATCCCAAGTCATTTTTTATTTTGAGACAGGGTCTCACTAAGTTGCCCAGGCTGGCCTTGAATTTGTGATTCTTCTGACTTAGCCTCCAGAGTTGCTGGAATTACAGGCCACCTTGCTCAGCCTTTGCCCCCTTCTCTTGGTGAGAATCCAGTTCAGCTAAAACATAATATTGTCATGCATGGGGGCATACATCTGTAATCCCACCAACTTGGGAGGCTGAGGCAGGATGATCACAAGTTCAAGGCCATCCTCAGCAATTTAGCAAAACCCTGTCTCAAAAAAAAAAAAAAAAAAAAAAGCTAAAAAGGGCTAGTTATGTGGCTCAGTGGTAAAGCACCCCTGGGTTCAATCCCTAGTACCTAAATAAATAAATAAATAAAACATCATATCTGTGATCATATTCCTAGTCATAATCAATCTCTTCTTTCCAAAATTGCTACATATCTTATAAAATAGTGGATTTTTATTTTTCTGCTACACATAAGGGCTTTCAAAATGTCGTTGCACAATAAGTGACAATAATTCATGAAGCTGAGTATGGGAATGTTAAGCCCCTGCGCAGGCTGTGTGCTGTTGGGTTTCTTCACTAATAATATAGAAACAAAAGCATATTGTAATTTTATGAGAATCGAACTAAATGAGTTTCACATATTAACAAATGGCTACACTGCTTTCTCTGTCATGTGCACAGGTACGCTCGGTAAGTTGACATATCACAAGGATGCTAGGGAATGATCTTGGTGGACCTCTCTCTCTCTATTCTCTGGATTTGCTAGTAGAGGCATTGCATGTGCATTGCTTTCAGATGATTGCATGAGCGCCTTCTATGTGCCTGACATTTCTTTAGCCCTAGATAAAACTAAGCTCTAGGAACCTGGGACACAATATGAGTCACTCCTTTTAGAACAGAATAGCAGCTTTGAGATCCTGAAGTGTCATCTCCTTTATATTATTTTGGATTTGGTCATCTCAATAAATGGGCTTCATCACCCATTCAATTAACTAATTCTAGAACACATCACTGGCTCTTTTCCTTATTCCACCCAACCATAAACAACAAACACGCAAACAAATTACCAATCTATCAGTTCTAACTCCACATTATGTTTGAAATCTATCTACTTTTTCTCTTGCCTTACATTCCTCTATTCCAGAACACCATCATCTCCTCCCTGGACCACACATAGCCTCTGGAAGCTCTCATTCACCCAGTTTGCTCCACTCCAATTCATTTGTTTGTTTTGAGGTGCTGGGGATAAAAACCCAGGACCTCTTGGATGCTAGGCAAGCACTCTACCACTGAGCTACACTGCCAGCCCAACTGTAATCTGTTGGGATTACAGTGAATGACCAAGTGTGCCCCGTCACTCTGCTCGCAAAACCACAATTCCCAAAGGCAGGAATTCAAACCTGTTAGTTTCCCCAGAACTCACTTGATAAGTCTTCGCAAAATTATTAAAAACTCAAATGAATAAGTAAAATGTAAGTAAATACTTTCTATTGACAATTATTATTATTAAAAATGTAGCGCAAATATGAAGAAAGCATAAGATAACTATTGTATACAACCTACTGGATTATTATATGGCAATACTCTTCTTATGGCCAACTATAAGAGAAAATATAGGTTGAATTTCCTTTATAGGAAATATTTGAGATCAGAAGTAATTTGAATTTCAGATTTTCTCCTATTTTGGAATGTTTGCATATACATAATGAGAATATTGGAATGGGACTCAAGTCTAAACATCTAATTTATTTTTTGTTTCATGTATACATTATACACAGAGCCAAAGTTAATTTCATACACTATTTTTGTGTGCTTGCATTTTGACTGTGATCTATCACTGGTGTGGAATTTTCCACATGTGGCATCATGTTGGTACTCAAAATGTTTCATATTTTGGAATTTCAAATTAGGGATGTTCAAACTGTAGAACCTTGTCAACCCTCTCTCACCCTAAACCTCCCCATGACTGTCCCCAAAGCAATCATTACCCTCCCCAGTAAGAGAAACCACTATGGTAATTACTTATTTGTTTTTCTTTATACAGTGTTATCATCCAGGTCTGGCTCTCTGCCCACTAAAATTTACCTTTGACCCGTTTTGTTTTCCTGCAGTGCTGGGGATCAAGCACAGGGGCTCATACACATAAGGCAAGTATTCTACCACTGAATTACACTCCCAATCCTGGAATGATTTTTGTTTCTTTCATTCTATCTTAAATGGTTTTTAGTTCTCTTAATCATTTTGACCCTCCCTTTACGGTGTATTTTCTGAACACTCCAGATCATTTGTTCTACAGACTTTGCCATAGTCAGAATTTTGCTGATTGTATTCTCATGGAGGAGTCTATCCGTGGGCTCCCTGGCTCTTTGTTTTCCCTGAAAACTATTGTATCTGGAGTTTTCGTTGGATAAAAGTTTGCTTTCTTTTTGGAGAAAATTTACTTCAAAGTGGGTAATGTCTTCAACAGGAGACACATGTCTAACTATCCCTTAGTTTGTATTGCAAGCTGTCTGCCTGAATTCTAAATTCATTAGGAAATGGGAAGTTTAATGGTTTCTCATTTTCTGTTTATTTACTTGCTGGAATACTTCCAGAAAGTGAGATATCTTATTAACTATTTGGTCACACAATGTTAATATTAGTGAAGGAAAGGAAGGATAAATATCTGAATCTTTCCTTTCATTTAGCTAGTTTATAATAATTAATTCCCTAACATCTTCCAAAGGTATTGGTCAGCTTTCCATTACTGTAACAAGGTACCAGAGATAATCAATTTAAAAAGAAGAAAGATCTATTTTGACTCATAGTTTCAGGGATTTCAGTCCATGGTTAGTTGGTCATGTTGCTTTTGGGCTTGCAGAGAGAGAGCACATCATGAAGAGAAACACACAGTAACCCACGGTAGCGCAAAGCTACTCAACTCATGGTCATAAATGAAAGAGGAAGAGACAGGGATCCCACAATCCCCTTAAAAGGCATGCCTTCAATAACTGGAAGATCTCCCACTAGGCTGACCTCTTAGAGTTTCCACCATGTCCCAATAGCGCCCAGCTAGAGACCACGCCTTCAACATATGGGCCTTTGGGGTCACTTAAGATACCAGCAATAAGAACTCATAAATAAATTCAGCAAAGTAGCAGGACATAAAATTAACACCCCTAAATCAACTGTGCTCCTATACATCAGTAATGAATCAACTGAAAGAGAAATTAGGAAAACTATCCCATTCACAATAGCCTCAAAGAAAATAAAATATTTGGAAATCAATCTAACAAAAGAGGTAAAAGACCTCTACACAGAAAACTACAGAACACTAAACAAAGAAATTGAAGAAAACCTTAGAAGATGGAAAGATCTTCCATGTTCTTGGATAGGTAGAATTAATATTTTCAAAGTGGCCAAACTACCAAAAGAGCTATACAGATTTAATGCAATTCCTATTAAAATTCCAATGACATTCTTCATAGAAATAGAAAAAGCATTCATGAAACTCATTTGAAAAAATAAGAGGTCTAGAATAGCCAAAGCAATCCTCAGCAAGAAAAGTGAAGCAGGAGATATTACAGAACCAGATCTTAAATTATATTATAGAGCTACAGTAACAAAACAGCATGGTATGGGCACCAAAACAGACATGAAAATCAATGGTACAGAATAGAAAACACAGAGACAAACCACATACATATAATTATCTCAGACAAGACAAAGTTGTCATAAACATACATTAGAGAAAACAAATGATGATGGGAAAACTGGAAATCCATATGTAGCAAAATGAAATGAGACACCTATCTGTCACTCTGCACAAAATTCAACTCAAAATGGATCAAGGATCTAGACATTAGATTAGAGACCTGGCACTTACTAGAAGGAAAAAGCAGGCCCAAATATCCATAATGTTGGCTTAGGAACTAAATTCCTCAACAAGACTTCTTACACAGAAGTAAAATCAAGAATCAATAAATGGGATGGTATAAAACTAAAAAGCTTCTTCACAGCAAAGGAAATAATCAAGAACGTGAAGAGAGACCCTACAGAATGGGAGAAAATCTTTGCCACCTTTACCTCAGAGTATTAATCTCTAGGATACAAAGTACTCAAAAAACTTAACACCAAAAAACCAAATAACCCGTCAATAAATGGGCAAAGGAACTGAACAGACACTTCACAGAAGAAGAAATATGATCAGTCAACAAATGTGTGAAAAAACTGTTCAACCTCTTTAGCAATCAGAGAAATACAAATTGAAACTACACTGAGATTTCATATCACTCCAGTCAGAATGGCAATTATCAAGAATACAAGTAACAATAAATGTTGGTGAGAATGTGGGGCAAAGGTACACTCATACGTTGCTGGTGGGACTGCAAATTGGTGCAGCCACTAAGGAAAGCAGTATGAAATTTCCTCAGAAAACTTGAAATGGAACCACCATTTGACCCAGTTATCCCACTCCTCAGCATGTACCAAAGGACTTAAAATCAGTAAAATAGCCAGGTATGGTGGGACACCTATAATCCCAGTGGCTCAGGAGGCTGAGGCAGGAGGATTCAGAGTTCAAAGTCAGCCTCAGCAACTTAGGGAGGCACTTAGCAACTCAGCAAGACCCTGTCTTTATTTTTTTAAATATTTTTTATTTGTCAATAGACCTTTATTTTATTTATTCATATGCAGTGCTGAGAATTGAATCCAGTGCCTCACTTATGCTAGGCAAGCGCTTTGCCACTGAGCCACAACCCCAACCCCAATACCCTCTCTTTAAATAGAATATTTAAAAAGGGATGGGGATGTGGCTCAGTGGCTAAACACCCTGGGCTCAATTCCCGGTACAAAAAAAAAAAAAAAAATCAGCATACTATAGTGACACAGTCATATCAATTTTATAGCTGCTCAATTCACAATGGCTAAACTATGGAACCAACAACAGAGGAGCAATAAAAATAAAATTAAAAAAGAATGTGGTACATATAAACAATGGAATACTTCTCAGCCATAAAGAAGAATGAAATAATGGCATTTGCTGGTAAATGGATGGAACTGGAGACTATCATGCTAATTGAGATAAGCCAATCTCCCCCAAAAAACGAAGGCCGAATATTCTCTCTGATAAATGGATGCTAACTCACAATAAGTGGGGACAGGGGAAGGGAAGGATAGAAGTTCACTGGATTTGACAAAAGGGAATGAAGGGAAGGTGGAGTGGGAATAGGAAAGACAGTACAATGAAAGGGACATAACTTTCCTATGTTTTTATATGAATACAGTGTAACTCCACATCATGTACAATTGCAAAAATCAGATGTTATGCTCCATGTATGTATGATATGTCAAAATACATTCTACTGTCATGTATAACTAAAAAGAATAAGTAAAAGATTTTTAAGAAGATTCAAGCTATAAATAGCAAAGTGGCATGTGCCTGTGTCCCAGATACTCAGGGGATAAGACAGGAGAATCACTGGAGCCCAGAAGTTCAAGGTTAGCCTGGGGAACATAACAAGACCCCATCTCAAAAACTTACAAACAAAAACCCCAAACTATAACAGACCAGCTTTCTGTTTGCTTGCTTTTGGGGTTTAGACTTTAACGCATCCCCTCTTTGTCCAATGGAAGTCTATTTAAGTCAGCTTTGAGCTCTTTGACCCACTCCCAGTCATCTATGATTGTTTTTATTCCCCTTGCATAAGTTCCCAGATTCATTTTCTACATTGCTTACACATACAGTCATTTCTTCAAGACATACTAATGTCATTTTCTTAACAAATGATATTGAAATATTAAATCATAATCTGGGAAGAGGGGATGTTCATTATTATTTGGTCATTGTTTCTGGGGCTTTTGGTGAAGAAAGTTAGGAATATTTATTTATTTGCTAATTTGTTTATTTATTTTAGTGCTGGGAATCGAACCCAGAGTCTCACAAATGCGAGACAAGTGCTGTGCCAGTGAGCGGCACACCCAAGCCCAGAAAGCTAGGAGTTTCTGAAAGAGATAAGGATACCCATCACGTTCATAATGATCCCTCCAATTCTATTTTAGGACCAGTAAAATACTGACTTAACTTATTTTATCTTGTGTCTGTATTTTCTTTTTCCACAAGAGAATCCTGTTCTGGCATTACCTTTTAAAAAGAGAAAAACTCTATCTCCTTTAATTTTTATTAACACTTTATAGTTACACGTTCATCCTGACAAACGCATACATGCATGGAATTCAGTGTCAGTTCAAAGCCGCCCTTCTCCCCCACTATCTCCTTTATTAAATAAAGGCAACAGGTACAATTGTCACAGTAGAGTTCAGTCAATTCATCCTTAATGGAGTTTTGTCAACCTGCCAGCTAACAAACAACCGAATACTCTCATTTGAGGGAGGGGACTGTTGGAAGATGCTTAGAGACTCTGGGAGGGCCAGAGAGGCATGAGGGGAGGAAAGAGAGCCAGCCACAAGCTCCAGTCCCAGGACAAGGCTGCATGGAAAACCCCCTGGTCTTGCCCATGGACAGCACAACCGCTCGTCTCACTGAGACTAGACACCAACCTCGACACCTGTCACACTGGAACTGCTGCCCCCAAACTGACACCTCTTACTTCACCCTGACAGAAAGTGGGTCCCCGAGCGCTGTGTTCTTTGTTTTCTCCTGACTAAGCCTCCTGAGAGTGCATCTCATTAGATCTGAACTTGAGCCCTACCTGCCGGGGAGCTGAGAAGGTGAAGCGTGGCTTCTGCCTTACCTAGCCAGGACTCGTGCTCCAAAGGCACTCAGTGTCCATCAACTTGGTAAATGCAGACACACTAGCACTGTAGTTTGGGTCTGGAGCGTCCTGCCTGTTGAAGACTTGAAGACTTGGTGGTCAGCCTGTGGTGCAGCAGGGAGGGGGGAGAATGTTTAGGAGGTATGGCCTAATAAAGGAAGTGAGGTCTCTGGGGACATGTTCTTGAAGGGGATTTGGGGACCTTGGCCCCTTCCTGTCTTTCTAGACTTCCTCTACCACATGCTCCTGCCATGATACACTGTGGTGCTAACGGTCCAAAGCAACATGGCCTCAAACCTCTAAAGCCATTAACCAGAATCATCTTTCTTCCTTTTAAGTTACTATCTAAGGTATTTGTCACATCAATGGAGATCTAACTAACAAAACCAAAATGCTAGTATAAAAGTGTGTCCTCTGAGCCTTTCTGGAAAATGCTTTTCACCCTGAGCTACTTATTTGATACTCTGTCATTCTCAGACTTCACCTGCTCTGTCCACATCATCAGTGCATCCAAGTTCACCCTTCCTTCCATCTAATATATGTGTAGCTATGGCCCAGCCTACTCCCTGACTCACGGTGCCACACGAGGTCTACATGTTCGTTTGTTTTCCTGGTGCTGGAGACTGAACCCAGGGGTGAATTTATATACTCAGCCCTTTCTGAGACAGGGTCTTGCTAAGTTGCCCAGACTGTACTTGAACTTGGGATCCTCATGAATCCCTGGGATTACAGGTGTGCACCACCACACCAATCTCTGGATTGGTTTTTAATATCAAAGTCCACTGACTCACTTGCTTCATGCTGAGCTCATGCTCAGGTGACAACAGGTATCATCTGATAAGAAGTTGACCAAAAAAAAAAAGTTGAAATTATCAAAACTGTGGATTTATATTTACAGTACAGTTTCACTTTCCAAAGTTTTAATTACTCTTGATTAACCATAGTCCAAAATTAAATGGAAAACTCCAGAAATAAACAATTCTTAAATTGTATGTCATTTGGAATAGCATGATGAAATCTCAAGTCATTCTGTTCCATCACAACCAGGATAAGAATCATCCTTCTATCCAGCGTATCCACATTGTGTATGCTACCTACCCAGTAGTCTCTTAGTAGCTGTCTCAGTTATCAGAACAATTTTCACAGTATCATAGTGCTTATATTCAAGTAACTCCCATACAATATGCTAACATAGCACCATTCACCTCACTTCCTCTTATCACCTAGGCATTATTTCATCTCACATCGTCATGAGAAGGGAAATTACAGTACATATAATACATGAGACCACACTCGTACATTATTATTGTTCTATTTTATTAGTAGTCATTATTGTTAATCTCTTACTATCAGCTTTCCATTATCAGAACAAATAATTGAGATAATCAACCTACAAAGAGTAAAAATTTATTTTGGCTCACAGTTTTGGAGGTTCCAATCTATGATTGTTTGGCCACATTGCTCTTGGGTCTGTGGCAAGGGAACACATCATGGAGGGGAGTGAATTGTAAAGCAAAACTGCTTATCTCACAGTGAGCCATGGAGCAAAAAAGAGAAAGAGAGCTGAGCAAGGTGGTACATGCCTGTAATCCCAGCTACTTGGGAGACTGAGGCAGGAAGATTGGAAGTTTGAGGCCAGCCTGGTCAACTTAATGAGATCCTATTTTGAAATAAAAAATTAAAAGAGCTGGGTTTAACCCAGTGGTAGAGCACCTCAGGTTCAATCCCCAGTGGAAAGAGAGGGAGAGGGAAGAGGGAGGAGGGGACTACAGACCCACAATTCCCTTTGAGGGCAAGCACTCAATGACCTAGCTTTCTTCCAATAGGACCCATCTCTTAAAGGTTCTACTACCTCCCAATAGTGCCAGGCTGGGGACTAAGGCTTTAACACATGGGCATTTGAGGAACATTAGCATCCAAACTACAGCAGTAAGTATGCATGTGTACAAAAACCATAAGATACACAGGGTTTGAAGTTTCAGGCATCCACTGGGTGTCTTGGAACTTGTTCTCCACAAATAAGAGAAGCTACAGTACTATTAACAATGACATTTTTCACTCTAAAGAGTCTGTTAAATCTTAAGGTATTAACAAATATTATGAGGTCAATGTGATTAATGAGATATAAAAATTAAATGACCAGTACACAAAGACAAGCCACTATATTTTTTCAGTGCTTTAAGTCATTCAATATTCAATTAGTAATTTACAAAATTTCATTGAAAATGATAAATGTACAGCTTGAGGTCTCTTAATTAAAAGACAAAGACAAACAGCCATAAACCATCACAGAATCATGTTTTCCTTCCACAGGAAAAAGGACTGAAATTATACACAGAAACAATAGGGCAAGTCAGGTGCGGTGACAGCTTGGGAGTCTGAGACAGGAGAATTGTGAGTTCAAAGCCAGCCTCAGCAACAATGAGGTGCAAGGCAACTTAGTGAGATTTTGTCTCTAAATAAAATACAAAATAGGGGTGAGGATGTGGCTTAGTGGTTGAGTGCCCCTGAGTTCAATCCCCGGTACCCAAAGAAAGAAAGAAAGAAAGAATAGGGCAAAAACTATAATTCATTATTCTGTCAGGAAGCACTGTTGGAAGATGTACAGAATGGAAGAAACAAGAAAAAAAAAAACGAAGGTGTAGAAGATATTAATGAAGGCACAGATGTTTCTACTATAGCTAAGGTTCATGAATATTTGCTAATTATTTGATCATGAAATACAATATACTATTTTTTTAGTGAGCCCTGTGTATTGTAAAATATATGTCCTCAGTCACATGCGCCTATGGTCCCAGCTGTTTATGAGGCTAAGGAAGAAGGATCACTTGAGCCCAGGGGTTTGAGGCCAGCCTAGGCAACATGGCAAAACCTTATCTCAAATAATGATAATAATACCCAGTATTCACTGAGCACCTAATCTGTCCTGGGTACCAGGCTAGGTTTAAGAGCTTTATGTATGATAACTCACTCTTTTTTCTTTTTAATACCCAAGAGCTCTCTATCACTGAGACACATTCCCCGCCCTTTTTTATATTTTATCTAGAGATAGGGTCTTGCTGAGTAGCTTAGGGCTTTGCTAAATTGCCGGGGCTGGCTTTGAACTTGAGATCCTCCTGCCTCAGCCTCCCAAGCCTCTGGGATTACAGGAAGGTGCCACTGTGCCTGGCAGTAACTCACTCTCAAACCAATGAGGTAAGTAGCATCACTAACCCTATTTTTCAGATGGAAAAACTAGGGCACAGAGCAGTTAGATAACTTACTCAAGGTCACTCAGTCAGTAAGGCGACATGTTAGGAAAAGAACAGGCAGTGTAACCTCAGAATTTCAGCTTTTAATATGAACACTCTTAAATTTTACTTATACCCTGTGGGGAAGAATGTATTTTAAAAATCAAGGCCAAGATAATGCTGATGCATGCTACTTTGATTGGAATGTAGAAGGATTCTTAGGTAGGGTTCCGGTGCTATCCTACATTGGAATGTTAAATGCATAATAAGCTACGAAATGTCTCCAGTGTGGTTAACTTTAAAACATAGTAGAATCTGTGTGTGGGGTTTTTTGTTGTTGTTGTTTGGTGTTCTCATTGTGCTGTATTTTTTAATAAGATTGAAAGGGCCCAAGAAAACATTTTAAATTACACAGAGATTTTTCATTTTGTGGAAAAGAGTTTTTGAATTTGAAGATGTCACATGGTTTTGTTTTTCGTTTCTTGCAGTGCTGGAGATGGAACTAAGGTCTCGCAACGTGCTAGTTAGCACTCTCCACTGAGGTTGGAGGAAAAAAACCTCCCAACCTTGTTTTTTTTTTTTTTGACACCCATTCCAACTTGCTGGACTTTTCCCAAGGAAACTCATGCTATAGAGAAATTTCAAAACAGATGTCTGGAAAGTTCCATAACCAAGTAATCTCACTGTCAAAAGTGATGTCTCACCTGGAAGATCTATTTGTACGCTTGGAAATAGAATCAATATGATTAAAAATTTAGTCTGATTCTATCATAAGCACAGCCAATGAATGAAGCATCTTTCTTCTTCCAGTCTATTTTTGCAAGGCACATTTTCTGGATTAAAAATATAGTTTTAATGATATATAATTGGTATGTAATAAAATCTGTTTGTTTTTTAAAAAATATTTTTGTTAGTTGTTAATGAAACTTTATTTAATTTATTTATTTATATGAGGTGCTGAGGATCAAACCCAGTGCCTCACATATACAAGGTAAGCACTCTACCACTGAGATACAACTCCAGCCCTCCAATCTAAGTTTTGACATACATGTACACCTGTGAAACCATCACCACAATCTATTACTCTCAGCTTTGATAACTATCATGTAAAGTATTGCAACCAACTGGCCTTAGAAGCAGACTTTCTAATCACTCTATTTCCAAGTGTCAAAATACAAAAAAAAAAAAAAATAATAATAAGGGGAGGGTAACCTCAGAGTGGATAAACCTGACAAACATGCCTGAGTCAGGGGCTCAAGGTCAACGTTGACATTGGTGAGTCCTGTTGACAATATGTACCCGCCCCAGAATAAATTAAAGGAGTTAATATTATCACACTTTAAAAATAGTCGTTTGTAATATGCTGCTGTAATTAGAACAACCAGTTTGGGGGTTACTGATACAAGGAATTTCAGCAGCAAACTTTGAGCTTCCTTAAAACATAAAAAATGAGATAGTGAATTGATGCAAACCTATACATCTGAGAAAAATAATCTTGTGAACATTAATACTCAGCTAAATATGATCACTGGCATTGTGACTTGAGCCAGGCTTTAAATTTGAATTAGGCCAAGGGTAGGAAGGCTCCCAATGGAGGAAAGAATGGGACTCAAAGTTGGAATAACTTGAAATGCCAGGGACAATGCGGAGACCTGTTTTGGGGGAGCAGAATTACATATCAGAACAACAGGAAAATAATTATGTTTCAAAGCATATTCATCAACACCTTATGGTGAGCTGAATCTTCAACAAAGCCCAGTCTGAAAAAAATGCATCTAAATGAGAATTTAGAGAGCCAAGACGCACCTACGTCTTGCCATACCCTGAGTACAAGGGTATGGCTTTGCACTTCCTTCAGGGTCACTACTAAATTATAGGGACTTCAAAAATAATAGTCTCTTTCTAAAAAGATGTTGTTTATTTATAATAAACTATTTTAGTTAAAATATTTGACCAGGTAAAAGCTCATGAGCATCACGCTGACTTCCAGGTTTTACCTCTCAAATATTCCTGAGAAAACAGCAGGTAAAAGCAGCTTTCCTCCCTTTCTAAAAACTCTTTTCCAGAGGTTGTTCAGACTTTTCTAGGTGAAATACACAGGCAATATTGCAGTTAAAGGACAAACTGAGGAACTGCTTCCCGCTGAACCCAAATGGGGAGAAAACAATCAGAAAACTGCAAGGAAAAATGCAGCTCCAAACTGAATGGAGCAGGGGTCCTTGGCTAAGTGAAGGATGAAGCAAGATGACCCACTCGAAGTCCCTGTTACATCATGAATGCAATTCAGTTTGGGAAAAATAGTTTAAGGTATCTCTCAGAAAAAAAGTCTATACTTTGCATCACAAACAAAACAGTGGTTATGATGTCCAGCACCATCAAGCAACCTTCATTCTGTCCCATACTGCTGAAAGGGAATCTAAGGTGGGCGGATGTCCAGCATGATGAACTGGTAGTCATTGCTGACTTTGCCACCATCAGAGTAATCTATCATGTATTTAACTTCTGTGCCACAGTGGTTGGTGATCCAATCATGCCTGTCGAAAGGCAACTCAGACCTCATCCAAGAATGAATTCTTGCCCTTGGTGAACACTCTTTTGCTTTCCCTTCAATGATGGATCAATGATGGATCACAAGGACATTTCGAAGCATAAAGTGTTTCCCACTTCAAAATCTCCTTCCAAGCCTGTTCACTGTTCTGATTGTGATTATAATGATATTACACATATCTTTCTAATATCCTCATCCTTCCTCCTCCACACTTTAACATCACATTTCAGAACCTCTATTCAGAAGGATAAACACTTTTTCTCTGAATCTGCTCATGGAATGCACAACTCCTCTCTGACAGCTGACAATGCAAAGGCTGATCTGGAGGCTGTTTGGTTAGGTGGTAGCACCATATTTGCAGGCTCTAGGTTCTCCTTATTCTTAGCAGCACTGCCTGTAATGGGAAACTCCGTGTACTCATACGCATGATCTTGGTGGGCAGGCACAGAGTGTTTTGCTCTCACAGGTTGGACCAGAGGGTTCTGCACTCATCAGACAAACTTTCATTTTCCCTTCATGCCAAACAACTTTAAATTTCCTCCTGCTTCCTCCTTGGGCTATTCCAGGTGGCTGGCCTGCCTCTAACCCAAGCCTGGAGGTCAGCAACTTACCAACATCCCACAGTGTTTTTCCATCATTTTATTCTCTCACCATTTCTTTCTTTTTTCTTTCTCTTTCTTTCTTTCTTTTTTTAGTTGTTGATGGACACGTTATCTGTACGTATTTATTTTTACGTGGTGCTGAGGATCGAACCCAGTGCCACACACGTGCGAGGCGGTTGCTCTACCACTGAGCACAGCGCCAGCCCTGTATTCTTAATCTAATATGATGAAGACCTTTGACTCTGTGATCTTCCTCCCCGCAAAATCACAACTCCAGGGTCTTATGAGAAACATCAGACACATCCCAACAGTGGGACATTCTGTAAAACATCTGACAGTACTACTCAAAATTGTTAAGATGATAAAACAAGGAAAGTCTGAGAAATTGCCTCAGTCAAGAGGCTAGAGGCACAAATAAATAAAATGTTATGATTTTGGACAGAAAATGGACATTAGGTAGAAGCAAAGAAATCTGACTCAACTAGAGTGCACGAGTACACCCACCAGCACGAGAGCAAAAGCAAGCCGTTGTTTTGCTCACTCTAAAACTAGGGTTTTTTGAAATCCAAAAGGCTTTGCACCTTTATTAAATAAACTTTGGAAAAATTATTTTAGACTTTCCAACTTTCTATTTAAGATAGTACATGTACATAACTTTGAAATCACCACATAGAAACATGTGGCACATAACTAAAAACGTGTCATTGATGAAAGCCACATTGCTCTAGTCAGAAAGAGGGACTGATTTCCACATTTTTAGTTCAACTGGGCCTGGGTTATCATGGCCACAGCACTTTGGCAGATGCCTCAATAAGTCATGACCCTCCATTCCAAGGTTCTAGGAAAAATTTCTTCTGCCCATCCTCTGAAAACCTAGGGTGTTCCACAATAGGGGTACACTAACAAAGCCTGTGTTAAGGCCTGCTGAAGTGAGTACCCACAGGGGACAGAATAGCCATGACATCCCCTACTTCATAGGTAACAAGGCAAGATGCTGATTTGTTTTTTTATTGGTTCATAATAGTTATACATAACATCAGGATTTGACATAATTATAAATGCATGGAGTATAGTTTGCTCTAATTAAGTCCCTAGTACTTACCCTTTCCCTCCTTCTCTTCCCTCCCCATTTCCTTCCCTCTGCTGACCTATTTACATATTTTTTTTTAAAATTAATGCCTGGTGGTTATACGTAATGATGAGATTCACTATAGTATATTCATTTAAGGACCACTTTGTCCTTTGGTGCAGAAAAAAAGAGCCTGACGCTGACAGTGGCTCTGCCACTAATAACGTGTGAGCTTGTGGTCCCGTTTCATCAGTGACAGGGAGCCCTTCTACTTCCTTCTGTTTTTCTCCATGTCCATGATATCCCATGAGAAATCTTAAAGACAGTGTTATGAGAGTGGACCCCTGGGCCTCTCCAACTCTTAGGGACTCACCATATATCCTAATTTGTCTCTCCTTTTTATTATATGATACTCTTATTTTTAAGTGTATCAGTTGTCACAGCAAATGAAATCAGATCAGATCTCCCAGACACCTGGGCTGGCTCAGACCTTAGCTGCTGAGCGCAGGTAGGCAGGTAGGAGGACTTTGCACCTGAGTCAATTGCCAGCACCTGAGGCTAAGGGCAGGTGGGTAGGGCCACATTCCCCTGAGGTCAAAGCTGAGTCACCAAGGCAGAAACCAGATGAGTCAGTTTCTCTCTGAACAAGAGGGGGCTATGATACCAGGGGAGCAGAGTGGAGCCAGCCTAGGGTGAGGTCTACTCGCAGTTCCTGACTTCTATTTCCTTACAAAATTTAAACTTATTCTCTATATGGCTACCATCTACATCTACCTCAACTGTGTATAACAATTTGATTCAATGAACCCATACCCGGTTGAGTGTAAAGCAAATATGGCCATGGTGAAGGAGACGGGTGGGCTTTACTGCCAAGATGCCTACATTCTTCTTTTTTTAATGTGTTGTAAAGGTCCTAGATGAGAGCATTCCAATTTATGAATTGGGAAAGCGTTTGTTTTATTTGGTCACGTTTTTGCTGTTTTGTACAATCCTACACGGCAGGTCAATCATTTCATTTCAGGAGAATGGCCATATGTTCATGGTGACCACATATTATTTAATTGCAAATTCTATCATTCATTCCAGGTATTCTTTGGCTGTATTCCATCTTCCTTTCTTGACTGCTTAAGAAAGTCCTCTTGGAGATAGGTAGTCTCCCGGGGAGAAAGAAACTCTTAGTAGATGGAGACCTGGATCTATGAGCATGACCAATCATGTTTATCCCTTTAAATGAATAATAAAAACCTCTAGCATGTTTTTAGTGAACCACATAGAGCAAAGCCATAATAGATTTAAATGTTACCAGATTCAAAGACTTACATGTCGACAAATGTTCTATGGCTAGACTGCTTAACTAAAAAGAAATATTCTAAGTCCCAATTATCAAAGGATTGCCATGGAATTTGATTTTCAAAGAAGCTTGCTTCAGAACCTGTGCATGTCTTCCCAGGAAAATCATTTGTGTAGTTAGCTCAGTTCTGGATGCATCACTCATCTCTTTTCTCAGAGGCAAGGGTACCCCCTGCATTCTGCCTTTGGGGTGTGTTTATCTTGGTTGTCCATAAATAGATCTTTGCTCATACCTTGCTTTTCATACATTCTAGAATTTATTTTCAGCAGTGAAAGTCAAGAATCCACTTGGGGCCTCCTACATTCTGATCTATCCCCAGCTGTAGCTGTGCTGACCTGTTTGGATAATGTCTAAGTGGAAACTTTTGCAATTTCACCATCTCTGAAGTTCTCTGAGGTACATGATCAATAGGCATGCTGGTAACGGATAAAAGTCCTTAGTTGACCAGTTGGCTAGTTCCAGTGGACAGAAACCCACTTCTAGGGCAAACTTGAAGACCCATTTTCTAGGACTGACATACAGTGAAGGAGGAACTCCATTAGAGCTGGGTTTGGAAAACCTCAGCTTGCTGTGACACAGGAGTACTATACTCCAAATGTTAAGATGATTAAACTAGACACTGCCCATAAAAAGCTAGCAGATGGTAGACGCTAAAAAAAAAAAAAAAAAAAAAAAAAGCTGGTCGGCTGCATTTGGAATCAGATCAGGAATGCTAGAACCATTTCCTGGCTGAGATTATTAAGTGACAACCTTCTTTAAAGCACACTGGCAGAAATTGGCTTCAAAAATAAAAAGGCCCCTCTCCTCCATGTCTTTCTTGGCAGCACCTAAATGACCAGGCAGAAGGGAGAGACAATGGGGAAGTGAGAGAACCAACGTGTTCAGTGGCTCTACCCAAGGTGCTTTTTGGCAGGAGGCTCATAAAGTGCTCTTTCTATTCCAGTGTTCTAGGAAAGATCCCTCATACATACATATGTCTGTATGTACACTTACATACGGATGTATGCAATATGACCTTGAAAACTGCTCCAGATATTCAAATTATATTAAATGGGGTAGGGATGAATCAGCCCTGAAATTTACTTTCCAGAGTATCACAGCATTAAAAAAGCTTAGTGAAGACAGGCATGGTGGTACATGCCTGAAGTTCCAGTAACTTGGGAGGCTAAGGCAGGAAGTTTGTAAGTCTGAGGCCAACCTCAATAACTTCATTAAAGAGGCCCTAAGAAACTTAGAGAGACCCCCAACTCAAAATAAAATAAAATAAAATAAAAAGAGCTGGGGATGTAACTGGGTTAAATCCCCAGTATGGGGGGCTGGAGGAGCATGAGTCTTAGTGGTAATAACACCTCCTTCAACTAGGTCTCCTAGTGGCAGGTTATTGAAGAAACTCAGAAATGAAGGATGCAAACATTTCTTTGAAAATTTAGTGCCATAAGCCCTATTCATTCTTTCTAGTATCATTAAGACAAAAAGTCTGTCATTAATAAAGTACTGGTAGCCAAACAAACTTTGCCAGACAATGTTCTAGGCAGATTTTCCTTCTTATTTTTTGAATGAAAATGGAATTTATACTCAAGAGTCAAGACTTGCTTGAGTTGGCTTATTTCATTCTCTGTGGAACAGCCCAGTAATCCTTCACAGAAAGAAGACATTCGTCATCTCTGAAGGTAGGAGGGGTAATACCATCATAACAGATCAATACTTTGCACGGTCAATAAAACAAGGAGTCTCAGTGGAAGTTAAAGTATTTATTGATGTGTTTAAACTCTGTACATTCTCCACATATCATATTAAGGAGTCTGTAGGTGAAGTTTAATCTGTGCATAGTGGGAAGAGACATGGATAAGGTCAAAGGGGAGGAAGGAAAACAAAAAAAATCACCAAAAAAACAGGGAAAAAAATACACCACAGGTTACCAGAACCTTCAACTGAAAATGGGAAAAAAGAAAAGCTGTGAGCATCAACATGAACTATACAAGCATTACAGACTCATGTGAAAGAAACAAAAAATCTTCAAAGCTTTCCACAGTGTCTAAAGATCCAGTTTTGTGTACAACCCGGAACATTCTCTTATCACATAAATATTCCCCATGCTCTCTTCTGGACCCTCCCTCATCTACTTATAGTGTCTTCTCTGGATGACAGGAGAGGAGGCAGAAGTGAAAGTACAAAAGGAGGCCAAGGGTCAGTGCCTTAGAGGGAGACATCCAAAGAAGAAGAGACTGCACATCTGCACATAATTTTAAAGGGGAAGTGAAGAATAAAAAGCTACAGTAAGTGAACAAAAAATAGCGAAACAATTTCACAAACTACAGGCTAGTTGCTGTGGAAGAACTGGATTTAGAAGGAAAGCAGCAGTGGACACCCCCATCTGTATGCATTAGGCTTGCCGAAAGACAGGGGAACAAAAATGCCTTGACACCCCACCTTGGTGACATAACTAGTATGAAGACACCAAGGCACCCACCCAGACTGCAAACACTGGGCTTCCAAGAGACTACTGACCCTTCAGAATCATTTAGCAAGGGCATCATGATGTGCTTCATGGTCAACTGCAGTTTCCTATTCCACTAAGTTTCTCAGCAACTTTCTGAAAGTTTAAAAAGGGAATACTGCCTTTTTATCTTTTTTAAATAATAAAAATCAGAACAGTGAATGAGCCTAAAGAGTTGACTTACACAATGTAACTGGAACAAACAGTCTGCATATCTATCATTGAAAATCAACAATTTCCATTTATATAGAGAGCATGTGAGACCATACAATAGAAGTGGGATTTTCGATTAATTTAAAAAAGAAAACTACATCCATCAGATATCTGCAATAGATCTTTTTTTTTTCATTTTACTTAAGGTTTATATATCATATATTGTTATATTAACATTTTTCACCCATTTAAAAGAATGGAAATTGCAATTCTACAGTAGTACTTTATAGTCTTAAACAATCCAGGAGGTCATGATGTAAAATGAGACCTTCTGGCAGCAGCTGGGGGTCAGCAATTGGTCCAAAATGCGGGACCGGTTCTGGCCCACCTGCACCACCCCTTCATCCAGGGTGCCACATGCTTCCTGCTACTTAAATCTGCATCTGCTCTAGGTATTTGTAGGTTGGGTTTTCATAACCATGGTTCTGCATCTTGTTCAGGTGACGCTCTTCTGGGGTGAGCATTGGGTCAACCTAGAAGAAAAAGTTAGAAGTCATTGTAATATATTTGAAGAGGCCTGTGCAGGGTCTCAGGAGACCAGAGTTATTTGCTGCTATTTGTAATACCCTGGGGACCAAAAGCAACTCAGCATCTTGTTTCCACTGAAGAGACAGAGGAGAACTGGTGATAAGGATGCAGGGGGAAGAGAAAGGGGGTCAAAGAGTAATACTAGTTTCTGTAACTAGAGTCCTAAAAACTTAGTTCTTATACCCTACTGAATTTCCATAATGCCAAGCAACTCAGTTCTGCTATTTAACTATGTGGGACAGTGAAGGCAAGTCACGTCACACTCAGCTATAAAATAAGGAGTAGAGCCAGATAGTCTCTAGTCCTTTTGAATTCTAAAACTCCACAGCCAGGCCAGGCTCCATCAGGAGATAATACTATTGAAACTTGCATTTGAACTCATTTTCAGGCAAGGGGTGTAGCTCAGTGGCAGGGTGCTTGCCTAGCATGTACAAAGCCCTAAGCTCAATCCAGCATCTCTGGTGCCACCTCTCCCCTCCAAAAATAAATAAATAAATAAATAAACAAACAAACTCTAGGACACATTATAGTCCTTATTGTATTTATATTCTAGAATCAAGAAACGCTGGACATTTCCCACATCCATTAAAAAATGAGAGGCAAACAAATTACAAATCAGAAGACAGAACAGAAATGGCCTGCTTTGGCTCTCTCTCAATTTTCTGTTTCTTTTTTGGTTTTCCCCCACTAAAAAAAGAGGAGCAGTTCTGAGAGAGTAGTTTCATGGTAAAGCATTCATCTAACATGTGTTAGGCCCTGGGTCCTATTCCCAGGAGCAGCAAAAAAAAAAAAAAAAAAAAAAAAAGTCCTATTTCCCCCAGTCCTTGATCATTAAATATCTAACACATCTCAAAAAAGGAAAAGCTAAGGCTGGGCATGGTGGTACTAGCCTGTAATCCCAGTGATTTGGGAGGCTGAGGCATGAGGATCCCAAGTTCAGAGCCAGCCTCAGCAACTAAGTGAGACCCTGTCTCAAAATAAAAAATAAAAAAGCTGGGATGTAGCTCAATGATTAAGCACCCCTGGGTTCAATCCCTAGATTTTTTTTTTTTTTAAAAAAAAAGGAAGAACAAAGGAAATACTCAGAAAATTATTTTTATTCTCCACAGCACAAAATGTTCTTGTAATTTTCTAACATTCACAATCAGAGCACAAATTAATGCTGAAATCAACATATTTCAGTTATGGCTAACTTCCAAAATGTGTCCTAATAATCCAGTGAGTAATGTAACTGATGACGGCAGTGTGTTCACTACTCAAGAATTTAAGATGTTTGAATTCTACCAACAAGCCCTCTCATGGCACCCCAAGGTGGAGAGCAGAGAGGAAACCTTCATGAACTTGGGCCAAGGCAGAACAAAGTACAGCTCCTCACCTCCACAATCCCATGGCTAATGGTGCCATATTGCCTCTTCCTCAGCATCACTAGGCTGATGACGATGACTGTGGCAATGGCCACTGCAATGACCAGCAAGCCAATAAGAGCACTGCTGCTCAGACTGAAGTCCTCCCGCAGAGGTCCTACAGATTCCTAAAATAAAGAAGATGGGGAACAAAGTCCAGTGACCATCTGCAAACCATGAGACAGGTAATTCAAGGACGGTCACGAGCCTTTAAAGTTGGGTTTCTAAAACCTAAGGGAGCAGAACAAAATCCAACTTCACTGTTAACTATCCAAATGGGAAGAATGCCCTCTTTTCCAATCTCTAGAGATTTTCATTTTAGTTTTCTTACCCAAAAGTATGAGAGCCCTTATTTGCTTAAAACACAAGTCTCCCCTATGTGAACTGAGCAGACTGAAAACAGCCAACACTGACATGAATCTAGCATTGGGTTCTGGAATTAACCACCACATACCGGTTCTTCCTCAAGGCCTCCAACTCTCTCGGCATTGAAAATCATTTCCTTAACATCCAGAGTCTCATCAATGACCTGGAAAAGTAATGAAAACGTCAGCAACTACCAAGTGGGTAGGAGTGGAAATTTACTTTAAATATTATTGCTTCTTTTGTACTCCATTTGGTATAGAAAGCAGACATATATTTAACACATACTAACCAGTCAGTTCTGTCACAACCCCTTAATGCAAATGAGGATACAAAAATTACTGTGTGGGAGCTGGTTTAATAAGGGATTTCACTTGCATTTTTTTGAGGGTGGTGGTGGTGGCGTTTACCTATTGAATCAGGGGTGCTTTAACCACTGGGCCACATTCCTTGCCCTTTTTATTTTGAAACAGAGTTCTTACTAAGTTGCTGAGGCTGGCTTTGAACCTCCAATCTTCCTGCCTTAGCCTCTGGAGCCACTGGGATTACAGGCATGCTCCACCGTGCCTGACCACTTGCATTTTTCTTTAGGGAACTATTGTGAATACATGTCTCAGGAAAGACTACTAAGAAGCCATGTTTAATTATCAAACTTAGTTAAAAATAATCCAGAAACATAAATGACAGAAAACACCAGAAGAATATAAAGGGGTATAAACTCTGCAGTATAAAAACTAAGCCCAACTTTAAGTTATTAAATTGTAAATCACTTGAAAATGGCTTCTAGTATTATTGATATGTTTAGGTGCAAATATTATTTTCCTACTGCATTAAGAGATAAAATACTACAAAGACTTCATTAGTCCTTCTCATCTGCAGATGCTAAGTGACACAGCTAATTTAGGAGGACAACTGGAGCTCCCATCTCCTACTGGATAAGAAGTGCTAACATCAGGCCACTGATTCTAATGAATCTCAAAAGGAAATATTCTGGGCAGAAGAAAGAATGGGCTCACCATATTTTCATCCACTTTATTCTTACTGTTTATCACTTTCTCTTCTGCACCAATCAGTCCCCCGTCCTGCTCTCCTACTCCAGACCCTGTGTGGGGAGAGATCACAGCTGAGTTTCTAGGAGGCCCACTGTGGGCCAATATCACAGAAACAGCAAATTTCTGCCTGAGGGCCAGGAAGCCCCCTCACCAAGTGCCTCCCCCACCTCCGCTGCAATATGCCCTGCGTTCCCATGTTTGAGGATGTGCTGTGCTCTACAAGGATGAATGACAAGAGGTATTTTCCAAGGACCGATGGGTATAATGGAGGAGGACAGAGAGCTTACTTGTCCTCCACTTGGAAAAAAAAAGGAAATATACAGCCTTCAGGGAGAATGTTTATTTTAAAATAGATAAAAGTTGAGTCTGAAGGCATTCTAGCAAGAAAAACATGCAGCACCCTCATATGTGACACTGCTGAGCACCTGCTATCCCAACGACTTGATTCTTCAGCACCCAGGATTTTCCACATGTACAAAGGAGGACAATCACATAGCAATGATCTGCATGTTTGCCTTGTGCATGATAGTTTACTCCACAGGTAGTTCTTTCTGTCTCAAATACCCTTCCAGACACCTCAAGCTCTACTATTTGTCCTTCAAGCTTCAGCTCCTCTTGGCGGATATGCCCAGGTTATAACATTTAAAACCACACACTTTGTAATTATCAGTGTCCTTTTGTCTCTCCCACTGGTTGTATTCCTTCTAGATCCTAGATGATCACATCCTGAATGATATATACAGAATGAACAGGAACAAAGTATTCCATCAACAGGGAGAATTCTAACACCAGGGTGGGAAAATGCCTTTCTCCACAAGGAACAAGAATAGTAACTCTTCTCTTTCCAAGGTCAGACACTGCTGAATCAATGGCACTTGAAATGATAGCATCCAAATACATAGCATGACTGACACAGGGAGGCTGAAAGAGGGGCAAACCTCTTTGTATAGCTCCAAAGCACATGATTTCTAGTTATCGAAAGTTTCTTATTAATTATACCTATAGTTCTATACACATCTGTGACTTATTATAAACAGATCAACCTGACAGCATACTCGACATTCATTGGTAATTCTCTGCAAATGAATAAAATTCCAATGTGAGTTTATGCACCATGCTGCTATTTCTGGGCTTGTTAAAGGCAGGCAAGTCTAGCCAGAAAGCTAAGGGTTTTTGTTTGTTTGTCTTATTTTTAGTTTGTTTGGAACCTGGGAACATTTTACCACTAAGTTACAATCCCAGTTCCCCTCCTCCCACTTTTTTTTTTTTTTTAATTTTGAGAGGCTCTTAAGTTGCCAAAGTTGGCCTTAAAATTGTGATCCTCCTTCAGCCTCCCAAGTAGCTGGGATTACAGATGTGAATCACAGCTCCCAGCAATAAAACAAAGCTTTCTAGCTCACAACTAGAATCATTCTTAACACAGAACAATAGCAGAAATTAACACTACCTAATCTGCTGAACTTGAAGGTTAGTGAATTCATTAACTTATTATATAACATAGCAGCTACAAATGATTATTTTTTTCCTAAACCTTTCACCTGAAAGCTATAATACTGTGCCTCGACTATATGAGAAAGAAGGGAGTTACCTGAGCAAGGACCCAGCCCAGCAAATCTAATTCTGAGCTCATCTATCTTGTTCCCTCTCCTCAGAATCTTGCAAAGGCAGAATCCAATTCAAAAAATGTGGTTCTGAACCAACTCACACAAAGACCTACTACCAATCCACATGTTTTAATACATTTTTTGGGGGCGACAGGGTGCTGGGGTTTGAACTCAGGGCCTCACACATGCTAGGTGAGCGCATTACCACTGAGCCACATGCTCAGCTCCCTGTTATAATATTTTCTTGCTGGTAAGACCCACATTTTGTAAATACTAACCAAAACCACTTTGGTTTTATAAAGTGCATAAACAAGTGACTTCAAGGGACCAAAAGTTAATGGTTAAATTGTTGCAACTCATAACAGTTTAAGTACAAAGGCAAAAGCCAGTTTAGTGTCTAGAAAATTCATCTTTATCTATAAACATGTGCTTTATCTATAAAAGATGTGTTGTTGAGAGGAATGTTACCAGTGATCTCCAAAAAGAGACATACTCCAGTCGAACATAGTAAAGCATTTTCAGAAGATTCAAATCACTTTTATGTTCTAAGAATGAATTGTGGTATAAATCAGAATACCAAATTCTCAGCCAGGGAACACTGTTTGGTCCATCCATAATCAGACTGGCAAAGCCAAAAGAGTGGGCTCATAAAAAACATGAAGTATTCTCAGTGACTTCAAAGAGTGGACTGCCCAACTACCCAGGGAATTCAACAACTGAGAATGGGAACCTAGGCAACAGAAACCACATAGGCTCTGAGCCAAGAGACTGGGTACAGACCTCAGGTCTTCTATTTTTTACATTCATGACTTGCAAGTCATGGCAATCTCAGAGACTTCTTCAAATTGCCTAATCTAGAAAATAGAGCTCAAAATCTGCCCTACAGGGAGGTCTGAACCATCAAACAAGACTGGGGGGTCAAGGCATTCAGCACATTGCTTTCCTGAACTGTCTTCAAAACTATAGATTACTACAGCAAGAGTTTGTTCACCTGTCTCCACTTGTTGCACCTATCAGCTTCTCACATTTGTGAAATGCTACAATTCAGGGATATAAGATGAGTAGAACACAGGGCAGAGACAGTAAAATAGAAGGGAAAAAGATATAGGTGGGAATAGCAAAAAAAGAAAAGAAATGAGGGAAAAACAAAAATCAAAAACCTCTCCACCTGACTGTAAATTATGCAAATTCTTACATATATTAGAACTCAACAACCAACCTGTTTAAACAGAAGCTATTTTTAAAAACCTACCCAGATTAAAATGATTCAGGAAAACATCTGTTTTGGTTACTTTAGAAGGAAAGCTTTAAGATGGCCATTCAGTAACCAATACCACTGACACTAGATTTTCAGTGTAGGAAAGCTGGCCCAGCTCACATGGAAGTAGAGCTACTCTGGCTCCTCTCACAGCCATGGCTGAAGAAATGAGGTGGAAAAGATCAGATGATGGCATGAAACAGAAAATGAAACTTCCAACACGCTGGAGAAATGAAAAGGAATGAAGGTCTTAAAGGGAACATCTTTGACAAACCAACCTTTTTTCATTGGATGGTACAACTCCGGCTGAGTGTCTAGCAGAAAGGAAAACAATAAAAAACAAAACAGCACAAAAGGAGATTAAGAAAGAAAATGGCTTCTTTCAAAATTTCTGTCTTAGAATTTTTCTACAATGTCAACAATAGGCATTTTTTCCTTAAAAACCATTCCAAAATATCCCATAAACGAACAGCAGTAAGATCCACAGCAAATCATTAAAAGGTATCCTTGAAGAGACAACAAGTAGTAATCTGACTTGTGCCTTTTGAGGGAATTTCTGAAATTAGTTTAGTACATAAAATTATTCTTTGAAAACAGCAAAAATTGAAGTTAGTATTGATTGTGGTTTGCTTGTAAGGAGACAAGGTCCCAGCTGAACTAATGTCCAAGATGCCCCAACCCCAAACAAGCATAAAAAAGTTGTTCATATATGACCACCCAATAGCCCCACAGGTTTGCGATTGTAAGATAAGTATTAAAAATGGGGTAACATATCTTTACCCACTATTTTCACAGTTCCTGTTTTGTTATTAAAGGGCTAACTATTGAGTTTGTGTAGTTCAATGTTTGTGTAGAAGGCATTCAATTTGACACCTTCCCCAGACCTCTGTTCCAGCACTATACAGTCATGTGACTGTACCCCAGTGACTACAGGGCATTGTCAGCTGGGATTCAAATCCTGACTCTCCACCTATAAGCTACATGACCCCAGGGACAAGTACTTAACTTTTTAAACCTTGGAATCCTCAAAGGGGGATAATCACAGTACCTACCTTAGAGGATTACTCTGAGGATTGAATGAAAGCATCCAAGCCAAATGCTTAACTAAAGTTGGCATGTAATCACAGTTCCATAGCTGTGGGCCATTTTTATCATTACCATCACCATTAGCAACAACAGTAATCAGAATCTGATTATATTATACTGGTCTCAGTGCACTGGTCTCTGTAGCTTGTTTATTTCTGGTGCAGACTCAAGGCTTTTAGAGATACTTTTAGACACTGAAAACCAGCAAGGGAATAAAGGAAAGCATGCCTGACTAGGAGCCAGATGACATAGCTTCTTACCCTACCACACTGGAGATGTGACCCTGAGTCAGTTCAGGCACCTCCTCAACCCCTCCCCTATCTATCTCCCAAGACCAACAAAAAAACACAGTAAAATATAAAGGTGATATCTCACTTGCCAAATGACTCCCACATGTGAGGGGTATCACATCAGCATGAAGAGCAGTGGACTTGAAGCAATCCAAAAGGAGGTTTTTTTTTTTTTTTTTTTTTTTGGGGGGGGGGGGTGTGTGTGGAGGTGGGGATAAGCCAGGGCCTTGTGCATGCAAGGCAAGCACTCTACCAACTAAGCTCTATATCCCCAGCCCCAACAGAGGAGTATTCTTGACTTCATGGTGATACTGAAGCCAATTAGTTGGCAAGACCTAGAACAGCACCACACACAGCGGGTGGTGGGGGAGTCTCATCTCCCCAACTCTTACCAGTAATACAACCTCCCCAGCTCAACCCAGTTTGAAAACATGGACTCCAGTTTTCTAATTTCTTTCTCCCAGCCCCATGGGTCAAGAAGTGCACTGAGGACCATACGCACCTTCATTCTCAGGTAAGGATGGGAAAGGATGGAAGGGGTGGAACGGTGGGATCTCGTCACTCTCCTCAGAGCTCACCCGGACGTCCATAGTGCTCTCTGAGATGGAGGCAGTGAACTGGTCCATGTCTGCTCGCTGTTCCTGAAGAAGCTCATCTGACAAAGACAGACAAAGCAGGGAATAGAGATGCAGTTTTCACAAAGACCTAGTATCTATGTACAGGACCAGCAGTCTGAAAAAGGCTAATGCTTGTCATTCCAGAGCTCAAGATCCACAGTGTCCCACCAGCTTACAATGCAGCTGACCACTCTCTCCCAGAAAGACCTTCCCCAACTGTGTAACACAGCAGAGCTTCAGCAAGGAATCCAGGGCTCCATCATCAGAGTCATCCTCTGTTTCCAGCTCTGATTATGTGCTCTCCTCCAAAGCTAGTTTTGGGTTTTTAATTGTACAATTTATGATGTTTTAATTGTATAATTTATGATGTACAACATGTTTGATATACATAGTGAAATGATTACTGATTATACAAATTAACACACCCATCATCTTCTGTAATTACTTTTCATTGGTAAGAATGCCTAAAATCTACTTTCCTGGCAAATTTTCAGCATACAATAGTATTAACTACAGTGTTTACACTGTACATGCAGCCACAATTTTATACCCTTTGACCTATTTTGCCAATGCCAGTTTAAAAAAAAAAAATCCATGCATCATGGCTCCCATAGCTATTGCCCAAACTGTCAACTGTCTCATCTACCTTAGATATTCTCTTAACATACAACAGCACTTTCTATTTTAACCTGTACAAAGAGAATTCTAGATTTTCTTCCCCACCTCAGTGAACACTAATACTACAATCTATCCACACAACTACTGTGACACCCGTACGTTATTCTTGATGTTCTTCCTCACCCCATATCTAACTCTTAGCATATCCCTTCACCCTTCCTCTGGAATATCCTAAAAATATTTCCTATCATCTCAGCACACACTACCACCATCTCTCTCCTGGATTTTCATAAACGTTTCCTGTCTGATTTCCAAGTTTAATTAGCTTTCCACATGGCAGTCAAGTGATTTTTTTTAATTCTTATTTTTATTTTTAGTTGTAGATGGACACGATACCTTTATTTTATTTGTTTATTTTTATGTGGTGCTGAGGACCAAACCCAGTGCCTCATGCATGCTAGGCAAGTGTTTTACCACTGAACTACAACCCCAGCCCAATATATATATATTTTTAATTCATGTTCTTTTTAAAAAAAGCATAATCCATATTCAGTTACTCCTTAGGTTAAAGCCCTCTAAAAGTTTCCTATTAAAATCTTAAATAAAATCCAAATGCCTTGATTTTACTCAAATTGTTTCATACTCTGGACCCTCTCTATTTCCCAGGCCTCACTTCCCCTTATTATGATCTAGCCACACTGATCTACTTGAATGCACTGACTTAAATTTTAGGCTTTCATATTCATCATTCCCACTGCAAACAATATGCTTTCCCTTGTGATCTTTGCATAGACAGCTTGTGCTTATTTAGATCTCTAGTTATTTTCCCCCGAAGCAGCAATCCTGACCTAAAGTCATTCCCCACTATTACATCCTGCTTCTAAAGTTCTGCTTAGCATTTATAACCATCTGACACTTGGTTAGTATTTCATTCCATTTTGCTGCCTGTTTCTCTCCTACTGTAATAGAAACTCTACTACTGTACTCTGGAACACACAGTAGACATGATAAAACTTGTTAAATAAATGAACTGAGAGAGAGGAGGTGGGAATCTGTATAAAACAGAGTACCTTGAATTGCTGAATATATCAACAATCAAGGCGATAGGGGCAGTGAGAGGATGGGGTGGATAGTAAAAGGACATTTCTGAGGCCCCTGTAATTTCACACCCTGGATTTTCTTCTTCCGCTAACAAGAGTGAAGATCAATGGAACTCCAGGCTCCCCGCCAGGACATCTGTCCTTGGGGACTCCTTGACCTTACTATGTGAGCTCCAGTCTTCCAGACCCTTGAAGCTACAGTGAGATAATGTCCTACTCCACTGGCCTTGCTGACTCCTATTTCTCTCATCTTGTTCAGCCATGGTGCCTGAGCCTTACTCAGCAAGAAGTCCCAACCTGCCCTTGACACACTCATCAAGTACCCACCAATTTCCTCTTGAATTTCTTGCGCTACATAAGGAACTTTGTAGAGCAGAGAGAGGCTTTGGTTCCTTCTTTCTTCAATCACGTGAAGGTGTGTCATTACCTGGAAGCACAGTTACGATGGAGAGGTCTTATCACTGAAAACAACCAGGCCAGAAAGGAACATGAAGGCAGAAAGACATACACACACACTTACAGAAAGACAAGTTCAAAAGGTACTTTTTTTTTTTTTTTTTTTTTTTTGGTACTAGGGATTGAATTCCAGGGCATTCAACCACTGAGCCACATCCCCAGTCCTTTTTTATATTTTATTTAGAGACAGGGTCTCACGATCCTCCTGCCTCAGCCTCCCAAGCCACTGGGATTACAGGCGTGCACCACCACGCCAAGCAAAAAGTGCATTCTTTATAGAGTCCAACAGGGCAGATGGTCAGAGGAAATGTATTACTCTCCATACCATATTTACCAACTGCTAAAGTGTAAGAATATGTTCAGGCAACATTAAGATACCACTAGATGACATGAGAATATATCTACAGGAAGACTCCAAATTAAAAGAAACTTTAGTTTAAAAATATTTGCTAGCCAGTTACTGGCTTGATTTTCATACAAGGCACTTATCACCAACAACACAGAGTTAAAGAGCCCCACTTTTTACAGTGCTGGATGTTCAAAAAGGTTTAGTTGAATGAAAAAGGGAAAGTGTCAGTTAATTTTTATCATTGATCCACATATCTAAAAAGTAGATATGTGGGAAGACCATTTATGGCTTTTGCTTAGTGAAGCAAATACTTAACATAATTATTATGGTAACCAGGAGAGTTGGTGGCACACACTTCTAATCCCAGTGACTTGGCAGACTAAGGCAGGAGGATACCTCAAGTTTGAGGTCACCCTGAGCAATTTTGCAAGACATTGTCTCAGAAAATAAATAAATAAAAAGGGCTGAGGGAAAGATGATTATGATGGTAAAAAATAGAATTAGTTAATTCTTATTTAACTAAATCACTATTCTTCAAAATAATGCATGCTGATTTTTTTCTAGTACCAGAGATCAAATCTAGGCCCTCATGCTTGCTAGGCAAGGAATCTAGCACTGAACTGCATCCCCATCCCTAAAAAAACTGATGTTAAGGAACTGTTAAAGGAAGTTATTGACCATAGCTCATTTTAGTTCACTATCCTTTCTGAATGTACAAGTTTCAAGATTGTTTATCCAACAACAAAAAAGTCATTCAGGGTGGAGCTGAATGGTGACCTGGGATAAAGTTCACCTCAAGGATACAGTGAGGCATACTCTTGTTGCTCACACAAGCTCCTACTCTAAGCTAAGCCCAGTCAGACTTGCAGTTACTCGCTTTGCCTAAAGAGGGTGCTCAAAGCCAATGCATTAATTACATGAGCTTAAAGCCATTAAGATGAAGGGTCAAAATGAAAAAAAGTTAAATGTAAAGATGCTTTTATTGAAGACTGATGGGTTTCTGACCTTTAAAAGCAAGGATGAAAGCAATTTAATTTTATATTTGCATTCTGTCATTCAAGTAAATTGATGGGAAAGCATAAGAGTGAGTACCTTAGAGAAAAAGGGCAAATGGAACTGAAATGTACCACTTACAGCCTCAGCAAGTGTTGACGCTGTTTATACTTACTCAGATGAACTAAGAAACCATCTGAGAGGAAGTTCATATACCCACAGCAGGACAAGAGCCACAGGGTGGAATACTGGAAATTAGCGCCTTTATAGTAACTCTTGAATTATAGAGCAATAAGGGAGTAAAAGCATCATCTCACTCATATTCAGGCAGAAGTTTCATAGGTTGAGCACCTCTGATTTTAAAAATCCAAAAGCAGAAATGCTCTAAAAACTGAAACATTTTGGGTGCTGACATAATGCCACAAGTGGAAAATTCACAGTTGACTTCACATGAAGGTTGTATTCAAAATACAGGTACACTAAAAATACTGTGTAACATTACTTTCAGGCTATGCATATAAGGTGTACATGAAACAAATGAATTTCAGGTTTACACTTGGGTCCCATTCCAGGATATTAGGACATCCCATATGTACATGAAAAATACTTTAAAGTCCAAAAAAATCCAAAATCAGAAAAGCATTTTAGATCTTGGGTTTTTCTAGCATTCAGATACTTGGCCACACTTTGACAGAATGACAAGTTCAAAGTGGACAGTAAATAGATCCAGGAAAGCTGGATCTTCCCCCACCCACCACCACCACCAAGATGTTCTACAATGGGAGGACTCTACTTCCCACTCTACTTGGTATGGGACTTTGCTCTCACTTGCAAATGTTGTCCAAATATTAATTCAATATATGGATTGAAACACCCCTTTCTATTCTCATCACATAAAATAGGCTATTTTTTATAGAAAATACAGCATAACAATCTAATTTTAAACAAAAAGTTTAGAAAATTACATTCTGTATTAAAAATTCAGTAGGACCCAAGGAGCCTAACCTAGTCCAACAAAATGCATCTAACTCAATCCAACAAAATGCATTTCTCTACCTTTCTTCTCAGAGTACTCCTGGACTACTGTGCCTTTTCTCCTTCTTTTCTACTCCACCTGACATGAAGCAAAGCCTTTAACAAGCCCATATCATATACTAGAGTCCTAGATCCATCTCCTTCCTACATTCCCACTTTTCAAGAGTCTGAGTTCTTCTATTCCCCCAAACACCCAAATTCTAATGTAAACTCTGTATATTTAAAGATGATTATTCACCTTTATAATTAATTTCATACTAGCTGAAAGCCGCTCAAGGGTACTTAGGTGATATAACTTTGTACTGTCAGATGATATGAAAGATTTTGGCATGTAGCTGGTGACACAATTTTTCACCAAGAAGTGGAACAAAACTCAGCTTATATATTCCTAATATCTCTAGGCAAATTATGACCATAACATACAGAAAAAGTTCGGAGGGACCCATGCTGTAATTGTATTCTATGTATAATGGTACCATCAGCACAGCATTATACTTAAAATATGGAAGGAAATAAGATCAGTGATGTTATTACAAGGCCATCTAGGAAAATGAACAGGCTGAGCTGCTGGACTTCCTAGCTTAAAATACACCTGTCTTATAGGCAAAAATCATTTTCTTGGAATATATGAAAGAAGTAAAAACAAGTTAATATATGGATAATACCAAAATGAGAAAGAGAAACCAGAAACAAGTCTCTACAGATAACTGTAAAGTAAAGCTGGACTCACTATGGAACAAAACCCAGGAATGTAAACATGTCTAAAAAAAACCCTTCTTTAGACAGAAGACTCTTTTTAAAATATTTTTGTGGTATTAAGAGATGGAATCTTTGCACATGCTAGGCAAGTACTTTATCAGTGAGCTACACTCCTAGCCCAACTTTTTAAGATCTGCTTAATATATTTGTCTAGAAAGTGGTTTCAAATATTAATTCTGGTTATATCCTAAATCAGAATAAACTGATATAAAAACCAATTTAGAAATTGATTATATTTTCAATACAATCATGCATTTCTAAACCTTCAGAAACTTTAAATACAAAGTACTTAGTATAAGGTATGGAAAAGATTTTTTTAATTTTTTTTTTTTTTTTAGTTGTAGATGGACACAATACCTTTATATATTTTATATGTGGTGCTGAGGATTGAACCCAGTGCCTCACATGTGCAAGGCAAGTGCTCTACCACTGAGCCACAGCCCCTGAAAAAGATATTTTTAAGAGTGCTACTACAACAACCAATGCATGTACTGAATGTCTTTGGAAATCAAAAATCATTTTCTAAGAATAATAAACACAACTAGAGTGCTGTCCTACCATCAGTCAAGGCCTATGTCCCCAAGGAAAATATTCTCAAGGCAGTCATTTGTGTCTGGCATACCTGTGATTTCATCTGGGCTGCCTTTTCTGGATCAACAGCCAACACATGCTGGTAATGACGAATGGTATGCAGGCGATCTTTATTCTCAGCACGGACATAACGCCGCAAAGCCTGGAGAATGCGATGAGGCTACAAGAGAGAATAGTTGTTTTAATATCCAGAGACTCAAGAATTAAAAACAGGTAGGAAACAAAGCGTGAAAAATTCACTTAAGAATGTAAAGCTTATGGGGTTGGGGTTATGGCTCAGTGGTACAGTGCTTTGCCTAGCACATGTGAAGCACTGGGTTCAATCCTCAGCACCACCTAAAAATAAATAAATAGAATACAAGTATTTAAAAAAAAAAAAAAAAAAAGAATGTAAAACTTAGCTATGAACAAGAATGAAAGCTGTAACTCTGAAAGCTTTAGCCTACCAAGCAACAAGAAACTCTTTCTAGGTGAAATACCCAAACTGACTTCCAGCATTATATTAAATCTGTAAAAAATAGTATTTCCCAGAATCTCCAGCCCACAGTCCTCCTCTAATAGTCTTCTTTCTTGGCTAAGCCTCTTGACACCTGAATTATAAGTTAGGAAGTCTCTTATGTCACCCTAAAGAGAAGAGTATACCAACTCACTCAGAAAGGATACAAATATCCTTCCAATACTTCCCATTTCCCAAAAGCAAGGCAGGTTAGAATTAAGAGACTAAAAAAAAAAAAAGGTTGAGATTGCTCACCCAAGAGTTTCAAAAGAGTTTGAAACTGGTCCAAAAGCCTTCATTCATAGAAAGCAAATTTTTATTCTTTGAAAATAAGGCTACTACAGAAAATGCATAAATTGTGTTAATTCTTAAACAATATCCTGAGGTCATGCTTTTCTACATAATACCTTTTCTATCCTGATCTTTTTTCTTTACCATCAGCACTGCCAAAACTTGTCAGAAGTATGTAAATTTTACCAACCTGTATGACATAAACTGGCATCATTTTAGGGTGAATAACACTGAGAAGACAACTCAAGAGTGATTCTGCTCTGACTGCAACTCACCCGAGGGGGGTCAGACTGCAGGGCAGCCAGGTAATTCTCTAGAGCCATCCGTCGACGGTCGTTCAGCATGGCTTCCACACGGGCCAGGTGGGTTTCCACCAGCTGCTGCTTCTCACTGGCTGCTTCCTTCTCTAATGCTTTAACCATAGCTTGGAAGTGCTAACCCGTGAAAGAAGGAATAACATTTAATTTGCAATACTTGGAGGAAGTCTAAGCAAATACCCTTAGGCTCACACGTTTCTCCATGTCCAATTTCTATGCAAGACAGTAAAAGTTCAGACAGTAAAGTGAGGGTAAAATCAAGATATGCTTCTGAGTTCTATCATGATAAATACTTCCTTAACTAAAAAAGTAAGTTAGATCTCAATGTTAGAGGGACTCCTAGCATTTCTGTAACTGAAATTACTAGCATTGCAAACTCAAGCTCAATATCTGTATTTTTTAGTGTACACCGCAATAAAGGAATAACACCAGGCTGATAGGGTATCTAGTGGTGGAGAGCTTTCCCAGCATGCACAAGGCCCTGGGTTTGATTCCCTGCACCACAAAAAATAAATATATAGTGGAACCAACCTAGATGCCCTTCAATAGATGAATGGATAAAAAAATGTGGCATTTATACACAATGGAATATTACTCAGCACTAAAAAACAACAAAATCATGGCATTTGCAGGGAAATGGATGGCATTAGAGCAGATTATGCTAAGTGAAGCTGGCCAATCCCTAAAAAACAAATGCCGAATGTCTTCTTTGATATAAGGAGGGCAACTCAAAACAGAGCAGGGAGGAAGAGCATGAGAAGAAGATTACCATTAAACAGGGACGAGAGGTGGGAGGGAATGGGAGAGAGAAGGGGAATTGCATGGAAATGGAAGGAGACTCTCATTGTTATACAAAATTACATATAAGAGGATGTGAGGGGAAAGGGAAAAAAAACAAGAAAGAGAAATGAATTACAGTAGATGGAGTAGAGAGAGAAGAGGGGAGGGGATAGGAAAGGCAGCAAAATACAACAGACACTAGTATGGCAGTATGTATAAACGTGGATGTGTAACCAATGTGAACCTGCAATCTGTATACGTGGTAAAAATGGGAGTTCATAACCCACTTGAATCAAAAGTATGAAATATGATATGTCAAGAGCATTGTAATGTTTTGAACAACCAATAAAAAAAAAAATAGCTGCACCAATTTGCAGTCCTAAATCAATCAATCAATCAATCAATCAATCAATGGTTTTTCCATGTTAAGCAAGGGACTAACTTCTAAACCCTGAAATTGGCAAGCAGTAGTAAATATACTTTCAAACATAATATAATAATGTGGTAAGTTATGCTGAATCATGCCTTAAAGTTGTGAAGGGCAAGTTATCTATGAGATATCTAGCCAGGTTTAGAGGCACAATTTAAGACTGCTGAATTTAATTTCCTTACATAAGATGCACTGGCTTGTAACTCCTAAGATTTTTCTAAGTCATTGATAAGAAAGCAAAGGTCTTCCAGAAAAGAACTAACATCACAAGAAGAAAAAAGTTAGCTAGAAATAAACTAATTTAAAATGTAATCAGGGTCTAGCATATAGCTCAATGGCAGAGTATGTTTAGCTCAAGTAAGGCCCTAATTTAATGCCTAGCACACTGTGTGCCTGCCCCGCCACCCATGCAGACCAAAAAAAAAAAAAGTGTGTGTGTGTGTGTGTGTGTGTGTGTGTGTGTATATTTGTTTTCCAAAACTAAAGCAGTCCTATAAATTGCTGTCCCTATTCCTAGCAACTTTCTTTTGCTGAAGGGGAATATAGTTAACTACTATGATTTTAAGGTTGTATTTTTACAAAATTAGAGATGAACTTATATCATTGTTTTCTGCCTTTTGACTTTTCAGTCTGCCAATAAATAAATAAATCAGTACTGCTGAAAAACAAGTCATAGCCCAAGAACAAAGATGACAGAGAACTTTTGCCAGGAAAGCAGATTAACAAGTGGCAGCTAAGCTGAGGTTACTTCCTGGCATGAATTAAGTATACTCTGGGAGGGGGTTTGGTTTCCTTCTACTGTAGGTGAGTAATACTAGAGGTGAAAAGAGAAAAATAGGTCACTTACAACTTCCTTGTAACTTAAGCCCCTGAATAAAAAGAGGTGCCAAATTTAAATTTCCTAGGAGTTTGGCTTTGACCATATTTTTAACTGGTAGGTGGATGCTTTATCCTTGGAGAAGGCATCTTACCTGAATAAGGGTCTGTCTCTCTGCCTTGGGGAGGTTCTTGGCTTGAAGCTCTGCCTCTTCCCACTCTTTCTTTACCTACAAAGATTAAAAACACTTCACCAGAGAACAATCCTCTGAAACAACTTCCCCATTTTCTAAAAATACTGCCAGGCACTGAATCCAGTGTCGGAAACTGTGCAAAAGGAAACTGCATCATGTGATCCCTTAAGAATTCAGAGTTGCTGCTGCCTCAGAAGGTTCTAGGCCTCAACTGTCCCCAGATGGAGCCTCAATTCCATGACCACCTTGTTATATAACCTTCGATTAGTTACTTTAAAAGTCTCTGTGCCTTAGTCTACTTGCCTAAAAAATTGAGGTTAGGGCAGGGCTCAGAGGCAGAGCGCTCGCCTGGCATGCATGGGGCGCTGGGTTCGGACCTCAGCACCACATAAAATAAAAAGTTATTTAAAAAAAAAAATTGAGGTTAATACCTATTTCTCAGAACTGCTACGGAGAACATAATGAGCATTTCCTATATGGTAATGCTCAATGCAGGTGAGGTTCAGGTATTGGAGGGAGAGCTCAGGCCAAACAAGATTTTCCTGTGTCAATCTCTTCTCAGTACTAAGTGCATTCAGGAGGAAGCTATACTCTGGGCTCTCACTGCTCTGAACTTAGAATGCTCTTAAGGAAACAAAAGTCCCTGAGACTTCAGAACCTTCCACAGGCAGTGGTATTTAAAGCCAGTGATGGCAAAGAAAAGCAACAAGTGAGTAATAGCTACAGGAAGAGCTCTGCAGTGTCTGCAACATGTCATACAGCAACTGTATCCTTATGGAGATAGGGTAGGCAAGGATTCACCCACCCAGCAGGGAGTTCCCCTGATACTCTGGAACCTCACTATTCCTTACCCATTACACAACATTCTAGAAAGATGGTGTCTCTTTCTTTGACTAAAGTTGGATCCCCAGCTAAAGAAAACAAAACAAGCCCCCCTCCCCCCCAAAAAAACCCAAACCCCCATGCTACTTAGCTACCAAGCACCATGAAGAATAACAGAATTGCCTAAGTTTACCCTGTCCATTCGGTTGCGGTGCCGAATTTCCAACTGTTCCTTAGCCTTCTGGAAGCGAGCATGCTCATTATCATCTGCAGAGGTCTCAAAATATACATCAACATCATTGGTTGGCAGAGGAGTTGGAGGAACTGAAACAAAATTACAGAAGGAGTTTGCTTTGAGGGTCAGGGATCAGTCAGATGCAGTGTTAAAACTGCACAGTGCTTTAGGAAGAAAACCAAGCTCAGGACCTGCAAGATGGACTCAATTTGTGTCATGCCTTACTACAAGTATAGGGTGCTACTGTCTGCCAAGTCTTCACTTTGTTAGATTACAATGGGCAATATTCATCAACCATGTCAGTCCATGCTAATTCACCAATTTATTGGTAGCTCAGTCCCCTGGTATTTTCGTCACTCATGAGGTATCCACTCTGGACTGCAGGGCAGAAAAAGAGAAGCTGCTTTTGTCTTCCCTTCATAATGTGAAACCTGAAAACCATTTAAAAAAAAAAAAAAAAAAAAACAGCTACCTTACTGATCATCAACTAATGGTGTCTGAATAGGGACCAGCATGAAATTAGACCCTGTAGAAGCACTTCCACAAATGTATACATTTCTGAGGAACTTACTTTTACTCTTTTGGCAATCTTTTTTTTTTTTAAAGAGAGAGTGAGAGAGAGGAATAGAGAGAGAGAATTTTAATATTTATTCTTCAGTATTTGGTGGACACAACATCTTTGTTGGTATGTGGTGCTGAGGATCGAACCCGGGCTGCTCGCATGCCAGGCGAGCGTGCTGCCGCTTGAGCCACATCCCCAGCCCTCTTTTGGCAATCTTTAGATCCTAGCTTACTTCGGGAAACTGGCTAAACAGTCTTTAAATATAGACTGGGTAGAGAAAGCCCAACTCACTCTAGATATAATTTTTGAGTTTTCAATATCACTGAAGGACTCTTACACCCATCCCCAATTATTAGGGGATAATGGGGGTAAAAGTAAAACTAAGTTTCTGTAGTTTAGAAGGGCACCTTCCATGGATGTGAAGATACCTTGGTCTTATTGGACTCATGACACTGACCAAAGGGCCTTTCTGGGCATCCCTCCAAACATAAGCCCATTGGAATGGACAATCCCTCACCTCACTGTTGTTCACACATAATCTCTTACTAGCACCAGGCAAGTGAGTATAAGTATAATGGAGTTTAATCTCTAAGAGAAAGAACTGAGAAGGGAGCAAGTTCACTTGGCTAACTTCTTAAGAAACACCTCTGGAATTATGTGTTAGCCCAATTCATTCAAGATTTCCCAAACCAGGGAGGAATAATGTGTAACTTGTTTATCATGACAAATGCCAAAATACAACTAATTTTTACCTTGGAAACAAATTCACCTAATTTCCAGAACTGTGTCATTTTAATCATTCTGACTAGGGCTTGGATTGTGGCTCAGCGGTAGAGTACTTGCCTAGCATGTGTGAGGCCCTGGGTTCAACCCTCACCACCACATAAAAATAAAATAAAGATATTGTGTCCAACTACAACTAAAAAAAAAACACTAAAAAAATAATAATGTGACTAATAAAAATATTACTACAGATTAGTCAGTCACTCCGAAGTTTTTCCATCAGAAGAATCTTCTTTGCTCCCTTTAATAAACCTAGAGTAAAATCATGTGAAGAATATCTGAGTCCCAAATAAGTTTAAAGAACAGACAGATCACATTCTCCAAGAAACTAAAAAAATTCAGTGAAGGAGAATTCAAGTCCTTTGTGCTAAATGCACATCACTATCAGGGACACATGTCTGCAGGCTCATGAGCTAAGGATGGTTTCTATCACTGGGTGAATACACATAATGCAAAACACAGTGTGCCTCCACCCTCCATGGGAACAAAAGGGGAAAAGGACAGCATGTCTAGAGGTTTACTTCTAAAGACACAAAGGGCTCAGAGCAAAATCACTACAATTCATGAAGCTAGCACATCTACTTGCCTCAGACCCTCTGAAGAGGGACACAAACACGACCACTAGAAACCTGATGCTCTAGACTTTCAAAGCCCTCCAGCCAGCAAGCCCTCCCCTTAGCACACAAACAGAATTTCTCCTCCGCAATTTCCCCAAAGCCACACGGATTTCACAGACCTTCCATTCCAAGGTATCTCAGAAGACTATTTATTTGAGTCTTTGGATAGAGGTTGCCACCTCTGTATTCTATGAGATCTTTAAAGGGCTCCAATTACGGAAACTGTATTGATTCTTAGTTTGAGTAGTTTTGCACAGCAATAATTTTTATCACTAAATCTTTCCTTGGTAAAGTTTATGCACCACAGTTCCTAAAGCTCACTCTCTTTCACCTTTTCAACTGATTCAAATAACAGTCTTTTCTAAGTACAGCAACTTTCAGAGTAGAATCTCTGAAAGCATGCTGAATTCAATAAAGATTTTAAAACTCTTTATGAGAAAGAAAAAAGAGGGAGCATGAAGGTATCTGAATGAAATGAAAAACCATCAGAAACTACATCCCCACCAAGACCTCTAGAGCAAATACCAGGAACAGGCAGCAAGTCATCCTGATGAATTCCAGAGTAGGAATGAAAGAAAACTGCCTGGCTTGAGGATTTTCCCAGCACATGGGTAGGTACCACCAGGTTAAGAGGGGCTTGACAAGAAAAACTCTTCCTACCTGTGTCTAACATAAACCCAACTCAATTGAACTACTGCACTGAGTAGTAGTTTCTCTAAGACCAAAAAAACACAAACTAAAATCTCCTCATTTCCTAAAGCCCTGCATGACCCAAGGTTTCCAATATATTAAAGAAATAGTACTCAGCTACAAAGCTCTATCCTTAGAATAAATAATGCAAGGTTATTTTCGGTATTATGGAATCCCTAAAATATTGTTGCTCTTTTCAAAAGTGGGCATTCCATCAGGTGGCATCACATTGTTCAGTAACAGAGTAGTTCAAAGATGAGATTAAGAAGCAAAACTGAGGCAAAACTCAGGCTAGGTGCAGTGGTGCACACCTGAAATCCCAGCAGCTTGAGAGGCTGAAGCAGGAGGCTCTCAAGTTCAAAGCCAGCCTCAGCAACTCAGTGAGGCCCTAATAACTCAATGAGACCCTGTCTCTTAACATATAAAAAAGGGCTGGGGATATGGCTCAGTGATTAAGCACCTCTGGGTTCAATCCCCAGTACCACCCCCCCCAAAAAAAAAAATGAGGCAAAGCTTAGAATACAATCATGGACAGAACTCAGGAATATTCAGTTACCCTTTGGGTGCCTTTCAATCATGAATGCTTCCCAACCAATACCAGAGCACCTTCAGCACTTATAGACTCCAATGAGAAAAAACAAGCCCCTGGCTGTGGCCACCCACTGCGCCAGGGAAGGCACACAACACTACCACCACCACCACTAAACGTCCAGCAGACACAAGGGGAGCACGGGACATGGAAAACAGCTTACTACTGCCAACAGGAAAGCAAAGCCTCAGTCTAGGAAGCACAAAGATGAGGGGAAAACGACTGACAGCAAACACCTGAGTCGGCGGAAACATGTCACAGATGCAGCCACGAGGACGGCCAGGAGAGACAGAACGCTGGACAGGACAGCGCTGCTGCACAGGGCCAGCGCAAGGCGGGACTTACTCATCGCTTTACACACAGCCATACAATAATCCTCAGACTCAAAATTGTTCCTGTTGCCGCCGCAGCCGCCATATATAAAGTGCACGCACTTTCCCTTGGAGAGGTCGAAGTACCAACGAGGCATCACAGCCCGGCAAGGCCCCGTCATCGCCTCCTGGGAGCAGACAGCTGTGTGAAAATGGTCAGAGTATCAGCAGAGCAGAGGCAGTGCTTCAAATGCTTCAAAATGCTATAGGCCGGCCACGATAAAACCAGGTGTTGGTAATGGGGGACCACACAGGAAATTAATGCCCTGGCTGACCTAACTCACCAAAACAGGTCAGGGGTTCTGTGGATGAAGTCACTTTCCATGTGACAAAAACATAGGGGAATGGAGATTTTTTTAAAAATTAAAATTAAAAACAAAACACTTTTTTTGCACAATCTGAGACTAGACTGACACACAGGTTAACAAAGAGGAGTCTCTCATAGCCTCATGAGTCTCTCATTTTTTTTTTTTTTTAATCTGTTCAATGGAAATAGATCCTGGTTTGTCTACTTTAGTGGTTTCAAGGACCCAAAGGAGTCAATGCAGGCAGAAAGGTTATTTTAAGTGGTGATACCCACAGCAAACACTGAAGTGCCTACAAAGGACAAGTGTTCCTATTTTCATATTCTCCAAGATGAATCATAAATTTCTAGACCAATTAATTTTCTCCCAGCTGGGTTTTAAAATTCTTCAGATCCTAACTGGTTTCAAATACACAATGAGCAGAGGCCATGTGCTCTCGGGAACTATCACAACCAAACTTTGTTTTAGTTGACAAGATCATTCCATTTCAACCTACCAGCTACAGATACCTGAACAGATGGAGCAGCCTACAGATTAGAATATACTTAGTGAAAGAAAAACCCAGCAAGCTATTCCATCCTAAAAGTTAAGACTTGAGAGGAGAAGGTTGGATGTGGAATAATCCTGCTGACAAACAGACGATATTGCCCTTTATTCTCTAAACTCTTACAAAGCAAACTCTGTTTCTGAGTCAACCCCGTATCTCTTCCTGGTCATGCATGCCTGCTTACTGCTAACATCACTTCACCACTCTACCTCTACACAGAAAAGCAAGATTCCCCTTCAACGCAGAAACACCACCTTTCCTTCTGAGACTTACCTGATTACTTAGAATCTGTATGCCTTCACCATTAAACAATGATCACATGGATTTTAAAGCCACAGCTTTAAACTGGGTTACCTTTAACATCATGAGCAATTTCTTTGTCTGAAATAGCTCCCTCGCTGCTGGGTTCAGTTGGGTTCTCTTCATTATAGTCATCTCCTTTAAAGGTGTCATAGTAGTAATCACGGTCTTCTACCACTTCCTCCCCTTCCTCATCCTCCTCGTCCACAGCTGCTTCTGTGAAGTCTTCCAAATCTGTTTCAGTGGGAAATTCACTAAAGGCCACAATAAAAATAAAGGAAGGTTAATATCAATTCTACACACAAAGCACAATGATTCCCTTCCCTATTCTCAAACACAAAAAGAGAGACAGGAAATAAGCTCAACTTATATGTAACTATGCCATGAAAGCCCTTCAGCCTAGCTACATGAGCAAAAGGGAAGAGTTAGTGAACATAGACTACATTAACTTTGCAGTAAATAATGTGGCCCACAACAATAAAAAGCCAAAAGTCACAGGTGTGTGTATGATCAGCTTCAATCAGAATGAAATGCAAGTTGAATCAATTCTAGCATTACAAGGGTATGCCCACCTTACCCAAAAGTGAGGAACTAGCAGCCAACAGCCATTATTACAGAAGTGCTAAATTATTTCAGAGGTCAGGACAAGAATTTACCTTTTATAAATATCATAGTCTTCCTCTTCATCTTCTTCCTCTTCTTCCTCTTCTTCTTCTTCTTTTGACACAGTAGAGTCTACAGAGTCAATAACCTTTGTCTGAGGGCAACACACATATTCGGTACCATGGAACTGGTCTACTCCACAGGGAAGCAGCATGCCATAGCTATATAAGGTCATTCCCTGAGTCAGACATGCCTAAAGGAAAACCACAGACCACATCAAAACATATTCCACAAAGACTTCTGATACCTGTCGTTATCCCAAAGAAACCCTTATCCAATCACTAAGTAATGCTTTCTCTTACAGACACAAAACTTACCAGCCAAAAAGTTGTGATGCTATAAGATTTATTAACTGGGCATAAAGCATGCCTATAATCCTAGCTACTTGGAAGACTAAGGCAAAAGGATCACAAATTTGAGGACTCCCTATAAACTTAACAATATCATGTTAAAAATAAAAAGGGCTGGGGATGTAGCTCAGTGGTTAAGCACTTGCTTCGTATGTGTGAGGCCTTTGATTCAATTCCTAGTACCTCCCCCCCCCAAAAAAAATTATACCCAACTTATAGCATCAGATGAGCCAAAACAACTAAAAGTCCAAATATGAAAAAAAAAAAATTTAAGAAAGTGGGAGTTTCCTCTACTGATTATCAACACCCATTAAAGATGACTAATGCTAATGGTATAGATACTACTTCAGAATTTGAATAAAGAAAAGACTACTGACTGAAGAATCAATCAAACTACAGATGACCAGAATAAGTGTTTCTCTCCAGCAGAACAGAAAAATGGCAACCAATTCTGAGGTTTATATTACATATCCAGTTTTTCTAGAATTGGCTATTTCCACACAGTCCTTAGTAAAGAGGGTTAGGATGCCTTCAGAGGAGCCCTGCTGAAAGCATGTACAACCCCTGCCTAACAACCTTTTAATCTCTTCTGTGTGTGTACACTAGGGATCAAACTTCATGCCTACATGCTGTATTAATAAGCTACACCCAGCTCAAATGAAGAGAGAAACTTCACTATTTTCTTTTTTGTGATGCTGGGGATAGAATCCAGGGTATGGTGAATACTCTACAACTAAGCCACATCTCTAGCCCTATAATAGCTTTAATTTTAGAAGTCGGACAATCTAAGCTGTACTTTCTTACAAAGACATCTATTCCTCTCCCATGTATTTTTAATTTAGAAGATAGAAGTAATTAAAAAAAAATAACTGAAAGGCATGGTGAGGTTTTGGACACCAATATTACTTTCTCTTCTAACAGGTACAATGCTTTACTTTTCCCCATCTACTCTCTTACCTCTTTGACTACTGTATGCCAGTGCTGGTGATTCTCACACACCTCCATCCGTTCTTTGTGAAAAAACTGGCACTTTTCTGGAACTAGCAGAACATCACTTACAAATTCACCCACTGGCGGGGGAAAAAATAAAAGAACCTTTGTCAGAGGCAAATCTGATTATGATTCAAGGCAGAAAGGACTTATATGCAGACTAATGACAGTTACATAGTCAGGTGTATACAGGAGCAGTCACTAATGCTCAAAAGCAGGTGTGAGCACAAGAAATCATCAATGCATCAGGGCCACAATGCCAGTAGCTTTCCTCATGTTTCCCTAACCACACTCCCTCGAAGTCCCATTGAAGGCTTTTAGCAAGACATGACAAGGGGACATGAATAGGATCCCCCTTCATGACCATCTCAAATATATATACAGCCACTCCCCCTGACCTCTAGATTCATGGGAACAATATTCCTAGCTTCTTACTTTCCTAATTTGGCCCATATCTCCTCTAATCACAAAATGCCCCGGAAACTAAAACTTGGTGTTCTATTGAAGAATACATGAACCTTATACTAGACAAATTGATTAAGGTAAAAATCATCAATGGATGTTTAATTATAAAGAGGTAAAGGTACCTTTACAATGGGAAATGCTAGCAAAACTACCTTAACAAGGTGACAAACTAAATATCATTAATAACAGACAAGTTGACATGGGTGATATCCTGAGAAGAAAATATCACCTACCAAAACATACCACCTGAATATGTTCACGATAAAATAGTAAGACAAATCCAAATTCTGGAATATTCTGTTAAACAAATGGCTTGGATTCAAAAAATGTCACTGTCATTAAATATTTATAAACATAAAGACTGAGGAGCTGTTCTAGATCAAATGTAATGTGTGATTTTTCTTTTAAAAGATGCTATAAAGGGCTGGGGATATAGCTCCGTTGATAGAGTGCTCACCTCGCATGCACAAAGCCCTGTGTTCAATCCCTAAGACCACACACACAAAAATAAAATAAAATAAAATATAAGAGGCTATAAAGGGCATTATTTGAATACTTACAGAAACTTCCAAAAGTAGTAAATATATTATCATTACAAAGGAGAATGCCCTTGGTCTTAGGAAACACAAAGTAAAGCATTTAGAAGTGAACTTTTAGGATGTCCCAACTTACTTTCAAATGGTTGAGCAACCAAAAAGTACCCCCATACACACACAAATAAATTAGGCAAAATTGGATAATCCAGGTAAAGAGCATAAAGGTATTCACTATCATATTTTTTTTCTTTAATTCTACATTTTTTGGGGGGGGGTGCGGGGGGGTGGTGTTATCACCCAGATAAGCAGGGCTGAGGGGCAAGAGCATAGATAAAGTGATCCTGGCTCCTGAACTGATGACCATTATATAGCTGGGCAATGTGGGTTTACAATACTACTATCTCTGTTTGAATATGTTTGTAATTTTCCATAATAAAATGCTGAGTGGGGTGTGTGTGTCTGTCTGTCTGTCTCACTGCATTACTGCTTAAATTCTGATTCAGTAGTATAAGGGTAAACTCAGTAATTTGCTTCCCAGGTGAATCTGATTCATTAGCCACATGCTCCATAAAGGATCTAAGTAGAGGAAAAGAGACAAAAGGAGGGATATGTGTTTTGCATTTTGTAGGGACATGGGAGAAAAAAGCAGGCAGGCTAACATCTGCAGTAAAGGGGAGAAAAAATTAAAAATGGTACAAAAGTAAAGTCAGTCCTTCTACTATCCTGCTGATTCAAGAAGGGAGTTGCTGCTTTTAAAAGGGGAAGGATGTGGTTCCTTGTGTTTTAACTTGGAACGGGAAATAATTTCCCAGCATGAAAACAGTGTTACACACGTTTTCATAGCACTATCAGTACATGGACTTTTGGAGTCAAATTGCCCCATTTGACATGAAATCAGGAATGCCAAGGTAAGCTAGATAGAGTGCTGCTTCCAAGGACCCTGAAGGCCCTAGAGCAGTCAGTGCCTATATTACACAAGCTTTACCAATCAATTGGACATACAACTTCATTTCGTTTAAAAATGACAAAAAAATGCAGTGGTAAAAAAAGATCTCTTCTATTAGGAAAACCAACTCTGATATTCAATCTAAATGCAATTCAATCTAACTACTTAAATTCTGACATCCAAATCATCAACTAACATTGTTTAATTGACAATTTTGTATCACCTAGGCATTTTTTGTCTTGTTAATTTATGATAAAAAACAACAAAAGCATATACTTAAGGGATAGGGTATACAGGATTAAACACCAGGGTTCAATCTCAGCACTGTTCTTTACTAGTAGAGTGATTTTAGGCAAATTATTTAACCTGCCTGTACCTCAGTTCCCATCTCTTATTCTAAGGATTAATGGCCTCATCTTTCTGACACAAAAGAAATTGAGAACAAAAACCAAACCAATCAGTTACTATTAATTGTAAGTTTTAACTATTGATGTTAATGTTATTTTAAAATCTTGCCCAACTACTTTTACACAAAGTAAACTATACAACCATAATTGTAAAGCAATCTATAGTGAAGCAATAGTTAATGCACTTTATTTTTGTTTTATACAGATAATTACAACACTGAAAAAATTAAAACAGCAATTTCACTACCATATATCTTTAAAAGCATTATATTATCTTTAAAAGCATTAAACAAAAGTAATAAACATACCCCATATATCCCTAAGCTCTCTCACTTAGGGTGGTTAACTTCTAAGACCAGGTTTGTTTCTTACCCAAAGATGCATGTAACACGTAATAGATGTTTATTAAATCTGAACTTAAAAAGAAGCACATATAGAGTATGATCCCACTGAGAAAAAAAACAAATGGGGAGGGGGTGTTGTGTTGTTTTGTTTTGAGATAGGTCTCACTACAGTTGCCCAGGCTGGCCTTGAACTTGTGATTTTCCCATGCAAAATTCTAAAGTATCTGTGATTACAGTTGTGCACCACTGTGCCTGATTTTGGAGTCGGGGGAGGAATCTCAAAGCATACACATTTCTACATGTATCCAAAGAAAACTATTTTCACTTACACACCAAAATGTTAGTCAGGCTGACTGAGTTCAGAAATGGAAATGACTTTTTGCCCCCTCCCCCACACCTCATACTTCATTTGTTGAAAAACAAACTACTAAAAAGTAAACTAAAAGAGGAAACACATTTCAATCCCAGCATCCGTTCTATCAATTTATTACTACTTTCTGCCTTTGTTAAAACCACTTATCAGAAGCTTCTGGGGGGGAAATCTATGGAGAAAGATCAGTATTCAGTCAGTTTTATATAACACTGAAAATGGTTTGGTATCACTTTAAAAGTTTATATGCAAGTTGTGGTAACAATCTTCAGTTTAACCTGCTGGAGCACAATATAACGGCTATTTTTTTCTAAGCCACTACACAAACATAAAGCTATATTGTTTTTGCTGTTCAATGCATAAGGCAATACAGCAAAACCTAACCTACAGCTTCAGTTGTGACTTAATCTCCAACCTCTTTTCACTCTATTCACTCTCTGAGATTCAGTTTTTCTTTCATGCCACCTCACTCCAGCAGGGGCATGGCAGCCTTCCAGGTTTTAAAGCTTTTTCAGAGTTGCTGAAATTCCTTTCAGAAAAACAAAGGCTGTTTATCTACTGGGGAAAGCCCCCAACACTAACATCCACGTGTGTAAACAAACATACAGCAAAAGTACTCTCCAGCTGAAAGGAATACATTTATGGAACTCTTGGAGGATACTGCCCAGGTGGAAGAAAACAGCCTAAAGCAATAAGTAGGAGCCATCTTTGGTAGATATCTCTGAGGTAAAGAGTGCTCCAAGAACTGAAGGATCCAAGCAGAAACATTCACCTAGCACAAGGGTCCACACTGTCAACAGAGATAATGTTTGGGGCCACTGTGAATTCAAAGACTACAGGACTTGCAAAGGAACACCTACAATGAAAAGCAAGTTACTGCAACCTACCTACAACTGCTGAAGACTGCATCTCAAAGCCTGAGACTGGTTTTGATTTAGTTATTAAATGGGAAATTTTCTGGTAGTCTTTCCAGTGCAGTAACATTCCCTGTCCAAATCTCCATCCAAATATAACCCAAAACAAAATCAGTCATGAACTTATAAAACTCTCAGGGGTCAGTATACATACAAATGTCAGAAATGACTAAACTCCCCACCACCACCAGTACCTACAATTTTGCTGCATTTTTTTTTAAACCACCCCCCATTCCCACCCCCAAGTACTGAGGATTGAACTCAGGACCTCATACAAAGTAATCAAGTGCTCTGCCACTGAGTTATATCCCCAGGTGTCAATTTTGCTTCTTCTCACATCACCTACTCTGTTCTACTTGGGTCACTATTATCATGTATGTATGTATGTATATGTATATGTGTACGTGTGTGTGTGTGTATATGTAATCTCAGTGGTAGATTAACTATATATATATATATATAGTGGTAGGTTATCTATATATATTATAGATAACCAGGAGGCAGTAGTAATGTAAGATACAAGGTTCATTTTGAGGAGGGAGAAGATTATTCAACTGTTCCTTCTCACCAAATTTACTATACAACATTTAAAAGAGCCACACTGATAGACATGCAGCATCATAAAACTTCAGACAATCCAACCCTGGACTTATTATGAACACTATCAGTAACTTAATCAACTGTAATAAAGATTCTACCTAGCAGTCAGGCTCAATGGCACACATCTGTAATCCCAGAGGCTTGGGAGGCTGAGGCCTTAAGCAATTCAGTAAGAACCTCTCTCTAAATAAGATATAAAAAAAAAAAAGCTGGTCTGTTAAGCAACGCTGGGTTCAATCCCTGGTACAAAAAAAAAAAAAAAAAAAAAAGAGAGAGAGAGAGAGAGAGAAAAGAAAAAAAGATATATACTACCCAATAAAAACAATAACAAGCAAACAAAAATAGTGCCCAGAAACAGAGGTAAGAACACTGTGATATCCAAATCAATTAATAAAGGCACCCAATCAATACATACATAGCTTGTTTTCCCCAGTTCCCCATTTCTTCACCCTTCCTCTGGCTGGCCTATGCTTTGGATTTGCTAGGCAGCAATATATTAAAGGAGATTTCAGGATTTAAGCCAACCACCCTATTGCAATCACTCTTTCAACATATAGCATTCTTTTTTTTTTTTTTAAACTTGGGGGTGGGGCTGAATCCAGGGACATTTCACCACTGAGCTACATTCACAGAGCCTGGAACTTTCGATCATCCTGTCTCTGCTTCCTGAGTCATGGGATTATAAGTACGTGCAACCATCTCCAGTCAAACTGCATACTTTTAAATGAGTAAATTGTATAGCATGTGAATAATACCTCAACAAACCCAATTTTTAAAAAAGCCAAGATTTGGTTGTGGGAATAGCAGGCAAAGAAGAAAATATACTGAGAATACAGGAATCTGAGCTATCACTTTGAAGCCTTTTTTTTTTTGTTGTTGTTGTTGTTAGTTTGTGTTGTTTTGGGGGACAGGGAGGGGTAGGAGGTGGTTCCCAGGGATTGAACTCAAGGACACTGGACCACTGAGCCACATTCCCAGCCCTTTTTGTATTTTATTTAGAGACTGGGTCTCATTAAGTTACTTAGTGCCTTGCTTTTTTTTTTTGCTGAGGCTGGCTTCAAACTCACAATCCTCTTGTCTCAACCTCCCCAAATGCTGGGATTATAGGCGTGCACCATAGCATCCAGCTCACTGGTTTTAATATGCATTCACAGGTCGATAAGGCAACGTAGATTTTTGTACATCTGGACATGTAATACATACATATATTTCTTAGCTTCGTTTATTGGTGCGCCTAGAAGCAACACCACCCTTGGCAGCAGTAAGCATTCCTAATGCCCAGATCCCCAGGACCCCAAATCCTGAACACTGCTACCAGTCCCATTAAGAAATCAAAGAAGAAATGGCTTACTCCAGGCATGGGCAAGGGAAAATTCAGAATGCACTTAAGAGAATCTTTTGTACCAGGCAAGTAAGCCCTCAAAGAAAGACAGGGATATGTTAAAAGGATACAGGAAAACAGCATAAAATGGTTTCCACAGATCAGATCTGGAAAATGAATACATATAAAACAACTGAAATGGAAAACCATCTGTTTTAGTTAAGCTTTTGCATCCCTATGACCAAAGTACCCTACAAAAAAATAGTTAGAGGGAAAGTTTATTTGGGGCTTACAGTTTCAGAGGTCTCAGTCCAAAGTGAGGCAGCATATCATGGGAAGTGTGTGATGAAGGGAAGCTGCTTCCCTCATGGTAGCCAGGAAACAGATAGAGGAGATAGAAGGGGGCACAAGCCCAGTAACATAGCTCCTTCAGCCATGTCCCACATGCCTATGGTTACCCACCCAGTCAGTCCATTCAAACTAGGACAGACTCTCATAATCCAATCACTTGATTGCATTAACAGATCATCTCTTATCCAAACCAAAACAACATCTTAGCCAGCAGATAAACATGATCAAGGATAACACAACAAATTGACATCACACAACTGCTAATACAATGTCAAAAAATTCTGTGACATTCCTCTCAAAAATGCATACACTAAATGAAGCATGGAACAAGAAGTGGTAGATGACAAGGCAGGGTTAAAGTCAAGGTTCAGCAAGTTATGGAAGGTGATTTTTATTTTTATTTTGTACTAAGAAATGAATCCAGGGCCTCAGGTATGGTTACTCTACCATTGAGCTACACCTCCAGCCCTTTTCCTTTTGAGACAGGTCTCACTAACTTGCTCAAGGTGGTCTTGAACTTATGATCCTCCTCTCTCACCCTCTTAAGTAGCTGGATTTACAGATATACACCACTGTGCCCAACAGATTATGGAGTTTTAAAGCTATACTAAGAAATTTCAAAATTATTTTAGGTAAAGAAGAGATGCTAAAGAGTTTTACATACAGGAGAGACATAACTTTATTTTCACTTTGGATCACCATAAGGGCAACAGACTGGACGACGGAACAGAGAAATATGTGGAGGCTGCTGTCATGATGGAGACAAGAAGTGACCAAAGCCTGAGTTAGAGCAGTGAGAATCTGATAGAGGACATAATCCAGAAATTTACAAATTTCCTCAACTCACAGCACCCCAAGTATCTCAATTTTTTCATAGCACCCCTAGGCCAAAAAAATACTTAAAGAGGGGTTGGGCCTGTAGCTCAGTGGTAGAATGCTTGCCTTGCATGTGTGAGGCACTGGGTTTGAGTCTCAGAACCACATTCAAAAAATAATTAATTAATGAAGGTATCGTGTATCCATCTACAACTAAAAAACACATTAAAGGTAAGCAGTTAGGTCAAAAAACAAACTAAATAAGTATCTGTGTCCAACCATTAAGTGCATTTTGGGCACTGCACAACTCCCTCCACACTGCAATCAGACTGAATATCACGGCCCTTGTTTCTTCTTCTAAAGTGATTTTACTGGTATGCTTGCTTTTTTCCACAGGAACCACTGAAAACACAGCTTCATAAAGATATGAAGTTTTCACAAGATAAATAATGTTGAAATAAAACTACCTCCAGATAACAGTCTGAAGAACATCTGGCATATGTCACGTTTCCCTTGCAAATAAAATATATCCTGCAAATAAAATATGTCCTTTTCAGTTTCTTGCAAATCCTGGAATCATGGATATAAGCCATATATAAGAGGTAAAAATCAAGCTGACTTGAAAACTGAAATGAGACAGGCATGGTGGCTGATAATCCCAGCAGTTCAGGAGGCTGAGGCAAGAGGATCAGTGGTTCAAAACTAGCTTCAGCAACTGAGTAAGGTTGTAAGCAACCTAGTGAGATACTGTCTCAAAAGGCTGGGGATGTGGTTCAGTGGTTAAGTGGCCCTGTATTTAATCCATGGTTTAAAAAAAAAAAAAGAAAACTGAAATGGATATGGGGAGATAAATGATAATAGAAGAATCATAGGTCCCAGGTTCACTTGGAAGTCTACTTGTACAGTAAAGCTGGTAATTAACAAGAACAAATAGGAAGATCAGAATGTAAAATCTTTAGGGGTAAGGATGCAAAAGAAATAATTTTTAAGTACTTTCTATTTATTGTCCACAAATATTCAAACATAACCTCTTAGCCTGGGGATGTAGCTTAGAGGTCAAGAGTGCTTGCCCAGAATGCATAAGGCCCTGGGTACAATATTCAGCATGGCAACACACATATACACACACACATTTATGTTTATCATGTTTCACTTGTAGTTGAAAATGTTACAGATGATGAATGAAACCTCATAGGCAGAGATTTCACAGAGTCAAATGGAAGGAAAGAATATCCTTAAAATGCATCATACAAAAATTTTGACAAGTTTCACACTACTGCAAGATGCTCAGTTTTAAAGTAAATGTCAAAGCATGCACACTGTCCCTCTTTCTCCCTACTGAGTGCTCTTAAAACTAAGTTAATTGCTCAGTATTTTAAATACTGTTCCTTCAAGTGCTGATTCTTCCTATTATTTGCTTGCTCGATGTTAGGCAAAGAAAAATAGCATTCTACTCTGCTGCTGTCTGTAGTTTAAGGAAATGTTTTAAAGAGAGGGAGGGAAATAAGTTTAACTGACAGCTCAAAATAGATATATCTACAGAACTCCTCAGGATGTCACTGTTGATGCCAAATTTATGTTAAGATTATCATGGGGGGCTGGGGATGTGGCTCAAGTGGTAGCGCACTCGCCTGGCATGCGTGCGGCCCGGGTTCTATCCTCAGCACCACATACAAACAAAGTTGTTGTGTCCGCCAAAAACTAAAAAATAAATATTAAAAAATTCTCTCTTTAAAAAAAAAAAAAAAAAAAAAGATTATCATGGATCTGGGCTGGGGATATAGCTCAATCGGTGGAGTGCTTGCCTCCCCTGCACAAGGCCCTGGGTTCAATTCCCAGCAAAATAACACACACACACACACACACACACACACACACACACACACAATTATCGTGAATCATTTAAACCCATTTTTTGTCCCTTTAATCATCTATGACCAAATATGGAATGTGTCAGATGAGGAATGGTTAGGATGACTACTCACTAACACTGTTGCTGAATAATATACTATCACAGCTTTATTTAAGTTGGCTCTAAATGCTAATGCCATCAATGGAGTCATAAACACCTCAGTAAGTCCCAAACCCATCAGAATGGTGGGTTCCAAAGCATCTGGCCCTGACACCTGTTACTTACTATGAGTCACTTTTCCTTCTCCCGAACACTACCTAACAGTACAAATGCGGTTCAAGTAAGGGAAACAAAGACTCTTTTCCTTGGACTACTTTCTACTATCACCCCTCTCTACTATCATTGTAAAACACTAATTTCAAATTGTTAATGTGAGGGAAAAGCTGAACTGCTCTTGGGCAGTACTCTTACTCTAGAGACTGAGAACACCTACAATGGAAAAGGCAGTTAGTAATCACTGAGAAGTCAACCACCAACATAGGAAAGTGCTGCCTATCCAAAAGACAAATTCCCTCGTAAGTTCATCTTAACAGATGCAGATACTTCACTGTTATGTCTAGAAAAAGTTAAATTTAAAGATGAGGGAGATGTCAAAAGTAACTCAAAACACTTACCAAGACACTTGAAAGGTATAACAATGTGATTCTTGCACTGTTTTTTGTCCCTCCGGCACCAATTGTCAATACTGACAGGCTGGTTTGCTTCCATCACATTTGTGATCTTCAGTTCTGGATACATCTGTTAAGGAAAAAAACAAACACAAAAACACAAAAACAAAAACATGCACATACAATAAATTGACCTGCAGCTGGACATGCACTTTCAAGTTAGGATAAGTATTTAAGATTACTCAGGCTCTAATCTTATCCTACATAAATCTGAAGTTTCACTCCACCACCCCTGTGGTTCCAACTAAAGTCACCAAATAAAAAAGACATAAACTATTAGTTTTCCTTTGATAGGTTACATTTCTGACTGCTCCCATGCATTCTCTTTTAAAAAGGAATCTGTATTTAAGGACAAACAAAAGCAGCAGGCTTTCATCCCAAAACAAATCCAACTGGATATCAAGTTCCTCTACAGGGCATGAGTAAATCACTGAGTTCATGAACCTCTTTAGGTAAGGCAAGTCTATGGAAGTATCTGTTAAAATTACAGAACAAAATTTCATTCCTGGCCCTATATGTTGGCCTTGGTAAGTTAAAGCATCTCATTTTCTTTGAAAGACCTTTTCTCTTTGGACCAAAAGGGAAGCTGACTCAGATATGAGATGATCAATTACAATACTGGTGACTTTCTATTAGCAAGTAGAAAACAAGCAGACTTACACATGATATTTTGCTTTCCATCTTCCCAAGACTGGTAGGAAGACAAAAGTAGCAAGCTCTGCTTCTACAGCACTTGCCAAGTTTCTGGAGTATTCCTTCTGGAAAGAACTGAGACCTCACAGCACACACAGGCAAAGCCTTTGAGAGACCTCAGTCATACCAGACATTTAGAAGCAAAAGGCCTGGGCTCCAGTTATTGGCATCATATCTATTTCCAAGGTAAACAAATTCAATCCTGACCCCAGGGGTGGGGTAAGTTTTAGCTGCCTGGCAACAATCTTACCTCCTGACAGTACTGAAGAACTTCTTCTTTTGTTCCAAAGCAGCTCTTGGTGCCTGTTGGGTCAGGTTCCCATTTCCCAGTCTGGATGTTCACATGCATATTTAACTTCCCACAGAACATTGCAATTTGTGGCTCTGCAACAGCAAATCCTGTTCCAGCATTGGCTGCAAGAGCCTACCAAAGAGTGGGGTGGGGGGAAAGTCCAGGTTTACTCCAAAGAGGGTGGCAGCACAGTCATTCAGTGGTTTGTGACAAAACTGATCTTTTGATAAACTTTGTTATTTACTATTTTTATCTTCATATACAAACCCTTTCCACAGGAAGAGATCCAGAATTTTAAAATGACCTCTGGACATCTTTGGCTAAAGAGAAAGGTCAATGAGAAATCCAAACCCCAGTTTCAACCTGGGATACTTGTAACCTAAGAAACCTGACTGTACCTGCCCTACTACAAGCAAATCTATTCACTTCTTCAATATAATAAGTCACAAAAATAGAGAATGGCTCAAGTCCCAGTGATTTTACTTAATTCACACATACAACAATAAAATTTTTATTGAGCAATTATTTTGAAGGCAATGTGCTTAATGCTTAGCACACAAGGATAAGCAAGAAGTCATGGCCCCACTCTCTCAGTTTCTGATGTAATACACGAAGTCAAAATTCACACAAAAATGTGTGATTACATTCCCAGTTCTAAGAAGGAAAAGTGAAGAGTGCTCAGAAAATATACAAAAAGGTCATCTCAATGGCAGAGTGCTAGCCCAGCATGTGTGAGGCACTGGGTTTGATCCTTAGCACGACATAAAAATAAATACAGGCATTCTGTCCATCTACAACTACAAAAATTTTAAAATAATAATAATAGAAAGGTATCTAACCCAATCTTCAGTAGAAAGATGATCAAAGAATCTTCCTGGGAAAAAAAAGTGAGGCTTGAGCAGAGCTTTGAGCATCTCCCATGGAGAAAATGTAGACCATGAGGTAGAGAAAAGGTAGAGTGGAATGCAGAATTAGTTCTAGACAATCTGTAGATGGAAAAAATTTCAGTCTTTTAAAAAAATTTTTTTAGTTACAGATGAACATGATACCCTTATTTAATTATTTTTATATGGTGCTGAGGATAAGACCCAGTGCCTCAAATGTGCTAGACAAGCACTCTACCACTGAGGTACAACCCCAGCCCAAGAATTTGTCTACTTCACTAGAAGTGTGAGAGATTTTAAGCACAAAGTTACTACTTTCAATAGTAACTCGGTTGCTTTTCCTGGTTGCAATATGAAGAATGATTAAAAGGAAAGCAGAGTGTAAACAAAGAAATGCCTCAGAAAGTCAGAGGTGCACAGTACAAAAGGATGATGGTAGCTTGGGCTAAAGTAAGCACAGAGATTCTAGAGAAGGACAAAAGGAAAATAAGTAAGTCCTGAAGATAGATTAAATGTGGAGGAAGAGGAGGATGTAAAATTTGGCTTGTGTCACTATTTAGATCTCCATCGTCCCGTAAAAGGCCTACGTATTAAAAGTTTAGTGACCAGCCTGTAGTGTTACTGCAAAGTGGTGGAACCTTTAGGAGGTGGGGCCTAGTGGGAGGAAGCTAGGTCACTGGGGGCATGCCCTTAAAAAGACACTGGGATCCCACCATGAGGTGAACAATTTCTTCTGCCATGCAGTCCTACCATAATGTTCTGCCATGCCACAGGCCCAAAAGAACAGGGCCCAACTAACCATATTCTGAAACCTCTAAACTGAGCCAAAATAATCCTTTCCTCTTTTTAGTTTGATTATCTCAGATATCTTATTACAGTGATGCAAAACCAACTACCATAGTCTGTATTACTCAATATGTGGTGACATCATTCATGGAAACAATACCAAAAGGGAATTCCTGAGCTGGGAAAAATTTGTGTCTACTGCTCAAGGTACTTGGGAAGTTGAGGCAGAAGGACTGCACAAGCCCAGGAGTTTGAGGCCAGCTTGGGCAACACACAAAGACTTATCTTAGCTGAGTTGACCCAAGCTACCATTCTCCTTCTTTGGACTGTGCACCTCTGACTTCCTGAGGCATTTCCCTGCTTACATTCTTATTTCCTTTTAGTCCATTCTTCATTACATGTCTGTAGATTCCAGCAACTAAAGAGGATGAGGCAGAAGTGTCACAAGATCAAGCCCAACCTTGGCAACTTAACAAGACCTATTTCAAAGGAATTTAAAAAAAAAAAAACAAGGCTGGGGATGTAGCTCAGTGGTAGAGAAGCCTTGGGTTAAATCACTAACACTGCAGGCAGGCAGGTAGGTAGGAAGATCAATTCTTTTAAAACAAAAGGGATTCCATGAACTATTTTTATCCAACAATAATCAAATATTCCATAAAGTCTTTGGTCAGTAGCCTCTTGTTTTGTGACCAGATATTAACTATTAATAATCTCAGAAATTATAGACAGGAAATACCATTTAGGAATTATGGTGGTAAGCCTCCTGCAAAGAAACAGGCACAGGAGTGCATCTATTATTACAGCGGTCCAACTTTATCTGCAGGGATGTGTTCTACTAGCAGATGAATAATATTCTTTGTATGCATACACACACACCTATGATAAAGTTTAATTTATAAATTAGGTATAGTACGAAACAAGCAACAATTGCTAATAAAATAGAACAGAGCTTATTAAAATCAACCTCCTTTCCACTTAGGAGAAGGAAACACAAATATCTGTTAGATCACTCAGAGAAAGCTAATTTGGAATTAAAATGTTGTCAAGATATATCAAGGTTTGAAAACACTGCAATTAAATCCAACAAACAATTAGCACCCTTATTAATTAAACTGATTATAGTCCTGCTGTGATCAACAATCATTTATTAAAAGAGAAGACCCTAAGTTCTATGCCTTCAGTAAAACTGCATATGACGCTTACAGACTGATGTGAATTCCTGCTTCCTTGAAAGAAGGGAAAAAAATTAAAGCTATCTAAAGAAAGTAACACATACTTAATTATAGGGAATACTATAAATTCAAACAATGTGTTTAAGGTAAACAAATCATTAAAAGGTACAGAGGATGCACAAGACAAATGTGTTTAATTCTTAAAATGAAGTTCAAGATGTGAACCAAAAGGAAGGGCTTCTTTTGGGCTTAGCATGAGGGAGGCCCTGCATCTCACCCCCAACAGAATGACAAAAAGGAGAGAAGGCTCTTCTTTTGTGATCCATAGTTAAGAATTGTAGCTAGAAATCTGGATTATGATACAGAAGAATATGGGTACATACAGGGATAAAGGCAAAACCAGTACTCTTCCTAAGTTCTTTTTTTTTGCAATTTCAAAGCATGTTAATATTCATTTTCTTTTTTTTTCCACTTTAGTATATTTTATTTTTTTTTATTGGTTGTTCAAAATATTACAAAGCTCTTGACATCTCATATTACATATATTAGATTCAAGTGGATTATGAACTCCCATTTTTACCCCAAATACAGATTGCAGAATCACATCGGTTACACATCCACATTTTAACATAATGCCCTATTAGTAACTGTTGTATTCTGCTACCTTTCCTATCCTCTACTATCCCCCCTCCCCTTCCCTCCCCACCTAAGTTCTTTATTTCCCTACTTGAAATGCCCAGATAGAAATAAATGAAGAAAATCTAAAACATGATAAATGTTATATGAGAAAGTCAAACGAAAGGTCAGAAGGATATGTTTCCTAAATTTACTACAAATAAACTAGCAAAAGATTCTAAGCAGTGTTTCCTAAATTCTCTCTATGGCTTTGTATACTTTCAACATTAAACAACACAGCTACTGAATAGGATTTGTGGTAGAGTAACAGAGGACCAGGTGTGGTGGCACATACCTGTAATTCCATCAGCTCAGGAGGCTGAGGCAGGAGGATTCTGAGTTCAAAACTAGCTCAGCAAAAGCAAGGCGCTAAGCAACTCTGTGAGACCCTGTCTCTAAATAAAATACAAAATGGGGCTGGAGATGTTGCTCAGTGGTTGAGTGGCTGAGTCTAATCCCCAGTCAATCCCCAAAATAATAGAGGGGAATGCAGAGAACATTTATTCCTTAAATTCTAAAACTGATACAGGTAAGAAACAAGTGTCAATTTGTTATATGAGCTCACCCAAGCCACAGTCCTGAAGTGGTCAAATTTAGTGCAGGCAGCCATTCATCAGCAAAGATTATGTTCCACATGTTACTCATTATGGTTGTTGGCTATAAGACCACAAGAGTTCCAACAGTATAAATGTTCAGTTTATGAGTTAGCCACGGAGGTCAATACATCAGTAGTAAGTGCATTTGATCTCTGCACTGAAATGGTCAGCATTATCATCTCTAAAGAGAATCTAAAATACCAGAGGTTAAAGCAACAGGAAGAAGAGATAAGCAGCAACAGATCCTCACATCAGTTACCACCAAGAAAAAGAGAGTAACTGGAATCAATCCAGACAGCTAATAAGCTATAGTGATTCACTTCTGAGTTCAGAAAGATTAATCCTTGTGGTTATGAGAGACTCAAGAAGGTATCATCTGAAATATAAAAAGACTCTGCGGACCATGTCTAGGAATCAACTAATCAAACACACCCCATCCTTACCTAGTGTATGATAGGGTAACTTTTTCTATAACCTTTAGACTCCTTTGAAAATGCTCTTATTTAATGTGCTTTCCATTTTCTTAGGCACAGACTGTGCCTTGATCCATTACATCAACATATAAATCAATCTGTTTCCTAATCTAACATGTTACAAATGGGATTTCACTGCCAAGTCAGCATTTCTGAGCTCCTGTGAACCTGGAATCCTCCATGAAAGAAAATTAATGCCCCATGTGTTGGCACTTAAGCTAGTCTTTGTGATCTATGCACATTGCAGCACTTTTAAGCTTTGAAAACAAATTGCATCAATTGCTTTCCTAGCCAGTGCTTCCACTTTACTTAATAATTCATTCTTAATAAGAAATTCCATTTTATTAATTTAGCTTGGGGAAAAGAGTTTAGCTATCCAAGGACAAAATTCAACTTGGTAAAAACTGCTTCTAGTAACTTGGTTGAAACCCTGAAATAACTTTAAGCAATAAATATGTAAATATAATAAATCTGAATCTGAACCTATGATAAATCAAGTCCTATAATCACCGCTTCAAAAGACACTACTACTGGGGCCACCTAATCCCTACTTCTCCCTTTATACATACACTCAGGACCTCACTAGCCCTCCCACCCCAAAGCCAGCATACAGGCCGAGTTATTTCTACCCTCACTAAAGCTATTGCCCCAGAATCAAATCAGCTACAGGGTTTGTGAAAATGCCAACTACTGTAAAGAGAACATATTCCAAAGAGCAGGGTTCTATCCTAGTACTTAGGGTAGAACCATGTTTTCCTGGATGGGAAGGCACTGGTTTACAGACATGCTCCACCCTCTGAAGGCAAGTCAACACAGTTCCAGTTCTAATAAACACTAATGAAAAAGGCCTTCACAGGCCTAGGTGCCACTTGAGGTTCATGACTGAAAAAGATGCAACATTCCTACACAAAGGCCTTTCTTTTTTTGTAAAGAAAAAGTCAGTAAAGAGCAATCTATTAAAAGATTTGAAGAACCTATATACTACTTTCATTCCTGTTTATTCAAGTGCTGAAAGACACTTCATGATTCATAAACTACAATGGCTTAATCTGTGCCCACAAACCATCAACAAAGATTTACTTAACTGTATAAAGTGAAATAAATCCTGTTTTTAGCATACTTTAAAAGTATTTTCCCCAAAGTATTTCTTTTTTAAAAATTTAAATTTGCTATATATGACAGCAGAATGCATTACAATTCATATTACACATATAAAGTACAATTTTTCATATCTCTGGTGGAATCACACCATTCGTGTCTTCATACATGTTTAGGGTAATGATGTCCACTCATTCCACCATCTTTCCTACCCCCATACCCTCTCCCTTCCCTTCCCTCCCTCCCCAAGGTATTTCTAAGTTACAAAAGGAAATGCAATTACTTTAGAGTACAGGCACCCATCAGAACACCAATGTTGCCAGGCACAGTAGTACATTACTGTAATCCCAGATACTTGGGAAACTGAGGCAAGAGGATCACAAGCTAGAAGCCAGCCTCAGCAACTTAAAGAGACCCTGTGTCACAAAAAGGGCTGGGGATGTAGCTAAGTGGTAAAGCACCTCTGGGTTCAACCCCCAAGACCACACACACACACACACACACAAAAAAAAAAAAAAAAAAAGGTTAACTTTACCAGCAATAAAACATTCAAGAATACTGATCAAGGGTTGGGGACATAGCTCAATGGTAAAGTGCTTGCCTAGCATGTGTAAGGACCGGGATTACATCTCCAGTTTCAAAACAAAACCAAAAAATAAAACAACAACAACTGATCAGAAAACACTGAGGTTGCAAGTAGAGAAAAGACTAAGCAGAAATGACAAGTAAATGCAGTGTGGGAGCCTGGACACGAACCTGGAATAGGAAAAGAACTTAAGTGGGGAAACTGAAGCAATTATTTGTATAAGCTGTACCAATGGCCAATGTAACTCTCCTAATTTTTTCTTTTCAGGGCGGGGGGGGGGGGGGGAGTGTTGGGGGATACCAAGGATTGAACTCAGAGGTACTCGGCCACTAAGCCACATCCTCAGCCCTATTTTGTATTTTATTTAGAGACAGGGTCTCACTGAGTTGGTTAGCACCTCGCCGTTGCTGAGACTGGCTTTGAACTTGTGATCCTCCTGTCTCAGCCTCCAGATCTGCTGGGATTACAGGCGCAGCACCACCACACCTGGCTGGTTTTTTTGTTTGTTTGTTAGTTTTAAATAATTGCTCTGAATTATTTAAGATGTTATCATTAATGGAAGGCACAAGGAACTCAGTAGTATCTTTGCCATTTTTATTTAAAAGTCTAAAATTAGTTCAAAATAAAATGTCTGGTAGGGACTGATAGAACACATTTTTAGATTAGGCAACTAATAAGCGTAACCAAAGCAGGTTTGATACCTGAAAAGCATGTTGTTTATTCCAAACACAGGCACATATCCTAATACATATAATTAAATTTTGTTTCAGAGGTCTATTACAATTCTGATCCAGGGCTTAACATAAAGAAATTTCACCTTGGTTGCTATAAAAAGAGTGACTACAAACTTTGGAGTATCTTCAGCAGCAAAAAATGGAAACTTTTTAAGCGGGAGGAACCCAGGCTTTCAAGTCAGGCCTGGTGATAAATGCCTGTAAACCCATCTACTATGGAAGCTGAGGCAGGATTCCAAAGTTCAAGGTCAACATGCAACTTAGTGACATCCTATCTCAAAAGAAAATGAAAGGGATAGGGAATAGAGCTTGCCTAGCATGTGCGAGGCCCTGGGTTCAACCAAAAAATAAATAAATAAATAAATAAATAAATAAATAAATTCCAGGCTTCAAACATTTCAATCCACTATCTGACAGAACAGCGTCTTGTTATGCATGTTCAAGTTTAGGCAACAAAAGGAGTTTGAGCCAGGCATGGTGGCACACACCTTTAAATCGCAGCAACCCAGGAAGCTGAGGCAGGAGGATCACAAGTTCAAGGCCAGGCTAAGCAACTGATATCTGTCTCAAAAAATAAAAAGGGGTGGGAATGTGGTTCAGCGGTGAAGCACCTCTGGGTTGAACACCAGTACCAAAAAAAAAAAAAAAAAAGGATAGTTTACATTATACCAACTGAAAATGCTTGGCCTATTTTTTCCATTTGAACTTAATTCTAATTAGAAATTGGTAAATTAAGTGTACAGGAAAAACTCCAAGTATTAAAGGCCATTATTCTTATACAGATGTATACCAGCTGTTGGGCATTATTTTGGAGGCAGTAATTTATACAAATAACCCTGCTTTCATTAGAGCTTTAAATATTGAAGCATAAATGAGGTATCATTTCCAAGATTGAAAATGGCTTAGCCTGTCTCCAAGGCTTTTTATAGGAACACTGTAATTTGTCCATCTGGATTTCACTGGTAAAGATCCAAGAACCATGATTTAATACAGGTCTGCTTTTCACTATGTGTGAGATGAGAGTCAAAAGTCTTTTATAAATAACTTTGAAATATAATTTTTATAAAGTTAATGAAAGTAGACAATATTTTTATTAAAAAAAAAGGATGAAGAACAGTGTTTACTCATATTCTCACAAATGAATTTTTCACTAGTTTCTGTGTTTTTTCCCAACTGTCATTATAAAAAAGGAAGTCTCAGAAACTGATTTCCAGGGGTATAGTCTCCAGGGATTACCTTGGGCTGGCAGTAGTTTTTTTTTTTTTTTTCATTGCACTTTGTGCCTCAGAGGAAGTGCATGAGGGGTTAGCTAAGCACATGGCTTTAAGATACAAACCATGACTGAGTTTCAGCTTCATCACTGACTAGCTATGCCACCTATGGCAATCACCTAATCTCTCTAAGCCTGTTCCTTCTACTAAAATGATGATGAAGTGTTTGAAATAGTGCTTGTCACACAGAAGGAACTTTTCAAGCACTGGTGTCATAATAATGGGCTTTAGATTTCTTCATTTGTAAAATAGGGCTACTAACATACCTATTCCTCTCAGGCCTATTTGTGGAGATTAAATTAAGATAATGCACAGAAGCACTAAACACAATGCGTGTTACAGAGCCAGTATCATCGAACTGGCTCCTGAAGATTTAATTCTCTTGGCCACAATTACACAGAATGGGGCTTAAATTACAGGCACTCAAGTGAAGAGCACATGAAGCCTCCATGAGACTATACATCTCCAAAATCCATGATGACAAGAAATGGGTTTAAAAGACTAGACATTCCTTCTTTACCTATTAAATCTAGACATGCATAAGGTATGAGAATCCATCACCAAATGTTTACATGAACAATTTAACGTGGCCCTACCATTTAAAAGAAAATCACTAGGAGCTGCTGATTTTCTGACTGGCCCACCTTCCCGCTGGCTGGTAACTGCAGTCAAATGAATATGTAGTCACTACTACTGAGACACTTCTGTGATAAAGGAGCTCTATGTAAATTATTTCTCTAAATTTATTTTCTTGAAAGATATTTCCTCTACATACTAGCTAAACAACCTCACGAAAGTTACTGAATTGCTCTTCACTTTAGTGTTTACTTTTGTGCAACACAAAATGGTGCTACCCAAATTTTCATTTATTTCAATCAGTGAGACAATTACAATATTAACTTTGGACTTTGGTTCATCCCACAACAAACAACAGTCTACTTTCCTAAAACTTCTAATGCATGAGAAACATATCTTGCAAATAAAGACTTCTTCCTCACTGAACTACATTTCACTATGACTATGTAGCAAAGCTGTCATTTGTCATACTTTGCAAGGCATGCTAACTGCGGAGATCAGGTTCTCAGGAGATTTTAGTATAAGATGATCTAAATGGTGTGATGTAGGCTTAATCTTTGTACTTACTGGCCACCTAGTAAGTGGGTGTACGTGCTGGCCAGGCATGGTGGCGCACATCTGTAATCCCAGCGGCCAAAGAGGCTGAGACAGGAGGATTGCAAATTCAAAGTCAGACACAGCAAAAGCAAGGCACTAGGCAACGCAGGGAGACCCTGTCTCTAAATAAAAATACAAAATAGGGCTGCGGATGTGGCTTGGTGGTCGAGTGCCCAAGTTCAATCCCCAGTACCTGCCCTCCCCCCAGTCGTTTGCATGTGAAGGACTGGGGAGAATGTACAAAGATGAATTAGCCTAAACCTTAAAAGGGTGAAATGATTTCAAGTAATGCAGGACTACCAATTAAATACTAACAATAAAATATGTTCATTCTAAATCATTCTTATTGCTTCATAGATGACAAACATTTTTATGATGGAGGGTTTTCTACAGAATATTAAGCACAAACCTGGTGTAATGTGCTCAAATTATAAGCACTCTGCTAGCTGGTCTGATGTTGTATGATTTTTAGACAGGGTCTAAGTTGCCCAGGCTGGCCTAAAAGTTATGGACCTCTTGCCTCAGCCTCTTGAGTAGCTGGGATCAGAAGCATTCACCACTGCACCTGGCTGTATCTTTTATTTTGTTATTAAAAATGTTTTTAATAATTTTTTTAAAATGTTTTTCATAAAATGATGGCAATCATAAATAAGCAGTCTGGTTTTTAAAAAAATATTTTATAACATTTAGCATTTAGCAATAACATTCTTCTCTACCTAAAACTTTATTCTATGAAAACCAAATATTGGAAACCACAAACTTAGCTCTTAATTTCTAAGGTTCTGTGATGCAGAAAGGCAAGAAATTCTTAAATGAATAACCTGTAGTTTTGTCTGTAACTAGAAAAGATGAAAATTTGCCAACATAATTTGCACAAAGCACAGAGGGAGGAAACTGATAATCTAAAATACAAATGGCAATTTCTATACAGTAATCCTGCTAAACATTTTAGTAGGTGCAAGCAATACTCAGATACTGACCTCGAGGAAATAAAAACAAATCATTTTAACTAATGTCCATTAAAACTGTGAAAATAACAAAAATATGAAAGTACTCTACCCTCTCCAAGTTCAAAGCAAGTCAAAAGACATTTTTCCTGTGATTTATGTAGCATTTAAATTTAAAAGTAAGTAGACTGCATTATCAGCTCACACCAGATCTGCTTGCAGACAATAATTCTTCCTGTCTTGGACCCATGCCCATGTGCATTATTGTAATTATCAGCAACTTTAAAAAATAAAGTAATAAGGCTAGTGTATGCTGCAAGTCAGTATGTTTACTGCTTACTGCATTAGCCATTAATTAGTCTTGCTGGGTTAAAGCCATCTAATTACTAAATAAATGCATAAAGAACAGAAGGAAAAGCTGCACTCTAATAAAAAGAATGAATAAGGATATAAACATGTATGAACATAGGTAAACACACCTCACACAGTGGCAAGTACAACAGTACTTTTGTTCAGTTTGTCAGGTGGCCACCAGTGAGATGAGCCAGTTCTTGCCTTCCAGGATCCAGTCTCCACCTTAGTACTCTGAATCACCATAAGTCAGAACCCATTCCTCTTCCATTCCATAGGATTCTAAGTCCTTATGCTGAGCACAGTGGTGCACTCCTATAATCCCAGTGATGAGGGAGGATGAGGCAGAGGATGGCAAGTTTGAGGCCAGCCTCAGCAATGCAATTTATCAAGAACCTGTCTCAAAAATGTAGTTCAGTGGTAGGGCACTCCTGAGTTTGACAACCCGTACAAAAAAAAAAAAAGGTTGTTAGCATGGCTTACAAAGGACACTGGCACAGCCCCTGCCTTGCTCTATCACCCCACTCACTTCAATAGCACCCTTAATACTGCAACCAAGGGCTGGGGATGTGGCTCAAGTGGTAGCGTGCTCGCCTGGCATGCGTGCGGCCCGGGTTCGATTCTCAGCACCACGTACAAAGATGTTGTATCCGCCGATAACTAAAAAATAAATATTAAAAAATTCTCTCTCTCTCTCTCTCTCTCTCTCTCTCTCTCTCTCTCTCTCCTCTCACTCTCTCTTTAAAAAAAAAAAAAAAAAATACTGCAACCAAGCCAGGGTGACTCATCTTCAGGCCCTATATCTACAACTTTTTCCTAAGCATGTGTATTCTCACTTTTCAGTACTCAGCTCAAGTGCATATCATTTGAGAGGTTTTCTGATGACTCTATCTTAAGACCCATTTGGTTTATTTCCCTCAATTAACCGGAAACTACCTTGCTCACTGACTTGTAGTATCCATTGCCCACCATTAGAATGCAAGTTCCTGGGCTGGGGTTATAGCTCAGTGGTAAAGCGCTTGCCTACCATTAGTGAAATACTGGGTTCAATCCTCAGCACCACATAAAAATTAAGTAATAAAGGTATTGTGTTCATCTACAACTTTAAAAAATTTTTTTAAAAAGAACACAAGTTCCTATTTTTCTAACCTCTGTATCCAGCAATAGCACCTAAAATATAATACGCAGTCATTTATAATCAAGTAATTGACTGTTACACTCTAAAACCTTGGGATTTACTTAAAGTAATATTGAACAACAGTGATTTCTAAATCATCAACACTGTACTAATCTGCACACTGATCTACAAAGAATAACAAAACAAACTTACACAGGAAGGAAATTTTGGTTTTAAAATTTTAATCTTTGTCAATTGACTCCAGAAAGCCACTTATATAATACAAGACCCGAACAATGTACTAGAAGAACAGCCCTCCAATCCAATATGAGCACACTCCTCAAAGGTAGTTACTTCCATAGCTTCAAGGCCTCCCCTGTCTGTTTACCTCCACATTTCTGAACATGTATTTTTGTACCATTTCAGTCCAGAAATTATCTATCAACCTGCTATTAAGAAGGTTTCAACTCTTTAACTATCACACCTTAAACTCATCCATTCACTTGTTTGTTGGTCAAATCCATTCTCCTTATTTCCCTTATTCTAACATAAACACATAATGCAATTAGAATTCCTTTCTTAGCATCTATTTCCTTAACAATTTCAAGGAGAATTACTAATCAGTACATGTTGTTGATATCTCATGTAGTGATTACTTATTCTCCCCCAAAATTGTTGAAACACACTCACACACCATGAACTCCTTACACTACAGTCAGATGTACTAGGTGATCTACTGAACAGACACACACACACACGTAAGTACTGGGGATGCAACTCTGGGCTTAGTGATTGCTAGGAGAGTGCTCTATCATTGAGCTACATTCTCAGCTCATGGCTTCACTTCATGAAGACAATCCTCCTCCAGGCCTTCAGATCCCTGATTCATCTAGACCCATTATTCTTGAGAGAGAGAGAATTTTTAATATTTATTTTTTAGTTTTCGGCAGACACATCATCTTTGTTTGTATGTGGTGCTGAGGATCGAACCCGGGCCGCACACATGCCAGGCAAGCGCGCTACCTCTTGAGCCACATCCCCAGCCCCTAGACCCATTATTATTGATCTTGATGTCATCTGTCCTGAAAATTCCTTACAATTTTCTCTGGCTTCCTGACTGTTTTTGTCTTTCTTGACTTACTTCCAGTTTTAGTGGCACTGCTGTTGATAAATCTAAAGTCAGTCTGATTCCTAATCTTTTGTGCAGTCCTGTTTCATTCCTCCTTCTCTTCCCAATCTCTGGTATTCTGAAATGACAAATGTGCCATGGTGTGATCTTTGTGTCATTCACTGACCTGAGCTCTCAATGAGCCAAGTCAACCTCAACATATTCAGCCCTATTGATTCCACCCCCTTCCTCAAATTTTTATTTAGTTGCACCTTGGACCTCCTGGATTGTTCTATCCTTCTTATCTTTTTCTTCCTAGTTTCATTTTGTTTGACCCTTTGACTGGATGACTTCTATTAAATAATAGTAGTCATCATTATTTTATTCTCTTTATTTTGGAGACAAGGTCTTGCTAAGTTGCCCAAAATGACCTTAAACTTGCACTCTTCCTGCCTTGGCCTTGAGAATATCTGGGGGTTTATAGGCCTGAACTACCATGCATGGCTCTATTGAATGTGGCATGTTCTAGGCCAAGGGTGAAGAGCTCAGTGGTAGAGAACAGGCCCTGGATTTAATCCTTGATACCATAAAAATCAGACTACCATAGGGATATTTTAATGAAAATTCATTTATCCAGTAGAGACTGGCACTTGATGATTCACAACAGACTTCTATGTCCATATTCTATGATGGGTTCACCTTTCACACACTACATGTTGTATACACATAAAACAACAAGTAATGGCTCTGCTTGGCTAGGAGCTGATCAGGTTTGATTCTGTGCTTTGTATTTTACCTTTTTTTTTTTTTTTTTTTTTTTTTAAAGTTATAGATGAACACACTACCTTTATTTTCTATTTATGTGGTGCTAAGGATCGAACCCAGTACCTCACACATGCCAGGCAAGTGTTCTACCTCTGAGCCACAATCCCAGCCCTGTATTTAATCTTTCAAGAACAATTCTTAAAAAATAAATAAATAAATAAATGAAAATTAATCTGATTTTAATCTGTCCTATATATTATTTATATTGTTTAAAAATAACACTAGCCAGCATCGTTTCAATGACTTGTATTAATTCACAAGATTAATCTTCCAAAGCAATAGTCCAGAAGGACATTTAGTAATATTGATCCTGAGGAAGCTAATAAAGCCTCAAATAATCATTTTTCTAGCAGCTGCTATAAAAAAGAGAGGGGGAAATAGGTTGCCATAAGAAAAAAATGTATGTCAAAACTAATATCCTTAGGGGATAATGGGACAGGGTAGAACCGGAGAGATCAGATGATTCTGTTAGTTCACTAAAAATTTGCTATGGGTTGGGTACAGTTACACACACCCTTCTAATCCCAGCTCCTTGGGAGGCTGAGACAGGAATATTGTAAATTCAAGTCCAGCCTGGCCAAGTTATCAAGACACTGTTTCAACCTAACAGAAAAGTGCTGGAGATATATAGTTCAGTGCCCTGCATTTGATATGCAGTGTGCGCGTGCCCACACACCCACATATATTACCATGGGTAATACAGTGATCCTGCATTATGTGAGCTTTCATTTTACATGGTTTCAGTTACCCACAGTCAAATGTGGTCTAAAAATATTAAAAGGAAACTTCCAGAAAAAAATAATTTATAAATTTTCAATTGGGCACCATTCTGAGTTGTAAGATAAAATCTCATTCTGTCCCTTCTGGGATATGAATTATCCATTTGACCAGTGTATCCATACTGTATACGTTACCTGCCTGTTAGTCACTTAACAGCTGTCTGAGTTATCAAACTGATTGTTGCAGTATCACAACACTTATGTTTAACCCTCATTTTACTTAACAACAGCCACAAAGCACAAGAGTAGTAATATTGGCAATTTGAATATACCAAAGATGTCATAAAATGCTTCAGGTATCTTCTCAATCACAAGGGTAAGTACAGTACAGTAAGATATTCTGAGAGAGAAACCACATTTACGTAACTTTTAATGTAATATATTGTTACAATTGTTCTATTTTTATTTATCATTTATCTCTTAGTAGGTCTAATTTATAAATTAAACTTTATCATTGGTATGTATAAGAAAAAACAAGATAGGGTCTTGAAACATACCCCCCCGTAGATAAGGAGGTTACTACTATAAATATTTATTTCAAGCTATCAACTCAAACCACCTTTATCTCTTCTTTTTCAATAAGGGCTAAAAACTTAACTGGTTACACATAACAAGGTAGATGGAAGTATAAAACAAAAATGGCAAACCACACTTGGTCTCCCCTTCATAAGCCCACAGGGTCTCTTTGCCAACTAAAAGTAACCTGTTGCTACCTGCCCCTGCTGTCAGGTCCTTCAATGTCTTCCAAAAACCAGGAGAAAATTTTACATTAAAATCTATATTATTTGGAAATGAAAATATGTACTTTGAATTTAAAATACAATGAAGCCCAACATGGTGAGGAAAAGATAAAACTTAAGGACAGGACACATTATGTCTGTAGGCTGCAGATTTTCTACCTCAATTTTTGATTATATAGTGGGTATTACAATAAAGAGGTGAGTAAAATTCACCAAATACTAATACTCTAAAGTCATAACATAAACTAAAATTGATTGTATCCTGTCGATTACAATTTTTATAATAAGATATGAAAACAACCTAAATGATGAATAGATAAAAAAACATGACATATACATAAAATGTCATATTATTCAGCCTTAAAAAGGATGGAAATCCTGCCAGCTACAAAACACGAATTAACCTGGAGGACATTATGCTAAGTGAAATAAATTAATCACAAAAGGACAAAAACTGCATGATTCCATTTTTATATATTATCTAAAATAGTCAAATTGATAGAAACAGTAGAATTATAGCTACTACACTGAAGGAAGAAGAGCATAGAGAGTTGTTATTCAACAGATATAAATATGTTTCATTCATATAAGATGAATAAGTTCTAGAGATCTGCTATATAGCACTGTGCCTATAGTTAACAATATTGTATTAAGCACTTAGATTTTTTAAGAGGATAATCTCACATTGTGTTCTTATCTTGAAGAAAAAAAATTTAATGGTTAAAATGATAAATTTTATATTATGTATGTTTACTAAGGAAACAACAACAATGAGCATCTGGATTTTGAGATGTGTAATTCAAAGAACTTTTTTTGTCAGGCTGGGGATCAAACCCCAGGCTTCATGCATGCCTCTCTACCACTGAGCCACATCTCACATCTCCCAGGTTTACAGTATTTTTATTCTTGTAGCTAACAAACTATCTGGAAGTAAAGCATATAAATCAATGAGAAAACAAGTCTGCTAGATTAAAATAATCTATACTAAAGGACTTGAAAAGTGTTATCATTTTTCCAAAAACAAAAAACTTCAAGAATTTATCACCTTAGAAACTCCATGACACCTTCAGTTTTGATGTTATCTGTTCTGTCACAATGCCTTACATACAGCAATTTAATAAATGTTTGCTAATAATGACACTGAAGAACTTTGAATGAACCAATTACCATGGAATGTCTTCAACTTCTAAATAAGTTATATCCAGAGGTTCTTTTAAATGTCAACTTGGGCTTCAGCTAAAAGGAGTAGGAAAACATCCAATGCATGCTTTTCAAAGAAATATTAGAAACTTGGCTGTTCAATTAAGTAAATCACAGAATAGGTAATTCCCTACTTTCACATATAAAGTATTCCTGAAAACATGAGGAAGTTTCAGAGTCATGCATGTTATTTGGAAGTTCTGCTTCTAGAAAACTAATAATTTATCAAATTTCAATTACACCCAGTGTTTCAAGGGGAAAATCCTTAAACATTTTATAAAAATTCATACATAACCGAATCCATTGAGTGTTCACCTAAGTTCAAATATTTTCTACCTGGGAAGCACCAATATGTATCAATTCTATCAAACCGTGCGTCTTTCATCAGTAAAATAAGCACTTTTCTTTTTTTAAAATACATTCTTGGGGCTGAGGATGTGGCTCAAGTGGTAGCGCGCTCGCTTGGCATGCGTGCAGCCCGGGTTCGATCCTCAGCACCACGTACAAACAAAGATGTTGTGTCCGCCAAGTACTAAAAAAAATAAATGTTAAAAAATTCTCTCTCTCCCTCCCTCTCTCTCTCTCACTCTTTCTTTAAAAAAAAAAATTAAAATAAAAAAATAAAATAAAATACATTCTTATAAAAATGAGGGTAAAATGTAGTAAAATATTCAAATACCAGTTCCAAATAAGCAACTACAGGCTGGAAAGCAACACCCCCCATAATGTTTATGTAACAGCCCAAATTCAAAATCAGGGTATGAAAGGCTATTTGGGGGTAGGGAGTGGACTTTTAAAATTTCAGTGATTTCTTGGGGCTGGGGTTATAGCTTAGTGGTAGAGCGCTTGCCTAGCACGTGTGAAGCACTGGGTTCAATCCTTAGCACCACATAAAAGTAAATAAATAAAATACTGTGTCCATCTACAGTTTTTTTCTTTTAATTAATTTTTTATTAATATGACAACAGAATGCATTACAATTCTTATTACACATATAGAGCAAAGCACAATTTTCCATATCTCTGGTTGTATATAAAGTATATTCACACCAATTCATGTCTTCATACATGTACTTTGGATAACCATCTACAACTAAAAAAAAAAAAAAAAAAAAAAAAATCAATGAAAGTCCCAAACCATGAAGGTTGATTCATTTAAAAGCTAATCTGCTTGGTATAGTTCCAATTTCTGTATACGTGCTGCTGAAGCAAGCACTACATACTACTAGATACACAGCAAGAGTCACTATATAATAATTTGTAAAGTGTCTATTTAGAATCTCAAGGTTTTGGGTTCTGTTGTGTGCCATGGATTAAACCCAGGGCCTAAAAGCATATGCCCTACAATGAGCCACACCTCTAAGCCCCTCAAGGTCTTTTGTTTATGCAGGCCTGGGGGAATCAAACCCAGGGCCTAACATGAGCTAGGCAAGCACTATAACCAGTGGTAGGGAACTTGTTTAACATATGCAAAGGCCCAGGGTTCAATCCCTAGTACCACCAATTAAAAAAAAAAAGAAAAAAGAAAAAAAAGAAACAAAGAAGCAGCAGCAAACATATTCCTAAGATACACTGTATACATTTCAAATCATAATGTGCAACTACTAGAAATCTAAATTCCAAGACAGGATAGTAAATTGGTGCTGGGAAAGTACTGAGAAACATAATAGTTTTCCCTTTATTTTTTGATTACTAATAATTACCTATTCCAAATTTCTGCCTAAATATTAATTGTCTGGTCAACCTGCTGATCTATACCCACATGCTGGTGTGAGATGGCCCATACTTCAAGCCATCTATCTGTTCCTCCAGTTGGCACAAACTTCAGAGCAAAACCTCCACTTACTGATTTATGACCTTGGTCAAGTTACTTACCTATACACAACTCAGTTTCTGCTTCTGTAAAACAGGGATAATAATTCCAGTCTCAGAGGATTATTTGAAAGTTTTAATGAATATATGAAGAACACTTAACACAAAATAACCGGACCATAAATAGCTACCATTATTTTTATTACTCCTACCAACTCCAGAATCTTCTAGTCTATTCCTGCTAATCTATTCTTCTTCCCTAAACTACTTGAGTCTCATAAATTCTCTCTAAAGCTACTTTAAAAATATTTATAATTTCTAGGTAATTAATGTGCAGTCATGGTCAATCCTCCCATTGAGGACAACTAAAAAATAATATTAAACATTTAAAAAGCATTTGCTTGCAGATAGTGAGGATATCTAGAAAGAGAGCAAAGAATTACCAAGCCACTATCCAGGATAGGATAGAAGCCCAAGTACAGTTTGTAGGGAAGTTAAAAGATTCTGAAGAAAATATACCTTTTGGCATCATAGAAGGACTAAAGAGAGAAAGGGACTGGAGTCCAGGGCTGAAGGAAGAGTAGGAAGAGAGGATACTTGGAGAATATAAAGGTTTGGAGTTGATATCCCTAAGCAAACTGACCTAGAAAGGTAAGCCAGAAATTGGCAGAATGCCAAAGAGACTGCAGCTCAATTTCCAATCATTCAAATCTAGGAAATTAGAAAGAGATTCTGGATTGCCCCTGTCCTTAAGCTCCAGGTAGAATCAAATGAAAGATGGTCTCTGGAGCATAACACTAGGCCCTCAAATTAATCTATGAGCATCTATATAAATAAAATGTCTGACATACAATCAAAAATAACTTGCTGGAGTTGTGGCTCAGTAGTAGAGTGCTTGCCTAGCATGTATGAGGCACTGGGTTCAATTCTCAGCACCACATATAAATAAATAACAATAAAAGTCCATCAACAACTGAAAAAAAATGTTAAAAAAAATAAAATCACATGAATGAAAACCAGCAGAAAAAATCATAGGAATGGGTTGTGGCTCAGAGGTAGAGAGCTCACCTACCATACGTGAGGCACTGGGTTCGATCCTCAGCATCACATAAAAATATTGTGTCCACCTATAACTAAAAAATAAATATTAAAAAAATCATAGGAAAAGATCTCCACAGGGACCACAGATACAAGAATTATTAGACAGACTATTCCACTATTCTTACCATGTTCAAAGATACAAAAAAGACTGAGACTTTCCCCATTATGATCTAGAAAGAAGAAAAAGAACCAACTTTAAATTATAAAACTGAAAGCTACAACAATGAAAATTAAAAAGTCTGGATGGAGGTTGTGGTTCAGTGGTAGAGTGCTCGCCTGGCACATGCGAGGCCATGGGTTCAATCCTCAGTACCACATAAAAAAGAAGTAAATAAATTGCAACTAAAAAAATATTAACAAACAAACAAACAAACAAACTGGGCTGGGATTATGGCTCAGTGGTAGAGTGCTCACCCAGTACGTGTGGGGCCCTGGTTCGATCCTCAGCACCACGTAAAAAATAAATGAATTTAAAAAAAAAACCTCTGGATGGACTTAATGGTAAATAGGCTATAGCTAAAGAAATTGTCAATATGCAGAATGAGTCAAAATGAAATCATTAAATGAGGGAAGACAAATGAGGAATACAGTGATAATGTCTTAAGATTCCCCCGTGTCTCTCTCTCTCTCTCTCTCTCACACACACACACACACACACACACACACACCCCCCACACACTTTTTTCCCCCTTTCCATGGTCTTTACTGGTGCACAGAGATGAGATCTGTTGTTATATATCCATACATGCACACAATATATTTTGGCCAATATCACTCCCAAGGACTTCCCTGCTCCCTCTCCCCTCTTCCCACCTCCTGGTCCCTTTCCTCTACTATCTTCCTTCAATTTTCATGAGATTCCTGACCCCACCTTTCTTTTCCTTTTTCCTCTCTAGGTTCCACATATCGGAGAGAACGTATAACCCCCAAGACCTTCGCTGAGATTGGTTTATTTAGCTTATCATGATGGTCTCAAGCTCCATCCATTTCCTACAAATATTTCATTTTTCTCTGTGGTTGAATAAAACTCCACTGTGTAAATATGCCACATTTTCTTTATCCATTCATCCACTAAAACACCTAGGCTGGTTCCAAATTGGAAGTGTGAATTGTGTGACTATGTACATGAGTATTCATGTATCACTGTAATGTAATGACTTTAATTCTTTAGGATAAATACAAAAGAGGGTTATAACTGGGTCATGTCCAATATCAAGTGAGGAAATAGAAGAAGCTATCAAAAGACTACCAACCAAGAAAAGCCCAGGACCAGATGGATATACAGCAGAGTTTTACAAGAACTTTAAAGAAGAACTAATACCAATACTCCATAATCTATTTCAGGAGATAGAAAAAGAGGGAGAACTTCCAAATTCATTCTATGAGGCCAATATCACCCTGATTCCCAAACCAGATAAGGACACCTCAAAGAAAGAAAACTACAGACCAATATCTCTAATGAATTTAGATGCAAAAATCCTCAATAAAATTCTGGCAAATCGTATACAAAAACATATCAAAAAGATCGTGCACCACGATCAAGTAGGATTCATCCCTGGAATGCAAGGCTGGTTCAATATACGGAAATCAATAAACGTTATTCACCACATCAACAGACTTAAAGATAAGAACCACATGATCATCTCGATAGACGCAGAAAAAGCATTCGACAAAGTACAGCATCCCTTTATGTTCAAAACATTAGAAAAACTAGAGATAAGAGGAACTTACCTCAAAATTGCAAAAGCTATATATGCAAAGCCTCAGGCTAGCATCATTCTAAATGGAAAAAAACTGAAGGCATTCCCTCTAAATTCTGGAACAAGACAGGGATGCCCTCTCTCACCACTTCTATTCAATATAGTTCTCGAAATACTGGCCAGAGCAATTAGACAGACAAAAGAAATTAAAGGCATTAAGATAGGAAAAGAAGAACTTAAATTATCACTATTTGCGGATGATATGATCCTATACCTAGAAGACACAAAAGGGTCTACAAAGAAACTACTAGAGCTAATAAATGAATTCAGCAAAGTGGCAGGATATAAAATCAACACACATAAATCAAAGGCATTCCTGTACATCAGCGACAAATCTTCTGAACTGGAAATGAGGAAAACCACCCCATTCACAATATCCTCAAAAAAAATAAAATACTTGGGAATCAATCTAACAAAAGAGGTGAAAGATTTATACAATGAAAACTACAGAACCCTAAAGAGAGAAATAGAAGAAGATCTTAGAAGATGGAAAAATATACCCTGTTCATGGATAGGCAGAACTAACATCATCAAAATGGCAATATTACCAAAAGTTCTCTATAGGTTCAATGCAATGCCAATCAAAATCCCAACGGCATTTCTTGTAGAAATAGAGAAAGCAATCATGAAATTCATATGGAAAAATAAAAGACCCAGAATAGCAAAAGCAATTCTAAGCAGGAAGTGTGAATCAGGAGGTGTAGCGATACCAGATTTCAAACTGTACTACAAAGCAATAGTAACAAAAACAGCATGGTACTGGTACCAAAACAGGAGGATGGACCAATGGTATAGAATAGAGGACACAGAAACCAATCCACAAAATTACAACTATCTTATATTCGATAAAGGGGCTAAAAGCATGCAATGGAGGAAGGATAGCATCTTCAACAAATGGTGCTGGGAAAACTGGAAATCCATATGCAACAAAATGAAACTGAATCCCCTCCTCTCGCCATGCACAAAAGTTAACTCAAAATGGATCAAGGACCTTGATATCAAATCAGAGACTATGCGTTTGATAGAAGAAAACAAATAACCCAATCAACAAATGGGCCAAAGACCTGAACAGACACTTCTCAGAGGAGGACATACAATCAATCAACAAGTACATGAAAAAATGCTCACCATCTCTAGCAGTCAGAGAAATGCAAATCAGAACCACCCTAAGATACCATCTCACTCCAGTAAGATTGGCAGCCATTATGAAGTCGAACAACAACAAGTGCTGGCGAGGATGTGGGGAAAAGAGTACTCTTGTACATTGCTGGTGGGACTGCAAAATGGTGAGGCCAATATGGAAAGCAGTATGGAGATTCCTGGGAAAGCTGGGAATGGAACCACCATTTGACCCAGCTATTGCCCTTCTCGGACTATTCCCTGAAGACCTTAAAAGAGCATACTACAGGGATACTGCCACATTGATGTTCATAGCAGCACAATTCACAATAGCTAGACTGTGGAACCAACCCCAATGCCCCTTAATAGATGAATGGATAAAAAAAATGTGGCATTTATACACAATGGAGTACTACGCAGCACTAAAAAATGACAAAATCATGGAATTTGCAGGGAAATGGATGGCATTAGAGCAGATTATGCTAAGTGAAGCTAGCCAATCCCTAAAAAACAAATGCCAAATGTCTTCTTTGATATAATGAGAGCAACCAAGAACAGAGCAGGGAGGAAGAGCAGGAGGAAAAGATTAACATTAAACAGAGACATGAAGTGGGAGGGAAAGGGAGAGAAAAGGGAAATTGCATGGAAATGGAAGGAGACACTCATTGTTATACAAAATTACATATAAGAGGTTGTGAGGGGAATGGGGAAAAAATAAGGAAAGAAATGAATTACAGTAGATGGGGTAGAGAGAGAAGATGGGAGGGGAGGGGAGGGGGGATAGTAGAGGATAGGAAAGGTAGCAGAATACAACAGTTACTATTATGGCATTATGTAAAAATGTGGATGTGTAACCGGTGTGATTCTGCAATCTTTGTAATGTTTTGAATAACCAATAAAAAATAAAAAATAAAATAACTGGGTCATGTGATGGTTCCATGCCTAGTTTTCTGAGGAAGCTCCATACTGATTTCCATAACGGTTGTACTAATTTACAATCACAATAGCACTGTAAAAGTATTCCTTTTTCTCTATATCCTCTCCAGCACTTATTGTTTGGATTCTTGATGACTGCCAATCTGACTAGAGTGAAATGAAATCTCAGTGTAATTCTGATTTGTATTTCCCTATTTGCTAAAGATATAGAACATGTTTTCATATATTTGTTGACCTTTTTTTTTTGAACCCAGGGGCACTTAAACACTCAGTCACATTCCCAACCCTATTTATTTTTTATTTTGAGACAGAGAGGTCTCACTAAGTTGGGGCCTTGCTAAGTTGCAGAGAGTGCCTTTGAACTTGTGAGCCTCCTGTCTCAGCCTCCTAAATCACTGGGATTACAGGTGTGCACCACCATGCCTGGCTTGTTGGCCTTTCATATTTCTTCTTTTGAGAAGTGTCTGTTTAACTCATTTGCCCATTTATTAAGTAGGTTATTTGTTTGGGGGGTATCAAGTTCTTTATATATTCCAGATATTAACCCTCTATTAGAAGAGCAGCTAGCTCTTCTAGCTGGCTTACTTCACTTAGCATTGTCTCCAACGCCATCCATTTACCTGCAAATGCCATAATTTTATTCTCTTTTATTGCTGAGTAAAATTCCATTCTGTATACATGCCACATTTCTTTTATCCATTCATCCACTGAAGAGCATCTAGTTTGGCTCCACAGTTTAGTTATTATGAATTGTGCTGCTATAAACATTGATGTGGCTATAATCTCAGCCCCTCAGGAAGATCATAAGTTCAAAGCCAGACTCAGCAACTCAACAAAGACCCTGTCTCTAAATAAAATATTTTTTTAAAAGGCTGGTGGTAGGCTGGAGATAGAGCTCAGTTGGTAGAGTGCTTGCCTTGCATGCACAAGGCCCTGGGTTCAATCCCCAGCATCACCAAAAGAAAAAAAAAAAAAAGGCTGACTTGGCTCACTGGTTAAACACCACTGAGTTCAATCCCTGGTACCACAAAAAAAAAAAAAAAGGAAATATACTTCTGGAGATGAAGCTCAGGGGTAGAGTGTGTGCTGGCCACACATGAGGGCCCTGAGTTTAATCCCCAACACCCAAAAAATGACAGAGTGAAAGATGCACTTTTTAAGTAATACCTGAATCAAAAAAAAAAAATCACAAAGGAAAACCAACTTTTTAACTAAATGATCATTTTTAAAAAAACTCATGAACTAAAACTAAAGATCTGTTTGGAGGGGAATTTATAACTTTAATATTAAATAAAAGAAAGTCTAAAAAAACTGAGTTAGGCAACCATATCAAATTGTTAGAACAAACTTGATTGGTTATATAGTTTGGTGTTAAAGCACTTGCCTACCATGTACAAAGGCCCTGGGTTCAATCCCCAGCATTACAAAATAAAATTTAAAAAAAGAAAAAGAACAAATTAAACTTGTGGAAGGTATAAAGAAAGAAATAATAATGAGCAGGAATAAAGTTGAAAAAAAAAATGTAGTATGGGCTGGGGATGTGGCTCAAGTGGTAGCGCGCTCACCTGGCATGCATGTGGCCCGGGTTCAATTCTCAGCACCACATATAAACAAAGATGTTGTGTCTGCCGAAAACTAAAAAAAAATAAATATTAAAATTCTCTCTCTCTCTAAAAAAAAAAAATATATATATATATATATATATATATATATATATATATATGTATGTATATAGTAAGATCAACAAAGCCCCAAGTTGATCATTTGAAAAGTCTAGTATTGCTAACACCTGGCAAGACTAGCTAAAAGGAGGGGTGAAGCTAGGCAGGGTAGTTTATGCCTGACATTCCATTTACCTGGGAGGCTGAGGCAGGAGGATTGCTTTGAGCCCAGGAGCAACATAGTGACAACCCATTTCAAAAAAAAGGTGGGCCACATAACTGCAGATTCTGACATTTCAGAGACCATAAGAATATTTATAAAAAACTTCAATCAGATAGGGGCTGAAGTTATAGCTCAGTGGTAGAGGATGATGTGCACAGCACATGCAAGGCCCTCGGTTCCATCCCCCAGGACTACAAAATTAAATTAAAAGTCAGATCAAATAACAACTAGACACACCAAAACTGACAAAAGATCTGACTTCATAACTATAAACCTTAACACAAAGAAAATTCCAATGACTTCACTGGTAAATATCTCCCAAACTTTTAAGGAAATGATAATGCTGCTCTTAAATAAAATATTCTAGATATTTTTTTTAAAAAGGCAAGCTCTCTCTGCCAAAGCTTTTTTGGAGCCAGCAACTCTGAAACTAGAACTTTACAAGTATATTATGAACAAGAGAAAAATTATAGGTCAAACCCACTTTGGGGCACAGAGGCAAAATTCCTGAACAAAATTTTGGCAAATCAAATCCAGAAAATTTTTAGCAAACAAAATTTGGTTAATTTCAGGAATGAAAAATTGCTTACAATATTGCACTATCAAAATTAAAGAGCAGGTTGTGGGTGTGGCTCAGTGGTAGAACACTTGTCTAGCATGTGCACAGGCCCCAGTTTGATCTCTAGCACCAGGGATTGGGGAAGATCTTTGGCAATCTTAGAATGAAAGAGTTCTTTCTCTTTTGATAAAAGGTGGTAGGTATCTGGGCCTGGGGCTCAGCAGTAGAGCACTCGCCTAGCACATGTGAGGCCCTGGGTTCGATCCTCAGCAGCACATAAAAATAAAATAAAGGTATTATGTCCAACAACAACTAAAAAATAAATATTTTTTAAAAGGTAGTATCTGTTAGTATCATATAAATGATAGAGTTTCCTCTGAGACCAGGAGTTAGACAAAGATGTTATATAACAGCTTAATCTATATCATCTAATACAGAAAACATGTTACTAGAGTCCTAGTCAATATAATAAAGTGAGAAAAAGAAAAGCTACAAGGATTAAATGCAAAGAAAACTCACAGAATATATTCAAAAAATTTCAAAGCTACAGATAAAAGGGCTGGGGATGTGGGTCACTGGTTAGGTGTCCCTAGGTTCAATCCCTGATACCAAAAAAATAAATACATCAAGCTGGGCATGGTGGCACATGTCTATAATCCCAGCTACTTGAGAGTTAGGAGGATTTGAAGTTCAAGGCCAGTGTAAGCAATATAACAAGATAGTCTCAGAAAAAAAAAACTATTAATAAACCTAACAAAACTGTTTAAGATCTCTATGCAAAAAAAGTGTAAAACATTGAGTATAGAGAGGACCTAAATGAAAGCATATGATATTTTCCTGGATTGAAAGACTCAAGGTTAGGGTCAGGTTTTTTTTCTAATTGAACCCCAGACTTCATGCAATACCAATAAAAATTCCAGTGGGCAATTGGTGTACTTAGGTACATTCCTATGATCCCAGCTACTCAGGAGGCTGAGCAGGAGGGATGACAAGCTCCAGGCTAGTCTGGGCCACTTAATGTCACCATGTCTTTTTTTTTTTTTTTTTAGTTATACATGGGCATAATGTCTTTATTTTGTTTATTTTTTTATGTGATGCTGAGGATCGAACCCAGGGTCTCACACGTGCGAGGCAAGCGCTCTACCGCTGAGCCACAACCCCAGCCCTCACCCTGTCTTAAAATGAAATAAAAAAAGACTGGGACTGTTAGCTTAGTGGTAGAACCCCTGGGTTCAATCCCCAGTATTGTGCAGGGAGGGTCCTAACAGGTAGTTGTTTCTGGTGGAATCTGGCAAATTTACATAGAAAGAAATGTGTTAAGGAATAGCCAAGACACCATCAAAGACAATCAAGGTTTAAAAAAAAGCTTGTTCTATTAGATATAGAACCATACACAGTACCTGGTGCAAGGATAGACAAAGAGAACAATGTACTGTAAGAGAGAAAACCAGATTCAGAGATACCCGATTTACAATAAAGGTGGCAGAGAAGAGCAGAAGGGAAAGGACAACCTTGACTATAAATGGAGCAGGCTGGATATCCATATGGAGCAACTAGGAAAAAAAAGACCTTCACTATATACCTACCTAAATAAATAAATCAGTTCAAGTAGATGATAGCTCCAAATGTAAAAGGCAAAAAAAAAAAAAAGTCCTAAAGACAGTAAAAGACAGTATAATGAATTAGATATACCTTTCTTCTGTTCACATATGCATACATGACCACTGTAATCCCAGATCATATAAAAACCACAAGAATGGGAAGTTTTACTCCACCTATGTATGTCAAAATATGCTCTACTGTCATGTGAATTTAAAAAGAACAAATTAAAAAAGAAGTTTAGAAAAAACAATTCTAATAAAAGGTATATATAGTCATAAGATTGGGAAAATACAGTTTTAAAAAATATTTTTAGGTCTTCAGGATAGTAAAAGAAGAACAGGACACAAATAGCACCTAGGACACAAAAAGCACCTACTATACTTTTTTTAACATAAAGTTGGAGGAAGCAACCTGTGAAATGTGTGAGGACCTTTTCAGCGTTGAAGGCAGTGAGGGGGTAGATCTGTTGTTTGGGAACTTGCAGTGGCATTCCTGTTATTAAGATTGCCCAATTACAAGTGAACTCCCCCTCCACTCTGCCCAGAAAGGTCCCAAGCAACACTGGAATGGGTGTGACTGAGTAGCCTACCTGCCCCCACCTCTATCCTGTTTTGGTGAAGAACTTTCTATCAAATGTCTTTGATGTGTTCCGATATAAATAAACCAGGCACAGACTCTGTTCTTTGTCAGAAGCCACCATTCTGAAACCGTATTTCTGTGTCCTGTGGTTATTTCCTAGTACTATTTTTCCTAGCTTTTATTTCTCAGCCAGCCCATCTCTCTGGAGGAGAGTCCTTTCCTTCGCCCATGCAGAACAAGAGCGAAATAAAATAAAAACTGAAAAATTAGACATTAAAATTAAGACCTTCTTCAAAAGACATCAAGACAGTGAACGGATATGGATGTAGTTCAGTGGTAGAATACATAGTGACCCTAGGTTCAGTCCCCAGTACCCACCCCCACCCCCCCAAAAAAAAAGCGCAAAGGAAAGCCACAGAGAGAACAGCATTAAACTAGAAATAAATGGCAAATAGGCAAAACAAATTGTGTTTCATTCATACAACAGAATACTACACAGCAATGGAAACAAACCAATTACAGCTGCATTCAATACAAACTACTCTCAAAAATAGGTTTGTTGAGGGGTTGGGGTTGTGGCTCAGTGGTTGCAGGCTTGCCTAGCATGTGTGATGCACTGAGTTTGATTCTCTGCACCACATACAAATAAATAAAATAAAGATCCATCAACAACTAAAAAATATTTTTTTAAAAAATAGGTTTGCTGAAAGAGACCAAATACTTGCAAATACATACTGAATCATTTCATTTACATGAAGCTTTAAAAAAAAGGAAAAATTAGGGTGGTGTGAGGAAGTTTGGGTGGAAAAACTATAAAGAAAAGCAAGAAATGATTACCATAAAAGGGTAATAGTTACTTTTGGAGACAGAAAAGAAATTTTGGCCATGTTCTTTTTCTTGACTTTGGTGGTGACCACACAAGTGTTTGGTGAAAATACAAGGAGGTATATTCTTTTTGTATGCTTTTAAGTTTTAAAAATCTCAAAAATACCCAAGGGCTTACTTAACACTAAACAAATTATTTACTACAGCTGTAATCAAACCTGAGCAAGCTTCATGAAAACATGACTAAGAACACTACACTCCTCACTCAAGGTAAAACTTGCTTCTGGAAAGTTCAAATATGATCTTTATTTCTGTTTTATTTCTGTATCTATATCTGTACTGTTTTGTTTTTTAAGGCAAAGTGTTAAATTTATCAAAACTGGATGTTTGCTATGTATTTTAAATATATTTATGTTACAGTTATTCATAATTAAAGAGGGTAAAATAAAAGAGATCCTATCAATTCATCTCTCTAGGTAAAAATCCTGCATTTGTTAGCCTTACAGAGAAAAAGATGAAATATTTGAAAATATTTATGTTTTTACCACCACCAAAAAAATCTCCCCATTTTCTTCTATTCCAGATTATCTCCTTTTTATAGTTCATGCAAGTCAAAATATTCACTTTTCCAGCCACTGGGTTCTAGATGACAAAATGAAGTGCATAGGTAACACATATGCCTAAGACAGGTCTCAATTTTACCAGTAACTTTTAACCCATGGGTAATTTAGAGTAAAAAAAAAATTACTTCTCTTTCCCCAGCTCAGCTGGATAACTTCCCAAATGGAGAATGTCCACGTAGCAGACACTGTTAACTGATGATAACATTGGGTTATTAACAATATTCAAAGTTCTCTTTTCAAACCACACACAATTTGATTCAAGGCTGCATCTCCTGCTCCTGGCCACCTGCTTCATCAAAAAGCGGGTTTTGAGAATCTACGACTATTGAAGTAGCACCATCTCTCCTGCAAAGGCTTGATTTGGCTAGAAGCTCATAATCTGGCCAGTGACATTTTAGGAGTCTTGTGAAGGTGGACTTTGAGAAAGGTTTCTTCACTCTTTAAAGGAGATATATGAGAAGAGACGGTTTCCTGCTCTTCCTCTGGACATGTTCTTTTCTTTTTTGGGGGGGGCAGGGGAGTGGAGGTGGGGTACCAGAAACTAAACCCAGGGACACTTAACCACTGAGCCGCATCCCCAGCCACTTTTATTTTTTATTTTGAGACAGGCCTTGATAAATTGCTGACCTGGATCTTGCAATCCTCCTCGGACTCCTGAGCTGCTAGATTACAGGAGTGCACCACTACTCCCAGCTCCTCCAGATATTTTCTCCACAGCATGCAGTAACCACTCTTCAACCACTGGGGGAGTTAGTTTCAGGAAGATGGAGTAGAAAAGATGATGGCAAACTGCTAAATAGAGACCTTTACACATGTCTCACTCCAAAAACTGTCACAGTCACATTGGCCATTGATCAGTAGTTATAAATCTGGTGCTGTTAGCCTTTTCTCTTCCAAATAATGCTATGGATTGTGATAAAACTCCCCATATGGGGTCATAATTTCTTTTAAAACTATTGTCAGAATATAAAGATGAAAAAAGAGAACTTCCACACTATACAAAAAAAATTCAAAAGTTTTTTTAATCAGTGTAAAATGTAAAATGTCAAAGAAGTCAATTATATCCTCCAGAGTCATTGTTAAATCTCATATTGATTCATTTGATATATATATGTATACGCGGGACTGAAACCAGTGGGGTTTAACCACTGAGCCTCATCCCCAAACCTTTTTATTTTTTATTTTGAGATAGGGTCTTATTAAGTTGCCCAGGGCCTTACCAAGCTGCTGAGGCTGGTTTTGAACTCAAAATCTCCCCGAGTTAGCCTCCAGAGCCACTGTGAGCCACTGGGATTACAGGCATTTTAAAGACATAGTCATGTCAAGATTTTTAGTAGTGTGAAAGACAAGTAAACATTAAAAACAAAAAAAAAAATCCAAACAAACAATAATCATTATGAAACAAAAACAGAAAAAAAGGAAAAAGCAGTGGACTTAGGATGGACAGATTTATGCCCTGGCCAAACCTTGGTCTCTAATAACTACCTTATTAGGTGAGGATAACAACCAGACTGCTGTTTTCTTGGGGTTTCTTATTGGCTGGAGCTGTTTTCTCTACTTGCATTTTAGAATCACCTGGAGAGCTTTTGAAACTGAGCAGCCCAAATGTCTACAATGAGTATTTGGGGGTGGGGCCTCAAAATCACATGCAAGGGCATTTCTTAAGAGTAAAAACAAACCTTATTGTTACTTCTATATTGTTACAGCACCTAGCACAAAACCCCCAAAAGGAGTTTAATACTACTTGAATGAATAACAAAAGAAAAGCTGGCTAGTTTTCTAACCTTCCTATTTTAAAAAAGATTACAGTTATGTTTACAAAGAATTTTAAAAAATCAAAGATTTGGGCTGGGGTGTAGTTCAGGAGTAGGGTGTTTGCCTAGTATGTTCAAGGCCCTGGAGTTCAATCCTCAGCACCACAAAAAATAAACAAAACCAAAAAAAAATTTAAAAACTAAAATTAAATAATAATTTATGATGCTTATATAAAGAAAAATTCCCTTAAAAGCAATTATTAGTTGCACTTAATACAAAGAACTGAAACCCATTTCTATATGAATAACTACATGATCCACTTTCCATTTCAGGTCATGAATCAAGGTATGATATACTAAATTTAATTAAGCTTAAAAGTAATCTAGTTTATCTCACTAAAAAACAAGTCATGAAAATTGAATTATAGGCAATTTAGAATTCTCTCTCTACTGGTTCCTCCACAACAACTACAATTATTATACAAAGATTTACCCCTATCTTTTTTTTTTTTTTTTTTTTTTTTTGTGGTGCTAGGATTGAACCCAGGGCCTTGTGCATTCAAGGCAAGCACTCTACCACTGAGCTATATCCCCAGCCCCTACCCTACTTTTTGACAAAACAAGATTCTTTTCTTTCAGGAGTTAATTATTATAAGATAATTCAAACTAATCATTATAGTGTCATTTTTATAAAATTTCTGTACAAGATAAATAGAGAAGAACATACACCACCAAAATGTTTACAGTGCAATATTCCTGGATGAGATTTCAGATTAGTTTTCATTCCTTATTATCTATATATTTTTAAGTTTTTTAATTTTTTAGTTATAGGTGGACACTTGTCTTTATTTTACTTTATGTGGTGCTGAGGATTGAACCCAGTGCCCATGCGTACTAGGCGAGTGCTCTACCTCTGAGCCACAACTCCAGCCCTTTAATATGTTTTTACAAATGAGTATACATTACCTACACAAATTTTCTTCTGTTATTTTAAAAATAAAACATGAAAGCCTGAAAAATCAGTAAGGGTAAATAATATGAGAATCTTAAAAAGTTATGTCTTTATTTTTCCAAGTCAAAAGAACATAAGTTAAAAATCTGATTTTTGTATTTTGAAAAAATAAATAACCTTCCACACATTACTGCTAAGAATTCAAGAGTTCTTCAGCTTTAAAAATAACCATGTTTTCAAATGCAAGGACACTTTTGGGTCAACTAACAAATGGATCTATAGACATTTGTTACTGGATTCAGGTATTGTTGAACTTCCTTAGGTTGATAACCATACTAAGGTTATGTAAGAGGAGAATGTCCTTGGTTCTTAGAAAATACACACTAAAGTTCTAAAGGACAAAGGGAAAAGTGAATACAACTTACTTTCAAAAAACTCAGCAAAAAATATAGTAAATAGAATAAATGTTAAAGTAAACCTTTTTTTTGGCTGTGCTGGAGATCGAGAGCCTAGCACATGCTAAGCATGCTCTCTACCACCGAGCTAAACCTGGCAGCCAGTGAAAGCAAATTCTGAATATTAATGGTAAATGTGGGTAAAGTAGTATGAAAGTTGTTTGTACAAGTTTTGAATTTTTTTAAATGTAAAGTTACTTCTAAATAAAAAAAAAAATTGGGAGCTGGCACTGTGGCTCAACAGTAGTACACTTGCTTTGGCATGTGTGAGGCACTGTGTTCGATTCTCAGCACCACATATACAAATAATAAAGGTCATTAACAACTAAAAAAAAATTCTTTTAATTTAACTGAAAAAAAGTAATAGGAAAAAAGGTATATTGGAAACTGTCCTAACAACAACAACAAAACACTTTTAAGATCATGCAGAACCCCAACTACAAGCAAGAAAACATAGCAACACATTGGGCCAACAGTAGACTTTAAGTCAGCACTATCCAAGAAAATTAAATTTTTAGTATTAAATTTTCTAGAGGCTAGGGTTGTGGCTCAGAGATAGAGCACTCACCTAGCACATGTGAGGCCCTGGGTTCCATCCTCAGCACCAAATAAAAATAAATAAAATAAAGGTATTGTGTCCAACTACAAAAATAAAGAAATATTTTTTTTAAAAAATTCTAATAGCCATATTAGAGTTAAAAGAAACTGGTGAAATTAATTTTCATACACTTAGTCAAATGTCTAAAACATTATCATTTCAATGTAATCAATATAAAATGTGAGATGCTTTACAACTTTCACACTAAATCTTCAAAACCAGATATTTTACACTTAACAGTGTATCTCAATTCAGAAGCTAAGTTTGTTATACCATATAGGAAATATTCCACCTGCATTTAGATTTCATAAATGTACAGTTAAACTAGATTTACAACACAAAATTGTTTCAAAGTTAACAAGTTTTCCAATCCGTTTTTTATATGTAAACTTCTTAAAATTAAGAAAAAAGAAAAATTCATTTCTCAGCCACACTAGCCACAATTATCTCAATAGGTAATGGCTACAATATAGGAAAGCCTAACTTTAGATGAGAATAAAACAAATTCCCTCTACAAAAGGAGTTCATAAAACAGCTTCTATTATCAACAGATTTTTAACACAGTCATAACAGAAACACTACCAACGTACCTCTCCCAAACACAATTAGATATTCCCTATTCCACCTTTCAGAAATAGTAACACAAAGCCTTCTCTCCTGTGCCTCAGTTGTCATACTGTCATTTGGGCTTAATTTGAGTTTCCTGAAAATTGTCAATCAAGTGGCCCTCTTATTTTAAGATGTGCCAGAACAAGTTCCAGCTCTAGTAAGTCTAAAATGTCCGTTGTATTTAGCATACAGGGTTTCAACGCAAAAACTGTCTCTTTATTTCCAAACAGGAGCAGGCACACAGGAGAAGGTCTTGGATTTAACAGAGGAAGTGACCCTGAGTACAGGGGGTGGGGAGGTTTCTTTTTAAACAGGTGTAAGAGATTAATTTAGTCAACACCAAGCAACACGAAAAGATTCGCCAATCAATAATTCTGTGCCAAGCAACTTGATCAGGGATTTGGCCAGAATCCCTTTGGCTAATCTCAATACGGGCCTCCCCAAAGACATCCTGATTTAGGCCATTCTCATATAAATTGAGGTTTAAGCAATCCTGACAGCAAATAAAATCAAATTATATACATGTGAATAAAATTCTGCCAGTCTGACAAAAGAATAAAGATAACTTATTAAGTGGGCAAAAACAGTTCCATAAGATAAAAGTTACCATAAACTAGCGTTTACAAAGCATTTTGCAGAAGTTGATATCTTATTTTGTTTAGTCAGACTTTTCAATTGAACACAGTGTGGCTAGCAAATTTAATCCACAACAACCAATTCTATTATTGTTTTTTCGTTCTCCATAGGCATGTTAATATTTTTTAAAGTATTTTTATATTTTTATGTGGTGCTGAGAATCCAACCCAGCACTAGGCAAGCACCCTACCACAGAGCTACAATGCCAGCTCCAATATTTTTAAGTTGATAAATCCTCTCTTATGAATTCATTAGTGCCTGGAGTCTTTCATACCACTGGAAAGTGAGGTAAGAGTATGAACAATGGTTTCTGACATCCTACCTCACTAGTTAAGTTCCATCTTGCACACAAAATCCCTTTTTTCCCTTTTCCTTCCAGTTCTACTTATGTAGTTGCTTTTCATGAGACATTTTATGGGGATCCACTTTGTGGAGACTAAAATAAAAGCCTGTGTATCAACATTGACTATTTCTACTTAAAACTCCCCCCCCCCCAGTCAAAAAGCTTAAGCAAGACGAATATAAACGTTTTTAAGCCATTCCTTAACGGATTTTTTCTTATTAGATTTCTTTTGCCGTGGAAATATTTACACATTCTATAGAAGTGAATAATACATTCTAAATTGGGGTTTTTATTAACAAGTTCGCAGGCAGTGCCTAGTTATCAACTCCAGTCTCACGTTTTCTGAAATTAGCGCAACACGCAGAAACCAACAGTAATCTTAACTATAGCGAACAGGCACAAGGAATAAACTACATAGAAACACACATTCCAGTGCAACAGTTCAAGCACTATTTTGAGAAAAAAATAAATAAGGTCCCACGTCTACTTCAGCAACAGAGGATGATCCTCTAAGGAGGCTCAAGGCAGACCTCGCTGCAGAACGCCAATCCACACCGATTCTGGCCACCCTGCCTTTTCCAGTGGCCTGAACTCCCGCCAACCACCAGGGAGCCTGGCCACTTCACCACCCAGCAGCGGAAAAAAAAAAAAAAAAAAAAAAAAATTTTTTTTACAGGGTTACCTCCGATGCGAAACATCCACTGACATTCTGACACTAAAAAAGTAGCATTTAAATAGAGTTTTTATAACGCCTTCAGAGGATACTTTTCCTCTCTGGTTAAGACCCCACCCTTTCCCCCCTACTTAAAAGAGGAAACACCAAATCCAGAGGCAGGTTTTCCATAGTTCATTAAACTTGAGCAACCGGCTGTATTGGAAGGCTCCGGTTGCCGGCCCGCAGCCCGTGCGCTGGCACCGGCTCCCGCGGTGGCCGGGAAAGCAAAGGCACCCCGCAGCCGGTGCGGGCGCCTCTCGGGACGCGCCGGGCAAAGCAGCCGCTAGCCAGGAGCCGAGGCTGCGGAGCCGCATCCCACAACAAAGTCCACCTGGCCAACAAAGGCTTAGCCTGCCGTCTGCAGGTGGGAGCCCGGTGACCAGAGGCCCTGCCGCCGTGGGAGAGAGTGAACCGGGTGTGTGCAGGACCGCCTCCGAGGGGACCCAGACCCCGAGGTGCGAGATGCGAAGAGGCGGTGGCAAGTGCCCCACGAACGCCGGCGGGGCCGCAGGGCACTCGCAGAGACAAGCATTTTCCCGAGGGAGGGTGGGGCGAGCGCCCGGGCGGCTCTGGGTCCCCGGAGAACGTACCGGTGCCGCGGGCAGGTTGGGGGCTGGGGCGGTCGGGGCGGCCGAGGCGGCCTGCCGCCCCCAGCGCCCCGCAGCCCCGACGCCTTTCATTTGGCCTCTGCGGCGGCGGAGGCGGTCCGACCTCAGCGCTTAGCACTGCGCCAAGCAGGGGCGGGCGGGGGAGGGCGCGCCAGACCCGCCGCAGCGCGGGACCACCCCTACCACCCCGCGCTGCGCCCCCTGTTCCGGCCCGCCGCGGACCCCACTGCCCGCCCACAGGCCTCGCTCCCCGCAGCTCGCGGAGACGGTGCTCGGGCACTCGCCTAGTCCTCACCTCGATGTAGCCGGCCAGCGCCGCAGCGGGTGCCGTAAGCACGAGCAGCAGCAGGACCAGGAGTTTGCCCGTGGCCGCGGCGGCCGCCGTCCTGATGGCCGCCATCCCTCACCGGGTCGTTCTAGCCTGGGCTCTCAAGCTCACACACACAGGTTAGAACGCTTTCCCCACCGCGACCCAGAAGCATCTGAAGCCGGTTCGCCGCCGCCCCGGGGGTTTTACACCAACCGGAACTGACTTCACAAGACCACGCCCTCCTTCTGCAGCACCCAATGCTGGCCCGCAGGACTGCCCCCAAGACACCGCCCCTTGTTCGTTCCAGACCAAATCAGTGCATGGCATAGCCTGCTCCCCCCGCAGTCCCAGACGCGCGCCCCCGCCCGGCCCCGCCCCCAACCGCGGACAGCCCCGCCCCCGCTTCGGACCCCGAGGGCGTGAGGCGCGGGGGTGTGCGGTGGGTGGACCGCGGGCCTCTGCTCCGCTGGGGCCGAGGTGCGCTCCGGATCCTAGCACCCGCGCGGTGATTTGTGTTCCCGACGCTGGTCTATCTGCCTGCAGCCTCCGGATTCAAGCACATTCCGCTTCCCCGCCCCTGCGGAATATTTTTCAGATTCCTTTGGGTACCGCCCTCTTTTTGGTTCTGAAAATGGTTTTGTTAAAAACAGGATGGATCGTTAAGGGTCCAGGACTATTTACCAAAGGTGAACCCCCGAGGCAGAGGGTAGACTAAAGCAGGGAGCCTTCCTGCTCCCTCAATCCCCCAAGTGGAACGCGCCCGCCTCCCGCGCTCTCCTACCTACCTACCTACCTACCCACCCACCCCCAGTCTTCTTCGCCTTTTCCTTGCCCCTGAACCGACGGAGTTTCCACACCGTAGACCTGTGGTCTTTGGGCCTCATCCTTACCCGCCCAAACCAGGGATAGCTGCTTTGCATGAAGACCCCTGGTGCAAGGACCACGCTGAGTAGAAAGACCAGGCCCCCTTCCTCCTCGTGTTTTAGGAAAAGATCCTGGTTTCTTATTCTGTTTAAGATCACTAGCAAGAAAATTGCCTTCTGTTTTCTTCCTCCACTGCATTTCTTCTCACTGGGAAAAGGTTCTGCTGCCCCATTTCACATTGGCACCATGGCCTTGCCATCACGAGGGCTGTGCTAGCTTTGTATCCTTTCAGTAACCTGTAATTTATGTACCACTTTCTGCAGAAATCTGGACTAGTTCTTTAGGTTCAACTAAATAAGTAGTCTCTACGCTCAGCAACTGACAGTAAACAGAAGAGGCAACGTTCACAGAATGAACAGAGTGGAGCAATGAGAAGAACCCTGGATTATTTTGAACTACTCACCTACATTGAGTAGTTCCTGTGGTTAAACTGGCTCTTCCTCATTCCCCAAAGACTTTAAGTACCTTTCCATTACAGAGCCCTTCCTAACACTGCTCCTGCTGTGTCCTCCATATTTACCTATTGGGAACATTTTCGCTCTTCCTATGCTCAAGTAGATGTGATATCATTCATAACTGAATGCTCGGAGGATTATTTCCTACTATGGCGCTTGCTCCCCTAGTTATTTCCTTGCCTCCTATGCCGCTGAAGATACTTGGCTATATCGTACTGCAATGCCCCTCACAGTGGAAGCCTCGACAGATGTGTGTTCAGTGGTTTTGAAGCCAATTATCTGGGTGCTAGTCCTGGTTCTGGAACTGACTTGAGTTTAGGTCTGAGTTTTGGCCCTCCCCCAAAATTATATGTTGAGGCCCTAACCCCCAATGTGATGATATTTGTAAGTGGGTTCTTAGGGATATTAGAGGGAGGAAGCCCTCATAATAGGATGAGAAAGAAGAGACAACCATACTAGAGTTTGCCCCACCCCACCCCTCCTTTTAATTCTCTTGTCTCTGAGACCATCATAAAAATGTAGCCATCTGCAAGCCAGGAAGAGCGCCATCGCTGAGGAACCAAATTGGCACCTTAATTTCAGACTTCTCAGCCTTCAGATCTGGGAGAAATAAATTCCTGGTATTTAAGCCTATCTCATTTCACCAGATAGGTGATTCAAAGAAAAATGAGAGCTAAGCACAGTGGCACATGCTTGTAATACCAGCGACTCTGGAGGCTGAGGCAGGAGAATCATGAGCTCAAAGCCAACCTTAGCAACAGAAAAGTACTAACCAACTCAGTGAGACCCTGTCTCTAAACAAAATACAAAATTGGGCTGGGGTTGTGGCTCAGTGGTTGAGTGCCCCTGAGTTCAATCCTTAGCACCAAAAAAAGAAAACTGAGGGCTGGGAATATGGTAGAGAACTTGCCTGTTATGCACCAGGCCCTGAATTCAATGGGGGGAGGGAGGGGATGAATGTACAAAAGTGAAAGCATGAAGAGACTTAAATATAAATGGTGGAAGATGGTAAAGCAATCGATAATCTTTTTTTTTTTTTTTTGTACCAAGGATTGATCCCAGGGACACTTAACCACTGAGCCACATCCCCAGCCCTTTTTAAATTTTTTTTAATATTTATTTTTTATAGGTGGACACAATATCTTTATTTTATTTTCATGTAATGCTGAGGATTGAACCCAGTGCGTCATGCATGCTAGGTGAGCACTCTACCTCTGAGCCACAACCCCAGCCCTGCCTTTTAATTTTTATTTTGAGACAGGGGCTCACTAAGTTGCTTAGGGCCTTGCTAAGTTACTGAGGCTGCCTTTGAACTCATGATCCTCCTGCCTCAGTGTCTCCAGAGGGCAAAATTGAGATGTATGCAGTCAAGAGGAGAAATAAAGAATGTCCACATACTTCTGCCCCTTTCAATGCTTTATTCACTCAAATTACTCAGTACAATTTTCACTCTATAGGTTCTTAATCAAGCAAACGACAATCCTTAGTGCTAGGCACTGTAATAGACAATCAATTCACAGCAAACAATTCTAGATTAATTAATCACAGCAAACAATTCTAGATTAATTCTAAGCACTACAAAACACACTTAATCATGACAGGCTAATGACAGACATTCCCTCTGCATGCTAAGTTCAAATGTCAGATCAAAAGTCTTAAGCCTTAGGCTTTATGTCCAGCAGATGCACACTCACTCAAACCGCAGTGATCAGGTCCAGAACCAAGGCAGGCTTCCCTGGCGTGTAATGGGGTGTAGTTTAGGAGAGGGTCCTAGGGAGAAGTTGCAGCTCTCACCAAGGTCCAGACCAGGAGGTAGGGTTCGAGATCCGTGAGGATTATGCTGGGAATCAGGAAACAATGACAAGTGATGGGATGTCAGGTCCTCATCAAGCTCTCCAGCTCAAGTGCCTCCTTATTTCAGCTAGCTGAATCCCTGTTCTTCAGCTCTATTATTTATACTAAATATTGGGACTTTTGATCCCCCTTTTCAATCCTTATCAATCCCTATTCATCAGCTCTATCATTTATACTAAATTTTGGGACTTTTGATCCCCTTTTCAATCCTTATCAGCTACCACCAGATTTCTCCATAACATCATTTACCCTGGGGTCAGAAACTTCTGGTCTGGTGGTCTCCACCCTGATCTTCTTGACTTTCCCCCATATCAGGAGAGGACAGCCTGCCAGAGACTTCACTGTGTTTATCAGGGTGAGGGGAAGTAACTCATTTGAGGCCACACTGGAGGGCTCTGTGGGTGTGCCTGATGAGACTGCAGGTTTCAAAGTGGAGTTTTTAAAATGGAGTTGCTTACACTCAGGCCTAAGGCCATCCTCACATTCAGCTTGCTGAGCCATTGGGATTACAGGCATATGCCACTGCACCTGGCCCAAAGATTCTTAGTAAAGTGTTGATTGTCCTGTTCATCAAAGTTCAAAGCTTGAAAATGTTACTCTATTTTATTAAATGACACTATTGGGTGCAAACCTAGTTTTCCAATTCTCAAATAACAGTTTTTCATCCCAAATACATTCTTGTCTGTGACCAAGGTTTTTTTTTTTTTTTTTATTGGTTATTCAAAACATTACAAAGATTGCAGAATCACATCGGTTACACATCCACATTTTTACATAATGCCATAATAGTAACTGTTGTATTCTGCTACCTTTCCTATCCTCTACTATCCCCCCTCCCCTCCCCTCCCATCTTCTCTCTCTACCCCATCTACTGTAATTCATTTCTCTCCTTATTTTTTTCCCATTCCCCTCACAACCTCTTATATGTAATTTTGTATAACAATGAGGGTCTCCTTCCATTTCCATGCAATTTCCCTTTTCTCTCCCTTTCCCTCCCACTTCATGACTCTGCTTAATGTTAATCTTTTCCTCCTGATCTTCCTCCCTGCTCTGTTCTTGGTTGCTCTCATTATATCAAAGAAGACATTTGGCATTTGTTTTTTAGGGATTGGCTAGCTTCACTTAGCATAATCTGCTCTAATGCCATCCATTTCCCTGCAAATTCCATGATTTTGTCATTTCTTAGTGCTGCGTAGTACTCCATTGTGTATAAATGCCATATTTTTTTTTATCCATTCATCTATTGAGGGGTATCGGGGTTGGTTCCACAGTCTAGCTATTGTGAATTGTGCTGCTATGAACATCGATGTGGCAGTATCCCTGTAGTACGCTCTTTTGAGGTCTTCAGGGAATAGTCCGAGAAGGGCAATAGCTGGGTCAAATGGTGGTTCCATTCCCAGCTTTCCCAGGAATCTCCATACTGCTTTCCATATTGGCCTCACCATTTTGCAGTCCCACCAGCAATGTACAAGAGTACCCTTTTCCCCACATCCTCGCCAGCACTTGTTATTGTTCGACTTCATAATGGCTGCCAATCTTACTGGAGTGAGATGGTATCTTAGGGTGGTTTTGATTTGCATTTCTCTGACTGCTAGAGATGGTGAGCATTTTTTCATGTACTTGTTGATTGATTGTATGTCCTCCTCTGAGAAGTGTCTGTTCAGGTCTTTGGCCCATTTGTTGATTGGGTTATTTGTTTTCTTATTGTTTAATTTTTTGAGTTCTTTGTATATTCTGGATATTAGGGCTCTATCTGAAGTGTGAGGAGTAAAAATTTGTTCCCATGATGTAGGCTCCCTATTTACCTCTCTTATTGTTTCTCTTGCCGAGAAAAAAACTTTTTAGTTTAAGTAAGTCCCATTTGTTGATTCTTGTTATTAACTCTTGTGCAATGGGTGTCCTATTAAGGAATTTGGAGCCCGACCCCACAATATGTAGATCGGAGCCAACCTTTTCATCTATCAGACGCATAGTCTCTGATTTGATATCAAGGTCCTTGATCCATTTTGAGTTAACTTTTGTGCATGGCGAGAGGAGGGGATTCAGTTTCATTTTGTTGCATATGGATTTCCAGTTTTCCCAGCACCATTTGTTGAAGATGCTATCCTTCCTCCATTGCATGCTTTTAGCCCCTTTATCGAATATAAGATAGTTGTAATTTTGTGGATTGGTTTCTGTGTCCTCTATTCTATACCATTGGTCCATCCTCCTGTTTTGGTACCAGTACCATGCTGTTTTTGTTATTATTGCTTTCTAGTACAGTTTGAAATCTGGTATCGCTACACCTCTTGATTCACACTTCCTGCTTAGAATTGCTTTTGCTATTCTGGGTCTTTTATTTTTCCATATGAATTTCATGATTGCTTTATCTATTTCCATAAGAAATGCTGTTGGGATTTTGATTGGCATTGCATTGAACCTATAGAGAACTTTTGGTAATATTGCCATTTTGATGATGTTAGTTCTGCCTATCCATGAACAGGGTATATTTTTCCATCTTCTAAGATCTTCTTCTATTTCTCTCTTTAGGGTTCTGTAGTTTTCATTGTGTAAATCTTTCACCTCTTTTGTTAGGTTGATTCCCAAGTATTTTATTTTTTTTGAGGATATTGTGAATGGGGTAGATTTCCTCATTTCCAGTTCAGGTTTAAGAGTGATATGTTTTGGGCTGGGGATGTGGCTCAAGCGGTAGCACGCTCGCATGGCATGCGTGCAGTCCGGGTTTGATCCTCAGCACCACATACAAATAAAGATGTTGTGTCCTCCAAAAACTAAAAAATATTAAAATTATAAAAAAATATAAAAAAAGAGTGATATGTTTTCATTTTAGTAACTTTTGTGCATAAAAGTAAAAGGCCATAATTTGTTCTTTCCATCTTCTTAAAAATCAGACTTTCTTCTAAAACAGTGTCTTCCATGTACACCTAAGACAAGTGCATTTCTTTGTTGTAAAAAATCAAAGTTCATGTCCCTGTCTGTATAATTACATTAGCAGCATCCTCTTGTTCATTTATCCAGCACATATGGGGCATGGAGATGGGGGTGCATAAATAGGGCTATGATAGTTGTTCCCAAATCAGGATGTTTTTCAGAATCAACAAGGAGTTTTATTTTTTTTAATATTTATTTTTTAGTTGTAGATGGACACAACACCTTTATTTTATTTTATTATTATTATTTTTTTTTAATGTGGTGCTGAGGATAGAACCCAGGACCTTGCATGTGCTATGCAAGCGCTCTACCACTGAGCCACAATCTCAGCCTCAACAAGGAGTTTTATTTTAAGTCCCAGTCTCAAGCTGGGGTTGTAGCCCAATGGTAGAGCACTTGCTTAGCATGTGTGAGGCACTGGGTTTGATTCTCAGCACCATGTGTGAATAAATAAATAAATAAAGGTTCCTAAACAACTAAAAAAAAAAATTTTTTTAAAGTCTCAGAAATCCTAAATCTCTAAGGCTGGGATATCCAAGGGAATCAGTATATGCATATATGTTCAAAGCTCTTCCCAATAGTTGTGTTGTTGTTGGTTTGCTTTTTGTTAGTGCTGGGGCTTGAACACAGGGATCTAAGCATACTAGGCAAGTACTCTACCACTCAGCTACATCGCCAGCCCACTAATAGTTTTCAGAACACCTGCTCTAAAGTAGTGGTTGCTTGATTCTTGGATATCATGGAAAAGGAAAAACATTTTTAATTGGAAGAACTAACTTAAAATTAAGAGTATTTTTAGTTTTTTTTTAAATAAAAGCACTAAGACACATAAGGGAGACATGGTGGTGTGCATCTCAGCTACTCAGGAGGCTAAGATAGATTTGCAAGAGCCCAGGAGTTCAAGCACAGCCTGGGCAACATAAGAGACCCATCTGCTCTTTTTTTAGTGCTGGTAACTGAACCCAAAACCTTGTGCCTACTACACAAACATTCTACACTGAGTTACATCCCCAGCTGGAGACACCACCTCTTAAAATATTTTATTCCATGAAGACACGACTTATTATCACCACCATTTCATTAAAGAAAGAGGATTTAACAACAAATAGTAAGAATAATTATGGGAGCTGGGGATGTAGCTCAGTGCGTAGAGTGCTTGTCTCACATGAACAAGGCCCTGGGTTCAATCCCCGACACCACATATACGAAAAAGAAAAAAGTTAAGGAGTGTTCTCTAAACAAAGGAAATACTAATAGGAGGCTGTGATCTTGAGAAAGATTTAAAAGGGGGAGTATACAAAAACAGTTAAAAATAAAGTAATAGACAAATTCTTAAAAAAAGAATAGTTATGATTTTTAAATTAAGATGTATTATTATTCTCATTAAAGATTAGAATGGTTAAGACTTTATAATGCAACAATCCTGGTTTAACACAGGTATAACCTGTGAAGGAAGGGAAATAAGTGTGAATCAGTTATATACCTTGGCCTACCACTGGTAACCTTGAAATATCTGCCTCCCACTACCCAAATTGTCCTTTTCCCACTCAGCCTTGGCTGCCTTGACTTGGTTTGGCATCACCTTTTTATGGGAATTTTCTTCTCTTCTCCTTCCCCTTCCAGCATGAGTTTGCAATGTGTTCCCCAAAACATTGTGTACACATCTCTATCACGATATTATTAAGTAAACTAAGTATGAATCATTTGTTTTTATCATGAGTTCCTTGAAGGGAGGAACCATGTTTTATTATCTCCACATTGTAGCATTCTATTTGTACTTAGTGGACATTTAAAAAATATTGCTGCAATGGGAATGTAACACAGTGGTAGAACATATGATTAGCATGTTTGAGACCCTGGGTTCAATCCCCAGCACCAAAAAAAAATAAAAAATTACTGAATGAAATATATAATCAAATGAGCTTTGCAATCTACTGGGGAGGAGGAAACTTGTACGTTCATAAGATAGTACCAGATGGAAAGTCATAAATGCATATGGGGAGAACTGAAGGCTTTGGGGGAATGAAGAGGAGAAGGAAGTTGGTTACACCTAGGTAAGGACCTCAGACCAAGGTCATAGAGGAGACATGCAAAATTTCCTGGGAATATATACAGGATGTACATAAGTAGTGTCAGGGGAGAACATGAAGTATGAAGAAACAGTGCAAGCAAAGCATGAGACTGGAAAAATGTGAAATAGGTAAGCTAAGACATGAACATTTCACTTAATTAGAACACAAAGTTCATGATACATGATTAAGGTAGTACAGTCCAATGGGTTTACCAAAAGAAGTCATAGAATCCTTTGGATAAGAACATAATTCTTGGCTTTTAGGCAAGAATGAAAGTGATAACTAGATGAGGAATGAACTAGAAGCTGGAGGTAAGGAGGCAGCTAGGTATATATCTTGGGGGAAAATCAGTAGGGCAGATCTGAGAGAGTTGCAGTAGGATTAGAAAGGAGACAGGTGAAAAGGTAAAAATGTGTAGTTTTAGCCAGTCACTGACCCAGGAAATCAGTGAAGTAGAGTGAAGAAAAGGGAGGAGGAATGAAAAGAAACTTGAGTGCCCCAAAGTGGCACCTAGGAGAACACGATAATGAAAATGCCATTGACAGAAATAGGGAAAAAATGATTATTGGGATGAGAAGAATATGGAGATGTGAAATTCCAGCAACATCTCTAGCATGAGATGCTTAGGAATTACTCGGGGAGTGTGTGTGTGCGGGGGAAGCACAAAGAGAGGATAGAGTCAGAATTAAAATATGAAGAGTTACCAACCCAAAGTTTATTAATTAAATCCATAAGATAGCCAATGCAGACTGCAACAAGAAAGGCAGAGAGAAACTAAAAGGATGTGTTATTTTTCATTTAATTAATATTTATAATCACAGAATAGAGTCAAAAATTAGAAAAGCCACCAGACATAGTGGCACACATTGTCATCGTAGATGCTTCAGAGGCTGAAGAAAGAGGATCTCAAGTTTAAGATCAGCCTGGATAACTCAGCAAGACTCTGCCTCAAAATAAAAAATACAAAGGGCTGGGGGTGTAACTCAATGGTAGAGCTCCCCTGGACTCAATCCCAAATAACTTTAAAAAGTTAGAAAAGTAATATGAGGACTGAGAGAGAACCACTAACCTTGGAGGCCACTGAAGAAAACAAAAATTTAAATGGCTCCTCAGTGAGGAGAGCTAATAATTTACAGTCATCTCTTCCAAGATGCTCCCTGTTGAAAGAGGGAACAAAAACTGTCTCCTGTGGAGTATGGAGTTTTGCTGTTTGCTCTTGATAAGAAAGTGCTGGTAAAAAGAACACATTTGAAAAATCAGCTCTGGAAAAAAAAAAAAAGGAATGAGCTTGTAGAAGGAGAGAAACTGAAAAGGCCAGAGAGATGTTAAAATGTGTAAGGTTAGTATCATTCCCATTTTACAGATGAGGAAACTAAGGCTCAGAGAGGTTAAATAATTTATCAATAGCTCAAACCAGTTCTAGCAGAGAAGGAAATTGAATCCTGTCTTTTCTGGCTCAGAAATGGATGATCTTCTAACTACATCTCTACTAGCCATCTCCTCATGACATATCAAAAAATATTAGATAAATCCCTCAACCGACACATGAAAAATATTTCAATGCCTTGCCATTCGGTTTACTTGCATTTTGTTTTATCTTTTAAATATTTATTTATTTATTTATTTTGTAATACTGGGGATTGAACCCAGGGACACTCTACCACTGAGCTACATCCCCAACCCTTATTTTTTTTTTTTTTTTTTTTTTTTTTTAATTTCTGAGACAGGGTCTTGCTAAGTTGCTGAGACTAGCCTTGAACTTGTGATCCTCTTGCTTCAGCATCCCACTTAACTGGGAATTATAAGCATGCGCTACCGCATCCAGCTTTTTACTTGTATTTTATTTTGTCTTTGTGATATTCTGAAAAATCACACTTTGGGAGGGGGGGTACTGCAGATTTAACCCAGGGGTGCTTTACAACTGAGCTACATCCCCAGCCCCCTTTCTTTTAAATTTTGAGACAGGGTCTCACTCAGTTTCTTAGAGCCTTGCTAAATTGCTGAGGCTGGTCTTGAACTTATGATCCTCCTGTCTCAGCCTCCCCAGACACTGGGATTACAGGCTTGCACCACTGTGCTCAGCAAAATCACGCTTTTAATAATAAATAAGCCACCATAAAAATGTGACTCATGGGCTGGGGTTGTGGCTCAGTGGCACAGCACTTGCCTCAAATGTGTGAGGCACTGCGTTTGATCAGCAACACCACATAAACAAATAAATAAAATAAAGTTATTGTGTCCATCTACAACTAAAAATTTTAAAAAATATTTTTAAAATGTGACTCATTGTCAGGTGCAGTAGTGAAAGCCTATAATCCCAGTGACTCTGGAGGCTAACACAGGAGGATAGAAAGTTTGAGGCCAGTCTAATTAATTTACCAAGGCCCTGTCTCAAATAAAAAATAAAAAGGACTGGGGATATAGCTCAGTGGTAGAGCACCCCTCGGTTCAATACTCAGTATCAAACAAAATAAAACAAAGCAAAAATGTGACTCATAGCTTTGCATAGTGTCAGTATTGTAGCCAATGAGGTCTCTCTGAAGCGTGATTATTGATAATTAAAAATGTGACTCAAGAGGAGTTTGAACGTTATCTAGCTGTCCCATCTTTTTCTCCTGCTTAGAATGCTTCTGTGTTCTGTCTGCACCTATGCTGAGCATCTCTTCTCAGAGGGAAGTAGTTTCTTTGAGCAGAACAGGTTTAACTTGAGGTGAGTCACATCTTTACCACATAAATACATCATTAAGATTTAACGAGTTTAATTTAAGGTCTTTTTTTCCCCCTACCTCCTGCTGATGTAGAGGAAAGGACTTATCAAATAAGACAAGTAGACAAAAATATCAAATCCTAGTCAGATGTGGTGGCACACATCTGTAATCCCAGCAACTCTGGAGGCTGAGGCAGGAGGCTTGCCAACCTCAACAATTTAGCAAGGCTATGAACAATTTAGTAAGACCCTGTCTCAAAAAAAAAAAAAAGCCCGCTGGCAATATATGTGATTCAGTGGTCAAGTGTTCCTGTCAATCCATGGTACCAAAAAAAAAAAAAAAAAAAAAAAAAGAAAGAAAGAAAGAAAGAAAAGAAAAGAAATAAACTAATATTGCTTGAACTGATTATAATCTACATATGGAAACATGTTTAAAATCACATGCTTGGGGGCTGGGGATGTGGCTCAAGCGGTAACACACTCATCTGGCATGCGCGGGGCACAGGGTTCGATCCTCAGCACCATATAAAAATAAAGATGTTGTGTCCACCTTAAACTGAAAAATAAATATTAAAAAATTCACTCTCTCTCTCTCTCTCTCTCTGTCTCTCTAAAAAAAAAAGAAAAGAAAAGAAATCACATGCTTGGGGAAAAAAAAACTTTTAAACACCCTATGCACATACCAAGTTTTGTTTTGCTGGTAAACTGGTTTATAGGCTTGAGGCAAGCAGGTTTTGTAAGGACAATCTAGGGAGCCTTCTTAAAGAAAGAGACAGTGTAAGATTATGAGGGTTCCTACCAGAGTCTTGAAAAAGACTGGGGCAACCGAGTGGCCCTGAAACTTACTGTTCATTAACTTTGCAGAAGAACTGCTTCTGGTTGCAAATCATGTTTGCATGTTTGAAGGAGTTGTCATTCTATGCGAGCTGCCTGTTGAGCTTCTTTCATTTACTGTTGTTCCTAATTCTTATTTGAAAGAAGTCAACCCATTCCTTGCACTTTAATTGGTTTATTCTAGCTGGTCTTTCTTGGAATAATCATTTTTTCTACCTTCAGTACAGGAAATATAAGTAAAAACTTCAGTTCCAGGAACTGCACACATTAAAAGTTCTTATTGTTGGTGATTTCTTTTTAAAATATTTTTTCAGCTGTAGAGGGACACAATATCTTTATTTATTTTTATGTAGTACCGAGGATCAAACCCAGTGCCCCACATGTGCAAGGCGCACGCTCGACCACTGAGCCACAACTCCAAGCTCTTACTGTTGGTGATTTCTGCATGGTACTTGCTTTTCAGAAAAGCTGATGTGGGGGCTGGGGATGTGGCTGAAGCGGTAGTCCGCTCGCCTGGCATGCATGCTGCCCGGGTTCGATCCTCAGCACCACATACAAAGATGTTGTGTCCGCTGAAAACTAAAAAATAAATAAATATTAAAATTTAAAAAAATCCAAACCTTCAGAAAAATCTTGGCATATCTGAGATACCTAATAAACTTAAAAAAAAAAAAAAAAAGAAAAGAAAAGCTGATGTGGATTTAGTCTGAGATACCATAAGTCTAAGAGTTTGAGGGTAGATCATCTTTCTACTCTGTGCAGGGTCTTTCTACAACATATTTTATAGAACCATGTGAGGTTCTATAAACCTATAGTCCCAACTTACCCAGGAGGCTCAGTGAGGAGAATCACTTGATTCCCCAAATTCAAGACCTCCCTGGGCAATATAGTGAGAACTGCACTAAAAACAAAACAAAACAACAACAACAAAAAAAAAAAACCACGAAGCTACATTATCTATAATGGTAAGATACAGAAACTCACAAGTCCATTGGCTAGAAATGTTGTCTTTTAGTCAAGCTAATTTTGCATATTTTTTGTTGTTTGTTTTGTTTTGTTCTTGAGACATAGTCTTGCTATGTTACCCAGTCTCATCTGGAACTGGTGAGCTCAAATGATCCTCCCACCTTAGTATCTCAAGTTGGTGAGGGGAAGAATACAGGAGTCTGCCATTCATGCCTATCGCTCCATCACATATTTGAAGATGTCTGCCTTCTTCATTCAGCCCCCTCACTCTCAAAATTATTTCTTTTTTTTTTTTTTATTTTATTTCTTTTTTTTTTTTTTTTTAAAGAGAGAATTTTAATATTTATTTTTTTAGTTTTCGGCGGACACAACATCTTTGTTTGTATGTGGTGCTGAGGATCGAACCCGGTTCGCATGCATGGCAGGCGAGCGCGCTACCACTTGAGCCACATCCCCAGCCCCTTTATTTTATTTCTTAGTTTTTGGCAGACACAACATCTTTGTTTGTATGTGGTGCTGAGGATCCAACCCGGGCCGCACACATGCCAGACGGGCGCGCTACCACTTGAGCCACATCCCCAGCCCCTCAAAATTATTTCTTTACTGTAAAGTTACTTCTTTTTTAAACAATTTTACATGTGACATTGTTTTCAGATATTCTGATCAGTTTTATAATCAAGAATGTACATAGGACTGGGGTTGTAGCTCAGTGTTAGAGCACTTGCCTAGCATGTGTAAGGCACTGAGTTCAATCCTCAGCACCACATAAAAGTAAATAAATAAAATAAAGGTATTGTCCATCTATAATTTAAAAATATTTTTTTTTAAAAAATAAAGAATGTATATAAAGCCGGGCACAGTAGTACACAGCAGCTCAGGAGGCAGGAGGATTGTGAATTCAAAGCCAGCCTCAGCAACTCAGCAAGGCCCTAGGAAACTCAGTGAGACCCTGTTGCTAAATAAAACATATTTTTTTTAAAAAGGCTGGGGATGTTTGCTCAGTGGTTAGCGCCCCTGGGTTCAATTCCCAGTAACCCCCCATCAAAAAAAAAAAAAAAAAAAAAAAAGATCGTATATAGAGACATACTTTTCAATCAGTCAGCCCCTAAAAGTGGGGAATCCAAAACTGAGCACAATATTTTTCATGCTAAGTACACACTGTCCAGAAAAGACATCTATGTGGGAAGAGAAATCCTGAGAGACAAAGATTTTGTCCTTTATTTACTTTTTGTTGATGCTGGGGAAACAAGCCCAGGGCCTCGCATATGCTAGGCAAGCATCAACCACTAAGCTGCAAACTTAGCCCTGCTCTTTATTTTGATAGCTATAGGAGACTACTAAGTGATGGTTACATTTGCATTTTAGAAAGATTACTCTGTTGACTAGAGGATAGATTAGGGATGAGCCAAACCAGGAGAAGACTGCAATAATCTAGGGGCAACACAGTAAGAGGGCTGAATCAGGCAAGAGAAGTAGTCATGTGAACCTCACCTCATGACTTGAGGAATAAGGAAAAAAACACAAGGGTCTAGGGTATAGCACAATGGTGGAGGATGGTTGAAGGTAGGGTGGAATAGCAGATAACACCATGAATTTCGATTCAGGGAAGTTCAATGTTTAGATCCCTGCTTTATTATTTCTGGCTGTGTGCCCTTAGCTACTCTAATTTCATCAAAGCTCCATATTCTCTTTGTAAAATGGGATAATACCACCTTTTTAGCAGGGGTCTTATAAAGACTAAATAGAATAATGGGTAAAGTGCTTTTGTGTTAGCTCAGCACACAGCACATAATAAGTACTTAGTACAGGATAGTATGTAGTCATAGTTGTTTGGGGTGGTGCAGCAAGTTTGGGGGAAGAAAAGATAATATTACTATAATAGCTCATGTTTGTATAGTGCTTTTCAATTTTCAAATTTCTTTTGTATCCATTACCTCATTTCATATTCAAAAGAACCTATAAGTCTTATTTATTTTGTTTCTAGGACTCCATTCTAGGAAAATAATCCAAATGAAAAACACATTTGAGGTATGATAAATTTTTAAAAAGCATAATGCAAATTGCATATATAAAATAATTTTAATTATACATTTAAAGTAAACAAGAAGAAAATAAGTCAACATATTAATTTTTCTGCATGGAGGGATTTTCAATAATTGTTTCACACTTGTTAACATATTTCTGTGTTTTCTAAATTTTCTATAATAGATATGTATTACTTTTAAAATGGAGAGAGTAAGATCCACTTCTCTTTTGTTTCTCTTTTTTTTTTTTTAACAATACCATATTAGGTAGACAGGGTAGTCATCATAATCTCCATTTTATAATACACTCTGTTGATAATAATAACTACAACTATCTGTTATCAGTACTCACTACATGCTGGACATTGTTCTAAGCATTTTTTTTTTTTTGGTACCAGAAATTGAACCCAAGGATGCTTAACCACTGAGCCACATCCCCAGCCCTTTTTTGAGACAGGATCTCACTAATTGCTTAGGGCCTCTCTCAATTGCTGAGGCTGGCTTTAAATTCTCCATCCTCCTTTGAACTTGCCTACCTCAGCCTCCTGAACCGCTGGGATTGCAGGCATGTGTCACCACACCCTAGTTTAGACTTTTTAATAGTTATTAACTCGGAATGCATTCAAAGGCTAGAGATGAGGCTTGTTGGTGGCCTGGTATTCATGAAATTCACGAAGTCCTAGATTTGATCCCCAGCACTAAAAAAAAAAAAAAAAGAAAGAAAGAAAGAAAGAAAGAATTAGAATCATAGATAGCCCATATATCATTAGGATGTTTTTGGCTGTAAATAATATAAATGTCCAAACCAACTTAGACAATAGTATTTATTGGCTTATCTGGATTGGATAAGTCTAAAGATAAAGGGGTAGAGATCCGGCATGGTTCTAATCAGGTCTTTAGTTCATGTGTCTATGATCCTCTTGTTCTTGCTGGTGTGGCTGCTTCATCAGCAGGCTAAGGCAGTCCTTTGCTACAGTTTCAGATCCTGTTCTACATCTGCACAGGAAATTGTCCAGAAGAAAATACAACTTCTGCCAGCCTTTCAAACAATAGTTCTGAGATTCTCTGGTTGAACATGTTATATCACATGCCCACCCTTGAATCAATAATTAGGCAATGGGGGTGGGAAGACAGGGTGAAAATAGAAATGTGCTGAGTATCTCAAGCAACCAGGACTCTCAATTGGAGATGGGAATGGTGTTGGGCAATAGGTGAATAACTGAATGAAAATCAAACCGGAAGGGGAAATGGGGGATAGGATGCTAACTAGGCAACAGACCAGTTATGTTTGTTAATGTTTGTTAGTTACCGTTTTTCTCAACCTTCAGTTTAGTTTGGAGCTTACTGCCAGGTTAGCCACAAATTTCATCTTTCCCCTTTCCCATATATTCTTCCTAGCTCTCTTATTTTTTAAGTCTGTTTTTGTTATTCTGTGTATCATTGAATATATACTGATTTAGTAGAGTTTATGAAACCTCTCAACTTTAAATTACTTTGAAATTTGAAATTAAACTAGAAAATCTCCAAGTCAAAGTAAGATGCAGAAGGGGTTCATCACTCATATTTTTATTTGGCTTCTATTGACAGTCTTATTTATTTGATATTTTTATTTTAAAATGCCAGAGAGTAAGCCCAGCTAGCATCTCAGGCAGACCTAAGTAAGAGAATTGAGGGGACCCCAAGGTATATTTCTAATTTATTGTTTGTTATTGTTCTGTTTTTGTTTTACTTTTTATGTAGCAGTTTTATTGATACACAGTTCACATATCATTACAATTAACCCACTAAAGTATACAATTAAATGAAGTTTAGTATATACATAGAAGTGTGCAGCCATCACCACAACTAATTTGACAAACTTTTCTTTTTTTTCTTTTCTTTTCTTTTCCTTTCTTTCTTCCCTCCTTCCTTCCTTCTTTCTTTTTCAAACCAGAGATTTAACCCAGGGGTCTTTACCACTGAGCCACATCCCCAAACATTTCTTTTTATTTTTTAGACAGGATCTCACTAAGTTGCTTACAGCCTCCATAAGTTACTGAGGCTGGCCTTGGATTTGCAATCTCCTCCCTATTCCTCCCATGTTTTAGGGGTTACAGGTGTGCACCACCACATCTGATTTAGAATCTGTTTTCATTACCCCCAAAGGAGGCACTGTGTCCACAGGCAGTCACTCCAATTTCTCTCCAATCCTCACCCAACCACTAATTTACTCTTCATATTTATAGATTTGCCTTTTCTATACGTTTTATATAAATAAAATCATAAAATATGTGATCTTTGGTTTTTTTTTTTTTTTTTTCATTTGGCATGTTCTCAAGATTCAACCATATTGTACCATGTATCAGTATTTCTTACTTTTTTTTTTTTTTTTTTTTGGTGAGGGGCGACTGGGGATTGAACCCGGGGATGCTTTCCCACTGAGTTCCATCCCAAGTTCTTTTTATTTTTTATTTTGAGACAGGGTCTTGCTAAATTGCTGAGGCTGTTCTCAAACTTGTGATCCTCCTGCCTCAGCCTCCCAGGTCACTGAGATTACAGGCATGCACCACAGCAATTGGCTTGTATTTCCTACTTCTTTTAAGGCTGGGATTAAACCCAGAACCTTCTGCATGATAGGCAAGCACTCTACCACTGAGCTATATTCTCCACATCTTTGTCGCCAAATAACATTCCATTATATGGATAGACTGTATTTATCTCTTCAGCAGTTGATGGACATTTGTTTGGGGGAGGTTTTAAAAATATTTTTATTAGTTGTTAATGGACCTTTATTTTATTTATTTATTTAATGTGGTGCTGAGGATCAAACCCAGTGCCTTACGCATGGTAGGCAAGTGCTCTACCACTGAGCCACAACCCCAGCCCAGACATTTGTTTTTTTTTTCCACTTTTTGACTATTAAGAATAAATTTCTGGGGATGGAGTATAGCTCAATGGTAGAGCATTTGCCTAGTACGGGCCAGGCCGAGGCTCCATTCCCAGTGCTGCTGAAAAAAAAAAAAGCACTATCTCAAGAAAGAGATTGCCAAGGAAGAGATTGCCATGTAGAACGAAAAGATATACATTAATTAATGACATCTGTTCAGATTTCAGTAGACCAAAATACTCATACTAGCTATTTGGTGAACGTCCTTTTCAATATTAACGTATATGAGAAATGTAATATTAACTTTTAATTTCATACAGTAATTCTCTGAGGCTTAGGGGAGACTACTGTGTTCCACATTACATAGACAATAGGTAGAAGCAACAGAATTTGAACCCAGGTCTGCTTCTTTCTAGAACACACTCTCTCTCTCTCTCTCTCTCTCTCTCTCTCTCTCGTACTAGGCTAGACACATAATGCTCAACACCAAATATTTTACTGTCCATTTGTCAGAAATGGGTGTTTTCCACATTTTTACCATGACACCATTATTTATATAGATGACACCTTGAAAAAGGAGTATACACCAAATCAGTAATTTTACTTGCAGATAGTTCTCCTGGTCTCCAATCTCTGGAGGGTCTTTCATGTGGCTCTCTCTCCTGACTTCTTAAGAGAACTGGTTCCTGATCACATTTTTTGGCACGCCTCTTTGAAAGCACCGTCAGCAGCATTCAAAGAAGCCCCTGGATGCCTGCCCTACAGGGACTTTTGATGATGTCTGTACTATTTTGAGATAAAAAGAGTTCTGCATCCAGCAGTCCAGAAACACATTCAAAAGTCGGCTTTAAATCCCTTGTTACATTTTACATGATGAAGGCTGGGAAAGACTTGAGCTATTTCCTGACCTACTACAATAAGCTGTGTTTCACTGTTTGGGGTGAGTTGCAGATTAGACTAAGCACATGTTACCATGTGGTGACTAATACCACTGTCGTGCCTTCAGATATTACTAATCTTGGACTGTTCACATTTGCTCCAGATCTGTTCAGAAAACCAAAGTGTTTTCAGAAAATCAAACCTGTGCTTTGCTGGTATTTACACAGTAGATTACATAGATATGGTAAAATATTATGGAATCAAGACTCATCTTAACAGTTTTGTCCAATTTGTTAAATATAACAATGCATTCTGGTTATATGATAAAAATATAATTTTTGCCTTTGAATGAATACTAAAAAGTATTTAAGGGTAACACTGAAAAGTAAGAGGTTGCCTCTATAGGAGACTGCAAGGAGAGAAGTGAATAGTTAATATGTGCATACTCATATTAAATGATAAATAAAAATGCATACCTGTATACCTGTTTCTTTTCTTTTCTTCTTTCTTTCTTTCTTTTTTGGTACTGGGGATTGGACCCAGAGATGCTTAACACTGAGCAACATCCCAGGCTCTTTCTATTTTTTTAAAATTTTGAGACAGGGTCTCACGGAGTTGCTGAGGGCTTCGCTAAATTGCTGAGGCTGGCTTTGAACATGCAATCTTTTCTGCCTCAGCCTCTGGAGTTGCTAAGTTACAGGCATGCGACATGATGCCCAACTATGCATACCAGTTTCTCAAATCAATGTGTGACCTTTCACACAGAAATAAATTATTTGCATGAAAGTTGCAGTAAAGACAAACTATAAGGCACACAGATCAAGAGCTGACATGTTAGGTGAGAATAGCGATACTCAAATATCACAAGATCAAGTTAACAGTCATCAAATAAAAAGATTGTAACCATTTCAAGTCATGAAGACTGATCTATAGGGCAATAACCCATCCTTGCAAGGAGAAGTTTTTCTTGTAGTGGTTGTTTAATCTTTTGCTCTTGGCAGCTGCCCTAAATAGATTAAAGGTAAAGCTTTCTGGATTTATGAGGTTGAATTTAGAGTGACTGAGGGTACAGTAGCAGCAGATCTAAGAATTTCTGACTTCAAGAATAGGTAAAGAATGATTTTCCATCTAATTCCTCATCTACATGGCCAATTTGCTTAGTTCTTCAGAAAAATATTTTTGGTATTCAATCCTGAATTTTCTCGTTTCCTATCACTCAGTTTACATTATGTGTCAACTCCAATTTAAGTACAGAGTTGTCTGATGAAAACCAAAGTCAGTTTTCAACCACACATCTATTTTATGTGTTGTCTAAGACCTCTGTCTTAGTTTCTCTAACTGTTAACCCTCCTTTTAGTCATTCCCTTGAGGAAATGCAAGGACAGACTTTCATTTTTTAAGTCTATTTTACCCCTGATTAAGCAATTCTGGCAAAAGGGCATTTGGGAATGAGGAAAGGAAGAAAAGAACAGCTAAAACATAGAGAAAATCATAGCAGGATAGTTACTTAAATTGAACTTTGGGTGTAATTTGTAGCTTTCCATTTGAGTTCTACATCTTATCAAAAATAAATCCAGTGCCTATTGGTTTTATGTATATTCAATAAATACTTCAAATTCTCCCTGCCACTAAGTGGCATTGAAACGTTGTGTATTAATCAACATTAAAAACTTGGGATTGAACTCAGGGGTGCTCTACCACTGAACAACAATCCCAGCCCTTTTTATTTTTATTTTTTGTTTTGAAACAAGGTCTCTCTAAATTGCCCAGACTGGCCTTGAACTTGTGATCCACTTGCCTCAGCCTCCTGAGTTGCTGGGATCATAGGTGTACACCATGGTACCTCACAAGATGAAATTTAAAATCAGATCATTAGCCATCAAAAATTCTGAATGTGTGCTGTAATATTTTCACACTCTATTCCCTGTTTGTAACTGCTTTCTTTGCTTTGTACTGGGCAGCTTTGGCCTTAATCAAATCTTCCATTAAGGTAGGAACCAAAACAATGAATATGTGTGTTAAAGATAAAAAGAAGTCTAAAACTAAGTAGCAACAAAACAACTGGAAATCATGGTGCTCAGATGTTTAATATTCTTTTTTTATTTTTAAAATATTTTTCTTTAGTTGTAGATAGACATAATCAATGACTTTATTCTATTTATTTATTTTTATGTGGTGCTGAGGATCAAACCCAGAGCTTCACACATGCTAAGTGAATGCTCTACCAATGAGCTATAACCCCAGTCCTAATATTCTTCAGAAATGTTAGGTCATTATCTTTAATTAACTTTATTTTTTGGAACAGTTGTTGGGCCATTTTAAAAAATCCTTTATTGTTCTGGCAGATCTGATTTGCAAAAACAAAAAGGGAGAAATGTGATCCTGATATATTCAGCACTGGGAAGATCATTCTTAGATATTGTGTATAATTTTGGCTTCCCTAATTGAAAAAAGATATGCACAACTTGGGAATCATCCCCCAAAATCAATCAAAATATTCAGAGGCTAAAAAATAAGCTACATAGAATTTATGCTACAGATGTACTCCCACAAATGGGAAATAATGATTGTTCCAGTTTATTTGTCATAATATTATTTATAAGAGCAAAAGATTGAAATCCATCTAAAAGATGAACATGAGATTGGTTGAATGAAGGATGGATGGCACGTCTATACAATGGAATTTACTGTGTCTGTCAAAAAAAACTGAGGAAACTTTATGTTCTATTATGGAAAACAATCTCCAACTTTCTTTGTTAAGTAAAGCAAGCAAGGTGCAGAACTGTGTATTTAGTATGCTAAAAAGTAAAACAAGGGTCTGCAGATGTAGCTAAGTGGTAGAACATTTATGTGGCATGCGAGAGGCCTTAAGTTTCATCCCAGCAACATAAAAATAAATAAATAAATAAATAAACAAATAGGAATGATATATATATATTTATATACTTGCATATAAATAAAAATAAATTTTAAAGTATACACATGAAGTCAATGATAGTGATTGCCTGTAAAGGGTAGGTGGGAAATAGATGTATGGAATGGGTAGTAGTGGGAGAAAGAAATGTTTTATTTTATAGCTTTGTGTATTTGTATGTATGTGAGTGTTTGGCAGTACTGGCGAAAGAACCTAGAGACACTCTACTGAGCACATCTCTAGCTCTTTCTATTTTTATTTTGAGACAGGGGCTCATTAAGTTGCTGAGATTGGCTTTGAATTTCCATCATCCTGCCTCAGCCTCCTGAGACGCTGGAATTACAGGCAAGCACCACCGTGCCCAGCTGTTTTTTTATTTTTTTCAAATGCATTATTTACTTTAAAAAAACCAAGTCAGTAATAAAAGTGAAACAAACAACAAAAAGAAGATAAACAATATGAAGAATAAAGGTGAGAGGGATGAGGATTTCAATTGTGTTTGCAGTTAAGAAGAACCCTTAGGGCGGGGGCTGTAACTCAGTGGTAGAGCACTTGCCTGGTACATGTGAAGCACGGGGTTTGATCCTCAGCACCACATTAAAATAAATAAATAAATAAATAAAATGAAGGTATCGTGTCCATCTACAACTAAAACAAAGAACCCTAAACTACACATCTTAGCCGAGTAGCTCCATAATCATAAATTACCACATGGGTAACTCAATTTGCAAAGACAAACAATGAGTGGATTCATTGTGCCACAATATAGCTCACTCATGATTCAAAGACATGGCCCTAATTCACAAATGAAAATATTGAATTAGTAGTTGATTCTTTTCAAAATGACATAGAATTAGTCGATGAAACAATAATACAATTCACTATTCCCTGGATTTAATAATGGTTGTAAAGCACTCTATCGTTTGCAAATTGCTTCCATACATCTTATCTCATTTGATCCGTGTTTATCAAAACATTACGCATGGGCTGGATATATAGCTCAGTTGGTAGAGTGCTTGCCTCCCATGTACAAGGCCCTGGGTTTGATCCCCAGCACCACAAAAACAAACAAACAATCAACAACAACAAAACAAAACAAAAAACCATTATGTAGGGCTGGGTATGTGGCTCAGTGGTAGAGTGCTTGCCTAACACGTATGAGGCACTGGGTTTCGCACTCAGCACCACATAATAAACAAATAAATAAAATAAAAGTATTGTGTCTATCTATAATAAAATTTTTTAAAAATAAAAGATTATGTAGTTTATGGAATAGAAAATTCTATTTTTCAAATGAGAAATGAAAATAAAGAGGAGATAAACACTTGCTGATGGTTTTGACAACTAATGCCCAAGTTTTTTCAAGGCTGGGAATAAACCCAGGGCCTCGTACATACTAGACAAATGCTCTATCACTGAGCTACACCCCAGCACCTACAACACAATATTTGAAATTAAGACTAGCTTGAAAAATGAGAGGCCTATATCATCACTGTATGCTAAGTCATAGGACTCCTTAGAAGTAAACTACAAAATTCTCCTACTTCTGCTTTTGACTTTGAGTTATTTCACAATTATTAATTTTTATTTATTTAAGCCCAGAGATTTAGCCCAGTTTCTGAATTGTCTTGTTTCTTCATGGTAAAAGGTATATAAAACCTTTTTTTCTCTTTCATCCATTCAATTTTTTTTTCTTTCTTCCTCTCTTTTTTGTACTATTAGAGATTGAACTTGGGGCACCTTACCATTGAGCTGTATCATTAGCCTTTTTATTTTTTTATTTTGAGACAGGGTCTCTCTAAATAGTCAAGCCTGGTCTTGAACTTGCAAATCTCCTGCTTCAGTCTCCAAAGTCACTGGGATTACAAGTGTGTGCCACTGCACAGGCTTATCCACTCAATCTTATTTATTTTTTTTTTTAGATGGATGAAATACCTTTATTTTATTTATTTATTATTATGTGGTGCTGAGGATCGAACCCAGGGCACGTGTTAGGCAAGCAGCTCTATTGCTGAGCCACAACCCCAGTCCTCAATCTTTAATTTTAATGTGCCTAAGAATCACAAAGAAAGCTTATTAAAATGCAGATTCCTAGCACTTCTCTCCAAAGATGGTGATGCATTGGAAGTGGAGCTCAGGGATATGCTTTTTTCATAAGCATGTAACTATTCTTATTCAGGGAATCTGAGCATTGCCCTAAATAACATATTCAACAACAAGTGAGATTGTTTGTAACAAGTAAGTCTGTGAGGCTGATTAAAATCAAAGAACCTTCTCAGATCCTCTTTCCGAGCTCATTATTGCTAATACAAAGAGGCAAAGATGAGTAGCTGGAAGAGATGATTAGCCCCTAGTGAGGTGAGGAGGAGCCAATGGTGGCGGCGTACCTTGCTAATATTTGCCCAGCATTCAGAGGAAGATACAAGATTAAATAAAGATGAATCAGATTTATTTCCTTTACCTCCAAAACTCTGAAAGTAGGAGATTAATATGTCTTGAGGGACCTAGACAAGCTGCCTATTTGCTTCAAAGGAGAATTGGTAAGTGTTGACCATGTCTATTAAAGACTTAAGTGGTCTGGGATTTGGTTACCCAGAGACTGTCTTTTCCCTCTGCAGTGCTACAGCCATTTGAGATCTGGCCGGCCACATGTACTTGCAGTTCCCAACTTCCATTTACAGAAGAGGAGATGAACTGCACAGGCCTCTCCATGAACAACCCTTATTTACATAAGTTCCTCCCCACTCACTGAAATCCTGGTAAAGCCTCCAACTTGGCTTCTTTCAGAGTTTGGGCCAACATTTTTCTTTCCTCAGCTGGCCTCTCCACTCAAGAGTATTTTGTGAAAGCAGCTTTAAAATTACTTGAAATGGCTTAATGCCTAAAGCACACATTTGTCATCTGCTGAGGACTTTTATAGATTTACATGACTTACTGAGTGTTTTTCAACTTTGTGCTTATGGCCGAAGGCAATTATTGCAAAGGACATATTTTTATTAATTGAAATAATAAATGCTTTGTAGGTAATCTAATAAAATGTGGTGATTTCAGGTTTGAATGGTATATTGAGTCATTCTAGAATAGCAGTAGAACTTATCTCTGGAAAAGCAAAATGAAAAAATCAAGAGAGAGAATGAAACCAATGAAAGATTAAATATAGTCCACTAGGTGAGATCTCAGAAACAGTGGAAAGAATTGTAAGAGAATCTCATGTTTTTTGGGGGGAGTGGGGGGATAGTGCAGGTGCTGGGTGTTAAATTGAATTCATGCATGTTAAGCACATGCCCTGTCACTGAGCTACATCCTCAGCCCCTCCTAAGTTTTGAAAGATATTTTCATCAGAAATTTCATTTGCTAATTGTTTTTCCTTGATGCAATGATTAGGAGGTGTTAACTTATCTCTTTGCCCTATCTTTTAAAAGCAGAGTGTGTTCTTTATAAAAGTAGGAGTTACTCTTAGCTGTGACCACTTGTTGGCCTTTTGGACTCATCTCATACCTATTTGCCAATTTTCTGCTTTCCATACCCCACTTTTACAAATTACTATTAGTTTTTTTTTTTTTTCTTTTCTAGAAGGACGTATAGATACTCCTCAGAGTCAAGGCTGGGGGTTTAGCTCAGTCAGTGGTAGAGCACTGGTCTAGCATAATTGAGACCTTCAGTTCCATCCTTAGCACCTGAAAAAATAAATAAATAAATATGCATTCAATACACCTAACCTACAGAACATCCTAGCTTAGCAACACAGTAAGCTACAGAGTATTGGTGGTTTTCCCTCCTGACCTCGGGGATTACTGGGAGTTGTGGCTCACAGCCACTATCGAGAATTACAAGAGAGGATCATACCATGTATTGCTAGCCTAAGGGGGAAAAATCAAAATACTAAATTCAAAATATAGAACTGGGGATGTAACTCAGTATAGAGAGCTTGCCTAGTGTGTTTGAGGCCACATGTTCAATCCTCAGCACTGCAAATAAATAAAAGTATGATTTCTACTAAATGTTTATCATTTTTATCATTTTGCACCATTATAAAATTTTAAAAATCATAAGTCACACCATCAATAAGTCAGAGATAGTCTATGGATAGATCCAAAAATTGGACTTTTTCTGAAGATGAAATTGAATTCTCTGATATGTTTGCTTCAAATTATTAAACTCTATCACAAGTAAACATAACAAGGAGGCTTAAATGGATGAATCTACTTCTGTCTCTTGGTAAGATCTTTATCCGAAAAGGTGTGGGCTGGGACAGAGCCTGAGAGGCTTACCAGAAATAGCAGTCTCAGTGGGCTGAGTGGTAAAGCTACTGACTAGTATGCTAAAGACCCTGGGTTCAATCCCCAGCATTAAAAAAAAAAACAAAAACAAAAACAGAGTAGCAGTCTCTAGGGAAGGGCAGAGTTGCCTCTGATAAGCTCTGTCTTTATCATTCATGTATCCCTGCAGTTTGCTTATTCACAATTGCACCTACAGAAGTTTCCAAAGCTAAGAAAATGAAAGTGGAAAATTTGGAAAGTGCAGGAAATGACCATAGTTGCCTGCTGCCACCTAATTCCAGATCAGCACTACTCAATAGAGATGAGGACATGTTCTCTATCTGTGCAACCAGTACCATAGCTGCTAGGCACATGTGACTATTGAGACCTTGAATGTGCCTAGTGTGAGCTGAAGGTGTAGAAACCTCATATCTAGTGTGCAAGAAACCCTGGAGTGAATCCCCAAAATGAAAAAAAGGAGAGATGTACCTAGCATAACTAAGTAGATTAATTTCAATTTTTACTTAGTTTTAATGAATTTAAACTAAAATAGCCATAAGTAACTAGTGGCTACCATTTTGGACAGTGCAGTTCTAGACTCTCAGGGGCTTTTCCATGTTTTTAGACATCAAATCCAGATTTCTTGACTAGTTTACAATTGAAAACTTAACCTTAGTCAGTTCTTTAGTTTATACTCAAAGTCAAGGAAAAAAGTATTTAAGAAGTGAAAGGATAAGGACAAAAAAAAAAAAAAATGTTAACATTATTAAGGTAGAAGGAAGACACATATATAATTCCAAACCAAGTAGCTAAAAAAGAAAAAATGTAATTGATCACCTGGACATTTGGTATCTACAAAAAACTGGCAAACAATTTTGGTTTGGTTTTCTTTTCTTTTTAATAAATGGAATGGAGTGAATTGGCAGATGAATTTGGTATTATGCAATACAGTGAAATATAAATGAAAAACAAACATCAGGCAGGCCTAAGTGGATGTGGATCATATTAAATATTTACATGCTACACAACAGATCTTTTGTAAAAGGCAAGTTTATAAACCAGAAGCTTTAATAATAAAAGGGGGTGGGAATAGTCTTGTTTATGTAAGACCTGCCATTTGACACCTAGGCCAAAGGCAATCCAATTCAGCTGCCAGCAGGCGACTTAAGTATACCAAAATAAATTATCCAGTCATTTTTAAGTTTTGTACATATAAATGAATGAAAAAGATGAGAGGTACATATGCCAAAATATGTTGATAGTGGTTAAATCTGTGAAAGTTATCATTGTTATTATTTTCTTTATTCTTTTATGTTTTCTCTAGATTTCAGCATTAAACTGAAACATTTTTAAGAAGATTTTAAAAGATTTTTTTAATAGTTGTAGGTGGACAGTATGCCATTATTTAATTAATTTATTTTTTTATGTGGTGTTAAGGAGCGAACCCAGTGCCTCACACATGCTACGCAAGCACTCTACTACTAAGCTATAGCCCCAGCCCCATTTTTTTTTTTTTTTTTTTTTTAAGGAGAAGAGCACAGGGAATAATAAACACTAATACCCAGACTGGAAAGTTGTTCATAATTTGTTATGTTTGCTTTGCATATTTCTTCTCCTCCTCCTTCTTTTTTAAGAAATAAAAGGTTGGAAGTATAGCTCGGTGGTAGAGCACTTGTCTAGCATACACGAGGTCCTGGGTTTGATTCCAAGCACTACAAAAACAAAAAATCCACTACAGCAGCACCAACATTCCCTGTGTATCCTTCCCAGTCTCCTGGCTCCTTCCTCCTCATAAGTAACCATAAGCATGAATTTAGTCTTTTTCCAACCAATTTAAGTACTTTTTTTATATATGCATATATTCATGAACCATATGTAAAACACATGTTTTAGTTTTAAAATTCACAATGAATCATATTGCATGTGATTTTACAAACTGCTCTTTTCTTTTAATTTTATGTTTCTGAGAAAAGTTGAAACAGATACACATATATGGTCCAGGATACACAAATAAGAAAAACGATTTCTAAAAAGTACTCTATCAAAAACCACCACCACAATAATAAAAGGAAACATTTTTACGGAACCCTATGGTGGGGCTAGGGATGTAGCTCAGCGGTAGAATATTTGCCAAAAATATTCACTCTCTAGCATCATCATCATCATCATCATCATCAAAAAAATAACTTTTTGTTATGTATTTTCATTTTAGATAAGAAAACGTTCAAGTTCAGGGCCTTGGCTGGGAACAGAGGTGTATACCTGTAGTCCCAGTCACTTGGAAACTGAGGCAAGAGCAGGAGGATCACTTGAGGACAGTTTGGGAAACAGAGCAAGACCCCTTTCTCAAAAACAAAACAAAACAACAACAACAACAAAAAGAAAACAGCAGAGCATGGTATTGCCTACTGTAATCCTAAAGACTGCAGGGAGAGGGGCTGGGGATGTGGCTCAAGCAGTAGCGCGCTCGCCTGGCATGCGTGCGGCCCGGGTTCGATCCTCAGCACCACATACAAACAAAGATGTTGTGTCCGCCGAAAACTAAAAAATAAATATTAAAATTCTCTCTCTCTGTCTCAAAAAATGAAAGAGCTGGGGATGTGGCATTGATAGAGCATATCTAGATTCAATCCCCGGTACCATAAAAAATAAAAAAGGAGGGGGCATTGAAGTAGCTCAGTGGTAGAACACTTGCTTATCATGCATGGGGCCCTGGGTTCGGATCCCCAACACCACACACACACACAACAACAACAATAAAAACAAAGTTCAGGAATTGCTTTGTACTCCCAAGTCAAAGGGTAGAATTTCTGGGTTGTATGGTACATTTATGTTTGACTTTTTAAGAAATTGCCAAATTGTTTTCCAAAGTGGCTGCCCCATTTTACATTCCTACTAGTAAAGTTCAAGGGTATAAGGTACTGCATGTCTATTATTTTAAATTGGTATATGGTATGTGTGGTTGCATAGTTTTTGAAGTAAGAAAACTGTGGCTGCTAGAGAGGTAAACTAACTCACAGCAAGTCATTCTCCATTGAGAAGACCCATTTTCAACTCTATCTGCTTCCAAATTCATCCTTTTTTTATTAAGGGATGATCTCTTTCTGGGTATTTCTTTAACAGGTATATTATGGTAGCTTAGCTGAGCCTACGAATCCACACAAGATAAAGGTGCATAATGATGCCCCAGGCCAGGGAAGAAGGATGGAATGACTAGTCTTTTTGTCACATGGTCCAGGATACCAAGCCCTGGAAATCATTTACATGACTCATTTATTTCTTTAAGTTTAGAACAGAATTCCAGTCCAGACTAACTAGTGACACAATACATGAATAAGCAAGCCACTATCAAAAAGGTTTTCACTACTGTGGATTTCGACACTCCTGTAATCTCTTGGCCAGCCATGGGGCTGGGAGAGATTTTTGACTTTCTTTTTGTCTCTGAATCAGCAAGTAGTTACTGAAATCACATCTGCTAACAAGTCCAGGCAACAGCTGACTACATTGTTCCCATTGCTTTGTTATGTATTGTTGGTCAAAACACCAACAGCAGAGTAAATAGACTGATTATATAATACACAGGAAATGCTTAGTCAAATTGAAAGGATGGAGCAAAAATCATTGCTTTCTATAATCTTTCTCTTCAGCAAGATTTTCTAAAAACTATATCTTTTCTTATTTGTGTCTTTCTACATGACTGCCTCCAGGGACATTATGTTAGGGTAAACAAGCATAGAGTTTGGCCTTCTCATTCATTTATCCTTGACAGAAGGAGCCATGTCTTGTTCAGCTTAGTCTTCCCTGCAGTGCATGGCATGATGTCTTGTAACATCAGACCTTCATCATGTCTCACCTGGACTGTGGCAATCAATCAGTCTCCCAAAAGCCGCTCTCTATCCCTATCTCCTTGATCCGGGACCATTTCTTACACTGCCTCTTGCATTATCTTTGTAATACACATTTGTTTTTAATTCAAGGGAAAACAGAATTTCATTATTTAAGTAGATTTATGGTATTGCAATAGGTCCAGGTAGTTCCAAATGGGTTTCTGTATTTGATGTATTTATTTATTTTTGCACGGCTAGAAATAAGACCCAGGGACTTGAGCATGAGAGACAAATCACACACACACAAACGTATCCCAAGCCTTGTCTATGTATTTTTTTTTTTAAAGAGAGAGGTGAGAGAGAGAGAGAGAGAGAGAGAGAGAGAGAGAGAGAGACACGGACAGACAGAGAGAATTTTTAATATTTATTTTTCAGTTTTTGGCGGACACAACATCTTTGTTTGTATGTGGTGCTGAGGATCGAACCTGGGCCACACACATGCCAGGCGAGCGCACTACCGCTTGAGCCACATCCCCAGCCCCTTGTCTATGTATTTTAAAGATGCCTACTGAGCCCAGAATTGTGGTTCACACGTGTAATTCCAACGACTTAGGAGATGGAGGCAGGAGAATCAGAAGTTTGAGGACAGATTCAACACCTTAGCTAGATCCTATCTCAAACTTTAAAAAAAGAAAGGAAAGAAAAAACAGTCTGGGGATGTAGCTCAGTGGTAAAGTGGCCTAGGGTTCAACTCCAGTAAATAAGTAAGTAAACAAATAAGTAAATTTTAAATTATATATAAATTTAAATTATAAATAAATTTTAAAAACTGAAGATGCCTGCTGACTTATGGGATGAGCAAAATAAGTGAACATATTTCAATGTTGTCAATTGCTAGAGAATGAAATCCATATTTCTTTAGCAAATCATAAGAGACCATCTACAATCTGATCTGGCAATGTAATTTCTTACTATTCCTGTTTTCTCTATTTGAAAAGGCTATTTATTTACTCTATATTTTTTAGCATTTGCTCAGACTTGAACATAAAGCAATTGTTCAGTAATGCTGTTTTGACCTGTCAAGAGCTATATTAATTCTGTAAGTCTTCAAAGGAAGCTTCTATTAATTTCTATGTCTTTCTTCATAACACAAGAGGTATAAGAATTGGAAATAGGGGCTGGGGTTGTGGCTCAGGGGTAGAGTGCTCGCCTAGCATGTGTGAGGCACTGAGTTAGATCCTCAGTACCACATAAAAATAAATAAATAAAATAAAGGTATTGTATCCATCTACAACTAAAAAAATATTTAAAAAAAGAATTGGAAATAATTACTGTAAATTTTTACTTTTCTCCTTAGAGTGCAATCATTGATAACTGATTAGTTCAACCTATGTCTTAAATTTTTTTGAAGGCCAAAACTTTTTTCCCCTCAACTGCTAGGCATGGAATCCAGGACCTAACATATACTAGACTAGTGCTCTACTACTGAGTTATACTCTGAGTCCTAATCTTCATTTTAAAATCATAGCAGAGTTCACCTTTAAAAGTAGTATAAATCATAAAGAAATAGCAAATAAAAATAAAGATATATAAATAGCCAATTTCCCAATATTAGCTAATCTAATGAAATGTAATTTAAAAATGTTTAATGATAATCTAAACCTGAACTGCTAGTTATTTTCTTAAGAAAACATAAAAATAAAGGAGGGATCTAGGAAGGTAACTCAATGGTAAACCAAATGCCCAGATTGCATGAGGAAAGTGTTATGGTTTTGATATATATCAAAACCTTCAAAGGTTCATGTGCTGGAGACTTGGTCCCCAATGTAAAAGTACTGAGATCTTTAAAAGGTGAGGGTTAGTGAGAGGTAATTAGGTCATTGGGGTGTGCTCTCGGAAGGGATTCATGCTTATCTCTGGGGAGTAGGTTAGATCTTGAGAGAATGGTTACTATGAGAGAGGGTTGTTATAAAAGAAGGCCACACCTCTTCTTTGGTACCTTCTTCCCGCTATGTAATATAATCTTTCATATTATGAGGAAACATGAGTCCCTCACCAGATGTGACACCCAAGTTTAGACTTTTTAGCTTTTAAATGTGTGAGCCAAAATAAACATCTTTTCCTTATAAAATTTCAGTGTCAGGTGTTTTGTTACAGCAGTACAAAAGAGACAAAGAAAGTACAAATGAAAGATTTCCATTGGATATCATAAGTTATCTATAGTTTACAAACTACAGGGAGATAAACATTGAACAGTTCATCAGTGCTACTCTGGAAAATGGGTGAATTAAAATTACCAGAAGAATTACAAGATTTAGCCAATTTCGTATTAGCTGACATATTTGCAAATTTTAATTATATATTAATAATTTTAAAGTCATGTTGTTCACTTCTGTTATGTGAATGACCAGTCATATAAGCAAGTTCACAAAATTATAATTGTTTGATTACATCTTATAGCCATTATTTAAAAACTAAACCATGAGCCAGGAGTGGTAATGCACATCTGTAATCCCAGTAACTCAAGAGGCTGAGATAGGAGGATTGCAAGTTAGAGGTCAGCCTGAGCAACTCAGTGAGAACTTGTCTCAAAATAAAAATTAAAAATTAAAAATTAAAGTGGCTGGGGATGTAAAACACCCATGGATTCAATCCCTAGTACCATAAACAAACAAACTACTGTAAAAAAATCTAGAAAAAAAATTGCAGCAAATTTGGCAGAGTCAATATATTGTTACATAAAAAGCTATTAAAATGAGAAAAAGACACCGTCTTCAATAGTTTTGTTAGGTAAAAAGCATAAAAAGACAGAACACAAAAGAATATGATTAATAGGTAACTAGAAAAGTTTTTCAATTTCAAGTTCACCAGAAATAAAATATCAGGTTTTTAAAGAATATTTTTATTAGTTGTTGGTGGATCTTTATTTTATTTATTTTTTTTTACGCAGTGCTGAGAATTGAACCCAGTGTCTCACACATGCCAGACAAGTGTTTACTGCTGAGCCACAGACCCAACCCCAAAATATCAGCTTTTGCTGAGCAAATTAACTAAAATTCAAGAAAATATTAGTAGTATCATGCATATCTTGTGAGTATGTAATAAAACAAGAAACTAATACATATCTAGTGGCCATATAGAAGTTGTATGCTCCTTCTGAAAGACAGTGTGGCAAAATGTGCAAGGATCTTAAAAATGTTCGTGCTCTTGGGTGATTTCATTTCTGGGATCTATACCTAGGGAATAATCCTAAATGAGGAAAAAATAAATAGAATTTGCCAAAGGATATCTGTCAAAACTTTATTTGTAGTTGCACACCACTTAAATATTGAGCAATGGAAGAACACAAGAGAAATTATGGTATATTTATTTAATGAAATATGAAATAACAAATATGACTTGATATAGACAACTCCTATAAACATAATATTGAGAAAAAATAAAAGAAAGTTGTAGAATATATACTGTGTGACACTAATTATATAAAGCTTATAGCATGCAAATATATTACATATTTCTTAAGGATACATATAAGCCAGACATGGTGGTATATACCTGTAATCCCACCAACTGGGGAGGCGGAGACAGAAGGATTGCAAGTTTGAGGTCAGCCTGGGCAATTTAGTGAGAACCTGTCTCAAAATTCCAAAAAGGGCTGGGATATATCTCAGTAGGATAGAGTACCCTTGTGTTCAATCCCTAGTAACTCTGTCCCCATGGATACATATATACTTGATAAAAATAAAGAAATGCATGGGTTGGCTAATCATAAGTTTCAGAAAGTGGTTACATAACGTTAAAGAGGGAGAAAGCTGCAAATAAGGAGGATTCCAAAGAGGGTATGAATTACATTGGTAATGTTTTCTTTCTTCCCTTTTTTTTTTTTTTTTTTTTTTTTTTTTTGCTCTGGGGATTAAATCCAGGGCCTTGTGCATGCTAGGCACATGTTCTCACACTGAGGTACATCTCTAGCTCCAGTGAATTTTAAATTCATTGGGGATATTAGGTTGTTCATTCTATTATTCTCTACATCTCTTGGTATGTTTTAAGTAATTTGTGACAACTTTAAAATATTATGTAGTAGAAAGAACTTTGAATGTTTTCACCATAAAGAAATGATGAATGTTTGAGAAAGGCATTTCCTGATTTAAACATCACATAGTGAGCCAGGCATGGTGGTGCATGTCCGTAATCTCAGCAATTCAAGAAACTGAGGCAGAAGAATCAAAAGTTTGAGGCTGACCTCAGCAATTTAGACTCTCTCAAAATAAAAAATAAAAGAGCGGGATGTAGCTCAGTAGTAAAACCCCCCTCCTCCCTCTCGGGTTTAATCCTCAATACCAAACAATAACAATAACAACAACAAAACATGAAACAAAACATCACACAGTGTATACACGTATCAAAACATCACATGGTACCCTACAATTTTCATGTTTTTTGGGGGGGTTGGGGAGTGGGTGTACTGGGAATTGAACTCAGGGGCACTCAACCACTGAGCCACATCCCCAGCCCTATTTTGAATTTTGTTTAGAGAAATGGTCTCACTGAGTTGCTTACTGCCCCACCATTGCTGAGGCTAGCTTTGAATTCATGATTCTCCTGCCTCAGCCTCCAGAGCCGCTGGGATTACAAGCATGTGATACTGTGCCTGGCAATTTTCATGTTTTTATGTGTCAGTTAAGAGGCAAACTTAGGAGCCAGATGTGGTGGTGCACGTCTATAATTCCAGAGACTTGGGAGGCTGAGACGGGAGGATGGCAAGTTTGAGGCCAGCCTCAGAAATTTAGCAAGGACCTAAGCAATTAGTGAGACCCTGTCTCAAAATAAAAATAAAAAGGACTGGTGATATAGCTCAATGGTAAAGGACCCCTGGGTTCAATTCCCAGTACCCAAAACCCCAAAACACAAAAACCAAATTTAGGACAGGGCATGCTGGTGCATGCCTATAATCACAGCTATGTATGAGGCTGTGACAGGATGATCTCAAATATGAGGACAGCCTGGGCAAATATTTTTAAGACTCTGCTCAAAAGAAAAAAAGGACTTGGGATGTAGCTCAGTGGTAGAACTCTTAACATATATGAGGCCCTGGATTCAACCCCTGGCACTGAAAAATTCAAGTTATAAAAAATTATGTAACTGGGGCTGGGGATGTGGCTCAAGTGGTGGCGCGCTTGCCTGGCATGCGTGCGGCCCGGGTTCGATTCTCAGCACCACGTACAAAGATGTTGTGTCCGCCGATAACTAAAAAATAAATATTAAAAAAAATTCCCTCTCTCTCTCTCTCTCTCTCTCTCTCTCTCTCTCTCTCTCTCTCTCTTCTCTCACTCTGTCTTTAAAAAAAAATTATGTAACTATCATGGGGCTGGGGATATAGCTCAGTTGGTAGAGGGTTTACCTTGCTTGCACAGGTCCTGGGTTCAATCCCCAGCAGCACACATACAAGAAAAAGTCGTATTACTATTGTTACTTATTAATATAGTATATATTATATAGTTATATTACTTATTATGTAAGTTTTTATAGCTGGAACAATGGGAAAAATGAATTAATCATCTTATTTTCCTTTTAAAAAAATAAATATTTTTTTCAGGCCAGGTACAGGGTCATTAATTCCAGCTATTCTGGAGGCTGAGGCAAGAGAATCACAAGTTCAAGGCTAACCTGGGCAGGTTAGTGAGATATTGTCCCCAAATAGAACTTTTTAAAAAGTTGTATTTGCAAGGCCCTAGTTTCAATCCCCAGTATCACAACCTAAAAATAAAATTAAAACAAATAAAATGGAAAGGGCTGGGACAAAGCTCAGTGGCAGAGCATTTGCCTAGACCCTGGGTTCAATCCCCAGTACTGGAAATGTTTTTCCATGAGAAATGTACTCCACATTCCTTGGCTTGCTCTTTGCTGGTCACAGAAACCTCTTAATAATCCAGCTCCAACCCAGCTTTCTATGGTATTTCCCACTAATCCTCCATAAAAGCATGGAATTTCTGCTATATTCTGTTCTCCTATCTCCCTACTGTGTTGACATCATTTTCTTCTCCCTTACCGATAAAACCCTCATCCTTTCTATCTGCCTTTCTAAAATAATTTATCTTTCAAGATATAACTAAAATACTCTATGCATTGATCATATCCAGTGTTAATATAATGAATGAGTACCTCAATTTGACTGAATGGTGTGGAAATGAATGTGCTCAAGATAGGAGAGGGGGCTGGAGTTTCCACTCAGTGGTAGAGCATGTTCCTAGTATGCTTGAGAACCTAGGGTCCTGAGGCCCAGAGGTGGGGAAAGAAGAAGCCAGTGGTAACAATGTCAATGATAACTACTAACATTTATTATATGCTTACTATATGCTAAGCCCTGTGTTACCCTTTTTTTTTCTTGTATTGAGAATTGAACTCAGAGGCATTCTACCACAAGCTATATCTCCAATCCTCTTTATTTTGAGACAGATAAGATAGACAACTTATCTTGCTAACTTGCTGAGGCTGGCTTCAAACTTGTCATCTTCCTGCCTCAGCCTCTAAGTCTCTGGGGTTAAAGGCTGCTGCCATCCTGCTAATCCCATTTCCATTCCTTGTAACTTATTCTCATGGCTGTCTTTTCCAGTCAGATCTCAGAGGGGAGGCTGCATATTTTATTGTGGCTGTAGGGGAGAAAACTGATATAATTCTTTATTTTCTTTACCATTTGAAATTCTGGATAACTCTAGAAAAAAAACGGAAAGGATGATATAATAGGATTTGATAAGCAGTTAATTGTGGAGTTTGACAGAGTAAAAAATTGAAATTTTGATCACAAAGTTGCTGTTTGTACCAAGGAACATATATAATCATAAGAAATGGAAATTGTTGGTTTACATTTTTTTGTTAGGCTTCAGATGTTGACAAAACTTCCAGATAGGTATTGATAATCTTGGGTAAATCAATCACAAGGAGCAAATGAGAAGAAAATAAGATGAATGCGTAAGAAAGAGATGATGTTGTCCCTATTGGAGTGATACAAAATATTATCTTACTTATCTTTTTCTTCATGGTGCTGGGTTTGAACACAGGACCTTGTACATGTGAGGCAAGTGCTCTACCACTGAGTTATACCCCCAGCAGTTTTACCTATTCCTAAAATAGTTAATAACAAGACTTTATATGCCTGAGAATAAAAAGACAGTATTTCACAGTGTTGAAGACAAGGCAACAATGACTAACAGTAATGACCAACTGGGGATTAAAATGGAGCAAACTGTCTTATATGCATTTATGAATATGTCAAACTGAACCCCACTGTTTTTTTATTGATTTTATTATTTTTAAAAAATACACGACAACAGTGGCCCCACTGTTATGTACAACTGTAATGCACAATATAAAATATGACCAAGAGCATAATCAATTTCTATCTATGTCTGTACGTGGGGAAAAGACAGCATTTTATTAAACTCCTATAAAATCAAATCTAGAGAATTCAGAGAATGTCCTTGTTGTATGACATCTGCAAAAATCCGATTCAGGCCTCTAACTAGTGGTGAGTGGTACAACTTTCCATCCCATGAATATATTCCATGTTTGTTTATCCCAAGTTGGCAAAAGTCAATGCTGGTAATTGCTTACTGTCCTGTCTTTACCAGACATTAGGGTGTGTTGATGAATACAATAGTAGAATATTCTGAATGGGTGAAATTTTCTGAACCCTGCTCACATTCTTTACGTGTATGATATATTTTTGCTACCTCTCAAAGTGTGATCCATGGACCAGCAGAAACAACATCGCTTGGAATTTGTTTAAAATGCAGAATTCAGAATTCTACATCCCACCCCCAGACCTTCTGAATCATAATCTGCATTTTAAACAGAATCCCCAGATGATCCTATTTGAATAAAAATTTGGGAAGTACTGCTGTAGCCAATTAAGAAATCTGTGAAATCAACATAGAAGTCCCTTGGTTTTCAGCAACTATAAGGCAAACAATTTTTAGTTATTATGGGGTCTTGAACTCCTTGAGGAATGGCTAGAGACTATGAAGTCTCTCCTCAGAATAAATACACATATGAATTCAAACACAGTATTTAGAGGGATTCACATATTTAAGATTAAACCTAGGAGCTTATTTTGTTCCCTAACTTGGGGGAATGCTTTTAAACAAATTGCTTATGAATGGACTAAGTGATTAGGTGATGAGCACAACATGAATTGTCCAGATGTTTACATATGTGTATGTCTTTTTCTGAGAAGGAAAGTTTTATTTTTTTAAAATAAAGCTAAAATTATTTTCTCTATAAATCTGGTCAACAGCAATGATTGCACTTTAGGTAATAGTGATTAATATTTCTTTCTGGTGAGAAAATTTAAATAATTAAACTTAAATTACATTTGGTCTTGATGGCAATGAAAAGCTGTTGGCTGCTACATTGGAATATTAAGATTTCAGAAGAAAGTACCTTACTTAGTTCTCAAGCTCTGAGGGTTATTGTAATGTGATAAGGAAAGGCGGTTAAGAGAATATTTACATTCCATGACCATGAGAGTAGAGTGAGTAAATTTTAAAAATGTTGTTAAGGAGGGAAGGTCTTAACTTAAATTTAAATCTATGCAAGGTCTGTTTCTTGTTATGTTGCTGAGAAGTGAAAGCTTGAGCAACTCAACACAAAAAATATCATGTCAGGCATTAAAATACAAGTAATTTTTTCACCCTCATTTCTTCCTATCTCCTACGTCTTCTCCCTTCCTCCCTCTTTCTCTTTTCTCCTTCTTTTTTCTTTGTCTTTTTTTGTGGTTCTAGGGATCAAATCCAGGCCTTCTATGCATGATAGGCAAATCCTCTACCACCGGTCTACACACCCAGCTCTGTCTTCTATTTTTAATCATTAGAGAAATGTTCTCTTTACTAGCAGAGAAGGATTATTTCTCTAACCAGTGGCACTTTGTCTTTAAAATTATGCATCCCTAGCCCTCATAACAATATCACTGTCTTTTTAGTCTTCTCATAGGCTTTATAGCCATATGTGATGGAAAAATCCATCCAAATTTTTTCATCTGATTTGCATCAGCAATATCTATTTCTAAGGATTATTCATGGATTACCCATAAATATTCAGAGCCATGTTCCCATGGATCTTAATCTTTGCTATATTTGGCTTAGAGTTTCATTTTCTAAAAAATTTTCCATTTCTTTTCTCCACATTCAGCATACAATTCACCCTAGTTTAACATTTGGTCAGCCACTATATTTGCAATCTCACTTGGCTCAAATGGGGCTATACATAAGAAAGGCGAGGCAAGTTGTAGAGCATTATACAAAAAACAGGGGAGTTACTCAAAACAGAAATACCTTGCCGTGCATTGAGTTTTAAAACTTAAAATTTAAGTAAACCAAAAAAAGATGTTTGTATGCTTAGTTGGTGAAAATTCTTAGAAAGTGTTTTCTTCAACGTTCTCTGGCAGTCATCTTTTTGAAAAGTAGTCATTCATATCTTTTTAGCTTACTCATAAGTCTTTTGTTGTTGTTGTTCTTGTTTTACCCAGTACTACCTTTCTGCTCTTATTTGTAAGGAAAACAAGTAAACTACTGGCTCAAAATCAACAGTTGTGGGGTCGGTGCTAATGCCTGTAATCTCAACGCCTTGGGAAGCTGAGGCAGAAGAATCACAAGATTGAAGCCAGCCTTAGCAACCGTAAGGCACTTAGCAACTCATTGAGACCTGTCTCTAAATAAAATACAAAATAGGGCTGGGGATGTGGCTCAGTGGTCCAGTGCCCCTGAGTTCAAACCCTGGTACCAAAAAAAAAAAAAAAAAAAAAAAAAAAAATCAGCAATTGTCTTATTCCATCCTTCCCTATTGTACCCTTCTATCATTTCCCCCATCATTGTTCCCTAGAACTGAATCCGAATCATAAAAAGAAGGGCAAAGTAGGCAAAAGGTCAGTTTTTTTTTTTTTTTTTTTTTTTTTTTTTTTAAGCAGTCTGTATTTAACAGCTCTTGGCTAGAAAGTACTTGGCTAGAACGTGACCTGCTCCAGTAAACAACCAGAAATCCAGTTATTCTTTACCCTAAAGCAAAAGCATAAGGATGGGCCCCTGGTTGCTACATAGGAACTGTTTGGGGACCAACCAGTGTGATCAGAGGAAAGAGAAGCAGATTGTTTAGCTGTGTTTTCAGCTGTCAGTGAGGGCTACAAAGAGGACATAAGTAACCTTGGCAAATGAACAGACCACAGACCAAATGGTGAAGCAGGTTGAGCACGACTGGGGCAGAGATGTCGACCCTCTAGAAGTCATTCTTCATAACTGAATCATCTCACATATCTTATTTTTTAAAGCACCCAAGTGCATAGTAGACTCACTATAAACATATTATTCTGTGGCCTATGTTTTTGTTACTGTTTAGGGAAAACTATTAACTTATATTTAATTATTCTGTGTCTGGTCAACAGTCAAACCCACTTCCCCACCCTATATTGGGTATTGAACTCAGAGCCCAGTGTTCACAATCTTATAGACTCAGCTGTACCAACACGTCTTTGGATTTCTGCATATATTGATGCTTATTTTCTCTTTTCCAATAATTATCTCATTTTTGTTTTATATTTTATTGCATTGGTTTGAACTTCCAGGGAAGTGTTAAGTAATTGCAATAAATATGGCATATTTTTGCCTCCCCCCATGCTAGGGATTGAACCTAGGCCTTGCACATGAACTATCCCATTATCTCCATCTAAAAGGAATGTTTAAGTTAATGATCCCAGGTAAAATATTATAGTGGATTTGACCATATTCCCCCGCAAAAGATGTTTTCAGGTTCTAACTCCATTCTTCACCTGGGAATGTGGCTTTTTTTGGGGGAAAAGGGTCCTTTAAGATGCATTTAAATTCAGAAGAGACTTTAAATCCAAGGGTGGTTGTCCTTGTGAGGAGAGGGTATTTGGAGACACACAGGTAGGGAGGAGAGCCATGTGAAGACAGAGGCAGAAATTGGAGTGATGAAGTGACAAGCCAAGGAATGCCACACAGTGCTGGCAGCCTTAGAAGTTAGGAAAAGGGAAGAAGGATTTTTCCCAGAGTCTTCAGAAGGACTTCAGCTTGTCAATAAATTGATTTGACATTTAGATTCCAGACCTCTGAGAAACAAATGTCTGTTGTTTCAAGTCTTCTAGTTTATGGTAATCTGTTTCTAGGAGATTAGTATAGATATAGATACTATTGTGTTTTTTGTTATTATTTATTTTTTAGTTGTAGTTGGACACAATACATTTATTTTATTTTATGTGGTGCTAAGGATCGAACCCCGGGCCTCGCATGTGCTAGGTGAGCACTGTACTGCCAAGACACAGACCCCTCACCCCCAATACTGTTGTGTTTTAAAATAGGTATTTAGCTGGGCATGGTGGTCTACGCCTGTAATCCCAGTGGCTTGAAGCTGAGGCAGGAGTGTCACAGGAGTTTACTTGACGCTTTGACTATATCCCTTGTGGCTTTGAAACTTATATCTTTTTTTTTTCTTTTTTCCCAATCTTCTTTTCCCTAAACTTCTCCCTGATCTTCTTTTCCCTAACATCCTTCCTGATCTTCCTCCCTAATTTCATTTTTTCTGAATCACCTCTAAAAGCCCCCTGTTCCTGAGGATAGGCAGAATCACAGCCTTTGGGACAGGAGTCCCCTGTGTTTCTCCTTTGCTAGCGAAGCAATAAACCTTCTTTTTCCTTTTTCTCAATACCTTGTCTTCGTTATTGAATTGACCTCAAGGACAAGGACCAAGCTTTTGGTTATAGGAGGATCATGAGTTCAAAGCCTGCCTCAGCAAAAGCAAGGTGCTTAGCAACTCAGTAAGACCCTGTCTCCAAATAAAATTCAAAATAAGGGTTGGGATGCGCCTCAGTGGTCGAGTGCCCCTGAGTTCAAACCCTGGTAAGTCCTTTCCCCTCTCCCAAAATAGGTATTTAAGCAATCCCTATTGGTATCCTCTTGCCTCTGAAGTAGTTCTGGTTCTATTTTTCACACTTGAATAAATCCTACTCCTTTCATTCATTTTTTTTTTTTTTAAGTCGTAGATGGACACATACCTTTACTTTATAATTCATTTTTTATGTGGTGCTAAGGATGGAACCCAGTGCCTCACATGTGCTAGGCAAGGGCTCCACCACTGAGCTACAACCCCAGCCCTACTCTTTTTATTCTTAAAAATTAAATTAAATTAAAATTAAAATAAGTATTTAATAAAAACACTTTCACTTCTCTTTGATGTAGCTCAATAGTAGAGCACAACTGAGTTCCATCCCTAGAACTATGAAAAAGCAAAAATAAAATAAAAGTTAAAAAGAAAATAAAAATTAATAAGAAAGATTACTTTAAAAAAATGTTTAGATGTTGGTGGACCTTTATTTTATTCATTTATTTATATCCACTGCTGAGAATCGAATCCAGTGCCTCACACAGGCTAGGCAAGTGCTCTACCACTGAGCCATAACCCCAGCCCCAAGCAATGAATATTTTTTAACCAAAGATTTTTTATAATTTATTGAATACTTGCTCAAGTGTATGTACATAATTTTTTTCAGGGCTGGGGATGTGGCTCAAGCGGTGGCGCGCTTGCCTGGCATGCATGCAGCCCGGGTTCGATCCTCAGCACCACATACAAAGATGTTGTGTCCACCGAAAACTAAAAAATATTAAAATTCTCTCTCTTTAAAAAAAAATTTTTTTTTGCAGAGGCTGGGGTTGTGGCTTGGTGGTAGAGCACTTGCCTAGCATGTGTGAAGCACAGGGTTTGATTCTCAGCATCACATAAATAAACAAATAAAAAGATTTTTTTTTAACTAAGGTATTGTGTCCATCTACAAGTAAAAATATTTAAAAAAAATTTTTTTTTTTTGTAGTTGTAGATGGACAGCGTGTCTTTATTTGCTTATTTTTTGTATGTGATGCTGAGGATCAAACCAAGTGCCTCATGTGTGCTAGGCAAGTGCTTTGCCATTGAGCCACAATCCCAGCCCCTATTTTTTATATGTACATAGATTATTTTACATAAATTCATAAATGTGATCATATTATATATCTGTATTTTATGTTTTACATATTGCAGACTTTTTTTTCTTCTCTTCCTTTTTTTTTTTTTTAAACTTGGTTCTCCTAATCCTCTGCCTATCTGCCTATATCACTCTAACCCACATACCTTGGTAACTGTACAATATTTTTTTCTTCAAGCTCAACCATATGTACAATATATATGTAACATATATATATATATATATATATTTACAAATATTCAGATATTTGAATATATATATATACACATACACATACATAAGTATATAGTCATCCCCCCTTATCTATATGCTCTAAGATATTCCAAATGCATATCTGGAACCGTAGATAGTCTGGAATCATATATGTGTGTGTATATATATATAGTGTGTGTGTGAGTATCATGTTTTTTTTCCTATACATACATAACATCCTATGTAAAGTTTAATTTGCAAATGGGTAGTAAGGGATTAGCAATAATAAAATGGAACAATTATAACAATATTCTGTAAATAAAAGTTATATGAATATGACTGCTCTGTCTCTCAAAATACTACCTTAGTTGTCAGATCAACTTTGGGGGGAATTGAAATGATTGTATTCAACTAAACTTTATTTTATCCAGTAATGGCCCAAAAGCACAATAATAGTGATTCTGACCATTTGAATATGCCTTAAACTGCTTTCTTTAAGTGAAAAGGTGAAAATTCTTAAGTTGTTAAGGAAAGAATTTAATAGATGTTGCTAAGATCTACAGCAAACAAATCTGTCAAACTGAAGAAAGAAGAAGAAATTCATGCTAGTTTTGCTGTCCAGTTGATTACAGTTATTAAAACTGTGGAAAATGAAACTATGAATAAAGGGAAAGTACCATGCAGGTTTTTCTCATTTTTTTACAAGAATTAAACATCTCATGGATTCTTGGCCTTTTGGCTAAGATCAAATGTAGAAATAAAATGAAATATTACACCTGAGATGGTCAGTTTTATGTGTTGATTTGCTTGTTCCAACAATTACTAATCTAAGTGTTGCTGTTTAGGTATTTTTTTATTGATTAAAGTCCATAATCAATTGACTTTAATGAAAGAAGATTATCCTAGATGATCTGAGGGGGCCTCATTCAGTCATTTGAAAGGCCTTCACATGGAATGGGAGTGTAGCTCAGTGGTGGAGAGCTTGCCCAGCATGCACAAGGCCCTGGGTTCTATTCCTAGTCACTAAACAGAGAGAAAAAAGAAAAGAAAGAGGACTGGGGTTGTGGGTCAGTGGTAGAGTGTATGCCTAGCACGTGTGAAGCCCTGGTTCGATCCTCAGCACCACATAAAAATAAAATAAAGATTAAAAAAGAAAGAAAGAAAGAAAGAAATATGCCTTAGGAACGTGACTGAGCCTTCTAGGAAGAAGACATTCCAGCTGATTCATCTGTGCAGAGTGCCTGCTGCCTGCCTGACTGCCCAGCCTACAGATCTCAGATTTGCCTAGCCAGCCCTACAATCCTGTAAACTAACTTCCTGTAATAAATTCCTACTAGTTCTGCTTTTCTATTTGAGCCCTGACTGATACCGTATGCTTTTTTTTTTCACTTTGCCTTTTTTATTTATCAGTATTTCTCAGAAATTACTCCAAGTCCACTGATAAAGCTCTAGTTCATTATCTTTCACTACTACATACTATTTTATGTCATAATATACCATTATTATTTGACTATTTCCAATTTCTTTCTATTATGAAGAATGCTGCATCAAACGCCTTATATTGGTGCTTTTCTTTCTTCCAGATAGAATCTCAGAATGGGGACTGCTGAGTTAAAGCATCTTATAAATATAGAAGCAGAAGGAAAGCTTCTCCTACCTCCTCTGAACATTTTCTGGGATAAACCAAAAAATGGACAGATAAATAAAGAAAAAAAAATATGCACAATTATTAATGTGCTTAGGGAACAATCATAGGACTGTTGTTACCCAATAATCCAGTGGGGTCCAGATGCTTATATACTGTTTTTCACAGAAGAAGGTAGGAAGGTGACCATTTTGAGGAGCAGTGAATTATTTCAGGTGAATGAGGGGACTCAATGATTAGATAATAGTAAATGATTTTCTTTGGGAATTTAATGGGTCCAGGAGATGGCCAATATCTTGTGACAAAATCTGTTAAGTATGATTACATTCTTTAATCTCCCTCCTTAAAGATAAGAGTTTGGTTAATAAATACTTAGGGAGGGACCAAAGGTACTTGTCTTATTCTTCAGAGGATCTGTCTGGTCTTTAAACAGATAAAGAAATGTCAGAATAAAGCCTCTTTCAGTAACTGCTGTTCTTCAAGTGCTTATAATTTAAAACAATCAAGCCAGGTGGCACATGCCTGTAATACTAGTAACTCTGGAGTCTGAAACAGGAAGATTGCAAATTTGAAGCCAGTCTCAGCAATTTAGTGAAAACTTCAGCAACTCAGCAAGACCCTATCTCAAAAAATAAAAATGACTGGGGATATAGCTCTAGAGGTAAAGTACCCCTGAGTTCAATTCCCAGTACTAAAAATAAATAAAATAATTGACACACTAGACAGTCATATTTTGGGAAGTTCACTTGTTGAACCTCATCATAGATATAATCTGCAATATCTAAATACCTATAAACGTATTTAATTTTAATTGATATTATGACCTTGCATCCCAAGTAGACTGGAACAAGTCATACTGCCACCAATATTATATGCAAGTACTCTAAAAATAGATGCTATTGCTTTTTAAAAGTTTTTTCTCTCTGAAGAATATGAGTGATATCTAATAATTAATTTTCACGATACCTTAAGTTTTAGCTCCCCACCACACTACTTGGAATTGAACCAACGCTTTAATTTTCATTTTGAGACATGGTCTTGTTAAGTTGTTCAGGATGGCCTTGAACTTAAGATCCTTCTGCTTCAGCCTCCTGAGTTACTGGGATTACAAACCTGAGCCACCAAGCCTGGCTTGAGCATCTCTAAATATGATTTTGGGCATTTGGATTCATCTGTTACTGAAATTTGCTCTCTACCCTTTTTCTTTTTGAGATGCTAGAGATCAAACCCTCGCAAGTGCTTTACCACTGGGTCATATTCCTAGCCCTCCTTCTCCCTGAAATTTTAATTCTCTTTGTTTATTTTACCATTGGGTTGTTTTGCCTCTTCCTTTTTTTTTTTTTTTTTCTTCAGTACAAGGATTGAACTCATGGTAGAAAAGCGCTCTACCACTGAGCTCCATTCCCTAAACTGTTTGGTCTTGAATCTGTGATCCTCTTGCCTCAGCCTCCAAAATACCTGGGATTGCAGGTATGCACCACCCCTCTTATAAAATTTTAAGAAATTACTGAGACTTTGGATATAGCTCCATTGTTAAAGCATCTACTTAGAATGTGCAAGGCCCTGGGTTCAAACACTGTCACCACAAAAACAGACAAAAGAAATAGAATGGCTCTTTGTTCTCTGTATAGCAAAAAATTTCATTTGTTGTTTATTGAAATCGTTTATGAGATATATTGCCAAAATGTTTATTTACAGCTAATTAAAATATGCCTATTGTCTCCTTTGTAGCTTTAAATTTTTTTTAACCTTTTACATTATAACTCCTTGGTTTCAAATTTTGGTGAAAAAAGTCATTGTTGTCTGTAGAAGAGATAGCACATCCTATATTGTCTTGTAGAATTTTTGCTATTTTGTTGTTATAGTTAAGTCTTTAATTTAGTCTTTTTGTTGATATGTTTGTAAATATATAAAGAGATTGCACTGCTTGCTCTCTCTAGGACCATGCAGATTAGCAGTAGGGCAATAGCATCCCTCACTTACTACTAACATTCAAATAGAATGCTTTTAAAACTTGGCATCAAGGTCTGCTATGATAGCATTCTAGACCCAATTTCCATTATCTGACGAAACTTTTCCTTATTAAAAATTTCTGGTATCTTGTACAATTAAGTTGCTGCTTAAGGTTTCTCCTACTGCTATAATGAATTATGTGATGTGCTATAAACTATGAATTCCGATGAAACTTTTTCATAAGCTTCTAAGAGTATGAATTCACTGGTTTCTAATGTGGCATGACTTCTGTTTGAGAGTTATTCCATGTCTACTATAATAGTCCCTCCCCCCCACCCCCCGACGTTAGGATCAGTGCTCACAAGTAGAGCATTAGCTAAAAATGGAGGGAAGACTTTATCGAACATCTTACATTCTATATGGCCTGTGTGTCAGTGAGCTTTTTGTCATGGAGACAAAATATCTATGAAAATCAACTTTAAAGAATTGTAATGCATTCCCGCTGTCATTTATTTAAAAAAAATCAATTCAAAAAAAGAAAAAAAAAAGAGTAGAGAGAGCAGACATCCTTAAAAAAAAAGAAAAGAAAAGAAAAGAAAGAAAGAAAATCAACTTTGAGGAGAGAAGATGTATTTTGATACATGGATTTAGAGGTTTCAGTCTGTGGCCAGTTGGCTCCATTGTTTCTAGGCCTTTGGTGACACAGTAACATCATAGAGGAAGGGAATGATAGAGCAAAGTTATTTGTCTCATGGTGTCTGAGAAGCAGGGAAAGAGAGGAAGGGGCCTGGGGCAAGATATAGTCCCCCAAAGCATGTTCCAAAGGATCTATTCCCTTCAACTAGGTCCCACCCCTAATAGTTTCTACCACTTCTTGAAAGTCCATTCAGCTATGACTCTATCCATGGACTAATCCACTGATGAGATTACTCCCCCAAAGCCCCACTTCTGAACACTGCTGCATTAGGAACCAAGTTTTCATCCCAGGAGCCTTTGGGGGACATTCCAGATCTACACTGCAACCACCTGTATGGGTTCTCACATGAACAATAAGCAATGTGATTGGAAAGACATCCTTTTCCAACATTCAGGGGTCTCTCTCCTGGAAGAATATTATAATATTTAGTGAGGTACAGCTTCTGCATGAAGATTGTGGCACATTCATTGTCTTTATAGGGTATCCCTCAAATATGAATTTTTTTCATACCCAGTAAAATTTGATTTACCACTGATTGCTTTCTCGCCTTTCTTACATGTGTAGTAGAGTTTATTGCCAGTATAAATTCTGTTTTCCTTTTGAGGCCTGGATTCTTTCTAAAAGCTTTCTCATGTTACTGTATTCGAACAATTTCTACTTTGTATGGATTATCTGATGAATAATGAAATTTTCTTCTGACTGAAGATTTCCCACATTCATTACATTCATAGTGTTTCTTTACAGTGTGAACATTCAGATCAGGTGTTTCAAGCTAAAGTCACTTCTACACTGACACAATTAGCGATTTCTTTCCTATGTGCATTTTCTCATGTTCTGTGAGATTTGATGTGCTACAGAGGGCTTTCCCACTTTTTTTTACATGCACAGGGGTTTTCCCCAGACACCAAGGGGTGTCTAACGAGGCTTGACATTTTACTAGAAGCTTTCCCATTTTCATAAGGCTTGTTCCTAGAATCATGAATGTGAAGTTTTCAATTATAGCTGAAGGCCTTTCCACATTCATCACTTATATATAGCTTCTTAAATGTAAAACAAGGGACGGGGCTAGGCATGGTGGCACATGCTTATAATCCCAGCGGCTCACAAGGCTGAGGCAGGAGGATCACAGGTTTGAAGCCAGCCTCAAGAGAACATTTATGGGGATGGGGATGGAGCTCAGTGATAGAACATTTGCCTAGCATGCCAGAGGCCCTAGGTTCAGTCTCAGCACCACAAGAAAGGTGGGGGTGGATATCATTTGGGGGAAGAGGAAAATTCTTGACTACATTGGGCATATGCATATTATTCCTCTCCAATATGCATTTGCTCAATATCTATGAAATATTGCTTCAGGCTAAAGGTTTGTCTATATTTATTACATTCTTTTTGTTGTTTTTTTTTTGAATGCTGAACATTTTATTTTGGCTGGATGCTTTCCAACATTTCTTAAATGCTATGGTTTGTCTTTTGTACCAGTTCTCAGGTGCCTATTAACTTGATTCTGGGAAAAGACTCCTCAAAATGATTGCCCATAAAGAAAACTACTCAAATAGGATGAACATAGCTCTGAGGATACATTGAGGGAAAATAACAAACTTGGTTTCTCCTATTATACTTCCACACGACAATTAATACAGAAGACTTCTCTGACAGAAGATATGAGAGTCCCCTCTCCCTACATCAAGAAAGGAATCAGCTTTACAGCACTAGACTCCAGCTGGGTATCCTCTTATCCAATTCAGTTGTGAAGCAGTCTACCTGGAAAGTGTCAGATTCGACAGATTGAGTGCTCAGTCCCCTAGACTGTCCCCCACTTTAGATGCCAACTCCAAATCCCAGGTTCTTCTCACAACACCCTCCTTTGGTTCCATTAATCTGCTAGAGCAGGTCACAGAATTCAGGGAAACGTTTAATGTTTAAAGTTTTTTATAAAGGATATTGATAAACACTGGATGAAGAGATGCATAGGGCAAGGTATGAGAGAAGGGATACAAAGCATCTGTTTTAGTCAGTTTTGAATCACTGTGACCAATACACCTGACAAAAACAACTTAGAGAAGGAAAATATGATTTTGGCTCACTGTTTCAGAGGTTCAATCCGTGGGTGGTCAGCTTCATGGTTTGGTCCCAGATGAGGCAAGAATATCATGGTGGAGAAGGAAACTTCTCAGTTAATGACAGCCTGGAAGCAGTGTGAGCTCAGCTTGCCAGGAACAAAATATAAACACCAAAGGCACACACCCACTGACTTATTTCCTCTAACCACACCTGACTTCAGTTACCACCCAGTTAATCTATTCAAGGGGATTAATCCTCAGATTAGGATACAGCTCTCATAATCTAATCATTTCACTTCCCAGCATTCTTGGATTGTCTTACATATCAGTTTTGGGAGGACACCTCATATCTAAACCATAATAGAATCCATGCCCTCTCTGAGTGTGCCACTCTCCAGGAACTCCCACATGCTCAGCTAACCTGTATTCTCCAAACCCCGTCCTTTTGAGTTTTTATGAAAATCACATTACATATGCATGTTTGATTAAATCCTTAGCCATTGGTGATCAACCTAACCTTTGGGGTAGTGGGGCTAGAAGTCCTAACCCTCTAATCTAGCCTTGGCTGCCATCCTGAAGCTACCTAGGAGCTTCCAGCTCCTGGGCAACTAATTAGCATACATAGGAACAGCTTCCTTCATTTCAAAATCTAAATTAAGGTCCAAATCTTTCATATTAAATCACCTCCAAGCTGAGCATTTTGGCCCATTTCTATAATCCCAGCTACTTGAGAGTTGAGAAAGAGGATTTCAAGTTTGAGATCAGTCTGAGATACTTAGCAAGATTCTGTATCAAAATTTTTAAAAGGGGGTGATGGTGCTGGAGATATGGTTTTGGGGTGAGTTCAATCCCCAGTAACACACACACACACACACAAAAGAAAAGAAAAGAAAAGGGTTAGGGATGATGTAGCTCAATGGTAAAGCATTTGCCTAGCATGTACCAGATGTATCAGACTCTGGGGTCAATCCCCAGCACTGCAAAAAATCCCCCAAACAAAAAAAAGAACAATATGATCATAATCAACAACAACAAAAATGAATAAATATATAAAGAGCTGTTGTGCTGAGCATGGTGGCACATGCCTGTAATCCTTGTAATCTCACCAAAAAAGGGCTGGGGATGTAGCTCACTGACAAAGTGCCCCTGGGTTCAATCCCCAGTACAAATAGAAACAAACATACATTGTTGATGGCTCAAAATCCCAGCTGTTTACATTCAGATAATTTCTTTCTCCTCCCCACCTGCAGTCTTGTACCACATAGTTTTATTCCCTTTATAATATCGGATTAGTTTTCTATGACTGTCATTAACAAGTACAATAGATTGGGTGGCTTAAAACAACAGAAAGATATTCTTTCTCAGTTCTAGAAGTTAGATGTCCAAAATCCAAGTTGTGGGCAGGCCTCGTTCCCTTTCCCTTTCCTTCCTCCTTGAGTTGGCTGTTGCTGGGCTTTTGGCATAAATTTTGAATTCTCAGTTACATTCGTGGTCACCCATACCTACATCTCTTTGGACTCTTTTACCCATTTTTTAAAAAAGTTTTTGGTGGTGCTAGGTATTGAACCCAGGGCCTTGTGCCTGAGAGGCATGCATTCTACCAACTAAGCTGTGTCTTCAGCCCCTCTTTTACTTTTGAATCTTTTTATCCTAAATTTGAAGCTCTGAACAATGCTGCTTGGGACACAAATTCCTTGGTTCTTTCTCTGCAGCCCACCAGGTTGCCACATCAGTTGTTTACTGCTGTCATTGCCTGACCTCACCATGCAGGCCTGTAACCAGATGATTGGCATTTTTTGTTCCTTTGTTTTGTGGGACTGGGGATTTAATCCAGGGTATTGTGCATGCCAAGCAGGCACTCTATCGCTAAACCACATCCCCAGCTTTTTACATTTTTTAAAATTTCAAGATAGGTTCTCACTAAGTTGTCCAGGCTGGCCTCAAACTGCCATTTTGCCCCACTTGTTTTTTTCTTTTTTATAGTATCTTGTTTTATTTCAAACTTACAGAAAAGTTGTAAAAACAATACAAGAATTTTCATATTTTGCTAGGTATAGTTCAGTGGTAGTGTGTGCAAGGCCATGGGTTCAATCTCTATCTCACGCCTACCCAGAAAAGAAATCCCATATGCATGATTTTTCATTCTCACTCTCTACATATAAATGTATGTATTTTTTCTTTTCTGAATTGAGTATAAGTGATTCAAGGTATATTTCCTAAAAGGAAGGATACAGTTTTTTATATATCTACAATGGTCAAATCAGAAAATTATCATTCATATGGGATTATTGTCTAATATATAGATCTTACTTCCATGTACAATGCTGTTCTAAGTTGTACGAATTGTCCCACTAACATCGCTCATAAATTTATTTTTAAAAAATGTGTTTCCCAGGTTCTGTGTTCAAGCCTGTAATTCCAGCGATTTGAGAGGCTGGGGCAGGAGGATCACAAGTTCCAAGCTATCCTCAGCAATTTAGTGAGGCCCTAAGCAGCTCAGCAAGACCTTGTCTCAAAAATAAAACAACAAATAAATAAAAAGGGCTGGAGAATGTAGCTCAGTTATTGAGCACCTCTGGATTCAATCCCTAATACCAAACAAAAACAAAACAAATAAACAAACTCAGTTTCGCCCCTCCCCCAGGTCTGATCTAATCAGGGCATGCATTTACTCAATACTTTTTAGTCTCCTTTAGTCTGCAACAGTTTTTTGGGCTTTGTTTGTGTTTCATAATATTAATTATTTGTTACTTTTTTTCACATCAGATGTGCCCACATCATAGCAAGTCTTGTGGGAGGCACATTTCACGGGACATTAAAACTCAATCATCACTGAGTGTGATGTTGCACACCTGTAGTTCCAGTTACTGGGGAGGCTGAGGCAGTGAGTATACCAAGCTGTGAGTATATTAGTTTTGACCAACAGGCTAAGATAATTATCTGCAGACTTTTCCACTGTGAGGTTATTGCTTTTCTCTTTGTAATTAATAAGTATCTTTGTGGGGCTGCTGGGGTTGTAGATGGGAGGTCAAGTGCTTGCCTAGGCTATAAATTCTAAACTTAGCACCGTGTGGTGGGGGTTCTTTCTGGGGAATTTTTTTGGGGGGGTACTGGAGGTTGAACCCAGGGGAGCTTTCCCATTCATACCCAGCCCCCTTTATGAGACAAGTGCTTACTAAATTGCTAAGGGTCTCTGAGATGCTGAAGCTGGCCTTGAACTTCTTATCCTCCTGCCTCCACCTCCCCAGTCACAGGGATTATGTGCACCATGCTTGGCTGTTTGGGGGAGATATTTTGAGAACATATTGATATTGAAATTCACCAATTATATTTAGTATCCATGAATAATTCTTGCTTGAAAATATTTAATAATGATATGGTTGCTGTCATATGATTTTTTTCTCCAGCATTCCTTTTGGTTTTCTCTGTAATGATGAGGTTTTTTTTTTTTTTTCTTCCCCAATAACTTTGGTGCTTTTTGTTTGTTTTCTTTTGTTTTGTTGCCAAGGCTGGCCTCCAACTACTGCCCAAGTGATCCTCCTGCCTCTGACTCCCAAATCTCAAGCAGCTGGGACTACCTGCATATACCACCAGGCCTGGTTCTGTTCAGCTTTTGATGGCTATCCTCCTGTCACTTATCTCTAAAATTCAGCAGCTCCAAAGAACTTAGTTAGTCCTAGAACTCTTGTCTTTTCTATATATATTCTCTTTCTCTCTCTTTTTTTCAGTATTGGGGATTGTTTTTAGCCAGATTTTTTGTTGCTGTGGCCAAAAAGACCTGAGAAGAACAATTAAAAGAGGAAAATATTATTTGGGGGCTCACAGTTTCAGAGGTCTTAGTCAAAAGGCTGGCCCTATTCCTTGGGGCTGGAGATGAGACAGAACATCATAGGGAAGAGTGTGGTGGAAGAAAGCAGCTTAGGACATAGCACCAAGAAGCTGAGAAAAAGAGAACAAGGACAAAATATAAACCCCAAAGGCACACAATTAGAGACCCACCTCCTCTAGCCACACCCTACTTGCCTGTCAGAGGATTAATGTACTGATTAGGTAAAACCTTTCATAATCCAATCATTTCATCTTTAAACTTTTTTTTGCATTGTCTCACACATGAGCTTTTGGGGGACACCTAATATCCAAACCATAACAGGGATAGAACCCAGGACACACGCCAGGCAAGTACTCTACCACTGAGTTACATCCCCCGCCATTATTTTATTTTATGTTATTTTATTTGACAGAGTTTGGCTAGATTGCCCAAGGCTGGCCTTGAGCTTGAAATCCTCCAAGGTAGCTAGATTTATAGTCATGTCAGGCTTCTGTTTCTTCTCTAATCGTCATTAGATGGCTGCAACTAATTAGACCTCAGCTTATATGTATTTGGGCAATGATCCAACTCTGAACTACATCCCTGCTCTAAGTCTATGTAGCTAAATAAAGCTTAAATTTGGTGATTTCAAAATTTTATTTCCAGCCCCTATCCCTCCCTTGAAAGCCAGCTGTCTTTATAGTGTGTCTTTTTGGATTTCTGAAAAAAATCTTTCTTTTTCTTTCCCCTCCTTCCTTCCCTCCCTCCCTTTCTTTCTCCTCTGTGTCTCCCCATTCACAATACAGACCAGGCACAGGGCTTGGGTGTACAATTGGCATACTGTCATCTTTCTATATAGTTAGTATAAGAACATAGCCTGTGGTAAGTATTAGGAGGTCCCAAAAGATACTTCAAACTTAATATGACTACTTACAATTATCTAACCATATTTCTCCCATTCTTTCTAGTCTCAGTTACGATACCAGCATTTACTTGGTCAAGTCTCAATTTTTTTTTTTTTTTTTTTTTTTTGGTGGGGGGAGTACCAGGCATTGAACTCAGTGGCACTCAACCATTGAGCCACATCCCCAACCCTATTTTGTATTTTATTTAGAGACAGGGTCTCACTGAGTTGCTTAGCACCTCACCATTGCTGAAGCTGACTTTGAATTCATGATTCTCCTGTCTCAGCTTCCCCAGCTGCTGGGATTGTAGGTGTGTGCCACCATGCCGGGCTCAAGTCTCAATTTTGTAAGTAATTTTTGATCATTCTCTTGTCATTATCAGCAAACATCATTCTGTCCCATATCTTATCCATTTGCAAGTTCTCTGGTTTCATCTCCAAAATATATCTGTGCTTACACATGTCCCCTCATTCATGCTCCTGTTTTGGTTAAGATCACCATCATTTTCTACTCAGAGCACATTGAAATATATATTCCTTGTCTCTAGTATCTTGTACCCTCCACCAACAAAATAAGCACCAGAGTGGCTAGAGTTATCTTAGGAAAAAAAAATTGTTTTATTCCTTTGCTTAAAATGAATTTAAAACAACTCCAATACCACAAAGTCTTATATAATCTGTTCCCTGGTTTCCCAAGTAGTCTTGTATCACTATGCCCTTTGCCCTGTGTTCAGCAACTCTGGTCTTTTCATTTTCTTTTTCTTCTTCTTCTTCTTCTATCAGAGTGAAAGTACCATAAAGGCACAAATTTTTGTATTTTTTCCTTTGGTCTGTTAATTGATGAATCCTAAAGCACCTAATATATGCCTGGCATACAGTAAGCACCCAATTAATACTGTTTTAATGGGAAATTGAATGAATTTGTGCACACCATACTACTTTGAAAAAAAAAAAGTTTCATGGCTTTTCCATTTGCTGTTCTCTCAGACTGGAATGTTCTCCAAGATCTTAGCATGACTGGCTACCCCGCCCCCCCCCCCCCCAATAATTTAACTCTCAGCCAACGTTAGTATCTTTTAGAAAGGAGTTGTCTGACCCCCTGTTTGAATTGTCGGCATTCCCACCTTTTTGTATTTCTTGCTTTATTTTCTTCCCAGCATTTATCATCACCTGGAATAATGATAATTATTATGTTTATTATAACACATTATATTAATTATAATAGAGAAATTATTATTATGTTTATTATGATATATTATTATTATTAGGTTCTAGGAATGTAACCCGGGGCACTACTGCACTGAATTACATCCATAGTCATTTTTATTTTTATTTTGAGACAGGGTCTTGCTAAGTTGCTTAGGGCCAGTTGATGACACTGGCTTTGAATTTATAACCCACCTGCCTAAGCCTCCTGAGTTGATGGGATTACAGTGTACTATTGTGTCTGGCTATCACCTAAAATTATTTATGAATTTTCTTAGGTGGCTCCCCTGGGACTGGAAACTCCATGAGAGCAGGGAGTTAATTTTTTGTTGTTGTTGTTCCCTCTTCTATCCTCATTGTGTAGAACAGTGACTGGTATACAGTACATATATAATAAATACTTTCTGTACACCACAATAAATGGCTTATACTTTGTAAAATTTTTTGTACCTTTATTTTATTTGTTTTCATGTGGTGCTGAGGATTGAACCCAGCACCTTGCATGAGCTAGCAAGCGCTCTACTGCTGAGCCACAACCCCAGCCCTATACTGTGTAAATTTTAAGAAACTATTTAAAGCCATATAAAAAGCAGATTCCTAAGATTCATTTCAGACCATCTTGAATAAAAACAAGCTGTGGGATGGTGTCTACTTGTAATATTTGTGTACTTCTAAGTTTTAGAACATTTCTTTAAGTTCCTGAGGATAACTGGGACACTCTGGTTCAAATGGGCCCACATCTCATGATGAATGTTCTTTTGGTTTCTTGTGTCATTTCTGGTTAGCAGACCTCAGAGACTTCCAATTCTAAAGAATCTCAAAAGGAATTCTCCTCAGAGGCCAAGGGTTTTAAGGCGTGGGAGCTTTTGTTCAACCTTTGGCATAATATATCACTCACAACACTAAAAAGAGATCATTTTAATGACTCTCTTAGCCAATATATTCATTCTTTAGGCAAATGACTTCCATGTCCACATACTCAGTAAAGAGTGAATAATGAATATCAGTTCTCACCAAAAATGTTAAAGTTTACCTCATCAAATCCCCTTATATATTTTTTCAATTAAATTCAGCAAGGTTTATTACTCTTAACCTTTATTTATTTATTTTTTGGTACCAGGGATTGAACCCAGGGGCACTTAACGACTGAGCCACATCCCCAGCCCTTTTTATTTATTTTTTTATTTTGAAACAGGGCCTCGCTAAGTTACTTAAGTTCTCACTAAATTGCTGAACTGGCCTTGCATTTATGATTCTCCTGCCTCAGCCTCCTGGGATCACAGCCTGCCTCACTGTGCCCAGCTGTTTTTGAATTTTTAAAAACAGAACACTCTCCTCTTCTTTCCACTATTTTCAATTATTTAAACAAATCAGTAAAGAGAATATCAAATGAATTTTAGTTTTTCCCCTTGTAGATATTTTCTGTTCTCAAGTGTCCCCCCGCATTCCCTCCCCCCCCCTTTTTTGTTAGATAACAGTTTAGCCAGTTTGTAGGTTTTATCATCAGTATTCTGTTTAAGTTCTGGGCAGTGTGCTAAGGAAAGCACTTTTCTCAGTATTTTAAAGAGATCTCATTTAATCTTCAAAACGTGGGTGAGAAAACTATTCCCTGAAAGTACAAAGGTCCAAGGTCTTTGAAAACTAGTTGCCTTCCCTATTGCCAGCGGGTAGTTAGAATTGAGGTTTGTATTCCAAAGCCTGAGCTCCTATCTACTTTGTTGCCCTTTGAGAAGGCAACTTTAAGAGAGGATAAGATGTGGAAGTCTGAGGTTGAGAAATGAATGGCTTAAATCACTTGTTTAACCAGAGTTAACTAATGCTTCTCAGTGTTTATGCAACTCAATTTAATTTTCAGAATGGTAAAGGAGGGAGAGGAGATGCAGTGAAGACGTTTTCTGGTTTGACAGGGACTGAGCGCAGATAGGTGCCCAAGGACTGAAAGGTGGATGAGCTGCGCCTGGGTCAGCGGGGCGCACCCTGAAAGACTTAAGACTGAGGCGTGTCCTGGGCGCGCTGAGCCTGGAAGCGTAGTGGTAGTGTTTGGTTTTCGCCCGCGCGAGGCAGATAGGCCCCTTGGGATGAAAACTCCTGGAGGGGCGGAAAGGCCCCAGCTGACGCCTGTCCCGTCACAGCCCTGGTGTGCTCCCCAGAACTCTGAGCCTCTCAGGCGTGCGGGAATATGGGTGGGGAATCCCCGCGCACAGTCAGTCCTCTTATTGTGGACACACCGCTGGATATTTTCTTCCACCGTGTCCAGGCCCCAGAGGGGGCTTGACCCTGAATGCAAAGAGTCGGGCTTTCTGATTGGCTTAGAGTACAAACGCAGGCGAGCGCCGCTTGAGACCAGCTCTTCGATTGGATTTTACGTGAACAGTAGAGCACGAAATAAAGAGGCCTTCAGTCATTGGGCCATTGTGTGAATCTCCTTTTGGCTTCTCTGCCGACTGAATAAGCGTCTCAGGATCTTCGTCATGACTCTTAAATCTGGGCCTGTCAGTTCGCCCCAGCGTTTCTCGTCTCTAGGCACGGCATGGAGTTTACAGAGTGTAACCAATCATATAACGTCGAGATCAGGTTGCCAGGCAGATTATGCTAATAAGGCCCCGCCTTTTATGCTGCTCCCACTCTGCGGCGGGAAGAACCACCTGGAGGTGGCGGGGGGGTTTGATTTCCATCACCCCTAGGGAGAGAGGATCGGGGACCCGCTGATCTTCCAGCTCCCCTCATCCAACGTCGTGTAAGTACCTAAAGGATTAAGGGAACTGGATAAACCAGGGTCCAGAGTACCCCATAGTCTGGGAGGGTGTTTCGTCTTTGCTTAGTCCCACCCAAAATGGCGCCCAGCTCTTTCCGCGTCTTAGAGCCCGGCCGGGGCCAACCGACCGCGGACCCGGGTGGGGGGGTGGAATTGATGGTGGTGGTGGGGGGGAGAAATCCCGGCGGCACCGCCCGATGGTACAGTCCAGCCGGGGCTGGGACAAGGCACCTCTCTCGGGGTGGGGGGTCAAACCATCTACACCTTCTAAGGGGAAAAGGGCAAAACCTCCTCCGGGAGGCCCTCCTGGCGCTGCATTCAGCGATGGCTTCAGCGCCTCCTCGCCCCTTCCTTCCCCGCGCTCAGCCTCCCCCCTGCGACCCCCGAGTGGCTAGCATGCTCTGCCGGCCGCGCGCACCTCTCCTCCCCTGCCCGCGTTGGTTGGGCCGGGACGGCGGTTGGGCTGCCTGCGCGTTCCGGCAGCGGCGGTTGTGCGGACGCGCGGGGTGCGGCGGCCTGTCTCCGGCGGCCAGTCTCCATCGGCTGGGCTCCCATGGCCGTCGCGGGGGGTGGTGGCGCGGTCTGGGCTTCGGGGCTGGCTGGCGGGCCCGCGGCGGGCGGGCAGCGGGCGTGCACGGCCGAGGTCTGTAGGATGGGGCCCCAGCTTTGTTTGGCGAGGCCGAGCTGCCCACCTGCCATTGATAGCTGGTCCTCCAACCTTTATTTACAAGTTGGCGTGGCCTGGACTAGGGAAGCCGCTTTCAGTTGTTTGGGACGGCCCTGTGGGACTGTCCTGTGAAAGCCGGGTTCGGGTGGGCAGGTCGGAGGCCAAGGTCGTGCTCCCGGCCTTGCTCCTGACAGCCTGCGCCCGCGGAGCAGTGCCAAGGCCGGCGAGGCCAGTTGGTGTTCTGGAGCCGGTCAACAGTCCAGCCGACTGTCAGCTTTTATTAAGTAAAAACTTAAGTGTGTAGCCAGGTATTAGGTATTAAGTGAAATGGAATAGTCACCGTCTGCCCTCCAGGCACATGAAAGCGGTTTTGGGTTTTGCTTTGTTCTTTTGGTTTTGCTACTTAGAATAGTTAGATTTTAACCCATTTTTCAGTCAATATTTGTGTACACTTAGAGGAAGAGGAGGGGTGGCTTTGTGCTGTCATCTGGGATTAAACATCACTCAACCGAGTCCCGTGTCCTGATTCGTCTCGTTCACCTGATCCAAGTTTTGACCGCTAATCATCCCTAGGTTCTTCTTTTTTTTTTTTTTTTTTTTTTTAAACTCAATAGTACTTACCTTCATTAAAACATCACTCCTGTTTTGTGTCTTCTTTTTCTGACCTGTATCCCTCTTTGATGTAATAACTCCACGTCTGTAAGCTTCTTGAAGGCAGGAGGATATACAGTGTTACACTGTATTCTTTTGTATTTATCCATTCCACCGCCAGTATCACAGTAGCTTTTACATTGGACATGCTTATTTGTTGCTCTAGAATGAAGAAAACAAGATTAAAAAGAAAATTAGTATTGTTTCGGGGGGGCAAAGCAAAGTGTTTATATAGTCTGGTGTATTAATCAAGTTAACTTTTGATGTGTTTACTTTTCCCAAATAATTGTGAAATCAACGTAAGACGACCATTTTAAAGTGAATAATCCAGTGGCATTTAGTAGAAGGTTTACATTTTGTACTTTGGAGTCATTTTTTCCTGCCGGCAGGGGTGGTGGTGGTGCTTGCCTGTAATCCCAGTGACTAGGAACACTGAGGGCGGAGGATCCCAAGTTCAAGGCCAGCCTCAGCAATTTCTTGAGCTGCTGTCTCAAATCTGTAGGGCTAGGGGTGTGGTTCAGAGAACCCCTCCTGTTTTTTGAACTCCAGAGCTGGGGGGTGGGGGTGGGTGGGGCAAAAACCGTCTTGTGAATCCTCTGATTCTGTAAGCACTCAGTTTTAGCTATAATGTTATTTATTTTGCAAGGGAGCTGAACTGTTCTCTGATCTTCCAAAAAAAGCCATTTACTTTCTCTAATGTTTTACAGTTTGCTTTACTACATAATGTGTGCATTCTATGTTGTAAATCTAAATGTAGGTGAGGATTTATAATGTATAAGGCAAGGTCCTTGGATGCTTTTAGAAATTATGGCATGTCAATCCAATGTAATCCCAAATTGGTTGGCATTGCTTCAGCTTCCACTTGCCTGTTTTGTTTTTCTTCTAACAATGCATCTATGGTAGAAAACAGAACATATAGAAAGAGCATTAAAAAACCCTAAATTATAGAGATAATCCTGATATTTTAAAGTGTTTTTAATCTTTGTGTTTGTGCATAAAATATCTGCACAAATGTAGCATTAAGTGTAGTATCTATTTTGTTTTAATAGGTTCCTAAAGATTTCACTGATGATTTGCCACTTTTTTAGTAGTTTATCCCATTATTTGAAAAGGGGGCATCATGAAGTTCTTTGCATTAAAAGAATATTTTATTTGGAACCAGGGCACTGCACCACTGAGTCACATCTCCAGCCCTTTTTAAAAATTTTTACTTTGAGACAGGGTCTCACTAAGTTGCTTAGGACTTTGCTAAATTACTGAGGCTGGCTTTGAACTTGCAATCCTCCTGCCTCAGACTCCTGACCTGCTGGGAGAATAATATTTTAATACATTTTACCTTTTAAAAGCTTCACCTAATTGATAGTGATAGATTTTTGGATAACAAGCAGAATTAATCAGAGCTGAAACTACTGAGCTGTAATTTTAGTGTCCTCAGTAAATTTATATATTAAGCACTGGTAAATATATGGTATCTGGATAATTTAACTTGGTAAAAATGATTTGGGAAAAACAAATATTAAATCTCCTTGTCGTTTTAGATGGTTTGTTTTAAACTAGAAAGCTAATGTACTTTGATCTATTGCCACTAAAATACACAGTCTTCTCTCAACCCCACCTGGAAGAGTATAAACACACCCAGTTCAGCAATTTATTTTTCACAAGCAGAAGTTATTGTTTAAATTTGTCCTGGAGCTGGGCACGAGCCCCACCTGTAATCCCAGCAACTTGGGAGGCTGAAGTAGGAGGATTACAAACTCGAGGCCAGCCTCAGCAACTTAATGAGACCCTGTCTCAAAAAATAAAAAGGGCTGAGGATGGAGCTCAGTGGTAAATTGCCACTGTGGTATGGCATGTACTATTCCCCCCTAAAAAATAAGACAATTTGTTGTAGGTACTTCAATAAATTAATGAAGAGAATTTGGCTAGTGAGTTAGAAAAAAATTGGGAGACTAGGGTATAGCTCAGTGGTAGAGTGTGTACTTAGCATATGGGAGGCTCTGAGTTCAGCCCTCAGTATCAGTACTACCACCTCCATTATCACCACCATCACCACCAACAACAAAAAAACACACACACAAAAAAGGGAGGACATTTTCCACAATGGTCCTGCCCTGATTCTGGAATTTGGAAAGGAACAGAGGGTTAGTGGAGAGCTTTTCATTATTTTGGTCCATACTGAAGATGCTTTCCTTTTCCCTACTCTGGCATTAAGCTATTTAATTCCATAATATTAGAACTAAGTACCCCTGGTTTTTGCTCACTTTTACAGTCTGACTCTGATGTTACAATTCACAGTCTGTTACTTGCTGTGATCTTTAGAAGAGCTATCCCTTAGATCTGTCGTGTCCAGTACTGCAGGCACTAGACTACCTGTGGCTCTTAAACATTTGAAAGTGGCTAATGTATGTGTGAAATACATAACAACAGATTTTTAGATTTAGTATGAAAAAAATACACCTCAGTATCTGAAATATTGATTTCATGGTGAAAAGATAATTTGTTGGTTTGATTTAGATAAAATATATTATTATAATTAATTTCACCTATTTCTACTTCCCCCCTCCCCCCAGCACTGGGGATTGAACCCATGGTTGCTCTACCACTGCGCTACATCCCCAGCCCTCTTCAGTTTTTGAGACAGGGTCTCATGAAGTTGCTAAGGCTGGTTTCAAACTTGTGATCCTCCTGCATCAGCCTCTTGAGTCCCTGGGATTATAGGTGTGCACCACCACGCCTGGCAGAAGTGAATTCATTAAGACATTAGAAATGGTTTCAGATGTCTTTTTCTTCTGAAAAAAAATTTTTTTAAATGACTTACAAAGGATAGAATTTTATTTAACTCATTGTTTCCTGAGACTGGAAGTGTAAGAGCGTGGTGCTGGCTTCTGGTGAGGGCCTTCTTGCTATATCCCAACATGGGAGAGGGCATTACATGGCAAGACCAAAAATTCTTTTAAAAAGCAAATCCTACCATTCCTTGAAGATTTTGAAGGCAATTTGTTAGGGGTTATTTTCAGTGTTGCAACAACCATGATTATAGGCACTCATAATATAATGTTCTTCTGGTAGGGGAATAGCTATAATTCCTTTGACTAACTATTGCTTTGTGTATGACTAATTTTTGAAGTATCCTTTCCAAGGCTCCTGTTTATATTTACTTCTTAACATGTGACATTGATACAAATGTTCAATTTTACAAATGAGAAAAAGATGACAGAAGTTTAGTGAATTAGACAAGAGTGGGGAGATAGCCAATAGGAACAAAGGGCTGGGTTCTCAGTCTCAAGCAATGGTACATGTATTAATGAGGTTTCAATCTCTTTGTCTTTATTTGTTCATCTCTTCCTTTATTCCATTGAAGTTGATGAGTTCAAAATTACTCTGTACTATTTATTTATTTATACAGTGATGGGATTAAATTCAAGGCCTGGACATACCAGCCAAGCACTTGACCACTGGACTGTTACCCCCACAATTGCCCCTAGATTTTGAAAACAGATTTTTTTTTTTTTTTGGTACTGGGGATTGAACCCAAGGCTTAGAGCACACTAAGCAAGCTCTATATCACTGAGTTACATCCTTAGCCATCCAGTCTCTGGATTTTAAATAGTTCATCATTTGATAAATTTAAGAACTTACAAAGAGTAATGTTTAAGACACTTGTTTATGTGACATGCAGGTTATCTCAAGTATCTTAAACCTGCTGAAGTGAGCTATAACTACGATATAACTATATTATATAATTGTATTTATAGTTTAAGAATTAACATGAAATTATGTAGCAGCCATTGCTTTTTTCTTTTTGTACCAGGGACTGAACTCAGGGGTACTTGACCACTGAGCTACATCCCCAGCCCTATTTTGTCTTTTATTTAGGGACAGGGTCTCACTGAGTTGCTTAGCGCCTTGCAGTTGCTGAGGCTGGCTTTGAACTCGTGATTCTTCTGTCTCAGCCTCCTAAACTGCTGGGATTACATGTGCCACCATACCTGGCAGCAGCCATTGCATTTTGATGAACTTTGTTTCATTTAAAAATTTTAAGGAATTTTACATTCATATTTATATATATTCATCCTGTGTACTCTATATGTGTTGGTTAGCTTTCTATTACTGTAAATACCTGAGATAATCAGCTTGTAAAGAGAAAAGGTTTATTTGGCTCAGTTTTGGAGATTTCCAATCCATGTTCAATTGACCCCATTGCTTTTGATCCTGTAATAAGGCAGCAAAATCATGGCAGGAGCATGTTAGAGGGGCAAAATTGCTCTCCTCATAGCTGGGAAGTAAAAAGATGAAGAGACTAGGGTCCCACAGTCCCCCCCTTGAGGACATGCTCCTAGTTACCTGGAGATCTCACCACCTTTTAAAATTTCTACTACCTCCTAATAGTACCAAGCTGGGGATCAGGCCTTTAATACATGGACTTTTGGGAGACATCCAAACCATGCCACTTGGTAATTCCCCTCCGCCCCCCAATTATATCTTTTCATATATCATTTTAAAAATAATACCTTTGTTCAGATCCATGACTGAGTGGCTGGCTTGCTTTCTTTCTCTCCCTTTTTTTCTTTCAAACCAAGGGGTGCACTACCATATCCCCAGCCCATATTATTTTTTACTTTGATACAGGATCTTGTTAAATTGCCAAGGCTGTCTTCAAACTCACCATCCTCCTGCCTCACTTCCCAAGTCATTGGGATTACAGGTGTGTGCCACCACACTGGGCTCAAGTCAGCCGTTTTTAACTGTTATAAATCTCATATATATGTGTGTACATATATGTAAATATTTGTTTATATTTACATATATGTAAATATAAATATATATGTATGTATTTGTGATGCTGAGAATTGAACACAGGGCCTTCCTCATGCTAGGTAAGCACTCTGTCACTGAACTGCAACCTTTAGCTCTGCAGATATATTTTGAGTGTAACAAAATATGTATAAGACTTACTATTGTGTGACTTTAAATAAAACCTAAGTTAATATACAGCACAGTGGTTCAAGAATTGGAGATTCAATTTTGTAAAGGTGCCCATCTTCTGGAAACTGATATAAATTTAGTGTAATCCTAGCAAATTTTTAAAAACTAGACAATTTAAAAATGTTTGTAGTGGCCCATGAAAATGCATAACACCCTTGAAAAAGAGAAGTTGGAAGCTTCTGTTCTAGAGATTTAGAACTACAGTAATTAAGACTGTGTGAGATATTGGCATCAGTTGGATTAATAGTATTAGATCAGTAAAAAATATAAGGACTCTGGAAATAGTCTCATCTATATGCAAAAACACTTGATTAAAATGACCTAAGAGGCATGGCAGATGAAAGGCAAAACAATAAAGCTTTTAAAAGTTTAATATAGGAGAGACTGGGTTTGTGGCTCAGTGGTAGAGCACTTGCCTAGTATGTGTGAGGCATTGAGTTTGATCCTTAGCACCACATATAAATAAATAAATAAAGGTCTAGCAACAACTAAAAAATATATTGTTTTCAGTTTACAGACTTATATTTATTTTACATTTATACTTATTTACAATCTATTTTTTTATTTGTTTTAATTAGTTACACATGACAGTACAATGATCTTGACATATCCTACATTTGAATTAGATGGGATATAATTTTTCATTTTTCTGAGTGTATAGGTTGCAGAATTATAACCTGTATGGAGAGGATATTTATTTTTAAAAAATATTTTTTAGTTGTAGATGGACATAATACGTTTATTTTGTTTATTTTTGTGTAGTGCCAGGATTAAACCCAGTGCCTCATGCATGCTTGGCAAGCTCTCTCAACCACAACCCGGCCCATAGGAGAGTATATTTATGGTTTTAGTAGTATCGAGAAGGGATTCATAAGCAAGATGCAGCATATACTAATAGACAGTGGAACAGCCTCAAATGGGCACTTCAGAAAAGGAGAATTCACATTTCTAATAAATATATGAAAAGATTTTCCATTTTATTAGTACCAAAGGAAATGCAAATTACACCCACAATGTAAATGCCTTAAGTCTGTACACCTAAGTTAAGGTAGGCAATACCAAATCCTGAGCATGTTGAGCAGTAGAGATCCTCATAAATGGTTAGAAAGAGTATAAATTAGTGTAACTACTTTGAAAGACAATTCAGCATTATCAAGAAAATAAAAAGCTTGCTGTAAACCTAGCATTTCCATTATTAGAGAAATGTATGCTCTTGAGAACCAGATAAAAATACTTGGAGTAATTTATTTTTATGATCTGAATTGATTCAATTAATATTTGAGGGTTTCTATGATCTGTACACATAGCAGTGGATAAATGCTATTTGTATTATCCTCCTCTGCTGAATGTTGTTTTTTACTGCTGAATATTTTCACAAAATTTTCCATTCAGTGTGTTCTTCCGTTTTCCTAAGACAATGTTGTACACAGAACAGGCATTTGATAAATACTGTGTTTTTAAAAAGTATTATTCAATTTTTTACAATGGGAACCTTTCACTATAGGTTTATAATTGTGCAGCTCCCGGGCTGTTGAGCAATTTGCTCAATTAAATCTGCTTGTGTGGGTTTGGTAAATTACAACCTCCTCTAGTTTCCTTGAGATGAAGTCTAGCCTCCTGATTACATCATCTAGTGGGAGACAAGGAGACAGTAGCCAGTCCATTTCCTTTTGGGGTTCTTGGCAGCTTTGCCTAGGGTGAAAGCTGTTTATGGGGAAAGGAAAAGAGGTCCAAACTCTGTAGTAATAAATATCTGGGGTTAGATTCCACTTAGTGCTACGACCATGGTCAAGTAACCATTCTTGGTTGTGGTGAGAATTGTTTTGAAAGCTAATATTTAAAGGACATCTCACAGTGCCTGTACCTTATAGGTGCTCAGTAAATGGCAGCAGCTGTAATTGTTACTATTCACTAGTTGTTTACTTAAGTAGCTGCCTTTCTACAGTGTACATTTTGAATCAAATGGCCTATGATTATGCTGATTTTTTTTGTAGTTATAGATGGACAGCGTACCTCTATTTTATTTGTTCACTTTTATGTGGTGCTGAGGATAGAACCCAGTTAGTTACTCACATGTGCTAGGCAAGTGATCTGTCACGAGCTACAGCCCCAGCCCAATTATGCTGATTTTTTTTTTAAAAAGAGCTACATTTGTTACGAGATTACAATTTTGTAATTTCATTTAACTCCTTCAATGAATTTGCAAAGGAATCTAGCATGTCCTACATTATACCTGAATGAAATGATCTAGTTATGTATTTGCAAAGAATACTTAACTGCTGAGTGCTCTAAACCTGAAAGCTTCTATTTTGACTCTTAATGTAGAAAAAAAATGCTAATTACCATAGTTTGAAAAGTCTCTCAATTTGAATTCGAAATATATTTTCTGGTGAAATATATTGGGTGAGAGTGAACCCATGCTTATAGTCAAGAGATGTTTATTCCCAAGTCAATTGTTTAATAATGGAAATAAAAAAGACTTTCAAAATGGTCAACATCTTTACCCATCATGGAAATGCAAAATAAAACTACATTGAGTTTTTCACCTTGTCCCAATGAGAATGGCTTGTTTTTTAGAATATACTATTTTGATACCAAAAAAACAAGCTGGGCAAAAGCCACTGAGCTACATCCCCAGCCCTTTTTAAAATTTCATTTTGAAACAGGGTTTTACTAAGTTGCTTGGGCTAAGTTGCTTGGGCTAAGTTGCTGAGGCTGGCCTCAAACTTGTGATCCTCCTGCCTTAGCCTCCCGAGTCACTGGTATGATGGGGGAGAGCCAACAGTCTTGGCCTTTTTTTTGCTTTGTTTTGTATTGGGGATTGAACCTATAGCTTCATAGCAAAGTACACACTGTACCACTGAGCCCCTGCCTAAGATTTTCCCTCCCACTGTTTTGCAGTGCTGGGGATAAAATGCTGGTCCTCTTATATGCTAGTGCTTTACCATGAGTCACACCTCCAACCCAAGATTAAGTTTTAATGATGTCAATACCTGCCTTAATATGTCTTCTACTTGGGTTCACCATGTTGTAATCAAATACTTGTATTTTTTAAAAATTTTAATTAAAATTTTTTTTAAACTCTTCTGCATTTCACATTTAGCTTTGCTAACAAGGGACTGAGGATGAGGAATGGGAATTTGAAAATGAAAATCAGGCCACATTAACCTCTTTACAACAGGTAGGAATTAGATATTAAAGGGAATTACTTCAGACTAATATCTTTTTGCTTCTTAGCCTTGGGTCAGAGTTATGTTTCAGTCTCTTTGAACTAATAACCGTATTTTTCAGGAGTTGAGGAAGAGTGAATAGTAATTAAATTGGTTTTTTCTTACGTTAATTAGGAAAACTATGCTCTAAAATACTTTTCTTCTAAGCCATTATAATACTTATTTTTTTTCTTAGACTATTTTGAAACAGTTGAATTTATTAAGGAAACAGATTAACACTTAAGACTGTGCCTCTTTTTACATAATGCAGGATTTTATCCTAAGGACTTGGGTTTGTGACTTAAGTCATAGTTACTACCCAGAATCGCCAGTAAGGAAGGCTTTTTAGGCCATGGATGACCCACCTGGGAGTCTCCTAGTTATTGCAACTGCTACTTCAACAGACAAACTTAAGATATGTGGGGCAGATACTTTCCATGCAGAGGTAAACCAGAGCCATAGATGCTATCTATCTCTCTACTAGTTGTTTTGTGAATGAAAGCTGCTATTGAGAAGGGACCTGGGCATGTTCTTGGAGCTTTTGCAAGTCTAGTATCCATAGTGAAAAACATGAATGTTCAGTATTATTTAGTGAGTCATCTGCAGCAATCTCTCAGTCTTCAAATGTCCTCTGCAAATCTGTGTTTACATTCAGGTGTAAATTTGCCTGTAACTATGTGGTAAAGGGAAGCTAGGAGATAATCCCCATGAGAGCAGTCTGGTTGGCAAAGAAAACAATTATGTTCACCATCATTATTCCCCAGCCTTCTCTAAGTTCTGAGATATAAAGATCATACAGACATTAGGGAAGATGGTGATTTGTAAATTTTGTTTTTAGTTTTTTTTCTTTTGGTACTGGAAATTGAACCCAAGAATGTTTTGCCACTAAGCTACATCCCCAGCTCTTATTTTTTATTTTGAGTCAGGGTCTTACTAAGTTGCTTAGAGCCTTGCTAAGCACTGAGGCTGGCTTCAAACTTGGGATCCTCCAGCCTCAGCTTCTTGAATTGCTGGGATTACAGATGTGTGCAACTGTGCCTGACTTTCTTTGTTGTTTTGAAAGAAGATATACAAGTCTTGCTAAGTTTTGTTTACCAATAAAAACAATTTTTTTTAAAGGTGGTGACTTTGGCCATTGATAGTTTGTGTAAGAATATTTATTAATGTTACTAAGTCAGAGTAGGAATTCAGAGCTTTAATCTTTGTCCAGTGCTTACCAAAGGTGGTCTGGCCTCATTGTAATCAGGCCTTCATGTTACTTCTAGAGTGATTTCCCAAATTGTCACTGCTATGATGAGGTATTTTTCTTTCCCTACTGTGCAGGAGTTAAGCCAGATTTGGCTCATTTAAGGATCACTTGGGGAAGTTTATAAACATTTTTGTGTTTTCTTTTACCCCTGTAATTAATTGCATTACCATCTTCAGGGATGAGATTCTGGAGTTTGTTTTTCAACTAACTCCCTATTTGATCCTAGTAAAACTAGTCCACAAACTTTATAAACTGTAGGCTAATTGAATAAAGTTTAAATTCTTCACCTTGCACTTGTGGCCTTTGTAGACCTTTTTAGATCCATCCTAACTGTTTGAGGCTTTTCTCTCTCATAGTCACTAGTCCCTAAGCATATCCTTAATTTCTTGCCCTGGAACTTTCTCAAAAAACTTGTTAAAAATGCACTCATTGGGGGCTGGGGTTGTGGCTTAGCAGTAGAGTGCTTGCCTAGCATGTGTGAGGCACTGGGTTCGATTCTCAGCACCACACAAAATAAATAATATGAAGGTGTTGTGTCCAACTACAACTAAAAAAAAAAATTCATTGTTAAAAAAATGCACTCATGTTTGCTCTAATGGCAAATATTATATACCCCTTCCCCTTCTCTATATATGTAAAGTCTCTTCTTTTTATTTTTTTAATTTGTTCTAATTAGTTATACTTGACAGTAGAATGAATGCATTTTGATACATTGTACACAAATGGAGCACAACTTCTTCCTCTGGCTGTACATGGTGCAGAATCACACTGGTAGTGTAATCATACGTGTATATAGGGTAATAATGTTGGTTCCATTCCACTGTTCTTCCCATCCATATACCCTCTCCTTTCCCCTCATTCCCCTATGCACAATCCAAAGTTCCTTCATTCCCTTTTCCCCATTATGGATCAGCATTTGCTTATCAGAGAAAACATTTGGCCTTTGGTTTGGGGTTTGGCTTATTTCGCTTAGCATGATATTCTCCAGCTCCAATAATTTACCTGCAAATACCATAATTTCACTCTTCTTTAAGGCTGAGTAATATTCCATTCTGTATATATGTAGCACATTTTCTTTATCCATTCATCAGTTGAAGGGCATTTAGGTTGGTTCTATAGTTTAGCTATTGTGAATTGAGCTGCTATAAACATTGATGTGGCAGTGTCCTTTGGGTATAAACCGAGGAGTGGGATAACTGGGTCAAATAGTGGTTCCAAGTTTTCTGAGGAATTGCCATGCTACTTAGTGGTTGCATCAATTTGCAGTCCCACCAGCAATGTATGAGTGTACTCTTTTCCCCACATCCTTGCCAACACTTATTATTGCTTGTATTCTTCTTTTTTTTTTTTTTGGTGCTGGGGATTGAAACTAAGGCCTTGTGCATGTGAGGCAAGCACTCTACCAACTGAGCTATAGCCCCAGCCCTTATTGCTTGTATTCTTGATAATTGCTATTCTGATTGGAGTGAGATGAAGTCTTAGAGTAGTTTTGATTCGCATTTCTCTAATTGCTAGAGATGATGAACATTTTTTTCATATGTTGGTTGATCGATTGTATTTCTTCTATGAAGTGTCTGTTTAGTTCCTTAGCCCATTTATTGATTGGGTTGTTTTTTTGGTGATGAGTTTTTTGAGTTCTTTATATATTCTGGAGATTAGTGCTCTATCTGAGGTGCGTGTGGTAAAGATTTTCTCCCCTTCTGTAGGCTCTCTTTTCACGTTATTCATTGTTTCCTTTGCTGAGAAGAAGCTTTTTAGTTTGAATCCATCCTATTTATTGATTCTTCATTTTACTTCTTGTGCTTTAGGAGTCTTGTTAAGGAAGTCAGGTTGTAAGCCTGAAGATTTGGGCCTATTTTTTCTTCTATTAGGTTTAGGGTCTCTGTCCTAGTGCCTAAGTCTTTGATCCACTTTGAGTTGATTTTTGTGCAGGGTGAGAGATAGAGGTTTAATTTCATTTTACTACATGTGGATTTCAGTTTTCCCAGCACCTTTTGTTGAATAGGGTATCTTTCTCCAATGGTTGTTTTTGATGTCTTTGTCTAGTATGAGATAACAGTATTTATGTGGTTTTGTCTCTGTGTCTTCTATTTTGTACCATTGGTCTACTATTTTGGTGCTAATACCGTGCTGTTTTGGTTACTATTGCTCTGTAGTATAGTTTAAGATATGTAAAATTTCTGGATGTTTGTTTCCAAATTGCTTTCAAGAAAGTTTGTATTAAAAAATACAAATGGGGGGACGTGCTGGGGTAGCTCAGTGGTAGAGTGATAGAGCCTTGCATGTGGAAGGCACTGGGTTCAATCCTCAGCACCACATAAAGATAAATAAAATAAAGGTATTGTGTCCATCTACAACTAAAGGTATTAAAAAAGAAAGTATGTTTTATCTGGGTGTGGTGGTGCACACTTTTAGACCCAGCAGTTTGGGAGGCTGAGACAGGAGGATCATGAGTTCAAATCCAGCCTCAGCAATTAGCAAGGCCCCAAGCAACTCAGTGAGACCCTGTCTCTAAATACAAAATACAAAAAAGGGCTGGGGATATGGTTCCCTGGTTAAGTGCCCCTGAGTTCAATCCCCAGTACCAAGGAAAAGAAAAAAAAAAAAAAAGCTTTGGGCTGGGCGTTGTGGCACATTCCTGGAATCCGAGCAATTTGGGAGGCTTGCACATAGGAGGATTGCAAGTTCAAAGCCAGCCTCAGCAATTTAGCAAGGCCCTAAGTAATTTAGCGAGATCCTGGAGGGTACTGAGGTTATGGCTGAATAGTAGAGCACTTGCCTAGCATGCGTTCCATCCCTGGCACCACATAAACAAATAAACAAATAAAATAAAGGTATTGTGTCCATCTACAACTAAAAAACTTTAAAAAAAAAAAAAAAGGTCTAGGGTTGTGGTTCAGTGGTTAAGTGCCCCTGGGTTCAATCCCTAGTATTCCCCTCCCACACACACACACAAATAGTATGTAGAAAATAGTGCACGTGGCGGGGCTGGGGTTGTGGCTCAGTGGTAGCGTGCTTGCCTAGCATGCATGAGGCACTGGGTTCAATTCTCAGCACCACATACATATAAATAAAAATAAAAGTCCATCAACAATTAAAAAATATAGTGCACGTGGTAGTTAATCTCAAATAGTAGAATTATATTTTAATAACAACAGAAGAATTTTACATACTGCTTATATTCTAAAACTTTCTCATCATTTGTATGCCTCTTGAGACATATTCAGTGATTGTGGTTGTTTCTTGATTGCAAGATTTACTTTGTCATGTCAGATATACCGTAGGACCCTGGTTTTTCTTTTCTTTTTTTGGGTGGGGGGTACTATTGGGGATTGAACTCAGGGGCACTCAACCACTGAACCACATCCCAAGCTCTATTATATTTTATTTAGAGAGAGGGTCTCACTCAGTTGCTTAACACCTTGCTTTTGCTGAGGCTGACTTTGAACCCACGATCCTCCTTCCTCAGCCTCCTGAATCGCTGGAATTATAGGTATGTGCCACTGCGCCCAGCAGGACGTATTTTTCTTACCACAGTCTGCCCACACTAGTGTCCACAAGTTTTCAAATTTTTGATAAACATAGTCATAAAGTAAAAAGAAGTATTTTTATATTTATTTTTATAGTCTTACACCTTTGGGATTGCCCTCAGTTTCCTATCAAGACAGCCAGGCCTTGGTCAGACCCTGTAGAGAGGGTATACTTAGGGAAATAAATGTAACTTCTGTACCTGCTTTTTCATCCTGGGGCATTTTCTTATCCTTGAGATGGGAGGAAAGGCTGGGGAGCTTATCAGAAGTGCTGCTGAGAGAGAAGCTTGAAAGGCTTAGGGAATCTTATGGAACTGGGGAGATAACAAATTTGTGAGTAGAAGGGCTGTTAAGGCAATGAGAACCCAGAGGTTAACACCTAGAGAAGGGAGGTTCAGGGACATGAAGCTGGTTTTCCTTGGAGTTATTTGCTAAGTTGTCAGAGCTGGTCAGAAGGAAAGAAGTTAAAACATAGCTGCATAGAAAAGGCAGGGGTTTTGTAGTTTCCTGGTGCTAAAGTGACAGAAAGCGTGGTCTGAGGCCCACTAAGGAAGAAGTGCTCTAATGTACACTGCAGAATTTCCCTTGGAGCTTTGGAAGGTCAGATCGTGGGGCAAACAGAGAGTAGAGATCAGACTCAAGTCAGCTCAGTGATTTGCCCTCCACTCTGCAGCCTGCCAGAGGGTGGCTCTGGGACAAAGATGGTATATCTGGATGTTTCTGGGTATGGTGGTCTGTTCCATGAGGAAGATGTATGTCCCAATTCGGATGTTTATGATTTGTGCAGTTTTTTTGTAGGCATGGGATACACTGAGCTGCTTTGAGGTTTCCACCTAACATCTTGTGAGAGTAAACTGGAGGATCCCTGACAGATTTCTCTTTGAAATTGTCTTAACATTTTACCAGCCAACCAGCCATTCTTTATAGAGGAAAAAGCAAACATCAAGGTTTGTCATTCCTTAGAACTCATACTGACTCTTGGTTCCTTTTGAACTCACAAGAATTTTCATGTAGGATTGTCAGGCTCAGACCCCCAAGTCTCTCAGCCTGGGTTTTTCCTTTTTTTTGAGTGAATGGTAAGGACTCTTTTGAAGGACTAGATGGGCCCTGATGCATCATGAACCATCAAAATGGATGGGAGGATCTGTCTTTGTTTTTTGGTACGAGAAAAGTTCTTATCTGAACTAGGGCAAAAAAAAAAAAAAAAAAAAAGTCCACATTTCTTGGGTTAACATGAAGAAAGATTTAATTGCATGTCTCTTTTGAAGCATGAAGAAAGGAGTTCTACAATCTTGACTGGAAAAAAGAACCTTCTTTCATAGGAAAAAAACCCTTAGGTGACACTCCCTGAAGCCCTTTGTGCACACAGGAAAAGTAGGAGTTGTTACTATCTGGCTTTAGGGACAGAAGGACCTGTGCCCCAGAAGGGGTGGTCAGGTCTGCTTAATTTGCTTCACTCCTGTGCTTGCTTTTGTTGTCCAGTTTTCCAGTCTAGTGGGGTCTTCTTGGTTGTTTTGTTTTCAAATCTTGGTTCAATTTTCTTCGGCTACACCATATGTGTGTGTGTGTGTGTTTGTGTGTGCGTGTGTGTGTGTGTGTGTGTATTTTTTCTTTTTTGCAGTGCTGGGATGGAACCCAGGGCTTTTTGCGTGATAGATCAGTGCTCTACCACTGAGCTATGCCCCTGGCCCCCACAGTGTCTTTCCAAATGATGTCTAGAAACAAAGGAGGAACATTTCTTTTACCTTTTTCTTTTTATCAGTGCTGGGCATTGAATCCAGGGCCTTGCATGATAGGCAAGTGCTTTACCACTGAATTATACCCCCAGCCCTTTTAAAATTATTTTGAGACAGAGTTTCACTTAGTTATTGAGACTGGCCTCAAACTTGTGTAATCCTCCTGTCTCAGCTTTCTGAGTAGTTGGGATTACAGGTGTGTATGTATTCCTGCCTAGCAGGAACAATTTTTTTTTTTTTAGGATGTATTATATACCTGTTTTTTGGTTGCATCAGATAGTTCAGTCTAGTAACATCAAAGAGTGCTACTCTTTTAAAGTTTTTCTTCCATTGTCTACTCACCCAGTTTTTGTTTTTGTATGGGGGATTGAACCCAGGGGCATTTTATCACTGAGCTACATCCTCAGCCCTTTTTATTTTATTTATTTATTTATTTATTTATTTTCGAGAGAATTTTTTAATGTTTATTTTTTAGTCTTCGGTGGACACAACATCTTTATTTTATTTTCATATGGTGCTGAGGATCGAACCCAGCGCCATGCGCATGCCAGGCGAACGCGCTCCCACTTGAGCCACATCCCCAGCCCCTCAGCCCTTTTTATTTTTTGAGACAGGTCTTGCTAAGTTGCTGAGGCTGGCCACCAATTTGTAATCCTCCTGCCTTAACCACCTGAGTCACTGGGATTAAAGGCATGTACCACCTCACCCCGCTTCAGTATTTTTTCATTTCTTCTGAGTTCTAAAATATTTGTTCCAGATATCAATTAAATGTAAAATCTGTACTTCTGATTGCAAATGAATGAATGCACTAGAAGCTCTTTATTTTCTTTGTACTTGGTCTCATTTTATGACTCTCAAGTTTAACTGTTTTAAACTAGCTGCTCAGAGTACAGCACTAGTTTATTATTTAGTATAAATTATATGTTTTCTATTCATGAGTTTTGAGTTGGTGTGGGCATTAACTAATTAAATCAATTGATAAGAGTGAACTGCTTGGGCCAGTATAGCCCGTGGTAAGCTCTCAGTGTGTGTGAGCTGTCTTCATGTTCTGTCCCTGTGATTGGCCCTGAACCCATTGTCTTCCTTCCCCTCACCTTGCCCCGGGGTGGGCCAGAGTAGGGTCAGATTAAAGTCCTACATATGTAGTTTCTAGTGTGGCTGGTGCATTGGGGAATTTCCCCAAATCCTGCATGCCGCAGTCTGTCTGGGCACAAAATAACAGAGCCGCCACAAAGCCTTGTAGGTTCAAACAGCAACTCTTTATTCCCGAACTCTCACCGGCACTCTACACACACTTACCAGGAACACACTCCCTCCACTGGGCTCCGCCCACCAATTCTCTCAGAACCCAGAGAGAACTCCTCAGGAAATCCAAAGGCAGCAGGATCCGCCCTAATCCCAGCAGGAGCCGCCCTAATCCTGGAGCCGCCCTAATCCCAGAGCAGGGTCACCTTTCAACCATTCCCTCTAGCAAAATGCCAGGCGTCATTCCGACTAAACTGTGGCTTTCAACACCTGCATATAAAGCATGTGAATTAGGTCAGAAGTCAGAAATTCAAAATTGAAACCTCAAACCAGAAATTGAGAATTTATGAATTAGGAAACCCAGGACGTGGGGAAAAAGAAGCTCTTCATATAGGTCCGTAGGGCTGTGCTGATTCATCTGTGAACTTCATGAGGGCATTCTTTGCAGCCTCTCCAGTCTGTCTGTCTGTCTTTTTTTTTTCTCTCTCTCTCTTCCCCCTCTGTCCTGTCCAACCCCCAAAGTGTCTTAGAGGTACTATGTAGATAATGAAAGAATTCCCCACGCAAAGACACTTCGCCGGGAGAATTCCAATTTTATTGCAAAAAGCTGTGTGCTTATATAGAACTAAGGGGTAGATGATGGGGCTTAGATAAGTGGCAGACAACCCGTTTATTGGCACGTTCTTCCAGATATCAGCTTTGAAGCTCAGGAATTAGTTCTCATTGGAGCTAAGGTTCCCCGCCAGTGAGGTTTGAAATAGGCGCCAGTGGGAGAGTTCACACGGGCGGGAACTTTTCGCGCCACTGCAGAGAAGAAGGAGGTAGGAAGAAGAGGTCCTTAGGCGCCATGTTGGGGTTTTTTCTCTGGGGTATGGCTGCCATTTATACTTTCCCAACAGATAATGTATTATATAAGACCAAATATCACTGCCTTTTCTCCATGACCCCACCTCTAGTACAACTAAACACAACAGCTTAGGAAGTGAGAGAGTGATACTGAGGTTAAGTTTGATAGGGCATGAGCACTGTTGGAAGTCACTGCTATTTATTGTTTGCTTACTTTGTGCCAAGCTTCTTGAAGATTCGATATTGTGACCACCCTTCTAATAGAGTTGCTGATTGGCGCTCAGGAATTTCAAAAGGGACTGTGTTGGCAACCAGCTCCTTTGACCTTAACTTTTTATTTTTAAATTTTGTGATACTGGGGATTGAACCTAGGGGAGCTTTACCACTCAGGTAAATCCCCAGCCTGTTTTATTTTTTATTTTGAGACGGGGTCTCACTAAGTTATGGAGGCTAGCCTGAAACTTGGGAACCTCCTGCCTCAACCTCCAAGTTGCTGGGGTTACAGGCATGTTGCCACTGTGCCTGGGTCACCTTAACTTTTTGTTGCTATTGCTGCTTATCATCTTGGCCAGCTCAAGGATGTAATAAATGAACAAATAGCAAAAAGTGGGAAATTTGGGAATACTTAATTTTGCTTAAACTAACATTTTAAAAAATAGGATAGTAAGGTTGGATGTGATTTTTTTTTTTTTTTTGGTGGTGGTGCTGGGGATTGAACCCAGGGCCTTGTGCATGTGAGGCAAGCACTCTACCAACTGAGCTATGCCCCCTGACCTGGATGTGATTTTTATGTAGATCATCAAAGGAGTCCTTTATACACAGGCCAAGGGTTCTTAGTATGGGATGAGAAGTTGTGTAGATGCTGGCTAAATATATGGACTTGCAGCCAAAGCCTGGCTTGCATTGCAGCTCCATTGTGTCCTAGTTCTGTGACCCTGAACAAGTCACTTAATCTCCCTCTTAGTCCCTCACCTTCACATCAAAGAAAAGTTTGAGCCAGAGTAATGATGAAGAAAATCACTGTCAATCAAACCCCACATTAGGCAGCCTGCCAAGATAAATAGGAGACAAAATGTACCAACTTCATAGATTATTATGAGGATTAAATGAATCAGTACATGCTTGGTACATAGTGCTATACAGTGTTAGCTATTCTTATTATGTGATGTAAACATATATATTAATATTTCATGGTATCGTAATTTCAGAGGCTCTGTCATCTGAATGTAATTGAGAATCATGGGCCTGGAATTTCTCTTGTAATACTGAAACCAGTTTTGTTATTCTATGCTATAGAATTGGATTTCTAGTTATCTTTCCCCCTTTTTATAACTCAGTGTTGTGAAGAAGTATTTTCTCTGTAACCTAGAGGGAAAACACTTTTTTTCAGTTACCAAATGTAATTTGATCTGGGATTCCTGTTTCTTATGATGTTTTTGTGTTATATACATACATTAGCTACAATTGTTATTTATTTGTTAAATATGTAATATTTTTAGGTTATTTTTTCTTATAGATGAAGAAACTGGAGCTCAGTGATCAAGCTAATTGCCAAAAGCTGTCAATGACACATCCAAAATTTTAAGACACACTGTCTTGATTCTAAAGCCTGCTCTAATATCAGAACGTGCAAATCCAAATTCCTAATTCAGTGACTGTAGTAAGTATGGTCATTTATTTAAAACATATTCAGGCATCATTCCTTTAAATAGAGACTAATTTCTATGTAAGTATTCCAGAAGAATGTTCCTTTGATGCTTCAGTCTGCAAAAGTCACTATGTAGCTGGAACATATTCATTTTTTTGGGAACATATTCATTGAAAGAAATGTGAAAGATTAAAATAAGCAATTGCTTGTTCATTAGGCTAGAGAGTCTCTGGGCTTGGCTGCTTCCTATTTACCCTAGACAAACCTTTATTCCCTAGTGTTGGGGGAGGCAGTGTGTGGCAGAAGAGAATGCCCAGCAGCTAGCCATTCTCTTAGCATTTGGTATCTTCTTGTGCCTCCTTGAGGCTTCCCCACTGCTGGGCATCACCTGGCTTTGCAGTGCTGATGAGTGCAGGTGTGAGCAGTGGGCACTTAAAGTTATACCATGGAGAAACAACAGACAAATTCTGCCTCCACCTCCCGCTTCTGTGATTCCTGGGCTGCTTCTTGGGTCCATCTGCAGCTTCTAATTGGACTGAGACCCAACTTGTCCATTTTTATGATCATTTTTCAGGTTCATCACTTTTCCAGTACTTTATTTCTTTGGTATGTCTAGTGTTGGCTTTCAGGAGGGAGCCAGCAGTATATGCTAGTTAGCTTGTACTGAGCCAGACAAGGTTACTTGTAAGTGCATTGTCTGGAGTGTAGCTCTCTTCTTTCCAGTACAATAATGTTATGTCTAGCACATAAGAGGCCACATCAGTGCAGAAACCTCTGTTGGTAATTTTTTGTTGTTGTTGTTTTGGGTACTGGGATTGAACTAAGGGGCACTCAACCACTGAGCCACATCACCAGCCCTTTTTTGTATTTTATTTAAAGACAGGGTCTCATTGAGTTGCTTAGTGCCTCACTGTTGCTGAGGCTGGCTTTGAACTCATAATCCTCCTGCCTCAGCCTCCCAGTCTGCTGGGATTACAGGCATATGCCACTGTGCCTGACCTCTGTTGATGGTTAATGTTTTTCTCAGGTTAATAATGTATTACAATTTTGGGGAATGTAACCACTATGTATCATGACATGTTTTTGTTTTTTTGAGAGGGTACTGGGGATTGAACCCAGAGGTGTTTTACCACTAAGCTATGTCCCCAGCCCCTTTTTGTTTTTTATTTTAAGGCAGGATCTTACTAAATTGTTGAGGTTGGCCTGGAACTTGTGATCCTTCTGCCCTCAGCTTCTCAAGCTACTGGGATTACAGGCGTGTATCACTGTGCCTGGCTGTATCATAACATTTTTAAAGTGAAAATTGTATTTATGGTTCAACCTGGAATCCTGGCACCCATCTACCTTTGAAGATGGAGCTGGGCCTTTTCCTCCTCTTCATATAGGAGCTACTAGAGTAGTGGCTTTAGCAGAGAAGGACCTTGTGATGGGTGGGTACAGTGCTGGTGGATGATAAGAGTGGGTAGGGCTGTGGGATGGGTAGCAGGATGGGAACTCCATTCTCTGGGGCCCTATGATAATTGGGAGTTTTTTTTTTCTTTTTTCTTTTCCTTACTCTCTATTACCATCAGTGCTACCCTATAAGTATCACCTATGGGGAGCTGGGAAGTAAGCTGTCATCTTTCCTACTAGATGATGAGTTCCATGGAAGCAGGGTTTTTGCTTTTTTTTTTTTGTTGTTGTTGTTATTGTTGTTTAAATCCCCAGTGCTTTCCACATACTAATGTGTTTGATGTTATCAGGCAAGAGAAAATTGCTACCATTTTTTCATTGCTATCATTTCTTTCTTTTTTTTTTTTTTTTTTTGGCGGTGGGGAGAGTGGGGTAACAGGGATTGAACTCAGGGGCACTCAATCACTGAGACACATCCCCAGCCCTTGTTTGTATTTTATTTAGAAACAGGATCTCGGTGTTTAGTGCTTCGCTAAGTTGCTGAGGTTGATTTTGAACTCATAATGCTCCTGCTTCATCCTTCCGAGCTGTTGGGATTATAGGTGTGTGCCACCTTGCCCAGCTCATTGCTACCATTTCTTGAATGTTCATCATTAAACTGAACAAGATTACAAATGTTGCCATGTTTTATGGAATCTAAGATGCTGATGGTAAGATGTATCAGTCAGAAAGAAAAAAAACCTTGTTAATTAAATTCAGACTCCAGTGCTTTTTTTAAAAAAAAAAAAAAAAAAACTTAGAATGTTTGTTATGTACTTACTTTCTGTTGTCATTATAGTGCTAGAGATCAAACCCAGGACTTTGTGCATGCTGGGCAAGTGCTCTCCTCTTGAGCTCAACTGCTGTCCCCAGCCCTGTTATATACTTATCGAAAGAGCTCTTTGAAATTTATTTACCTTTAGATTTTTAAATCATATCATGTGCGTACATGAAAGGGAAAATATAAGTAAGATAAATTGATTAAAGTATTCCTAAGATTTCTTCACTTTAAGAGTCTGATTTTTGAGAATTTTTTTGACTCGTAGTTTGTGATATGGTAGTTTCCCACATAGTGTTGTTTTCTGTTCTAACAAGAATGTGAGTAATGTGGCATTTCTTAAGAGGGCACACCACCATCTCCAGGAATATGATGAATGTATAATGTTCTGTAAGTTTTGATCCTGGGGTTTTCTTATTCAGCCTGTAACTGGCCATTCTTCCCCACAAATCTCAGTAATATCAACACTTCCTGTAGTTTTATCCACTGGGCTATCTTTTATATCTAGGTCCTGTAAAGACCTTGATTGTTCAGGTCATTATTCTAATGGTGAATATTTCTTTCCGTAATCAAATTTGTGCCTTGCTATTGTTTTCATGACTTTCAGTTTCAATATCAAGTTATAGTGTGATCTTTTTGAGGACATTTAAAATGGCAGTTAGAGCTAAGCATGGTGGCGCTTGCCTATAATCCCAGTCATTTTTGAGTCTAGAGGCAGGATGATCACAAGTTCAATGCCTAGCTGGGCAATTTAGCGAGACCTTGTCTCAAAAAAAAAAAAAAAAAAGAAAGTGAACTGGATATGTAGCTCAGTTGTACATGAGTACCTGGGTTTAATCCCCAGTACTGCTGAAAACAAACAAAAAAGTTTAAAAAAAAAAAAAAAGCACTTAAGATTCATTGTGTCCAGTATCAACAATATACGTGACTCAGTTGAAGTGAGGCCAGACTCATAATGAATTACAATGAACAAGGAGGCCACTAATGGGCCAGCAGTGACCCTACTTCCTGATTGCATCTGGATGATAGTGACTGAGCCATACCATTGAATGTGAAATAGTTTCCTATTTCAACAATGTTAAAATGTGGGGGGAAAGTGCATCAGAGATTGGATGAAATATGTATAGACTGTTAATTTTACAAATCTGTAATTTTTACAGTAACCATGCAGGGCTGATAATTTGAATTTTCCAAAGAAGATATAAAAGATCAGAGCATGTGACTACTAAGATCTCATCTATCAAGTACTTGGTAGATTTGAGGGCTTAGTCTTCAGATTTGTCTGATTCTAAAGCTCACATTCTATACTATATAACATGTTCCAAAAACAGTAAAGTTTTAGGAGGGTAGAGTTTTTTCTTTTGAGGTAAGATCTTGCTGTATTGCCCAGGCAGGCATCGAACTCCCGGGCTCAAGTGATTCTCTTGCCTTAGCTTTCCAAGTAGCTGAGACTACAGGCATATGCTCTGCACTTTTTTTTTTTCCTTCTTCTTCTTCTTCTTTTTTTCTCTCTTCCTCCCCCACTGTCCCCCTCCTTTCCTCCCTCCCCTCCCCTCCCCTCCCCTTCCCTTCCCTTCCCTTTCCTTTCCTTTTCTGATATACTGATGTTTTTGTTTTTGTGGGGCTTGAACTCACTGAGCTACACTCCCAGGCCTTACATTGGTGTTTTTTACAGACTGAGGACAATGATTGGCACATACAAAGTACTTAATAAATATTGTTGAGTAAAGTTGATCATTAGGAGGTAGAAATGCAAGCTTGAAGCTTGTCTTCTTTCTGGGAATGAAGCCATTAACTCTCTCTTTCTTGCTCTCTTTTTTTTGTACTAGGGTTTGAACTCAGCGGTGCCTAACCACTAAGCAACATTTCCAACCCTTTTATTTTTAATTTTGAGATAGGGTCTTACTAAGTTGCTTAGGGTCTTGTTAAGTTTTTGAGACTGACTTTGAACTTGTGATCCTCCTGCCTCAGCCTCTTTAACCCCCGGGGACTAAAAGCATGTGCTGCCACATCTAGTTGAAGTCTCTCTTTTTGGACAATGGGGAAAGGAGAGAAAAAGATGCCTCCTTTTAGACAAGGTGTAGGTGTGGTTCTCCTGTTCTCTCAGATCTGTAGGAGATAAATAAAGTGGAAGAGTAGAAGGAAGTTCATGCCCATCAGCACCTGCCTGCTGGACAGCGCTAATATGGCTCCTGGGGTTCTTCCTGTGTTTCCTATAAATCATCAATGAGCTCTATAAATTGTGCAGCTAAAAATAAAATAAATATGGGTTCAGTGGTAGAGCACTTTCCTTGTATGCCTGAAGCCCTGGGATCAATACCAAGCTCTGAAAAAATAAATAAATAAACAAGCAAATAATATATTAAAAATAAATAAAAAAAGGAAAATAAACATGACAAGTCTTATATACAGACTCATTACAAAAGAAGTTCTTATATAGAGATGGACTAAGAATTGTTAGTTTTTAAAAGACTATGTTTTGAAAATACAGAAGCACTGTATTTTATAGTGCTTTATTTTATATTATATCTACAAATTTTGATTGTTTTTTTAAAAATTATATATATATGTATATATATATATATACATATATATATATATATATTTTTTTTTTTAGTTGTGGATGAACCTTTATTTATTTATTTTTATGTGGTGCTGAGAATTGAACCCAGTGCCTCACACATGCTAGGCAAGTGCTCTACCACTAAGCCACAACCCCAGCCCTCTGATAAACTGGTTTTTGTTTTTGTTTTTTTGCAATACTGGGCATTGAATTCAGGGACTTGCAAATGCTAGGCAAGTACTCTACCATTGAGCTACATCCCCAGACCCTAGAGTAGACTTTAAAAACCATTTTATGCTCTTGTTTTGCAAATGTCCAGAGGATTTAAGGTGATTTACTTGGTTAGTGGAGTCACGCCTAGAGAGTTCAGTTGTCTGAAAAATGTATTAAATAATACATAATGGCAGAACATTATACTGGTGTTTCAAATAGTTTAGTAGTTATAGAAACTCCATGTGTCTTATAGCCATATCTTAAAGAAAAAGAACTACTAACTGGATATCTGGTGTCACTACATTGGATTCCAGACACTTTTTTATTGTATGCTGGTGTTGGAACCCAGGGCATCATGCATGTTAGGCAAACATTCTACCACTGAGTGACACCCCAGACAGTTTTTTAATTAAAGTGTTTTCACCATCTTGGGAAAATAAAAAAAGAAAAACAACTTTCCTCCTATACTCTCACTGAACAATCAGCATAGAAAACTTCTCTGGCCACTTGTGTAGGGGCTCCCAACCTTCTATCAAGCAAGCAATCAATTCTGCACCAGTGGGGTATTCTCTAATCCATTTCAGCTGTGACCCTATTTGTCTGGAGATAGCTCATGTCTTCCAGGTTTAAGACTCAGCCCCCAAGACTACCCCCCACTTCAGATGCCAATCAAAGGCTCCAGGTTGTTTTCCATGTGCTTCTGACTGACCTGTATAAATCTGGGTTCCCATCCCCCTTCTCAGATTCAATTAATTTATTAGAGTGGTTCATAGAACTCAGGGAAATCTTTAGTTACATTTACTGGCACATTACAAAGGATATTAATGAATACCAAATGAAAAGATGCATAGGGCAAGTAGGGGAGATGGACACTTTCTGGGTGTTCCATCTTCCAGGAACCTCCGTGATCTTAGCTATCTGAAATTTTCCAAAACTCTGTCCTTTAGGGTTTTTGGGGAGGCTTCTATCCCAACCAAGGTCACCACATAGCATGCTGGATTGAATCACTGGCCTTTAGTGATCAGGTTAACCTTTTCAGCCCCTCCCCCTCCATACCTCCCCTTTCCTCCATTCCTAACCCCAGATTGGGTGTCCAGGCTAAAAGTCCTGACCCTCTAATCCTACCTTGGTCTTTCTGGTGACCAGTTTTCATCTGAAGCAATTGATCATGTCATGTCAAAGATACTTATCCCTTTGAAGATCCAAGAATTTTAGGACTTGTATATCAGGTAAAGGAGACAAAGACCAAATGTGTGTTTTATATCAATCACATTGGGCTTTATTTGCTAGCAGTATTTAAAATTTATTGGGAGGGGCCATTATGGGCAGCAATTCACATTATTAAATTTTATTGGTATGTTTTCCTTGGTAATATATTAATTGTCCCCCCCCACTTTTTTTGTTTGATCCTATCTGCTACTTCAAAATCTTTGCCTAGTTTGCCAGTATTTTATGTCATGTATTATTTCCTTATACTGGTAAGATTAGAAGAGATCCTTCAGTCTGGAATAGTTGTCTTATCCTTTGTGTTCCTGTTCTTTTCCTCCTACTCACCTATTCCAAGAAGTCATCTCTGATCACCCCTATTTGGAGTAGATGTCCTTTCCTGTGTTCCCACTGCACATTATAATATCTTTAAATCACTCAACAAAATCTTCTAGGTCTATCACAAGCCAGGAGTTAACAAAACATAACTCCTTGACCTTAAGAAATATAGAGGAGGCAGACAAGTAGATAAGAAAATGCAACATGATTGTATAACTTTCAAAAACTGTTTACTATGTAGCAAGCATTGTGTTATGCACTTTGTGTTCATTATTTTGTGTCATTCTCTCAATAATCTTATGATCCTTATTTTACAGAGAAGGAAGAGAAATATAGAAGACTTCTGTGCTCTACCCCAACCAAGGTCAGTTAAGCCTCAGAATAGCTACCCAAATCCAGATCCAGAACTCCTGTCCTTCCCCACTCTGCCTCTTGCCCCTACATGCATCAGTGCACTTGTTCTGTGTCTCAGGTGGTCTCAAACACTATTCAAAGAATAGTGCCAGTATAGGTATTTGGAAACTAATAATGACTTCAATTTTCATACAACCACTTTAACTGCTTCAGTATCTTCCCTTAGAGATTCCAAAAGGAGCTGAACATGGTGGCACATAGCTGTAATCCCAGCAACTCAGGAGGCTGAGACAGGAGGATCATAAGTTCAAGGCCAGCCTTAACAATATAGAGAGGCCCTAAGCAACTTAGTAAGACCTTGTCTCAAAAATAAAAGTGTTTGGGGATGTAGCTCTGTGGTAGATCCCCAATACCCCCACCCCCAAAGAAAAAAGGACACAGTATACTAACACATACAGTGCAACACAGGTAAAACAATGTATATTAAAAGTTACTCATCATGGTATTGCAGGTAATAGCAAGAGATTAGAAAGAACCTAAATGTTTTTCAATACAAAATTGGTTAAAAAAAATCATGATATATTCATACAATGAAATTGTGCAGCTATAACAAATAATGCGAAAGTATATACAGATGTGCAGCGATATAAAAAGCATGATGTTACATGGAATGAACAGGTATAAAAGAAAAGGGACTTTATAAGGAATCAGTAGTTATGTTTCTTTCTTTTGGTGTTGGGGATTGAACCCAGGACCTCCTGCACTTAAAACATGAGCTCTACTACTGAGCTACACTGGAGCCGTAATAGCGTGTTTCTCTTTGTGATTGGAGAAAAAATGAAGGCAGTAGGACACTCTATCTGGGCTATGTATTTTGTGAGGTCATAGGCTATGCCTGCCTGATTCTCACAGTTGCTTTGTGCCTCACTTAGTGTGCACTCAGTATTTGTGCAGTTAAGGAACCAAGTTGAAAAAAAAGAGAAAATCGCAAATTCCCTTATTGGAAGGACTCATTTCTTTTGTGTTGTTCCTGCTAAAAATATGCATCCTAAATCTAACCATGAAGAAACATCAGACAAACTGAAATTGAAGTACATTCTGAAAGATAAATAGCCTGTGCATTTCAAAAATGTCAAGGTCATAAATGACTTAAGAGAGCAGAAGGCTATTGGATTGAGGGAGACTGAAGGAACATGACAATTGAATACACTGTGTAGGATGCCAGATTGGATTGGGGCCAGAAGGAAAAATGTTTCTTTGGCTATAAAGGACATTAATTATACAGTTGACTATATTTGAATAAGGTCTATAAATTAGATAATTGAGCTGATCAAATTTAATGTTAACTTCTGGATTTTGATGATACTACTGGAATTATAAGAAAATGTTTTTGTTTTTAGGAGTGAGGCACTTAAGAATTTAGGGGTGTAATGTTTTGAACAACCTACAATAAAAATTAATTTAAAAAAAAGAATTTAGGGGTACAAGGGCATTGGGTCTGCAATTTACTCTCAAATGGTTCAGGTAGGGGAAAAAAAGAGAAGGAATAATAATAAAGCAAACATGGTAAAATGTTAGTATTTGAAAAATACAATAATTCTTTGTACTAATTTTGTAACTTTTCTGTCTGAAATTGTTTCAAAATAAAAACTTTTTTTTTTTTTTCTTTTGTAGTGCTAGGGATTGTATCCAGGCTTTTGCACTTGGAGACACCCCATCACTGAGCTAGATCTCACCCTTGAACTTGGGATCCTCTTGCCTCAGCCTCTCGAGTAGCTGGGATTTCAGGTGTGTAACACCATGATTGGCTCTTTTTATAGATATTTATATTACTGGTGACATTTTTTCCCACTAGGTTTCTTAATATTTTTGTTTTTTTAAATAACAACTTTGTCGGGGTCTAATTACATACCATGTGCAATTCATCCTGAAGATCTTTTTACATAGATTTTAAATAGTGCCACTATATAAGGGAGGCATTTTCCTAAAAATCAACTTTATAAGGGTATAATTTACATATGATAAAATTCACATATTTTGATTGAAGAGGTTGATGACTTTTTTCTTTCTTTTCTCTCACTACTGGGGATTAAAACCATTGTCTCGAGTTCAATCTGTAGCACCACAAAACAAACAAACAAAACAACAAAAAACCAGGGCCTCATATATGCTATGCTACCAGTCTGAAACTGAGCTACATCCCACTCTTTTTATTTTTATTTTGAGACAGAATCTCACTAAGTTGCCCAGGCTGGCCTTAAATTTGTAATACTACCTCAAGGTTTATGAGTTGCTCAGATTATAGATGTACACTACTAAACCTGGCTAGTTGATAACTTTTTTTTTTTTTTTTTTGGTACGGGGGATTGAACCCATAGGAACTTAACCACTGAGCCATTTCCCCAGCCTATTTTTATATTGTTTTAAAGACAGGAGTTGCTTATAGTCTTGCTAAATTGCTGAGGGTTACCTTGACCTATTTGATCCTCCTGCCTCAGCTTCCTGAACTGCTGTGATTACAGACATACCCCTGGCCTAGTTGATTTTAAATTTTTTTTTCTTTTTTAGTTATAGATGGACACAATACTTCTATTTTATTTATTTATTTTTATGTGGTGCTGAGGATTGAACTTAGTGCCTCACATATGCTAGGCAAGCGCTCTATTCTGAGCTACAGCCACAGCCCTAATTGATGACTTTTGATACATATATTCTCTATGTAACCATCACTCCAATCCAGATTCAAGATAAAAGATATTCCCATTTCTCCAGAAAGTTCTTTCATGCCCCTTTGTTTATACATTCAGTTTTTGGTGGACATGGGTGTTAAGTACTCTTTGAATGGGGAAAGGAAGAGTAAGGTGTATGCCAGGTGAGTGAGTGTGGGGGATAGTGTAGGAGGGGTGAGGATGGCAGGAACAGGCTCCTGAGTGACTCAGAAGATGGTTCCCATGCAGTTTGGACACAGCAGTTCCTGTATTCCAGAGCTAGGCACAGACATAGAGTGTTCTAGTATCTTTCTTTTTGGGGATATATTTTGGTTCAGAGATTAGAGGATGTGTGATCTAAAAATGTGCAATTAATAATGGAGAAAATTCTGACTGGCTGTTGGCTCATAGTCTTTCTTATCCGACTTTATTGGTGTTCTGATCATCTTACCTTTTCCTGTCTACGTCTGCTACTTTACTGGGAAATTGGGAAGAACTATCAGGTTGGCTGCTGCCATGTTAACACAGCATTTCTCATGTGATATCTAAAATGTCAATGACTTATTGTTAAATAGGAAGATTATTGCTTTAAAAGTCTATTTGGAAAGGAATAAGACTTTAAGATGTGGATTTTATGCATATTGATGCTTAGTAAAACTTGATTTGGTCATTGATCACTCCTGTACTGACCAAATGGGAAACAAAATTTATATTTTCACTCACAAATTGTGACCCAGAAAATCTAGTTCTCTATACCTGTCATTTCCCCCCTTGTTTTATGTCTGCTATTATTATTCTATTCATATTAAGGAGAGATGGTATAGGCAGGTAGTGTCTACCAGAAAAAAGCTTGGGCTACACAGTGATCAGATTAGGTTATGAACTTATTATTTGCCTGTGTTTAATGGTCTGGAAAACTGTTTTCAAGGTAACTAAAATTACCTTCAGCATTTTTAATGATGGTTAGATACATGGTATTATTATTCTAAATGATTTCTTTATTTGCTCAGCTGTATTGTCTTTTTTTTTTTTTTTGGTGGGGTATCGGGAATTAGAACTTAGGGACACTTGGCCACTGAGCTTCATCCACTATTTTGTAGTTTGTTTTGAGACAGGGTCTCACTGAGTTGCTTAATGCCTCGCAGTTGCTAGACTGGCTTTGCACTCGTAATCACCCTGTCTCAGACTACCAAGCCACTGGGATTATAGGTGTGTTGCCTTTTTTTTTTTTTTAATTTTTTTAAAGATGTTGATGGACCTTTATTTAATTTTATTATATTTATTTATATTTGGTGTTGAGAATTGAACCCAGTGCCTCATACATGCTAGGCAAGCGCTCTACTACTGAGCTACAACCAGAGCCTGGTGTGTTGCCTTTTAACAAAGCTTTTTCTCCCCCTTCTTTGATAAAAAGTAATTAATTAAAATACATTGTCTCTTCTCAGACACACTGCAGAGAGACCTTTCTGTCCTTCCTGAGCGCACAGATGCTGGACAGATGATTGTCCTCTGCCCTGTGCTGCTGTAGGTGGCCCAGACTTGGAGCTGTCCAGCAGGAAAGTATGGATTCCAAAGATGAAAGTTCACACGTGTGGCCGACGTCTGCAGAGCATGAACAGAATGCCGCACAGGTGAAGGGTGTTCTCTTCCAGCTGGCTAATGATAGCAGTGTTTTTGTTGGGTTCAGTTTGCTGATAGCTAAAGAAATAATAGCTACTCTATAGTAATGAGTAGTTGGGAGGGAGTTGACAGGAAGAACTTGTGAAGCGAGGATAATGCATTGACCTGATATGTAAACCAAGAGAAAAAAATAACATGCTTTCTTTGCCTGTTTTGCCTGAAATGGGGATTGAGATAGCTGCCTGCCTGCTGATGTGCTTTGAACATGTCCCTAAAGTTTAAATAGATCAAGAAATATCAGAAATGACACATTCGTTATGGGTGTGTAATATTTTTGTTTTCACATGCTTTGGGGAATGAATGAGTTGTATCTTTTTTAAATTCTCAATTTCTATCAGTATGCTTGCTATGCAGAATGTAAATTTTGTTTAAAATAGTTATCTATGTATTTGCTGAATCATTTGAAATAATCTTATGTCTTGCTTCCTGGTGCTGATACTCACTTATTGTCTGTTATTTCAGTATTGGAAAGAAAATTACATTCAGTGATGGAGTAAAGGAAAATTATTTGAATATTGTTTTTGATAGGTAATGAGTTGTTAAACATGCCTTTTGTTTTTTAAAGTATGCATAATTTTTTTTAAATTTTTTTAGATGTATAGACCTTATTTTATTCATTTATTTGTATGTGGTGCTGAGAATTGAACCCAGTACCTCACACATGCTAGGCAAGTGCTCTACTGTTGAACCACAACTCCAGCCTCAATCCCTAGACTTTTATTTTGAGACAGGGTCTTGTGAGATTGCCTGAGGCTGGCCTCCAGCTTGCTTTCCTGCCTCAGCTACTTCCTGAGTTGCTGCCTGGCTGATCTCTACCTTTTGACTTGCTGGTGGAACCAGCTGCATTTTCTTTTTCTTTGCAAAAGGGACTCATATGTTGCTCAAGCTGATCTCAAACTCCTGAGCTCAAGCAATCTGTGTGCCTTAGCCTCCTGAGTATCTGGGACTACAGGCTCGTGCCACAACCACCTGGCTTCACCTGCATGTTCTTTTGACTTCTTGGTAGAGGCACATCTCTACATTTTTTTTTTTTTTTTTTTTTTTTTTTGGTGTGGATTTGAATTTGGAATGGGTCAGCAGTATTAGGGAGCCATGTTTTATTTGTGACCAAAGTATAAAACTTAATTTTTATTCATTAGGATAAATGTGAAGTTTTTGTTCAAATTTTTATTCAATCACATAACCAAAGTACTATCATAAAAATCAGGAAGTCAACATTGAAACATTCAAATAGGTAAGTCTTATTTAATTTAAGCAATGTCATTTATATTATAATATGTAAAACTGATCATCTGCTATGAATTAAAAGTCTCAGTCTGAAAACTTAAAAAAAAAAGCAGTTGTAGCTGGGTGCAGTGGCACATGCCTGCAATCCTAAGACTTGGGAGGCTGAGGCAGGAAGGTCACAAGTTCAAGCCCAGCATCAGCAACTTAGCAAGAACCTGTTTCAAAATGAAAAATAAAAAAGACTGGGGGTGTAGCTCATAGCTCAGGGTAAAGCACCCTGGGTTCAAACCCCAACACAAAAAAAAAAAAAAAAAGAAAAAAAGAGAGACAATTTCATAGTGTTCTCATATATTTTGCTTATCAAAAAGCAAAACAAAGGTGAATATGGTTGTGATGTGGTATATAACCAGAGTCCCTATCTCTGGATAACCAAATAACAGCTAAGGCCAGGAATCCTCCATTATATTCTCTCTCTCTCTCTCTTTTTTTTTTTTTGTATTGGGGATTGAACTCAGGGGCACTCCACTACTGAGCCACATCCCCAGCCCTTTTTTCTATTTTATTTAGAGATAGGGGCTTACTGAGTTGCTTAGGGCCTCAATAAGTTGCTGAGGCTGGCTTTGAACTCATGATCCTCCTGCCTCAGCCTTCCAAGCTGAGGGCCACCTCGCCTGGCCCATTATATTTTTTTTTTCCTAGTCATTCATGCTCTTGGCTAGGAAATCTGATTCTGGTGTTTTTTTTTTTTTTTTTTTTTTAATTCTTCAAATTCTGACTGGCAGAATCTGAGTGAGGAAGACCAAGCAGAAAAGTTTATATCTTAGATGGCTCATCTTTTTCTTTTTCTTTTTTTTTTTAAAGAGAGGGGGAGAGAGAGAGAGAGAGAGAGAGAGAGAGAGAGAGAGAGAGAGAGAGAGAGAGAGAGAGAATTTTAATATTTATTTTTAAATTTTCGGCAGACACAACATCTTTGTTGGTATGTGGTGCTGAGGATCGAACCTGGGCTGCACGCATGCCAGGAGAGCGCGATACCGCTTGAGCCACATCCCCAGCCCAATGGCTCATCTTTTGAGGAAATGTTTTTTCCTTCTTTAAGCACTTGACCTAGTTCAAAGCTTTGTTAATGAACAAATCTGTATAAACTTTATCTTCATGGATAAACCAAATTTACATAGAAGACAGACTAATCATTTAGTATAGAAGTGGAAGTTTGCTGTATTCCTATGATGTTTAATTTACATTTGGCTTCTGGGTTTCTTTCTGGGGATTAAGTTAGTTTATATCCGCTTTGGAATCTATTTCCCCACTGGAGAAAACTGACAGAAATGTTAGGTCCACTGCCAAGGCAGTGGAACGGTAAGGGTTCAAACCTGAAAGCATGATTTCCACATGAGTACATAAATGATCTCTCTGCTAAATGTGTACTTCAAGCATCTGTTTCTAGACCTTCAATCTTGGGCATTAGGCCACATTCCAAGCTGTAGCCCTCATAAATGCAGTCCTACATGCTGACCATTCAGAAAGTATTTTATAAAACTCAAGTTTTTGCATTTAGTTCTTTAGGTTTTGGAAGATAGAAAATTGTTTACCCTGGTGACAACTAAATATTTGTCTAGAACCCCTTAAAAGTTTTTTATAAGGATTTTCTGTGTGTTTACCTCGCTGGCAAAGAAGAGTTTTGTTATTCATTTATTGATTCTGCTGACATTTCCTGATATGCCTCCAGTATGTTCTTTTAGTGTGAAAGAACTTATAGGAAAGAATATGGACTTATTTAAAAAAAATTTTTTTTTAGTTGTAATTGGACATTATACCTTTATTTTACTTATTTATCTTTTATGTAATGCTAAGGATCAAACCCAGTGCCTCGCATGTGCTAGGTGAGTGCTGTACCACTGAGTCACAATTCCAGCTCCTAATATGGTCTTATTTTAATAACTAACTTAAAGGAACTGTTATAGATTTTTTTTGTGATATGCTGAGAGCAGTTGGCTTTTGAGGTCTTGACATATTTGTTCACATTTCAGAATAATTTGTGTTTTATATTTTTTTGGTATTGTCAAAGAGGAATCTGCAGTCACTTTTCCAGGATCAATTAACCCCCTACCACCTATGATTCCCCAAAGGAGTTTTCTGCATTGGACATTTGAGGCAGAGGAATTTAAGTCATTCTCTCACATTAAGTGATAAATCTATGACATAGTTCTTACACTCTGTCTCCTAGTTTCTTAGATGGAACTGCCTAAATTCTCATTCTTTCATTGGGGATATTTTAGGAGTGCAAATGTGCTTGGTTGGCTATGTACCTTTGTAAGATTGATTTCTTTTTACAAGAATAATTGCTATATACTTGTCTTTTTTTGTACCAGGTGCACTTTGTTCCAGATGCTGGAACTGTGGCTCAGATTGTCTACACTGATGACCAGGTCCGTCCACCCCAGCAGGTGGTGTATACGGCAGATGGTGCCTCCTACACTTCAGTGGATGGTCCCGAGCACACACTGGTATACATCCATCCTGTGGAAGCTGCACAGGCATGTGAAGAATGTGTTTTTTAATTTGTTAATTAATTAATTAATTCAGCAATTACTTTTATTTATTCTATGCCAGTCATTATGCTAGGTACTGGTGAAGCAGGTAACGTTCAGATAAGATTTGTGTTCTCAAGGAGCTTATAACCAACTCATCAGAGGAAGAGATCGTTCATTTAATTTAAATTAAGGCTAATAAGTATTTAGAGCACTAGCCTTATATCAGTTCTTCTCTCTAGTGACTAGATTGTGAATTTGTTACTTTTTTTGAGTATCAGTAACCAGGCATTTAGTTCTGTATAGCTTAATCATAGATAGTTCAGTGAAAATGTATGGTTTATTTCAGTTAAATGTGTAAGCAAAAAGTTCTAATAGCTTATTAAGTACCCTTTATTAATAACCTACTGATTCTTAGTCAATAACAGAAGCCATTGTATTTACTGGTAAAAGCTGTACATTTTTAGCTACTTTAATTTTTTTCCCAGTGGCTTGAACTTCCCAAAGATATGACACAAATATTCCCTAGTTTACAAATGTTATTTTCTATTGCTCATACTTTACAACGTGTAAAGTACCTTTAAACATGTTTCTATGTGTTGATGTTGAACCTAGGGCCTTGTGCTTGCTAAGCACATGCTTTACCATGAGCCTATTGCCAGTTGCCAAACACATGTTTTTAAAAAACAAATTATATACTTTGTGGTAGGATCCTGATAATAAAATTCACCCCTCATACAATATTTAATCAAGAGACTTCCAATCACTCGCAAGAAGATATGAGGCTCACCTAGTTAATACTTTTCTAATCTATATAATGATGAAATTGCCAAATATTTTGATGGTACTTTGGGAATTCCTCTGCTTAGGTTTAGTCCTCTAACTCTATTAAAATAAGACCACATAATTTATGAAAAGAATGTCCTGTGCCCAACTATAGTTTATTATGATGTTACTAAACATCTAAAGTTTTTTAAAAATATTTATTTTTTTAGTTGTAGTTGGACACAATACCTTTATTTTATTTATTTATTTTTATGCTGTGCTGAGGATTGAACCCAGGGCCTTGCACGTGCTAGGCAAGTGCTCTACCACTAAGCCACAACCCTAGCCCCTAAACATCTAAATTTTGATAATTTAAAAAAATCAAATATGAGAAATCTGATACTGCCTGAAACCGGTCTTTACATTTCTCTGGAATTAAAATTTAACCATAGGATGCTGGAGTTGTGGCTCAGTGGTAGAGTGCTTGCCTGCACATGTGAAGCACTTGGTTTGATCTTCAGCACCCCACAAAAATCCATAAATAAAGGTATTGTGTCCATCTACAACTAAAAAAAAATTTAAAAAAGATTTAATCATAGTTCTCATTCCCATAAGTTTGTTAAAATCTTGGGCAAATTAAAATCTTTTAAAAGCTTTAGAAGAGAGCATATTTTTGGGGGTCAGGATGTTAACCATGGTGCCTTGGCTGTGATATAGTCTTGAAGATTTTCTTTCTCTTCTTACTTTGCTGCAGTATGACCCCACTAATTGTGATCACTTTTTCTTAACTTGTATTGTGACTTTACTGGCTTTTTCCAAACCTATGGGACATTAAGTTCAATTTATATTACTTCTCTTCTGATGAGAAACATGAGTTTGTATTTGATAGCATTGAAAACCCTATTTTTTATGATAATCTTCTCTGTGTCTATATATCTCCTTCATTTTCTTTGAATCACAAATCTGTTCCAGTGAATGATGTTATGTGAATATATATAACCTTGTTCATAGCATGTCTTGTATATTTTCATGACATACCATTTTAATTAGGTATGACATTCAACCTCAAGATAGGCTTTGGTTAAAAGTAAAATAGTGAAACATGTTAGCCATGTGAGATCGTTAGACATACCATCTCATTGGAGCCATCTGAATGAAAAGCTTTCTTTAGCCAAATGTAAGATTGCTGTCTATATCTTCTTTATTAATGAAGAATTATCAGCTATGATGGTAGATAACTCTCCTAAGCATTGGTGCTTAGCAGTAGTATGATTTTTCCTGTGTAGGCAAATGTCTAAAGATCTATTGATAATTTTTTTTCTTTTGGTCTAGACTCTGTTTACAGACCCAGGCCAGGTAGCTTATGTCCAACAGGATACTACAGCTCAGCAGGTAATGACTTACCTTTTTGTTGTTTGTGGATAATACTGTGACTGTCAGTTCCCTGGAATTTTCCTCTAATCCTCTGCCTGGTGCTATTTCTGAATATTTTTTTCTTAAATACTAAGAACATTCTCTGAGAGCTTCTTTTCATGGAAACAAAGCAAAACGTAACATAATACTAACACACTCCAGTCAGTAAATATTAGGAATGGCTGGTAATAAAAAGTGATTTGTCAGAGTAGTTTTTTTTTTTTTTTAAAAAAACATATACTGGAGAGGCAGAGGCAGAATCACTTGAGCCCAATAGTTTGAAATCAGTCTGGGCAACATAGTGAAACTCCCAAAAAAGGATATAAGCAGTACATTGGTTCATGCTCCAAAGAATAATCATGAAACTTTTTTCTTTTCGTACTAGGGATTGAACCCAGGGTCTAACACATGCTGGGCAAGTGCATTGCCATTGAGCTATATCCCCTACCCTTTTTATTTTTGGACAGGGTCTCACTAAATTGCCAAAGTTGGGTTTCAACTTGCATACTTCCTGCCTCAGCTTTTCCAAAAACTGGGATTACAGATGTGTACCACCTTTCCCCCTGCTAATGATGAGTTTTTAATGTGTCTTTTTTTTTTGGAAATGTTTTTGTACTTGTTCTATTTTTAAATACTGAAGAAATATTAGCTTAAATTATATTTCAGTTTGGTGATAACCTTCCTCATTCTGGCTTCTGAAAAACTGAAATTCTTCTTGATTTTCTCTTCTTTTTTAATACTGTAAAGAACACTATCATGGATGTCATATTAGATTATTTCCTTTGGCTAAATTTCCCAAGGAGGAATGGTAGAGACAAAAGATATTTACATTTTAAGTTATTTAAGAACCAAGTTTGGGCTAGGGGGTGTAGCTCAGTGATAGAGTGCTTGCTTAGCATATACAGGGCTCTGGTTTGGATCCTCAGCATTGAAAATAAAAAGAAATAAGAACCAAGGTTTTGTTTGAAAGTGCATAAAAATACAGGAATAAAAATCAAATAAAGGCCTAGAATCCCAAATTTGAATTGGAATATCAATACGAACTCAAGATATATTTTCTCTTCCAAAAAAAGAAAAAGAAAAACAAAAACATGTTATCAGGACTGGGGTGTGGCTCAGTGGGAGAGCATATGCATTGCATGTATGAGACCTGGATTTGATCCCCAGCACTGCAAAAAATGTTCTGTAGTTCTGGTCACTGCAGAGGTGTAGACACAAGGATCAGTCTCGTATTACCGAGCATTCCTAACACCCCTCAGTGTGGTCTCTAAGTACAGATCTCCAGTAAAAGGAATTAGAGCTTCTTGAAGAAATGTCAGATTTCAAAACTAGGGGAAGGAATATACAAGATGAATTTGGAGCATCTCATCTTCTCAGAATGCAAAGGAGTTGTTAAAAACTTCTGGTGTCCTATGGAAGCAACTCAAGATGTAATTTGCTGGGACCAAAATAGGACAATTGACCTGTCAGAAAGGCTAATATCTATAATTGATTAAAAGTACTTAAATAGGGCTGGGGATGTGGCTTAAGTGGTAGCGCGCTCGCCTGGCATGCGTGCGGCCCGGGTTCAATCCTCAGCACCACATACAACAAAGATGTTATGTCCGCCAAAAACTGAAAAATAAATATTGAAATTCTCAAAAAAAAAAAAGGTACTTAAATATACTTATAGTCTGCATATTCATTTTGATATTGAAAGAAATAACTCATTGGTCATTTTTTTCATGATGCTAGGGACCACCACGTTATCCTGAAAACTGGTAAATGAAGGGAATGAAGTACTTTCTCTCTGGAAGTATTCAAGTAACCAGTTACTTCATGAAGGACCTACCTTTGTTCGTTCGTTCGTTCCTTCCTTCCTTCCTTCCTTCCTTTGTTCCTTCGTTCATTCGTTCCTTCCTTCGTTCGTTCGTTCCTTCCTTCCTTCCTTCTTCCCTTCCTCCCTTCCTCCCTCCCCTGCCTCTTTCTCTTTTATTTGTTCTTTTCAGATATACATGACAGTAGAGTGTATTTTGACATATTTTATGTATATGGAGTATAACTTATTCTAATTAGGACCCCATTCTTGTGGTTTTACATGATGTGTAGTTTCACTGGTGGAAATTTTTTTTTCCTTCTTAATATTTATTTTTTAGTTGTAGTTGGACACAGTACTTATATTTATTTTTATGTGGTGCTGAGGATCGAACCCAGGACCTCGCACGTGCTAAGCAAGCGCTCTACTGCTAAGCCACAACCCCAGCCCATGGTGGAAATTTCTTTATAGAAGCATTCCAACTAATAAATATAGCACCATTTGTATTCCCTAATGACATATGAATCTAGGCAATGATTATCAACAGCATACTAAAACCACCAAGAAAAGTTGGTTTTAGTGAGGAATTTTATAATAGATCAGAATAATAGCAACTTAAACCTCTGACCCTTCTTAATATTGCTAGAAGAGAGAAAACCATTCATTACATGCCTCCTGGTGTTGGGTACTTCTGACATTACTGTATACCATGTGTGAAGTATTCATCCCCAAAATATCAAACCTGAATCTGATTGAGTCTCTAGATTCAGCTGCCAGATTATAGGAAGCATGGTTCACTAATGAAGTTAAAAAGACACACAAGATTGTAATTAGCAAAATCTAACCTGTGGGAAACTCTAGAATAAATGGTCTGGCTTATTTATTCATTTGTTCTTTTGCTGGGGATGGAACCCAGTGCTTAATATATGTTAAAGAAGTGCTCTGTCACTAAGCTACACCCTTAGTCCTTGACTTTTTTTCCATACAAATAAAACACAAGCAAAAAGAGGAGGTAAGAGAGCTAACAGATTAAGAGACTTCAGGAACATTATTAATTAGACGCAATATATGGTCCTTGTTTGGAAACTGATTTGAACAAACTGAAGGTAAAAATATTTATGAGACAATTGGGGAAATAGTATTACTAACTGGATATTGATAATACTAAGACAATTTTTTTAGATATAATATATGAAATATAAAATAATTTTGTAGATATATATTAAACTATTTACAAATGAAAATGTATAACATCTAGGTTTGCTTCAAAATAATCTAGAGAGGAAGAAAGTGTAGGAGATTAGTTAGATGTAAGATGGGCTATGATACTTCTCAGAAGATGATGTACAATCAGTCAACAAATGCATGAAAAAATGTTCATTATCGCTAGCAATTAGATAAATGCAAATCAAAACCACTCTAAGATTTCATCTCCAGTCAGAATGGCAGCTATTCATACAAATAACAATAAGTGTTGGTGAGGATGTGGGGAAAAAGGTACACTCATACACTGCTGGTGGAACTGCAAATTGGTGCAGCCAATATGGAAAGCAGGATGGAGATTTCTTGGAAAATTGGGAATGGAACCACCATATGACCCAGCTATCACTCTCCTCGGTCTATACCCAAAGGACTTAAAAACAGCATACTACAGGGACACAGCCACATGAATGTTTATAGCAGAACAATCCACAATAACTAAACTGTGGAGCCAACCTAGATTCCCTTCAATAGATGGATAAAAAAATGTGGCATATATACACAATGGAATATTACTCAGGCATAAAAGAGAATAAAATCATGGCATTTGCAGGTAAATGGATGGGTTAGAGAAGAAATGCTAAGTGAAGTTAGTCAATCTCAAAAAACCAAATGCCGAATGTTTTCTTTGATATAAAGAGGCTGATTCATAGTGGGATAGGGAGCCGGGGCATGGGAGGAATAGACGAACTCTAGATAGGGGAGAGGGATTGGAGGGGAAGGGAGGGAGCATGGGGTTATTAATGATGGTGAAATGTGATGATCATTATTATCCAAAAGTACATGTATGAAGACACGAATTGGTGTGAATATACTGTGTATACAACCAGAGATATGGAAAATTGTGCTCTATATGTGTAATAAGAATTGTAATGCATTCCGCTGCCATATATAAATTAAAAAAAAAGATGGGCTATGAGTTGATAATTATTGAAGTAGAATGGCAAGTGCATTAGGTTTATCATAATATTCTCTATTTGATATATTTTTGAAATTTGTTCTTATAAATGGAAAAAACTATTTTGATAAGACTTTAAGTTGCTTTTGGATACTGAAAAAATGTATATTCTTGGGGCTGGGGTTGTGGCTCAGTGGTAGAGTGCTCACCTTGCATGATTGAGGCGCTGAGTTTGATCCCGCCACCACATAAATGTAAAATAAAGATCTTGTGTCCACTTAACTAAAAAATATTTTTAAAATATATATTTTCACCCAAAATATATGAGTATGCCAGTTTTCATGCTGCCTTGCCACATTGGTTATTTACATTCTTTTCGAATTTTGCCAATCTGATAAGCAATATCAGATTGGCAGATTTGTTGGTCAGAGGATTTTAATATTAAGGCATAGATTTAATTAAAGGACTTGTTGCTGTTTGCACTTCAAAGCACCCTTCATCTTTTCCAATCTCCAGAAACAATCTGCTTACTTCATGTTTTGTACAAAAGGAAAGTTGCTCTTAGCCCCATGAATCCTGGCATTGTAAAGGCAGTGTAACTGTTATGTTAGCATCTTTCTTTTCCTTTTCCTTTTTTTTTTTTTTTATGCTGAGAATGGAACTCAGGGCTTAGACACATGCTCTATCTTTGAACTACATCCTTAGCCCCAGCATCTTTCTTTATTGTAGTTTCCTTTCAATCAGCACAGCTTTTATTTCTGGTTTTCATACCTTGGCAGTTGTCATTCTACGTGGTGACCTGGATAAATTCTGGATAGAAAATTGGGATGAGAGTTTAACACAGATGATGTTTGTATTTGTTATTGTTGCCTTAGTGAAATATCTCTATTTCCAATTGTTTTTAGTGGTAGCAAAATCTGTTTAAAGTCCTTTTCATATGTGCCTTCCCTTGTCCTTAAGAAAAGCATGCATAGTCTCTAGACGTGAAAGCACAGTCTCCACTTTGTTTCTGAAAATGAACATGTGTGACTCCCCACACACTGAGAAGAAAATATGCTGCACTGATAATTGGTCTCAGTAGGAACCAAGAAGCCTTCTGTCGTGTTTGCTGCTGTCCAGTGGCGTTTCATATTCCACTTCTCAGATAAATTGTATCCTAAAATACATTGTGTAGCTTCAGAAATAATTATAGAGTGGCATTAAATGGAAGAAGAAAGAATACCATAATTTAAACCAATTCCTTTTCCTTTTACTGTATTTGATTGTACATGACAACACATATAGACACTAAAATAATTTCATTTCTTATTCTTTTCCTGTAAATAAAATAGGCACATGTTGCTTACCAACTCACTGCCTGGCTAGTACCTTAGGAGCATGTGTGTTGCCCTGGCATCCAAGTTTACCTTTGCTGCCCTGGTTGGATAGATTGAATTCCAAATTCTGAATTCCCTGGGGGCCATTGTGATGAAGTAGAAAAAGCAGGGCAGAGGCAAAATTTGAATTTCACTCTGCCTTTTAGGAGCTGTGTGATAACACTTGGACTCAAAGGAATTTAAATATATGCCTGGCACTCAGTAAATGTCAGTTGAATTTGAATCAGACAAATTTGCAGTGCATCCTACTGTGTGTTCGCTAGAAATATATAGCTCTTATCTAGACATGATCATCAACCCCCCCCCCACCCCCACCCGGGCCCACCCCAGCCCTTCAACAGTAGTTTTCTTGGTTCTGGTGTACATTCAACTGCTTTAGCATGAGTCCTTAAAAGATAATGTGGAAGTATTCAAGTCTTTCCTTTGACAGTCTTTTGGGAGTATCCCAGCATGGGGGAGGTGAAGATTGTTGGTGATATTTTGATGTCAGCTTTCTCAGCACTGGCAAGAAACCAACAGCTACCTTACTGAATGAGAGTCCTGACAGCATTTATTGGGAACAAAATATATATCATCTTAGCTTTTCTAGAATAACTCTGAATTGCTGAATACATTCTTCCAGGATGTCCTGGCAGAGAGATAAAGAATTTATGAGGAGCAGAGGTGTTTGTATGCTTTGGTTTGTTTAGTGTGTGATAACATTCATCACTAATGCTGGCATGAAATTTAAGTGGTTTAGAATAAAGGGTGACAGAGTAAACAGTGCTCTGAAATGGGGAGAATGAAGTAGCTTTCTTGTAGGATGTGATGAGGAGTCCAAAGCCATTGCATTGCCAGAAGTCCCCTGCCCTCTTTTTGTCTCCATGTCCCCTTGTTCTCACCCTCAGGCAGTATTTTCTTCTGTTTCTATTGAAGCTGAGGCAGGCTGGGAGTCATGACTTGTCCCCAGACCTTTTTATATTTTATTTAGAGAGACTCTTTAAGACTCTTTAAGCAACTCTTGCTGAGTTGCTTAGGGCCTTGCTAAGATGCTGAGGTTGGCTTTGAACTCATGGTCCTCCTGCCTCAGCCTCCTGAGCCACTGGGATTACAGGCATACAACACTGTGCCTGGCTGAGACCTCATATCTCTCTCTCTCTCTCTCTCTCTCTCGCTCTCGCTCTCTCTCTCTTTTTTTTTTTTTTTTTTTTGAGATACTGGGGACTGAACTCAGGGGAACTCAATCATTGAACCACATCCCCATCCCTATTTTGTATTTTATTTAGAGACAGGGTCTCACTGAGTTGCTTAGTGCCTCGCCATTGCTGAAGCTGGCTTTGAACTCGTAATCCTCCTGTCTTAGCTTCCCAAGCTGTGAGACCTCATCTTTTAATAAAAGTGTTTTAAAAAATTAAAAATAGTAAAAATAAAACATGTATTCTAGGGGTGGGGATGTGGCTCAAGCGGTAGCGCGCTCGCCTGGCATGTGTGCAGCCTGGGTTCAATCCTCAGCACCACATACAAACAAAAATGTTGTGTGCACCGAAAACTAAAATAAATAAATAAATAAATATTAAAAAACAAACATGTATTCTATTTGAGGTAGCTGATTTTATGTGATTTTTGGAGCCAGAGTGTTTCAAATATTGAGCAGTGGTCTTTATCACAACAGGCTGTGTTCTATAAATACATTCAGTACTGTTTCTTCATAGATTTAGATGCATAACAACAACAATAACAAAAGAATGCCTCTGTGAATAGTAGCAAAGAGTTTTTCTAGTTGCCTAAAGGGATTGAAGTCATTTCCCAAAAGGCCACATATAGTTCAACAAACTATATTCACACAGTCTTAGTTGAACAAGTACTCTATGCTCAGCAATATTGTCTTTTAAAGTTATAGAGGAAGTGTATGATGTCACCTTGGTCCTTAATGAAGTTAAGATTATAATTATAATAATAATGCTGAGTACCAAGTGCCAACGATTCTGTTACTGCCCTTACATGTATATTGTTTCACTTTATCCTCACAACAACCATTTTGGTATATATTCATGTGTCCATTTGACAAATGATGAAACCGAGGTTCAGAGAAATTTAATAACTTGCTAAGTAGTGGGGTCAAGACTCTTTCTAAATTTGTCTGATTTCTGAGACCGTGGACCATTTCTTAGACTTCCTAAGGCATAGTTGGACAGCCAAGATGGACTTGTGGAAGTGAATACTCAGGGACAGAGCAGATGGTGGTTGGCAATGGATACAAGGCTATGAAAAATGTGTGAGATGTCAGAATCAAGATTCTCAAAGATCTTAGCAGACTGGAATAATAGGAGTAATGAAATTTACTGGAGATAAATGCAAAATCCCCCTTTTAAGTTAAAAAGCAGCTATTTAAGTCCTGAGGAGGGGAAAGATGGTTTAATAAACTCTGTGAGGGGGAAAAAAGGACTTGGCAATTAATTTTAATTATTGGCAAGTTCAGGTTCAGTTCATGCTGGAAGAGTAGATGTCATAGATGCTAATACTGTTTGATGCTATATTCATAAAAATATGGAATCCATTGAGAAATAAATGAAGGCAAGAGGATCAGAGACCTGGGAGTTCAGCCATGTGAGGAATGATTGAATGAATTAGGGGTTTTGGGTCCTCAAGTGTTTAGTTCACGTTGCTAAAAGGATTAGACTTATTCTACCCAATTCCAGAGGAAAGTCCTAGGCCCTGACCAATGAATGGAAGATGTGTGTGGGGAGATTTGGACTAAGCAGAAGCTGTCAGGGCTATCCCAGAATGATCTGGGCTGCCTGGTAAGGAAATGAGGCTTAGGGTTGTGGAGATCTGGATTCTGTGACTCTTGAATGCTATAGGAATTTGGAACATAAGGGGTTTAGTCAGAGAGGCCTAGAAGCAACATATAGGGCTCATAGGGAAACTGAAACATAATTTGATTTAGAAGATTGGTGAGGGAAGAACATTCTAGGAGAAGAAAATGGTATATGAGAAGAAGAAGGAAAAGGGAGTAGATATATTTAGATGCTTGATTCATTGAATAGGGGAGGGTACGTGACATGAATATGACCTATGAACTAATTGGGCAGGAGAGATAATACTGAATAAAAGGAATCTAGGGTATAATATAACTCCATAACACATGAGAAGCAGGAGAACTTCTTTTTTTTTTTTAATTTTAATTTTTTAGGAGAACTTCTTAAGGTGCCATTTATTTTCTACCCATGTATTTGATGAGATAATATTAATCCAATATGTCACCCAAATCTTGTTTTATTTGCAAGAGTCTGACTTCAACATCAGGAAGCCAATAGGTACCTCCTTTGTTCCTTCCTGAAAACCTTAGCTCTCTGAAGTGTTTGAAAGGAGACTTGTCAACCATAGAATTAAACCAACCATGTATTGTACCTGTTTGGATTTAAAAGTGAAGTAGGTAGGGGCTGGGGATATAGATTAGTGGTAGAGCACTTGCCCAGCATCCTAGCATAGGGAGACCCTAAGTTCTATCCTCAAAACTGGGAGAAAAAAAGGTGGTGGAAGTGAAGCAGACTGGGTGCACACCTATAGTTCCAGCTACTCAGGATGCTAAAGCAGGGTATCACTTGAGCCCAGGAGTTTGGGGCCAGCTTGGGGAACATAGCAAGACCCCATCTCTTGAGGAAAAAAAAAAAAGAGCCAGGTGCTGTGATACAGTTCTATAATCCCAGCAACTCGGGAGGCTAAGGCAGGAGGATTACAAATTCAAGGCTGGCCTCAGCAACTTAGTGAGACCCTATCTCAAAATAAAAAAATAGAAAGGGCTGGGAATGTAGCTCAGTGGTAAAATGTCCCTGGGTTCAATCCCCAGTACAAACAAAAACAAAAACAAAGTGGTTGAAGAGTGGCCAAGTCATTCTCTCCTTTGTGTGGTGGTATCCTGAAAGGGCAGGTGGGACTCTCACCCCAGATTTAGTTTATACTGTGAAGACTGAGGATCCCCCATACCCCAAGAGATGATGAAAAGATGTTGCATGTTCTGGAAGTCTCTGAGGAAGCATGGTGGTCCTCTAGAGCAGGTGTAAATTGACTTGTGGGTGCAATTCAAGGAGTGGAGCCTTGGCATCTCTGTGTCTAAAGGATGGAGTTAGATGCTTAAGATTAGGGCCTTGTTAGGTTTGAATCTCCTGCTAGAATCAGAGGAGAGAGACCCAGGCTTTCTTCTTAGCCTTTCAGATAACAGGCAGAATGGGAGGAAAGACAGCTGAGCTTAAAAGCTGTGAGCATCTGACATCTGAAAGAGTCAGACTATTTCTTACAGCCTACAGGTAGAAACCATTTTTTCCATTTTCCTTGCCGAGAGCTAGTTTAAAGAATATATTCCACCACAGCCTATCCTCTGTGTATGCATGTGTGCCAACTGACTGAAAGCAGATGTCTGCTTATTTTCCACCTTAAACTTCCCTACAGGCCTCATTACCTGTGCATAACCAGGTACTGCCTTCCATTGAAAGTGTGGATGGTTCTGACCCTTTGGCAACTCTGCAGAATCCAATAGCTAGACTGGAGGCAAAAGAAGAAGAGGAGGAGGAGGAGGATGAGGATACTGAAGAAGAGGAGGAAGAAGACGGTGAAGACACAGATTTGGATGACTGGGAGCCAGACCCACCCCGGCCCTTTGACCCCCACGACTTGTGTAAGTGCAGTCACTGGACTCTCAAAGGAAGCCACATGTTCTTTTTTATGAGTGTGTGTGAATGTGAACATGGCTCATTTGCACTGAATCCTTCCCACATCCCACACATTGTGTCACATGCTCTGTGTGCATCATCCCACTTCATCTTCACAGCAGCCCTGGGAAGGGGTCATGACACTTGTATTTGTTTTCCAATTTTCCTGATGAGGAAACAAGCCCAGAAGAGGTTAGGCAACTGCTCTGGGTGACATGGGGTGAACGGCTGATGAGGCATCCGAGTCTGGTCACTCTTGATACCAGCCTTCTATTGTAGTTGACCTAGTCCTGGACTATTCAGCCATATCAGTTCTAACAAGTTTGCTTTGTCACTTTCTTCACAAGAAGAGCTTCCCAGCCAGGTGCAGTGGTACACATCTGTAATTCCAGTGGCTCAGAATGCTGAGGCAAGAGGATTGTAAGTTCAAGGCTAGCTTCAACAATTTAGGAAGACCCTCAGCAAATTAGCAAGATCCTCAGCAATTAAGTGAGACCTTGTCTCAAAATAAAAAGGGCTGGGAGTGAAGCTCAGGGGTAAAGTATTCCTGGGTTCAATCCCTCGTACTAAAAAAAACAAAACAAAACAAAAAAATTAAGAGTTTCCATTACCAAATCATTGTTTTATCTGTGGATCTTCATGTACGTATAGCAAAGTTCTGACCTCGTTCATTTGAGTGAATGAGATTGTTTAGAGCTTTGTGGCCTTACACTACCTCTCCTGGGCCATCCATGTGGTGCTGGTAAGCTCTCTCTCTAGGGGGCCAGTGTTCAGCCCTGTACTTAATTATTACCCAACAGAAAACTTACTTGTTTAATTTTTCCTTGAACACTCAAGTTTTCAGGGGAATTCCTAAGTCAAATGCACAGAAAGCCACTTTACTAATAAATATTAATACAAAGTTGTTCTCCATTATTTGAGAATTATAGGAATTAAAAATATCTAAACCAGATTACCACATTGCTGAAGGAGGTGAAATGGTGAAACATGAATGTGAATACTGTATGGTCCAGCCACTGTTCCCCTGCTTTATGGTGATGCACATCTTATTCTGGTGGATAATGTATACATGGGTGCTACTGGCAAACAGGAAATGTGACTGGCTTGGTGCAAACTGAGTTTTTTAGAATGAGCTAGAAATGTATGCATTTTACCTGAGAGTAAAATGATGTCAAGAAACTTGACTATTCTTCAAGGTTTTTTTCTTTTGCAGGGTGTGAGGAATGTAATAATGCCCATTCTTCAGTGTGCCCCAAGCATGGCCCCTTGCATCCCATCCCTAATCGGCCTGTGCTCACTCGGGCAAGAGCGAGTCTCCCCCTGGTCCTCTACATAGACAGGTTCCTTGGAGGAGTGTTTTCAAAAAGGCGCATTCCCAAGCGTACCCAGTTTGGCCCTGTGGAGGGACCCCTTGTCAGGGGGTCTGAGCTGAAAGACTGTTACATTCATCTAAAGGTAATTTATACTTTTTCCTATTTCACTCCATTCTTTAACAGTTTTTCAAGGGGCATTCATTTCTTTTGCTGAGTCTTTTGTTTTCATTTCATAACAGTCATTTGCTAGTATTTTTCTTTTTATGCTTAATTTTAAGTGGAAACATTACTCCCCGCCCCAATAAAATGGAGGTCAAATTTTAGACCCCTGTGAATAATTCTGAGAAGTGTGGTTTTTAGGGTCTGTAGTAATATGCTAGAATTGACATAATAAAATGCTATAGACTGGGAGGCTTTAGCAATGGAAATTTCTTTTTTCACAGCTCTGGAGTTAGAAATCTAACATTAATGTGTTGGCAGGTTTCTTCTTCACCTGCACATGACCGTCTTCTTACTGTGCACTTACAGGGTCTTTCCTCTGTACTTATGTGCATCTTTTCTAATCTCCTCTTATTAAATGGACCAGTCATATTGGATTAGGGTGTACCCTAATTATGTTATGTTCACTTCATTACCTCTTTAAAGGTTCTATCTCCAAATGCAGTCACATTCTGAAGTACTGGGGGTTACAGGGTCCCCACATGACTTAGAGGTTGAGGGACACAAAATTCAACACAAAACAGAGAAATTGGTGTTTTTTTTTTTTCCTTTCTTTTTTTAAAATGAACTTTGGAATGTGGGTGGGCATGGTGGTATACACATGTGATCCCAGCAACTTGGGAAGGTGAGGTAGGAGGATCTCAAGTTGGAGGATAGACTGAGCAACTTAGCAAAATCCTGCCTCAAAATAAAAAATATAAAAAAGCATGCTGAGATATAGCTCAGTGTTATAGTCCCCTGGGTTCAATCCCTAGTACCACAAACAAAGGAAAACAAAAACAAAATACTTTGGATACTTTTTATTTTTTTTTTTTTTTTGATGCTGGGGATGGAACCCAGGCCCTGTGCATGCAAGGTAAGTACTCTATCAACTGAGCGATATCCCCAGCCCCAAAACACAGTACTTTGGAATACAAAAAATTACATGGATGTATGTAATCTGCTGTGTACCATTAATGTTTGCAAAATGCCCCACTTTTCAATATTAAAACAGGTTCGGTTTGAATTTTTTCTGTTAAATAATTGTTCACTGGGGCTAGGCTGTTACTCAGTAGTAGAGCTCTTACCTAGCATGTGCAAAACCCTGGGTTTGATCCCTAGCACTGCAAAAACAAAAACAAAAAACAAACAAGAAACCTACCCCAAAACAACAAAAAATAAGTTTGCTGTATGTTGAAGAATATTTATTTTGATCTGCATTCTTTACTTTTAATGATTTTGCTTCTATCCAACCCTCTTTACTATCTGCTGTTTTGAATAGCTACTCTGAAGCACTAAGAAAGGGCAGTAAGAAGGGGTGAATATCTGAAATGTATTTTGGAGAAATTAGCTGCTGTTGTAGGGAGGATTTCTTTTTAACTAATGCTCAAGATCTCCAAGCAAGAATATTACCTGTCTTTGGGCTGAATATTATAAATGGATACAGTTGAATCTCCAAAGGATGCAAATTATAATGAAGTGGAGAGTATTATGCTTGATTTTTATTTACAGCATTTTTGGTTGTGCTAGTTTTGTGAGATATTAACTAAAGCTATGTAGTTTTATTGGTGAACTTTTAGATTTTGCCATGTAATTCTCCTATAGGTAAGAGAGGATTCAGGAAGTATCCTTTCTTTCTCTTTATGTTTGGTAAGTCACAATTCTAGTATCTTTCTAGATACAAAGGGAAGATATATGGTTAATTTAAAGAGAAATATTTTGTATATTATTGCTAATAGTATATTGAAGGTTTTGTTTTTTTTTGGTGTGCGTCTTTACCTTTTCTTTGGTTGCAGGTTTCTCTTGATAAAGGGGACAGAAAAGACAGGGATTTGCATGAAGACCTATGGTTTGAGTTGTCTGATGAGACCCTGTGTAACTGGATGATGTTTGTACGTCCAGCCCAAAACCACCTGGAGCAGAACCTGGTGGCTTACCAGTATGGCCACCATGTGTATTATACAACGATAAAGAATGTGGAACCCAAGCAGGAACTGAAGGTATAGTGCTGGATCTGGAGGGCTCTCTGCTAAAAAAGAACTTATCCTAATTTTTTCCTTCTAGTAAGTATGATTCTTACTAAAATGGTTCTTTACTGGTAATTTATTTACCTCTGGAGCCATCCCTAGGGGAAATTGGTTCCAGGATTCCCCCAAGATCCTTATGTAAAATGGTGTAATATTTGTATAGAACTTATGCATTCTCCCATATATTTTAAATTATTTCTAGATTATTTATAGTATCTAATAAAATATAAGTGCTATATAAATGTTTTTATACTGTATTGTTTAGGGACTAATGACAAGAAAAAATCTGTATATTAAGTATAGATGTAATTTTTTTGGACAGTATTTTCGATCAGCAGTTGGGGGAATCCATGGATATAGAGGGCTGACTGTACTAGGTACTACAGATCGGTAATAATCTTGTAAATAAAACAATGAGAAGTAGATGGGCTCTGTTCTCATCAAGAGCCTACAGAAAGGCATTAGGTCTGGGGATAAGAAAGTGATTGTATGGGGAGCTGGCTGATATTTGTGATGGGGTAATTAAAGATAGTATCACTTAATGTCATTTATACATAACTAAAGAAGAATTTATTGTGAAATGTGGGATTTTATAAAATAAAATTCAGATGGATGGGCAAGATTCCTTTTCTTTATCTGAATACTTCATTTTATTCAAAGAATTCTTTGACTTCTGATTTCAGAAATATGTATTTTGGAGGTAACCCTGTTAGAATTTGTCTAAATATTGACTTTTGATGACATAATGAAATTTTGGTATGATTCCAAAAGAAAAATTCTTTGTTTTTCTTTTCTTTTCCTATGCTTCTAGGGATAGAACCCAGGGCTTTACACAGTAGGCAAGTGCTTGATCAATAAGCAAGTCTTCCTGCCCAAGATTCTTTCCTTTCTTCTTTAGCATATATTAGGAACATGGACAAAAGAGGGGGGGACCAAAGTACTCTTTAACTTCCTGAGGTAAATAACAAAATAGATGAGAAATGATTATATCAGTACATGAACACTGAATTGCATAGTGTCTCAATGTTAGAAACTGATTGCTCCTCTTTAGTGGGAGAACAAAGTCCTGGATTTTATTCAAAAGGTGCAAAACCTCTGTCTTGGAAACCATCAGCTAGATAATCCACCAGCCATGAAGAAAATATGTAAAAAGAACGTCAAAGGAGATTAACATCTCATGCCATCTATTCCAGTGCTGCACCACTGAACTAACTTACGCTAGCTCTGTTTTCTCTTGTAAAAAAGTAAGTGTAACTGTAGAGGTTAAGATAAATAGAAATAATTAAATAGGAATTTAATAGTTGAGTATAATAAAACAACCAAAACAACAGATAGAAGGAATGAGAAAATGGGGGAATATTTGTAATACAGGGTAAAAGATTTTAAGTATGATGACTGAGACAAAGAGTTGTATACCTTCAACTTAACTACATCCAGATGGACAAATAAACAAATACCAAGAATAGACTCTATTTAAAAAAGGAAAAGAAATGTTAAAAAAATTTAACCCTTAATCCAGGTGTGGTGGTGCATGCCTGTAATCCTAGTGACTTAAGAAGCTGAGGCAGGAGGACTGAAAGTTTGAGATAAGCCTGGGCAACATAATGAGATTCTATTTCAAAATAATAAGGAAAGGTGCTGGAAATGTAGCTTAGTGGTAAAGTTCATTCCCCAATAGTGCATGAGGGTGTGGTGCAGCTGGGGTTATTGCTCAGAGGTAGAGTGAGCATGTATGAGGCCCTGGGTTCCATATCCAGAATGGACAAAAGAGAAAAGAAAAAAAATGTCCCCAGTTAAACTATTTTTAAATGCTTAAAATTTTATTTATCTATGTGTGTGTGTGTGTGTCTTTAAAACTAAAATGATTTATAATGTAGAACATGAAGATGACAGTTTGCAAATTCATTATCACTTTAAGGAAATCAATGTGCTAAGCTTTGAGAAATGAGATGTTCCAACATATACACCAAAAATTTAAAAACAGAATTAAATTAAAACATGAAATGTTATCTAATGTAATGCAGATCAGGGGATCAAAGATGAAGGTCACACATTATTAAAAAGAAATCCAACCAAGGACAGCTGTGTCATGATCTCTCATTAGTGTCACAACAGTGCCTCTCTTTTGGTGGACTTGAACATTTTGGCAGACATTCAATCAGCTTTAAAAAAAAAAAAATGGTCTTTACATGGATACTATTGTTCTTCCCACCATCTTCCGGCTTGTTTTTTGCTGCTATTTCTCTCAGTCGTATTCTCCTTTTGTTCATAATGGAGATCCCAAGCACCCAGAATTGGCCTTGTACCCACCCTGCTGGTCCAGCCACTCACCCTGCCTGCATTTTTTAAATTGATAAACATGGTTACTTTATACTTATCAAAAGAGCTATTTTAGATTTAATTAGAAATAATTTTTAAATCATATCATCCTTGTGCATGCATGAAAATGCATACTTAGGTAAAAAGTTAAGATATAAAACTGCTTTTTATGCATTGTCACTTTTTCCCCTTTCAATTACTGGTTTACATCATGATGTCTGTGATTTTGGGGGGCAATACTGGGGATTGAACTCCGGGCTTCTTGCATCTGAGGTAAATGCTCTTCCACTGACCTACCTCCCCAGCCCTTTTTGTTTTTTATTTTGAGACAAGGTCTCACTAAGTCACATAGGCTGGCCTCAAACTTGTAATCCTCCTAAGTACCTGGGATTATAAGTATAGGCCTCATGTTTTTGCTTTTCTGTCTTCTGCCATCTTCTGTTCCATTAAGATGATATTGATGATATTTTGTGTGTGTGTGTGTGTGGTACTTATGCATGCTGTGAAAATACTCTACCCCTGAGCCACATCCCCAGTCCTTGATATTGTTATATGTATATTTCCAATCCTTGATATTGTCATATGTATATTTACATATATATTTTGCGCCTGGGATCAAACCCAGGACCTCACATACAGTAGGATTTTGTTCTACTACTGAGCCATATCCCAACTCCTCACAATCTTTTAAAAATAAATAGTCCAGGGCAGGGGACGTTGCTCAGTAGTAGAGTGCTTACCTAGCATGTGTCAGGTTCGATCCTCAGCACCACATCAAAATAAAAAAAATAAATATTCCACCATTGCCTCTGAGATCTTGTTCCATACCATGTAACTTTTTGTATGCATGGTGGTTGGAATTGGGCCTGACACTTGTGCTGTACCACTGAGCCATACCCCTATCAAGTTTGAATATTGTGCTTTCACATTCATTTGAATTCATCTGTGTCTTTTTCCTAAATTGAATCACGGGCCCTTGGAAGCGAAGTGGTTTTTGATCAAGTCAGTAGGAAGTTTTTGACAGTTCTGACTGAAGCCTTAATGAGAGGCCTATAGAATGCTAACCAGTCTCTTAACCACTTTGGAATTTTTTCTTATTCTGAGGGAAAAGGCAGTTTTTTTGGCCTTCATTTGCAGAGCTTGGCAGGTGTCAACAAGTCATGGAACCCAAAGAGGGCTTTATAACTGAATGAGGTAAGAACAGTGCAGAGAGCTGGGCCAGACTTGTGCAGGAGTGTTGTGCAGGTTCTGAGTGCTGCATCATGGCAGCAATTGTAGGATGCCAGCCAGAGTGGGAGATGCTTTCTGATTTCTGAGATGTTAAATATGAAAAAAGATACATCTTGGAATTGATGGATTAGTGTGTGTTTGTAATAGCAAAATATAAACCACCTAAAAGTACAACCATAGGGGCACAGTTGAGTCAATTATGGAATACAGATTCTACATAATATTACTCCACCATTCAAAATGAAGTCTGCCTTTATAAATATTCCCTTATATTTAAATTAATGTTCTATAAAAGTTACATATGATTAAGTCATTTAGTGATTAATAAGTTGAAATCCTACTGTGTTTCAGACAGTAGGAAAAAAACAAACTTGTTTCCCTGTGTTCAGGGAACTTGCATTCTAGGGGGGAAGTGGACAGAAAAATGTAAACAAACAAATAATATCCAATAGGAGTTAAGTTTCATGGTGCAGAAAGAGCAAATAACAGGAAAGGGACCAATTTAGATGTGCTTCATAGAAAAAGCCTTGCTTAAGGAGGTGATAGGCTGAGGACTGGGAATGAGAAGAGACCAGTCCTGCAGAGGGTTATAAGAAGAGCAAAGGAGAAGAACCTTGCACTCCAGGGGGTGAGCCAACAAGGGCAAAGACTTGGATGGGAAGGCACTGGGCATGTTTGAGTTGCTGAGTGTAGGCCATCTTGGCCTAAAGGTGGGCAAAGTGATAGGAGCTGAGGTTTCTTAGTAAGATAGAGGAGATCATGGAGCCCTTGGAGGATTATCATGAACATTTCAGGTTTATTATGAAATAAGCCATTTCTGGTAAAACAAAATTCAGTTGTGTTTTAAGAAGACAATTATTTTAAGAAGACTTTGGCTCCTGTGTGGATTGTAAGGAAAAGGGAAGCTAGTTTGAAGGCAAGAGATGGTGGTGGCATGCCTCCAGGTGGAAGAAGCAGAGATGGAGAACACCTGAGGAAGTGACAGTTCTACTGAAGGATTACAGAAGCAAATGGAGAAACCAAAAATACCTTTTAGGTTTTAAGTCTGAGCACTTAGGGGGAAGGTGAGGCAATTGAAATGAGAAGTTAGTTAGAGGTGGAGATATGAGTTGGGAAGCATCAAGAATTCTATTCTGGGCATGTTAAATTTAAGCTGTTTGTGAAATATCCCAAATATCAGATCAGAAATAGAATACATTTGGAGTGATCAGAGAAGGGGCATCTGGGATGAAGATATTAATTTGGGAATCATTAGTATAGAGTGGTTAGAAATTGATGTGATCAGTGGAGGGAAAAATAAGAAGGTTCAGGACTTGAATTAAGCTTTGAGGAGCACTAATATTGGGAAGTTAGGTGGAAGAGGAGCCAGCTAAGGTGAGTGAGCAGAAGCAGCCATTGGGGTAGGAGAGAAACAGCTATCATTGGTGTAGGAGAGAAGAGCCCTGGGAGAATGTGGAAGTGTTTGGTACAGTCCCATTTGTGATCACAGTGTGAGCTATTTGGTGGCAGCCACTATGATTGCAGCTGTATTCAAATCTGTGTTTAAATATAGCTTTATTATTATTATTATTATTATTTTACATATCAGAAGAGGCTGTTTTATCTAGATGAAGAGACTATGAATAAAGTTCTTATGGAGTTATTCTAATTTAAAAAAAAATACAAAATTTTTAAAAAGGGAAAAGAAAACAGGCAATGTGTCTTGACTTCCTGACAGATGATCTGCCAGATGGGTGTTGGGGAGCCAGGTTCACAGTGTGATTTTTTTTTTTTTTTTAATGGGCTGTGAAAAAGCCTGAATTGTTTCATTTAACAGGAGAAATAATGTAAGCATGCAAAGCACATCTGGTGATGTTCCTTAATTCTTGATGTCCTTGGTTCTTGCAGGTGTGGTATGCTGCATCCTATGCTGAGTTTGTGAACCAGAAAATTCATGACATTTCTGAGGAAGAAAGGAAAGGTGGTTGGACTTTTATATTGTATATTTTTTACAAGAATTCTAAGTTGTAAATGTCACATCTTCATGCAACCTCTAATTTTTTCATTTCAGTGTATTTCAGAAGATATTCCAGGTTCTTAGAGCTACACACCTCCATCTAACTGTAGGATCAAATTACAATGACATATTTACATTTCTTTCAGGGTGCTAGAAAATAGTATTTAATATAATAAAAACCTGCAAATAGTGAATTAGAACCTAGATCAGAGGACAATTCTTATCTGGACTTGAACATCTTTGAGGACATGGTAAAACAGGCATTCACTTTATCTTTAATGTAAATATTAACTGAAATGCCATCTCTGTATAAAAAGGTGAACAAATTATTATGTATATACTGTTTGATGAATTTTTACAGTGAACACATGTTAAGTTCCCAAATGTGATTACTCTCCTGACTTTCAATACCACACATAAGATTTACTTGTTATTGAATTGCACATAAATACAATGATATATACACTTTTTGTGTCTGTGCATCTTATTCAGCATTGTGAGGTTCATCCATATTATTGGATACGATTGCAATTTATTCATTTTATTGTTGTTTGGTATTCTGTTGTATAAATGTATAACCATTTATTTATCTATTATGCTGTAGATTTGATTGTACAATGCAATTATCGTAGTAACTACCCAGAATTAGGTCAAATTTCACAGGTTAAGGGCACAGTTTTCATTAAGAGTCCCCTCGCTTCAGATATCAGATGCAAGCTCCATGGTTTCCAACCTACCCATCCTATTAGCTATAATTTAGGGAGCTCTCTATTGCTCTTCAGGTTTGATAATTAACTAGAATGACTCAATAGAACCTAGGAAAGCACTTTATTTAATGATCACAGTTTTTTATAAAGGATATATATATCAGGATTAGCCAAATGAAGAGAACTAGGGTGAGGTCTAGGAGGGTCCCCAATGAAGCTTCTGTGTCTTCTCAGGATATATCATTCTCTGGCACATTGATGTATCATTGCCAATCATAGAAACTCATTTAAGCTTTGCCGTTCAGAGTTTTTATTGAGGCATTATTATATAGACATGACTGAATTAGTGGTCATGTGATTGCACTCAATTTCTAGCTCTCATTCTCCTCTGGGAGGTAGGGCTGGTATTAACTAATTCAAAGCACCAACCCCCCTTTTTTTTTTGGTACTGGGGATTGAAGCCAGGGGTGCTCTACCACTGAGCTCTATCCCAGTCCTTTTTTATTTTTTATTTTGAGACAAGGTCTCATTGAGTTGCTCAGACTGGCCTTGAACTTGTGATTTTCTCTTCTTAGCCTCTGAAGTGGCTGGGATTACAGTTGTGTGCCAAGCACCTGGCAAAACACCAACCTAATCACAAGGTTGAACTTTCTGACACTGCTACCCCTGACTCTGAGTCATCTCCTTAGCATAAACTCAGGTAGGATGAGGGGCCGTGATGATAACAAAGGCACTTCTATCACTCAGGAAATTCCAGCTACTAAGAGCTTTCCTCCCAGGAGCCAGAGACTAAGGTTGGCCAGATTCTTTATCTTATATCAGGATTGTTCGTAGTTTTGGGCTGTTTTAAAAAGTGCCTGCTCTGACTGTTTTTGTACATGTCTGTGGTGAAAACAAGTGCACATTTCCTTTAGGTGTACATCTAGGGGTGAATTGCAGGGTCCCATGTTATGCATATATTCAGCTTTAGGAGTTACTTCCAAACATTTTACTGAAGTCATTATATTGGGCATTGATTTTTAAGTTATTTGTGATAAAATATACCCTTAAATTATGAGACTTGGGTGGGGCATAGTGGTGCATACCTGTATTTCTGGTGACTCAGAAAGCTGGGGCAGGAGAATTGCACCTTTAAATCTAGCCATCCTGGGCAATTTAGCAAGACCCTCAGCAACTTACAGACCCTGTTTGAAAATGAAAATAAAAAGGGCCAGAATATAGGTTAGTGGTAAAACTTGCCCCTGGATTCAATCTCCAGTACCATAAAAGAAAAGGAATATTATGAAACTTGGATCTGAATCACTGGATTATCTAAATACAGATCTCCTTACAGTGTTTTCTCTCTTTCTGGGTGAAGGGGATGTGTGTGTAGAGTGGTGTGAGTGTGTTGTTCCTTTGATGTCCTGCATGAATGTGTCAGAAAATAAGAGCCTATAACTCACCTCTGCAAATTCTAGTCTTTGATTTTATAACAAGAAAGTCATACAAATAGCAGATACTGTCTGCAGGAAGATAAGAATGGCAGAGATAACAGGCATCTGAGTTTTCCTGGTGTCTGTTGATCATCAGCTTTCATGATTTCTCTCCTGTGACTGTAGTTCTTCGAGAACAAGAGAAGAATTGGCCCTGTTATGAATGTAACCGCCGGTTTATAAGCTCAGAACAATTGCAGCAGCATCTCAATTCTCATGATGAGAAACTGGATGTGTTTAGCAGGTATGTATGAGGACAAAGGCTCACAAATCAGGTTTGGAATCATTTTTGTACATAGACTAATGAGTGTGTATGCTTACACAGGTAACAAGTTAGGTAGCTATCGAGGATTATCTTTCATAACTAACCCCTTCCTTATTTACTATTTATTGCTTTTCTAGCATAACCAATACCCAACAATGGAAAATCCCCTTACTTTAGTTAAGTCTCCCTTAACTAGAGATTATGAAATAGGAATCCTTCAGATAGCATTTAAACATCAGGGTAAGGGTATATTGGAGTAAGAGGAAAGACCCAGAGTTCAGTCAGAACTATTGCAACAGTTCAGGTGGGGAAAGAGTGTTCTTTAGATTAGATGGGACAGATGTAGGATTGTCCACTTAAAGGATTTGGAAAGATACAAGATGGTGTGAAACCTCACTTAGGAAAGTGGGAAAGAGAATATTCTAGGGAAGTACTGTTCAGTTGCCTGCAACACTGAATGTCCATATGAGGTTCACAGTCATAAAATGAGAGACTACAAGCAAGACTGTATGTTGTTTTCGAGCCCCATCCAGCTGCTGCAGTGCAGGCAGAGAACTGGGTTACAAAAAATGTGGTTTTGCTGAGAGCATCCAACACAGTGACAACAAAGAAGCAGCAACTGGGATGGGGATCAGAGAAAATTCAAGGGATTGATTGCAGTGAATGACCTTGGAGGTGTGCTATGGACAAAGGAAGGATTGGACTGGGGGATGATGGGGGTAGAAGGGTTATTGAATTTGGGTATTGGAGAGAGTGAGCTGGAGAGGTAGGAGATAGTGTGTCAGAATGGGCCTTTGTGGAAACAGGGGCAGTGGGATTGTATTGAGGATGACAGGTCTAAGATATGACCTTGGGGATAAATATCTGAAGGTGATAGATGCAATGAGATTCAAGATATTTACTCCTAGGTTTTTCCACTTTTCATGGTTCTATTGTATCATTTTTTATATTATATTAGGATTTTTGAACTTACAGGCCTGCTGCCTCTGCTAAATTCTGAGGATAAGATCACCTTTAACTTGATATCTTTAGTGCCAAGCATAGTGTATGACACATAGTAAAGTGTTCACTTTCTATCTGATAAAAGAAATTTGAGACAAATGAGGAAAATCTGAATTTTGACTAGATATAATAATATTGAGCAACTACCTGATTTTTTTTAGGTGTGATAATGGTATTGTGTGTGTTTAGAATTTTCCATACTTAAGAGTGAGTAGAGGGCGGGGGATGTGGCTCAAGCGGTAGCGTGCTCGCCTGCCGTGCATGCTGCGGCCCGGGTTTGATCCTCAGTACCACATACAAACAAAGATGTTGTGTCCGCCGAGAACTAAAAAATAAATATTAAAATTCTCTCTCTCTCTCTCTCCAAAAAAAAAAAAAAGAGTGAGTAGAGAGCATGTGCCTATAGTTCCCGCTACCTGGCAGACTAAGGCAGGAATTTGAGCTCAGGAATTTGAGACTAGCCTGGGCAACATTGAAAAAAAAAAAAGAAAAGAAAAGAAAAATTTTGTTAAATAGCTATGTAGAAGAGTATGATATGATGGATATTCACAAAATATCTAAAAGATGTTTTGTAATGTACTTTTGAAATATTTTAATAAGGAATTTTTTGTATGTTAGTCATTTATTAAAGGAGGTAAAATTTATTCAGTATCTTAGCCAAACTGTGGAACCAAAGTAGGCGTTCATCAATGGATGAATGGAGTTTTATTCAGCCATAAAGAATAATGAAGGGCTAGGGATGTGGCTCAAGTGGTAGCGCGGTCGCCTGGCATGCGTGCGGCCCAGGTTCGATCCTCAGCACCACATACAAACAAAGATGTTGTGTCCGCCAAAAACTAAAAAATAAATATTAAAAATTCTCTCTGTCTCTCTCTCTCTCTCTCTCACCTCTCTCTTTAAAATATATTTCTTTTAAAAAAAAAGAATAATGAAATTGTTAGTTGCAGGAAAAAGGATGAAACTTGAGAACATTATGTTAAGCAAAATAAACCAAACGTAGAAGGTCAAGGGTCATATACTTTCTCTAGTGTGGAAGCTGGAGAGGAAAAAGGAAAGGTGGGAGGGATCTCATGAAAATGGAAGGGCAATCAGTAGGGGGAAGGGACCAAGGAAAGGAAGGATAGGAGGGAAAGGGGAAATACTGGAGAATGATATTGGCCAAATTATATTATATTGTGTGCGTGAATGAATATGTCACAACAGATCCCACCATTATATGCAACTATAATGCATTAATAAAAAAATGTGGAAACAAAAGGGTTGTGCCAGTTACAATGTCAACAGCAAGATAAGATAAAATGAAACAATTTGGTGTTTGGAATAGTTGAATTAGAAATTTGTACTAACCCTCCTGAAGATTTTGGTAAAACAAAATACTTTGCATTTAGCCACATTTTGTGGAAGAAATTTTGAACTGAGGTTAAGAGAGGAAGGCTGGAATCTTGTCTAAGATAACATGTCCTCAAAACACACTAGACTTAGCATGTTCTGTCTGCATTTCTCACCTCCTTTCAGAAGCAAAATGTTGTCAGCACTTTGTGTTTACATAGCTCTTTTTTTACCCCAGAATAATTTGAAGACACCTCTTTGTGCTTTAGAGAGGGCAAAGATAAGAACTTTAGAAAGTGTTTCCATTAGAGAAAAGAATCAGAGAAATTAATCAAGTGAGGGGAACTCAAAATCTGGGGTTAGTACAGGCCATTTAGGGAAACATTTTATGGAATATGATGTAACTATAACTATCTGTAACCCAATCTTTTGTCCCCAGAACAAGAGGCAGAGGGAGGGGACGAGGCAAGAGACGATTTGGTCCAGGTCGAAGGCCAGGGCGTCCTCCAAAATTTATTCGCTTGGAAATAACCAGTGAAAATGGAGAGAAAAGTGATGATGGGACACAGGTACTGGGAATTGGGAAAGAACTCCTTATTAGATGCTTGTTTAGAGAACTTTCAGAACGCTAACTGGATTTAAACACAAGCACCTTTCCGATGTTAATAGTCCTGTCAAAGAATCAGAGCTTTGCTGCTTGTTAACTTAAGTGGGATTGGAGAAGGGCAGAAAACATGTGTTTTCAAGCGTTATTCACAATTATTCACAGTTATTCAAAAACTCAACTTTGCTGCCCCCCAAAATTTGATATTGGCCAGAGATATTAAAGAGGCAATTTTGTTTTATTAATTTAAACCATTACAAAATTTGATATTTGTGAAGGTTCATATCATGATCCTCCCCATTCAGTGGTCTGAAATATCTCGTGATTTTTGTATTTTGTGTGTATTTAATTAATTTTCCCGGAGGGAGAGTATTTTTTTTTTCTCTGAGTATTATGAATCTGGGCATTTAAAATAAGCAATAGCTGGGCACAGTGGCTAGCTACTTGAGAGGCTGAGTGGGGAGGATCCCTTGAGTACAGGATTTCGGGCCCTGCCCAGGTAATATAGCAAGCTGCTGTCTCTTAAGAAAAAATTTTTTAAAAAGCAGCAATTCTAAATCTGAGCCAGTAGTCTTTCTAGCACTGATCTCTATCGAGGTAAGTATATAATTCTTGGTTATTGCAAATTTCAGGACTTGCTGCATTTTCCCACAAAGGAGCAGTTTGATGAGGCTGAACCAGCTACTCTGAATGGGCTGGATCAACCGGAACAGACCACTATCCCAATCCCTCAGCTGCCACAGGAAACTCGGTCGTCTCTGGAACAAGAGCCAGAAACTCATACCCTTCACCTACAGCCACAGCATGAAGAGAGTGTGGTACCCACCCAGAGCACTTTGACCGCAGATGACATGCGCAGGGCCAAACGCATCCGAGTAAGTGGGATGCTCATTCTTACAGCTGGTCTCCTTCTTCCCCTCAACGCTTGGTGTTCCAGCCTGTTTACCATCCACTTTGAAATCTTGTATCTAGCCTATCACATGCTTGCAAGAAAGTTCTCTTTCTTAATGTTTCCGTATCCTATGGCAGGCTGGCATGGCTGGTCCTAGATTTTATCAGCCTGGATTTTGGCAGCTCCTGGATTAGTATAGTGAAAATAAGATAGCTCTTCACATCTCTAAGTTCATAGATTAGAAATGGAGAAATAAGTATACTTAATTATAATAATTATATATTTTTTTCTTTTATTTCTTTTTGGTGCTATGGATGGAACCTAGGGCTTCCTGCTTGCTAGGCAAGCACTATTCCACTGAGCTACATCCCTAGCCCTAATTATTTATGTTAATTATTTTAAGCCAGGCCTGTCTGTTTCTAATCATAGCTCTCTAGTTAATTGTGGGTAACTAAAGTTGGTTATCTACTATTTCCAAGGGGAGACTGGCAAGTGTCACTACTATTTGTCAATGCAAAGAGAACTGTGTCCAAGTTGATATGACAGGTATAGTCCACACGCTTGGGACAGCATGAAGTAAAGCTAACTAACATCTCACTTATGTGACCTGTGTCTTAGCCTTAGATCATGAGACTACAGGGCTTCCATGATTTCCAGTTAAGATGTGTGTTTCTCTTACTATTTCACAGTCAGCATTTGAGTCTAAGTAACTGCAGGGATTGCATTGTAGAAAACAGTATGGTTTTGTGTGATGTCTATGCAGACAAAAAGCAATGACATAAAACCCATGTTTGTGGCCAGCTGAACATAAAAAGACTTTTTGATTTGTACTTGACTTTAGATGAAAAAAATTTTTTACACAACTTCCCAGGCTTTACAAATTTTAAATGGATGATTGTTTAGATTATGTTTCTTTTGGTCTTCTTCTTCTTTTTTTTTTTTTAAAGATGATAAGTTAGACTGTATTCAGAGGGTCCATGTAGTAGGTACAGATAACATTGTGAAGGGATCTTGCTGTGGGTAAGAGAATTTAGGTTCAGCTACCTCTTTTGGTTTTCTTATTTGCCTATAGGCTAGAAGGGACCTTGAAAAATAGTCCAGGCCTTCATGTAAAAATACTTTTAAACGTTCATAGGTACATGACAGCTTTGAGGGGCTCTTCAGAACTCTTTATCTCAGTACCCTTTATGAGGGTCCTATAAACTGAAACACATACAACTGTGGCTTAGTGTGTACTACTTCAAAAGGATCGATAAACATGTAAATATAGGCCAGAAAAACAAAAAGCTATGAATATCTTCTCATCCATTGTTCTACTTTATTTCCCAATCTTCACTTTTTTCTCTTTTCAGTTACTATCTTTTCTGCTTTGGCTATTCTGATATTTTACTACGTCCAGAGAAATGCTTGCTAGATTTTATTTTATTTTTTCATGTGTAAGCTTAAAGTCTTTAAGCTTACACATGTAATGAAGCTGTAGATGTATAAGCATAGTCTATTCTGTACTTGTTCTTGAAGAAGTTGGGGTACTGGTTCTGTATAAGTTTCCTTGTGTCACAACAAAAGCCACAGGCATGTGGCTTTTAGGAGTCAGTCTTAGTTGACCTATCTTGTTTTTTCCTCTTACATATTCTAAAAAGCAGGGCTATGTATTTTTTCATCTTTTTTATCCAGATTGGTAATGACCAACTGAAGGGAAGTCTTCCAATCCAATTGGTAATGTAACTATTTTTCTCTCCTCTAATGCTGCCTGCTCAGTTGGAGCTGCAGGTAGGTTTGTTTCCTGTGTTTCACATAACAGAATGTTATTTAAGTGTTTGCCTGACCTGCTGTTCATTGCAACCTTTATTTACTAAATCCTGATGAAAAGCACAATTTGGTTGCTCCAGTAAATGCATATTAATGAATAATTATAATTCATTTGCAAATAGATTAATGAGTAAATTATGGGCTGCATATTCTTCCTGTATGAAATGGAGGTTAGGACTAAGTGATCTCCAAGGTCCCTTCCAGCTCTAAAATAATTTGAATTACTTATGGAGTGGTACTGAGTTCTAACTGTCTAGGTATCTGACAGAATTTTCCCTTGAGTTCTGTATCTAGGAGCTGACAGTCTAAAAATAGCATTAGATTGTTTACAGTTATATGTGAAATGTAAAAGTATGCTTATAATTGCTCTAGGAACTTGGAGGAGTGAAAGACTAAAGAAAGGTGGAGGAGGCAGGGAATAATTAATAAATGAGGGGAGACATAGACTGAGTCCTTGAAACAGAGAGTCTCTTCTAGAAGGTAAATCATCCCAGAGGAGGGGAGCCATCAAATTAGAATCCCAGACACAGGGATGTGCTTGGTGTAGTTATAGGACAGTGCAAACAGTAGCTTGACCCTAGAGTAGGTGGTAAGTGAAGGATAGTGGAGAATGAGGTATATTCACCAAGTCTAGTCCACCAAAGGCTTTAAAATCCAAAAATAGTCCAAGGAAAAGTTGTTAAAAACAAACAACCAAGAAACAAGCATGATGATTTTATTTCTTTTTAGGCTCAGGATTAAAATAGTACAAAAATTGGTCAATAATGTAGATTCCTGTAGCTTTTTTTGTTTGTTTCTGGAAATTGAACCTAGGGGTGCTACCAACTGAGCCACATCCGCAGCTGCCCCCTCTTTTTTTGGGGGGGTGCTGGGGATTGAACCCAGATCCTTGTGCATGTGAGGCAAGCACTCTACCAACTGAGCTATATCCTCAGCCTCTAGCCCTTTTTTTAAATTTTGAGACAGGGTCTCACTAAGTTGCTGATGGCTTCACTAAATTGTTGGGATTGGCTTTGAACTTGTAATCTTCCTGCCTCAGCCTCTGGAACCACTGGAATTACAGGGCTGTGCCACCATACCAGACACTCCATTAGCTATTAATATCAAACTTTAGGAACATTTTAGAAACAAAGATTCTTATATCAGAATTCATTGCAATGTGATTCACAGAACTTAACAAAAATAGTGTTTTGGCATCCTTAGAGCAGCAGATGTGCCATACAGTGTGATGTGGTTGACTGACAGGTGCTCAGGGATCAGAAGATCCTGATACATCTATGTGCTACCTCTTCAGTTGCCATGATTTCTTCTAGAAAGTGGACCAGTTGTGGCTCTATATTATAGAAGTTACCTTAGAGCAGAGCTGGCCTGCAAGTGGGTCAAAGGATGGGAAATGTTTCAGCACTTTTACTACCTTGTAATATGGGGATCACATAAGTATCATTAGCTCAGAGAAATACAGGCTAGTTCTTGAGTATTTAGACAGTGTTCTGGGCTTCATGGAAATCAAAGGGATGATAAGAGTTGTCAATAGAGCTAAGGAAGTGGAGTCAAGAGGCTGCTCAGTTTAAATCAAGTGTCTGAAGATATTCATGCTAATCAGAAATGACAGAAGACTGATTAGCATAATAGACCAAAGCAAAACTTAGCTCTGGATTTGGCACCCAAGGAGAAATGAAATCCTCAGTGGGACCATTGTCAACTGTTGTGCATTGTGTCTGTCCTTGGAAACTTGACCAAAGTTGGATAAAGGAAATTATTCTTCCATGGCAGACATGCTCTAAATCTTGAATCTTCTCTCAACCTAAGAATAGCATCTGTTTATATGGCATCTTTCCATAAAGTTTTGAAAGTAGAGAAAATAGTAAGAACTTTTATGTAATGTAAAAATGTGTCCAGATAGAGTAAAAAGATGAGGTGATAGCTAAGCATTATGAGGAAGTGAAAGCAAGCTCTGTGGCTGATTTGTAAAGGTCTGTTTGTAAAGATCTTCATGGATACTGTAGAAAAAAATAGAAATAATTTTTTGAGTTTTATTTGAAATACATTTTATTAATTTTCAAACTACTATTGGATGTATCCTATGAGCTAAGCTAATCCTTTAATAAATGAATAAAATATGATGTCCTCCCCCTCCCCTTAGCAGCCCCAGTCTGCTTGGAAAGACAGCAGAATTGCTATTTACCTACTCAAGATAAATGAGTAGGTAGCATCTTTAAACATCTCTCTTAACCCTATTAGAGAAAGCTAGAGAAGGCAATTTTCTGTTATATGGAATGAAATATGTTTAGAAATTTTAATAAATTAAATATAAATATTTTGCTTTCCTCCCAAATGATTATTTCACATTATTGTAGAAGTTGCTGCTAAGTAATTAAGAGTTAAAGTAGTGTTCACTGTAATTTCTTCATAGCACAAAGATTTCATTAATCCTTCAATTACTATTCCTTTATAGCTAATAGACATACTCACTCAACAGGTGTACTTTTTGAGGATTTTTCTCCCTTAAAGCTATCTAGAGCTTTCCATTGGTGTTTTTGAGGAACTTATGAATGAGTCTTCATATTAGCACAACTAAATATTCTGTATTCTCTGTGTGGAAGATGATTCTGTAGATCTGCTCCCAGTGGAGCATGGATGTTTCTCTAGCAATCGTGATGGATTTGCTCTGAATATCCATCTTTTCTCACTTGAATCCCCTGTAACAACTGCATGAGTTTACAAGATGGCTAATCAGCATTAGAAGTGCAATCTGTGACTGCCCAAGGGTGGGGGGAGAGAGAGTAAGAGAGGGAGGGGGAGAAATTGCCCTAGTTAGAAATTGCAATAAGTTTAACTTTGTTAGCATGGCATTTTAACTAGTAGACCTAACTGGCTACCTCAGGAATTTGTCCTCTGCATTTTCTAAGAAGGAAGTAATGCAATGCATATATTCTATTTATGACGTGTCCTTACGTGTCATGCCTCATGAACAAGCACATCCACATAAATCTGAATTCTTCATCCCCCTTTCAGTTCTTTCTTTTTAAATTGAGATCTGACATTACATAGCATAAAATTCACTGTGTCTGTGTATGTGTGTGTATATACATACATACACATATATATAAATTTTTATACATATGTGTATGTATGTGTGTGTGTATATATATATACACACACACATTTTAAAAAACATATATATATATTTTTTGTGCTGGGGCTAAAACCTAGGGCCTCTCATATAATAGACAAATACTCTACCACTGAGTTATGCTCTCAGCCCTAAAATCCACTCTTTTATTATTTTATTACTATTTTTTTTTCTTTAGGGGTATTTAACCCAGTGGTACTCTTCAACAGAGCTACATACCCAACCCTTTTTGCTTTATTTATTTTTGGGTACTGGGGGTTGAACTCAGGAGCACCTAACCGCTGAGCCACACCCCCAGCTCTCTTTTGTATTTTATTTAGAGACAGGGTCTCACTGAGTTTCTTAGTGCCTCGCTTTGTGAGGCTGGCTTTGAACTCATGATCCTTCTGCTTTAGCCTTCCAAGCAGTTTCAATTACAGGTGTTCACCATTGCGCCTAGCTCTTTTTATTTTTATTTTGAGTCAGAGTTTTGCTAAATTGCTGAGGGTGGCCTCTAACTTACAAAACTCCTGCCTCAGTCACCCAAAACACTGGAATTACAGGCATGTACCATTGCACCCAGCTAAAATTCACCCTTTCAAAGTAGTTTTTAGAATGTTCCTAAAGCTGTATAGCTATCATCACTATACCTACATCTATCTATCTATCTATCCTTATCTCTATCAATTTATCTCAAATCATCACTATAATTCCAGATCATTTTTATTACCCAAATCCATTTTCTCCAACTCCTGGTAAGAACTAACTACCCTTTGATTCTTTTTATTATCTTTTTTTTTGCTAGATGTTTTAATTACTCTTCAAATTCTTTCCTATCAGGGGCTTCATGAAATAATCCTTTTTTTTTTTTTTTTAAAGAGAGAGTGAGAGATGGAGAGAGAGAGAGAGAGAGAATTTTTTAATATTTATTTTTTTTAGTTTTCGGTGGACACAACATCTTTGTTTCTATGTGGTGCTGAGAATCGAACCCGGGCCGCACGCATGCCAGGCGAGCGCGCTACCACTTGAGCCACATCCCCAGCCCCATGAAATAATTCTTGACTAATGTGCTACAACCTCATTCATGCATGTGTCATTTACCCCGAGTCCTTTTTTCCAAATATCCAAATTTTGTCTTTTTTCCACTCTGGAGTTTATTTTCTTATGCAAGTCTTTGTTGGGAATGCTTTTTTGAATGCCATCTCAATCTTAAAAACAAAACAAAACAAAACAACAACAGCAACAAAAACACGTATACACAGACATAAACCACAAATTTTTTTCTTTTTAAGATAAACTTTTTTGGGGAGGGATTCATTTTCAGCATTTTCACCAGAAAAATCTTTCTACTGTGAATGTCCTGCAGGGATCATCCTTTGTTTCCCTGTGGAAGTGTGATCCACATACTTACTCATTTCCTCACTACATAATTGTATTTGTGTATGTCTTTCAGAATGCAGCTCTTCAGCATCTGTTTATTCGGAAGTCCTTCCGGCCTTTTAAGTGTTTGCAGTGTGGGAAGGCCTTCCGGGAAAAGGACAAACTGGACCAACACTTGCGCTTCCATGGGCGGGAGGGGAATTGCCCATTGACCTGTGATCTCTGTAACAAGGGCTTCATCAGCAGCGCCTCCTTGGAGAGCCACATGAAGCTCCATTCGGACCAGAAGACTTACTCTTGCATTTTTTGCCCAGAATCCTTTGACCGCCTTGATTTGTTGAAAGATCATGTGGCCATTCATATCAATGATGGCTACTTCACCTGCCCAACTTGTAAGAAACGGTTCCCAGATTTTATCCAGGTGAGTGTCTGCTACTGAGATTTATGTCTGCTTCCTTCTTTTGGTAAAAGAAACTGATTTTTTTTTTAATTGCCTAGCACCTGCATTTTCATAATTTCTTTGAAACAGCTTTATAATTGAGAACAATATTTTTTTTCAAACTACTTTTGATAAACAAGAGTATTATAACAATTATCCAGATCAGTCATTGGTATTTAAACATTCAAATCATATTGCAAGTAAAAAACACCCAGATCTGGTTATAATTTTTAAAATGTCTATTGTAACTTTGTTAATATCCATTTCTCATATATTACAGAGAATCTATAAAAGATATACTCCCATTTCCTGGAAACATCTTCCTACATTGTGGTTTCTTATCTTACTTTATAAGGTTATGCATTTTGGAAGGGAAATAAGAGAAAATATATTAGTATTTAATAATTTTTTTTCAAGCACTGACTGTTTCCCTGTAGTATATATTGTCTGTTGGAACAAAATAGGTGAAGATAGATCCCAAAATATTCATTATTCCATTTGTTTATATTTTTATATGCTAGTCAGTGAATAATTAAATAACTTGTAAAAATACACTTAATGAAGTTTCCAAAGCAAAGTAGACTAGGATTTAATTATAGTTCTACTACTGATTATTCTTGGAAATTTTCATTCTTCACACGAACAATTATAAAGTTTGCTAAGGCAGAATTGAAACTCCAAAAATAATGAAGCAAAATGTCTTATAGGAATAGTGTCATCTGACTCACGACTTAGTTATACCTATATTTCTTTCTCATGTGATTTTGATGGCTGTAAGTTCAGAAGCTATATTCTTTTTTTTGGGGGGTGAGGGTGTGCTGGGAATTGAATTGAGGATGAAGCTATATTCTTTAATTAAGGTTATCTAAAAGCAAAGAGAATAAGTCCAAATTTAGGAGAAATGACCCCAATGTTGTAATCATATATAGGTAATGTTTTCTTTGTTATCTAATTCATGTATTTAATTCTTCAGAAACTAATATTTTTGTTTGTTTGTTTCAGTGCTTGGGGCCTCATACATGCTAGGCAAGTGCTCCACCATTTGAACTATATATCCCCAGCCCTACCCAGAACCTGATTTATAGGGAGATGTAAAAGGATCATTTACTAAAAGGGGCTAAATTGCTTCAATATGTGTTGAAGGCAGAAAAAAAAATGAGGAAGAATTATTTTTTGTCTTCTTATAGATTATATTAGCAAGATTTATTCAAACCTAAAGGAACCCTGCTTAGTCTTAAAAAAAGAAAATGAACGTGGGCAACATTTTGTTCTATTCTTCAGGTCACCTGGGAGGTTAAGATTTGAAAGGTTTTCTGGCTTCTTGTTTTGTTTCTTTGTGACAGGGACAGTATGTGGTATTGAGGCCAATTATCACATCTGATTGGAAGTCATGGCCAGGTTGATGAAATCCATGGTAATGCTTTGGCTCCCTCTAGCGTTGATAGCTACCTTTGGTCATTTCTTTTGGTGTCAGAGTCCCTGAGTTTTCCCAGTTTTTACTGCCAGGTGAAAAAACATGTGCGCAGCTTCCACTCAGAAAAGATCTACCAGTGTACAGAGTGTGACAAAGCCTTCTGCCGCCCTGACAAACTGAGACTCCACATGCTCCGGCATTCAGACCGAAAAGATTTCCTGTGTTCTACCTGTGGGAAGCAGTTTAAGGTATGAAGCCAACAAACAGTTTGAAGTGTGGTACTCACAGGCAATGGAATTATGTTAAGCTAAGGATACATGCCTGTAGCTAAGGGGTGAGGATATTGCTCCATGGTGGAATGCTTGCCTCGCATATGTGAGGCCCTGAGTTCTATCTCTAGTACTGCCAAAAAAAAAAAAAGCCTACTAATTTCACCAGTTTACCACTCACTTTTGAAATACTGGGCTTGGGATGAATTTTGGGCTTCGTGTTTGACTTAGTTGTTTATAATATTGAAGGTCATCACAATTATGTTTGGTAACACACATACAACAAGATATAAGCTTTGAAAAGTACTTTCTCTTTCTCTTCACATCCTATACAAATATACCCTATTTATATTAAGGAAAAGGCTTACCTTACTTTATTTTTTTCAAAATAACTAATTCAAATCCTCAAATAGACTAATAATGCATACCCTGAAAGAATCCAAATGTATATTGATTTTAAGAGCAAATGTATACTAAATTGCTCTTGAGGAATTCCTGAGATCAATACATTTACATACCACTCAAATCAAGAGATTTTTATTGAACACTTGTTAAGTATTAAAAGCCTGTAATTGAGCTCACAGGTAGTAGTACTCTCATCTAACAGGTAGGAAATGTGAAGAACATTGAGAAGGTGAAAGCTGCTTTGGAGAATGTTAATGGTTAAAGTAAAAAATAATAAGTATCACTAATCTCCTGGAATTTAGAAGACAACAAAGAAAATCTAGCAGGAGGCTCAGAGATAAGAGTTGCATAAATAAATGTGAAAATAATAAAAATTATATATTCAGAAATGTATATATGCAGAAATCAGGAAATTCTACAGAAATGTTATTGAGACACTATTGAATATGATTGTTGATCACAGTATCATAGAAATTGGAAAATAATCAGTAGTGGATATTTAGAAAGGGAAAACTCAGGTTATATTTGTATAGGATGTGAAGACAAAGAGAAACAGAAAATACTTTCAAAGCTATGTCTTGAGGTATGTGTGTTACCAAATATAATTGTGATGACCTTCAATATATAATAACATAGTTTAGAACTGTGTAAGGGACTCTAATGTGAAAAATAAAAGTGGTCTGAGTTTTATCTGCTTTCTTATATATTTATGGTGCTGGTTACCCTTTTCATGCTAGATTCATTTTAATACCTATAAATATAAAAAAAAACTTTCTGTTTTAATTTTCTCCTTTAATTTCACACACTATATTAGATAGGGTTCAGTCAGCAAGATAAAACTACCATAATTTTATAGAATAAGGAATTTTCTTAAAGGATAAAAAAATTAATTATAGGAGAGGTTAGAGGAGTTAAGGGTCTGAAGGGAGACTTTGGGGAATCAGAGAAGTCTCCAGCACAACCTCTGAAGCACTGCTGTGAGTGGACAAATGGCAGCTTACCTGGGAATCTGGGTACTCGGGCACCTCCAACTGCAAGGTGGGCTCAAAAAGGAGAGTTGGCACAGTCCATGGAAGTCCATTGTGGCTGCATCTGGCAGCCTGCTTGGAATTGACCAGCAGGGTCAGGAAGAGAGCTGGTGGCTAAGTGGGAGGGAGAGAGGATTAGTGGGAATCCATTGGCACCTCCATACCAATACCACCTCCAGGTGGCTTTGTTCCTACCTCCCAATCTGGTGCCAGTGTTTCTTTTGGCTAATTCTAACCTGGAACAATGCTTGAAAGGGGATTCCATTTAAACACAGTTCATCTTAGTCAAGTTGACACACTGCAAAGCCACCATATACCTATACTATATTTTTTCAGATTATAACTGGCATAATTTTTCTGAAGAACCAATCTGATGTCATGACCCTTCTGAAAAATCCTTTAATAGCTACTCATACAGATGGATCCCAAAGCTCTTGCCACCTAAAAGATAGTATAAGATCTGTTTTCTCACTGTTTCTCCAGTTTCCACTTTACTTTGCACTCTGGCTTTACGAATTAGTTGGATCCGCTTCATCATGGGGTACTGTCTTTCCTTGGGCCCTTACATTTGTTCCCCCTCACAAGCCCTGGCTTTAAATAAACTTTCAGACTCTTATCATTTCACCTGGCTAGTGTCACTTCATTTGAGACATTTCTTGGTCCCTGGGTTAAGTGTTTCTTCTATGTATTCCCATAAGACCTTTTCTTGGTGTTCCTAATACTTGTGTATTGCAACTGTCTGTCCTGCTAACTGTAATTTCCAAGGGGGCAGCATATATATAAAGATAAGGTAGGACTTTCTGACTTTAGGGAGTGTACACCTTAATTGTAAAGTCAGACATTAAAAATATTATTGATGCCAGGCGCAATGGTGCACGCCTATAATCCCAGCTGCTCGGGAGGCTGAGGCAGGAGGATTGTGAGTTCAAAGCAAGTCTCAGCAAAAACAAGGTGCTAAGCAACGCAGTGAGACCCTGTCTCTAAATAAAATACAAAAAAAAAGGGCGAAATGTGGTTCAGTGGCCAAGAGCCCCTGAGTTCTGAGTTCAATCTCTGGTAGCCAAAAAGAGAGAGAGAGAGAGAGAGAGAGAGTGTGTGTGTGTGTGTGTGTGTGTGTGTGTGTGTATGTGTATTTGATATTACAATAAAAGAAAGGACAAAGTGCTGAGGGGAGTTCATAGATGAGCTGATATTTTTTATTTTCCAGTACTGGGGATGGAATTGCGGGTTTCATACATGCTAGGCAAGCATTCTGCACTGACCTACACCACCAGCCCAAAGTGACACTTTTGGATTCACTAAAGGATGGGGAAGAGTTTGCCAGCTGAAGAAGGGAAGTGGATGAGGAACAAGGGAGGAATGAAGACGTGCAGAGCAGAGGGAGCAGCAGGGACTAAGGAGATGAGACGGTGAAAGGTAGAGTGGGTGAGGCACATGGGAAGAGGCTAGTGGGGGATGAAGCCAGAGAGGTAAGTTAAGCCAGTTTATTATGCTGAGTAACCAAAGCCAGAGGCTTTTTGGAGTAGAGCTTAATCTCAGGCAGAGGCTGTGGACAGGAAGAAGAGAGTCCATACTGAAGGCAGACATTGGAAGGAGAACTCCCAGGACCTTGGATCTGGGTGAGGGTGAAAGAGGGAGGGTGGATACCAAGGAGGTACATATGGGAAGGAGAGAGAGTGGGGAGATAACAAATCTGGTTTTGAAGATTTTGGGATGGAAAGGAGCCATGGAGATTTGATAATCAAATCTCTTCACTATAAACATGACATGATATAGTATTAATATGATATGATTTATGATATGATATAGTATTAGCTTTGAGATTTAGGAAATTATTTGGTTAAGGGGAATTGGTCTGTTAGAGGGAATAGATGGGAGAAACATTTGAGACTGATGGTCAGGAAAAAGTGGAAAGGCAATGGTTCTTTATCATTGTATCTGTACTGAGAGAAATATTGTTATTTAAAGCAGTGTCTTTAATCCATTTTTTTTTTTCTGAGTATTTAACCCAGGGGTGCTTTACCACTGAGCTACATCTCCAGCCATTTTTATTTTTTATTTTGAGACAGGGTCTTGCCAAGTTGCTTAGGCCTTGCTTAGTTGCTGAGGCTGGCTTCAAACTTGCAATCCTCCTACTTCAGCCTCTTGAGTCTAAAATTAACAGGTGTGCACCACTACAACCAACCTTAACCCAAATTTTACTGCAGACTAAGAAACTCTGAATATTCTCTCCTGGGCATTCCAGGAATGAGAGGTGGTAGAACAGGAAGAGCAGTTATATACATAATAGAAGAAGTGAAGGCTACCTCACTTTGGAACTCAGCATCTAGCATGATTCCTGATACTTGGTAGGCACTCCCAGAATATTTGTGGAATAAATGTGCTGGAAAAATGAAGTGTTAAAAAAATTCCCTGTTCCAAAAGATGGGAAGAATTATTTTTCTTTTCTTTCTTTCTTTTTTTTTTTTTTTTGTACTAGAGATTGAACCCAGGGGATCTCTACCATTGAGCTATATCCCCAGTTCTTTTTATTCTTTATTTTGAAACAGGGTCTTACTAAGTTGCTGAGGCTGCCCTGGAATTTGTGATCCTCCTGCTTTGGCCTTCTGAATTGCTGGGATTATAGGCATTCACTATTAAGCCCAGCAGAAATACTGTTTTTTTAAAATATATTTTTAGTTATTGACAGACCTTTATTTTATTTATTTATTTATATGTGGTGATGGGGTAGAGAGAGAAGATGGGAGGGGAGGGGAGGGGGGATAGTAGAGGATAGGAAAGGTAGCAGAATACAACAGTTACTATTATGGCATTATGTATGTGGATGTGTAACCGATGTGATTCTGCAATCTTTGTAATGTTTTGTATAACCAATAAAAAAAAATTAAAAAAAAAAGAAATGATGGTGGAATGTGATGGACATTATTATCCAAAGTACATGTATGAAGACACGAATTGGTGTGAATATACTTTGTATACAACCAGAGATATGAAAAATTGTGCTATATATGTGTAATAAGAATTGTAATGCATTCTGCTGTCACATATAAATAAAAAATTAATTAAAAAAGGCAAAAAAATAAACATTTTAAACTGTTTTTCTGAAAAAAAAAAAAGAGAATCAAACCCAGTGCCTCACACATACCAGGCAAGTGTGCTACCACTGAGCCACAGCCTCAGCCCCAGAAGTACTAGTTTTATAGGAAGATTCAAAATCTTTACAAGACTAATAACAGTTTAATGATATTTTAAAGAGCAGAGAGCCCTACTGGATAAGGGACTTGGCAGTTGTTGAATTTGTTTTTATTCAGGATGTGTTCAGCTAATTATCTCTCTTTGGCCTCATATCAGCATGATGTCTACCTGTAGTGGACAGTACACTTGAACTTCTAAATCCACAAATGGAGAGATTTCTTACCTAAGTTCATTTGCGATTTAGAAGGAAATCATTATGTTTGTTGAAATGTATGGCTTTTGTAAATCCAGTATTGCCTATCCTTCGTTATCAAAACTATAAGTTTTGTTTTGTGGTACTGGAGATTGAACCCAGTGCTCTAGCACTGAATGACATTCCCAGCTCTTTTTGAGGTAGGGTCTTGATAAGTTGGCAATTCTGGCCTTAAACTTGTGATCCTCCTGCCTCAGCCACCAGAGTTGATGGGATTACAGATGTGCAGCACTGCACCCAACTTGTCTTATAGTTCTTAATACCTAACTTACTCCATGTACCCTTTGTCTCTACATAAATGTGAAATCTTTCCTCTCAGATATCAGTATGATACATATTTGGTGGCCACTTTAAACCAAGGCTCATTAGAAGACACTAATTTGCTGGTGAACAGATTCCCAGTCACTTTTGTCCCAACACTGTAGCCACTCAGATGCCTCTGAGTTGTGGTGATTGATGATTTGTATCGATATTTTCTATTATTCCTTCAAATAAAAATGTTTTACCCTCACTCTTATTCCTTTTCCAAAACTTCTTTTCAAATAGCGAAAAGACAAACTACGGGAACACATGCAAAGGATGCATAATCCTGAGAGGGAAGCCAAGAAAGCTGACCGTATCAGCCGCTCCAAGACCTTCAAACCTCGAATCACATCCACGGACTACGACAGCTTTACCTTCAAGTGCCGGTTATGCATGATGGGCTTCCGGCGACGGGGCATGCTGGTTAGTGCCAGATGGAGGCAGGTTCCTTCCTCCAAACCTCATTTTTGTCAATGATGATGGCTTTGGTATTTTTATTCTGTTCTAAGTTATGTTTGTCAGTAGCTTTTATCAATAGCTAGGGGAAGAAACAGGTTAATAGTTCCCAGTTTGGAGTTTTCTTCTTTCCAATCAGCCTTTGCCCTTCAGTACCACTTCTTAGGTGACACCTCTTCCTCTTTTTTTTTTTTTTGTAGTACTGGGGATTGAACCCAGGATTGCTCTATGACAGATACATCGTCAGCCCTTTTTAATTTTTATGTTGAGACAGGGTCTAGCTAAGTTGCTGAGGATTGCCTCAAACTTGTGATCCTTTTGCCTTCTGAGTAACTGGGATTATAGGTATGGACAACTGTTCCTCTCTTGGGTGACCTTTAAAAGAGGTCTTTTTCTGCCACCATTTTTTTTTTTTTTTTTTTTTTTTTTTTTTTTTTTGGTGCGCTAGGGTTTGAACCCAAAGCCTCATGCATATTGAACTTGTGCTCTGCCATTGAGCTACACACCCAGCCCTCTACCACTTTTCATTACCAGTTTTGTTTTTTTAACCCTTCTTAATCCTTTTGCTCTTGTCCTGTTTTATTTCCATCCTTCTCTTTTGTGTTCCTGAATATTATTTTTGGCGGGATTTTTGCCTCCTCCCCAACTGTCCCCCATTTTTGCTTCTTTTTTACCAACTAGAGAACTGCAGCAATAGGAGAAAACTCTCCATCAAAGCAGAGTATGTGGTCCCAGACTAGAGGCAATATCAGGATAGTTATTTCATTGCTCTCAACTTATTTTGACTTTGAAACTGTTGCAGAATATATTTCTGCAAGAGCTGGAGAGTCATAGGACAATATTTAAAATTCAGAACCTTACTTTGTATCAATTCATTCAGTGTTCTCAGTAAAGCTAGGGCAACTAAATTCCAATGAAAGACAGGTTTGCATCAGGAGAATTCACCGAAGACATTCATGTTCATGTGATTTTCCTTTTTCTAACAGTATTTCTTTTAGGTAGAGACTATTGATGGGACCTGGAGTGACCCATTTCCCCCTCAGTTATTTGCCAAGTTATTAGCAACTATTAACATGCTTTGGTATCAGATGGGTCTGATGATGTTGGTTCTGGGCAAATACCTTATTATTTTGAGGCATTGTGTCAGAGAATTTCAACTTCTAGCACTCATCATCAGAGGCAGTTATTTAGCTTTTGTCTGTAATGGGGTCTCTTTCTCATTTGTTCTTTCTTTTCTTTTCTTTTTTTTTCACTTTAGGTAAATCATTTATCAAAGAGGCATCCAGACATGAAGATAGAAGAAGTGCCAGAGTTAACTCTACCCATCATAAAACCAAACCGGGATTACTTTTGCCAGTATTGCGATAAGGTAAGAGCAAAATATCCTTCCTGCTGTGCCACTGTGGGAGAGCCAAGTGTGTCTATGTGTGTAAATATATACTAGTTACTCTTAACAGATGGTTCCCTGCTTCTTAGTAGTTTTCCATTCAGACCAGAAAGGGCTACAAATGCAGTTTCATTTTTAGCCAATTTTTTTTCTTAAGAATTTGTTTTCCTTATTATTTCTTCTCTCTATGACTTTTGTTACAAAAGAAGAAACTTGTTACCAAGAGCCTAGAATATGAATTCATTTTATTCCTAAGTTCTTAACATGAGAGTATCTATCATCTTACTTGTAAATATGTGGTAGATCTAGCATTTCTAGAGGACTGAGTGGAATGTGAAAAAGTTTGTGATGGTAGAGTACTCTACTTGTACTATTTCATTCTTAATTTTTGTGCAGTTACAAAAAAAGACAGAAAGAGAACATACTGTTAATTATAATAGTGTGTATAATATAGCCTTGTAGAATGTAGTTATGTCAGATTAAAAGTAAAGAACATGATTTAAATATAGAGTCCCTACCAAAGCTACTAGTTGCTATTAAACTTGCCATTTGAAGATTCTTTGGTTCCTCGTAGTTGGTCACATACATCATATGAGAGCTTTTACATATAGACTAAAGGATGTACTGGCCTTAAAAACGAATCTCTATTTCTTTATGTCCTCCTTTTGAGCTTTCAGGTAAAGGATATTTTTACAGTTAAAATCTTAGATATATACAGAAAAATTCAAGGAAGATGCGTGGCATATCTGTAGTATGTACTTGTTTTATTCTGTGTATTTATGTATATTATTCTTCAGAAGATCTGTTAATATATTTTCTTTGGGGCATTATCATTTTTTTTTTTAATTTCCTTAGAGTGAAATTGTTAGTTTGCTTTAAGCAAGAAAAAGGAATTGTACACTGCTTTCATGGCAAAGTATTTGAACCTACAGGTTTATAAAAGTGCCAGCAAGCGTAAAGCCCATATTCTGAAGAACCATCCAGGAGCTGAGCTCCCACCAAGCATTCGGAAACTTCGTCCTGCTGGTCCTGGAGAGCCAGACCCCATGCTGAGCACCCACACCCAACTGACGGGCACCATTGCCACCCCTCCTGTCTGCTGCCCTCACTGCTCCAAGCAGTACAGCAGCAAGGTATGGCACCACCTTCTGACCACATCTGACAGCAAAACCTCTACATGAGGTTTTCATGTCTTAACAGAAGGTGACTACTCATCCAGGTGGCCGAGAGGTCTCCTTTCTAATTGATGGGGGATTGAAAGAGACGTCATTCTAGTCCCTGAAAGCACTGAATTCTCAGTGCTACTCCTTCACTGCAATATTATCAGAACCTCTAGGGTAGCTCCCACAGTGATGAGTGGGAGGAGAATGTTGTAGACTCCCTAGAGTTAGTGCCTGAACACTTGACTGTTCTCCTCTGCCCTTGGCCTGTTGAGGGTCTCAGATTTGAATATTCTGCACTCATAGTTTATAAGCTTAGGCTTATGGAAACATTATGTAGGAACTGAAATGGTGGTTCTTGAAAAAGGGGTCATTTGTGCTGGTGATGGGGATTGTGACTGATTGTTATGGATATTAAGGGGGTGAGGGATGCTGTGAAGATTTTGGACTTGCCTGATAGTGTAGGATCATGTAAGTTTTTACTTTTCCACCTACTTTTTTTCTTTCACTTTCATATCCTTATATTACTTTTGGAAATGCAGGCATAGAGTTGGTGTTGCTCTGATTTTTCATTTTATTTTAATTACTTAATTAACTTGAAAGATGGGGTTAACTATGTTGCTTAAGCTAGCCTCAATCTCCTAAGCTCAAGGGATCCTCCTGTCTCATCCACCCAAGTATCTGGGACTACAGGAGTATGCCATGGAGCCTGTCTGATTTTTTTATTTTGTAAGGGCACAAAATAAAAGACCTTCAGAAACATTGGATGGTTTGCATATGAAAAGGATTAAAAACAACTAATTTTAGTAATTATTCTTGATTTTTTTTCTTAAATTTTTCAGACCAAGATGGTCCAACATATTCGAAAGAAACATCCAGAATATGCTCAGCTTCCCAACACCATCCAGACGCCCCTGACCACAGCTGTGATCAGTGCTACTCCAGCTGTTCTGACGACAGATAGTGCCACTGGAGAGACGGTGGTGGTAAGTATATGACTAGGAGAGTGGTTAACTTCCTTTGATGCCCATCATATTTGTAAATACTCATCTTGTTATTTTAATTGGCTGCAAATAGAGCCCATTATCATTCAGTTTGCTATATAAGGCATTATGCTTGTGATTGGGTCTCCTAGTCAGTGTTTTCCAAAGCTCTCTGTCAAAGAAGTAGCAAGGAATTCTCAGTGCTACTCCTTCACTGCAATATTATCAGAACCTCAAGAGATAGGTACTCAGGATTATTTTGTAGTTCCATGATCCATTGGCATGATTAATTAAATTTTAACAGGATTTAAGAGCACCGAAAGAGCTATATAATCAGTAGTTTATCAACTAAAGTGTTCTGTGTGATTTTTCTAGACAACAGACCTGCTAACCCAAGCGATGACAGAATTGTCTCAGACCTTAACAACCGATTACCGAACACCACAGGGAGACTACCAGAGGATTCAGTACATCCCTGTGTCCCAGTCTGCATCTGGGCTCCAGCAACCTCAGCATATACAGCTTCAAGTGGTACAGGTGGCCCCGGTACTGTGTGACATTTACTTCTGTTTATCTTTAAAAGCATCATATTGCTATTAGCCAAGATGGTAGCTAGAGTCAATGAAAGCACCCAGGTCTCAGAAATGGACATGGGCTCTACATAATGTGCTTCTGCATGGAAATTCTGGATCTGGGGAATTTGTAAAACACCATTGCTACCATCCTTCCCAGGGTGATGCAGGCTCTGGACTTGGCAGTGTAAAAGATTTCTTTCAGGAGATTTTAGGCTCTAGCATACGTAGTGTGTTAGGTACTAATGACACCTAGCCTCTTATGAATCCTTGTGCTGTAGCATCCAGGTTGACTACTTGATAATGCACTAGTTTGATTAATCCCTATTTGGGTATCAAATGGCTTGTATCATTTGAGAGGTTGTAAAATATAATTTTGATTCAGTCTATGACTATTTATTAGTATCATTTTAGTATAGAATTTTAACTATGTTCTTTCTACTAGATAATGAATAGCTCATTCTTACTCATTAGGGAGCAAAAAGAAGAAATACTCTCAGAACTATTGTTTATTTATTTGTGTGTTTGTTTTAGTAGTGAGGATTAAAATTGGGTGCTTTACCATTGAGCTACATCCTCAGCCTTTTATTTTTTTGAGACAAAAGTCTTGCTAGGTTGCTGAGGGCCTTGCTAAGTTGCTGAGGCTGGCTTTAAACTTGCAATCCTTCTGCCTTGGCTTCCTGAGTTGCTGGTATTACAGGAAGGTACCACTGTGCCTGGCTCTTTCCTTCGCTTATGCTGTGAGAATGTATATTCAAAACACAAATGGACTTGTTGTTTTGAAATCAGTTGGTTTTGAAAATTTAAAACCAACATGGAAGTTACCACTGTCATTCACTATTCTTTTTTGCTTTTGCAGCACTGGGGATGGAACCCAGCGCCTCATGCATATTAGGCAAGTGCTGTACCACTGAGCTACATGCTTAGCTTTTTAAATTTTACTTTGAGACAGGATCTCATAAATTGCCTAGACTGGCCTTAAATTTGGAATTCTCCTGTTTCAGCCTCCAAAGTAGCTAGGGCTAGGATTACAGGCATGTGTCACTGTGCCTGGCAATGATTCTTTACTCTTTTTTTCTCCCCATATGGAACAGTTCTTGGCTTTATGCTAAGAATCTATGAGGCCCTGTAGTTTTGTGTTAAACATGATGTGAAGAAAGGTGAGGTGGTTCATGCCTATAATCTCAGTGACTAAAAAGGCTGAGGCAGGAGGATTGCAAATTTGAGACTATCCTCAGCAACTTAGTGAGATCCTATATCAAAATAAAAACTTAAAAAGGGTTGGGGATATAGGTCAGTAATAGAGCATTCTCAGGTTTAATCACCAGTATCACAAAACAAAAGAAAAGAACAACAACAACAAACATTCCCATTATATGTATATATATTGACTCTGGAAAAGGGGGCCAGCAATACTTTGGCTAGATTTTCAAACATGTTTGTGATATGTAAAAGATCAGGGACCACTGTTTTAGTGGGTCTGAACATAAAAGCACTGCTGTTATTTTCATTTTTCAACTGTTCTAATTAAGACTACTATTAAAATGGGCACCCACATTTGGAAATGATTATTGGCAGATCTTTTAAAGTAATTCTTTTTTAATGAATAGCCAAGGATTTCACGTATAATTTTGTACCCAGAATCATACAGTAGGTTGGCAACATTTAATTTTAAAGGGAGAAAGTATAAGTATAAAATATATAATTTTTCACTAAAGCTTTAGTATGCATTTTATACTGATGAATTTATTATGATTAAGAGGCACTTCCCTCAAGATACTATAATAGTTTTGTGTATAACTGCTCATAAAATGTGGGATTTCTTGAACTGGGGTTGTGGCTAAGTGGTAGAGCATTTGCCTCACATATGTGAGGCACTGGGTTCAATTCTCAGCACCACATATAAATAAATGGATAAAATAAAAGTCTATCAACAACTAAAAAATGTAGAATTTCTTATAATTTTTTGTTTCACTCTTGGAATAATACTTTTTATATTGCTTTTATAGATATAGTTACAAGAATACCTAGTGATGGCATATACCAGGTAGTGATAAACTAAAAGCAAGTTCTCTTCCTTGGTCTCTTTTAACTGATAGGACACTAAATTAACGAAATTTAAAGGAAAAACATTGTTGGTTTCTGAGAGATTCTCATGCAGTTTATTACTGATATTATTATCATCATCATAATTATTATATTATAGCACTGGTGATTAAATCCAGGGTTGCTCTACTACTGAACTACATCCCCAGCTCTTTTCACTTCTTTATTTTGAGAGAAGCTCTTGCCAAATTTTGAGACTGGCCTCAAACTTGCTCCTTGTTGAGTAGTTAGGATTACAGGTGTGTACCACTGCACCCAACTGTCATGTAGCTTATTATTACGAACCATATTTTTCTTTCTCCTTGTCTTCCAGAATTTTAGTACCTTATATTTTAGAAGCATTTTTAGAATTTTAATCCTGGACAGCTTGGCTTAGAGGTGTGTGCCCTCTGGGAGTGCAGTGTGCAACATTAGGTTCTGAAGTATCACTTATTCTTCTATTGGGACATTATTTTTAACTGAACTTTTTCTCTGGTAAGATTTTCCTTAACCTCAAGTGATATATATTTGGTTTCTGGGCCTGTTTTTTTCTCCCACCAGGCCACTTCCCCTCACCAGTCTCAGCAGTCCACTGTGGATGTTGGACAGCTCCATGATCCTCAGACCTACACACAACATGCTATCCAGGTGCAGCACATCCAAGTCACTGAGCCCACAACCTCAGCCCCGTCATCATCCCAGGTATCTTCTCTATGGACTGTTCAGAGGAGTTAATATGGCCTCAAGGACCATAAGAGGAACAGTAGAGACATTATCCACCACTATTATCCAGATTATGTTGTTATTTTTGGACCTTAATTAATAAGTCTTACCTTTGCCTCCAATTTTTATTTTAGTAAGGTGTATCCAGTTGCATTAAGTTATTAACTTCCCCTGTCCCTGTGGAACCCTGTGATATGATATCCTAGAAACAGCACTAGCTTTTCTTCTCATTTTAAATGGCATTGCTAAATTGCTTCTATGATTTGGAACAATGACTTTGTGGAGTAGTACTCTGTATTGTGTTTGCATGATTGAGTCTGTCACTGAGATATTAAGTAAGCATGGGAGTAAAGAGGAGAGGGAAGTTATATATAGCAGACTATGTAGAAATTATGTGTGGATGTGGTCTTTGAATTAGGTCTTGAGGGGGTATGGAAGCATTGTGATCTGCATAAGCTCAAGTTGTGAGTAAGAATACAGAGTTGTGAAATTGTGGTATATTAGAGGAAACTGAGTGATTCTATTTAGGAATAGGAAATGATGTTTGGAAAGAAAGTAGGAAAAGTAGCTTGGAGTTGGATTCTGGAGGACCTTGAATGGCAGATGACAGAGAATGGTCCTATCTGATAGGAGTAAACCTCTACACCAGATGTCTGAATGCGTCCCTGTGTTTCACTCCACAACCAGGGTAGGATTATTTAGCACAATTTAATGGAAATTGTGATCTGTGGGTTATATTTTCATTTGGATCCCAGATTAGCTTTGTGACATGGGCAAATTATTTTACTTCTCATTCTTTTAATCTTATATAACATATGCAATTATGCTTTCATTCATTTATCTAGAAGGTTTATTGAAATTAATTTTTTGGATACTTCTGTAGATTATCTTCTGAAAACAAATTAGAATTTCAGGGTTTTGATTGCTTTTTTGTTCATTCCATTCTTAGTTAAAAATATTAGTACTTTAGCAGTGATATACTTTGGCTTATAAAATTCATATTATTCTGCTTTATTTCCTTCAGTTATTTGCAGGTCTTAGATCTATAGAAGTTTCATAATTTCCTGCTTTTGTTTTCTCCCTCTCCCCAGGTGGCTGGGCAGCCACTGAGCCCTTCCGCTCAGCAGCCTCAGCAGGGGCTCAGCCCCTCCCATATACAAGGCAGTTCTTCCACACAGGGGCAGACTCTGCAGCAGCAGCAGCAGCAAAACTCCTCTGTGCAACACACGTACCTTCCCAATGCTTGGAATTCTTTCCGAGGCTACTGTGAGTGAGAAAAATGGGTACAGTGTTGTATAGTTCATGGGCTGAACCATCTCATCGGCTTTATAATAGGTTTTTAGATTAAAATATCAATTGGGCATTTTTTTCACTCTATGGTATATATATTTGAATGAGTTTCATTACAAAATTCAAGGCAGCATTTTGATCTCAGAAAGCCAGTTTGATATAATGTTTTCAGAGACATTAGGTATGTTGATAAAGTAAGTATAGGTAGGTGATTTAAATAGAATAGATGAAGAGAGAATATGTCAATGGTAATGATTCATCCCTTCCATCAATAATTATTAAATATCTATATATTAATCACTGTACTAGACCCTGGGTATACAAAGATTAATGTTGACATTAATATCAGTAATGCTACACAATAATGTCAATGTCAACAATAATTTTAAAAATTTTGTTTTGGTAGTGGGGATCTAACTCAGGAACTTGACTTTAACTTTACCACTGAGCTACATCCTAGTTCTTTTTATTTTTTATTTTGAGACAGGGTTTCACTAGGTTTCTTAGGGCCCTGCTAAGTGGCTGAGGCTGGCCTTGAACTTGTGACTCTCCTGCCTCAGCCTCCCAAACTGCTGGGATTATAGGCATGTGCCACCATACCTAGCTGTAAGCCAACTTTCATTAAGCTCTTAATGTATGCTGAGAATGATTCTAAATTATGTATATCAAATTCAGTATTGACAGCAACCTACAAGATAAGTACAATTGTTAATTGCATTTTACCGATAAGGCAGTTTATACTGTATTTAGACACAACAACTTATCTAAGAGACATAACTGGTCACTGGAGAACTAGAACCCATGCTGTCTGGCTCCAAATCTTATACTCTAAATTATCCTGCTGTGCTGTGTCTCCTAATAAAATAGTCTTTGGGTCAAAGGGATCATCATCTGCTGGGCAGGGTGGCACACACCTGTAATCCTGTCTACTTGGGAGGCTGATGCAGGAAGATGGCAAGTTTGAGACCAGCCTCAGCAACCTAGTGAGACCCTCAGCAACTGAGTAAGACCCTGTCTCAAAATAAAAATAAAAAGGTCTGGGGATTAGCTCAGTGGTAAAATGCTCCTGTGTTCAATCTTTGGTACCAAAAGAAAGAGAGAGATAATCATCTAGCAAAGGAAAATAATATATATATGTAATATATTATAAAACCCTGACATTAGTGTTATGGAAGAGTATCAGGTTAGCTGCCTGAAGTCAGAATAGGTAGAAATCAAGGTTGGAATGTAAACCTTGGATGTGGGCTAGAAATATATGAGACTTTATTATGGAAAATGTGGAAGGAACAGGAAGAGAGATAACAGACCTTAATAGAAGCAAGTAGGAATTCTGAGCCCTAAGAAGCAGGGAAGTAGTGTTGATCTTTCTCCTACTATTGATGTCTTTTTTTGAGGGGCCCATCACTGTTATGGATGATCCTTGGCTATATAACATAGATTTGCTGTGGAGTCAGATTTGAGCTCTGCCATTTAGTTATTTTTTTTTTAAGAGAGAGTGAGAGAGGAGAGAGAGAGAGAGAGAGAATTTTTTTAATATTTATTTTTTAGTTATCGGCGGATACAACATCTTTGTTTGTATGTGGTGCTGAGGATCGAACCCGGGCCGCATGCATGCCAGGCGAGTGCGCCACCGCTTGAGCCACATCCCCAGCCCCATTTAGTTATTTTGAAAATCTGTTTATTAAATACTGGTGGTTCCAATGAGGGCCAAATCTAGTTTCTGGTCATAGAAAGACACTCTGACTCCACAGTAAATACCAGTAGAATCCTGGGAAATAGACTGATGTTTATGGTTAGTTTAATTCCTATGAAACACAGTAAATGATAAAGATATCCAGCTATCTATGGTTATAAAGTATAAGCTAACATTCTAATATGAAGATAAGATTCTGGAACTGAAATTTTTTATTATAAAAAAATTCCAATATTATACTTGGGTAGAATAGTATAATGAACCTCCTGTACCCATCCTTTAGCTTTAGTAGTTACCAAGTTACATCCAGCTTCATCTCTATTCCATCCTTCTCTCCCATCCTCCAACTCAATAATAATCCATTGTATCATTTTATCCATACATAGTTTAGTATATATCTCTAAACTTGAAAAGTTGACTGGACATGGTAGTACATACCTGAAATTCCAGTGACTCAGAAGACTGAGGCAGGAAGATTTAAGTTCAAGGCCAGCCTCAGCAATTTAAAGAGACCCTGATTCTAAGTAACAATAGAAAAGTCTGGAGATGTAACTCAGTGGTAACATGACCCTGGGTTCAATCCCTATTACCAAAAGAAAAGGGAAAAAACCCTAAAATTAAAAAGTCTGGTGTTTTTGTTATTTGTTATTGTTTGCATGTGTGTGTTTGGAGGGGGTGCAGTTTGTGCTAAGGATTGAATCTGGGGCCTTGCACATACTTAGCATGTGCTCTATAACTGAGCTATATCTCATTTAAAAAAAGACCATTTTAAAAAATATAACATTATCATAATACAACATTATCACACCTAAAAATAAATGACAATAATTCTTTAATCCCCTCAAATTTACTTCAGATATCCAGTCAGTATTTCTATTTCTTTGATGGTCTCAGAAATTAAAAAAAAAACAACAAAAAACTTTTGGTTTGTTCAAATTGGGTCAGAGGAGAACCAGACTTTGTCATTGTTTTTTTTTCCTTGGTATTAGGGATTGAATCCAGAGGTGCTTTACAACTGAGCTACATTCCCAGACCTTTTTAATTTTTATTTTGAGAGAGTATCTCCCCAAGTTGCTGAGGCTGGCCTTGAACTTGTGATTCTCCTGCCTCAGCCTCCCAAGTCACTGGGATTATGGGTGTGCATCACCAGCTTTAGCATATTGTTGTTGTTTAATATACTTTCTTCTGTCTCTTTTATTTCCTGTAGATTGGCCATTAATCTAGAGGCTTGACTAAGTTTAGGTTCATACCACACCTGGTGTGTGTCCTTTCATCAGGAGGCATACAGTGTTTGGTTGTCTCTCTTTTTGTGATGTAAGGAGTCATTGATGTTTATTCCTTAGCTTCATTGTTTTATTAGGGCTTATAAAGTAGTGATATTTGGATTCTATAATTCTTCTTCATTAATTAGTTGGAAAAACATTTTATCCTAATTACCAGATGATTCTTGAGTATAGATTATGTAGGAAAGGGAGGATAAATGCTTTTGATACACAATTAATCACCTTCATTTAGCAGTTTTCAAAATAATGAGTGGGTTTTCTAGTGTTATGCAAGGTGACGAATGAAGGATATGTTATGTGTCTTAGTGTCATTTTGTACTCATGAATTACAACACATGACATATTTGAACCTACTGCAGTATTTTCCTTATTGATGTTCAGATTATTTCATTTTTGCCTAGCAGGAGTCTCTTCAAACTGTCTCCTGCATCTTTCTCATATGACTCTATAAGCCCAGAACATGATGTTCCAGGCTTATCTTACCCATCTTCTGCTCAGAGCTGGAATCGTCCATTTTCCCGAGAATACCTAATTCCTTTTAGCAGAAAATATTATTCAGAGACTATCAACAGGGTGCGAGGGTAAACTTTGCTTTTGATTTTCTTTAATGACAATAATTCAAGTTGGATTTAGTTGTGATTACTATTTAGTTGTGATTACTGTGGATACATTTGTGCCATAAATTCAGACATGAATCTAAAAGCTAAAAATTTTGAGCTAAAAGATAAGCCTTTGTAATATAATTCCAGGTTTAAAAAATAGGTAAATATTTGTATTTGTGGATATTTGGAAGCCACATTTGAGTGGAGACACATTAATTGTCTCTGATATTTAGTAGCTCTTTAGTAGTGCCTTATGATATGATTTATTTTTATCAGAGATACCTTCACTCTATCAAAAAATCACTGCATCCCAAGACTCTCACAGCAAGGAGATCTATGGGAAATAGCTCAGGGGGGACTATGACCACTGGTTAGGTACAGATGGTTCAACTACTATGGTTCAACTTAGGATTTTCACCTTAATGATGACGTAGAAGCATAACCATATAACCATTCTGGGAGTTTTGTTTTTATTGTTAAGATATGATGTCTTGCTGTGTTGCCTAGGCTGATTTCAAACTCCTGGCCCAAGAAATCTTCCTGCCCCAGCCTCCTGAGTAGGTGGGACTACACCACTATGCCTGGCTGTATTCTGTTTTTCATTATCAATGAAGTATTCTCTAATTTACATGAGATAGTCAACACTTTGTTATAAAATTGATCTTGTGTTAGATGATTTTTGTTCAACTTTAGGCTGTTATAAATTTTCTGAGAAAGTTTAAGTTAGGCAAGGCTAAGCTGTGATACAGGGGTTAGGTGTATTAAATGCATATATGATTTATGATGTTTTCAATGTGGGATAGTTTTATTGGGATGTGACCCCCATCATCTAAATAAAGGAGCATCTGTATTTGTTTCTGGAACTTTGTATTAAAAATTTGTATGTTTCCTATTTTCAGCATCTGAGATTCAAATGATGACACTTCCCCCAGGTCAGTTTGTGATTACAGACAGTGGTGTAGCAACTCCTGTCACTTCTGGTCAAGTGAAGGCGGTTACTCCGGTAAGCCACCCTGTCCAGAACACTTGTCACAATTTGGTCTTTATTTATTGCTTTATTCTATAGTTTCTCAGTAGATGATTTCTTGAAAGCTGTGTCTATCTCTTAATCCTCTGCCTTGCTCTAGAAGCTAAACTATAGCAAATGCTTAACTCATAACTATAATGAGCCTTCTAGACCCATCCATATGATCACTTTTTTTTATACACTTATTGGAAATATTGCAAGTCCTCAAAACTATTGGTCTTCAACTGGGCTGGGAGAGAATAATATAATGAATCAATTATGGAGCTATTTTAAATAATTTACCTACTTCAAGGTGAAAAACATTGCCATAATATTTAACTTTGGCAGGTACAATATTGATTGTATCTATTCCTTTTGTTCTTCATGTGTTTGTTCTGGTCTGCTTCTTAAATTTTAAAAAGTACACAAATTTAAATTAAGAAAAATATTCTTGGGCTGAGTGTAGCTTGATGGTAGACGGCATGCTTAGCATGTGCGAGACCCTGGGTTTGATCCCCAGCTCAAAAAAAAAAAAAAAAAAATAGTCTTGGATTAATAAGTTCTGGAGATCTAGGGTACAGAGTACAGATCTAGAATGGTGACTATAGCTTATAGTAATGCATTGTATAGTTGAAAATTACTGAGAGTAGATTTTAAATGTTATCACCACATACACACAAAAAGGTAAACATATATTGATGGGTATACTAGCTTGATTTTTTTTTTCATTTATGTTAGCTTGACTTAATTATTTCACAATGTATACATATATCAAAACATCAAGACTGGGGTTGTGGCTCAGCAGTAGAGCGCTTGCCTAGTGAGTGTGAGGCCCTGGGTTCGATCCTCAGCACCACATAAAAAATAAATAAATAAAAACAAAGGTATTGTGTACAACTAAAAGAAATATTAAAAAAATCATGTTATATACCATAAATATATATAATTTTATTTTTCTTTTATACCTTTAAGATGCTAGGAGAAAAAAAGAACAATACTCTTCAGTGGCTTAGGAACATTGGGATAGTCCCCAAGGGAAGATTATTTCCCAAGAGGGTGGTATGGTTGTCTAGATATCTCAACATCCTGATATTTTATTTTTATTTTTTGTAGTACTGGGGATTAAATCCAGGGGCATTTTACCATTGAGCTACATGCAAAAGCCCTTTAAATTTTTTTATTTTTTTTATTTTGAGACAGTCTTTTTAGTGGTTGATAATACTTTTCACAAATCTTGCGTTAGACTGGCTTTAAACTTGTAATCCTCCTGCCTTAGCCTTCTGAGTTACCCCTTCCTATACTCTTAATGTTAAAGTGAATATTTGATGGTAGGATATAAGGACATTTTAAATGTCCTTACTAGGCAAAACAAAATTTTGCGACTAGTAATATTATTTTTAATTTTGCTGGTTTTTGAAGTCTTAAAATCTGGGAACTACTGATCTTGACTATGTGGGGGGCAGTCTGCTTCTTTAAGGAGACTTTATCACTTCTTTGATCCATTTTGCATTAATCTTAACATTTGATTGACGGCAATATCTTTTCTGAAATTCTAAGTTCTTAGGAACAGTACAAAAGTGCATATTTTCTTTGCCAGATAGGTTACTACCACATGCAAATTTTCATATCTGAAGTTCTTCACTGTATCATTTGGTAACAACAAAGGTAATTGTTGTTACCAAACGATACAGTGATAACAACAAAGGTAATTCAAGTACTTCCTTGAATTATCATTGTATTCAGTTACTGTGACCGCCCTATCCTCTCTAAAGGATATAGGTAAAACATCTCTTATAGGTGTCTATTTTGGATCCCCTGTAATATTTCTTTGCATGTTTCCCTCTCCTCTCCTCTAGTAGCTCCTATTCCTCCCTCATAGGCTCCAAGTTTCTAAAGATCCTTCTTTTTTTGCTTTAGGGTCATTATGTATTATCAGACGGTCAAACAGAATTGGAGGAAAAGCAAACTTCTGCCCTTTCCAGTGGCGTTCAGGTTCAGACATCTGCACACAGTGACTCTCTGGATTCCCAAACCACCAGCCAACAGCAGACCACACAATACATCATCACCACCACGACCAATGGGAATGGAAGCAGTGAAGTGCACATTACTAAACCCTAGTTTTCACCGTGGAGCTAGCTTGGAGCATTCACATCATGTATTTTCTCATTCATAAGTCTGAAACTTCTGATACCCAGACCTCTTTTTTAAGATTTAGTATTCACTCAAAGAATTTGAAGACTACAATTTTGGCGTGCACCCGCACGCGCACAGGCGCACGTGCACACACACACACACACACACATATGTGGGGATTATTTTGCCAAGGTCTTCATTACCAAATTGACTCTTCAAGCCCTCAGAGCTTCTGCCACGAAATGGAGATCTTTCAGGGGAAAGTAGATTTCAGGATGGAAAAACTTTGTCTTGCTCAAGTTGGTTTTTTACCACACTGATAAGCCTTACTTTCCTTCATGGAAATATTAAGTGGCATATTTGTGTTCATACCAAAGGTGGAGACAGGCTGTGCCAAGTCCATGGTCATTGGACTTCTGAAATCCAAGCCATGGCACCAAAGGAGAACGGGCATTTCACAGGTGTGATTTAAATCAGGACTTGTAAGTTTGAGTTTTCAGTAATTTAACAAAGGGAGCTTACTGGATAAGAAAATAAAAATGATGAGACAAAAGTTTGACAGTGGTGTTCTGAAGGGAAAACTGTCATTTAAAATTTTCTTATTGCTGACTTTCTTTTCTTTTTTCTTTTTTTAGATAGGGGTGTTGCTATGTTGGTTAGGCTGGTCGTGAACTCCTGGGCTCAAGTGATCCTCCTGCCTCAGCTTCCTGAGTAGCTGGGATTACAGGCAGGCCACCATGATTTTTTTTTTTTTAATTTTCATATATTAAAAGACTATGGTTAGTGGTTGATAATACTTTTCACAGATCTTGGTCCTCAGCAGATTAGGGCAGAACCTCATGTCCTGATAGTTCTTTCTTTATTATTTCACAACGGTGGGTGGACTCCCCAAAATAGAAAAGACTGCTTGATGTTAGTAGAATTTAAGCCCCTCCATGAAACTTTTGCCTACCATTCTCTGGTTGCAGTTGTATTAAGGGCATATTGGTACCAAGAGAATTTACCCAAATTAAAACTATCCTGTGGAGGCTGGGGGCGGAGAGGGGGACCTGAAACACTGTCCTGCCTTGTAGCATCCATTTACCATTAATTGGTAAAAGTTGAATTCCTTGTTCTTACCAAGTATACATTTAACTCCCCCCGCCACTCTTTTTTTTTTTTTTTTGGTGTGTGTGTGTGTGTGTGTGTGTGTATGTATGTGTGTGGTGCTGGGCTTAAACCCAGGGCCTCAAGCATGCTTGGCAGGTGCTCTAATAACTGAATTACACCTCGAGCCCCTACATTTAACTCTTGTTCACAGCATTCAGTGTATTTTAATACTTTCAATGCTGTCTTAAAATGAACATTCTTTAAAGTTGGATGGAAAGGTGGCCTTCCTTATTTCTAAAGACTTTTAATTTTAAACATATTGTAACTCATCTGGACCTTTTTATGAGATGACCAACTTCTCACTTAGGGGGGAAATTAAAATGCAGGGACCATTTATAATATATGAGGATAATATAAAGGATCTGGAAGAAATTGTCTCTTTATGAATATTATACTGTCAGGTGGGAGAGGAAATGGTTTGTCTTATATGTGTTCCTGTTTAGTAGGAGTCTTGTGTGCTGTGAATTCAGTGGGGAAAAGTATTTACCCTGTTTTTACTGTACATTCCAATTGTACCTGTGAAACATTTCAGTCAGTACATATTTTAACAACATTTTGTGACATGCATTTTTAGAATAATTATTGTATAGTGAATTTATCAATCCAGATCAAGAAGACCTAAATACGTTTAAAATGAAGTCAACTAATTATTTTATTTATATTTCTGAGTGAAAACTGGTTCTATGAATTAAGAAGCATAGTAGCTTCTTTATGGTAAAGGTATCTTTCTGAAAAGTAAGAAGAATTCTTTTCTACTAACTTTACTAATATGTAGATCTTGCACTTTATTTTTGAGACCTCATTCACATAGCTATCTCTGAAAATCTGGGCACTAAGAGGACTTGAGAAAGATTCTTCAAAAATGTTTGGAAACTGAAAATGGACTTTCTATCTTTGGTAACAAAGAAGTAACATCGATATTTTCAACAGAAAATATTGACCTTGAGTCACAAAACGCAGACTCTAGTTCCAAAAGTTCCACAATGTAATGATTGTAAGTAGCCTATTGCCCTCTAGAAAGACTTGTTAGGAGGAGAATACTAGACTTTTCCAAAGGTCCAGTTTGGGTGTTTGTAACTTATATTTGGCCCTGTTGGGTTCTTTTTAATTTGATCCAGCAAGGAATCTTCCCTCTTCTCAGGAATAACTTATTGATTAAAATAAAAAATTATCACTGAATAGAATGTTCGTTTTATGCCAGTTATTTTAAGTTTTAAAATACACAGAGGAAGATCTTGTTGAAGAACTTCGTCTCTTTCCCTTCTAAGTTTTTCCTTTGTCTTTTTTAGTCCTTATGCGGAATAAATTAAGACTCTAAAACTAACGTTATCAACCAGAGATGCAGGTGGCACTAAAGCCAAACAACATTGCTTTAGGATCAGGTATTGTGCACATTAATTCCAAGGTAATATTTTCAAAAGGACTTGGATTTGAAGAGATAGCAGACTATACTTCCTCTGAAGACCTAATTTGGAAAACACGTATGTAGCCAATGTTTGTTTTGTGGCCACTCCCAAAACACACTGACACTGTAGACTTTATTCAGTGCAGAGTGATATTTTGGAGTAGGGTAGATATAAATTTTACATTTTTATTGTTTGATTTATACCCAAATAGACATTTCATCATGTAAAATTTCTGTTCTTCTGGAAAAAGTTTTTGTTTTGATCTTGAATTATTTTCTGACTTGGAATTATCCTTTCAGAAAAGTCTTAAGATAGCTAGGGCTAAAAAGCACTTCATGAGATGCTAAAGCTTACCCATTGGTTGAATATGTTGACCCTATCCTATTATTTAAATGTGAACATTTCTTGTACATTCAGTGAGTTATAGTGTTAATAGTCTTGTGCTATGCAGCAGGTGTAAAAATTAATAAATATTTTTTTTAATAAACATGTTTCTTGTTTGTATATATAAAGCTATAAGAGCTACCTAGATGGTTAAACACTTTTTTTTTCCTTTTAAATTTTACAATGTAATTTCTGGTTCCCCAATCAGCATTTAAGAAGCTTGAAAGTTGCTACTCCATCTATCAATAAGTAAAAAGTTGAAAAAACTGAAAAATTAACAACTTTTTAAATTTATTTTTTTAGAATGGGGATTGATCTCAGGGGTGTTCTGCCACTGAGCTATACACACAGCCCTTTTTACTTTTTTCTTTTGAGATAGGGTCTCTCTAAGTTGCTGAGACTGGCCTCAAACTTGTGATCCTCCTGCTTCAGCCTCCTGTGTAACTGGGAATATAACCATGTTCCATTACATAAGACTCAACAACTCTTCTTAGATCCACCAGAAAGTGAGGTAACAGAACAAACTGCCACCCTCAAAATTGGAGAAATTGACAAGTGAATGTTGAATCTCAAACTAAAATCAGCAGAAATCCACGAACAAAAAGGAGTATGAGCCTTTAAGGGAACCAGTGCCAGGGTAGGAAACCCTGAAGTGTAATCAATGAATTGCTGAAAGCTCACTGTGTACAAGCCTGAGACACAAAAGCTCCAAGGGAACCCCATCATTGGAAGAGAAAGGGAATCCACATTTTTTGAGTTTTACCTCCATTAACTTGACTAGGTTCTCACAGTGAATATTGGAGAAAAATTCCCTCAAGATCCTGGAGAGATAGGGAAGAAGGAATCCTTTTGAAATATAGCAGAGCACTACTTTTTTTTTTTTTTTAGTTATAGATGGACACAGTACCTTTTTTTTAAAAATTTTTATGTAGTGCTGAGGATCAAACTCAGTGCCTCAAGCATGCTGGGCAAGCACTCTAGCACTGAGCCACAACCCCAGCCCCAGAGCACTACTTTTTTTTTTTTTTTTTTGGAAGATGGGCTTAATCATACTGTTCTCTTTATTTTTGTGTATTTGTGAAGATTTCCATAATAAAATATTTTTAAAATTGAGTTTTGTTTTGATAGTGTTATACTATAAAACATCAAAAATTTCCTTCTTTATGAAGATTTCCTGACAGAAAAATATAATTTTCTGATGGACCATTAATTAGTACATTAACTTAAATCTTCTAACAATTATTTAGAAACTGACAATGAAAAATAATTTTTAAAATATTGTACAAATTACTGTTACTATATCAATAAAAGACCACCAAAAGTTGGAATTTTAAGCCAAAAGCAGAAAGGTTTGATAAATCTAACATTAAATCTAGGTAAGGGTGTGCTCTAGAGTCATTAAGATCTAGGTGTGTATTCTAGCTCTGTTCTGTTAGTCCTAAATATTTTTTGGCAGATCATTTAATTTCTGTGAACCTCAGGAACCATGTCTATAATGTGAGGATAAGATTTCTTGATTAGAAATCACTGGCCACAGGGCCTAGCACGTGGTAAGTACTCAGTAAAGGATTCCAGTAAATCTACTACCCCATTTTGGTCTTAAATGCACATTTTTCCATATTCTAACATCTCTGAAATTGAGATGTATCCTATAATTGATGGCATTAATTCAAGGAGTTTTCCTTCCTTAGTGGTATATAATAAGATAATGGAGCATTATAACAAATTGATAGCATTTAACATTCAATATAACATGGAATATCAATCATGATAAAGCTATATTCCCAATTTCTACTTTAAGACTATTCTGAATAATGATTATGATTTAAAAAAATTTCAAAAGCTGAGCCAAATATTTTCAATACATCATGAACAGAACAATTTTGAGACAATAATTTTGTAAAAGAAATAGTTTATCAATTCCATTTTGTATAAAACATGAGAGAGAAACCTAGCCAATCAACACACACTGTCACCACATGAAAAGGTACTTTATCAAACTTGGAGTCTAAGAACATACAAATGTTTCTTTTAGCATTTCTACAGTAATTGTCTATGCCTTTCCATTTAACTGTTTTTAAAAATTCCACATATCCCCACTGTTGTCTTCTGTCCCAGTTACAGTACAATGACCTGGAGGAAGAGAGTTGGCTAAAACAACCCTCTAGCAGTTTTCTGCTGTCCCTTCTTTCCAATCAGAGATTTGTGGATATGAGGGATCACACCACCCCCAGCCTTGATAAGAGAATCCAACTCTTCATCACCACGGATTGCAAGCTGCAAGTGACGTGGAGTAATAGGCTTTACTTTAAGATCCTTGGAAGCATTACCTGCCAGCTCCAGCACCTCAGCAGTGAGGTACTCCAGAATCGCAGCACTATATACGGCAGCAGTGGCACTCACCCGTCCATGGCTTGTGGTGCGAGTCTTCAAGTGTCTGTGGATGCGGCCTACAGGAAACTGTAGTCCAGTTCTTTGTGAGGGAGACACTGCCTTGGCCTTGGCCTTCCCACAATCCTTTCCAGCTTTGCCTCCAGCCATGGTCGCCTCTGCCTTTGCTGGGCCACGCAACCACCTGCTGCCGCCCCAAGCCGCTGCTCCCAGAGCACTCCTTCTTAAGAAGGCCTGTTCTCAGGAGAAACCAAGAAACCAGAGCTTAACCTTCAGGGGTTTTATTCAGAGCCAAACTGACTTGGGGAAAGGGAAATACCCAACTCCAGCTATTGGTAGCCATTTTTTGCTACCTAAGGGGAAAACTGAGAAGCATGTGTGAAGGTCAATGTCCAGAGACACAGGTGCACTAGAAGACTAAGGCCAATAATAGGGTTGTAGAAAATTTCCCCTCCTCTACTCCTTATTACATTATTAAAGGCTCACTTACAGAAATGCTTTGAAATCAATATACTATCAAAAAAATTTCCAGCTATCAAAAAATCAATATACTATCAAAAAAACTTTCCAGCTATCAAAAAAATTATAAGACATATCAAAATGCAAAAACCATAATTTAAGAGAGAGCAATAAGTTCTTGTTTCCTAGGGTAGGGGAGAGGAAGGAATGCATAGGTGAAGCACAGATGATTTTTACAATAGCGAAACTATATTATATGTATATTATAATGGTAAGTCAGGTAGGCTCACCAGTTGTAAGAAATGTATCACTCTGGTGGGGTATTTTGGTAATGGCAGAGTATGCAGGTTTGGAATTAGGAAGTATATGGGAAATCTCTGATCTGTTAAGTTTTGCTGTGAACCTAAAACTGCTCTAAAAAGTCTACTTAAAATTACAATTTATAATGTTTTGATTTGCACTCTATCTCCAGTCTGGTCCCAAGGAAAGGGAAATATTGATGACAATTATGGAACGATGTCCCACTGTCATTTTATACCTGGTGGCTTCTAATTCAAGAAACTTCCAAGTCTAACAGGAATTATGGGCATCAGTGGAGCCCGTAGAAAAGCAGAGATCTGTGTTTTTGGAAGGCTCTGTTTTCCATCAAGGGAGGAACGTTAGCTTGCCCGCCCCCTCCCCTTTCTCTGACATTTCCATACTGAGCATGGTCTCTACAGGAACTAGTGAGAGTAGCTGTGGAATAAGTAATTTGAAGTCGTTCTAAATAAAATCCAGTTAATAAAAGGGAAAGAGCCTCCATATTTAAATAAGAAGAGCATTATAGACCTTAATTTGAAAGGTATTTTTTCGATGTTTTTATTTTCCGGAAGCTGGGAGCCCGGGGACTGCCCGGAGGCAAAGGCCGAGGTCCGCATTCTCATTGAACCTGGAGAAACGGGCACTATTAGTGTATAGAGCTTACTGTTTCAGTACAGAGATAGTAGTTGGGAAGTGGTTAGCATAGTGCGGTGGAGGGAGCAGGGTATGCTTTTCATACATTAGCTTCCAAAGTCTTGATTTGTGGCCAGACAAAAAAACAAAAAAAAAAAACAAATCAAAAACAACCCATACAGTCTCAGCCCTCCGGAAGCTCCGAAACCGGTGAGTCTCACACGCAGTCTGAAACTAGCAACCCGAAGACTGGAAGACTGCCACAGGCGGTGAAATCCAGCCAGGCCTGCGCGGTCTTTAGCGCGGCTCCAGGCCTCGCCCCGCCCTCCCCGGCCCCCGCCCCGCCCTCCCCGGCCCCCGCCCCGCCCTCCCCGGCCCCCGCCCCGCCCTCCCCGGCCCCCGCCCCGCCCTCCCCGGCCCCCGCCCCACAAGGCCCGCCCCTTCCGCCGCTGGGTCCTGGAGCGTGCACGCACCCAGACGCTTTGCGGGAGCGAGCGCGTTCGGGAGTCCGGGGCTGGAGGAAGGCCACAGGCTGGGAGACCTGTGCCTGCAGTTCAGGTGAGGACGGGTTGGGGGCTGCGAGAGGGTTGAAGTGTAGCCGGCGGGCGGAGGAAGGAGTTGGGTTTCTGAGGTCGTCTTATCCGTGGGTTGGGGCGAGGCAGCCAGGCGTGGGGAGCGAGGCGGCCCGGGTGAGTGAGGGTTAGGGTTAGGCACGGTGTGGGGGAGGGGTAGGGGGGCGAGGACCGCAGTTTAGACTGGCGGGACTTGGGTCTTGGCCTTGGGTAGGTTTGGGTAGGGTGCGGTTTGCTGTTGGGGTCCGCGGATTTGGAACTGGCCGTTGCTCCGGAAGGAGCGAAGGGTTTAACTTCTGCTTGGGGAGGGTCTAGGAGGGAAGGTTAGCTCAGGTGCAGAGGAGAGGCCTTTTGGTCTAGTGAAGAAGTCCGGGGCTCTCCCAAGTCAGAAATCGATGGCTTCCGGGATTTCACCTCTCCTGTAGCTGCTGCTTTTTATGTTTTGAGATCCTGTTCGGAATAGTGACGAGGCAAAGGTTGTCACTGGAATATATAAAATTTAGCTAAATATCCACCATAATTGAAGAAACTTGTAAGCAAGTTTTGTAAGTAAGTATATAAATGTCAGCCAGGATACTGACTTTGCATTTGTGACTGTTGTGTGCCAGTTATGTTAAGAGGATTTATTGTAAGCATCAGGTTGCTTTTACATTTTCCCTTTATTTTAAAATTTTGTTCAACAATGTGCCATGGGCTTTCTTTCTTACCTGCCTCAGTTACTTAAGCACCAGGTATGTTCAGGATGTCTTACTTTCAAATTGTGTTGAAGGGTGAGGGGGTGTGGGGGCACAATTGCTTGGGGACCACCCAGCTGCCTTGCTAACACGAATCTTAATGCTGTATCTTTACATAATCTGAAATTACTTCAGGAGAACTTGAGATAATCTAGTGGGAAGGTGCATTGTTTTATATGTAGAATTACAGGTCTGCCCTTTATCATATAAGAGTTTTGGAAATGAGCAGTCCCTACATTAGTGATATAAACTTACTTAGCTGGAGATCATTCATTGAAAGATTCCAAGATTGGAAGTAACAGTAGGTAAGATCTGGTCCAACTCTTCTTTATTTTATTGATTAGGAAATTGACACCTGGTGAGGTAAGAGTTGTGGGATGTCACTGAGAATTAGTGGTAGATCTAAGCTAGAAATCTTTTGACTAAGTCCATTTTTTCTTTCCATTTTAGTGTACTTGTTAGTCCATTTGGTAGGGTAGGAGCTAGAGAGAATGGATTTAGTCAATGTAGAGTGAGTTCAAACTCCCTGTGGTCCCTGTGGCCTTAACTTTATTCATGATTCCAGCCATCAGCTTTGTGAGATGCTCTGAAAATGTTTTGGTATGTACTTTTCCAAAGATGGTCAGCAAGGTTCAGTTATTGTAGGAAGGAGAAAAAGTAGCATTAATTTATGTGGTATAAAGATCAGATGGACCAAATAAAAGTCGATTGGCCACCTACTTAACTGGTTATCATGGTCAGGTGCTTGGAGCTGCAGGAGTTGATGGAGACCAATAAAATCATATCAGAAAGCTTTCTTTTCATGATTTAAGTTGAGAGTTTATGGAAGAGGAATTGTTTATAGTATTAAGAACATGGGGGAACTGGGGATATAGCTCAGTTGGTAGAGTGCTTGCTTACCGTGCCAAGGCCCTGGATTCAATCCCCAGCACCACAAAAAAAAAAAAAAAAAAAGGAATATGGATTTGCAGGCATGCAGAATTTCAGTACTGCATTAAGAATTGGGAAAGTTACTTATTTTGATCCCCAATTTTAATTTCTGCAGAGCAGCTGTAATAAGCACAGTTGTAAGAATTAGATGTGTGAAAGGTCTGGCACTTAATAGGCCATCATGAAATAACTTATTGTTAGTGTCTCAGCTTTCCTAGTGTATGTGGCTTTCCTGTGAATTTTCTAGCAGCAGAAGAATTAATTGTTAAATAATTATTAAATTATGTTGTATTAGATTGTTAACCTGGGAACTCTAAATTGTGGATCTTATTATCATTTAATCTCTGAATCATTTTATTCTTTTATAAAATGAAAGTATAAGAAACTTGTGAATTTAGTAATTACTGTAGAAGCATTTTGAACAGGGAGTCCTACCTCGTAGCACATGAAAATTCCAGTGGGAATACTGTGATGGAAGGGAGGGAGAATAGCTGTTTAGCTGTAATTAGGGGGTAAGGACAACATGTAAAAACAGAATTGAGAATAAATATTTTCTGGAAGAGGGTTAGATTCCTGGGCTTTCTGTTTTTCTTCCTTAAGAGGCATCTATTTGCCTAGAATACTTGTGGAGAAGAAACAATGGATTCCTTGGACCATATGCTGACAGATCCCCTGGAACTAGGTCCATGTGGAGATGGCCATGGTACACGAATTATGGAAGACTGCCTCTTGGGAGGCACCAGGGTTAGTCTACCTGAGGACCTTTTGGAGGATGTAAGTAGTAACATCATTGTAAGCATTCCCCTCTTATCAGCTTCCCCATAGCAGCTATTCTGAACATTTTCTATTCCTAAGTTTTCGGTTTTTGTGTTCCCATTCATTTTATTTTCTACATTGCAGACAGAGTGATCTCTGTGCTTTTTTTTTTTTTTTTTTTTTTTAATGTGAAGTCTATTTAGTATGCCGATTAAGGAAGATTATATACATTCTGTGTGCTTAATAACGTCAGAATAATTTGGTAGTATAAGCCTTATTTTAAATAAGATAATTTTCGTTAATTAATAAAGGTTTATATTTTAAGAGCAGAATTGTATATGTGCTTACATTAAAATGGTTATTGTGTTGGGAATCACTAAACAAAACCCAGACATATTATCTCTGTCTATATGCTAATCCTCTAGTCAAGTAAGAGTACATGTCCTGGGATAGGATGTCAGCGTACCCTTAATCACTTTCACAGGTAAGATGTATCATTATCATTATCATTAATGTGGTCACCATTTATAAAGTGCTTATGTGCAAGACCTATGTATGTGAAGACATTCATTTAAACATTTTGAACATGTAGATGTGTAGTATAATAAGCATATATGCAAATATGTACCTGTGCGTCAGTTTTAGAACATCATTTCATTTAGTTGTATTTGTTCCATATTTTTCTTTATTAATATTCAGACATTGTAGAGAAAATGAGAACCATTATTGTGCTCTTTTCTGATCCTCCTTTCTACTTGCAGTAGCAATTGTATTGAAGTTGGTATAATTCCCATACTTCTTTTTTTTAAAAATGAGGTCTGAGTATGTTGCCCAGTCACATCTATATTTTCTTTATGTACTCTTTCAAGGCAATCTCTTTGTGTTATTGATTCAGCAAACAATTATTTTATTAGTACCTGCTCTGGGCCAGACACTGAGTTAGGTGCTTGAAATAAAATGGTATGCAGAAGGGAAAGATCTTCAACATCAAGTCTGAGATGCTTTTGATACATTTGAACAAAAATGCCTGGTATATAGTTGGTTTGCTTGGTTGTCTCTTCCTTAAACCCTACATGGCTATTTTTTGTCCTTGGAATAAAGTCGTAACTACCTAATAGGTTTATAAGTTATTTACTTCTGTCTTCTATTTCCTTCCCCACCTTCCTCATCCTTACTTTAGCTAGACATTGCCTGAAAAAAAAATTAATTTAAAAAAGATGAAATGCATCACATATAAGAAGAGTATGTAAAATACAGTTAAGCAGTAATAAAACATGCTATAAGCCAGGTGTGATGGCTCATGCTTGTAGTTCAGCTACTCGGTAGGCTGAAGCGGGAGATGACTTGAACTCAAAAATTAGAGGCCACAGTGGACAACTTAGTGAGAACCTATCTCAAAATAAAATTAAATTGCTGGGGATATAACTCAATGGTAATATACTTGCCTAATTCAAGAGGCCCTGGGTTTAAACCCCAGTACCACCAAAAACCAAACCAAAACAAAAAACTTGGATGGTAATGATGGTTGCATAACAATTGTGAATGAACTAGAATAAAGAGAAAACCAAAACAAGAGAGAAAATAAAAATTAAAATCCCAGAGTCAAATGTGAGTGTACTTAAAACCATTACACTGTACACTAAAAAATGATGTTTCATGTTACATTTATTTTACTACGTACACATAAGCTTATTTTTTTGTTGTTTACTTTTCCCCTAAATTCTCCTAGCCTGAGATATTCTTTGATGTCGTCAGTCTCTCAACATGGCAGGAAGTATTAAGCGACTCTCAGCGGGAACACCTCCAGCAGTTTCTGCCTCATTTTCCTGCAGACAGTGTGGAGCAGCAGAATGAACTCATCCTAGCTCTGTTCAGTGGGGAGAACTTTCGCTTTGGAAACCCTTTGCACATTGCTCAGAAGCTTTTCCGAGGTCTGTAACTCAGCATTCTATTTTTGATAGGGTGGAGTAGGGGGACGGGTTGTTCACTTTTGCAGTTATGCCTTCATTTCCCCCCTCCCTCCAGTAACAAAGATTAAATCCATATTCCTACTTGTATTAAGCAAGTACTCTGCTACTGTGCTATATACTATCCCTTTTTATTTTTATTTTGAGACAGGGTCTTGCAAAGTTGCCTAGGCTGGCCTTAAATTTGTGATCCTCCTGCTTCAGCCTCCTGAGCAGATGGGGTATACAGGTGTGTACCACTACACCCTGCTCTGTCTTTGGTTTATTCTGTTTATTTTAATTTATTGGAAATGACCCAATGGAGAATTGCATTGTGTAATAGTGTGCTGCCTGTGCTATATTTTTAAAATAAAATTTTATTGACACATACAGGAAATACAAATAGGAATTTAGCTCTGTAACCACCACCCAGAACAAGAAATAAAGGGCTGGGGTTGTGGCTCAGTGACGAGCACTTGCCTCGCATATGTGAGACACTGGGTTCAATCCTCAGCACCACATAAAAATAAACAAAATAAAGATATTGTACCCATGTATAATTAAAAAAATTCTACAAAAAAAAAAAAAAAGAAATATTACCAGCATCCCAGAGATGCTCTCTATGACCAGGCTTTAAATTTTTTTTAAGAAACAATTTGTCAGCCAGGCATAGTGGCACATGCCTGTAATCCCAGCAGCTCTGGAGGCTGAGACAGGAGGACTATAAGTTCAAAGCCAGCCTTTGCAACAGTGAGGCACTGAGCAACTCTGTGAGACCCAGCTCTAAATAAAATACAAAATAGGGCTGGAGATTTGGCTCAGTGGTTGAGTTTTCAGTTCAATCCCTGGTTACCCCCACCCCCCCAAATTTGCCATTTGCTTTTTATTCCCTTAGAAAATGTGACGTTTCATCACTAAGCACTTTATCATGTATCTCTCTTAACATGGACTTTTTCCCACATAATCATAGTCCTGTTATCTGACCCAAGAAATTTTATATTGAGCAAATAGTATAGAATAGTGCATGTTCAGATTTTTAAAAATTGTCCTTAAATGTCTTCTGTAAGTTGCTGTTTAAATCCAGGATCCGTTCAGGGTTCATGCTTTTGGGTCTTGTGTCACTTCAGTTCTTTGACTTGAAAATTCTTTGCCCTTTTTTGTTGTCTTTGTAAGACATTGGTATTTGTTTGTTTTTTGACTCCTGAGCCACATCCCCAACTTTTTTATTTTTTTATTTTTGAGACAGGGCCTCACTAAGTTGCCTCAGGCCTCACTAAATTGCCAAGGCTACCCTTGAAATTTGCTATCTTTCTTACCCTCCTGAGTTGCTGGGATTACAGAAATGTGTACCACATCCAGTGACATTGGCATTTTTGAAGGACCTGGGACACTTGGATTGTGAAAGTCCTGCTCTCTGGGAATTTGTCATCTTGTTACTTCAAGATTAGATTTGTGTCAAATGCTTTTGATAGAAACCCTGTATGGGAAATGTCCTTCCTATTGCATCATCTCAGGAGGCACATTGGTGTTACTTTTTCATTGTTGGTAGTGCGATGTATGGTCACTTTGTTAAGTGGTGTCTGTCCAGCCTCTGATTATAAAGGCACTTTTTATCCTTTGTAATTAAAAGGCCTTGTGTGGGGTGGTATTTTGGGATCATATGATAATCTTATATCTTTAAAGCCTTTCTTTTACCTACTATTTATTTCATTTCTGATTCTTGACCAAGTAAACTATTACTTCAGAGGTTTTCAAAATGGGGGCCATACTTAAGTCACAGTTTGCCCTGTGGTCTATGGAGAGGAGCAAAAGAAACTCCCCCTTCATTTATGGGGTGATTTTGTTTTGGCAGGATGCCCTGAAAGGGCAGCAGATCTCCCTGAGTTGTGTTAAATTGTCAACTTGACAGTTGCTAAAACTACAGAGAATAGGCTTATAATTTCAAATATTTCATTATTTTAAGGATTTAAAATTAGCATTTCCTCATCTTGTTTGTTTTTATGGTGTCAGGGATTGAATCCAAGGCCTCACATGTGCTAGGCAAGTGCTCTACTTCTGAGGCATACCCCCAGACCCCTATTATTTTTTGAGACAGAATCTTGCTTGCTGTGTTGCCCAAACTGGCCCAGAACTTCTGCGCTCAGGTGATCCTCTCATCTTAGTCTCCCAGGTAGCTGGGACCATAGGCATACTTCACTCCTGGGCATATTCCCTCCCATCACATTATTAACTTAGAAAGGATTTCCCCTCTGTGGGTGGCAGAGGTTTTTTTCTTTACTGAAGCTGGAGTCTCAAGTAGAAGTACATTGTCCTCTCCTGTAGAATAGAGGAAGAGAAACTTGGCAGATTTAGAGAGGTTATATAAGGATGACATGCTTCCTCCAAATAGTGTGGTAGTCTGGTAAGGACACAGGGATGTCAGGGCAGACATTTCTCTATATTTTAGTCTTAAGTAGTGACATGTTTCAGTGCTGGTTTTGCTGATATCAGTTGTGTTGCATGGTTTTTGTGATTATCAGTCTTAACTGAGCTATCGTTTTCAGCATTCTTTTACTTCTCATTCTCTTGTCTGATTCTCTTGAATGCCCTTTAGTTCTGTGCTACAACTACATCTTAAACACCCATTAAATGTGTTGACTGGTATGTATATAGTTGTATCTCTATTTTTTTAAGATGGACACTTTAACCCTGAGGTGGTCAAGTATCGACAGCTATGCTTCAAGTCACAGTACAAGCGATATCTCAACTCTCAGCAGCAGTATTTCCATCGACTGCTAAAGCAGATTCTTGCTTCCCGGAGTGTAAGTAATGCTGGGAACTGAATATAAAATATGGGCAGTATATGCACAGGTATCAAGAAGTGGTTCAGAGGCAAAACACAGATGATAACCACTAAGAAAAAAATGCTACCAATTAAGCTACAATACATTTAAGTTGTGTCTTTTTATTTTCCCTTTTCCCTTCCCAGCTATGTCTTTTTTTTCCTTATCAGTATTATAATGTGTTTTGATTTCAGAGATGTTAAAACATCAAACAGTAAGTGCTTCCTAAAATTAATGAAATATAGTAGCTTCCATATTTACTAAGATAAACAAATGGATTTCAGATTCATCATGGGTTATTGAGGAAAACTAGGATGCTCTGGAATTGATGTGCAAGTGTACACAAGGCCTCTGCTGTGATGGACCTGTAGAACATAAAGCTCAGTGGCCTCTGGTCTTTTCCAGCCAGGTAATTCTCAGAGGCAAAGTTGTTCTGAGTTCTTTAAGTGGTTTTTTGAACTTAAGTATAGAAATATTTGGATGTAGCATAAGTATTCATTTTCTGTGGAGCAATTCAGTGTTCAGATTTGGGATTTTTTCATTATCTAATATAGGTTGAGTAATCCTTATCTGAAGTCCTTGGAACTAGATGTGTTTTGGATTTCAGATTTTATTTACTTTTTTTGGATTTTGGAATATTTGCATACACATATTGACTTGGGTATGGGACCCAAGTCTAAACATGAATTCATCCATTTCAAATATACCTTATGTACATAGCTTAAAGGTAATTTATATACTATTTTTAGTACACTTTTGTTTTGACTTCAGCCTGTTATATGAGGTCAGGTATAAAATTTTCCACTTGTAGTGTCATGCACTCCTAAAGTTTTGGATTTTGGAGCACTTTGGATTATGGATTTTGGATTAGGAATACTCAACCTGTAATTAATATGGGTCATTTTTATTTGAACATGTTCATGTATCTGCATCTTTCTCTATGATGGAGTGGGGAATTAAACTTTAAATGTAGCCTTAGGGAGTATACAGTGTATGTTAAAGATTTGATGATCACATGTATTCCCATTTGATTTTTTGTCTAGGACTTATTGGAGATGGCCCGAAGGAGTGGCCCAACCCTTCCCTTCAGGCAGAAGCGTCCTTCACCATCCCGAAGCCCTGAGGAGCGGGAGTGGCGGACCCAGCAGCGCTACTTGAAGGTCTTGAGGGAAGTGAAGGAGGAGTGTGGCGACACTGCCCCATCCTCTGATGAAGAGGGTGAGTGTCTTTGGGCACTTGGATTAGCTGGGGCATTGGAGCCAGTGGTAGCCATTTATCCCCTTGGTAAAGAAGTCCTTTATGAGTTGTCTTGTCTGGGGGGGTGGATAGTGGGACTCATTAGCCCTTGGTCTTTGAGGCACTGAGACACTGCTATCAGGTGGGAGTGACTCCATGCCCTTTTTACTCTGTGCTTATGTGGCACTTGAGTTAGTGAGAACCTCTTGGATTAATCCCTGCAGGGCAGGGTCTCTCCACAGTAGGCCTTCTGGTGCCATTGTGCCACTTGAGAGAACTGCTTTTCCCCTTACAGGAGAGTAGTAGTGACTGTTGGCCTGCTGCAATGCGACCCCATCACTCTGTTGAAGTCTCTCTTCCTGGAAGAGCCGTTTAAATGACCTAAGTGTGCTCCAGCTCATCTGGGGAAGGGTCAGAAAGGAATGTGGAACCCTGGCCTCCATGTTGTTGGCTTAGCCCTGTTGAACCCAAATGGCCACTTACCCAATCTCCCCTATTGGAGTCCACAGCCACGTTGGATTTACAAGAAAAATTTTCTTTTGAAGATCTCAGCTCATGGCTTCCGAGCTCTCCAGCGCGTTCTCCTAGCCCTGCGGTGCCCCTGAGGGTGGTGCCCACGCTTTCCACCACGGATATGAAAACTACAGGTGAGAACTGAGCTGATGCCATTGCTGTCCTAGGAATTCACAGTGCAGAAATGAGAACTCCTTAAAGGGAGGTAGTGTCTAGATTCCTGCCTTCCCCAAAACAAGCAGTGCTCCTTAAATGAAGGTGATGGGGATAAGTTTTTGTACCATTCTGCTTTTTTTTATATCTAGAGGTAGACCTTCTTTCATTAAAAAAAAAAAAAAAAAAAAAACAGAAAACAAAAAATAATTGTCCAGAGCTGATCAGCTAGTGTTTTGGGATATAGAAAGCAGAATTTTGAAATAATAATTCAGTCATACACAAAAGAGATAATTAGAGCTTTAGCAATTCCTTTGAATGTCTCTGAAATTGGAGAAGAATTTGAATTTGGAATAGGAATCAAAAATGTTATGAAGCTTCAATGTGCTTTTAGACCAGCCAGGTAACAAAATCATTTTTAAAAAAAGGAAAGGAGAAGTGCTAACGGTGACTGAATAAAGGTTTTTGTACTTGTAGTACACAGGAATCAAAAGGGAAACTCAGAGGATTATCTTACTTTTGAATGTCACAAGTGACCAGGAAGATTTAAATTAGAGCACTGTTGTAGTGAATGACCTAGTCCATGTGGTTTGGTTCATTTTCTCTCAGATAAAATAGAACTGGGGGACAGTGACCTGAAGATAATGTTAAAGAAGCACCATGAGAAGCGGAAACATCAACCAGTAAGATTGGGATGGATGTGGCCAGTTGTGGTTTTTCAGTTGACTCTCTTTGGCATGGTTATCCCGAGGAGGATACTGGTAGTCACCACCTCTTTTGTGCTTCTCTGTAATTGTTAGAGGATGGGAGCAATTAGAGAGGCTAATTAGCATCAGAGAGAAGAGGTGATGACAGGTGTTTTGGCTTTATAAGGCAAGCTTCAAGCTTTGCCACGGCATTGTTTGGTTTGTGAATGAATTGTCTCCATATCTTCAGCGCTCAGCAAGGTTAAGGAGTTTGTCTTCAGTCAAACAGCCAGTAAGTGCTAGAGCTGAGAGCCAGACCCTTTTCTCTCTGCACTTTTTACTATTTCTGTTGTTCCATTCAACTAAATCAAGCCAGAGAGTACGTTGGAGAAAAGAGAGTAGTCTGGGCAGAGCAGTGAGATAAGAAGAGTCCCACATTGGAAGTCAGCATTGAGCAGATCCCTTAACTCCTCTGAACGCTTTTTTCAGACTTTTTAAACTCTAACAATATTAGGAAGACGGCTTGAAGAGCATATGAGATAAGGAATGCAGAAGAGCTGTATGAATTGTAAATGCCATGCAACAGAACACCAAAGTTTCCCCTGTGTACTATTATGAAGAGCAATTGTTTTTATCTCTGTGTAGTTTTAATTCAACATGATTTCCTCAGGTGTCTGGGACATCTGGTTGTTAGGTAAATTGGCACAGTTACCATCAGTTTTTGCTTCCTTTCTGGGCCATAACCAAATCTCTGAATATCACATCTAGGATCACCCGGACCTTTTGACAGGGGACCTGACCCTCAGTGACATCATGACTCGAGTAAATGCTGGCAGGAAGGGCTCACTAGCAGGTAAAGGACTATAGGTCTCTTCCTCCGGATGATTTTCACCTGACTTTGGTGTTAAATTGTATGAGTCTGTCTACATGTGGCAAAAATAAATGTATCCACATCTTTCATGCTGACACCTTTTGCTTTGTTACTGCCCTTAGGAATTCAAAATTAATACAAAGTATCATTAGATGTTAAAATTAAGCTGTAAATCACTCATTCCATTTTGTCTTAAAAACATCTAAATATCTTAGTAAATTACTAAGTCTTTTCTTTGTTGGGTTTGAGGAAATACGCAGATAAAGACCCCTAATTTCTTAATATAGAAGAAGCAGTTCAGTGACTTATGTTTCTTATTCTTCCCAGCCTTATATGACTTGGCTGTCCTTAAAAAAAAGGTGAAGGAAAAAGAGGAAAAGAAAAAGAAGAAAATAAAGCTGATCAAATCAGAGGCAGAGGATCTGGCTGAAACTCTGAGCAACACTGAAGGGGTCCCACCTCTCTCACAGGCCCCATCTCCACTGGCAATACCTTCCATCAAGGAAGAGTAAGTGAGCAAAAGATTACATGGTGTTAAGGTTTAAGTTTGGAGATTAAGCTGGAGGCTATAACCATTCCTTTGAGGCATGTGTGAGTTGGCTCTGAGTGTCAGGGATCCTGTTAGGAAATTGTATTGCGTGTCCCTTTCTTGAGCTTTTGTAACTGCTAGGAAGTTTGGGGGACTTGAACAAATTTAGAATGTGTTTTTGGTCTTTGTGGTGGTTCTTATATTTTTCATCTCTCATTAGGCCCCTGGAAGACCTCAAGCCTTGCCTTGGAATCAATGAGATTTCTTCCAGTTTTTTCTCTCTTCTATTAGAGATCTTGCTTCTGGAGAATCAAGCTAGTCTTCCTATGGTAAGAGTTTTGGAAAAGTCAGATGTACATCAAAGATGGACAAAATACCTTTATTTCATTTATTTATTTTTATGTGGTGCTGAGGATTGAACCCAGTGCCTCACACGTGCTAGGCAAGTGCTCTACCACTGAGCCATTATCCCAGTCCTATACACTAAAGTTTTGAAATTATTGGAATCCCTAGCTTGAGGGGATTCCTTCCAAAGCTCTGCAGCCAGGTTGCTCTGGGACTTGGTTAACTTGAGCAAACTGACCCAGCTTGCACTGGCACAACTTGAATTGCTGATATAGAGAGAATTTAACTGGCTTCTGTCTGCCTTTTCTCCCCGCCAGCTGGAGGAAAGAGTTTTGGATTGGCAGTCATCTCCAGCCAGCTCCCTCAACAGCTGGTTCTCTGCAGCCCCCAACTGGGCTGAGTTGGTATTGCCTGCCCTCCAGTATCTTGCTGGAGAAAGCCGAGGTAAGGTCATTTTTTTTGAAGGATCACTGTTTTTCTTTTTTTGTCTAAATTCTTAGACAAATTCGTAGAGAAATTTTTGTCTAAATTCTTGGGCTTGTTTGGTCTATTTTGCCTTTGCATCATACCATGTCTTTTGCTACACCATAAAGTTCTCAGAATCTCTCAGAGCTCAGGGATATGTAGCCTGTTGTCCTGAGTTTAACACATTCTATCACTTGTGTGGTTGGTTCATGTATTTATTTCTTGCAGCTGTTCCTTCCAGTTTCTCTCCATTTGTTGAATTCAAAGAGAAAACCCAGCAGTGGAAATTGCTTGGTAAGTAATTTGTATTACCTACCTTTCTCCTGTCCTCCCCAGCTTCTTATGTATTCTAGTCAATATAGTGCAGGAGATTGGCAAAAGGGCAATATTCAACTTTATTTTTGTCTGTGAAGGAATTCTTTAAGACCCCTGTACTCTTTTTTTTTTTTTTTTTTTTAAGAGAGAGTGAGAGAGAGAATTTTTTTTTTTTTTTAATATTTACTTTTTAGTTTTTGGCAGGCACAACATCTTTGTTTGTATGTGGTGCTGAGGATCGAACCCAGGCCGCACGCATGCCAGGCGAGCGCGCTACCGCCTGAGCCACATCCCCAGCCCACCCCTGTACTCTTAAAGTATAGGTTTCATCTCCACCCCGATTTGGACTTTGCTCCCAAAGCTGAAATGGAATAGTTTTTTTATTTTTTTTATTATTATTATTTTTATTTATATATGACAGCAAAATGCATTAATTCTTATTACAAATATAGGGCATAATTTTTCATATTTCTGGTTGTATACATAGTATATTCACACCAATTCGTGTCTTCATACCTGTATTTTGGATAATAATGATCATCACATTCCACCATTATTAATTACCCCATCCCCCCTCCCCCTCCAACCTGTCTACTCTATCTAGAGTTTGTCTATTTCTCCCATGCTCCCGCTCCCTATCCCATTGTGAATCAGCCTCCTTATATCAAAGAAAACATTTGGCGTTTGGTTTTTTGGGATTGGCTAACTTCACTTAGCATTATCTTCTCTAACTCCATCCATTTACCTGCAAATGCCGTGAGTTTATTCTCTTTTATTGCTGAGTAATATGGAATAGTCTTTTTATTATGATCTAGCCTGTGGATGGTGACATTCAAATCTGCCGTTGTATTTTATAGTAGCATCAGCATTTATATTAAGCATACCAATGTGTGGGATTCATTTGTACTATAGTTATTTTTATTTATTAAAAATGGGCTTTTTTATTAAGGATGATGTGCAGTGAGATATAGGACTGCCCCAAGTAAAGCAGTTTCTAAAGAACAGTGTCCTTTTATTTTAAATTTATAAAGTTCTACTTACTCTATTGGCTGTTACCTGGTGATGGTGATAAGAGAATAATTTAATTCAGTATTGGTTTTCTACTGAAATTCCCAGAGGGTTTGCTGTCTATGTCAGAAGGGCACAGATGAGGCTGTCATCTAGGGAGGAAGTGTCAAGTGAGGAAAAAAGAGGGTTGAGGACTAAGCCTTGAGAAACTCCACAGTAGGGACAGCTGAATGCAGCTCATGTAGAGAGGACATGGCTACAGACAGGAAGAAAATTCTGAGATTGTTGACTCTTGGGAGCCAAGTGATTAAAAGATTCAGTAGGGTAAATATAAGAGATTCTAAATGTGGAACAGATTGCAAAATTTTTAGTGAATAGTGAATCTTTAGTGAAAGGATGAGGGTTGGGGACAGTGTGAGTTGAAGGTGATTCATGGTGCTGCTGTGCCTATGGTCTTCAGGTTGGTGGCCGGAGTCAACCATAGTGATAATATTTACACTGGCTCTGCAAACTGTCCTTATAAGACCAGATAATAAGTACTTTAAGCTTGTGGAATAGATGCTTTCTGTTATTACCCCTCAACTCTGCCATTATAATGCTCAGCTTCCAGACAGTAGGGGAATGAACAGGTGGGGATGTTTTCTACAAAAATATATTCACAAAAGCAGGTGGCTAGTTTGCCATGTATTGGTGTACACCATGGGAATCTGTAAATGTGACCATTCAGGGCCCCCTTTCCTATAACCAGTTAAAAATTTACCAGCACATCACTGATCAAAGAGCCAGTGAATTTCTAGAGATTTAGTTGGGCAAGGGCAGGATAGTAAGGGAGATTTGTGGCCAATAGAGGAATTTTAAATGGGAGAAACCTTGAGTAAGTTTAAATGTTGATGGGAAGGGTACTGTGGACCTTGAGGAGAAGATTGAACATGAAGGAGAGAAGGGAAAATGCATCACGTATGTTCTTGGGAAGTGGGAAGAGGGTGAGCTCTGTATGGCAGGAGCTAGCACATTTCTTCCTATCTAGCAGAAGGAAAGAAGGAAATAATGGATACATAGCAGTGGGCTGATTGGTCTTTGTAGGAAGTTTGGTCTGTTGACATTTTCAGTGTAAAGTAGAAGGTGAGAGAGGTGAGATTGTCTGTTGCTGATGAGAAGGGAAGTCTGAGGAGAGTAGGAGATGGTCATTGTGTGAAGCAGTGTGACCACAGATGACATAGGATAGCTAGGAAGTCATGAGTGCTGCCAGGGGAGGCTGCTCATTGTTCACCTCTTTGGCCTTCTTCTGCCTGTTTGTGCACTTTTTCCTCTAGCAGTCCTCAGCTGCTTAATTTGAAGCATGGAGAATGTGGATAGTTCAGAATTTGAATTTTGCTAGATTGGAATGATGCAGAAAATCAAAGGGCAGAGGTAAAGGTATTACTCTGTTGGGAAGCATATTACTGAAACAGTGGACCAGGAATCTGCACTGATTGGAGAGAAAAGAGAGATGGATCTGGGCCAGTGGCAGCTGAGAAGTAGAGGTGTCATTGGGAACTATCCTGGGTCCAAGTGAAGCTTTCATGGGAGTAAACGGGCAAGGTGAAATCTAGGCCATTATGTTTAGAAAGCAGAGTGTGGGTTCTTCATCCTGACTGGCTGTGTACTATGGTCAGTGGAATTTTTTTAAAAAATACCTATTCCTGGACCTTACCACAGAGATTCTGATTAAATGGTTGGAATGGGGTCTGAACTTTGATGTTTTCAAAAGTTTCCAGGTAATTCTTCAAAATGCAACCCCAGTTGAGAAACACTGAAGTAGGCATTTTGAAAATAGAGCAGCTTTTGGAACTGGCAGAATCCAGTTGTGCTTGTGGGAATGATTGAGTGGAGTGGAGTGGAGGGAGGAGGTTATGGTAGAGGAGGAGTTTTCACCACCTGAGAGGTTAGGATATTGGATGTACTGCTCATGTGGATGTGGGTCTTCCTCATAGTGGCAGGGTGTGGAGTAGTGAGAGAGGGTGAGCCAGTTCCTGTGAGGAGAAAGGACTAGATGCAAAACTGCAGGAGTGGGGATTGGGGTGTACAGGTAGAGAACAAAAGCCTCAGGGAACAGGCTTCCCCCCAGCTTTATTGATGTGTAATTGATATATTAAAAACTGCTTATTTGATGTATGTAATTTGATGAGTTTGGACATACACGCATACACCTGGGAGCCATCCCCACAGTCAAGATAGACCTTTCAAACTTCTGTATCTCCCTTCCCCCTTTTTCTGGCAAGAACATTAACATGACATTCATCTTCTTAATAAATTTTGAAGTGGCACAGTACAGTTTCATTAAGTACACAACTAAGTCCTACAGCAGGTCTCTAGAACTTATTCATCTTGACATTTCATAATGGAAACTTCATACCTTTGGAGCAGCTATTCCCCTACTTTGATTTTACTACTCCTGCTCCTGGTAACTATCAATTCTGTTCTCTGTTTCTGTGACTTTGAGCATTTGAGGCACCCTGTATAAGTATTAAGTGAAATAAATTTGTCCTTTAATTTATTTCACTTAACATAGTGTCCATTAGGTTTATCCATGTTGCAAATGGCAGGATTTCCTATTTTCTAAGACTGAATAATACTCCATTTTATGTTATAGCATATTTTCTTTATTCATTCATCCACTGATGGACATTTGGGTTGTTTTCATATCTTGGCTATTGTGAATAATGCTGCAGTGAACATTAGAGTGCAGATATGTGTTTGAGATCCTGATTTCAGGTTTTTTTTTCCCCCCTTATAATTAGAAATGGGATTGCTTGACCATATGGTAGGTCTGTTTTTAATTTTTTTGAGGAGCTTCTATACTATTTTTCATGGTTACTGCACCATTTTACATTCCTACCAACAGTGCATAAGGTTTCTCTTTTCTCCATATTCTTCCCTCTATTTTATCTTTTTCTTTTCTTTTCTTGTGTTTTTTAACAGTAGCCATCCTAATAAGTGTGAGGTGTTATCTCAGTAGTACTTTTGATTTGAAGTTCCTTGATGATTAGTGATATTGAGCACCTTTTCATGTACCTGTTGGCCATTCATATTTCTTCTTTGGAATAGAAGTATAAGAATTGTCTATTCAGGTTCTTTGTTCCTTTTTAAATCATGTTGGTGATTTTCTTATTGATTTGTAGGTATTCCTTATATAATTTAGATGTTTTAGCCCTTTATCACATATATCGTTTGTAGTTATTCCCTTCTATTCTGTAGCTTGGCTTTTCCCCTCTGTTGATTATTTCTATGCTATGCAGAAGCTTTATAGTTTCCTGTAATCCCGTTTACTTGTTTTTGCTTTTGTTGCCTATACTTTTGGTATCATATCAAAAAGGTCAAGACTAATCTCATGGAGCTTTCTGCTGTTTTCTCATAGGAGTTTTATAGTTTCAGGCCACATGTTTAAATGATTAAACCATTGGTTTTTACATATAGTATGATGGAAGAATCTAATTTCTTTCTTTTAAATGTGGATATCCAGTTTCCCCAACACTGCTTTTTGCAGACTGTCTTTACCTCATTGAATGTTCTTACACCTTGGCCAAAAATGAATTGACTGTATGTGTGGGTTTATTTCTGGGTTCTGTGTTTTAGGAACAGGCTTTTGTTCTTATTTTTCTAAAAGAACTAGGAGAGGGCTTGCTCGCCTAGCATGTACAAAACCCTGTGTTCGATCCTCAGCATCACATAAAAATAAATAAATAAAATGAAAGATATTGTGTCCATCTACAACTAAAAAAAAAATTAAAAAAAAAAACAACTATGAGAAATGTCTGAAATCTTTGAAGAGTCTCATCTCTGCCTTCTGACTGCATTGAAGGACATGGCTATGAGAGAATGAGCAGTCAGCCTCCCTATAGTTAAGAATCAAGGGAGAACCAATTTTCTCTCAGAAAATACCTGAAAACCATATATGTGATAAAGGGCTAATATCTAAAATATATAAGAACAACCAAACAGGAGAAAAAGATAGGCGATAGAACTACCTGGTTTTGAAGTAGCATTTCTGGAAGCACAAATGTTCCTGGAGATGGGTATTGGTGGTATTGTATGCCAGCTACTGAATCAAAGAGAAGCGTCTTGGTGAATGTGACCTTTTTGGGAAGCACAGGAACATTCTCTCACAAGCAGACCTGGATGATGCTGATTAATGGTGACTTCTAGTCTAGCCTGGTTAAGAGATTTAGGTACATTATGTGTCAGGAGCTTCAGGAGGACTCTGAACAAATGAGAGAAGGGCACTGACAGAGTGATTTTCTTTTCTAGGCAGACCAGGAGGAGTCCTTTCTTTTTTTCTTCCCCTGCCTTAGGCTTCTGATTGCTGTGCCAGTGTGTATAATGCCTTTGTGGCTCACTAGCCATTCCCTGTTGTAAGTTTTCATAACATGTGACGCCTACCACTTTCCATATTGGGCTTATTTAATATATGCTCTTTTCTCACTTTACTATAAACTTCTTGAGGGCAGAGACTGAATTCACTGGATGACCCCAGCTTCTCCACAGGTAGTACGTGGCACACAGTGGTTACTCAACAAATACCTGTTGAGTGAATTGTCTAAGGAGGTGACATGCATCAATGATGGTATAGTCTGTGAAGGGAAAGGTAGTGCTAAGGATCTTGGCTTCAGTCCTGATGTATTCTCTCTTTGTCATAGGTTAAGAAGGTAAAGAGAAAGGGGGATTCTGAGTCACACCTTAGATTTTGTCTTCTTTTCCCCCCTTTCTTATAGGCCAGTCTCAAGATAATGAAAAGGAATTAGCTGCGCTCTTCCAGCTGTGGCTGGAGACCAAAGACCAGGCCTTTTGTAAGGTATCATTTTTCAAAATACCAACTCTTCCCCTTTTGGTTTCTAGAACTCTGAAATTAGTGAAAATTCTCCAGTCCATTTACCTGTTAATGTTTTCCTTTTCTCCAGCAAGAAAATGAAGACAGCTCAGATGCTACAACACCTGTCCCTCGGGTGTGAGTATAGCACTCTAATGGTGGTGGTGTCCCATGAAACCATGATTCCTGGTACTTACATGTCTTAGTCTGTTAGAGCTATAATGGGCCTGAGAGATCATAAGAATTTGCTGATTCTCACCTGCCTAATATACCTAAGGAGGGCAATATATATCCATTGATATGAATGGCTCCCTGCGGAAGGAGTTCTTTCTTTTTAAATGTTTATTTTAGTTGTAGAGGGATATAAGACCTTTGTTTTATTTATTTATTTTTATGTGGTGCTGAGGATTGAACCCAGTGCCTCACATGTGCTAGGCAAATACTCTATCACCGAGCCCCAACCTCAGCCCAGAAGTTCTTGATGCTAGAAGGGGATGTGCAGTAGAGTCTGAGGGGATGTGATCTACCTTATAGCGGAACATACTATTTTCCACATGTTGTCCTCCTGGGTTTCCCATTTGAGAATGAGTTATCTAACCCAACCTCCTTATTTCTTTTTTTTTTTTTTAATATTTAGTTTTTAGTTTTAGGTGGACACAATATCTTTTATTTTACATTGATGTGGTGCTAAGAATCAAACCCAGTCCTACAAGCATGCTAGGCGAGCATTCTACCATTGAGCCACAACCCCAGCCCCCCAACCTCCTCATTTATGTAAAGAAGTTGGGTTATGAGGTTACATTATTTGTTGAGGGTTAGTGACAGGAATTCACTAGAATTTAGATCCCATGAGTGACCCCTCTCATATTGCTCTTTCCTGTGTGGTGTGGTTCTGCAGTTAGATTTTTTTTTTTTCTTTTTTTTTTTTTTTTTTTTTGCAGCATGGAGGATTGAACCCAGGGCGTCACGCATCTTAGGCCAGTACACTCCCCATGAGCTGCACCCTAAGCCTGTGCATTTAGTAGAAGTGGGGGTAGTACAAGCATTTATAAGTTTCCTGTGAGCCAGGAAATATACCCTTGCTATCTAACATTTTTCGTTGCCATTAAATTGGATTTAGCAGCAAGATATCAGCTTAATTTCCACCTGCTCAGTACTTTTCTGGATTTCTAAGTATCAAGTAATTTTTGGAAATACCATCAAGAGTTACTTGGTAGGAGCTGGAAAGTGGAGTTTTTAAGAGTTGAGTACATCTAAAGGGACATTTCTGAAGGGACATTTTTTTTGTGTGTTGCAAAGAGAATGGTTCTGGGTGTTAAAGAAAGGAGATGGATCTGTGACCCATCTGCTAGTAAGTCAGAGTTAAAACAAAATTCTTTATGTTTCAGAAGAACTGACTACGTGGTGCGGCCCAGCACTGGGGAAGAGAAACGGGTTTTTCAGGAGCAGGTAAGAAATATGGAGAAGATAGAGAAAGTCTGTCTCTGTGAGGCCCTGTAGATTGAAGTGCTGAGCCTGACTCTTGAGTCTACCTTCATGGAGGAAATTCATACCTTCACTGTGGATATTCTGTTGGTTGGGATTGATTACGGCAGGGGGGGCGTGGGTGGTGCAGAAGTGATGTGGGGAAAGTTTTAATCTGTTAGAGCTGTAATGGGCCTGAGAGATCATAAGAATTTGCTGATTCTCACCTGCCTAATATACCTAAGGAGGGCAAAAAAATATATATATATATATATATATATGTATATATAGAAAGAGAGAGAGAGAGAGAGAGAAACTACTTTGATGATTTTTTTAGCAAAATGCATTTTATTTCTTCATCCTTTGCTTAGTAACCAGTTCTGAGGACCATCCTTTTCTCACTGTAGTTGGCTCGTCATCTATGGGGGAATTTTTCATTCCATTCCCATTTTAATCTCCCCATGTGGATCTAGAGTGAACTCCACTGATTCTGACTCAGAAGCCTTCTCTCTTTTCTCTGTGTAGGAGCGTTACAGATACAGCCAACCCCATAAGGCATTCACCTTTCGCATGCATGGCTTTGAGTCTGTGGTGGGGCCAGTGAAGGGTGTGTTTGACAAGGAGACTTCCCTCAACAAAGCTCGGGAACATTCCCTTCTGCGCTCTGACCGGCCTGCCTATGTCACCATCCTGTCTCTTGGTATGTGGTGATTTATTTTTTCACTCTGAATCTTTCCTCAAGTCATCTCTGTCCTCCCTGCATACCCCCCACCCGCCTCCTCCACCCTGGGGTGAGTCAGGCATAGCATTTGGAAGCTTTGGATTGGGAAATGAAGGGGGGATTCTGCTCTTAGAGATTGGTGGCAAGAATCACTGTTCTTTTCTGAAGGTGTGCCGTTATTTATGTTCATTTAGGAAGTGCTCACAGGCCAGCTGAATAGGTTTAACTAGCACTTTGCTTCCTTAAAGGTTTTGTTGTGGGCTGGGGATGTGGCTCAAGCGGTAGCGCACTCGCCTGGCATGTGTGCGGCCCGGGTTCAGTCCTCAGCACCACATACAAACAACGATGTGTCCGCCAAAAACTGAAAAATAATATTAAATTCTCTTTTAAAAAAAAAAAAAAAAAAGGTTTTGTTGTGCCATGAATCCCTTTGGCAGTCTGGTGAAACTCATGGTTCCCTTCCCATAGTTATGCTAATTCTAAATATACATTAAATGCTTAGAGTTATAAAGAAGCCAATCATATTGAAATAGTTATTAAAACAATGTGTAGAAATATGAGTTTTTATTTTAATTGACAGGATCTAGCAACAGGTCTTATAAATATCTGTAACTTCCAGATAGGGATATGTGTTTGACATTTATAATATGAAAATATTTGATTTCTCTTACAACATCGCAGCACTGCCAATACATGATTTATTACCTTGTGTTTATAATCAAAGGAGATTCTAAATTTCAGTGAAAGATAAATTTTTCTTACCTGAATTCATGGACCCACTGAATTCTAAGGTATCTGTGGACTTTATTCTTGCCTCTGTGAAAGTGTGTAGGAAACACCAATGGCAGAGCTTTCCGCCACTAGGGGTCAGTGTGCCCGATGCTGAGTTGGGAGGCTGAAGAGCACTAACTGCAGGGAGCATCACCCCACTAGAGCAAGTAGGGGGATATTGCTTGACTCTTGGGCTTTGCATTTCCTAATGTTATCAGTTCGGGATGCAGCAGCTCGGCTGCCTAATGGAGAAGGCACACGGGCAGAGATCTGCGAACTGCTCAAGGACTCCCAGTTTCTTGCACCAGATGTTACCAGCACTCAGGTAAGTTGGAGAAACAACTTTGCTTTGCTTTCTTTCAGAAAACTTGTTAGAGGGCTGGGGTTGTGACTCAGTGGTAGATCATTTGCCTCAGCACGTGTGAGGCACTGGGTTCTATCCTTAGCACCACATGAAAATAAATTAATAAACAAAGCTATTGTGTCCATCTATAACTAAAAAATATTAAAAAAAAAAAAAAAGAAGGAAAACTTATTAGGAAACATAGGAGGATCACTAAGTTCAGAGCCAGCCTCAGCAACTCAGAGAGGCCCTAAGCAACTTAGTGAGACCCTATCTCAAAGTAAAAAATAAAAATGGGCTGGGGGTGTGGTTCAGTGGTTAAGCACCTCTGGGTTCAATCTCTGATTATTACTTCCCCCGCCCCCACCGAAAAATGAAGAAAAACAGGTGCAGTGGTGTACCTATAATCCCAGCTAATCACGAGACTGAGGCAGGAGGATTGTGAGTTTGAGGCCAGCCTGGACAACACAATGAGAACCTGTCTCAAAAGCAAAAACACAACTAAATGAAGAAAGGAAAAAAAGAGCTTGAAAAGTGCAACAGTGATGACCAAAACCCCTGTCAGTGAAGCACAAAAGCAGCTCTAGGTTTTCCTTTAGCTTATAGTAAAAGAAAAGTTGCTATAGTCAGAATTCAAAATATTCTTACAGTGAAAACATCACTGTCTCAGGAATTTATAGCATTTTTTGTTTTGCCAGGTGATTTGGTGAGCCACTAAGAAGACATAGCTAGACTGAGATATAGTCTGTTATATTGTCAGCCATGAATCATCTAGGGATTTTTCTCTGGGTTCCAAACAGCTTCTATTATCTGGGTCTGGCCTGACCCTTACTTCCCTTTTCTTCAGGTCAACACAGTAGTGAGTGGTGCCCTGGATCGACTACATTATGAAAAAGATCCTTGTGTGAAATATGACATTGGACGGAAGCTGTGGATCTATCTGCATCGTGACCGGAGCGAAGAAGAGTTTGGTGTGTGAGGCTTCTGGGGAGTGTGTCCAAGTAGACCAGTGATGATTCTGACTTTCTGTCCCAGTTCCATCATTCTTTCCATTGGCATTCAGGTAGAATAGGATTATGGAGGCAGGGTCTTACCACCAGCAAGGCCTTGGGTTTTAGCAAACTGCCCCCCGCTCCCACCCCCTTAATATACTAAGATCCAACTCTTGCTGAAGCTTCCCACTTTTGTTTATAGAGCGGATTCACCAAGCACAAGCAGCTGCAGCTAAAGCCAGAAAAGCCCTTCAGCAAAAACCCAAGCCCCCATCCAAGGTGGTAAGTGATCTCATGAAGAACCCTCTTGAGAATCCTGGGGCTAGGTCTAGGTACTTAACACTGTGCTTCAGGAGCCGAAGAGTCCACCCACGCCTTCCTTTCTGGAGCCTTTATGACACCTGTGGTAAATTTCCCTTTCTCATCTTTTCTAGAAGTCCAATAGCAAGGAGACTTCATTAAAAGTCCTCAGCAGTGGACCTTCTGAGCAAAGCCAAATGAGCCTCAGTGACTCTAGTATGCCACCCACCCCAGTAACTCCTGTAACCCCCACCACACCAGCATTGCCTACCACCCCGATTTCCCCTCCGCCTGTGTCATCAGTGAACAAAAGTGGCTCTACTTCTGTCTCAGAACCAGCTAAGTCTAGTTCAGGGTAAGTGCCTCTGTTTTGTTTCTATATTTCCCCCTCCCAAATCCTCTTGTATGCATGTCCTAAGGTTGTTTTCTTTGTGTGTGTGTGTTTGGGGCTATTGGAGATGGAATTCAGGAGCATTATATGAGCTATATCCCCATCCCTTTTTGAAAACTTTTGTTTTTGAGGTAGGGTATTGCTGAGTTGCCCATGCTAGACTCAAACTTTTCATCCTCCTGTCTCAGCCTCCTGAGTAACTGGAATCACAGGTGTGTGCCACCACTTAAGTTTTTATTTTTGTTTCCCTGATGTTCCTCATAGGGTTCTTCTGGTGTCCTCACCAACAATGCCACAGCTAGGAACAATGCTATCCCCAGCTTCCAGCCAGACTCCACCCAGTTCACAGGCTGCTGCCCGCGTTGTAAGCCACTCTGGCTCAGCTGGACTGCCCCAGGTGCGGGTGGTGGCTCAACCTAGCCTTCCTGCTGTCCCACAGCAGTCAGCAGGACCAGCACAGACACTGCCACAGATGCCACCAGGACCACAGATCCGGGTGCCAGCCACTGCCACACAGACCAAAGTAGTACCCCAGGTAAATGGAAACTGTAGGTCACTGGGAAACAGGACTGTGGACTGACTGAGGTAGGCTGATGAGTCAAATGGTCAAAGTCTGGGGAAGGACCAGGGAATCATAGATTGTTGTTCCTGAGGATAAAGTTTACTAAGATAACTCATTTTATGTTTAAAGCCATGTAAGCATTTTTAGATACTGTTTTACATGTTGGAAATCAGACCTTCAGAGAAGTTCAGTAATTTTCCCATCATTCAAACAATAGTACCCTTGTAGAGTGGGATATAAATCTAATAAACCTTTTAGTTTAAATCTCAGGCTCCTTCCATTGTGCCTTAGCCGTGTGTCTTGGATATCCCAATGACTATCTGTATGATTGTACAGAAGATTTTTATCCTCTTTACTTCATTTTTCTCTTATTGTATATAAAAGGAGAATATATGCCCTGAATACGTAGGAATAACCAGATGCTAAATGTAAAGATGTTCTGAAAATTAAAGTGTTTTATACAAGTACGGGAAATTTGCAGTGTCTGTTTCAGAGAGTGATGAGCCTTGACCATTGAGAGAGTAGTAGTATTTTTAGAAGAATATTCTTGGGTGGTGACACATGGGGAGATCCTGCCTTGGAGTGCTGATTTCCATCTCAGGGTCTAATTGACCTCTCTGCCTCACACCTTGAACAGGCAGTCATGGCCACTGTTCCAATCAAAGCGCAAACTGGGGCACCCAGTGTACAGCGGCCTGGACCCATGCAGACAGGGCTTACGGTGACAAGTCTCCCTGCTGCAGCCAGCCCTGTGAGCAAGCCAGCCACAAGTTCCCCCGGGAGCTCGGCTCCAAGTGCCTCTACAACTGCAGTCATTCAAAATGTTACAGGACAGAACATTATCAAGCAGGTATGTAGAATTCTCCAGGTGGTTCTCTTTTTATTTTTTTTGTCCCAAAACAAAAACCTCAGGCTGGAGGTCCTGAACAGACAGATATCTGTGGAAAAAAGATTTGTCATCTTGGGCTCTTTGTTTATAGGTTCTTCAGGTATGTTTCCATTCAAGACAGTTGCAATTTCTGTGGATGCTCAAGGGATGTCTTCCATTTCTTTCCATATAATTTAGCATTTGGTAGTAGTTTATGGATTTAGTGAGACTCTCCAAGGACTTATTTAAACTCCCATGGCCATATTCTAATTGGCTTTTCAGTTTACACCAGTAATGGTAGAATACATTTGTATTGGCAAACTAGAAGAAATATTGACAGGAGTGCTTCCTGTGTATCTGTACCATGCCTTGCATTTTATAGATGTTAGGGGTCTGTTTCTCAAGCACTGGAGGGTGATAGACACTTCTGTTATTCTCATTTTATAAATGAAGTGGAGTTATATAACAATGAAGTAGCCTTTTCATTCAGCAGTTGTTCACTGTCTCTTGTGGCAGGCACTATGTGAAGGATTGGGGATTTAGTAGTCTGTTAAGTAGACTGAGCCCTGCCTTTGTGGAATTTGTGTTCTTGGAGGGCAAGGAGACAGATAAGTACATCAGTGTCAGAGAATAAGAGATGCTGTGAGGGGCTTGGGATATAGCTCAGTTGGTAGCACAAAGCCATGGGTTCAATCCCCAGCATCATACACACGCACACACACAAACACACAAAAGAGAGATGCTGTGAGGCTCAGTAGACAGGGCAGTGTTGGAGAATGGTGGTGTGCTAATTTCATCCACGACGATGGGAGTTGGCCTCTATGAGGAGATGAAATTTGAGCGAGACAAATGAAGTTGGTGTGCTATGGTTACGATGATGACTAGGAGATAAAGCATTCCAGGCTTAGGCATGGAAAGTGAATACATTTGAGAAACAGCAGGAAAGCCATTGTAACTGGTTTACAAGTGAGCAAGCATGAACATATGGCTCAAGCATGGTGGCTCAAGAAAAGGGAGTTGAAAATGGCCCCCATGGGCTTTGGTTGCAGTGACTGGATAGATAGTGGTCTCATTTACCAAGATGCAAGAAAATTGAGGTGTAGGGACTGCAAGGCAGACAAAAACGTGTGCTCATGCAGGAGAAAGCAGTGCTTATATTGGGTGTGGTGAAGAGTGTAAGAAGAGACTCATTGTATATAGTTGAATAAATGCGACGAGTTCCAGGGGCTTTTTGGGAATGGCTTCAAAAGAGTGTAAGATGATGAAGCAGAGTTAGTGAGTATAAGTAATTTTTAGAGGAATTTTGCTTTTCTGAGAACTGGGCTGGAGTGGAATATGAAGGGGAATTGAGTGAAGCAAGGAGGGCAGTATGGAGCAGAGCCAGGGTTGTTTGTATTTAGGATGTCCAGTGTCACGGCATGTCTGTGTGGCAGTGGTCCAGTAGAGGGGCCATAGAGAGGAAGGTTCTGAGCAGGCTAAAGGGGTTGATCTGTTACACATGGAGCATTTGACTTTCTCTTTGAGTTGGTATGAACCCACGGAGTCTGGCTCTAGAGCCTGTGCTGCAGATACCTCGCCACACTACTACTCTCAAAATAAAGGTGATCCAACCATAAATAGAATAAAATGTACTTGAGATTGATGGGGAAATACTGTTATATACAGATGTAATTATGTTGAATAGTAATGATAACATTGTGATTTTTTTTTTTTTTTTATTTTAAAAAGTCCTTTCCTAGGTTAGGGATATATAGATAAGTCTTTTTAAAATTTTTTATTTGTTCTTTTTAGTTATATATGACAATAGAATCTATTTTGATATATTTATACAAACATGGAATATATCTTACTCTAATTAGGATCCCAATCTTGTGGATATACACAATATTGAGATTCACTGTGGTGTATTCATATATATATATAAATAATATATGTATGTATACAGGAAATTATGTCAGATTCATTCCACTGTCTTCCCTATTCTCCCTTCCTTCCCTTCATTCCTCTTGGTCTAATCTATTGAACTTCTGTATAGATAAGTCTTTTTTTGTTTCTTTGTTTTAGTATATTTAGTTGTTGTTGAACTGTTATTTAGTTTATTTATTTATATGTGATGCTGAGAATTGAACCCAGTGCCTCACACATGCCAGGCAAGCACTGTACCACTGAACCACAACCCCCGCCCTATAGATAAGTCTTGATTAGTAAAATGATCAATCTTGGATAGACTTTAAAATATTCCAGTTCCTAGGGGCTGAGGATGTAAGTGTGCTTAGTGATAAGGCCCTGGGTTTAAACCCCAATGTCTACTCCCCCCCCCCCCCCCAAAAAAAAAATTACAGTTCCTCTCTTCTACCCTTCTCTCCCCAAGGTGGGAAAGGATACAAAGTGATTACTTATGAAGGTGGGAGAAGGGTGTGTGTTGTGCTCTTCTCTACTTTTGTGCCTGTTTATTATTTTCAAAATAAAAAGGTAAAGATATATGAAACATACATGAAATAGAGGTTTGCTTAAGTTTATTGTATGATCAGTCAGCATCATGAACCCCTTCATTAATGCTGTGTCTCCCCCATACAGGTGGCCATCACTGGGCAGCTTGGTGTGAAGCCCCAGACAGGCAACAGCATCCCACTCACAGCCACAAACTTCCGAATTCAGGGTAAGGATGTACTGCGACTGCCGCCCTCTTCCATCACCACAGATGCCAAGGGCCAGACAGTTCTTCGAATCACACCGGACATGATGGCCACATTGGCTAAGTCCCAGGTTACGACAGTAAAATTGACTCAGGACCTCTTCGGGACAGGAGGTGGTACTGCAGGCAAAGGCATCTCTGCCACCTTACATGTCACTTCCAATCCAGTCCATGCAACTGATAGCCCTGCCAAGGCCAGTTCAGCCAGTGCTCCTTCATCTGCTCCAGCAGGCACCACTGTGGTCAAAGTGACTCCCGACCTCAAGCCAGCAGAGCCCTCCAGTTCAGCTTTTCGCTTGATGCCAGCCCTTGGTGTGAGTGTGGCAGATCAGAAGGGAAAAAATACAGTGGCCTCTTCAGAAGCGAAGCCAGCTGCCACAATTCGCATCGTGCAGGGCCTGGGAGTAATGCCTCCCAAAGCAGGCCAGACCATCACTGTTGCAGCCCATGCCAAGCAGGGGGCCTCAGTGGCCAGTGGGTCTGGAACTGTCCATTCTTCAGCAGTATCCTTGCCCAGTATGAATGCTGCTGTGTCCAAGACTGTGGCTGTAGCTTCTGGGGCTGCAAACACGCCCATCAGCATCGGGACAGGAGCCCCCACTGTGCGGCAGGTCCCCGTCAGCACCACGGTTGTGTCCACGTCCCAGGCTGTGAGTAATATCAGTGGTAAAGAGTATCCCTCTCTTCAGGAAATCTCTTAAGGTTGTTAGCTCCCCATCCCTCAGGAGACTCACTAGGACCAAAGAAATGTCTTTGTGGGTGTGGAAATTAGAAATCTTGTCTGTATTCTTTTCTTTGATCCAAATGGATTTATGTATTTTTATGAACCACATTTTATAATGGTATAGTTCATGCATACGTTCTTACACAAAATTGTAAGAATGGTGCTAACAGTATAGAGTAAAATGTAAAATTTCTTTCATCCCCCTACCAGTTCTTCGTTTATAACTGCTAATTATTAGTAGTAACACAGCATTTATCCTATGAGTCCTTTTCCTGTGCATTTTCATATATATACATATAATTTAAGGAAAAAAAAAAATCCACAAGAGCCCTTACTCTTTTTTTTTTTTTTTTTAAAGAAGTCTTAGGGATCCTCCACCACAGAGAGAGATACTGGCTACATCCTTTCTGATGATGTAGCGATTCATAGAAGGGATTGTGTTAATATATATCTAAACCAGACGATGTGGCACACACCTGTAATCCCAGTGGCTCAGAAGCCTGAGGCAAGAGGATCCCGAGTTCAGTCAGTCTCACCAACTTAGTGGGGTGTTTAGCAACTCAGTGAGACCCTTTCTGTAAGTAAAATATAAAAAGGGACTGGGGATGTGGCTCAGTGGTTAAGTGCCCCTCAGTGCCCCTCAGTTGAGTGCTCAGTGGTTGATGCAATCCCCAGTACCAAAAAAAAGAATACAGTTTCCACTTTCCCAGTACCACTGTGAATGTTGTGGTGTGTGTGTTTGAATATGTATGTATTTCTGGGTTGTTTGTATTTAGGGTGGAGATTGTGAGGAGGAGGCACAATGAGGCACAATTGGAGGCTTTGGTACTCTAGTTGTGCTGTCAGAAAGGCCACACAATCGTTCTCATCAGCAAGTCTCCAACCCTAACCAGAGCTGGCTGGTTCAAGTTAGAAGGCTGTTTAACTTTATGTTCCTGTCTTACTAGTGGAAAGGGCGTTCCTTTTCAGTTTTGTTTCCCTGATCATGAGTGAGATTGAGCATACATCATATAGAGATTGGCATGTGCTCTTTAGTGGAAAAGAAATTTTTGCTTGTTTTTGAGGGAAGGGAGGTATTTGACTTTTTTTTATATTGTTTGAGGTGGCCCTTTTTATGTGTATAGAATATATTTCAGTCTGTCATCTTTCATCCTTACATTTGGTACCTCTCACTTTATAGGTATTTACAATATTATTGATTAAATCTTATTAACATTTTATATATTCTAGGTTTTGTGCCTGTGCCTACCTTTCTCCAGGGTTATAAAGATAACTAAGAATTTTTATAAAATTATGAGTTTAAAAAAGTATCTATAAGTGATTGTCCATTTAAAACATAATTCTATATCATGAAGTAGGGATCTCATTTCATATTTTCAAATTATCCCCAAATCATCAACCAGTTTATCCTTTTCTCACCAACTTGAAGTGATTTGTTTATTATGAACTAACGCCCCATATCAACCTCAACGTGTTTCTAGATGTGTGTTTTCTTTGATCTTGGAGTAAGGAGCACCGTTCTAGTGTGTGGAGGATATAAAACATGTTTTTATTTTTCTAAGCAAGCTACATAGGAAAAGTTCAATGATTTGGGATAAAAGCCAGGGTGATGAAGGAAGACAGATATACATGTTCTTAACAACACCAAAAAAACCTTACATAATATGGTTAAGGGAAAATAATTATATAAGTTTCCAAATCACAAAGGATAAAGTTAAGGAAGTGAGGAAACCGTGCTTATCCAATCTACTTCTGCCCTCTTGAATCTTCCTCCTGACACCAAAAGGTCCTACCCAGTGGTATCTCCCTGTGTCACTCAGACATTCAGTCTAGGTAAATTTGTCCAGGTAAATTTAATCCAGCCTTAGCTACCGAAATAGTTAGAATTATATGCATGCCCATCTATGTCTTTGCTTAGCTTCTTATCAACTGTCCCCCCCCCTTTTTTTTTTTTTTTTTTTTTTTGGTGGTGGTGGTTCTGGAGATTGAACCGAGGGCATTGTTCTACCACTGAACTACATCCCTGGTCCTTTTTGTGTTTTATTTTGAAATAAATTGCTAAGTTGCCCAGGCTGGCCTTGAACCTGGTATCTTCCTGCCTCAGTCTCTGGAGTTGCTGGGATTACAGGTGTGCACCACCACTCCTGACTCAACCACCCCTCTTGAATTTTTAAAAAAAATTAGATTTAATTTACCTAAGATTTTACTACGTAGAAATTGTGTTACTGGGCTGGGGAGTATAGCTCAGTGGGATGTGCATGAGGCCTTGGGTTTCATCCCCAGCACTGCCCAAAATAAATTGTATTATTAAACATGCATTAGAAACCAGGCAGTTTGGGAACCGGTGACCATTAATCCCTCCCAGAACCCTTAATATATTGGCCTTTACCCTTTTTTTCATCTAGGTTCTTCTTGGGATTTAGTTGGTAAGTTTAGTGGACTTTTCACTTGGTTGAGTTTATTATTGGTGTCCCCTAACTGACCTCTCTTATCTTGGGAAAACAGAAAGCACTTGGAGAATGTGACTTGTTCTTTATCCTGCATGCCTGACTGTTTGTTCCCCCTCAGTGAGCCTGCATTCCAGTGAGGGGATAGCTGTGTCTTTTCTCTGTTAACTCTTGGACTTCTCGCTCCTTTCTCATGTGTGTTCCATCTCATAGTTACTGGGTCCCCAGCACTGTACCATATGTTGGGGGATACTGAGATGCTTAAGCCTCTCCTCCTAGGGGCTCAAAACCTAGGACTGTAGTGAGTGAACACACACTTTACTATGTAGTTCAGGTAAAGGTTTTATACCCATGAAAGAAGATTATAAGATGATAACAGGCCAGGTGACACCTTACTACCAGTGTGAACCCTTTTATGTAGGGTTGCCTGGGCCCTGACCTCAGAATATTTGGATTGTGGTAAAAAATAGGAACTGAAAGTGCTCCTCACTTCTTTTTCCCTGTAATGATGCTTGGTGGTCTTCCTTTCTTCTATTCCTCAAAAGCCAATTTGTTTTTCTCTGCAGGGGAAGCTACCTACACGGATCACAGTTCCACTGTCTGTGATTAGCCAGCCAATGAAGGGCAAGAGTGTGGTCACAGCCCCTATCATCAAAGGCAACCTGGGAGCCAAGTGAGTCTGTTTGTAGTGAAGGAGCATCCTCAGGGGTGGAGGTGGGGATGGAATATAATATGAGTCCTTGTCACAGAATGGGATGGCAGCTGGTATTTCTGTGTCCCCCATACCAATGCTCATCAATAATTGCCATGCTCATCAACAATATTTATTGAACATGTAGTACTGTTTTAGGTACTCTAATTAAAATAGACAAAAATCTGTACTGTTTTCAAACATAGATTGCAGAATGAGGTGAGGAATAATTTTAAAAAAACCTAATGCATCAAGTGATAAAAGAGGAGTGTGAGGCACCTGCCTTTGACGTTTGAGCTCTGAACCTAGGACAGTTTGGTGGATGATGACTTCCTGTGGCCCTGACTTAATCAAGATGAAGGGCAGGATGAAATCAAGTCTACCACTATCAAACCAGCTTATGTGACATGGCTGTTTGAGGGAGGGCTTCATTTTCTTTTTCTGTTTTTTTTTCCTTTTTTTTCTGGGAACCAGGGATTGAACCCAGGGGCATTTTATCACTGAGCCACATCCCCAGCCCTTTTTATTTTTATTTTTATTTTGAGGTAGTGTCTCACTAGGTTGCTTACAGCCTCACTAAGTTGCTGAGTCTGGTATTGAACCTGCAGTTCTGCCTCACCCTCCCAAGCTGTTGGGATTACAGGCGTGTGCCACCATGCCCAGCTCGTTTTCTTGTTTTAAGAGTTGAGGTTTCGCTATGTTGCCCTGGCTGACTCTGAACTTCTGGATTTAAGTGGTCCTCCTGTCTCAGCCTCCTGAATAGCTGGGACTGTGGTGCACAACACCACATCTGGCTCAGGAGGTATTTTTGCCAGGAGCACACACCCTTCTGGGCTGTGTCTTCCTCCTGGTTAGGGTATAGATATAGAGTCTAGGAATGCTGGAGTTTTGACTAAACACCAGACCTGCCTGTTTTCCTTCAGTGCACAGCCTAAATCCAGGGCAGAGACACTATCCCATGATATGGTTATACCTTACTCCTGCTTTCCCTCCACAGCCTGAGTGGGTTGGGCCGCAATATCATCCTCACCACCATGCCAGCAGGTACTAAGCTCATTGCTGGCAATAAGCCTGTTAGTTTCCTCACTGCCCAGCAGTTGCAGCAACTTCAGCAGCAAGGTCAGGCCACACAGGTAAGGTCCAAGGCAGACTCTTGGCCACATCAGACTTTTCTGTTTCCTTTACTGTTCTTAACTGATGCACCTACTTGTAGTTCACTGACCAGACCTTCTCTTTGCAAACAGGTGCGCATCCAGACTGTCCCCGCATCTCGTCTCCAGCAGGGCACAGCTTCTGGTTCCTCCAAAGCAGTCTCCACTGTTGTTGTGACCACAGCTCCATCTCCTAAACAGGCACCTGAACAGCAGTGATTGTGACAGAGGTGGCTTCCATAAAAGATCACTCCTGGTCTGCCCTGGCTCAAAGAAAGGGAGCACGGAGGTTTCGTTATTCCTCCAAGCTTGTCTGTTAAAGGCAGGCTAGTGGGGAGGATAGAAACGGCCTTGATTCTGCTGCCATACACCATACTGGAGCCCTAAGAATGGTTTACTCCAGGTTCCTGAGTCTGCTCTCTACCAATCTAGGAGAAGATTCTGTCAACAGTCGTGGAAGGTCATGGTTCCATCATTCAAGCCAAAGTTCTCTCCTGAGAGTAGGACGCCCAGGGAAGGCTTACTATTTAGAGTGGGCAGGCAGTGTGTAAGCCTTGTTCTAAGGGTTGTATTTTTTAGTTTCTGGTTTTCTTTGTGACTTGTGGTCTAGATATGAGTTTTGTGTTCTGAAAATTTTGTGTAACTTATTTTTTTAAAGAGCCTATTGCACTCTTCATCAAATAGAAATGTGGGCTTTAGCTCCCCTCTAAAATGACCACTTGTTTTTTTGACCAGAATGAGAATCCTAGCCAGTTGGTGGCTCATTTGATAACTACATTGTAGTTGAGAGTCTATGAGATGGAAAAAAACACAGAAGTTAGGTAGTGTGGATTCCCCAAAATGGGATTGTTCTGGCATCACCTCTTTGTTGGGGTCTTGATTGTGGTCCATACCTTCATCTGCCCAGTGGGCAGAGTACAGTGACAGAGACTTTGTTGCATTTCAGAGATTGTGCGTTCTGTTTTGTTCTAGAGCTGGAGTCACAAACCCCAGGCTCTTGGGCCCAACCACCAGTTTTTGTAAATAAAGTTTTATTGGAACATAGCCCACGCCTATTTGTTTATGTAGTATCTATGGCTGCTTTCAAGTTAGCAGGCAGAATTGAGTAGATGTCATAGAGACTGTATGGCCCTCAAGCCTGAAGTGATACTTTTATAACCCTTTAAGAAGATCAAAGTATGTTGATCTCTAGCAGGAGAAACAGCAGGTAGAAAGTTGGCAGTGTGCAGGGTTGGGCACTACCAGCTTCAGAAGAGGTTAGTCTGGATTTCAATTTATTTATTCCTGGTTATTTCAGTCCTCGGCCACTTTCAGCTATAAGTGGAACTCAGAATGGTATTTTAAAATGTCCTAAGTACTTAAGGAACTGGTCATTTATAACATATGCCTCACCTATCATGGGGCAGGGGTGGTATGAATGCTTTTTTGCAGTGATAGGGCTTCCCTATCTCTCTTAGAAGTTATTCATATTATTAAAAAATTTATCTTGAACCTGTGGACTGTCAGTGATGGTCTTATATAGGATCTGGGTGGGGAAGTAGAGCTGGAGGACACAGAATGGAAGTGGCCTGGTTTAGATGGTAGCAGGTGGGCATTAGGCAAGGTGCTGAGAAAGAGAAAAAGGTTAGAGTGACTTGTTGGTTACCCAGTGGTTTTACAATTTCATATAGCAGTTTTGTAAAATAGGTGTATCAGCCCCCTTTTAGCTGTGAGAAGATGAGTATGACTGAAGATTAAAAACAGAACCAAGGTGAAAACTCAGACTTCTGATCTTAAGATTCCTTTTCTGCTGCATTCTTAAGGGGAGGATGGCTAGGATGTATCATGATGGGCGTTGGTCACAATCAGAGTTGGAAGGTGGGAAACCTAAATTCCAGAGGACAGAGGAGACAGGTAAGATAGAAATCTTGATGGGTGTATGGAAGACTGGCACAGAAATAAGACTGGAAATGGTGAGAGGTAGAGACTAGAGGGAGGGAACAACAGGGTACTTGAGTGAAGGAGAGTTCATCTGTATTTTATAATATAGAGATCATTATTTCTAAGAGTCACTTTTCACATAGGAAGCCATGTGACATGTGGCACGAAAGAGAAAAAGATAGAAATTTGAGATATTCTGTGTGAGATATTTATTGCTGGTTAAAAACCAACCTCTTCTGAATTTACTTAACAAATGATGCCATAAAAGTAGCGCTGGCATTCAGCCAAAGCCCTATCCTACATGTTAATCTACTGAAGTTATCTAACTGCTTTGTGCTACAGATGTGTATGTTCTAGAGAGCAGGGATGGGAAATACAGGCCTGTTTCAGGATGTCAGTGTGGCTTGACTCCCTGGGAGATCTAATATTGGCACTATTCAGCCTGATGGTGGAATAGCATAGAGTGAGAGTTGTTCATGGTGATAGCACCAGTATTTGTACCATATATGCTTCCTTCACATGTAGGCTTCAGGACTCCAGGTGCTAAGAAAGAGAAAAAGATTAGAGTGACTTGTTGGTTACCCAGTGGTTTTACAATTTCATATAGCAGCTCTGGTGGGGAACAGTTCTTGAAATCTGGTGACAGCCATTAAGCTGGTTGACAGATTGGTAAAATTATTCAGCAACATATCCAAGAGAGGAGTTGATGAACAACATCATGATCCATTTGTACTTTAGTATCATATCTAAGAATGTTTATGCCAGGGTTGATCACTTCCATTAAGGTGTTCCAAACCATGATGTGTGGCTTGCATCAAAATAAATTTTAATATCTCATATCCGATTTTCACACCTCAACTATTCACTCTAGAGAGTATTACATTTCTTTGTCTACCCTTAAAACAACAACAACAAAACCCTAAATGTATATCTTTCCTGTGAAAATAAAACAGAAACAGTTCTTCCCACCTCCAGTCCCTATGAAAAATGCATATTTTACATTAATTGCTAATAATGAGTCCTTCAATACTTTGTTTTTTGATGGGGGTTACCAGAGGTGCTTTACCATTGAGCAATATCCCCAGTCCTTTTTTATATTTTATTCTGAGACAGGATCTTACTAAGTTGCTTAGGGCCTCACTAAGTTGCTGGGGCTGGTCTCAAACTTATAATCCTCCTGCCTCAGCCTCCAGAGCTACTGGGATTACAGACTTGCACCACTGTGCCTGGCACTGTTTGTTGAATGTTTGAGTTCCCATTCAGCTGGCAACACCAAGGGTAGATGGTAAAAGGGGATCCAGCTCTCCATAATAACTAAATCAATGTTTTTAGTAGCTCATTTTTAATCCCTAAGTTTTGGCGTCAAGTTTGAAAGACAGCTGTGAGAACCAAATGAGAGAATGCATCTCATCCAGAAAATGCTGTACAAATAAAAGGTGTTAGGTGGTCTCTTAAGACCCTTCAGCTTTATGCTAGTTCACTTTTATCTGCCTGTACAACTTCATATACTTAATTATCTATGTTTTTTCCTCTTCATTGCCTTTGCACTGTTTTCTGTACTTGGAGTAAGCTCTTTGTAGGACAGACTCCCTATAGAAACAGCTCTCTTGCTTCCTCTATCATGGTTCGTGTTTACCTCTCAAAGCCCAACCGCACTTGCCTACACTGTCTCCCGCTAACACTAGACTGTCAGCTCCTTGCTGAACACATATTTTATTACTTGGGACAACCATTTCAGATCTGGTGCAAAGTAGACATTTAATAAATTTCTGTTGAAAGATTTTTTTTTTTTAAAGGAAAAAAAGATCTGGAACCAAGATTATATAATATCAAGATTTTATATTACTAATTCAGAATTCATGTCTTTTGCTTTCAGCTATGTTGAAATTCAAGGCGTTCCATAACCTGATGTTTTTCTCTGCACCTCACTGTACAGATTTCCTTTTGGCACCCTCTTTTGGGTGACTTTAGAAGTCAAAACAGCTGAGTTCCACAAGCCTGGCTGGTCTACTAATTAACTTCCTGTTTAAAAAAAAAAAAAAAAAAAATATATATATATATATATATATATCTTTGGCCTAATTTTGTCCCTTATCAATGGAGGCATTGCAGTGCTCTGTTAAGATTAGTTAGAAAATGTTTAACAAGTAATATTTAAAATATTTAAAATTTGCTTGTAAATTGCTTTACTTAAAAAAAAAATACAAGTTAGAATTATAGCTTTAAAGTGAAAGCACTGTCATTCACATGTGTCCTGATGTTTTTCCAATAAGAAAATACTGTTTTCTTGAAGGAAAAGCAGCATGATGTCTTGCTGGACTCATATTATTTCATTCACAAGGTCATTTCCTGTTTTAGGTTTTCAGTCTTTGATTTCTCTATACAGATGCACAGGCTTGTTACTTACAGGTATTACCTCATTTCTATTTATGAAGGATATTACACTAACACAGACTAAGTTGCCTTATGTTTAAGAATCCAAACAGCAAAATACACAAAACATCAGAGGCCTAATTTCCTGTACTAGAGCCTCCAGCCTTGTATTAAATGAGGAGGTACAAATATATGGAGCCTTAGGAGCAGACCAAGGTAAGCCTCAAAATGAGGGAATAAGCTATATTCACTCCTTGGGGGCTCAAAGGGATAGGAGGTCTCCTAAAGTCCATGACCTAATCTCGTTCCTCATCTGAGCCACTCAAAAGTGCAGTCTGGTAAGTGTGATTGGACTTCAGTGTCTGAATCCCAATAATTTCTCCTCCATGTTTCTTTATCCGTGTCAGAAGGCTGTAATAGAAAAAACAATGAGGTCCAATCAGATTAGGCAGAAAAAGATCCTTCCTCATCTGAGGATTTAAAAACACCTATTGGTTCTTAAAGCATTTTCTTCACATCTCTATTAAATATTGTGATATGTGTTTATGTATCTGACACCTCAGATAATACTCAGTGTGACTGAAATGTCATAATTGAGCTCAGATTCAGCTTTTTCACTGACCAGGGAGTAGACTGATGGTAACCATGACTATAACTCCTTTCTGTTTGGTCTGTTATGGACTCTTCTGGGTGTAGTGTGTTTGCTTTGGGTCTAGGGAAATAAGCACCTAGGAAAAAAGGAGGGGCAGCTACAACAGCCATAGAACTGTAAAACCATATGCTGTAAGTCATCCTTGTACTGCAAGGCACCGACATTTACTGGTTGGATGACCTTGGTCAAGTTACTCAGTCTTGAAACTTTGATTTCCCCATCTGTAAAACATTAACAGTTCATCATAAAGCTATAGAGCAAAGTGGGGTAATACAGTGTTGAGAGTTATCCATGCCTGTGACACAGTGAGTACGTGGGAGTTAATAGCTATTATAGTCTGTATACTGCTAAGAAGCACTCTAGAGAGCACTTTCTGCCTCGGCGTATGTTTTGATAGTCATTTCTGGCAAGTAGGCAAAACAAGACCAGAAATAGAAGAGGGGTCCCAGATGAACCAGTAACAGCAGGGTCTACAACCCAGTACTGATCAGAGTTTTCCCCATTGTACTACAGCCTTAATATCAGAGCTGTATGTGAGACTTTGGTCTATCAGGGTACTATGACCTAGTCAGGTCATTTAACATCAAAAAGCCTTATCATCCTCATTGGTAAAATGAGAGTTGTAATACCTACTCTGAAGTATCGAGTGCCTTACCTAGGATTTAGCATATAGTTGGCACTTATTAACAGAAGTAGAAGTTAATCAGCACTGCCTAGGGATTAGCACTTGTCAAAAAAGTTTACTTCTAAGAGAACATACCAGTAAACAAGAGAGTAGTTGATGGCCACAATGCAGAGGGCAACCAAGTAGTGCCAGCAGAAGCACATGGTGATGAACATGATGTTGGCCTCATCATTCTGGTCCCATGCAGGTGTCCCAAAAGGTGGGAACAGCACAAACCCAATCTGGTGGGTTAGATGAAGAAGAAATTGGTTTTTTGATTAGTTGTCCTGAGAAGCCAGCCTTCTCCAGTGGCCACCAGGTTTGCTTAAGCTACCCACTATCTCAGGCCTTTTCATACAGGAATGTTAATTGTGGGAAAGTTAGGAAGTGGGACTTGTAGAAGGTACCAGTGCCTGCCTGTACTAGGGAAGTCTTGCCACAGATTATTGCAGCAACAGGATAGTAACAGAAAAATCACATAGGTCAGGCTGTGGGCCTAGGGAGAAAGGGGCCATCTGAAAACATTCCTGTGGGGTGTATGCTGCGTTTTCAGACATTTTGCTTCAGGATTTCTCTTGGGCACACTTGAGGGGACTCCTCAATCTAGACCATATAAAGAATGTTGGTGTGAATAATCACCTGCCAGAACCAAGTTCCCTGAAGAATAACCAGACTGGTTCGGAAAAGTTCCAGCACAATATTGTCCCGAAAGATCACCTCCAGGGAGATACTGATACTCCCTCCAAACAAAGCATACAGCAGGAGTGAGTGGATATGCTGGTCCAGTGGAGATCGGTTATGAACATGGTAGTAGAAGAGAAAACCTGCCACAAACCAAATGACAGCCATCAGAGACTTGCTTATTAATACTTCAGAGAATTCACCCTGGGCTTTTCCTGTTACTGGAATTTTCTCTTAGATCTGTCTTTTAGGAAGTGTTCCAGGACAACAAACAGGTGCAGATTAAGTTAATTTCATAGGTATGGTAAGAGTGTCAAGAAAGATGTATTAAAAAGATAACTCTCCAGAATCCACAGTAAGGTTCTATACAGAATGGATGAGTGATACGTGGTGCTGCTTTATAACAAGCTGTGAATATGTATACTTGAAATTCAGTTTTTCCCTCCTTCAACCTTCTGTTTCAACTCTGCTGAGGTAGAAGTGATTAGTTTACAAAATGCTTTCTTCATGCTTCAGTTAATGTGAAGTATATTGGGATTCTACCACTTTCCCGTGAGCAGTTGGGTGGGTGCTATGTTTGTCTCTCAAAGGTCAATATGTAAAGGCTTGGCGCTCAGGGTGCTGGTATAGGGAGTTGCTGTGGATCTTTTAAGAGGAGGGGCTTAGTTGGAGGTCTTTTTAGGTCATGGGGAAGGGTTGCTTTTCAAGGGGAAACCCAATCTCTCCTTTTTGTTCCTGGTTCAAAATGTGACCATTTTGCTCTTACATATGCTCTTGCTTTGATATGCAGTCTTCATGATTTGAAGTCAGACAGGGCCGCTCAGTCTTGGACTTGAAACTTCAAAACAGCCCAACTGACCTTCATTAAGTAGCTTATGTCAGGTGTTTAATAATAGTGGTAGAAAGTTGACTAATGTAGTGGGTCTCTTGAGACTTGTAATGGAGGCCAACACAATAACACCCCAAGTGGTGGAGTGGGGTGCAATGTCTCTTCCTTATCCAAAAGGATTTACCCCATATATAGTAGCAGTCAGTCCTGAAGCATTGTATCTATGTGAATATATGTGCATGTGTGCACCCGTGCATAGGAGTATGCACATGTATGAGTGCAGTATTCGTGGCAGTGGGAAGGCAGGGAGGCTCTGTGCAGTGTTAGCCAAAACCTTTGAGAACTGTCTTAAGGCCTTAAGCTTTCATGAGATGCTTTATGGAATATGCAGTCAGGATCATCCAGAGCATAGGACAAAGTCCTATTCAAGATTTGGGAGTCCTGAGTTGAATTTGCAATATTTTTGGTCATTTATGTTTTGATCTCATAAATTTAACTTGTCTGACTTTCCTCCCTTTTCTCCATCCATTTTACTAAGTTACCTTCAGTGAATACTGCCATAGCCAAAACCAATCTGTCTACCCCCAAGGGGACATGGGAGGCAAGGTAGGTGAGCATGTCAATGATTCCTGAGACTGCAAAGAATAGATACATGGTGCAGTGCTGCCAGTTCATTAGCTTCATCCAGTGGTTTTCATGGTAGAGGTGTAGGTGGGGCCCATCAGGAACAAACTGCTCTGCCAGGATCCCTGCCAGAAATGAGAGTGGAAAGTGAGTAGAGAGAGTAGCTCCAAGACAATTTAAATAATAAAAAATAGCTGAAAGGCATTGTTTTAGTTAGCTTTGTCACTGCTGTGACTACAAGACCCAACCAGAACAACTGTAGAGGAGGAAGAATTTAGGGGCTCATGATTTCAGAGGTCTCAATCCACAGACAGCAGGCTTCATTCCTGGGGGCTCAAGTTGAGCCAGGACATCATGGTGTGGCAGAGGGAAGCAGCTCAAATGGTGATCAGAAAGCAGAGAGGCCTTCACTTGCCAGATACAAATATATACTCCCAAGTCACCACCCCAATTCCCACCTCCTCCAGTCACACCCTACCACTTCAGTTACCACTCAGTTAATTTCATCAGGAGGATTAATTCACTGATTGGGTTAATGCTGTCATGACCCAATCATTTCTTCTTTGAACTTTCTTGCATTGCTCATGTATAAGGCTTTTTGGGGGGACTTCTCATATCCAAACCATAACATTCCACCTCTGGCCTCCAAAAGCTCACATTCATCAGACAATGCAAATTATGTTTAGTCCATTCCCAAGAGTCCTTATAGTCTCAACAGTTCCAAGATTGCTCAAAGTTCAAGTCCAAAGTCTTCTCTGAGGCTCAAGGCAATCTGGCATTGTGAGCTTCTAAAGTTAAAAGCAATTTACAGGTATCCATTGTATAAAGATACTGAGTAAACATTTCCATTTACAAAAATAAGGGCATAGAAAAAAAGTAATGGGACCAAAGCAAGAGTGAAATCCAGCTGGGCAAACAGCGCCTATAGTTATGTGTCCAGCTTCTGGAGCACATGGCATAATGTCCTCTCCAAAGGTCTTGTGTAGCTACACCCCTGTGGCCTTGTTGGTTGCAGCCCAAGTGGCCTTTGTGTTGGCTTGTCTCTGCTCAATTCCTGCAGCTTTTCTAGGTTGATGTCCCATGTTACTGGCATTTCTTAATCTTGGGGGTCTCCACTGCAGCTTTGGCTTCCTCCTCAAATCTCCACACCTTATCTTCTCAGGGCATGCCCACAGGGACTCTGACCCTGCTGCACTTTGCCTGGTTTCCAAGACCTTCCTTTGAAATCTTGGTGGAAGCCTCCATGACCCCCTAACTCCAGCATTCTGAATTCCTGCAGAACCAGCACCACATGGTTGACACCAAGACTGTCGCCATCTTGAGCAGTAGCCAAGACTGCAAGGACCCTTGCTGAAGCAGCATGTGAATGTCTGCGTTGCTGAACATGTTGAAAAAACTTCCTAGGCCCCCTTGTGCAAGAAGGGTGCCCTACTGGTCTCAAGAGAATTTTTACTTTTAGTTCCTTGAGTTTGAGGTGGGTGTGGGCTTGCCAGCTCCTGAGATAACCTCAAGCCATCTTTCTTATTGCCTCTGGATAGTCTTCAGCATTTCTTTAGTGTCAATTGCAACTTCCTTAGCCCCAGTTTTACTCCTGCGTTTCAAGTTCTTCAAACATTTCTACTCCCAAATATCATAATAAACTTGGCTAAAAGCTACCATTAACACCCATGAGACTTCCTGAATGCTGTGTTGCCTAGATGTTTCTTCGGCTAGATTAAGAACTCCATCACTTTTAAAATCAGCCTCAAAGAAAGTCTCAGGACATAGACAATATGCAGACAACTTCTCAGCCAGAACAGTTACAGGGATGGCCTCTAGTCCAATTACCGATAGTGTCCTCCTTTTCTTCTAAACCCTCTTGAGCCCTGTCTTCACTGTCCACCCTCCTGTTGGCATTCTGGTCTTCTGAGCTCCCACCAGAATTGGCCATTAATCTTCGTTTACAACAGTTTAAAACATTTCCATCTTGCACTGCTAAACATCTCAAAATTCCACCCACAAATTCCAAAAAGCTTCTGAACCACATGATTAGGTTAGGCACAGCAAGAACCCCACTCCTGTTACCAATTTCTGTGTTATCTTTTTCACTGCTGTGATTGAAAGACCTGACACGAACAACTGTAGAGGAAGAAAAGTTTATTTAGGGGCTCACTGTTTCAGAGGTCTCAATTTTTACAGATAGTAGGCTCCATTCCTTGGGGGATGAGGTGAGGCTGGACATCATGGTTGGAAGAGTGTGGCAGAGGGAACCAGCTCCCATGATAATCAGAAAACAGAGAAGCAGATTTCACTCTCCAGATATAAAATATATACTCCAAGCCATGCCCCCAATGCCAACCTCCTCCAGTCACCAGATAATCCCATCAGGGAATTAATTCACTGATTGGGTTAAGGCTCTCACAACCCAATCATTTCTTCTCTGAACTTTCTTGCATCTCACACAGGAGCCTTTGGGGGACACCTCACATCCAAATCATAACAGGCATGAACCAAGTCTAGATGTAGGTGAGGGTTGCCTATGCTTTGCTGCCTTGGATGTAGCTCCTTCAGCATAAAATAAGATTGGTTGAGTAATCTGTGTGGGTAACTGGCCTTTGTTTCTCCTTTTTGGGAGTTGTGGGTCTGGAAGGATAAGCAATAGAAATGCATCCATACACAGGCCTCCAGTGTATTTGTTCCAAGCCAGGGTGAACACAAGGCCAGACCACTTAAGTGAGAATGTAGCTGATCACTAATCTTTGGGCTCCTCTGCCAAGTCAGCAGTGAAAGATATCCCCAAAGAATCAGGCTGAACTAGACTCTGAGCAAAGACACACTGTGATGAAGATCCTTGTACAAACCTACCTGAGGGCAGCAGCTCCCGTATCAGCACCAAGCAAGCTCTGTAACCTGCAGGCTCCTCCAGCCCTGGACAGGGTGAAGGTGCTACAGTTTTTTTTTTTTTTTTTTTGTTTGTTTGTTTTTTGCCATACTGTATCCAAGAAGTAAGCAGGGCCAGAAGTTTTTGCTGCTGTAACCCAGCACAGCTCTCAGTACCTGTCTGTCCCATGTACTTTTACCACCTCTTAGAAGATTTGTCTTATACTCAAAATGTTCTGGTGGAAGCCTGGGAGTCCTCCATCACAACATTTCTGGATGCTGTTCCCCAAAACTTTGTTCCTCAAAACAGTCCCTTTCTGAACTAATTTATAACTGTTCAGGAAGTTGGTGAAAATGACCTACGTGAAGTAGCAGTGACAGCAGAATAGAAGCCTTGTGAGAGGAATATGGTTCCTTATTGTGTTCCTAACATTCATACATGGTTAGAACTCAAGAGATAGTTGTTGAACAAGTGTCACTTTCACCCAGCTGAGATGCCAAATACAATTTTTCTAGCTTTATTTAGGCAAAATTGAGGCTATCTCTTCTATGTAAATCATTATGGTCCCAGTCATTTCTCAACTCCAGAAAGATCTCTGATATCTGAACTGAGAACAGGAAATCTCAGCTAGGTAAGCAAACAAAGCTGGGTGAGCTTTGCTTACTCCAAGGGAAGTTATTGTCTGCTTCATTCCCTCCTGGAAAACTAGGCCAAGGATGGCAAGTAGCCAAGCACAATTGCAGAATAAGAGCCTTAATTAACTTATGCAGTGCAGGGCTGATTCTGAGGAGGAACCCTTACTGTGGTCAGTGCTCATTCCTTGTTGGCTTTTTTCAGTCTGTTCCACTGTTTACCTTACTAGCCCCCCGTGCAAACTTCCCCCCTCTATAGTTGCTTGTGATTTGAGGAGGGAAGGCTTGCCAACCAGATGGTAGTTAACTACCCTGAGATTCTAGAGGGAAAGACAAATGAGGAAAAATGATTTTTCCTAAACTAACTGTAAACTCCATTTAGTACTTTCTAATTCATGTACATAAGTTTACTCTGCTTTAATGTAGTTCTTGGCTATTTTTTTATATCTTTTTCATACAGTATGTGTTTTGCTTCAACAACCTCCTAAACCAGTGTCCTTTTAGGACAAAGAGTATAGTTTATTTGGTAGTTTTTCATAGTCTATATACAATGTTAAGACTCTGTTAACAATATACCCAGTAGGTATTATGATAAAACAACCTAGTGGCTATTTGAAAATCCTTGTTGTATTGTCTCTGCCAGTGAAACATCTATTTCACAGAGCCCAGAAAATGGATTAAAGGTTCTGGTATGATGTGAAGATTCCCCGGATCAAATGACCCTGCTCTTACCAATGACTGAAAACAGAATCTTGACTGCAGCCTCGATGACCTCTAGACGCTGGTAATAATGGTTGAGCCTGCTGTTCTTCCCCTTCTGGTGAAAGTACTTCAGTGGGTACTTCACTGACCACCACAGTCCAACTATCAAGAAGAAGCTCCCTGGGAGAGCATGGCCCTTGAAGTTTGCCATCAGTGTTCTAGGACACCTAAAAGATTAGGAACAGCTGTTAGTGATCATTCGAGAAGACATATAAATGTATATTTTGGTAAGAAATAAATTACATGCCTAAGGAGTCCAAATCATGAGCCACATCAAGAAGGGTCAGCTGTTTCTTATCAAATAAGCTTTTATGTTCTGTCACTGAAGTCTTGTTCATAAGGTGAGTTATGTGATGAAGAGATCATTACTAACCCTAAGGTTGTAAAAACTGCAGTGGGGGATGGGTAAATATTCATTGGTCTCAGGGTAAAGAAATCAAACAAAGGAGGGAAATAAAAAAATTTAGTTGTATAAGAATTTTATGTATCAAAAAGACAGTTTAAAAAAAGTTTGTAGCAGCTGTATGGTATTTGTAGCAGGTATAAGGTATATATGGTTTGTAACAGCTCTATGGCTATTGTACTAGAGAACTTTAATAAAAAAGATGAATGAACAAAAGATATGAATAGATTCATAAAATACAAATTGATGACAAATCTCAATTAGATATGTATATGGCATCACAATGCCATTTTTCATCTAATTTGAAAATAATTTGGAAAACAAGATTTTGGACATTTGAAGAATATGGTCAATATGATTCAAATTTATATACATCAAAGTAATTATATAAACATCACCTCATTCTAAAAAAGACTTCAGGCATGATTTGCTTGTATCTCTTTTACAGTAGCATGAGACTATAGGATAGAAATTAGGAGTGTTAGCTAGAATTTATTAAGAAGAAAAATGTTTATTTTTCCCTGGGGCATAAAAAATATGTAACTTAAGAGAAGAATAACAGTTTTGGTGACTACTATAGTTTGAAAGTGTGCCCTCCAAAATTCAGGTGTTTGCTAGCATGGTATATTAAGAGTTGGGGCCTTTAAGAGGTGATTAGGCAATGATGGTTCCTCCATCGTGAATGGGATTAGGTACACTTGTAAAGGATTTTGATGAATGGGATTGGTCCCTCTTTTTGCCATTCTGCCATGTGAGGATGCAGCCCTCACCAGACACTATATGCTGGGGCCTTGATCTTTAGACTTCTTAGCTTCCAGAACTATAAGAAAAAAAAGTTCTGCATTACCCAGTTTGTGGTATTATGTTATAGGAGTAGAAGATAGGCCAAGACTGACAGAAAAAAAAGATTCCCTAGGAACATAAAGTGCCCGTCATCTACACAGCTTTTATACTTTGCATCTGGAATATCCTACAAAGTCCCATGAGCAGAAGGCTTGGTCACCAACTTGGCACCATTGGGAAGTGGTGGAACCTTCAGGAGGTGGGGCTTAGTGGGACGAAGTTAGGTCATTCTGGGAGTGCACTGTAGGGGAATATTGGGATCCCAGCCTCTTCCTCCTCTTTGCTGTCATTCTGTGAGCAGCTTCGCTATACTATGTGTTCTCTGCAGTGATGTACTGTTTTGCTATAGGTTCAAAAGCAACAAGCTAACCAGCCATGAGCTAGAACTTCCAAAACTGGGAGCCAAAATAAATCTTTTCACCCTTAAGTTGATTATTTTAGATGTCTTTGTCTCAGCACCAGAAAGCTGACTAACACAATAACCATTCTAGCCCTAGCTGTTGACCCATCCTTTATCACCCACTAGATTTTCAGGACCTTTTCACATATTCCACATTGACAATTAAGGGATCTCCCCTGCCCTGTCATTAAGCTCTTTCACAATTAAAAAAAATGCATATAGTTTTAAAAATATCAAGCATTATGAGAAACTTAGATGACGAGTAGCAGTTTCATGCTCCATCCCTCCTTGCCTCTCTAGTGAAGCCACTTTTAACTTTTTCAGCATTTTCTTCTGGTTTTACATCCATAGATCTAGCTATTGTGTGCATGTTGCAATTAGTAATTTATCACTGCTAGTATTATCTACCAATTTCCTAGTGCTCTCCTACAACTTCCTCCCTCTTTTTATCCTTTTATTTTCATACTGGTTACAACATACATGTTATTTGAATCATTAGTTTCATTATGGCTCTGTAAATCCAAAGTCCTTATCAGGGCCAGGAAGGCCCTGGGTTAACTTTTTGATTATACCCAGCTATCTTCTGCCACCCTTCATCCCTCTATTCTTTCAAACAGTTCAATACAGTCCATTCCTGTGTTAGGCCCTTGAACTGTCTGTTCTTTCTAAAATGGTATTCTACCAGCGGTTCTCCTTCATTTTACATGGATCTTAGTTCAAGTGTCACTTTATTCCCTGGCTATTCTGTGGAAAATAGCAGGTATGTCCCACTTTTCAATTCATATATACTTGCAGATTTTCCTTAACCTATGAATCACTTATATTACAGACAGGTTTCTTTTCAAGCATCTGTGTCCATTTACTAAAATGTAAGTCACTTAGAAGGAGTTTGATCTATTTTGTTATTGCTGTCAGACCAGTGCCTACAACATGGCCAGGCAACAGGGAGCACTCAGTAAGTGATCATGAAATGAATGGCTGCTTAACCAATTAGCATATCAAGGGTTGTTTTCTTCACCTTTTATTTTCCAGAGTTAATAGTTGCCTTGTTTTTTATTTGTTTAGTTTCCCACATCCTTTTCACTTTGTTTATCCATAGAACTAACAGATCTATCAAATGTCTGTCAAATAAAGTTTTAGACATTATCAGCTCTCTTTTATTCCTAGAGACAAAGTTCTCCAGAACTGAGCTGATTACTATTCTAGAGTATCCAGCACCATCTTTCACATTCTCTTTGCTTTGTTCTATTTTGGCTCTCTTGTTTCTTGGATGTCATTTACTTTCCTTTTTTGATTTACCTCCATTAATATTTATCTACTATTCTTCAAAAATGTACACAGATAAAAGGGAGATTTTTTTTTGAGAATTTGCATGGTTTGGTTAACAATCTCTGTCTTTTTTTTAGTCCGTTCATATTTAATGTAATTATTGAGGTGGTTATATCACATCTGTCATTTTATTTTCTATGTCTCTCAATGCTTTTTTCCTGATGTTAGAATGTCTGGAATTTCTTTTTATAATTTTTTAAAAATATTTATTTTCTAGTATTTGGCGGACACAGCATCTTTGTCTGTATGTGGTGCTGAGGATCAAACCCGGGCCGCACGCATGCCAGGCGAGCGCGCTACCGCTTGAGCCACATCTCCAGTCCAATCTGGAATTTCTTATTCCTCTGTTCCTCATTTCTTGCTGTCTTTTGAGAGTTAATATATAAATAATTTAATAATAACATGCCATTAAATTCCTCTCTTTGGAGCGATATTTAATTTTTTTCTAGTGCTTGTTCCAGGGATTATAGTAAAAATCTTTATTATATTCTACTCTATTTAATACTAAATTTTGATAAAAAATTGCAACTTTGTTCCAACATGGCTTCATTTTCTACCCTCCCTTCATGCCTATATATATTCTTACACACACATACATACATATATGTAATGAACTAATTATACCATAAATATAAACACACACACACACACACACACAAAGACACACACGAACCATTAATGTGAACGGACTAAACTGTTCCAATGAAAAGGGAGTTTCTTACACACACATACAGTCCAACAGTGTTGCAATTATTACTGTGAAATAATTTTGTATTTTTCAAAGAATGAATATACAAATGCTCCTAGACTTACAATTGAATTACGTACCAAAAAGCTCTCACAAATGAAAAATTGTAAGTTCAAAATGCATTTAATACATCTAAGTACTAAACAATCTGTGATGTAGCCTCCTTTAAACACATTCAGAACAATTACATTAGTCTACAGTTGGCAAAGTCACCTAACAGAGCCTATTTTATAAGAAAATGTTGCATATCTCTTGAAATTTACTGAACACAGCACATTCAGAGTATGGATATTGGTTGGTGACCCCAGGATTTTGTGGCTGGCTGGTTGTGGCTTGCTGCTGCAGCATCACCACATAACACTGTCGAGGAAAAGCATCAAAATTCAGAATTTGAAATGTGGTTTCTACTGAGTGCATATAACTTTCACACCATTATAAATTTGAAAAATCCTAAACTGAGCCTTTGTTATGTCAGAGGATGTCTGTGTATTCTTTCATATTTAATCACATATTTGCCATTTCCAGTGCTCTTCATCCCTTCCTAGCCATTTGAATAAGTCTATAATTTTATCATTTTTCAACACAAAGGCTATCCATTAGTATATTTTATAATTGTGCCTTTGCACCCACTGCATATAGCAAAATATGTGGATGTTTAAGTCCCTTATATAAAATGGCATAGTAACTATACACATCCTCCTGAATAGTTTAAATCATCTCTAGAATGCCTGTATTACCTAACATAATGTAAATGTTGAGTAAATAGTTGTTATTACTGTATTGGGAGTACTGACGAGAGAAAAAAATCTACATGTTCAGGACAAACACAATTTTTTTCCAAAGGTTGTTAACCCATAATTCAATGAATTCACTAATACAGAACCCATAGATAAAGAGAGCTAACTATCTTGGAGAATGTTCCTTGTGTACTTGAGAAGAATGTGTGTTCTACTGTTAATGGAATTTCTGTGTTAGGTCCATTTGGTCTAAAGTGTAGTTCAAGTCCAGTGCTTCTTTATTGCTTACCTGTATGAATAATTCATCCATTATTGAATGTGGGGTATTGAAGTCCCCTGTTATTATATCACTGTCTTTTTTCACTATTATATCTATTATTATTTGTTTTATATTTTTAGGTGCTCCAATATTGTATGCATACTTATTTATAATTAGTATATTATCTTGATGAATTAACCCATTTATCATTATATGATGCCTTTCTTTGACACTTTTTATATTTTTTTTGTTTGGTTTTTACTTAATGTCTATTTTGTCTGATGTAACTATAGCTACCCTGCTTTCTTTTGGTTTCTGTTTGTATAGAATATCTTCATTTTCATTTTATGTATGTCCTTAAAGCTGAAGAGAGTCTCTTGTTTTTTAATTTTTTTTTAAAAAACTAATTCAGCTACTTTGTGTTTTTTGATTGAAGAATTTAATCCATTTACATTTAAGGTAATTAGTGAAAGGTATGGACTTCCTATTGCTATTTTGCTCATTGTTTTCTGGCTGTTTTAATGATTATTTGTTCCTTTATTCATCCCTTTGTGGCTTGATGGCTTTCTATAATGGTATTCTTTGATTATATGCTTACCTTTTGTGTATCTACCATAGGTTTTTGCTTTGTCATTACCATGAGGTTTACAAATCAGCTCATTTTAAGCTGATAACAATTTATCTTTCATCTCAGATGAAAATTCTATATTTATTTCCCACTTTTTGTTTTGAATGTTACAGCTTACTATGTATTTCCATTAACTAATTATTTTGCTATAGTTATTTTAAATATTTTTGTCTTTAATCATTTTATTAGAGATACAAGTGATAGTTCACTATCACAATATTAGAATACTCTGCATTTGATTACATATTTACTTTTACCTGAGAGTTTTATACTTTCATATGTTTTTGTGTTACTTATTATCAACCTTTTGTTTTAGCCTGAAGGTGGACCTTGGAGCTCCTATTAGCATTTCTTATGAAGTAGTTCTAGAGGCAATAAGCTCTCTCATCTTTTGCTTGAGAAATCTTTATCTCTCCATTATTTTTGAAGGCCATCTTTGCCTGGTAAGTTATTCTTGGCTGGGAGTTTTTCTTTTTCTTTTGTCACAGTTCTGGGAGATGGAAGATCCAAGATCAAAGCACCAGGAGATTCAATGTTTGGTGAGGACTGCTCGCCAGTTCATAGGTGGTGCCTTTTCCTTCTGTCCTCACATGGTGGAAGGTGAATTAGCTCCCTTGAGACCATTTTAGAAGGGCACTGATACTATTTAGAAGGGTTCTATCCATGTGATCTTATCACCTGCCTCAAAATCCCCCTGTCTTGGAGTGAGGCCTAATAATCTTGGGGGTTAGGATTTTGAAATGAGAGAGACAGAAACATTTAGGCCATAGCATTCCTTTTTATAGCAGAGCAAAATATAAAGATAAATATTTGTGTCAGACCAACCAGAAAAAATAAATCCAAATGTATTTTTTACTAACTATAACAAAGTTCAAAGACATTTTCTTTTGTCCCTGGGATTGGGGATTGAACTCATGGAAGACTAAGTACCCTGATTTTCTGGGGAGACAAGGTAGGGGAGGTAGATGTCCTCCCTTCACAAATTAATTCATTAGATTAGCCATATTGTGGACCAGGTGATAGAGAGATGGGATGGTTCAGTTTTATTTTTTTGGGGGGGGGGATATTGGGGATTGAACTCAGGGGCACTCAGCCAGTGAGACACATCCCTGACCTATTTTGTATTTAGTTAGAGACAGGTCTCACTGAGTTGCTTTGTGCCTCGCTCTTGCTGTGTCTGGCTTTGAACATGTGATCCTCCTGCCTCAGCCTCTGGAGCTGCTGGGATTACAGGCATATGCCACTGCGCCCAGTGATGGTTCATTTTTCCTCCCAGGAAAAACAGGGAATAACTAACTTCAAATAGAACAAGAAAAATTTAGACTTCTAATACTTTGGATAACTAAACAGGGCAAGCCCTGAGAAGTTCTAACTTTAAAAATAATTAAAATATTTATTTAAAATCAATATTCAAAAATGGCAAATGCTTCATGATGTGCAAATATACAGATACACAATAAAATCTTCCACTCTCGGGCTGGGGATGTGGCTCAAGCGGTAGCGCGCTCGCCTGGCATGCATGCGGCCTGGGTTCGATCCTCAGCACCACATACAAACAAAGATGTGTCCGCCGAAAACTAAAAAATGAATATTAAAAAATTTAAAAAAATCTTCCACTCTCATAATAAAGTCATAAACAGGAAAAAAAGTCATAAAATACTTTAACAAAGACAGTTCCCCCAAATTTCTAATTTCAATATATTTATTCTTTTTTGATATTTGTATGAGTTATGATGGAGGTGTAAAAGGAAAGTAAAATGTTTTGGAGAGGTAGCAGCTTGGAGGTAAATCTGGCAGCCCAGAAAGCTGGAGGGTTTGGCCAATTATTTCTTTTCATTATGTATCTAGGAAGATCATTGGAAAAAGACTATGATTTTTTAAAATGTCAATAACACTTTTTTATACCTTTATTATTTTATTATTTTTTAATTTTTATGTGGTGCCAGGGATCGAACCCAGTGCCTCACACATGTGAGGCAAGCACTCTACTACTGAACCATAACCCCAGCCCAAGACTATGATTTTATTAAGAGATTTTGACCTGATTTTCTTTGTTTTTAACCCCTTTCCCAATCTACATTCTCTCTTATTTGTGAAAAGTAGAATGGAAGAAAAGGCTGAAGGTCAGAGAAAAAGAGGTGGGGAACAAAGAAATGATCTTACAAAAGAAGTGAAACACCTCTATAATGAAAACTACAAAACACTAAAGAAAGAAATTGAAGAAGACTGTAGAAGATGGAAAGATCTCCCATGTTCTTGGATTAATATTGTCAAAATGGCCATACTACCAAAAGTGCTTTACAGATTAGTGCAATTCCTATTAAAACTCCAATGAAGTTCTTTTCTACAAAGAAAAAAAAAAGCAGTCATGAAATTCATTTGGAAAAATAAGAGGCTCAGAATAGCCAGAGCAATTTTTAGTGAGGAAGGTGACTCAGGAAGCATCATAATACCAGAACTTAAATTGTACTACAAGACTGTAGTTACAAAAATAGACATGGAGACCAATGGAACAGAATAGAAGACACAGAGTCATACCAATATAAATACAGTTACCTCATACTAGATAAAGACTAGTAAAGAAAAAATAGCCTCTTCAACAAATGGTGCTGGGAATGCTGGAAATCCATATGTAGTAGAATGAAATTGCACCTCTATCTTTCACCCTGCATAAAACTCAAAAGTGGACCAAGAACCCAAGCATTAGATCAGAGACTCTGCACCTCATAGAAGGAAATGTAAGTCCAACTCTTCACCATGTCAGGTTAGGAACTTACGTCCTCAAGTGCAAGAAGTAAAATCTAGAATCAATAAATGGGATGCTATCAAACTAAAAAAGTTTCTTCACAGGAAAGGACACAATCAAAAACATGAGTAGAGAGCCTGCAAAATGGGAGAAGATCTTTACCACTAGCACCTCAGAGCAGTAATACCCAGGATAAACAAAAGAACTCAAAAAAACTTAACACCAAACAAACAGCACAAAAAGACAACAACAAGTAACCCAATCAATAAATGGGCTAAGGAATTGGACAGGCATTTCACAGAAAAAAATGGGCTAAGGAATTGGACAGGTATCTCACAGAAAAATAAATGGTCAAAAATATTTTTTTAAAAAAGTGTTTAACATCTCTAGCAATTAGAGAAATACAAATCAAAACTACACTGAGATTCCATTTCACCCCAGTCTAAATGGCAATTATCAAGAATACAAGTAACAGTAAATGTTGGCGAGGATGTGGGGCTGGAGGAAGTTTCACTTATACATTGCTGCTGGGACTGCAAATTGGTACAACTAATCTGGAAAGCAGTATGGAGATTCCTTAGAAAACTTGGAATGAAACCACCATTTGACCCTTGTTAAATGGAGTTATCCCACTCCTCCATTTATACCATAGGACTTAAAATCAGCATACTACATTGATGCGGCCACTTCAATGTTTAGAACGACTCACTTCACAATATCCAAGCTATGAAAGCAACCTAGGTGCCCTACAACAGATGAATGTATAAAGAAACTGGTATATATACACAATGGAATATTATTCAGCCATAAAGGAGAATGAAATTATGGCATTTGCTGGTAAATGGATGGAACTGGAGAATATCATGCCAAGTGAAGGAAGCCAGTCCCAAAAAACCAAAGGGAGGAATTCTCTTTGATATGTGGATGTTAACCCACAACAAGGGAGGGGAAAATTAGAAGTTCACTGGACTATCAAAGGGGAATGAAGGGAAGGGAGAAGGGATGGGAATAGAAAGGACATTAGAATGAATGAGACATATCTTTCCTATCCTTATATATAAATACATGACCAACATAACCCCACGTCATACACAACCACAATAATGGGATCCCAATTGGAACAAGCTATCCTTATTCTATGTATGTATGATATGTCAAAATACACTCTACTGTTGTATATATCTAGAAAGAACAAATAAAAAACTGGGAAGGAGAAGCATAGAAGAGGAAATGGTATATGGAGGAAAGGAGAAGTTATGGTTTCAAATAATAGGAAAATGTTGCCATTTTCCTATTATTTGAAAATAAAACATGTTGATATAGTGCTTTAAAGAAGTAAAGCAGGATTTTATGCTTATTTTAGAGGAGGACAGTAGGAAGAGATGTGTTTATATGAGTGGAGTATTAGAAAAAGGGAAGAAGTGCACTTGAGAACTAGGGACTTGACTTGCATTGCAAGGGAAACAGGTGAAGCCAAATTATTTCAATTTATGGTGACAGAGTACAAAATGTATAGACTATCAAATATCACAAAGAGTCTGGACAACTACTTGGTTCTAAACATACTTTTGACTGAATAAATTATATATTATTATCATCATCATCATGTAATATTATATAACCATTGAAAAGAGTAAGTTAGAGGTATACCTGTCTTAGACAGTTTCCCACAAGGTATTCTTGGCTGAGACAAGCAAGATAAAAAGGACTACTGTAGCCTCATTCAGTGGTTAGTGCCTGTAATTCTAGCAACTTGGGAGGCTGATTCATGAGGATTACAAGTTCAAGGCCAGTCTCAACAACTTAGGCCCTAAGCAACTTAGCAAGAATAAAAATAAAAAGTAAAAAATCGCTGGGATATGCTCAGTGTAAAGCACCTCTGGATTTAATCCCCAATACAAAAAAAAAAATACTGTTGATCCTATTTTATGAAACAACAGTGCTTCATATATACATAATATTAAGTACATATTTATATATATTTATGTATAACATTACATATATATGTATTACATATGTGTATATACGTATATATGTGTGTGTGTGTGTGTATATATATATAGATATATATAGATATGACATTATGGCACACCCTATATATGTATATATAGGGTGTGTGTGTGAGAGAGATTATATGAGCAAGAAAGTAATATGGAAGAGTATAGAGGTATTTAATGGTACTTGAGTTTTCTTGTCTTCCAGGATTTGGTATGATTGTACTTTCTGGCCCCTTATGGTTGGTCAGTGGGGGTGTTGGGCCTTAAGTATGGCCACTGAGCTTTCAGTAGACCTGTCACATGTTATCTTGGACTGAAGCATGCAATTGTCAATTCAAGACTCCCTGGAACACTCTTCTCTCTACCACACTGATTGTCAGTGTTCACTAGGGTAGCTGCTCATACAGTCCACATTCCAGAGGGACAAAACATGGAGCAGAACCCCCAAGGAAACCATGATGAATACATGGCATGAGAGAAACAAAAGTTATAATGAGCTAGAAAACTGTGGGCTACTTTTGATCCAGCATAACCTAACATTCTGAATTATAGTTATGTACTAGGTTAACATGTTATGGGGTAAAATACTCAAGCTTATGTAGTTAAGAAAAAAAGGTATGGAAAAAAAGTACGGAAAATCTTTATTAAATCCAGAGGCAATGGATTTAATAAAGTGAAGAGGAAATTTTTAATGAAAAATGAACCAAAACACTTCTTATGGTGTCATAAGAATGACAGAAATTATAATCCATATTCAGATATTGAGTTCCTAACTCCTGGTACCCCAAATGTGACTGAATTTATGTAGTATCTTTCAAGATACAATTAAATTAAAATCTGCAGGTCTTAATCTGTTTTCCTTTGCTATAACAATACCACAGACTGGATAATTTATGAACAATACAAATTTATTTGGCTCAGGGTTCTGGAGGCTGGGAAAGTCAATCTCAAGACATTAGCATGTGATGACAGTCTTTGTGCTGCATCATCCCATAGTGGAAGGCAGAAAGGAAAAGTGAGTGCAAGCTTGAAAGCACAAGGGGCAGACTTGCTTTATAGCAACCTGTTCTTGAGGGACTTGACCCGTTTTCATGAATGGGTTATTACCCCTTTAATGTACCTGCTTGCCCTTCTACTTTTCTACCAAAGCTGTGAAGCCACATCATGCTCTCACCACATGTGGCTACCTAATCTTGGGCTTCCCAGCCTTCAGAACTTTGAACCAAAATAAACCTCTTCTTTATAAATTACCCAAACTCAGGTATTCCATTATAGCAATAGAAAATGAACTAACCCATCCTCCCATACAATGTACAGGGATCTAACCCATTAGAATTAGATAAGAGGGTCTTCCACATACCCGGCAATTGATTTTTGCTGACAAAGTTGATTGTAACCATGGATCACATTGGCAATCTTTTTAGATATCCAGCCACACCCTTGATATTCTCTTCAGAATTTGCTCTCTCTTGCTCTCTCCCCCTTCTCGCTCTCTCTCTCTCTCTCTCTCTCTCTCTCTCTCTCTATATATATATATATATATATATATATATATATATAGATATATATATAATTTGCCATATGAATAGGCTGAGAATTTTCCAAATCTTCAAATTTTGGTTCATTTTTCATTAAAAATTCCTTCTTCAGCTTATCTTTCTCCTCTTACATTTTACTATAAACAGCTAAGAGAAAGCAGACCATTATCTTCAACACTTAGCTTGGATATCTTGTTTGCTAAATAATTCAGGTTTGTTACATATGAGTTCTACTTTCTACGACACTAGACTGTAATTCAACCAAATTCTTTGACACTTTAAACAAGGCTCACCTTTAGTCCAGTTTCCAATAATACGTTACTCATTTCTATCCAAGATATCAGTAGAAGTACCTTTAACATTCATATTTCTGCCAACATTCTGTCCATAATTATCTTAGTCCATTTTGTGTTGCTATACAGAACACCTGAGGCAAGACATTAAAAATTACCCAATGAACAGAAATTTTTGGTTCCCACTCTTGAAGGATGGGAAGTTCAGTATCAAAGTGCTGGCATTTGGCAAAGGCATTGTTGCTGTGTTATCCTATGACAGAAAAGTGGAAGGACAAAGACAAGGTGAAAGAAAAAAGGAGCAAGCAAGAGGACACTAGAGTCATCCTTTTATAAAGAACCCATTCCCTTGATAATAAACCTACTCTTGCAGTAATGACATTGATAATATTCATAAGTGCAAAGTATCACTCTTATTGACATATAATTCATATGCCATAAAATTCAATCTTTTAGGTGTACAGTTTAGTATTTTCAGTATAGTCACAGTTGTACAATCATTACCATTATCTAATTTTAAACTAAGATTTCAACAAAACAATTTAGGACATTTTTTGCCAAAACAAAAAGAAATCTCTTACACATTAGCAGTCATTTTCCCATTCCTACCAACCCTCCAGCCTTTGAAAATCACTAGTATGCTTACTGTCTCTGTGGATTTGCCCATTCTAGACATCTCATATAAATGCAATCATATGGAATCACATAACATGTAGTGTCTTTTATTCAACATACTTCTTATGTGGTTCATCCATATTTTAGTGTGCATCAATGATTTATTTCTTTTTATTAATAATAATGCATTGTATGGATATATCATAATTATCCATTTATCTGTTGATGAATATTTGGGTTGTTATAAATAATGATATGTGCATATTTATATGTGAACAGCCTTTATATGTGTTATTTGCTCTTCCTGGCACTCTACCCACACTGCCTAACTACACTTGCTTGTTTTTCAAGGAAGCTTTCATGACATTTTCCTATAATCTTTGTCCCATTTTTCCCTAGCTGAATAGGAACCTCTTTATATGTGAACATATGTTATGAATAATGATGTTATGTGCATATTTCACATGTGTATTCATGTGTTTTATTTCTCATGGGTATCTACCTAGTACTATTAGGCCAATGGTAACTCAGAGTTTAATATTTTGAGGAACTGCCAGACTTTTCCAGAGTGGCTATACCATTTTCCAATCCCATTTTACACACCGCAACGTATGATGTTTTCTCTACATTCTTGGCCAGCATTTATGTCTTGTATTTTTTTTTAATCTTAATTATCCTAGAGGGTATGAATTTGAATCTGATTGTTTTGTTTCCCTAATGATTAGTGATGTTGGTCATCCTTTAAGTGTGCTTATAGAGCTTTTCCATATCTTCTTTGGAGAAATACCTATTTAGGTCTATTGCCCCCATTTTAAATTTTTTTTTATTAATTTTTATTGTAGGTTGTTCAAAACATTACATAGTTCTTGATATATCATATTTCACACTTTGATTCAAGTGGGATATGCGCTCCCATTTTTACCCCATATACCCCCATTTTAAATTGAGTCATTTGTCTTCTTGTTAAGTTGTAATAGTTCTCTACATATTCAAGTCCCTTATCAGATAAATTATTTGCAAAATATTTTCTCATTGCATGAATTGTCTTTTTTTTTTTTTTTTTTTTTGCGGGGGGTACTGAGGATTGAACTCAGAGGCACTCGGCCACTGAGCCTATTTTGTATTTTACGTAGAGACAGGGTCTCACTGAGTTGCTTAGTGCCTCATCATTGCTGAGGCTGGCTTTGAACTCATAATCCTCCTGCCTCAGCCTCCTGAGCTGCTGGGATTACAGGTGTGGATAACCACCTCCAGCATCAATTGTCCTTTTACTTTCTTGATAGTTCCCTGAAGCACAGAAATGTTTAATTTTGATGAAATTCAATTTATCTGTTTTTTTTTCTTTTGTTTGTGCTTTTGGTATTACATCCAAGAAACCATTACTTAACCAAAGGTCATGAAGATTTATTCCCATGTTTTCTTCTAAGAGTTTATAGTTTTATCTCTCTTATATATTTTTAAAAATATTTTTTCAGTTGTAGATGGACACAGTATCTTTATTTTATTTATTTATTTTTATGTGGTGCTGAGGATTTAACCCAGTGCTTCAGGCATGCGAGGCAAGCACTCTACCACTGAGCTTCAACCCCAGCCCTAGCTCTCTTATATTTATGTCAATGATCCATTTTGAATGAACTTTTATATACAATGTGAGGTAGGGATTAAACTTCATTCTTTTACTGATGAATATCAAGTGTCTCACCCATTTGTTGAAAGACTGTTCTTTTATCTACCCTTCTACTCTTGAAAGTAGATTTCACAAATCTTCAAAGAAGGAACTTGTCTTTAACCTGCTTAAATTAATAAACTATTATGACATATATAATGAATACTTTAGTAGAGTCTGTTGAATGTTATGAAAACAGAGGGAGGGTTTCTATTCAGTTGGGAGAACTAGCACAAAGATTACAGGAAAGTGTCATGAAAGCTTCCTTGAAAAACAAGCAAGTGTAGTTAGGCAGTGTGGGTGGAGTGCCAGGAAGAGCAAATAACATATATAAAGGCAAGAGACAATTGCGGTAGAGTTGGGTAGATAATATTACCTGTTTTCTTTACGTAACATTTTGCTTTCCTTACTGAGAAAAACCTTGTATCATCCTCCATGGGCCTACCCATATGTTATGTCTTAAAATTGTGTTGGATTAGGACTGACCAAAAGAGTATACTTAAAAGTCAAATCTATCATATCTTAGGGTCCTATGTGCTTAAGAGTCTCTGGAGAAAGATATAACCAATTCACACCTGGACCCATGGAAGGCTGAGTTAGAAAAGAGTTAAGTCAAGTATTATTTTAGTACAGGTGCATTCTGTTTCCTAGATTTTCCTAAAGGAAGCTGGGTTCCTAAATTTTCCTTTAGGGGGGAATATAGTCATATAATAGAATATCAACCCATGGAGTGTCAGACCTAAATTTAATTCTAGTTTTGTCATTTCTGCTGGTAAAATCTTGGTTCCCTAACCTCCCTGAATCTCATACTTGTTTTTCTAAAAAAAGGACATTAATACCTACCTTCAGGGGATCATGTAAGGATTAACTGAAAATATCTAACAGCTGACCTGAGTGTTTTATAAGTGGGAATTTCTTTTCCAAATCTAGTGCTCTGTACCTAGTCCTGGTGTTTATGGGGAAGAAACCTGGAATTCTCAGAGAAGTATACTTGTTTAAGTTAGACTACTGTCCTTTGCTTTTTAGTCACTGACCTCAGGAGAGTAAAAAATGACTATTTGACATCACCTAATCCTTGAGGGGGCAGGGTTTTTTTAGTAGGAATGGGATATGTGTTGGTTAGTGCTAAAGCAGGTTATGTGGCAATCATAGCATATTACTTTGCTGCAGAGTATGGTTTTTATACTTTCCAAGTCTGTCCTTTCTAGCAGGAACACTCAGATGATTTCTGTTTGAGTTTACTTTGGAACACAGTCAACCTCACCTGACTCAGCTTTTTGTTACCTTGAAAATAGTAAGGTGAATACCTTTTCCTGTTCTACTAGCTGCTTAGTAACAGAATGCAGGGGAAGTCTAAGTTTAGTGTTGAAAGTCTTCTCTTGCTAAGAGGATGATGTGACTGTGGTCATGGTCCTGAACTTCATCTAAGGCATAGATAGCCCTGTTCAGTAGCTTAAGTAGGTCTTTAAAATGAGACAGCTACTACCATCATTTCCATTTTCTCTGTAGGTGGTTCTTAGGAACAACACAGAAGGACTAAGACCAGAATAAAAGGTTGAACCTTGCTTGGGCATGACTTCACTATGATATGGAATAAAACTACCATGAGCAACAGTTGTTATCTAAGTACAAGATAGCCTCAGCCCTGTTCTCTTTCTCTCTCTAATTAAATACCTGATTATACTGGTTGCAAGAAAATAATGAATAAGAAGTAACCCTACCCTCAAGAAGTTTATAAAACGGGCTCAGTAGTGCACATCTGCAATCTCAGTGAACTGGAAGGCTGAGGCAGGAGGATTGGAAGTTCAAGGCCAGCCTCAGCAAATTAGCAAGGCCCTAAGCAACTTATGGAGACCTTATCTCAAAATAAAAATGGCTAGGGATATGGCTCAGTGGTGAAGTGGCACTGAGTTCAATTCCTGGTACAAAAAAAAAAAAGTTTTTCATGATCTAGTAGAGAACTGTATAATTGTCAGAGATTGAATGTCGTGAGATTTACTTATAGCAATCCTTGGGCATGTCGTGAGATTTACTTATAGCAATCCTTGGGCACATAGAATAGAATGCATAACTCATAGGAGAAACTGAAGGCCTCATAAAGAGGGTGGTGCTTGATCTGGGCCATTCCTTGCTGCTTTCAAATTGTTGTGAAAATTAAGCAATCTTATTGGAATCCTAAATTATGGACTGAAAAACAAAGCTGGGCTAAATTCCATTGTTTGTCATCATCTAAAAAGAACACTGCCTTCTGGTAATAAGATCTGGTTTCTAGCCCAAGTTCTATTGTGAACTCTTTTTGACCTTTAGTGAGACACAGCCTTTGCAGCATAATTATTATTTTTTAAAATGGGTAGTTTGGAAGAAAAAATTTCCATGGCCCTTTCTAGTTCTAAAGTCCCCTTATTAATATATCACAAAAATGAAGTGTAGGAATTAGAGCAAGTTCAGCTGTGACGAGGGGAGAGTCAAGTGCAGGTTATAGATATCACCTACCACACTGCATTGCAGTTTACATGTCAGTAGTGTACATTAGAGTGAAAAGGGTTTCCTTTCTCGGAGACTGACCAGTTGCTTGTTTTAAAACAATCAGAAAAAGTTACATATTTTTTAGTAATTAACAGTATCTCTCACTTGGCTTAGCCAAAGATACATTTAGTTTAGAATTCTTTTTCTGGAGACTTAAGAGCAATGCTAATCAAAGATCTCTCCGAAGTCCTTGAGTAAAATTTCTAAGATGCCAGGCCATTGAGAAACATATCTCTAAGAATGGGGCTCTCTGCCTTCTTCAATTCTTAGAAAAGAGTTCAGGCATATTCACTCCTTCCTTCCTCCTCCCCTCCTTTCCCCCTTTTCTTCCCCTCTCTCTTTTCCTTCCTTTTACATCTATTATCAGTGAACTGGTTTAGCACTTACATTAGTAAACAAGGTGGGTGCTAGCTAGGCCTGCTACTTTACCCAGCAATTTTTCTTATCATGTGCATTATCTTACTTCCATTTCCTCTTCTCCATGCAAGAACTCATAGCCGTAGATTAAGTACCACTTGCACACCAGTGTCTCCCATAACTGTATCTCTAGACCTGACTTCATCCCTAATTTTCAAACTTATATATCCAACTACCTGCTTATAGACAGACACTAACACATAGATGTTTCTTAGACCCTTCAAAGTCAACAGGGCCCAAACTGAACTTACCATCTTCCTTCCCCATTAATTGGCTTCTCTTCCCATATCCCAAACTCAGGATGGCTTAACATCACATAAAACCACATTTCTGAGAATCATCCTGGTCTCCTCTTCTTCCCTCACTATTCCCCACAGGGTCCCAGTTCCCCATACACTCAAAATTCTGCTTATTTCATTTCTCCAAATACTCCAGTATTCTCTTTTTCCTTTTTATTTCTACAACAATTATCTAATTTAGGCTCTCCTGTCTTTTGCCTGAACTACTACAATGCCTCTGGTCTTATTGTCCCGGAGTCCTCCTTCCACCCTGTTGTCAGTGATCATCTACAATGTGAATTTACTACTATAGAATGTAAAATCTTCCATTGTCTAACCACCTCAGGAGGCAGCCCACATCCCTTTGCATTGCATATGTCCAGGACTCTTCCTCAGCCTCAACTCCCATTTCTCCCCATCATGAACCTTACAGGGTACCTCTGCTCATGTCTTTCCTCCACCTTATTTACCTTTTTTTTATTTCTGTCGACCTGATGTACTTTCATCCAGTTTCCAGTACTTAGGCTTTATCTCCCCTAGAAAGTCCTCTGTGGACCTCCAGACTTGGCATATGCCCCACCTCTGTACCTTGTACATACCTTGATTTTTATCACTTTCTATGTATTATGTCATGGATATGGTTTGGGTCCCCCAAGGGTTTTGGTGTCCCTCAAGGGTTCACATATTGGGAGATTGGTCCTCAGTGTGGCCATGTTAAGAGTGGTGAGAACTTTCAGGGGTTGGGCCCAGTGGGTTGTTGTTACTGGGCCCTTCTCACGCTCTGGTTTCCTGTCCTGTCATTGGAGTCCTGACTAGAGCCAAGCTGGCACCATGACCTTAACCTCCAGAATTTGGGGCTAAATAGACCTCTTTACTTTTTGTGGTGCTGAGAATTGAATCCAGGGCCTTGCATATGCTAGGACAGTGTTCTACCAGATAAGCTATATTCCCAACTCTTAGACCTATTTTCTTTCCCAGCTTCAGCTATTTTGTTGTAGTAATGGAAGACAGACAAATGTCATATTAAAATTATGTATTTTGTAGGATTTATTTTTCTTTATTCTTCATATTCTGGTATTTCATGATGTTGTTATTTGGTGTTGGGGCTTTTTTTTTCAATGTTCTAGTTACTTTTATAAGCATTTTTTATCTTAAGATTATATTCTTCAGTCCTGAGTGTTTTTTCCCTCTTTCTCTGTTATCTCTGATAACTTCCTCTGTTATCTCTTTCTGAAGCTTATATTACTTAGATATCAGATCTCAGATATTCTCTATTTTTAAAAATGTATCTTATATTTCACTTCTGATACTTCTAATACTTCGTCTTTCTATTAAACTTTTACTTTTCTACCATCATATTTTTAATTCCCAAGAGCTTTAATTGGTGGGAGGAGAGTACTGAATTCTAAATTTTCTCTTCTTACAGCATCCTGTTCTTATTTCACAAATACAGTATCATCTCTTTTTTTATCTGAGAATTTTAACTTACATAATTTGTAGAGCTAGATGAATCCTTTGATCATTTAGTACTATTCCTCCATAGACTCGTGTATAGGTTAGCCCCTCTCCCCCCAACTTAAAAGCAAGACCCTATCTCAAAGATGTAGCTCAGTGGTAAAGTATCTCTAGAGTCAATCTTAAGTAACAGAGAGGGAGGGAGAGGAAAGAAGAGGAGAGGAGAGGGGAGGGGAGGGGAGGAAAGGGAAGGGGAGGAGTGGAGAGAAGAAGAGAGGTATTTTGGTTTATGCCAGGCTGTTCTCAGTCAAGCCTCCATGTCCACAGTTCTTAGTGGCAATGACTGAGAAGCACTATACCCAGACCATTATAAATTAAACAACCCAAGTGAGACCAAAGCAGAAATGGTCTCAGGAATATTCAGAAGAGTGGACTTTCATCCTGAGTCTGAGTTAGATCTGAAAAGGTGTTTTCATGATTAGCAGGGTAGCTATTCTGAAATTAGAACAATATTGTGCTTTGTACGAGATAAACAAGATGGCAGGTAAAAGTAGGGGAGGAGACAGAAAAATAATAGTATGACAGATCAAAGAGACAGTTTGAATCAAAGAGAGTGGAAGGAAATATCATAGTTAAGGCTTGTAAGCTGAGGAAAGAAAAGAATCTCAATAGAATTGTGCTTAATGAAGGAACATGTTTGGTGAGAACCTGAGAAATAATTATCAATTCAGTAAGGTGATGACAGTTTCATCCCTAGAAATTCTACTTAGAGTCCTACTAGCTTAAGATCTTCCAAGTCTATTGTGGCTGTTACATGCCATCAAATTTGAGATAAGGCAGCAAGTGAGGGGATGTGAAGTAAAAAGATATAAAAGACACAGGAAATAGCAAGGGACAAGTAGGAATGGCTAGTTTAAAATGAATAATATGGTCATTTTAGTTTAGTATTTATTGAGTGCCTGTTACGCATATGGCTTTATTGTACACAGTTGGGGAACAGAGATAACAAGACCAGGGGCTGGGATTTCCAGGAGTTTATAGTCCTCTTTGAAGATGCCCAAGAAGGTAAAATCCATAGTAGAAAATCTAGTGACTAATGACATGCTTTCCAATTAAGAGGTCTTTGAAAGCAAAGCGAGGAATTGTTCCCATAGTACATATTATCTGATCCCTTCACAGGCTGAAAACTTTATCAGCATAAACAGTGATATAGCAGTTCTATAATTAATGATCACATGTCAGAATTCACAGAGAAAGAAGTGGTACAGATTTGGAGAGTTACATTTACCTTCAGAAAGTGCAGAAATTCTTTCCTAAATTCTATTGCCAAGACATTCTCTAGAAGTATTAGGAAAGTATTTTTTCCCAATATAATCTCTTAGAGAGAAATTCAGTGATATTATACATTTCCATCTTAATTGAATTTTCTTCTAAACAGCTTGACATGATGAAGAGTATCCCTGAAGGCCCTAATTTATTCAGGATTCATAAGTACATCATTGTAAGTGGGTAGTGAATATCTTGTAAGTGGTTATTGCAAAATAATCAGTTGTACATGTGTTCAAAGAGCTCTCGTTGCCTTAAAATCTTGGGCTTTTTATTTGTATTTTTCAATAGAAAGAAAATACACATGCCTGTAATCCCAACGACTCATGTGACTGAGGCAAATTCAAGGCAAGCTTCAGCAACTTTTATTCTTAAAATAAAGAATAAAAAGGGATGGGGATGTACTTTGGTGGTAAAACAACCCTGGGTTCATAGTAACATTAAAGTGGAAAAAGAGTTAAGACAAAACTTCAGTTTTGAGTACTGGAGTACTCCAGTACTACTTATTCACTTGCTGTAGTTTGGGTCTGGAATGCTCCCTAATGCCTGTGTGTTCAAGGCTTGGTCCCCAACTTGGTGCTACTGAAGGTAGTAGAACCTAAGAGCGGGGGCCTAGTGGGAGGTCTTTAGGTTACTGGAGGTGTGCCCTTGAGGAGGATTGTGGAAGCCCAGCCCCTGTCACATCTTAGCTATTAAGAGAGTAGTTTTGCTCTGACCATGATTTGCTGCCACAGGCCCAAAGCAACTAAGCAGAATGAAACCTCTGAATCTGTGAGCCAAGATAAACTTATCCCAAGTTGATTATCTCAGACATTTGCTATAGTAAGGTAACACCTCAGAAGATCTTCTACTATTAAGTAGATTACATAATAAATAAATTTAAGTTATTAATGGCCTTTTCTCAAACAGGAATGACTGCTAGAGATGGGATTTTTCTACTGAAAACTGATTACATTAAAGAGTTGCTAGAGACATTTAGTGATAAGCCATCCAAAACCCTGCTGTGTCTAATTATACCACATGAAACCCACCAATCTACAAGCCAAGTTCATAGACCATGTACATTATTCTCAACCATGAACATTTTAATAAAGCTTGCAATGTGAAATGAAGAACCAAAAATTATAGAAAAGATCACTTTAAAAATAAACACACATGGGGTTGGGGTTGTGGTTCAATGGTAGAGCACTTGCATGTATGAGGCACTGGGTTCGATTCTCAGCACTGCATATAAATAAATAAATAAAATAAAGGTCTACCGATGTCCAAAAAAGTATTTGAAAGAAAACACACACTTTGTAGGCAACTGAAAAAAAAATCTCTTAAAATGTTGAAAAAATACAGAGCTAAAATTCTCATAAAAAAGAGATGATACTATATTTGTGAAATGAGAACAGGATGCTATAAAAAGAAAATTGAGTACTCTCCTCCCCCACCAATGAAAGCTCTTGGGAATTAAAAAATATCATGGTAGGAAAGTAAAGTTTAATAGACTAGAAGTTTTATTAGAAGTGAAATATAAGATATATTTTTAAAAATAGAAGATACCAAAGATCCAATATCTAAGTAATGTAAGCTTCAGAAAGAGATAACAGAAAAAATTATATAAGAGAGAAAAAACCACTCAGGACTGAAGAATATAATTTTAAGAGAAAAGGCTTAGAAAGTAACTAGACCAGTGGAAAAAAAATCCCCAACACCAAATAACAACATCACTAAATACCAGAATATAGGAATAAAGAAAAGGAAATCCTACAAAATTCCAGAATTCAAACAAAATCCAAGGGATCCAGAATTAGAATGGCATCAATTTCTCAATAGCATCCCAATAAAGTAGAAGAAAATGGAGAAATGTGTTGAAAATTTGGAAAGAGAATTGTTTCCAATTAATATCCCAAACCATTAATCCGGTGTGAAGGAAGCAAAGTGGCATCTTAAATGTGCAAGGTCTCAAAAAGCAGCTGGGTCTTTGGGAGACTGAGACTTATATGATTTTGGGAGCCCTCTTTAAAAAAAGACTTAAAATTACAAATAAAAGTGAAAGTAAAATTACAAACAAAAGTAAAAATTAGGAATAAAAGTGAATATTTATTTAGAATGAGAAAAGAAATCACAACAAGCTAGGACCATGGAAGGATCTTTCTTTTTAATATCTCTTTAGAAAATTTATCTAAAACGCTTCTTTATGTCAACCTGGTTTTCTCTTTCACTGGGCAACTAGAAGCAATTCATGGTACTCGTAGCAGCTCCATGAGCTTCCTCAGTTCCTTGGTAAATGTGCCTCTGCCTCCATATGCTGTTCTCAGAAAGCTATGTTCCAGTAAAACCAAGGAACTGGAGGATATGGTATCTAAGAAATGGGAATTCAGCATGATTCCCAGCGTGGCAGTGAGGGGAAGTGCAGTGTAACTAGGAGCCCGAGAATAACCAGTCTCTGAGAATAGAGGACTGACTGGGGATGTTTTCAAGAGAAAAAATCAGAGTGATTGATTACTTTGATTACTTGATGTTTATTGGAGAGTTATTTATTCTGTCAAACTTTAAGCAGGAATTGGTGATGCAACTGAAGAAAATGTAGCAATTACTAACTCCAGGAGGAAAAAAAAAGTTTGGTGAAGACAGGAAGGGCAAAAGTTAGTGTATATCACATGTCTTCATTGGGAATAATATTTACTCAGTCATTGTAAACACTAGCTACTGACATTAGGATATGTATTTTTTTTTTCCTGTACTGGGGTTTGAACACTCTACCATTTAACTATCCCCTCCCCTCCCCTCCCCTCCCCTCCCCTCCTCTTCCCTTCCCTTCCCGACAGGGTCTTGCTCTGTTGCTGAGTCTGGTCTCAAACTTGAGATACTTCTGCCTCAGTCTCCTGAGTTGCTGGGTTTACAGGTGTGCACCACCCAGCTCCCACAGGACATAATTATATTGGGAACTTATGAGAAAGGGAAAAGATTGTGAGATGGAATGATGGGGTATGAAATAGCTAAAGCCTCATCTTTCAAGGAAGGATGTCAATAGATGCTGTCTAGAACTGGAAAGGAGAAAACAGTATTATCAGGTTATTTAGAAACATGGTGGTAAATATCAGAAAAACATAGCCAAAAGCATTGCTAGGAGAAGCAATTCAGTATAAACTCAGGGAAAATCTTTTAAAACTAATGACTTCTGAAACTGTACACTGATTTATGTTGACCCAAGTAGAAAATTAAAAAAGAAAGCAATATTCTCTAGAGGACTGAAGGAGAAAGCTGATGGAAATAAAATAAAGGAAACTCTGCTAAACTTCTGCAAATTTAGTGTCTCTTAAATTGTGGTCCTTCTAGCACCCTTATTCAGAGAATCTGGAGTTACCACTATGTGATTTAGGTTTATAGACTCATATGGCAGACCTAAATACAGCCTTCCCTCAGTATGCATGTTCCATAAGTTCCAGAATCCCCAAACCTGCAATACTCAAGTCCCTTATATAAAATTATGCAGTTGGGGTGGAGTTGTGGCTCAGCAGTAGAGCACTTGCCTCACACATGTGAGGCATTGAGTTGAATCCTCAGCACCACATAAAAATAAACAAACAAAATAAAGGTATTGTGCCCATCTACAACTAAAAAAAACAAAAATAAAAATAAAATTATGCAGTGTCTAACCTATACACATCTTCCTGTATATTTAGACTACTTAAAAACCGAATACAATACAAATAGTATGAACATAATTGTTATACTGTTTTGTTCAGGGAAAAATGACATGGAAAAAGTACATGTTCAATATGTATAATACTATGTGTGTGTGTGTGTGTGTGTACATATGATACTATATATAATATTATATATATAATATAATATTAGGGGAACTTTTTAAAATTGTATAAATATATAGAAAAATATATAATATATACATAATTTTTTGGAAGTGCTGGGGATTGAATCCAGGGGTGCTTTACCACTGAGTTACGTCCTCAGTCCTTTTCATTTTGAGACAGGATCTCATTAAATTGCCCAAGTTGGTTTCTAACTTGCAATCTTCCTGTCTCAGCCTGAGGAGAGACTGGGATTACAGGAGAACTCTACCCCCACCCTGCTGTATATTTACAATACCTTTTATCTGTGGTTGGTTTTATCTGTACATAGGGAACCCCGGAAATGGAGGTCTGACTGTAGTCAGCATTTCTTGGGGGTAGACCTCAGATTCTACAATTTTAAAAAGTTCCCCTCGTCTCACTGCATTATCTATTGCTTTTTTATAAAACAAACAAACAAAAACCAAACCAACCAAATGACTCATTTAGAAACAAGGAGTCTCTGACTCATAAAGTATATTATGGTGATACTGCTAGTTGTTCACTCCCAATATGTATTTTACCCTCTTCTTTATTGACAGAATTCCAGTTTTGCTGTACTGATGACACATCCAAGCCAAACAGTAGATTTTCCCAGCTTCCTTTCTAGTTGGAATGGCTATGTGACATAGTTCCAGTCTATGAAATATAAGAATTCTACTGGGTGGAGTTTCCAGGAAAGATATTAATTAATAACAATAATTAATATAAAAAAGGACCAACTCAGCTGGTGCATTGCTTTCTGCCCTTCTTTCTGCTGTTATGCAGGCTAAGCTCTCCAATGAGACAAGCATGAAAGCTACATACAAAGAACAGTGGTTCAGGAATAAAGAAAGAGCCTGTTCTGGATGACATTCTGGAATATCTTTTCTAGCTCCCAACTTCTCACTTCCAGATCTCTAGTTATATGAGGGGAAAAAAAAAAAAAAACCTCTTTGCTTGTTTAAGCCAGTTGTAGAAGGATTTTCTATTACTTATAACTAAATGAAATTCTAGTGCCATCTCATACTTAGTCAAATGTTTATTTTACATGTATTCAACATGTTTTATTGAGTGCCTATTAGTGGACACTGCTAGGAATCACTTAGGAGGCCACACAGACAAGGTGCTTTACTTCACAGAACACAAAACAGTTGGAAGGATCTACAGGTAGGGAATGTCCCTGATTTAGGATAGTTTAATTTAGTATTTTTTTTAGCTTTATGATGGAGCAAAAGTCAGACACATTCAGTAAAAACCATACTTCAGGTCTTTAATTTAATCTGCCCCTGGACTAGTCATATACAATATGATCTTCTTGTTTGATGCTGGGCAGTGGCAGCCAATCACAGCTCCCTGTCAGCCACACGATTACAAAGGGAAACAACCATGCTCTACATTGTTCTGTGTTGCTAAACTAGGATGTTTGTAGGTTATGTGTAGTAAATGCGTTTAAAATTTTTTTGTGTGTGTATATGGTGCTAGGGATTGAACCCAGGGCTTTGTGCATGCAAGGCAAGCATTCTGCCAACTGAGCTATATCCCCAGCCCAGTAAACACATTTTGGACTCATGATATTTTTCAATTTACAAGATGTTCATGATGACATAACTCCATCATAAGTCAAGGAACATCGAGACTGGGGTTCAGGAAGACTATGGCTCAAACCAATAGACTTTAAATCAATAGAGTGAATCAAAATAGTTACTTGGTTTATATTCCCAAGGGACCACATGCCAGAAAGAGGAATAATATGAATTCTGGGAGACCTAGATTTTACCTGTAACTTTTTAGCGAAATAGATTTGGGAAAGCTGAAGTGGTACCCCCTTTCTCCACAAAAAAGACTTAATTGGGCTTCTCCAGAAATCTTCACCCAGACTGATTTTAGGACTGTCAGCAAAAGAGTCTCTGCAAAAGAGTTCAGTGTAGATAAACTTCCTATTTTTGTGTTGCCCTGTTTTACTTGGCCACTGGCCGAGAAGATACCAGCACTCCAGGTGCTGGACACCCCTTACTAGTTTTTCACAAACATCCAGTATAGTAGTTTGTAGAAATGTGCAAACAAGGCCTCTGGCCTTGAGCTGGGGCTTCACAGAGATGTCTATATTTTTAAGATAAGTTATAATTGGGCTCCATGGTAACAGCTGGCAGGGGGCAAAAAGAAAGGGGAGAAGAAGCTCTCCCCTTCTCAGGTGTTGTCCTTGAAGTGTTAACTTGCCCAAAACAGTGAAAGAAAAAGCTGTTTTTATGTGAACTTCTGCAGACTGTGAACTTCTGAGCCCCTCCCCTCACATGCTGGGTATAAAACTCCAAAACTACCTGAACTCAGGGTTCAGGGGATTAATTGATTACAGCAAAAGCTATGAACCTGGCTGCAGCCAAATAAAACTGTTTCCTGCTAGCTTCGGGGCCTTGCCTCCTTTGTCCCTATAACAAAGCAACATGGAGTACTACCTAATTTTTCCGGAATCACCTTTAAAAAAAAAAAAAAGATTGACTTGATAGTCTTTAAGTATACCTAGTTCTAAGATATTTTGTGATTACATTGAACAAAGATGGGCATGAAATGGACCAAAGTGTCTCTAAATTTAGGCTCTAAATTCACGTCAGAGAATATATTAAATGTTGAGGAGAAACAAATCACAAATCCCCATCACAAAATTAGACAAACAGCAAACACTGACAACAAAAATACCCTAGTGAGAGCAGTGGTATTCTGGAAGAAATTCTGGTTGGGGTCCTGGCTTAGCTATTTAATAACTGGAAAGCCCTGGGCCACATACACAATGCCTCTGTTTGCTCTTAACTTACAGGGCTGCTTATAGAAATCACTTTGCATACTGAAAGCCTCATTATGATTTGACTACCAGAAAGATACTGATAATGGCTTATAACATCTAGATTCTAGCAAGGGAAAGATTGTGGCCTCAATATGTGGCTGATAGATCTTTTGACTTTCTAGCCTCCCCAATAATGGGCCTTGTGGCTATCTAATTTTTACACAAGAGACATAGGTAAAAAGAAACAAAAAACAGCTAAAATTTAAGTGATCTCTTTTTGTTTGTTCCTAGTTCCAATGAAGGTTTTGGGGAGAGTGCTGGCTCTTAAAAGGGAGGAAGCTAAGATTTCAAGTAAAAATGCTGGGTATGTAGTTCAGTGATAGAGCCTTTGCTTGGCATGCTGAAGCCCTGGGTTTGGTCTCCAGCACCACAAAAAAAGAAAAGTTGGGGTTGGGGGTTAACTTTGTGGTGGAGCCAAACAGGGGGCCCTATGTTCAACCCCTAGCAAAACACACACACACACACACACACACACACACACACACACACACACACGCTAACCCACTTATCCACTCACACACAAATTTTTAAAAAATTAAATGAAGTGTGGGGATTAAGTACTTACCTGGGGTCTCTAATTGTTCATATTCAGTATGGTCTAATATGTGAATAATCTAGTATTTGTCTTATGACCTGCCTGTAGAAACATATAGATATAAACTGTGTCTATGTATGCACCTATTTGTTGATACCTCAGTTTTCAGCTTTTTACAGTTAAAAACCTTTGTAATAGCAGGGACTTTGGCTATGGGAGTGGTTTTACATATGATAAAACTGCCTTCATCCATTTCAACAAGCAAATGCATTTGAGGAAGAGGCAGTCCTTTGATTATACCCAATATAGACAACATCTGTAGTTTGAACAATTAAGGATGGCAGCCACTGTTATCTTTAAGTGGTGAAGAGATAAGAAATGGAAATCTTCCTCTTTGCCTCTTTTTCTCTCCAGTCCTCGTCAAATCCTGTCTCAAAGTTCAATTAAGCCAGAGTCATAACTAAGGATATAGCAGAAGGAGACTCCAAATGGAATAATTGTTGCCACTTGTAAGATTTAATAGCTTCACCTCAGTCATCACAACCAACATCCAGCAGAAGGGTGGGGCTAGGACCCACAGAATATAAGGAAAAATGTGTGGCTTGAAGAAAAGTAAGTAGTGCTTCTATTTCCATTTTCCACAGAAGAAATGAGAGGAAATCAAGCTCTTTAGAAAGAAGGAAATTGAATGCTTGGCTCCTATAATACCAAAAAAAAAAAAAAGAGAGAGAGAGAGAGAGATAATGTCTCACTCTCTACTTATCTCAGGCACTCCCTCCTCTGGTAAAAGCAAGGGGCCATATTCAATAGCGCCTTAATATCAATTCCACATATTGTCTAGAAACTGTAGGAACAGAGAGTGATCACCCTGTTTGTTATTAAGCCAAGAAACTTACTCATGAAGAGCCAAGTCTGAAGTGGCTCTGGGCCCCCCATCTATGTTTCACTGTGTGTACTGTGCTTTACCACTTCAGTCTCTGCATGCAGGTGCAATACCCAGATTCTGCTAAATATAGAGCACAGTAGGTTAAATAAGCACACGTGTCTTATGGACAATAAACCATACTATTTATTAAAATAATTACTGGTAAAATGGTGTAAACCTTTAGGTTTAGAAGACTGTGCCACTTGGAGGAGCCAATTAGATGCCTGGGAGGCCAATTTCAGAAGTTTTGGAGGGAGAGGAAGAAAATGGCAAGTACCAAGGAGAATGTAAAGGATATGGCCATTTTTGTGAGTTTTAGGAGAAAGACATGCCCTAAAATTTAAACATGGCTTCTATTTCATAAAGCGCTAGGTTCGCTGGCTGAACCTTTCGTTCAGCCAAAATCTTTCTTTCGTTCGGTGCTACCTCATCCTTCTGGACCCAGAGAGGGTTCTCCACTCAAATCTCTCCACGGTTAAATTCACCCTCTGCTCCAGACAGCTTTTCTACTTATTGCTCTATAATAGTGGCTGGAAGAACTTTATCCATCGCCGGGTATTATTAGATACCAGACTTCCAGGACGAAGGACAGTGTCTGTTTCAAGTATTAGTAGATCCTGGCTAACAAGGAGTGGCCGTTGGATACAAGTTCCCACAGCTACAAGGGCTGACTAAAAACAGCTCAGGTCCCTTGGCCCAGGTGCCTGTCATCACTGTGGGCAGGGTGACCTCTGAGCGACCCTCCGGGACAGGATGGATGCCAGGGGCTTCATACCTTCCTCTCACCACGAAGCGCAGTCCACCTGATTCGTTGGGGGACCCTGAGTGATATTCATTTCAGGGCCGGCAAAGCGACCGAGGCGCGGAGCACAAGGGGACCTTTGGAAACTTCCCAGCCCCGAGGGGCTCTCAGTTCGGCGGGCGTCGGCGACACCAACATCCTCCCGCCCCTCCCGTAGTTGAGTTGAGTCCTCCTCCCCATCCCAGCGTCCCTTCCTAGTCCAAGACCTCTCCAAATTTGAGAGCACTTCTCGTCCCAGTGCCCTTCCCAGGGGGCCCTTTCCCCTCCCTGAGCTCCTTTCCCCGTTTCTTGTCCTACTCCCGAGCTCCTGTCCGTAACCCTCATCCCAGTCCAAGCCCCTCTTCACAGTGGGAGCTCCCTGCCCTCAACGGAGTCTGACCTGAGCTGAGCTCCTCAGAAGCGTCCGCGGCCAGCGCCCGCAAGCCAAGTGCAGCGGCAGGTGGCGGGGCAGGTGCAGGAGCGGGCGGCCAGCTCTGGGCCCCGCCCGCCGACGTGGGCTCTCTCCACCCTTGATCGCCCTTCCCCGCACCTGCCAGCTCATAGGACCTCCAGTCGCCGGAACTGCACTTCCCTCCGTTCCTTCCTACCATCTGGTCCGAAGGTATTCCCTAAGGTGTGTTTCACCAGGAGCGGGTTCCTGGGTGGACTGTGTCGGACTGTAACCTTCTACAATGCAAAAGAATCACAAAGCCTGAGAGACAGCGAGAACTCAGCGGGTATGGAAGCCAGCTTCCCAGGACAAGCAACCACTGCAAACACACTGGGAGCCAGCCGAGAACCAGAATCAAGTTTCTTTTTCTGGGTAAAACTTGATAGTTAACTTTGAGTGTCACATAGTTCGCTCTTTCATCCACTCCACTCATTAATTCATTCAACAAATCTGCCACGTGCTCATCTAACAACAAATCTGACAGACGGACACAGTTCTGTGTGCTCGGAGGGGACAGAGTTTCTGCCCTGGGAGGAGCTTGCTTTCTACGGAGGTATGCACGACTTTCTTTGTAGTATAAGATGCTGCGAATCTTTGTAGCATCTGGAACTAAGAGATTAACCTCCCTCTGCAACGCTCTGTTGCTCCTCCTCTCCTGAGGACATAAAAGAATGAGAGAGCTAAGTCTCTTATCTCACACCAACTGATAAGTCCCCCTGGGAGGAATGCTAGCAGAGGTCTATTAAAAACTTCTCAGGTGATACTAAGAAGTCAGGGTCCAGAACCACAGATCTAGAGTTCTAAAATGCCTTCCAGTTTATTCCATTGTTGAGGGCTTTGTGGAAACTAATGTTTGTGTTTTGGTTGTAGTGCAAGGCAAAAGGATGTAAGAGAGCAGAGCAGAACAAGTGCTACTTGTTTTTTTGTTTTTGGTGGGGAGGAGGGGGTACCAGGGATTGAACTCAGGAGCACTCGACCACAAAGGCACATCCCTAGCCCTATTTTGTATTTTATTTAGAGACAGGGTCTCATTGAGCTGCTTATCGCCTGGTTTTTTGCTGAGGCTGGCTTTGACTTGCCTGCCTAAGCCTCCAGAGCCACTGGGATTACAGGCGTGTGCCACCGTGCCCTGCTCAAGTGCCACTTTTGATCAAATAACTTTTCTTTTTTATAAAGTAAAGAAGGACACCATGGAGCATTTCCTGTAGCAGATCTTTCCTCTGTAAAATAGAATGAATGGGACTTGGTGGGAGAAGGTAATAACCAGGAAGTTGTGCGATTTTGGTTAAAAGAATAATGGAGCCATACATCTGAGATGCATGATGTGCCAGAGCCAGGAGATTCCCAGAAGAGCATCATTTGAATTCCTGAAGAGAAAGGGCATAGGAGGGATGCCTGACAGAGAACAGCCTCTCCCAAGGTGATAAACATCCAAGGCTCAATCCTTTCATCTATTTTAAAATCCCTGGGTGGAACATGCCAAGATGAGACATGGTGATTAAATCTGTTCCCAAACTGATGTAAGTGCCAGGCTTAACCCTGATACTTCCTCAAGCCTATAGATTTTGAAATGAATAATATGTTAGAGTCCTGTGTGTGTGTCATCCTGGGCGAGGCTATTCTCTGACACCAGATCTCTTCTATGGTCTTTCTCTTTACTAATGTTTTATTTTTCTCATAGGCTAGGATCATGAAACAAATGTGTGACGTCTTAATTGTATAGTTACTGGTGGGTAGAGATGCTTCTTAATGTGGAAAAAAATAAGAACTAAGAAAATAATTTCTGCCTCAAATTATAATATTGTGGTATTAGGATAAACCACTTAAAATATAAATTTGACTATCTTTAACATGATATGTAAAAATAACCCAAATCAAACAGCTTCAAGAAGCAGCTGACAAAAGGCAAATTACTATTAAATCAACTATAAAATAATATAATACCAGCTAATCATTATTATCAAGCTATTTTAATATAAAATTCAAACAAAGTTGTGTCTAGAGACAGTCTTTTATGAAGACCTTGGTAAACAACTTTTAATAGGAAATGGTTTAGTTCATAAATGTCCCCAGTATAATTGACTGTTCTTTTGGAAGATCATTGCTTATTATTCAATCTCTCTTTGGTCATCATGTTACTAGTTGGGCACATGATCAAATAAGGACTATTTTCCCAGCCAGGCTTTTAGCTAGAAGAGGTTAGATAACTAAATTCAGACTAGTGGGAGGAAAAGGGAGATAGGATACTGTGGTGGGTGTCCTGAAAGGAAGGGAATGTGCTCATCTTCTCCCCTTCTACTCTCATGATAGGGATATGGGCATGGCGCTGAGCCAATCTTGGACCACGGTGGCTAAACATTATGGACCAATGGTAAAATATGTGGATGAAAGAAGACTGGATTATTGGATGATCCCATGCAGTAGCCTCTGCATTAGTCCTATAATGTCTACCTACAATCTGTTCCACAAAGAATAAAGTTTGTTACATGAAGCTAAATCCACATCTTAACTAATTTAGAATAACTTCCCTCCTGCTTTTCACCAGCAACAAACAAAAAATTAAAAATGGGTTAAAGAAAAATCTAAATATATCATTTACTTTGTCCAGTAATCACCATTTGGGGACTCTAGATAATAAGATTTTTTTTGTAGTTGTAGATAGACAGAATGCCTTTATTTTATTTGCTTATTTTTATGTGGTGCTGGGGATCAAACCCAGTGCCTCACACATGCTAGACAAGTGCTCTACCACTGAGCCCCAGCCTCAGCCCCTAGATAATAATAATTTTAAAGATTGTTATTACAGCATTGTTTATAATACCAAATGTCATTCAAAATATGGGAATAGTTAAACATATTATAGCAAGCCCTTTCAATGGCAATTGTATATTTCTATGATGTATTGCATTGAAAATGATGAATTAGATTTATAATTATTGATCAAGAAAAGAGATATTATGTATTATTAAAGTTAAAAAGTTATAGTTTTCTTTTTTGTTGTTATAGAATATATGTAGCATAAAATTCACAATTTTAACTATTTTTAATCATCCAGTTCAGTGACATTAAGTACCTTCACATTGTTGTGCAATCATTGCCATTCCCCATCATCATTTGGAACTTTTTCATCATTCCATACTGAAACTCATCCATTAACCAATAACTCCACATTCCTGACTTCCCTGGCCTCTGACAACCAGTGTTCTTCCTATCTCTATGAATTTCACGTAAGTGAATCATACACTATTTGTCCTTTATGTCTAACTTACCATTAGTATAGTGCCTTCAGTTTTCATCCATGCAATGTTATGTATTAGAATTTTACTCCTTTTCAAGGTTGGATTAAATTCCATTATATATATATATATATATATATATATATATATATATATATATATATATATTTTTTTTTTTTTTTACAACTTTTCATTTAGGCATTCATTCCTTGATGGTCATTTGGATTGTTTCTATATTTTGGCTACTGAGAATAATGCTGCTATGAACATTGGTATACAAATATATAAGTCTGTCATTTTGTTGATATGCTCAGGAAGGGAATTGCTAGATCAAATAGTAATTCTATGATTAAGATTGTGAGGAATTATTGTTGTTTTCCATAACAGCCGCACCATTTTATATTCTCACAAGCAATGCGCAAGGACTCTAATTTCTCTCCACAATACACCAGTTTTTGTTGTTTGTTTGTTTGTTTATTTATTTATTTTAAAGAGTAGCTATCCTAATGGGTATAACTGTCTCATTGTGGTTTTGATTTACATTGCCTTAACAATTAGTGCTATTGAGCATCATTTCATGTGGTTTTGGGGCATTTGTATATATTCTTTGGAGAAATATCTGTTCAAGTTCTTTGCTTTTGAATTAGATATTTTGCTTTTGTTTACTTTTAAGAGTTCCTTATATAGTCTGGATATTAATTCCTACTCAGATATATAATATGCAAATATTTTCTCCCATCCAATGCGTTTCATTTTCACTCTGTTGATAGTGTCCATTGATGTAAAAAAAATATTTAATTTTAGTGAAGTTCAATTTGCTATTTTTGCTTTTGTTGCTTATGCTTTTGGTACTATATCCAAGAAATCACCGTAAAATCTGTTATCATGAAGATTCTCTTTCATGTTTTTTTTTTAAATTTTAATATTTATTTTTTAGTATTTGGCGGACACAACATCTTTGTCTGTATGTGGTGCTGAGGATTGATCCCGGGCCGCACGCATGCCAGGCAAGCGCGCTACCGCTTGAGCCACATCCCCAGCCCCTTTCATGTTTTCTTGTAAGAGGCTTATGGTTTAGTGCTTACATTTAGATCTTTAGTCTATTTTTAATTCATTTTTTTATTAGTTGCTCAAAACATTACAATGATCTTGACATATCACACATTTGATTCAAATGGGGTATGAATTCTTATTTTTCCACGTGTTTAGTTCATGTTTGTATATGGTGTTAGGAAAGAATTCAGTTTCTTCTTTTGTATGTGGATATCTAGTTTCTTTAGCATCATTTATTGGAAAGACTGTCCTTTCCTCATTGAATGGCCACACAATAAGACTCCACCTTTGAATCAGAGACCAGGCTCCTCCCCAGATATGGAACCTGCCGGCACTTTTTTTTTTTTTTTCCTGATACTGGGGATTTAACCCAGGCGTGCTTCATCACTGAACTATATCCACAGCCCTTTTTTATTTTATTTTATTTTATTTTAAATTTTGGCAGGAGGAGAGAAGGTTGCTCCTTAAGTGTACTAGTCTAGAGGCTCAAAAAGCTTTCAGGTCAACGCTATTGGTCCAAATTTATGCTAATCAGTGTTTGGAAAAGTACCAGCACTGTTGGTTAGCTCTCCAATCACCATTTGGGTCTGCACCTGTTCCCATTTTATTGCTGCTTATTCAGCCAGTGTCAGGCCACCAGGGTCCACAGGTGTGTGTGCCCTAGCTACTGGGCTTCAGGCCCACACCAGCATGATGGGCTCTGGGTGGCAGTGGCCCTGTTCTTGCCTCCCATGCTCCAGCCCTCCTAGTCCACAGCTCTGCTGCTTTGAGATAAGGGCTTGGCTCCACAAGTCTTTTCCCTCTTTGGTCATAAATTTTCTGTCCTTCCTTCCTTCCTTCCTTCCTTCCTTCCTTCCTCCCTCCCTCCCTCCCTCTCTCTCTCTCTTTCTTTCCTAGAGATCCAACCCAGGATTGCCCATATTCTAAGCATGTGCTCTACCACTGAGCTAAACCTTAAACTAAAAATGCCTATTTCTAAGTATTTTATTCCTCTTGATGTTAGTGTAAATGAGATTGTTTCCTTAATTTCCTTTTCAGATTCTTCATTGTTAGTGTACAGAAGCACAAGTGATTTTTGAGTGTTGATTGACGAATTTTGGTCCTGCTACTTCACTGAACTTATTTATTACTTCTAACAGTTTTTTTTTTAACAATCTATGGTTTTCTACACATAAAATCATGTCATCTGTTAACAAAGATCCTTTCACGTCTCTCTTTCCAATTCAGATTTTTCCCCCTTTTCTTGCTTAATTGCTCTAGCAGAGCAACTTGATTTTAATACTATGTTGTATAGAAGTAGCCAAAGCAAGCATACACGTCTTGTTCTTGATCTTAGAGGAAAAGCTTTCTCCATCGAATATGAGGTTACTTGTGGTTGTTTTCAAATATAGTCTTTATTATGTTGAAGTAGCTTCCTTCTATTCCTAGCTTTTTTGAATGTTCTTATCATGAAAGGGTTTGAATTTTGTTAGGTGCTTTTTCTGCATCAGTTGAGATGATCATGTGCCATTTATCCTTTCATCCTGTTAGTGTGTTATGTTATATTGAACAATTTTTAAATATTGAAATATTCTTGGATTCCAGAAATAAATCCCACTAATTCATAATTTATAATCCTTTTAATATGCTGTTGAATTTAATTTGCTAATATTTTGGTAAGGATTTTGCATTAATTTTTACAAGGATATTGGTTGATACTTGTAGTGTCTTCACGTGGCTTTGGTGTCAGGGTAATAATGCTGGCCTCATCAAATGAGTTAGGCAGCATACCCTTCTCTTCAAATTTTTTTGGGGAAGAGTTTGAGAAGAACTGGTGTTAATTCTTTAACTGGTTAAGTTACCAATGACATCATTAAGTTCAGGCTTTTTCTTTATCAGGTGGTCTCTAATTACTGATTCAATCATAACAATTATGGTCTATTCAGATTTTATATTTCTTCATAATTTAGTTTTGGCAGGTTGTAGGTTTCTAGCAATTTGCCTGTTTCATATAGATTTTTTTTCTTAGTCCATTTGTACTGGTAAATTTTTTTTTTTTTTGGTACTGGAGATTGAACCTAGGGGTGCTTAACCACTGAGCCACATCTTTATTTTTTTATTTTCAGAGAGGGTCTTGCTAAGTTGCTAAGGGCCTTGCTAAATTGCCAAGTCTGGCTTCAAACTTGCAACTCTCCTTTCTCAGCCTTCAGACTCACAGCCATGTACCACAACACCTAGCTCTTACTTGTGCTATTATAATAAAGTACTGGACACTGGGTAATTTATAAAGAACAAAAAGTTATACTCACAGTTCTGGAGGCTAGGAAGATTAAGATCAAGTTCTGATAGGGAGAGAAGGAACTTATCTCAACATTGTAAAGGCTATATATGGCAAGTCCCAAACCAACATCATACTGAATACAAAAAAAAAAAACTGAAAACATTTTCTCTAAAAACAGGAACAACCTTTGTCTAATATAAGATAATTGTAATTTTGTGAGTTAGTCTCTGTGTCCTCTATTCTGTACCATTGGTCTACCAGTCTGTTTTGGTGCTAATACCATGCTGTTTTCGTTACTATTGCTCTGTATATAGTTTAAGGTATAGTATAGTGATGCTACCTGCTTCACTATTCCTGCTAAGGATTGCTTTAGCTATTCTGGGTCTCTTATTTTTCCAGATGAATTTCATGATTGCCTTTTCTATTTCTATGAGGAATACCATTGGGATTTTCATTGAAATTTCATTAAATCTGTATGGTGCTTTTGGTAGTATGGTCATTTTGATAATATTAATTCTGCCTATCCAAGAGCAAGGTAGATCTTTCCATTTTCTAAGGTCTTCTTTGATTTCTTTCTTTAGGATTCTGTAGTTTTCATTGTATACATCTTTCACCTCTTTTGTTTATTTGGTTCCTAAGTATCTTATTTTTTTGAGGCTATTATAAATGGAATAGTTTTCCTCATTTCCTTCTCAAAGAATTTGTCACTGATATACAGAAATGCCTTTGATTTATGGGTGTTGATTTTATATCCTGCTACTTTTGCTGAATTTGTTTACTAGTTCTAGAAGTTTTCTGGTGGAGCTTTTTGGGTCTTCTAGGTATAGAATTATATTGTCAGCAAATAGTGCTAATTTAAGTTCTTCTTTTCCTATACATATTCCTTTAATTTCTTTCATCTGTCTAATTGTCAAGAACCATGTTGAATAGAAGTGTGAAAGAAGGCATCCCTGTCTTGTTCCAGTTTTTAGAGGGAGCTCCTTTAATTTTTCTCCATTTAGAATGATGTTGGCTTGAGGCTTTGCGTAGATAGCCTTTACGATGTTGAGATAAGTTCCTGTTTATTATTTATTACATTTATTGATTTCTGTATATTGGACCAACCTTGCATCCCTGGGATGAATCCCACTTGATCATGGTGCATAATCTTTTTGATATGTTTTTGTATTTGATTTGCCAGAATTTTATTGAGAATTTTTGCATCTATGTTCATTAGAGATATTGGTCTGAAATTTTCTTTCTTTGATGTGTCTTTGCCTGGTTTTGGGATCAGGGTGATATTGGCCTCATAGAATTGAGTTTGGAAGTGCTGCCTCTTTTTCTATTTCCTGAAATAAATTGTAGAGTATTGGTGTTAATTCTTCTTTAAAGGTCTTGTAGAACTCGGCTGTGTATCTATCTGGTCCTCGCTTTTCTTGGGGGGTAATTTTCTGATGGCATCTTCTATTTCATCACTTGATATTGGTCTGTTTAAATTGTGTATGTCTTCCTGACTCAATCTGGGCAAATCATATGACTTAAGAATTTGATGATGACTACAGTGTCTTCTATTTTATTGTAGTATAAGTTTTCAAAATAATTTCTAATTATCCTCTGTATTTCTATAGTGTCTGCTGTGATATTACCTTTTTCATCATGTATGCTGGTAATTTGAGTTTTTTCTCTCCTTCTCTTTGTTAACATAGCTAAGGGTTTGTCAATTTTATTTATTTTTTCAAAAAACAAACTTTTTGTTTTATCAATTTTTTAATTGTTTTTTGTTTTAATTTCATTGATTTCAACTCTAATTTTAATTATTTCTTGCCTTCTGCTGCATTTGTTGCTGATTTGTTCATCTTTTTCTAGGGCTTTGAGATGTAGTGTGAGGTCATTTTTTTTTTTGTTGACTTTTTCTTCTTTTAAGGAATGAACTTCATGCAATGAATTTTCCTCTTAGTACTGCTTTTATAGGGTCCCAGAAATTTTGATATGTTGTGTCTAAGATAGCATCTTCAACAAATGGTGCTGGGAAAACTGGAAATCCATATGCAACAAAATGAAATTAAACCCCTCTCTCTCACCATGCACAAAACTCAACTCAAAGTGGATCAAGGACCTAGGAATTAAACCAGAGACTCTGCATCTAATAGAAGATTCATCATGTGGGATTAGGCCCCAGCTTCCTTAATAAGACTCCTATAGCACCAAGAATTAAAACCAAGAATCAATAAATGGGATGGAATCAAACTAAAAAGTTTCTTCTAAGCAAAAGAAACAATCTGTGCGGTAAACAGGGAGCCTACATCCTGGGAGCAAATTTTTACCTCTCACACATCAGATAGAGCACTAATCTCTCTAGGGTATATAAAGAACTCCAAAAGCTAAGCACCAAAAAAACAAATAACCCAATCAACAAATGGGCCAAGGACCTGAACAGACACTTCTCAGAAGAGTATCAACAATCAATCAACAAATATATGAAAAAATGTTCATCATCTCTAGCAATTAGAGAAATGCAAATCAAAACCACTCTATCATCTCACTCCAGTCAGAATGGCAGCTATTATGAAGACAAACGATAAGTGTTGATGAGGATGTGGGGAAAAAGGTGCACTTATACACTGCTGGTGGGCTGCAAATTGGTGCAGCCAATATGGAAAGCAGTATTGAGATGGAAATCTGGGAATGGAACCACATTTGACTCAGCTATCCCTCTCCTAGGTCTATACTCAAAAGACTTAAAAACAGCATACTACAGGGACATAGCCACATGAATGTTTATAGCAGCACAGTTCACAATAACTAAACTGTGGAGTCAACCTAGATGCCCTTCAGTAGAAGAATGGTTAAAAAATGTGGCCTATATACACAATGGAATTTTACTCAGCAATAAAAGAGAATAAAATCAAGGCATTTGCAGGCAAATGGATGGAGTTAGAGAAGATAATGCTAAGTGAAGTTAGCCAATCCCAAAAAAACAAATGCTGAGTGTTTTTTCTGATATAAGGAGGCTGACTCATTGTGGGGTAGGAGGGGGAACCTGGGAGGAATAGATAAATTCTAGAAAGGGCAGAGGAGTGGGAGGGGATGGGAGGGAGCAGGGGATTGGCAAGGATGATGGAATGTGATAAATATCATTATCCAAAGTACATGTATGAAGATACGAATTGGTGTGAACATACTTTATATACAACCAGATATATGAAAATTGTGCTGTATATGTGTAATAAGAATTGTAATGCATTCCGCTGTCATTTATTAAAAAAAAAAGCAGGAACAATGATGCCATTCTAACTACTCCTGTTTAACGTAGTCCTTGAACCTCTAGCCAGAGAGATTAGACAAGAGAAAGAAATTAAGGGGACATAAATAGAAAAAGAAGAAATCAAATTACCTCAGTTTGCTGATGACATGGTCCTATGCCTAGAGGACCCAAAATACTTTACTAGAAGACTTCTAGAGCTAACCACAAATTCAGCAAACTGACAGAATACAAGATCAACATACATAAATCAATCACTTTCCTATACTCCAATGATGATTCTAATAAGAAGGGAAACTACCCCATTCACAATAACCTCAAAACAAAGAAACAAGCAAAAAAACAACTTGGGAATAAGTCTAACCAAGGAGGTGAAAGAACTCTAAAATGAAAACTATAGAACACTGAAGAAAGAAATTGAAGAAGACCTTCAAAGAGCAAAAGACCTCCCGTGGTCTTAAATAGGCAGAATTAGTATTATCAAAATGGCTCTTCTACCAAAAGTGTTATACAGATTCAATGCAATCCCCATTAAAATACCAGTGATATCCTTTACAGAACTAGGAAAAAAAGTTCAAAAATTCATTTGGGAGAATAAAAAATCCAGAGTAGCCAAAGCAACCCTGAGCAAGAAGAGCAATGCTGGAAGCATCACAATACTGGCTTTCAATACTACAGAGCTATAGTAACAAACACAGCATAAAAAAAAGACATGAAGACAAATGGAATAGAAGACACAGAGACAAATCTACATAGATACAGACATTTGATACTTGACAAAGGTGCCAAAACCTACATTGGAGAAAAGATAATCTTTTAAACAAATGGTGCTGGGAAAACTGGATATTCATGTATAGAAGAATGAAGCTTGATCCCTATCTCTCATGCTGCACAAAAGTCAAAGTGGTTAAGACCTAGGAATTAGACCATAAACTTTGTATGCTAGATAAAATGTAGATTCAACAATCCAGCATATTGACACAGGCTCCAACTTCCTTATCAAGACTCCTAAAGTGTAAAAAATGAAATCAATAATTCATAAAGTGGAATGGCATCAACTTAAAAACTTCTGTACAGAAAAGGAAAAAATTAAGAGCACGAAAAGAAAGCCTACAGAATGGGAGAAAATCTTTGCCACCTGCTTCTCAGGGGATTCATATTCAGAATATATAAAGAAATAAAAACAACTGCTGCTGCTACTACTACTACTACTACTAACCCAATTAATAAATGAACAAAATATCTAAACAGCCACTTCTCAAAAGAAGAAATACAAGTGGACAACAAATACATTTAAAAAGTTCAACACCTTTAGCAACAGGGAGATGCAAATCAAAACTACATTGAAATTCATCTCACTCCAGTCAGAATGATAATTATCAAGAATACAAATAATAATAAACACTATTGAAAATGTGGGGGAAAAGGTACACTCAAGCATTTTTGGTGAGACTGCAATTAGTAGTCACTCAGGAAAGCAGTGTGGATATTCCTAAAAAAACAAAACAAAACAAAACAAAAAAACAGGAATGGAACCACCAAATGACCCAGGTATTCCATACCTTGGTATATATCCACAATATCTAAAATCAGTATACTATAGGGATGCAATTATATCAATCTTTATAGCAGTGCAATTCACAATAGCCAAGTTATGGAATCAGCCCAGATGCTAGTCAACAGATGAATGGATAAAGACAAAGTTGTATATAAACACAATGGAGTTTTACTCCACCACGAAGAGTGCAATTATAGCATTTGCCAGTAAATGAATGAAACTGGAGATTATCATGCTAAGTGATGCCGCAGCCCGACTGGCTGGGCAAAATAACCGGGGGGGTGACGAATAACTTGTGTACGTTGATGCAGCAGGAGAGGGAGCTGTTTATTGGAGGATCTGAGCGATATTTATACATTTTACACAGCTTATCTAATTAGCATAAAATAGATACAGCAGTCAACCAATCAGGAATCTCCACACTTAATGGCTCGCTTTTGTTACTTCACAAACCACTCCCTCTGGCATTTGGCCAGGTGCCATCCAGACTTGTTTACAGACTCTAACATTTCTCTGGCAAAATAACAGGTGCCAATCTGACTTGTTTACAGACCTTAACAAAGTGAAATAAGTCAGACCCAGAAAATCAAGAGTTAAATGTTTCTCTCATATGTGGAAGCTAGACCAAAATAAGGGAAAAAAAAAAAAAAACCCAAAGAGGGGGAATTCCATGAAAATAGAAGAGATATCAGTGGAGTAGAGGAAGGGGTGAAGGGGAGGGAGGAAGAACAGGAAAAGGGAGGAATGGTAGAATGAAACTGACAAAATCATCCTATGAACACATGTGAAACCACCACAGTGAATCTCACCTTTATTTAAATCTATAATGCACTAATTTAAAAAAATTATAAACAAAAAAAGAAAGATAAGCAGACTAGAGGAAAGGGAACGGGCAGAAGGAAGAGGAACAGGAAAGGGGGAAGTACTGGGGAATGAATGGAGCAAAAATTATATTCTGTGCTTAAAAAATCATATTCCATGCTTTTACCATTATGTCAAAATATACCCCAATATTATGTATATCTGAAATGCACTAATAAAAAAATTTTAAAAAAGATCAACATATGGGTAGGTTTAATGACTAGTGAGGTGCCCAATTCTCTTTCAAGATGGTGCCTGGTTGCTGCGTCTTCCAGAGGAAAGGACGCTGTAACCTCACATGTGGAAGGGAAGGATGGGGAAAAGAGGTGAATTCCCTTTATCAAGCCCTTTTATTAAAGCATCTAATCCCATTCATGGAGGCAGAGTCCTCATGACTCAATGACCAACTGAAGATCACACCTCTTTTTGTTTTGAGATGCAATCTTGCTATGTCATCCAGGCTGGTCTTGTGGGCTTAAGTGATCCTTCTGCCTCAGTCTCGGGGGTAGCTGGGAATACAAGTCTGTATCACACCTGCCACACCTCCTAATACTGTTGCATTAGGGATTAAGTTTTGGCACAAATTTTGGAAGAGATACAAAACATTCAGAGTATATCCTCCTCTTCAATTTTGTTAGTTATCCAAATTGTTGGATTACAACTATTTATAGTACTATTTTATATTACTTTTTATACACGCAGAATCAATCATAACATCTCCATTTTCATTTCTGAGTTTAGGAATTTGAGTCTTATTTCTCTTTTTTCTTGGCCAATCTAAAGTTTTGTCAATTTTATTAATCTTTTTCAAAGAACTAACTTTTGGTTTTGTTGATTTTCTCTATTGTTTTTCTCTTCTCTGTTTTATTTATTTCTAATCTTTATTATTTCCTTCTCTCTGCTAGTCTGGAGTTCTTTTTCTTCTAGTTTCTTGAGTTGTGAAGTTAAGTGTTTGGCTTGCAATCTTTAAAAAAAAATCTTAAGTGTTTTCAGCTACAAAATTATATCCCATGTCTGCTTTTGATCCATTCCATAAGTTTTGGTATGTTGGGTTCTCACTTTCATCATCTTTAGAAATTTTCTAATTTCACTTGCTCTTTATTTGTTTAGAACCATGCAATAATGTATTTTTTTTGCATGTGTAGGTTTAAAAAATTATTTCTCCAATCTTTCCTTACATAGTCAAAAATAAATGTGGTACTTACCACTTTGGAGCTTACAAACTTGATCTTTGTCTAGAGACAGGGAACGTATTCCTCAAACATATCTTAACTAGGAGATCAATTCATCTGCTGACTTCCAAGAACAAGACATGAATATGACAGAAACCTTCCTGCATCTGCCCTTCACTAACCAGCATTTGATAACTCTTCTTCAGGCCCATCTTGGCAGCATATTTCTTACCAATAATGATTAAATGTTTAAGAAAACTTGCATCATCTTTTTCTTCTGCAGAAATCTAGGATATATGCTGCAGAAAATATGTTGGTGCTTTAGGCTAAATGTCTTGGAAAACAAGACACTGGTCATCCTTAAAAATGATTTTGGCTGGGATTTCCTTATGAATGATCTTCCCAAAGATCATATTACCACCAAGCTGGGTGACCTGCGCCTTAGTGATCTCCCCTGTCATCTCAGCCTTCTTCCTGCATTGAGGCCATGAGAGAAGTCCAGAGGTAGCAGGAACCAGGAAGCAAGCAGAGAGTGAAAATCCCTTTGTCTTTCTTTCTTTCAAACATTATGATTATATAAGCATGTTTTAATTTTTTTTTTTACAAATTTGTGTTTTTTTCATGTTTTCCTTCTTTGTTTCTAACTTCATTCTGTTGTTATCAGAGAACCTTTTATAATATCTACCTTTTAAAATCTCCTGAGATTTGATTTGTGTGCTAACATAGTTCTACCCTGGAGAATGTCCCATTTGCACTTGAGAAGAATGTATGTTCTGTTGTTGTTGAATGGAGTGTTATATATATGCCTGTCAGATCTATGGTATATATTGTCTTTCATTTTTGTTTGTTCACTTGTTATGTAATAATGAGATCATACTGCACACACGTTTTCTGAATTTCCTTTGTGTGTGTTACATGTGTAAGGATATAAGGAAGGCATGGAAAACAACCGTGGTTACTCTGTTGGCGTGACAGTAGACAGAAAAAGGGCCCGGGAAAGATGGTTCTTTTCAGAAGTGTGCTACTTCTGAAGTGAGAGCGAGGGTGAGGGAATCCAGATTGATGGTAGATGAGGGCTATCCCAATCATGGCCTGGAGACCGCAGTTTGTTCCATTAATCTCTTACATGGAGTCCTTGTAGAAACTGGGTCTAGCTGCTACACTGAAGAGAGGCATGAGGAGCTTGAAGTGAACAGCACTCATTGCCTTTTGTGTGATACTCCAGCATCTTCTCTGTCCCATCTCTAATTTTTACAGGCTTTGCCCAAGTACAGAGAGCACCTCCTGTCTGCTTGAGCTGAAGATCCCTTGCTTCCTGCCCTGAGAGTTCTCTAAAGCTGTGTAGAGTGCAGAAACTTGGTAGGAACCCACTCAAGGGTTATCCCGTGCAATTGGGAGTTTGGGGGGAATAAGGGCCTATGAGGTTAATCTTGATTGGTAAGAAGTAGTGGCCAAAGGATAAAGGCTTCAACCTTTTGTCTTCTTTGACAGAGAATTTTGAATATGTTTTTAAAAGCTCCTCAGAAAGTATTAGAAAAAATGAAAAAAGTCCTGGTGGTCAGCTTGTTCCTCCTCCTGGTGACACTCCCCATATTGCTTGCCTTCCCAAATATACCACCTACACACAATCACTGTCTCAGTCTCTGCGTTAAGGAAACCTGGGTAAAGACAGGAGTTTGTCAAGAAAGTCCAGGAGCTAGCACGAAGGGACATTCTATCTAAAGATGGAACAATTTGAAAATTCAGCAAAATGCCGACAATTTATGGGAACATACTGAATACACAGAAAGCCATCAGTTCATAATGGTATCCAAAATAGAAAGATAATAATTATTAATAAAACAAAACTAATTAGACATTTTTGGAAGTTGCTAGGGCCCCAAATTATTTGTTTAAAAATTAGTTATTAGGGAAAAGAACTAGGAACATATCTTGACTTTCTTGTATGAACTGTGTATCAGGAAAATGAAATAGTCTCAGAGGATGAGGGAGAGTTTTTATTTATAGAAGAATTCTAGCTAATAAAATGCTTAATAAATGATAGAATTAGAAAATTGCAATTCAGCTATTCCTAATGAAACAAGGAATTGATTCAGGCAATGACATAAATAAAATAAGTCAACAAAAAATGTGGAAGATTTCTGCACTGAATTTTGTAAAATAATATTGAGAGAGTTTAAAGAACTTGTACATAAAGGAGGAATATGTTATGTTCATGTATTGAAAAATTCAGTATGGTAACAATGTTCATATTTTACAGACTAATGTATAGATGCAATGCAATCTCAATCAATTAGCAGAGGATTTGTGTGTGTGTGTGTGTGTGTGTGTGTAAGAGATAAACAATAACACAACTTTAAGACAAATATGAAAGTGTAAGAGGGGTAAGAATGGCTAAAGTAAACTCATCAATACCTTTATGAACTCACAGTAACAGAGGTAATGTGGGAATTGGCACAAGAATAGACTGATGAACAAACGAAAAGAAAAACTTAGAAAAAATAATCCAGAAAGTGACGTTGGCCTACATCCTTGTCTGCATTTGTTGTTGTCAACGTTTTGGATCTTAACCATTTTAATAAGAGTTCAAAGATGTCTCATTGTTATCTTAATTTGCATTTTCCTGAAGACATACTAGAGCATCTGTTTACAAAATTATTTGCCACCTATCTACCTTTGATGAGGTATCTGTCAAAGTCTTTGGCCTACTTAAATTATTAGACTAGAGCTGGGGGATGCAGGTTAGTGGTAGATCACTTGCCTAGTATATGTGAACTCTGAGTTTAGATCCCAGTACTTCATACTGTTTCCTTATTGTTGAGTTTTAAGAATTCCTTGTATATTTTTGATAATAGTTTTTTTTAATGAGCTGTATCTTTTGCAAATGTTTTCTCCTTGTCTATGGCTTGACCTTTGATTCTTTTGACAACATCTTTTGCAGAGCAGAAAAATTTTATTTGGCTAGCCACAGTGATGTACACCTGCAATTCCAGTGACTCAGGAGGTTGAGAATGAAGGATCCCAAGTCAAGGCTGATCTCTGCAACTTAATGAGACCTTAGCAATTAAGCAAGAGCCTGTCTCAAAATAAAAAATTAAAAGGGCTGGGTAGAAAAAAAAGGGCTGGGTAGAATACCCCTGGTTCAATCCCCAGTAACAAAAATAATTTAAAAAATTTTCTTTTCAGTACTTGTGTTTGAATTCAGGGGGACTCTACCACTGAGCTACATCTCCACCCCTTATTTTTTGAGATAGGTTCTTGCTAAATTGCTCAGGCTAGCCTCAAACGTGGGATCCTCCTGCTTCAGCCTCCTGAGTTGCTGGAAGTTCAGGTGTGCGCTACTGTGCCTGGCAGAAAAGTTTACCTATCCGAAGATATTTTGTAATACAAAGACATCCAGCTAACTACCAGTGAAGTGTAACAACTGTGTCGCTACTTTGTTCTCAGTATTATCCATAATCTTTGTATTACTAGTATTACTAGTGTTATTCAGATTTTTGTTGTTTTGACCAAAATACCTAAGGTTATGGTTTAAATATGATGTCTTCTAAAAGCTAACATGTGAGACAGTGCAAGAAGGTTCAGAAGAGAAATGACTGGGTTGTAAGAATCTTAAACCAATCAGTGGATTAATCCTCTGATAGGGATTAACTGAATGGTAACTAAAGTGGTAGGGTGTGACTGGAGGAGGTGGGAATTGGGGCATGGCTTGGGGGTGTATATTTGTATCTGGCAACTGGAGACCTCTCTCTCTGCTTTCTAATCACCATGTGAGCTTCTTCCCTACATCATATTCTTTCACCATGATGTTCAGCCTCACCTGAAGCCCTGAGGAATGAAGCCTGCAGTATATAGACTGAGACTTCTGAAACTGTGAGCCTCCAAATAAACTTTTCTTCCTCTACCATTGCTCTCGTCAGATCCTTTAGTCACAGAGGTGAAAAAGCTGACTAAAACAGAAATTGGCACTGAGAAGTGGGGTCGTTGCTGTGACTATAACCTGACCGTATGGTTCATGCGTTTTTGGAGCACTTTGGAATTGGTGGGAAGAATTTTGAGATGCTTAGTAGTGCAAACTGGAAATGATTTAAGTTATTGAAAATGGAGATTAATGGCCTATTCTGGTGGGAGCTCAGAAGATCAGAATGCCAATAGGAGGGTGGACAGTGAAGACAGGGCTCAAGAGGGTTTAGAGGAAAAAGAGGGCACTATTGGTAACTGGACTAGAGGTCATTCATATTATGTTCTGGCTGAGAAGTTGTCTGCATTTTACCTGTGTTCTGAGACTTGCTGTGAGGCTGATTTAAAAAGTTATGGACTGGTACCAGGGCTGTAGGTCAGTGGTAGAGCACTTGTCTAGCTCTCTGTGAGACAATGTGTGAGACATTGAGTTCGATCCTCAGCACTGCTTAAAAATAAATAAAATAAAGGTGTGCTGTCCATACACAACTACAAAAAAATTAGGGAAAAAAAGTTATGGACTACTTAATCTGGCAGAAGAAATGCCTAGGCAACATAGCATTCAGGTAGTGGCATGGATATTGCTGGTGTCTTTTAATCAAGTTTCTTGTGATATCCAGGAGCAGAAAGCAGAGCAGGAAGATTTGAAAAACTTGGACTTGAAAGGTGGGATTAAAACTGGGGCTAAGGAAGTTGCAGTTGCTAAAGATTTTCTTACCACAAGAAATGCTAAAGACTTTGCCTAGAAACAATGAAAAAGATGGCTTGGAGACATCTCAGGAGCTGGCAAGACCACACCCATCTCAGGCTCAAGGGAGTAAAAGTGCAAATTCTCTTGAGACCAGTGGGATACCCTGCTTGCACAAGGGGGCCTAGGAAGTTTTTTCAATGTGCTCAACCACCCAGACATTCAGAGACAGCCAGGGTCCCTGGAAGCTTGGCTACTGCTCGAGATAGGGGCAGACCTTGACATCTACCACAGGGTGCTGGTTCTGCAGGAATTCAGAATGCTGGAGTTAGGGGGTCATGGAGGCTTCCACCAAGATTTCAAAGGAAAGTCTTGGAAACCAGGCAAAGTGCAGCAGGGTCAGAGTCCCTGTGGGCATGCCCTGAGAAAACAGAGATTTGAGAAGGAAACGAAAGCTGTAGCGGAGACCCCCAAGATTAAGAAATGCCAGTAATGTGGGACACCATCCTAGGAAAGCTGTAGGAATTGAGCAAGACAAGCCAACAGAAAGGCCACTTGGGCTGCAACCAACAAGGACACAGGGGCAGAGCTACTCAAGCTCTTTGGAGAGAATATCACAATGCCATGTGCCTCAGATGCCAGACTTAGAGCTACAGGACTTATTTTCCCAGCTAGATTTCAGTCTTGTTTTGGTCCTGTTCCTTCTTTCTATGCCCCTAGTTTTGTGAATGGAAATTTTTACTCCATACCATTATGTATTCGATACTTGTAATTTACTTTTAATTTTACAGGATCTCACAATTTGGGATTGCCTTGAACTTCAGAGAACACTTTGGAGTTAACTTTGAACAATCTTGGAACTGTTGTGACCATGGGGACCCTTGAGAATGGACTAAACATACTTTGCATTATCAGATGAATGTGAGCTTTGGGGGTCCAGGGGCAGAATGTTATGGTTTGGATATGAGCTATCCCCAAAAGCTCATGTGTGAGACAATGCAAGAAGGTTCAAAGGAGAAATGATTGGTTTGTGACAGCATTAACCCAATCAGTGAATTAATCCCATGATGGGATTCACTGAGTGATAACTGAAGTGGTAGGGTGTGGCTGGAGGAGGTGGGAATTTGGGTGTAGCTTGGGGGTATAATTTGTATTTGGCAAGTGGAGACCCCTCTCTCTGCTTTCTAATCACAATTTGAGCTGCTTCCCTCTGCCACACTCTTCTCTTCCACTGTGATATTCTGCCTCACCTCGAGCCCTGAGGAATGGAGGCAGCCTTCCATGGACTAAGACTTCTGAAACTGTGAGCCTCCAAATAAACTTTCCTCTTCTACAATTGTTCCAGTCAGATCTTTGAGTCACAACAGCGAAAAGCTGACCAAAACACCTGACAAGGACAACTTAGAGGAAGGAAGTTTTATTTTGACTCATGGCTTCAGAAGATTCCATCCATTGTCAGCCAACTCCACTGTATCATTTAGGCCTGAGGTGAGGAAGATTATCATGGTGGAAAGGAATGGTGGAGAAAGCATCTCGGCTCATCGCAGTCAGGAACCAGAGAGAAAAGAGGGGAGGCAAGAAGGGAGAGGGATGGAGATAAAGGAAAGGGCAGAGAAGATAAATTCTTGCAAGGCATGTCCCCAGTGACCTATTTCCTTCAAGTAGGTCCCACCTCCCAGTAGTCCATTCAGCTATCAATGGGTTAATGCACCGGTGAGGTCAGAGCCCTCATGATCTAACCATTGCCTAAAAAGTCCACTTCTGAACTTTTTTTTTTTTTTGGTACTGCATATCAAACTCAAGGACATTTTTACCATTGAGCTACTTGCTCAGGCTGGTCTTGAACTTGCAATCCTCCTGCTTCAGCCCTCTGAATCAGAGTCACTGGGATTATAGGCATGCACCGCTGTGCCTGGCCCCACCTGGGAATGTCCAGTACCTCTGCCTGGTTCAAATGGTGATTGCACTTCTGTTTACAATTACAGAAAGAGTGGAAGAAAGATGGCTTAGTTACAACTGTGCAGTTGCATTTATTATCTTTAATAGTTTATTTCTTAGCCTCTGTATTAGTCAGAGGCAGGATATAGTACAAAGGTAAAAATCATGAACTCTGGCAGGTAGATTATTCTCAAATATTCCAGTTATAAGCTGTGTGACAGTACAAGCTTCTACACATCTCGGTTTCTCCATCTGTAAAATGGAAATGATAATAATATCTATCACATAGGGCTGATGTGATAATCAAAATGAGAATATATCCACATTTACATGGCACCTACTGTGCTTGGCACAGAGCAAGCATATTACAAATGTTCCCTGTTAGATTTAAAGTAAAAGTTTCAAAACAATCACATCTATTTACAAATAAATATTCATACATTAGTATATATAGGCTGTTTTTGATTTTTGTATTTGAAATATGTTCATTAGAAATAGAGGAATATAATTATCAAAGAGAAGGGAGGAATATACAATTGAATGCAGGAAGAATAGAAAGAAGTCGAGAGTGAAGCAGAAAGCCAGGAGTGGTGGTGGTACATGCCTATGATCCCAGTGACTCAGGAGGCTTGCTCACTCAGTGAGGCAGGAGGATTGCAAGTTTGAGACCAGCCTCAGTAACTTAGTGAGACACTGTCTCAAAATTAAAAAACAAACAAACAAACAAAAACGGGCTGGGAATGTAAAGTGCCCCTGCCTGGATTCAATCCCCAGTACCAAGTTTAAAAAAAAAAAAAAGAGGGTATAATTTGATGTTTTAAATATTAGAGGATTCAGAGAAAATAATGCACCAGTCTGGCTTTTGTTTTTATTTCTTCTTAAAATTTCTTTGGTTTATTAGTACCAAGAAACAGAGAAAGGAAATCTGCCAATTCTGTAATTTTTAAGGCAATACCTGTTGTTAAAAGCCTTGATGAGGCAAGAGTGTGAAATCTTGGCTAAAACACAGTTAGTGGACATTCTTTGTGTTCCCCTGGAATGGAGAATGGAAGAGGTGTTCTAGGTATCAAACAAGATACAGCATTTCTCATTAACAAACTTGCTGAACTTCAAAATTCATTTTTTTTTCTTACAAAGAAATGTTGAGAAGCTACATTGACATTATTCAATAAGCAATTAAAATCATTCAAGTTACTGCCCTCCTTCCCCAAGAAGGATAAGGTAAATTTCCAACTCCAATTATAATCAAAGCAAATCAGGAAGCTATTAAGCTATGTATCATAAGGAATCAAGCAGGAAAAATTAGACCAGATAGATTATGTAATGAACATGTGCTAAGCAAAGTTAATCCAGCAACCACTATAGGAACTTCCTCTGAATAGGTATTAGTTGAAGAGATCAATGGTACCAGTATCAATGTTGTTACTAAAGTCGTAGCCTGTGTAGTCATATCAGTTGGATAAAGTGCAGATTTAAGATATATATATATATATATATATAATTTTGTCATACCATCAATGAAAAATAAGTCTCTTCCTATATTTATATTTATATTATTTATTTATTTTTCTTGCCTTATAGCATTACCAAGATATTCCAAAATAATGTAAAATACTAGTGGTGATAGCCATTCCAGTCTTCCTTTGACTGGTGTTAATATGGTAGAATTTCCCCCACTATTTTCTTTTAACATGATTGGTGTCTTTGTATTCAAAATGGATTTCTTGAGCAGCTTACTCTGCTCCTGCTCTTGTATATCTTGGTTGGTGACAGCTCAGGGGTCCTAGAGCAGCACATACCCCTCTGTCTGATCCATGCTGCCAGCACCCTTGCAGCATGCCTAGCACACTCCTGGTGAAAACCCAGCTAGTGCCTGGTCAACTTTCACCTTGGACTGCCTTAGGAATAATAAGACTGAAATCCAGAGCAGTGAGCTGAAGGCTCAGTATAAAGACAACCAAAAAGTTGAGAAGCAGCTGCAGAGGAACAAACAAGTATCCAGGCTCCAACTGCTGCTGGGTTCTGGAGAATCTGGAATGAAACCCTTGTGAAGCAGATGAGGATCCTGCATATTAATGGATTTCATGGAGAGGACTTGCAGGCTGCAAGGAGCAATAGTCATGGTGTGAGGGTTAAGAAAGAGCACCTCATCAAAAACACCCTGAAAGAGGCACTGAATTATCATGATTATTATGAACAAGCTCATGCCCCCAGTGGAGAACCAGTTCCCAGTGGGCTGCATTCTGAGCATGATGACTATGCCTGACTTTTCACACCTGAATCTACAAGCAGGCCATGGCTGTATGGGAGGATGGGAAGTATGTGCCTGCTTAGTGCTCTAACCAGTACCAGCTGACTGTGCTGTTGTTCTTCCTTGACAGATTGAGTTGGCAAGCAGGCCCACTGTGCCAGGCATCCAGGACCTACCCTAATGCTGTGTACTAACTTCTGGGATCCTTGAGACCAAGTTATGGATAGACAAAGCCAACTTCCATGTGGAGGATATGGGGGGCCAGTGTGATGACTGCAGCAAACAGATCCAGCAAACTCACTGCAATGATGTGAGTGCCATCACCTTCATGGTGGTCAGCAGTTTCAATGCATTCATAGTGGGAGGACAACCTAACAGCCTGCAGAAGGCTCTGAAGTTCTTCAAAAGGGTCTGGGATAAGAGATGACTGTGCACTATTGCTGTGATTCTGTTTTAGAATGAGCAAGACCTGCTGACTGAGAAAGTCCTTGCTGGGGGAAACAAACAAACAAACAAACAACAACAACAACAAAAAACCCCAACAACACAAAAAACCCCTAAGGACTACTTTATGGAATTTGCTTTCTTCAGTAGTCTTAGAAATGCAATTTCTGAGTCACCAGTGACCCAAGTATTTTATCCCTGACTGATTTCTGAGGATCAGTACTGCAGGTGAACTGGTTGCTACTCTGGCTTCCCTCCCTTCACTTGCCCTGAACATGACATCACCCGGTGCATGCACTTGCTCTATGAAGGGAACTCCCACATTTAATTAAAGTCTATACACAATTTGTTAAAATTGAGAGGTAATTGTACAAGCAGTTAATCTCCTACTAGGCTACAATTATCAAAGTAGCCTTTCCTTTCTCTGTAGAGCTTTTCCCTAGAGCTCCCTTTTCCCTTCAGATTGATTGAATGTTCCAAATTTAGAAAGCTTGAGGTGGCTTATGGAAAAAGAAAAGCCATACAAGTTCTCTTTTACTTTTAGTAAATAGCAGTAGCAAACAGAAATTAAAAAAAAAAAGAAATGGAATAAGTATTATCTTGGGCTTCATTAAAAATCAAAATAAACCAAGAGCAAAATATGGGTTTCTTATACATAGCATATAATTGAGTGTTATGTATTTTTTATAATTAGTATCAAGATTATCAATATAGGCTCATTGACCCTGCCTATCACCTGCCATTTGCCTGCCTCTTGCCTGCCCACTGCCTGCCCATGGCTCACTGCTCCACATCCACCCACAGATTGCCCACAATTAGCCTGCAGACTGCCCGCAGACCGCCATTGGATTGCCCACTGCCCATTGCCCCTGCTGCCTGGAAGTTCATTGTAATAGTACCTGCAGGTTTGGTTACACATGGCTGCCACCAACCTGGGACACCAGCCAGCCCTGTAAGTTTGCTGCTGCCACTCCTGCCATCTTGGGGCGTGGCTGCCTCAGTCCAGGAACACTGGCCAGGTACTGGAGATATATGGTCCAGGTACCTACAGGTCTGGTTGCACCTGAGGTCTTTCTGCTGGGTGTGCTAGTGGCCACCATCTGGATGCTTCTTTGTAGGGCCACTCTGTTATGTGAGCATATCCCTGTCTCTCTGCAAGTTGAAAGGGCATTGAGATCTTGGGACTAAAGCAAGGCAGAGCCTGGGGAAGCTAAAGCCCAGTTCATTGCCTTGACACGTGACTAAATCAGTCAGGGTCACTCCAGGTGAATTTGACTGGCTATTAAATAATCACACAGACACAGAAAGTGCCTTTTTCTTGGGGCATTTCAGTGGTGGCTCCTCAGCCTCAGCTCCCACAAGGGAAGCAAGAGAGGCAGACAAAAAAAGATGGAGGAGCATGTTCTGAAGCCCTATTTATTGAGGGGAGCCATTCAGTGGAACATTCTACCTTAGAAAGTAAGAGGTAGTATTACAGAGGAACAAGAAGGCAGCCCACTCCCAAAGCCTTACTCCTCTGCTGAGCGGAGATGGGGATCCTCCTGCTTCAGTGCGCAGGGAAGTCAGTCTCTGCATTTCCATTGCTCAAAGCTGGGGGCGGGGGGCACTCAGCTCCTATATGGAAGCTCCAGATTGCAGCCAGGATTGCGTGGGCCAGTCTGGGTCTAGTAAGCCTGTGGAAAGCCGGAGACTAGGGGCAGTTCCCTAGGGGCAGCACAGGTTGGAGAAACTGGAGAAAACTGGGCTCTCTCTAGCTCAGTGAGTCCTGAAGTGTGTGGGGATAAAAGGGGCTGGATACAATGGGTGGGGAGACTGGAAGAGGGTGTGAGAGCATCTTGCTATCTGCTCACTCACCCAAACAGTCGGGCCCCCAATGGACTGGAGCTACCTTCAAACTTCAGACAACCCCACCTATGGGAAGAGAAGGGAAGCTGAGGATTTGAAAAAGCTGAGTTTTTGAAAGCCAATGGAAGCAATTATTCAATTTTCCATTGAGTCTTTTCATTATTTTTGCCCTTTCTCACATCTCTACCATCTTTGAATCCAAATATTTTTTCATGTATCATTTTATTAAGGAATGGGATGTCTGAATAATATATTACAGTTTTGTTGTTTATTCTTATATTTTTACTTGTTTTTTAAAAAAATCGGTACATATTTTTTCTCTCACCTGTCTGCCTGGATTCTCTTTCTCACTTCTCTTATACTAACAGCCAATCTCAATTAATTCCTAACTCTTACTATAAATTTTTACCTCTATCATCTTCCCTTCTCCCTCATAAACATCATGTCTTATACTACTTCTGTTCCCTCATTGTCCATCATTTGAAATGGTAGACACTCTTAGCAAACTTACTGTGTATGTTGTAGACAGTAATTGAACACATCATTTCTGTTTATTGCAACAAACTGTAGACACCTTAATAGGATCTATTTGGTTTAAAGGTGCAAACACATTAGGTGCTGTTAATATTGGTCTCCCACCCGCCCGCTCGCAGCTTCTCGCTCTCGGCGCTTACCCGACCGCTCCCTTGCTTGCTCGCGCTTTCGCTGGCGCTCTGCTCGCGCATCGAGGAGGCTTTGGCCACTGCGTGCGGCCATGAAGGGAGACAGGCGGCGGCTCAGGGGAAAGGAGGCTGCATTGGTGGTGGTAGTAAGAAGATGGCGGGCGAGGACGAGCAGCAGGAGCAAACTATCGCCGAGGACCTGGTCGTGACCAAGTATAAGATGGGGGGCGACATCGCAAACCGGGTACTTCGATCTTTGGTGGAAGCATCCAGTTCAGGTGTGTCGGTACTGAGCCTGTGTGAGAAAGGCGATGACATGATTATGGAAGAAACAGGGAAAATCTTTAAGAAAGAAAAGGAAATGAAGAAAGGTATTGCCTTTCCTACCAGCATTTCGGTAAATAACTGTGTATGTCACTTCTCCCCTTTGAAGAGTGACCAGGACAATATTCTCAAGGAAGGTGACTTGGTAAAAATTGACCTTGGGGTCCATGTGGATGGCTTCATTGCTAATGTGGCTCATACTTTTGTGGTTGGTGTAGACCCAAGTAACAGGACGGAAAGCAGATGTCATTAAGGCAACTCACCTTTGTGCTGAAGCTGCCCTGCACCTGGTCAAACCTGGAAACCAGAACACACAAGTGACAGAAGCCTGGAACAAAGTTGCCCATTCATTTAATTGCACGCCAATAGAAGGTATGCTGTCACACCAGTTAAAGCAGCATGTCATCGATGGAGAGAAAATCATCATTCAGAATCCCACAGACCAACAGAAGAAGGACCATGAAAAGGCGGAATTTGAGGTACATGAATTTGAGGTACATGTGGATGTTCTCGTCAGCTCAGGAGAGGGCAAGGCCAAGGATGCGGGACAGAGAACCACCATTTACAAACGAGACCCCTCTAAACAGTATGGCCTGAAAACGAAAACTTCACGTGCCTTTTTCAGTGAGGTGGAAAGGCGTTTTGATGCCATGCCATTTACTTTAAGAGCATTTGAAGATGAGAAGAAGGCTCGGATGGGTGTGGTGGAATGTGCCAAACATGAGCTGCTGCAACCATTTAATGTTCTCTATGAGAAGGAGGGTGAATTTGTTGCCCAGTTTAAATTTACAGTTCTGCTCATGCCCAATGGCCCCATGCGAATAACCAGTGGTCCCTTTGAGCCTGACCTCTATAAGTCTGAGATGGAGGTCCAGGATGCAGAGCTTAAGGCCCTCCTGCAGAGTTCTGCAAGTCGGAAAACCCAGATAAAAAAAGAAAAAGAAGGCCTCCAAGACTGCAGAAAATGCCACCAGTGGGGAAACATTACAAGAGAATGAAGCTGGGGACTGAGGTGGGTCCCATATCCCCATCTTGCTGCTCCAGCCTCATCCCCTTCCCACTACACCCCAGGCTCTGTGAAGTGCAATTCATCTTCTCCACCCAGGACCGCCAGCAGAGCAGGGTCTCCCTGCCCTCATCCCAGTCCCCCTGCCCACCCCCTTCCAACAACAACCAGCTCCAACTGACTCTGGTTTTGGGAGGCCAGGCTTCCCAGCCACCGAAGACTACCTTAAATTGAAAAAATAAATAAATAAATAAATAAAAGAAAGAAAGAAATTGAATAATAAAATCAGGAGTCAAAATCCATCGTCTTCAAGCCCTCTTTCTAGCCTTTTCTACTATGCTTGATCAAGTTTTGTGAACGGGGAGGAGGCTAAACTAGCCACCACCACTAAAAACTCAGCTGAAATATTTCATACCACTCTGATGTCAACATTTTCTTATCCATCTTGGGCTTTTCTGTCTGATTTCTCACTCTCCCCAAGTATTTTATCTGCTCTCAAAATTAAGAGGAGCTGTTCTTCAGATTGTTTTTTATTCATATGTAGCAGATTCCTCATCTGATCCAGGTTGTCTAGTCAGGCCCTTCCCATGTTTAGGAGTTGAAGTCTCCATTTCTGAAGAGATTCTCATCCATCAAATGGATTCCCATTTGTAAATCTTTTTAGTTGTTTTTGTTCTTCAGGCTCACCCCCCACCCCCACCCTTGACAAAACTGTAAATAAATAAACCATCTCACCTGTCCTTTTCTCTGGAGTCACTGGGGCCTTCCTTGCTCCTCCATTTACAAAAAACCTAAGCTGGAAGTTCAACTGTGGTTTTATTCCCTGTTTGAAATATTTTGACCTCCCTCCCCTGAAAGAAATACCTGGAACCAGAGGAGTAGACTGAAGAGAGAACTCCTGGCTTTCTGAAGCTATGGACTTGGATTGGATGAATTGCTGGATGTTTATAGAGAAAGATGACATTTCAGTACCTCTGGCATGCTGTCCCAGGGAATCAGGGCTCCCACTAACTTATGAGGTTTTTAAACACATTGAAGATGATATAGCATTAAAATAAATTTGGGTTTGCTCATAAAAAATAATATTGGTCTGCCACTTAAAGGTGAGGTACTGGAAGCTCAGGGGCACCATAAGACTACAGGGTAGAAACTGTACTGCCTCAGATCCCTACTGTTAGATGTGAAAACACACAAACAGCATGAAAAAACAAGGGAACAAAGCACTTTAATCAAACCAAGATGTTCCAACAATAGAATTCATAGATAACATAGTCGAAGAAATGTCAGAGAAGGTGTTTAGAAGGTGCATAGTTAGGCTGATCTTCAAAATAAAGGTTGGTAATGAAAAGAAAATACAGGAAGTGAAAACTCACTTTAATAAAGTGGCAGAGATTATAAAAAGGAATCAAGCAGAAATCCTTGAAATGAAAGAAACAATAAACCAAATTAAAAATTTAATGGAAAGTATCACCAACAGACTAGACCACTTAGAAGACCACTTCAGGCAAGGAAGAAAAAATATATACTCTCGAAAATAAAGTCAACTGCACAGTAAAAATAGTAAGAACCATGAACAGAAATTCCAAGAAATATGGGATAACATGAAAAGACCAAATTTAAGATTTATCAGACTAGAAGAAGGTGTGGTGATACAAACCAAAGGAATGCACAGTCTTTTAAAAGACATAATATCAGAAAATTTCCCAAATCTAAGAATGAAATGGAAAACTACAAGAGGCTTACAGGACCCCAAATGTACAAAATTACAGCAGACTCACACCAAGGCACATTATAATAAGAATGACCAATACACAGAATAAGGATATAATTTTGTTTATTTATTTATTTATTTTAAAAAATTTATGGTGCTGAGGATCAAACCCAGTGCCTCACATGTGCGAGGCAAGCGCTGTCCTATTATAGGGGGAAACCAATTCAGATTTCAGCTGATTTCTCAACCCAGACTTTCAATGCCAGGAGGTCATGGAAAAACATGTATCAAGCTATAAAAGAAAATGGATGCCAACCAAAATTAAGCCTCAGATTTGAAGATGAAATAAAAACCTTTCATGATAAACAAAAGTCAAAAGAATTCACAACTAGAAAGCCTGCACAACAGAACATTCTAAGCAAAATATTCCATGAGGAGGAAAAAAAAAACCAATAACAACCAGCAAAGGGAGGAACTACACTAAAGGAAAGGTCAATCAAAGGGGAAACTAAGTCAAGTTAAAAACCAAAAGTAAACCAAAATGACTGGGAACACAAATCATATCTCAATAATAATCCTAAATATTAACGACCCAAACTCATCAATCAAAAGACATAGACTGGCAGATTGGATTTTTTAAAACGACCCAACAATATGCTGTCTTCAAGAGACTCACCCTCTAGGAAAAGACATCCACAGACTGAAGGTGAAAGATTGAGGAAAAACATATCACTCACGTGAACTGTGTAAATAAGCAGGGGTTTCCATTCTCATATCAGACAAAGTCAGTCAGAAGGGATAAAGAAGGACATCCATACTGCTTAAGGGAATCATACATCAACAAGACATAAAATCATAAATATATATGCCCCAAACAATGGAGCATCTGTGTACATCAAACAAACCTTTCTCAATATTAAGAATCAAATAGACCCACAACACAATAATACTGGATGACTTTAACACATCTCTCTCACCACATGATAGATCTTCCAAAAAAAAAAAAAATCTAAACAAAGAATCTATAGAACTAAATAGTACAATCAATGATTTAGACTTAATTTTATAGAGTGTTTCATTCATCACTGAGTGAATACACTTTCTTCTTGGCAGCACATGGGTCTTTCTCCAAAAAAGACCATACGTTATGCCACAAAGCAACTCTCAGCAAGCACAAAAAAATAGAAATACTACCCTGCATTCTATGAGATCATAAAGTAGTAACGGAATGAAACTAGAAATCAATGATAAAATAAAAAATAGAAGCTACTCCAATACCTGGAGATTAAATAGCATATTATTGAATGACAAATGGATAGCAGAAGAAATCAGGGAGGAAATAAAAAAAGTACTAGAAAAATACTTAGAGGTAAATGAGAACACCGATACAACATATCAAAATCTCTGGGACACTATGAAGGCAGTGCTAGGAGGAAAGTTTATTGCATTGAGCTCATTCATTAAAAGAAAAAGTCAGCAAATAAATGACCTAAAATTACATCTCAAAGCCCTAGAAAAAGTAGGACAAATCAACACCCAAAGTGGTAGAAGAAAGGAAATAATTAAAATAGGAGCTGAAATCAATGAAATTGAAGCAAAAGAAACAATTGAAAAATTTGACAAAATAAAAAGTTGGTTCTTTGGAAAAAAATAAATAAAATTGATAAACCCTTAGCTACACTAATATAGAGACAGAGAGAGAAAACTCAAATTACTAAAATTCGTGATGAAAAAGGAAATATCACAAGGGACACTACTGAAACACAGAAGATAATTTGAAAAATTATATTCCAATAGAAAATCTTGAAGACATCAACAAATTTCTAGAGACATATGATCTACCCAAACTGAATCAAGAGGACATACAAAATTTGAACAGATCATTTCAAGCAATGAAATAGAACACCATCAAAAGCCTACCGAACAAGAAAACCCCAGGACCAGACTGATTCTCATCTGAGTTCTATAAGACCTTCAAAGAATAATTAACACGATACTCCTCAGATTATTTCATGAAATAGAAAAGGAGGGAACTCTTACAAACTCATTCTATAAAGTTAGTATCACCCGATACCAAAATCAGGCAAAGACACATCAAGGAAAAAAAACTTCATACCAATATCCCTGATGAACATAGATGCAAAAATTCTCAAAAATTCTGGCAAATTGCATACAAAAACATATTAAAAAGATAGTGCACCATGATCAAGTGGGGTTCATCTCAGGGATGCAAGGCTGGTTTAACATATGGAAATCAATAAACATAATACTTCAAATCAATAGACTTAAAGACAAGAATCATGATTATCTCAATAGATGCAGAAAAAGCATTTGAGAAAATACAGTACTAGAAACACTAGAAAAACTAGTGATAGTAGGAATATACCTCAATATTGTAAAAGCAGTCTATGCTAAGCCCAAGGCCAACATAATTTTAAATGGAGAAAAAAATGAATACATTTCCTCTAAAAACAGGAACAAGACAGGGATGCCTCTTTCACCACTTCTATTTAACATAGTTCTTGAAACACTGGCCAGAGCAATCAGACAGATGAAAGAAATTAAAGGGATACAAATGGGAAGAGAACTCAAATTAGCACAATTTGCTGATGATATAGTTCTATACCTAGAAGACCCCCCAAAAAATTCCACCAGAAAACTCTTAGAACTAGTAAATGAATTCGGCAAAGTAGCAGGATACAAAATCAACACCTATAAATCAAAGGCATTTTTGTATATCAGTGACAAATCCTCTGAAAGGGAAAGGAGGAAAACTACCCCCACTTACAAAAACAAAACAACAACAACCAAAAACCAAAAACCAAAAACCAAAAACCAACTTGGGAATCAACCAAACAAAAGAGGTGAAAGACCTCTACAATGAAAACTACAGAATGCTAAAGAAAGAAGTTAAAGAAAATGGAAAAGGTCTTAAAAGATGGAAAGATCTACCTTGTTCTTGGATAGGCAGAATTAATATTGTCAAAAAGACCATACTACCAAAAGCACTATACAGATTCAATGCAATTCCAATAAAAATTCTAATGGCATTCCTCATGGAAATAGAAAAAGCAGTTATGAAATTCACCTGGAAAAATAAGGGACCCAGAATAGCTAAAGCAATCCTTAGCAGGATGAGTGAAGCAGGTGGCATCACTATACCAGACCTTAAACTATACTACAGAGCAATAGTAACAAAATTGATATTGGCATGATATTGGCACCAAAACTGACTGGTAGACCAATGGTACACAATAGAGGACACAGAGACTAATCCACATAATTACAGTTATCTTATATTAGACAAAGGTGCCAAAAACATGCATTGGAGAAAAGATAGCCTCTTCAACAAATGGTTATGTGAAAACTGGAAATCCATATGCAACAAAATGAAATTAAATCCCTATCTCTCACCATGTACAAAACTCAACTCAAAGTGAATCAAGGACCTAGGAATACAACCAGAGACCCTGGGTCTAATAGAAGAAAAAGTAGGCCCCAATCTTCATCATGTCAGATTAGGCCCTGATTTTCTTAATAAGACTCCTATAGTGCAAGAATTAAAATCAAGAATCAATAAATGGGATGGACTAAAACTAAAAAGCTTCTTCTCAGCAAAAGAAACAGTCAGTGAGGTGAATAGAGAGTCAACATCTTGGGAGCAAATTTTTACCAACATCATTCTAAATGGAAAAAAATTGAAAGTATTCCCTCTAAAAACTGGAACAAGACAGGGATGCCCTCTTTCACCACTTCTATTCAACATAGTCCTTGAAACTCTAGCCAGAGGAATCAGACAGATGAAATAAATTAAAGGGATACAAATAGGAAAAGAAGAACTCAAACTATCACTATTTGCCAATGATGTGGTTCTATATTTAGAAGATCCAAAAAATTCCACCAGAAAACTTCTAGAACTAATAAATGAATTCAGTAAAGTAGCAGGATATAAAATCAACACCCATAAACCAAATGCATTTCTATATGATGCCACTGCAAGAGAAATTAGGAAAACTACTCCATTTAATGTAGCCTCAAAAAACAAAAAATAAAATACTTGGGAATCAGCCTAACAAAAGAGGCAAAAGACCTTTACAATGAAAACTATAGAACACCAAAGAAAAAAATTAAATAAGACCTTAGAAGACCTATCCCTTGCTCTTGGATAGGCAGATTCAATATAGTCAAAATGGCCAAAACTGTTATACAGATTTAATGCAAATCCTATTAAAATCCCAATGATATTCTTCACAGAATTAGAAAAAGCCATTGTGAAATTTATTTGAAAAAATAAGAGACCCAGAATAGCCAAAACAATCCTTAGCAAGAAAATTGAAGGAGGAGGCATCACAATACCAGAACTTAAATTATACTACAGAGTTATAGTAACAAAAATGGCATGGTATTGGTACCAAAATAGACATGTAGACAAATGGTACAAAAATAGAAGATACAGAGACAAACCTACATAAATATGGTTATCTCATACTAGGCAAAGGTGCTAAAAACATACATTGGAGAAATGACAGCCTATTAAAAAATAGTGCTTGGAAAACTGGAAATTCATATGTAGCAAAATGAAATTAAGCCTCTATCTCTCACCCTGCACAAAAATCAACTTAAAGTGGATCAAAGACTTAGGCACAAGAACAGAGACTCTGAGCCTAATAGAAAAAAAAGTAGGCCCAAATCTGCACCATGTCAGCTTAGGACCTGGTTTCCTTAACAAGACCCCTGAAGTGCAAGAAGTAAAATTAAGAATCAATAAATGGAGCGGACTCAAACTTAAGAGTTTCTTCTCAGCTAAGGAAACAATCAATAACGTAAAGAGAGAGCCTACAGAATGGGAAAAAAGAACCCCCAAACCTTAACACCAAACAAACAAACAAAGCTAATCAATAAATAGGATAAGAAGCTGAACAGCCACTTCACAGAAGAAGAAATACAATGAATCAACAAACATATGAAAAAATATTCATGGGGGAAAAGGTACACTCATTCATTGCTGGTGAGACTGAAAATTGATGCAACCACTATGGAAATTAGTATGGAGATTCCTCAAAAAACTTGGAATGGAACCACTATTTGACCCAGCTATCCCAATCCTCAGTTTATACCCAAAGGATGTAAAATCAGAATACTAAAGTGACACAGCCGCATCAATGTTTATAGCAGCTCAATTCACAATAGCTAAACTATGGAACCAACCTAGGTATTCTTCAACAGATGAATGGATAAAGAAAATGTGGTATATATACACAATGGAATATTACTCAGCCCTAAAGAAAAATGAAATTATGGCATTTGCAGGAAAGTGGATTAAACTAGAGAATATCATGCCAAGTGAAATAAGCCAATCCTAAAAAACCAAAGGCTGAATGTCTTCTCTCATAAGTGGATCCTGATCCATAGTGGGTGGGGGGTAAGGAAGAATGAAGGAACTTTGGATTATGCAGAGGGGATTGAGGGAGGGGAGAGGCTGTGGGATGGGAAAGATGGTAGAATGAGACAGACATTATTACCCTGTATACATGTATGATTACACTACTGGTGTGACTCTGCATCATGTACAGCCAGAGGAATGAGATGTTGTGTTCCATCTGTATACAGTGTTTCAAAATGTATTCTTCTGTCATGTAAAATTAATTAGAACAGATTAAAAACAAAAATAAAAAAGATTATCAATATATTTATTCAAATCTATCATGTTAGCATTTGTTTCTAAGATACAGGGTCTTTCAGGCTGGCCCCCAACACCAGGGCTCAGTGATTCTCAACCTCTTGAGTAGTTGGAACTATAGGCTGCCAGGCCAACAAGCCCACCTGTTTTTATCTCTTCAGCCCCAGTGGAAATAATTATTGTTGGTGAACTTTCCAGGTTGGGATGTTCTCTTCTAGTGACATGGAAACAAAAGAGTGATAGTGAAATTCATTCATCTCTTTTAAGATTTTCTAACAAGCACACTGACTGCTATTGGTTTTTTAAAAATATTTCTTCGTTATACATGAATACAATATCTTCATTTTGTTTATTTATTTTCATGTGGTGCTGAGGATTAAACCCAGTGCCTCACATGTGGCAATGCAAGCACTCTGCCACTAAGCCACAACCCCATTAGTTTTTTAATATACCCTTTGCTATATTTTTATTTTAGTAGGTGCTATATGGTTTACAATATACCTCTTCATTTATCACACTGTGCCTTCAAATAGTATTACATCAATTTATTTGCAATAAAAATAATTGCAATAATATACTTCTTTTTTCTCCCTTCTAGCTTTTGAGCTACTATTCAAGCATTAACTTCTATATATCATAAGCACTAAAATTAATTATTATTTTTGCTTTAATCAGTCAATTACATTTTTTTCATTTTTAGATTCACAGTAAAATTGAGCAGAAGGTACAGAGATTTCCTGTTTATTCCTATCCCCATATATTCAGTTTCCCTCATTATCAAAATCCTTGATCAGAGTGGTACCTGATGAACCTACACTAACACAGTATTCTCACCCCAAACCCATAGTTCACATTAGGGCTTACTCCTGGAGTTGTACATTCTATTGGTATAAGCAAATGTATAATGACATATACCTTCCATTATAATATCACACAGAGTAATTTCACTGCCCTAAATATCCTAAAAGCTCTGCCTAGTCATCCCTCCATCATGCACATCCTTGGTAATGACTAAGCTTTTTTCCAACTCCATAGATTTGCCTTTGTCAGAATGTCATATAGTTGGAATCATATAGTATGCAGTCTTTCCAGTCTGGCTTCTTTCAGTTAGTAATGTGCATGTAAGTTTCCTTGCAAATATTTTCTCCAAGTCTGTGGCTTATCTTTTTATTCTCTTGATGGTGTCCTTTGCAGAGCAGAAAATTTTAAATTTAATGACATTCATCTGATCAATTTTTTACAGGGTCATGTCTTTGGAGTCCCAACTAAAAAATTATTGCCAAACACAAGGTTATCTAGATTTTGTCCTATGTTATTTCCTGGGAATTTTTATTGTTTTTTATTTTACATTTATGTCTATAATCCACTTTGAGATAGTTTTTGTGAAAGGTATAAGGTGTGTCTAGAATCTTTTTTTTTTTTTTAAGTGCAAACCTCCAGTTGTTCCAGCACCAATTGTTGAAAAGGCTATAATTTCTCCACGATGGAGTTTGTTTTCTATTCATTCCATTTGTTCCTTCATTATTTTTTATTTTTCCTACTTTCCATTTTCTCCCAAGCAGTCTCTGGCTCTGACTTTGCATATCTTTTTATTTTTCCTTTCTTTTTTAAGGTACAGTGTCTTGTAGCCTGACCTTCAGCACCTGGATTCAAGTGATTGTCAAACTAACAAGTTTCTGCACAGCAAATGCAAACAACAAAGTGAAAAGTGAAACCTATGGAATAAGAGACAGTATGCAAACCATTATCTATAAGAGATTAATATACAAAAAGGTTTTTGTTCTTATCTTTGACTTTCTATAGTTTAAAAAAATGATATGCCTAGGGCTGGGGTTGTGTCTCAGTAGTAGAGTGCTCACCTCGTATATGTGAAGCACTGGGTTCAAACCTCACCACCACGTTAAAATGAAATAAAGATTGTGTCCACCTACAACTAAAAATAAATATTTTTTTAAAAAATGATGTGTAGCTAAAAATTTTGGCATTTATCCTGCTTGGTGTTCTCTTAAATTCCTGGAACTATGGTGTATTAATCAGTGTTGTCTAGAGGAACAGAATCAACAGGAAGTATAATTATAAAAGGGGGACATATTAGGTTGGCTTACATGACTAGAAACTGGCTAGTCCACAATGGCTGTCTGCAAGATGGAGAGCTGGAAGAACCAGTAGCTGCACAGTTCAAGAGGCTGAAGCCTCAGAACAAGAAGGATCAACAGTGCTACCCTAGTCCAAGATGGAAGGCTTGAGTTTAAGGGCTAGAGTTGTAGCTCAGTGGAAGAGCACTTGCATAGCATGTGTGAAGCACTGGGTTTGATTCTCAGCACCACATACAAATAAATAAAGGTCCATCAATGATTAAAAAATATTAAAAAAAATTAAAAGTAAAGAACCTGTTTAAGGGGCTGGGGTTGTGGCTCAGAGGTGGAGCACTCGCCTAGCACCTGCGAGGCCCTGGGTTCAATCCTCAGCACCACATAAAAAATAAATAAATAAAACAAAGGTATTGTGTACAACTAAAAAATAAAATATTTTTTTAAAAGAATCTGTTCAAGAAGAATTGAGCTTGCATCTGCAGCTGCTTCCTTATTCTTGCAACTTTTATTCCATCCAAGCCCTCATCCTATTGGACATTGCTGCCCATGCTTGGGGAGGGTCTCCATTTCAGTTGTCTATTCCCCCATGCCAATCATCCCTAGACACACCTTCACTGACACACCCATAAGCCTATTAAACATCCGCATCTCTTAATCCTATCAAGTTGACAATTCAGATTAACCATTACATATGGTTTGGTAGCTGAAATTAATTTGGGAAAATCCTCAGTCATTATTATCTCAAATATTTTTCTGTTCTTTTAACTTTTTCTGTTATTTCCATTATAAGTATGTTAGACCTTTTATGGTTGTCCTATAGGTCTTGGACATTTTACCCCATCTTTTTTTCTGTTTGTCTTTCTATGTTTTAGAAGTTTGCATTGTGATATCCTGAAACTCAGAGTTTCTTTCCTAAGCCATATCTCATCTACCAATAAGTCCATCAAAGTCATTCTTCATTTCTGTTATAGTGTTTTTGATCTTTAGCATTTCTGTATGGTTCTTTCTTAGGATTTCCATCTCTCTGCTTACATTGGCCTTCTGTTCTTGCATGCTGCCTACTTCATTCATTACAGCTGTTAGTAGCATTTTTTTTTCTTTTTTCTTTTTGTAGTTCTGGGGATCAGTTGAGTGAGGCAACTCAGGCCTGTAACTTCAGTGATTTGGGAGCCTCAAGCAGGAGGATCACAAGTTCAAGCTAAATTGGGAAATTTAGCAAGATCCTGTTGATAAATAAAACATAAAAAGGACTGGAGATAGAGCATAGTGTTAAAGTACCCTTGGTTAAATCCCCAGTACCAAAAGACAAAACAATATTCTGGGGATTGAACCCAAGATGTTGGGCATGCTTGGAGAATCTTTATATTGTGTCATATTTGTTCTAAATTCTTGGTCTGATAATTCCACCATATCTGATTCTGCTTCTAATATTTGCTGTCTCTTAAAAAATTTTTAGCATGCCTTCTCATTTTTTCTTGATAGCTGAGCACAATGTATTTGGTAAAAGGAATTGCAGTGAATAAGCCTTCAGTACCATGATGGTAAGGTGTTGGAGGAGCGGGACAGTATTCTGTAGACCTATGATTAAGTCTCAGTCTTTTAGTGGGCAAGTATCCCTGAACTGTGAATCTCAGATGTGTTTCTCCATCCTTCAGACTTCTTTGGAACAGTATGGCTATATGGACTGTAGTTGGGTATTTCTCTTCTCCTACATGGAAAGCTAAATGGGGTGGGCTGGATTTGGGTAATTTTCTTCCCCAATGGTCAGTTAGGCTCTGATAAGCCCAGCATATTGGGCTCTGGTTAAACAATTACTCATATGGGCAGGTCTTGTTAAGAAACTGTGCTCTGGCACATTTAAAAATGCTTCCTTATCTCTTTCCCCTGCTAGAACCATGAGATTTTTCTCTGATGTTAACTGTGAGAACTGGTTGAGCTCTAGGAGGTAAAACTCACAAATGTGTGGGGGCCTCCAGATGACCAAGTGCCCTGGAAATTTTCTTTTTCAGACTTTTATACAATGAGCCTCCAACAATTTTCAGTTATGGTTTAGTTCCATGGAGGTTTAAGCTAGTGAGTTACTGCTCTGGTAAGTTGTGATTCTCTGTATTTGCCTGTAAGTCTTTCCAATTTGGGGACAGTGGATTGCTTCAGCCTCATATCTCTTGTGGACCTAAGGAAAGTTATTGATTTTTCAGTTTGTTCAACATTTCACTTGATAGGACACACTAGCAACTTCCAGACATCTTACCTGTTTGACCAGATACTGGAGGTGCAATTATACCTTAAACAGATTTTTAAAATGAGAAGAGTCTTTTGTATTTGCTCACCTACTTACTAATTTTTGTCATCTTTATTTTCTTTTTTTTTGTGTGTATAATATGTATTTAGTAGAAATATTTATCATTTTAGTGGCTAGATTTTTCTTTCTTCTTACTCTTCTTTTAAAAAAAATTTTATTTGTTCTACTTAGTTGTACATGACAGCAGAATGCATTTCAATTCATCATACATAAATGGAGTGCACTCCATTTCAATTCTCTGGCTGTACATGGTGTAGAGATGCACCATTCATGCAATCATACATGTACCTAGGGTAATGATGTCCATCTCATTCCACCATCTTTCCTATCCTCATAACCCCTCCTCAATCCAGTTTCTTCATTCTTCCCATGCCACACCACTCCATCATAGATCAGCACCCATTAATCAGAAAAAACATTCGGCCTTTAGTTTTTGGGGATTGGCTTACTTCACTTGGCATAATAGTCTCCAACTTCATCCATTTACCTGCAAATGCCACAATTTTATTCTCTTTTAATGCTGAGTAATATTAATTACTATATATAATATTGTTTATATATACCAGTTTCTTTATCCAACAGAGGTGTGCTGATGAGCATCTAGGTTGGTTCCATGGTTTAGCTATTGTGAATTCATCTACCATAAATATTGGTGTGGCTATGTCACTATAGTATGCTGATTTTAAGTCCTTTGGGTATAGACCAGGGAGTGGAATAGCTGGGTCAAATTGTGGTTCCATTCCAAGTTTTCTGAGGGATCTCCACACTGCTTTCCAAATAGATACTTCTAAGAAGATATACAAGTGACCAACAAATATATGAAAAAAATGTTCAACATCTTTAGTAATCAGAGAAATGCAAATCAAAACTACTCACCCCAGTCAGAATGGCAGTTATCAAGAATACAAGCAATAACAGATGTTGGTGAAGATGTGGGGGAAAAGGTACACTCATACCTTGCTGGTGGGACTAAAAATTGGTGCAACCACTTTGGAAAGCAATGTGGAGATTCTCAGAAAACTTGGAATGCAATCATCATTTATTCATTTTTGATCCAATATCCATGTGGTATCCTTTTATTTCTGAAAGAGCATCCTTTAATTATTCTTTGTTGCTGATCTGTTGGCAGTAAACTCAACCTTCATATATTTGAAAAAATCTTTGTTTTGCTTTCATTGTTGAAAAATATTTTTACTGGATATTAGAGGTTGAATTGTGTCCTTTTGTCTCCAAATTCATATGTGGAAGTTCTAATTCCCCATACCGCAGAATGTGAGCTAACTTGGAAATAAGATTATTGCAAAAGTAATTACATTAAGATAAGGGCACACTGGAGTAGGATGGGATGCCCATCCAATATATCTGGTGTCCTTATCAAGAGCAATTTAGACAGAGACACACAAAAGAGGGAGGAGACCATGTGAAGATGAAGGCAGAAGGTAATGTGATTCGACAGAAGCTACGGGTTTCCGCTTGCTGTCAACCCACCAGAAGATAAAAAAGAGGAATGGGCATGATATCCTTCAGAGGCCTGGGTAGGAATCAAGCTTCTGACCATTTGATCCTGGTATTCTACCCTGCAGAAAAGAGACAATTTTTTTTTTGAGAATTGTGACCATGCATGGCCTACAGAAGGCTCTGCCCAATATACAGGCACCACCCAGAAGTAGACAGCTGCAGTGCTTAGCCCTTTCTGGGACATTCTCCTTCTTTTTTTCCTCTCTCCATTCTTTGTCATTTTTATTTATACCCCTTCACTCCCCTGCCCTTATTTTTCAGTGCCAGACATAGCAAGGAGTGATACAGCCAACCATTATTAAAACATTTATTTGTAACCTATATCATCTTTATTAATGACCCCAAACCAACTCATTTTGTCTATGCTTTGTTCTTTCTTTTTAAATACACTACCACCAAGACTGGTGGAAGGAGCTAGGGCAAGAGAGATGAAGGGGTAGAGTCCAGTAGGCCAGAGAGGAGGAATGCTACAAGCCACAGTAAGAATTAGCTGTATTTAATTAAAAAAGGGAGGGGGAGTGCAGAGATATACCCCACAAATGATACAGTAATGAGGATACACAAATTCCATAGCAGGGCAGAAGGCTTTCACTCCATTGGATATCATCGCAATGGAAGGCATAAAAAGTGGAGTAACTCAATGTTGATAGTCCAATCTAGTCCATTAGGCAAGATGGTGCAAGAAGTCATTTAAATTAAAAGTGCCCTACCCTTATGTAACTGGCTAGCAGATATGAAGAATACAGTGATAATCCACAGAGCTTTCTCCATGTAGCTATAGAAATGTTTTGCTGAATGGATGAATAAATGAATGACTGTTGAATGAATGAATGTAGAACACTGGAATAGGGTGCTGCAATAGATCTCTCTCTTTCACAGATACAAATGCTAGATTCAATTATCTCAACTAAGCAGGAAGTGGGCTCTTCTGCTAGGAATGCCAACCCTAATTCACTTTGTCTTAAAATGTACACAGATGTTTGTAGTAGATACAGCAATGATGTTTTCCTTGGGGTGCCAGGCCATATGAAGGGTTTCCTTCTTTTTTTAAAATATTTATTTTTTAGTTTTAGGTGGGCACAATGTCTTTATTTTAAATTTATGTGGTGCTGAGGATCAAACCCAGTGCCTCAAGCATGCTAGGCAAGCACTCTACCACTGAGCTACAACCCCAGCTCCTGAAGGGTTGTCTAGGCTGTCAACACTTATTTCATCTTTCTTTCACTTGCTGCTTGCACTGTCTTTGTGTGGCTTCAGAACTGTGTGAGGCTTATTGTTTTCTCATGATGCTTCTAGAGTTATATCTCATTTTTTATTCCTGTCAAACATTCTGAAGAAATTACTATAAGATCCAGCCATGACAACGCTGTCATATCCATTCTAGCAATATTCAAATTTATCAAATGTGCATCTTCATATAGTGAACAAAGTTTACTTCTGAGGTATTCATGTACCTGTAATATTTCCATGGGCCTGTTTTCCATATTTAAGTTCTAAATTTTGACTGATAAATAGCCTCTAGTCATCATATAGTGACTACTATAAATGAATTTTACATTAGAAATAGAAGAAGAAGTGATTTCAGAAAAAAAAAAATGACCTGTTACTAGGGTCTTCAGGTTCTTCAAACAGTTTAGAATGTCTATCACAAGGCAGATACTCTCCTATCTCATAACTAAGTAGTTCCTTTACTTCTGCTGTATACAATAATATTACAGTCGTTTGGATGGAATTTTGCTGTTATAATCACTTCTGTGAGCACCTCTGTATAGGCAGGCTTGGTATCTGCAGTATTAAAATTCCTGTCTGTCATTTCCAGGTTCCAAAGATTAATCCACAAACCATATGTAGATAAATAGGCTTCATGATCACTATTAATAGAAATTGAGTTGATGCACTATATATGTGCATTGTCAAACATTCTTTGTGGACTGACCTCGATCATTAGATCCATGGGCCTAAAGACTGGACATGAAGTGTAGTAACTGTAGCAGGATTTCTATACCTTCCATCTTCCTCTTTCAAGTTATACCCTTCTAGTCTTTGCCCCCTTCACTGATTTTCCATAATTTTCTTATTTTATCATTGGTAGACAATAAAAACTGAGCAGCATTTTGGGGAGGTTACACCTAATTTTGTTCATCTTTTTTTTTTCCTTTTTATAAATTTTTCAAGTAGTCAAATTCTGGTTCATGGCTCTGGAAGGTGCTGTAAGCATTATTTTCTCCCCTGCTATAAAACTGGATTTTGTTCTCATGGGGTGTTGTGAGGATTAATTCGTCAGTGTTTGTAAAGCACCTGAGATCCTTGGGTCGAAGGTACTCTTGCTTCTGGTGAAAGATGACAACTCTACCACTTTTTCCTCCTGTTACTAGTAATTTTCCAGAATGATTAAACTTTACTGTAGAAATTATATCTGCTTCTGCTACATCATCATTTACTGCTTTCACCTGAGAAAACACCACTGAATATCATTTCCTCCTCCAGCTGTTACCACTTTGGGCTGCAAATGGTGACCCTGCTGAGTTGCTCTGGGTCTCCACATCCTGAATTGTCTCCTCCCACCTAGAGATGGTGGGTAGAGAGGGCGGATGGTGTGGATGGCACCTGTGGGGATAGGGGATGGGGGCTGGGGAGAAGGAAGGAGGAGCGGACAAACCAGCCAGCAGTACAAACCCTGAGTTTCAGCAGGACAAACCCTGAGTTTCACACAGGGGCTTTCCTGTTGGTGCTCCTTCTCCTGCAATGGATGAGGCTACAACAGTGATGGCAGCGGTGGGTGACTCCACTTCTCCTTTCTGGGACCTTCTTCTTCCTCTACCTCTTCCTCTTCTTCTTTTGTACCAGGAGTTGAACCCAGGGGGCTTAACCCCTGAGCCGTATCCCCAGCATTTTTTGTGTTTTATTTTGAGACAGGGTCTTGCTAAGTTGCTTAGCACCTCACTAAGTTGCTGAGGCTGGCTTTGAACCCATGATCCTCCTGAGCTGCTGGGATTACAAGCGTGGTCCACTGCGCTTGTCTCTAGAACCTTCTTAAAGGGACATTGTGAAGCATTGTTCTTCTAGTGGTCAGTACTTGGAGCAGTGTACCTGGTTGTGCACTTTTCTTGGAAGGGGAAATGTCCACACATGTGATCATCCGCCAATTCAAGCGGTAGCCAGTGGTTTGGCCTGATGTTCAGAGACTTAGAAAGAACATGATTGGAAAAATGGTGGCAAGGAAATTTGGGGAAGTATGTGGATAGACTCTCTGAATGAATAAAACATATACAGAGAAATTTAATAATTAAGTGGATAGGTTGACATGTTCTGTGAATGCCAGTTAACCTCTTCCTCCAGCTATCCTTGTCTTTGCCAAATGGTTTCATCAACAGAGTGGCCATGATGGCAGAGATAGAGGTTATGCATGGGCTAAGCGACTTGGACTTCTTCCGCAACCACTGCTCAGTGCCCAGTCTGCCAGCAATGGAAATTAGCACTAAGCCCCTGATAAGGCACCATTCTCTGGGAATAATCAGCCAGCTACCTGGAGGCAGGTTGATTACACTGGATCACTTCCATCATGGAAAGGGCAACATTTTGTTCTTACTGGATAAGATACTTTAAATATGTTTACTTTCCTTATATGCAATACTTTTGCAAAAACTACTATCTGTGGACTTACAATGTATCTTATCCACTGTAGTGCTGTACCACACAGTATTGTTTTCGATCAAGGAACTCAATTCATAGAAAAGGAAGTGCTTCACTGGGCCTATGTTCATGGAATTCACTGGTCTTACCATGTTTCCCACTGCCCTAAGCAACTGACTTGATGAATGTGAAATGGCCTTTTGAAGACTTCGTTACATTTCCAGCTAGATAGCAATATCTTGCATACCTGGGGTAAAGTGCTCCAGAAGGCTATATGGGCTCTGAAAAGGTATCCAAAAATATTGTGCTGTTTCTCTATAGTCAGGATTCCTGAGTCTAGGAATCAAGGTTTGAAATGTGTCACCACTCACCATTACCCCAAGTGACCTACTAGCAAAAGGTTGGCTTCCTATTTCCGTGGCTTTATGCTCTGCTGACCTAGAGGTCTTAGTTCCAGATACACAATAATGATCCATTAACTGGATGTTAAGATTGCCTCTCAGGCCATTTTAGACTTCTCATGCATATGGATCAACAGACAGATAAGGGATTTACTGTGTTGACTGGATAGGTTGATCTGACTACCAGAGGAAATTGGACTTTCTTCCACAAAGGAAAACTATGTCTAGGATACAGAATATCCCATAGGGTGTTTCTTGGTATTATTATGCCCTGTGATTAAGGTCAATGGAAAATTACAACACTCATCCAGGCAGGACAACTAAAGACTCAGACGTTTTGGGAATGATTTAGGTCACTTCACAGGTAAAGAACAGCTGGATGCTCGCTGAAGGAAAGGGAAATACGGAACAGATAGTGGAAGCAGGTAGTTGTAAAAACTGACTATGACCATGTGACCAGTTACACAAAGAGGATGGTAATTGTCATGAGTATTTCTTCCTTATTTTGCTATGAATGTGTGTGTGTGTCTTTGTTTTCTTCCCTTTCATTCTCTTATAAGATGTATTAATTTTATATCACACTAAGTACTGCTGACTTTATATCATAACATTGAGTCATGAGATAATAAGGAGAAGGGCAAAGTCCTTACCTCTTTTTCTAGGGAAAATGTTAGTGCATTTTCAGTTGTACACCTGATAGTTGTATTAAGTTAGGAGAAATTATAATCTTGTTATTATTTTCATTTAGAGATAAAACGTTTGTTATAAGGAGATGTGTGTAGGTGACAAGCTGCCAATGGGTGAACCTGTGATGGTTAATTTATGTGTCAACTAGTCTGGATCATGGGGTGTCCAGATTAATCATTCAATATTCTGTGTGTGGAATTAGTGGGCTCACTAAAATAGGTTGCCCTCCCTGATGTGGGTCGGCATGATATGATCTTTGGGCACCTGAACAGAACAAAGCATGGACGAAGGAGACATTTACCCCTTTTTCTTCTGCTTCACTGCTTGAGCTGGGACATCTCATCTCATCTTCTCCTGTCGCAGACTAGGATTCATACCACAGGCTCCCCCGTGCTCTTAGGCCTTTGAACTCTGACTGCAGTTTATCACTGGGACTCTTGGTCTCCAGCCTGGGAGTGGCAGATGGCAATTATCAGCCTCTGTAATTGCACAAGCCAATTCCTCATAACAAATCAGCCTCTATCTCAGTATCTCCCCAAATACGTCGTAAAGACATCTACAATGTAATTTATTTGTGTGTGTTATTCACTATGTTTCTTTGGAGAACCCTGACTAATATATGTAAATTAATAATTTTCATTAAATTTGGAAAGAATACCATTTTTTTCAAATATTACTTCCTTATTTTTTTTCTGGATGCTGCAATTATACAGAAGCTAAGCTTTGTGGGATTTCCCCATTTCTTACTGATGCTCTGTTTAATTTTATTCCAGCTTTCTTTCTTTTTTTTTTTTCCTCTCCGTGTTTCATTTTGGATAGTTTCTGTTGCTGTCTTCAAGTGAAGTCATCTTTTGTTCTATAGCATTTAATCTGTTGTTAATCTTGCCAGTGTATCTTTCATTTCAGATATTGTATTTTTTATTTCTAGAAGCTTAGTGGCTATGTTTTTATTTCATTTTTATTCTTATCATACCTGTATTTTCCTGAACACATGAAGTGTATTTATAACTACCATCTTGATGTTGTTGTCTATAAATTTTACATCTGTGTTTTATCTGGCTTTATCTCTATGGGGATGATTTCTTTTCCTGGTTCTGTGACATATATTCCTGCTTATTTTCATACTTAGTAATGTTTGATTGGACACTGGACATTGTACATTATATTTTATTGGGTGCTGGAATGTTTGAATTCTTTTAGATACTTTGGGCTTCTCTCTCTCTCTCTCTCTCTCTCTCTCTCTCCCCCTTTTCCCTTTGTACTAAAGATGGAACCTGAGGCGCTTTACTACTGAGCTACATCCCCAGCACTTTTTACTTTTTATTTTGAGAGAGGATCTTGCTAAATTGCTGAGGCTGGACTTGAACTTGAGATTCACTTGCCTCTGTCTCCCAAGTCCCTGGATTACAGGCATGCACCACCACACAGGGTCAATACTTTGAGATTTGTTTAAAATGAACTAAATTACTTGTATCAGTTTTATTCTTTTGAGGTTTGCTTTTAAGCTTCAGTAGGGCAGGTCTAAGACAACTTTTTATCAAGGGCTAATCTGGTTCCACTAAGGCTATATGCTTTGAGAACTGTACCAATGGCTCACATCCTGGGAGGTCTTCTCAGTCTGACTAGTGAGATCACTATTTCTGGCCCTGTGTGAACTCCTTAGTGACCTGTCCCTGACTGTTCTTTCCCCGGTTTGTACATAGCACATGGTTCCTGTTTAACAGCATTCTAACTTGCACACAGGTGTTCTCAGACAAAGACTTGGCGAACCACTCTGCAGGTCTCTGGAGCCCTCACTTTTTATACTTCCTCCTTTTGATACTTTGCCTCACAAATTTCGACACCTTGTTCTGCTAGAACTCTGAACTCTGTGTCCTTAATCAGTGAAGCTATTTGGCTCTATTTTAGTTTTTCTTTTTGTGTATTAGACCTGCAAATTCTCAGGCAGTGAGTGGGGCCACTGGTCACACTCATATGTTTTCTTCCTTTCAGTGATCACTGTTTAGCATTTTCTGTTATCCAACGTATGGAAACTTTTGTTTCATGTATTTTGTCCAGCTTTTAGTTGTGAAAGGAGAGAAGGTAAATTGAGTCTCCACCATAGTTGAAAATAGAGTTCTGTTTTGGTAAACAGCTTTTATCTTGTTTGAATAATTTCTACTCTTGTTTTAGTTATTTTTTAAAATTAGAATGCTATTAAATATGGGGGAAAATCCTCTGTTTTGCATGTATTTATAAAATCATGTAGGATTTAGTCTCAATATATAGATTCAGTGACATAGACAAGATTCCTATTGTGGAATAAGTATTACATTTCTGGAAGGAACTCTTTATTGGTCAATGATTATGTTATGTTATTAAAAATATTAACAAATGTATAATATGATAGAAAGTCCCAATAACATGTTAGCATTAGAGCTATCTGTGTAGGTTGGTGACACCCTGAGGGATTGTCACAAAGATTTGTCTGAAGGGGATTTAAATGGCAAAATAATTGTTTTTTTCTTCCAATAAAACTGTTAAAAATTTCTGATGGACTTTCTCACAATTTAGAAGGTTTCTTTTACTTTTTATCTTTTTGGTTACATTTTGAAGCATTTAAAGTTCTTCATATATATTAGACTGATCAAAGTTGTCTCACTGTGTACTAATGCTCTGAATTTCTTTTCAGTATTTTTCTTTCTGTGTTTAAATTTGGATAGCTTGTATTGCTGGATCTTCAAGTTCAATGATCTTCAACATCTAATTTGATATTAATCTTATCCAGTGTCTTTTCAGATCAAAAGTTCAATTTGAGCCCAGGCTGGTTTTGATTTTGTGACACTCCTACCTCAGCCTCCCTAATAGCTGGGATTAGATGTGTAAGTCACCACACCTGGCTCAATTTAAGGATTAAAAAATATTTTCCTTGTCTCTACCAACTTGTGCAATCTCCTCTGACTTCTTGATCATATAATAATAATTATAACTGTTTTAATGTCTTTGTCCATGTCATTTCTGGGATGTTTTTCTTATTTTTACTCTTAATAATGACAAAACAGGAGTCATATTTTCCTGAATTTTTGCATGTCTTGTAATTTTTAATTGGATGGAAGACCCTGAATTTTACCTTGTTGGGTCTGTGCCTCAAGGTGAGTAGAAAAGTGTCTTGAGGGCTAAAGCTCTGGCTGAAGAAGTTGGCAGGAGGCTCCCTCTTGTGGAAGTAGTAAGGAGAGAAGAAAACTGACCATTCTCTTCTGTAGCTGCAGTCAGAGGTTTAGCCAAGGGAGGATGACTCAGGATGGGAGCGGTGATGGTGACTAGAAGAGGGGAGTGATTTGGCAGAAGTTGGGCACCAGCCTCAGGGCAGGATAGAGCTTCCTTGGAGGTGGAAGGTGGTTCAGTACCAGTAAAGTAAGCCATTAAAAAAAAAAAAAAAAAGTAAAGAAGTGCCACAGTCCGGCTGCAGCAAAATAACCAGGGGGTGAGGAACTTGTGTAGATTGATACAGCAGGAGTGGGAGCCGTTTATTGTAGGACTGGAGGGGTATATATACATTCCACACAGCTTATCTTAATTAACATAAACTAGATACAGCAGTCAACCAATAAGGAGTCTCCACACTTAATGGCTCGCTGGCGTTACTTCACAAACCACTCCCTCTGGCAAAATGCCAGGCGCCATTTTGACTTGTTTACAGACCCTAACAAAGAAGCTTTAGTAAACAGGAGGAACCAATTCACTACACTTGTTATATGACCAAATTTAGGAACTCAAATGATCTTTTGTAAAGTTAAAAAGTTTGTGAAAGATAATAAAATAAATCTGAGTAGACCCCCACAAACACACAGAAAGAAGATGCTTGCAAAGAAGGTCATGCAGGGAAGAAGATTGTCACAGCAAGATTTTTGCTTCTTTATTGCTACCAAGATTCTTGGTAGCAAAGATGATCATAAGGATAATTCTTGAGCCACCCAGGAACTGTGATAATATTGGGGGAAACCAGAACTTCAATCTTTGCTAGGTGGGGCTTAAGACAGAGGCTATGATATTTGGTTTATATGCCATTATATTCTTTGATGTTAGGCTTCTCAGGTTAGTGATTTTTTTATTTTTTTGAGGTGGGGGTACTAGAGAGTGAACCCAGGGCCCTTTACCACTGAGTTACATGCCCACTCTATTACATTTTTAGAAAAATTTTAATTTTGAGATAGGGTCTTGCTAAGTTGCTTGGAGTCTTGCTAAATTGCTGAGGCTGGCCTTGTACTTATGATCCTTCTGCCTCAGCCTCCCGAGTTACTGGGATTACAAGTGTGTGCCATCACACCTAGCTCAGGTTAATGGTCTTAAAGACACTTATTATAGGTTAAACAATCTTCTTAAATGTTAGTATGTATGAGAAAGAGCCAATGAGGCTTGAGAACCATAACTTTGGAGCCTAGTGATACTGGGTAACTTGTTGGATATGCCTGAAATGTTCCTTGGACACATAAAGCATATCTTTTGTTATTTATTTATTTATAATTTTTTAAATGTAATTGATTTTTAAATTTGTTTTTATTAGTTACACATGACAGTACAATGACCTTGACATATCATACATTTGAATCAGATGGGAAATAATTTCTCATTTTTCTGAGTGTACAGGTTGCAGAATCATATTGGTCATGCAGTCACATATATACACACAGTAATAATAATGTCTGTTTCATTCTACTATCCTTCCTATCCCCCCTCCCCTCCCCTCCCCTCCCATCACTTCTCTCTACCTAATCTAAGGTAATACTATTCTTTTTTTTCCCTCACATCTTCATACATGTATTTTGTATAATGATGAGGGTCTCCTTCCACCATCCATGCAATTCCCCTTCTCCCTCCCTTTTCCTCCCACTTCTCTTCCCTATGTAGAGGTAATCTTCTTCTCATGCCCTTCCTCCCTACCCCGTTTTGAGTCACCCCCCTTATATCAGAGAAGACATTTGGCATTTGTTTTTTTGAGATTGGCTAACTTCACTTAGCATAATCTGCTCTAATGCCATCCATTTCCCTGAAAATGCCATGATCTTAGATACCATCTCACTCCAGTAAGAATGGCAGCCATGATGAAGACAAACAACAACAAATGCTGGCAGGATGTGGGGGAAAAGGTACACTCATACACAGCTTGTGCAGCCGATTTGGAAAGCAGTATGGAGATTCCTTAGAAAGCTGAGAATGGAACCACCATTTGACCCAGCTATCCTTCTTCTTGGACTATACCCAAAGGACCTAAAAACAGCATACTACAGGGACACAGCCACATCAATGTTTATAGCAGCACAATTCACAATAGCTAGACTGTGAAGCCAACCTAGATGCCCTTCAATGGATGAATGGATAAAAAAAAAAAATGTGGCAATTATACACAATGGAATATTACTCAGCACTAAAAATTATTTATTTATTTTTGATAGTGATCAAATAAGTCTTACTGCATTATTGATAGTGATCAAATAAGTCTTATTACATTACTCCCATGTAAGAGTAATATTAGCTTTGATGCTTATTTTGTAGATAAAATGGGATATTTAATTTTTTTTTGTACTAGGGATTGAATACAGGGGAGCTTACCTCACTGAGCTACATCACCAGCCCTTTTTATTTATTATTTTGAGACAGGGTCTTGCTAAGTTTCTTAGGAACTTGCTCAATTGCTGAGGCTGGCTTTGAACTTGAGATTCTCCTGCCTCAGCCTCCCCAGCTGCTGAGATTATGGGTGTGCACCACAGTGCCCAGATAATTTTTATTTTATTATTTATCATGTGTTTTCTATGTTCATTTACATGTCTGTCTCCTCTAACAACACCCTAAGAGATCATGCTTTGTAGGTACCATGTGTTGGGTGATTACTGTTAGAAATATTGGATTGCTACAAGAAATCAGACAAGGGCTCAAAAGTTACTCTACAAGGCAAAATTCACTTCTACAGAAGGGTGTGCCACCAACCAGAGCAAGCACAGTGGGGTGGGCAGCCCACCTGTTTTTATCCCTAATGCAGATCTGCCCCTTGTTCTGATAGGAGGAACTTGGGGTTACTATGTATGTGATTGGCTGATTTAAAATTGGGAAGAGAAAAGGGAAGGGTTATGATTGGCTCATTGAAGACTCTATACACACTATGATTGGAAGACCAAGGACAAAGGGAGATTATAGTTGGGGGTTGTGACATAGGTATCAGAATCTGCACTCTTGGTGGACATATGTTGGACATATGTTGGACATGTAGGGGAGCTCAAAATGGCTTTATTTTTTCCATATGGTTTTATAATTTAGAATGGCTCCATCTAACCAAATATTATGAAATTTAAGTTTTAGGTTACAGTAAACAGGTTTTTGTTACATACCGGGAAACTAAGACTACAGGTTTAACTTTGGTAGAAAAGAGAACATTAATCTTACATTATCAAATAATGAGTGTTGATATATTTTATGTTGCTTATCTTATATACTTTCTGGGAAACTATGGATTTCATACTTCTGTCCACATTTTCAGGTTTAGGAAACTGAAGTGAGTGTGGTAAATCACCTTCCCAAAGCCAGATGGCCACTAAGCCTTGAGTTCTCCTGTGAAGAATGCTGTGAACAGGGGTGTGCAGGCATCTCTCTGATGTGCTGATGAACTGCCTTTGGTTATCTACTCAGCTTGGGCTTGCAGGTCATATGGCAGTTCTCTTGTTAGCTTTTGAGGCACCTCCATACTGTTTTCCATCATGACTACACTACTTCACATTCCTGCTAATAGCTTACTTGGCATTCCCTTTTCTACATATTCTTGTCAGTACCCATCGTCATTTGGCTTTTTGATAATAGTCATTCTTACTGGGGTGAGATGATATCTCATTGTGGTTTTGCTTTGCATTTTCTGAATGATTAATGAGTTGGAGCATTACTTATACACCTGTTAGTCATTTGTCTTCTTCCGAGAAGTGTCTGTTTAGGTCCTTTGCTCACTCATAATTATTTTTGTTATTGACTTTTGGGGATTTCTTATATATTCTGGATATTAACTTCTTGTCAGATGTGTAATTTGCGAATTCTTTCTCCCATTCTCTAAGTGTTCATCAACTGATGAATAGGTAAAGAGAATGTGGCACACTATTTATGGTGGGTATGTTACCCAGCCATATAAAGAATGAAGTCCCATCACTTGTGACAACACAGATGGAACCGGAGATGATTATGTTACAGTGAAATAATCCAGGCACATAAAGATAAGTATTGCACCATCTTACTCATAAGTGGAAACTAAAATAATTGATCTCCAATAATGTGAAGAGAGAGCCTACAGAATGGGAGAAAATCTTTACCACATGCACTTCAGATAGAGCACTAACCTCCAGGATATATAAATAACTCAAAAAACTCAACACAAGGAAACCAAATAACTCAATCAATAAATGGGCTAAGGAACAGAACAGACACTTCACAGAAGAAATACAATGAATCAACAAATATATGAAAAAATGTTCAACATCCTTAGTGGTAAGAGAAATGCAAATAAAAGCTACACTGAAATTTCATCACATTCCAGTCAGAATGGCAATTATCAAGAATACAAGCCACAATAAATATTAGTTAGGATGTGGGTCGGGGAAGGTACACTCATACATTGCTGGTAGAACTGCAAATTTGTGCAACTGTTACGGAAAGCAGTATAGAGGTTCCTTAGAAAACTTGGAATGGAACCACCATTTGACCCAGCTGTCTCACTTCTCAATTTATACCAAAGGACTTAAAATCAGCATTCTACAGTGATACAGCCATATCAATGTTTACAGCAGCTCAATTTGCAATAACTAAAGTATGAAACCTACCTAGATGCCCTTCAACAGATGAATGGATAAAGAAAATGAGATATATACATACATACATATATGACATTATTCAGCCCTAAAGAAGAACGAAATATTATGGCACTTGCTGGTAAGTATATGAAGCTGGAGAATATCACACTAGGTGAAATAAGATAATCCCAAAGAACCAAAGGCTGAATCTTTTCTCTGATATGCAGATGCTAATTCATAATAAGAGGGAGAGCTATGGAGGAATAGAGGTACTTTGGATTAGAAGGAGGGGAATGAAGTAAGGGGAAGAGGTATAGGGGTGAGAATGATTATAGAATGAACCAGACATTATTACCCTATGTACATATATATTACATGACCTATGCAATTCTATATCATATACAACCAGAAGAATGAGAAGTTATACTTCATTTATGTATGATGTGTCAAAATGCATTCTACTGTCATGTATAACTAATTAAAACAGACAAAAAATAAAATAATTGATCTCAGAAGTTAAGAGTAGAATGGTGACTATGGAAGGCTGGGAAGAGGAGAGGAAGGGAAGGATGGAAAGAGGGTGTCAGTGGGTGCTTAGTAACATAGGAGCAATTGTTCTGGTGTACAAGAGGGTGACTACAGATAAAAATAATGCACTGTGTATTTTAAAAAGCTGTAAGTAAGGGTTTTAGAAATTGTTATCATAAAAATTATAAAGCCTGAGGATACAGATGTGTTTAGCCTGATGTAAACATTGCACAATTTATACAAGTGTCAAAACATTGTTATTCCATTAATATGTACAATTTTTATGTACCAGCCATTTTTTTTTTAAATTTAAGAGTATGTGAACTCTAAAATTGTCCTATTAACCTCTGAATGTCTTGCACCTAACATAATGAATGAGGCATAGTGCTCAATATGGAATAACTGATAATGAACACCACAGTGTGTATGAGAAACAGTTGCTCACTGTGAACACAAGATAGCAGCATAGATCCAATTATGCAGTTCACTACGGGGACACTTCTGTTTCTAGTATTGAGCTTCCAGGATGGTTGACCAAAACCAGAAAATGCAGATCCCATTCGGAATCTATTTTGCTATTTTTAAAATGAAAAAATTAACAAGTGACATGAAGTTACTAAGTAAGGGGATCTGATAGCATTAATGAATTTATTCCAATCATCATAAATAGTATGAGGGCCTGGGACCAAAGAAGAATGATATGAAATTTTCTTTTCTCAAGATCCCAGAATCATGCCTGCCCCTTACCTCCACCTAGGACTAAAAACACTCTCATAGCATATTTTTTAGACTCAACATACATAACATACCTTTCCCTCCTCTGTTTGTCTCCTCTGATGCTTCTCGGCTACCACTGTCAGAAAGCTCTGCATATATAAATGAAGAATAACTGTGATCTTGATCATAGTCTCTGATGACTGGTATTGACCCCATTCATAAGCCTATTGTCTCTGTGTTTCTATGACGTTTATCCAGAGCCCTTTCCCATCATTTTAAATAAATTGACACTTCTCTGAACAATCTCCTTGAGATTTGTACATGTCTCCTAATGTTACAATTGCCTTTTTAAGAGTATGTGAACTCTAAAATTGTCCTATTAACCTCTGAATGACTTGTACCTAACATAATGAATGAAGCATGGTGCTCAATATTGAATAACTGAGTAATGAACACCTCAGTGTGTATGAGAAACAGTTGCCCATTGTGAGCATTCCTCCCATGGCTTATGACCAACTTGGGTTCACCAAGACATGGACTCCATGTCTCACAACTGTCAAGTTCATTTCAAACTTCAATTTGATTTCTTTGAAATATATTTCTAAAAACTATAACCCAGAAGAACTACATGCATATATTTACTAAAAAACATGTTCTAGAATATTCATGCTACTCTTATTACTAATGTCTCCAAACTGGAAACCACCCAAATGTCCAAGGGTAGAATGGAGGCACAGCTGTGGTATGCTCATTGAAGAAAATGCTATACAATAATGAATTAACAAGAACTGCATAGAAGAAGGATGAATCACACCAACATAATATTGACTTAAATAAGTCAGTCACAAAGAGACTGCAGAAAGTTCAAAGAACAGACAAAACCAGTAGACCATGTTGAAACTCAGGATCACATTTACCCTGGGGAGGATGAAGCATACCTGGAAGTGAGGATGGAGAAGGCTTCTGGGATGTGTGGTATCCTCTTTCTTTATCTGGTTGCTGTTTTTGCAGGTATATTCACCGGGTGAAATTTATTAAGGTGTAAACAAATTTGTGACAAAGTCCATTTCTCTAGGTATGTTTTATAAAACTTCCAGAAAAATAAGGAAAAAAATATATTGTGATGTGTTGATTGGACTCCATTCTAGATTGTTTTGGAAATTGTAGTTTGACGAGAGCTAGTGCTTAGAATATGTCCCGATCTATTACAATCCAAGGCCTGGATCCTAGTCAATCTTGTAAGAAATTGAAAAGTTAATTTTAAAAGAAGCTGTTTCCTGAAGTCCTTGTGTACTTAAGGGATGAAGAGCATTAGGGACCCAGTATCAGTACTGTCCTGAAACTCATCTGTTCTCTGGTCACCCTTTGGGAGAAATACTAGGCTTACGAATTCATCTTCAGAAACAGCTGGCCAGTGGCCCACTGCCCTCCCTCTATCGTCTTTTCTGCATTGTTCTGGGACTCTGGCCACACACACTTTCTTAAATAACTGCAGTTGTTAGCATTGTCCAGGAGACTATTTTGAAACACGGGCTTAGCTTGGTGATGTGCAGGACGAGGAAGAGCCCAGTTGTTGGCAGGGAGAACTAGGGCCATCAGGGAGCTGGGGGTGGGCAGGAAGTTATGAGGAATTTTTGGCTGCAGGAGGCTTGAATGGGTCCAGGGCTACCATGGCTTCTGATAAGGTTCAGTGCTGATGTGGGGAATTGGGAAAGAAGGAGGAGAAAGGGTGGGGAGGAACCCATGCGGGTTGGAGGACATCTTAGAAGGGAAGTGTTACAGGGCTGGAGTCTTCCAGGAAGCCAAAGCTGCACTAAGACCTCAAACTCTGATTCTTGAGATCAAGTCAGGAATATTTCAGTCATGTCACTCAGATTAATAGACATCAATTTATTAAAAGGATAGGAAAAGAAGAAGGGGACACTCTCAAGGGAGAGAGTGGCCCTCTCAGAGGAGAGGGACAGTGTGCCTCTCCTGCACTCCAATTTTATTGGGGATCCCAGAGAAACTTCCAGAAAGCCCTTCACAGATCCACTTCGTGACTTTTGACTGATAGCAGGATGACCTCAGACTTTGAAGTCCCTACGGCCATGGCAACTCTAGGTCACTTTTGCCCCCTGACCAGTTCTAATTGGTTTCTTAACTATAAGTTCTTACAGATTTTATGGTTAGGAGGAATTATCCTTATAGTCCTAAGTTTTAGGATCTGGTCTGTGAAAAGGTTTACCAAAAGTCTCCCATTCAGGGTAAAACTTGGATTCCTCTTATCAACATTATTGTGGGCTTACCTTTCTCCTGTGAGTAACAGGCAGTTTGCTGGGGAATGTGACAAATCCTGTCCACCAAGGCCAGGCAGGGCTGCAGGTAAATTGCTTCTTGGACAAGAAAGCATGTGGGGGTCAACACAGTGGGCTTGTTTCATAGGATTATTCCCTTAACCTTGTGTTCTCACCATTCACATCTGTCTGTTCTCTAACAGAAGAAATGGGTGAAAGGATAGGAGGTTGACTGGAGCTGGAAGAAGAGGCAGAAGAGAGGACGAACAGGGGAAGGGCGGGTCAGCGAGGGTGTGGACTGAGGCATGATGGTGTTTGGACACATTGTGTAAAGGGCAATTTCTATAGCCTGGAAGGACTTGGGGACAGCTTTTGGGAGCCTTCTGTGGGGTGGCAAGTGGCAGCAAGGGGTGCGATGATTAACAGGCAGCCTGATGACATCCTGTCACCTTTAGCCACTTCATAGGGGTCAGATATTGTCACAGCCCCTCGGGCTATGGAGACACAGGAAAAGACACAGGTGTAATGAAGGGGATGCTCAGATATGTTCTAAGGGACAAAAGTGGCACTCTCTTTTCCATTTTTATTGATTTCATAGGGCTATAGAAAAAGTATACCATGAGTTGAAAAACCCCGATTTCACTGACTCTTGCAACACCACTATCTCACAGGGTCTCCAGAAGGGAATTGTTACAGGGCTGCAGTCTTGGTGATGTGCAGGACGAGGAAGAGCACCAATCTGCACCAATTTTTTTCTGGGGTCTCTGTGGGAGCGTTTTCTGTACTTGTAGCACTTCCCACAGGAGTCCATCCATTGGTCTCTGGAGACCTCTTTCCTCACAATTACAGTTTAATAGAAAGGTTCTTAGGAAGGGATGCTGATGCCCCAGAATTCAACAAAGTATAAATGAACTACTGCCCCCGCTTTTTTTTCTTTCTGTTATGCTCAGATTTCTCTAAGCTTTGTTCTTGGGTCATCTTGCAGTGTTTGATTTCTTTTATTCTTTTATGAGTTTTAGCCCAGAAAATTTCCTAGCAACACCTCACTCCCACTCCTGCAAAGTGACGTCACTAGTCTTCCCACCAGTATGCCAGACTTTCATGAGTCCCCACACAGGACCTGGCCTCAGTTTAAATGCCGGTTGCTGATTCATCTAGAAACCTGGCCTCATGCAGGAGCAAGCTAGCTTGTCTCTGGCCCTCCATTGTAATTTTTCTTGCTTCCTGTCCCTCTCCCTAGGCCTTTCTTTGCTAATGGAGTGTGCTAATCCCACCTCCTCCTCACCCCATAACTGAGAAAATCTATCCTGTATGGCTGCCTCTCAGGAGTGCCATACTTTACTAAAGCCCAGGGGTGATGAAGTGCTTCCCTGAAGTTCCTACTAATAAGAAAATACAAAGGAGATGCTCTACCCTTTCACCCTGGGCCCTACCTCCTTCCCAGATGGAAGAGTTCCTGTCTGTAGTGAACATGATCATCTGTGTAATAATTCCCAGAAAGGCTGAGGCAGAAGGATCACAAGTTCAAGACTCACCTGGGAAACTTATTGAGACCCTGACTCCAAGTAATGAATAAATAAATAAAAAGGACTGGGGAGTAGCTCAGTGGTAGAGTGACCTTGGGTTCAATCCCCAGTACCCCATCCCCCATAGACACACAAACATAAGAAAATCCCTAAGACTCTGAAAAATCACTCTTAAAACTAATAAGTGAATTTGACAAGGTTGTAAGATATAAGATTAACATACATAAAAGCAGTTATATTTCCACATACCTGTGTATTAAGTTTCTTCCAAACAGAATCTATAAAAATATAAATTCATATATATATATATATATATATATATATATATATATATTTATATAGTTTTTTTTGCAGACCTCTATGGATTTTCTACAGACCATATAAATGTATATATGTATATATATGTGTGTGTGCGTGTATCCAGGTGGGCCTTGAACTTGTGATCCTCCTGCCTCAGCCTTGCTGGGGATTTTTCTACATAGATGATCACACACACACACACACACACACACACACACACACACAGAGTTGTCTCTCTGCAGTCATGGGTTCCACAAGGAATCAACCAAATATGGACCAAAAGTATTTGAAAAATAGCATCTGTACTGAATATGTACAGATGTTTTTTCTTGTCATTAGTCTTGAAACAATATAGCATAATAGCTATTTACATGGCATTTACTTGTGCTAAGTATTAAAGTAATCTAGAGATGATTTAAAGCATATGGGAGGATATGTGTAGGTTATATGCAAATGCTATGCCTATTTATATAAGGGATTTGAACATCCACCTATTCTTTTTTTGTGTGGTTTCCAAGGAACTTATTTAATCAGAATTTTATAGGACTCTAGAAACCTGCAGTTCTAATAAGGCTTCAATTAAAAGTGTGATTTGGGGAAGCAATTTTAACCTTCATTTTGTGTCAGATCACATAATATGATAAAATTTAGTCATTTAATTAGACAAAAAATCTTTATACAAATTATTGATACCTAGATACAATTCGGTTTGGAAAATGAAATAAAATGAAATCTTATGCATATAATTGAATGCATAAGATAAGTGTGCTAAATGAAAAGCTATATAACAATGACAAGCATTAAAGGATCAAATCCAAGTACAAAGGAAGACACTCATCTGAATTTCTATCTTTCCATTGAGCATCTTTTTGTTCTTTTCTTGTACATTATTGTGTATCCACATTTTCCGCATCTGTTTGGATCCCTACATTTTATTCCATTTTCTGTGTGACGTTCTCCACATAGGTATATATCATTGGCTGCTGCTTTTGGGGTTGAATGTCCTTCCTGGTGTCCATTCTTACCTATATATTGCGCGGAGACTTACCTGTATTTCTACACAAAACCCCAATTGTTGTGCTGTTGAGCATCCACGTATTTTGAAATCTGGAGAGGTCCCTGGAACCATGCACATATCAAAGGATGGCTTTATCTGTGTATGTTCAGATAGAGTGGGAGATAGAAAGTGAGAGAGATTTACTTTAAGGAACTGGCTCATGTGATTGTGGGGCTGGCAAGTTCAAATTCTTCAGGGCACAGTAGTATGCTGGAGACCCAGGAAAGAGCTCATGTTGCAGATCAAGTCTGATGGCCATTGACTGGGAAGCAGAATTTCCTGTTCTATAGGGAATCACTGTCTGTTTTCTCTTAAGGTCTTCAGCTGATGGGGTGAGGTCGATTCACATGGTGGAGGGTAATTTGCTTTACTCAAAATCTACTAATTTAAATGGTAATCACATCTACAAAATTCCTTCACAGAAACATCAAGACTAGAGTTTGATCCAATCTGGGTACCGTGGCTTAGCCAAGCTGGTACATAAAATTAGCTATCACAACCTGTGATATATTATTGAAAAGCAAGGAGATCCAACATGGTGGTGGGCACGGAGAGATCAAGTCTCTGACCTCTTCAGCTGCGCGGGCATAGGGAGTCGTAAACCATCTAAATGCTGTTTGCTCAGGATCATTAGGCAATGCTGAGCTGACGTGGATCTGGGGCGAACAGTCTGGGCCTCTCAGAACACACACGGAGCCCGGATCGGCTAAATTCAAGCTCCCGTTCGCCTGCTTCTTGCAGACAAACTGCTGTGACTCAGCACTAAATAATCCCGCTGAAACAACTGGTCAGCCCTTCTGCACCTACGGAGGTAAATGCCAACCGAGCCTTCATAGGCAGTGGCCACAGGATTGAGACAGGGCTTGGAGAGCCAGTCAGGACCCACCCGTTGCATTGGTCACCCGGCAAAGGGAAACGAACTGTCGCCATTTGCATGGGATACCACCATGGCAGAGAACTGATGTCACCAGAATGCGGTGGAGGAGATAACTTCATTGAAACCAGCAGCGACAGGTGTGTAACCCCCTAGCCTTCCCTCTCCACACAGCGGGGAAACCTTAAGGGCCCCTCCCAGCTCCCATGTGCACGATAACCAGACCGAGGGAATCAGGAGTGGCGCGGGACCCGCGGTGCGGAACTCCCAGCTTATGCTCCCACCAGTGCTAACAACTGAGGTCTCTTGCACTAGCTACCAGGGGCATGGCTACCAGAGGGCAAGCAAAATTCGCTGAACGTTCTCAGCCCCAAGCTCCACAAACTTAGGGTCTAAGGGAATGGCAAACAGGGAGAGTGTGCCTAGTCGTTCATGAAAACAGGGCTCCCGGGAGCAGCAGACCTGGCATGTAGCCAGTATTGTGGTGAGCGTCACCGGTGAGAGGGGCCTGGCTTGAGGAAAAGTGGGAAAGTGACTAGACACAAGAGAAGGCCCTAGGCACTCAGGAGTGGAGACCCGCCCAGTCTGGGAGGAGGAGCTGCTGCAGAGTGATTGGTTCCCGCGTATCAAGAGGAGAAGCTTGGCCCGGTGGGCACAGCTCCACCTCCTGGAAGAGAAGTTAATCAAACTCTAAAACTGCATTTATTAATTTTTTTTTAATTTGGGTTTTTTTTCATTTTCATTTTTTTGTTGTTGTTTTTAAAATTTCTTTTTTTTAAATTTAAATTTTTATTTTTTTATTATTTTTTTCTTTTCTATTTTTTCTTTTGTCTTTTCATTTCTTTTCAATTTTCTTATTCCCCCTTCCTTGAATTCTACCTGCTTACTCTCATTCTCTTTAGTGACTTCTTCCCTTCCCTTCTAATACCTTTCCTCCCAAGCATCAAATAAAGTTATAGGAGTAAACAGTAACTCAGCAGTCAAACAGAACAAGAAGTAACATGAGCAGCATGAAAAAGCAAGGAAGAAAAGGAGTACAAACAATGCAGGACAGCCTAAATATTCAGGAGGACCTAGAGTCATCAGAAAAATGGTCATATAAAAAACTCAAGGAATACCTTAGACAGATGGAATGGAACCTTAAAGAGGATATGAGACAGCAAATTCAAACAGTGAAATAACACATTGAAAATGAATTACATAAACAGATAAAAGAAGAAGTTAAGCATCTTTATCAGGAGATAGAGATTATAAAAAAATCAAACAACAATTCTAGAAATGAAGGAAACTATAAACCAAATTAAAAACTCAAATCAAACATCCAAGAGATATGGGATAACATAAAAAAACCAAACATAAGAGTCATCGGGATAGAGGAAGGTATAGAGGTTCAAACCAAGGGAATGAGCAACCTGCTGAATGAAATAATTACAGAAAACTTTTCAGAAATAAAAAAGGAAACGGATATACAAATTGTAGATGCATACAAGACACTAAGCATACAAAATCACAGTAGATCAATGCCAAGACACATTGTTATGAAGATATCCAATATACAGAACAAAGAGAAAAACCTTAAAAACCCTTAAAACCCATCAAAGGGGGTGTGGCTACCAGCACGGTTCTGCTGCTGATCCAGGTACCCGGTTTCCAACTCCCCCACCCTTAGCTGCGATAACTCAAATTATTTCTCACAAGCTTTTGGGGGTTGTAGCTATCAACGCAAAACAACAACTGTACAGGCACCTGGTTTCTACCTCAGAGACTAGAGTAAGGAAGATACAGGTGGAAGCTCATTTCCTTTCACACTGGCTATACCCACCACCCTGAATACAGAGGCTCAAGCTAGGAATAGACAACGCCACCTACTGGAAGCAAAGAAAACAGTGTTCTGAGAGACTTTTTGTTGTTGTTGTTGTTCTCTTTCTCTTCTCTCTCTTCCACAACTTCAGCATATGTGAAATCAAGAACTGTACATGAACAACCTAATTACCAAAGTAATATAATATACAGGAATTGCATATACCCGACCCCCATTTTTTTCTTTATTTCTATCTTACTTCCCTTTCCCTTCTCTTATTTCTCTTTTCTTCCTTGTTATTTTTTTTTTCTTTTTTTAAAATTCGTACTCTCTATATCCCACTTTCAATCTCCTAACTTTTGCTATCTATACATAGGGTAATTATCTAAATAGATAGAAGGTTGAATATATACATTCTTCCATAAATTACCAGTCTAGTGGTTAGAGTTCTCCAAAGGTGTTAAGTTAGTTTAACCTCATACCCTCACTCCTTTCCCTCTAAGTATAACATCCTTTGTCTGAAATTAAGTTTTCCATATGCCACCAGATATGGTATGCCTTTTATGAAACTCAGGAATATATTCTTAAGTAATAATTAAAACCAATATCTATAGTATTAGAATCTAACTATAAATGTATTAATAATGAAAAATTGTGCCTAGATAATGTACTGTTGATATTGGAATCTGTTAACATTGTCTTTCTCCGCAAAAGAGGGATTTTGGAGCTACACAAGAACAATACAAATATATAAGGGGAGAAACATTAGCACAACAGTTTCACAAAGCTAGAAAGAATCATGAGCAGTATGAAAAGACAAGGAAAGAAAGGACCACAAACAATACAGGTCAATTCAACATTAGATGAAGTAATATCTGCAGCTGATGGAATGTCAGACAAAGAGTTCAGGATATACATGCTTCAGATGATCTGGAGTCTCAAGGAAGACATTATACATCAAATTCAGACAATGAAAAATCACTTTGACAATGAATTACATAAACAAACATAAACAAACAATTACATAAACAAACAAACAAACAGAAATCCTGGAAATGCAGGAAACAATAAACCAAATTAAAAGCTCAAATGAGAGTATTAGCAGCAGAGTAGAACACTTAGAAGATAGAACTTCAGACAACAAAGACAAAGTTTTTCAACTTGAAAAGAACATAGACAGCTCAGCGAGAATGTTAAGAAATCATGAGCAGAACATCCAAGAATTATGGGATAACATCAAGAAACCAAACCTAAGAGTTATTGGGATACAAGAGGGTACAGAGGTCCAAACCAAGGGAATGAGTAATCTATTCAATGAAATAATACTAGAAAACTTCCCAGACTTAAAGAATGAAAAAGAAATCCAAATACTAGAAGCCTACAGGACACCGAATATACAAAATCATAAGAGATCCACACCTAGACACATTATAATGAAGATGCCCAACATACAGAATAAGGAGAGAATCTTAAAAGCCACAAGAGAGAGGAAGCAGATTACATTTAAGGGTAAACCAATCAGGATAACTGCTGATCTTTCAACACAGACTCTGAAAGCTAGAAGATCCTGGAACAACATATTTCAAAGGCTGAAAGAAAAAGGGTTCCAACCCAGAATCATGTATCCAGCGAAATTAAGCTTCAGGATTGAAGATGAAATAAAAATCTTCCACGATAAACAAAAGTTAAAAGAATCTGCAGCTAGAAAACCAGCTCTTCAAAACATCCTTGGCAAAATATTACAGGAAGAGGAAATGAAAAATAACAATGAAAACCAACAGCGGGAGGTAGTACAGTAAAGGAAAAACTAAGCATAGAGGAAAAACAAATCATGTTAAGTATCATACATAACCAAATATGGCTGGAAATACAAACCATATCTCAATAGTAACCCTAAATGTTAATGGCTTAAATGCACCAATCAAAAGACATAGGCTAGTAGAATGGATTAAAAAAAAGATCCAACAATATGCTGCCTACAGGAGACGCATCTGATAGGAAAAGACATACACAGACTGAAGGTGAAAGGTTGGGAAAAATCATATCACTCATACGGACCCCGGAAGCAAGCAGGGGTGTCCATACTTGTATCAAATAAAATAGACTTCATGCCAAAGTTAATCAAAAGGGATAAACAAGGACACTACATACTGCTCAAGGGAACCATACACCAACAAGACTTTACGATCATTAATATATATGCCCCAAACAATGGTGCAGCTATGTTCTTCAAACAAACTCTTCTCAAGTTCAAGAGTCTAATAGACCACAACACAATAATCATGGGAGATTTTAACACACCTCTCTCACCACTGGACAGATCTTCCAAACAAAAGTTGAATAAAGAAACCATAGAGCTCAATAATACAATTAATAACTTAGACTTAATTGATATATACAGAATATACCACCCAACATCAAGTGGATATACTTTCTTCTCAGCAGCACATGGATCCTTCTCAAAAATAGACCATATATTATGTCACAGGGCAAATCTTAGCAATTACAAAGGAGTTGAGGTACTACCATGCATTTTATCTGATCATAAAGGAATGAAATTGGAAATCAATAATAAAATGAGAAAGGAAAAACCCTACATCACATGGAGATTAAACAATATGCTACTGAATGAACAAAGGGTTACAGAAGACATCAAAGAGGAAATTAAAAAATTCTTAGAGGTAAACGAAAACTCAGAAACAACATATCAAAATCTCTGGGACACTATGAAAGCAGTACTAAGGGGAAAATTCATTTCATGGAGTTCATTCCTTAAAAGAAAGAAAAGCCAACAAATAAATGACCTCACACTACACCTTGAAGCCTTAGAAAAAGAAGAACAAATCAGCAGCAAATACAGTAGAAGGCAAGAAATAATTAAAATTAGAGCTGAAATCAATAAAATCGAAACAAAAGAAACAATCAAAAAAATTGACAAAACTAAAAGTTGGTTCTTTGAAAAAATAAATAAGATTGATAGATCACTAGCCACGCTAACAAAGAGAAGAAGAGAGAGAACCCAAATTACTAGCATATGGGATGAAACAGGCAACATCACAACAGACAATTCAGAAATACAGAAGATAATTAGAAATTATTTTGAAACCCTATACTCTAATAAAATAGAAGATAGTGAAGGCATCGATAAATTCCTTAAGACATATGAACTACCCAGATTGAGTCAGGAAGATATAAACAACCTAAACAGACCAATACCAAGTGAGGAAATAGAAGAAGCTATCAAAAGACTACCAACCAAGAAAAGCCCAGGACCGGATGGATATACAGCAGAGTTTTACAAGAACTTTAAAGAAGAACTAATACCAATACTCCACAATCTATTTCAGGAGATAGAAAAAGAGGGAGAACTTCCAAATTCATTCTATGAGGCCAATATCACCCTGATTCCCAAACCAGATAAGGACACCTCAAAGAAAGAAAACTACAGACCAATATCCCTAATGAATTTAGATGCAAAAATCCTCAATAAAATCTGGCAAATCATATACAAAAACATATCAAAAAGATCGTGCACCACGATCAAGTAGGATTCATCCCTGGGATGCAAGGCTGGTTCAATATATGGAAATCAATAAACGTTATTCACCACATCAATAGACTTAAAGATAAGAACCACATGATCATCTCGATAGATGCAGAAAAAGCATTCGACAAAGTACAGCATCCCTTTATGTTCAAAACATTAGAAAAACTAGGGATAACAGGAACTTACCTCAAAATTGTAAAAGCTATATATGCTAAGCCTCAGGCTAGCATCATTCTAAATGAAAAAAAACTGAAGGCATTCCCTCTAAATTCTGGAACAAGACAGGGATGCCCTCTCTCACCACTTCTATTCAATATAGTTCTCGAAATACTGGCCAGAGCAATTAGACAGACGAAAGAAATTAAAGGCATTAAGATAGGAAAAGAAGAACTTAAATTATCACTATTTGCGGATGATATGATTCTATACCTAGAAGACACAAAAGGGTCTACAAAGAAACTACTAGAGCTAATAAATGAATTCAGCAAAGTGGCAGGGTATAAAATCAACACGCATAAATCAAAGGCATTCCTGTATATCAGCGACAAATCTTCTGAACTGGAAATGAGGAAAACCACTCCATTCACAATATCCTCAAAAAAAAATAAAATACTTGGGAATCAACCTAACAAAAGAGGTGAAAGATTTATACAATGAAAACTACAGAACCCTAAAGAGAGAAATAGAAGAAGAACTTTTTTTTTTTTATTGGTTATTCAAAACATTACAAAGATTTCAGAATCACATCGGTTACACATCCACATTTTTACATAATACCATAATAGTAACTGTTGTATTCTGCTACCTTTCCTATCCTCTACTATTCCCCCTCCCCTCCCCTCCCATCTTCTCTCTCTACCCCATCTACTGTAATTCATTTCTCTCCTTATTTTTTTCCCATTCCCCTCACAAACTCTTATATGTAATTTTGTATAACAATGAGGGTCTCCTTCCATTTCCAAGCAATTTCCCTTTTCTCTCCCTTTCCCTCCCACTTCATGACTCTGCTAAATGTTAATCTTTTCCTCCTGCTCTTCCTCCCTGCTCTGTTCTTGGTTGCTCTCACTATATCAAAGAAGACATTTGGCATTTGTTTTTTAGGGATTGGCTAGCTTCACTTAGCATAATCTGCTCTAGTGCCATCCATTTCCCTGCAAATTCCATGATTTTGTCATTTCTTAGTGCTGCGTAGTACTCCATTGTGTATAAATGCCACATTTTTTTTATCCATTCATCTATTGAGGGGCATCGGGGTTGGTTCCACAGTCTAGCTATTGTGAATTGTGCTGCTATGAACATCGATGTGGCAGTATCCCTGTAGTACGCTCTTTTTTTTTTTTTTTTAAATTAATTTTTATTGTAGGTTGTTCAAAACATTACATAGTTTTTGATATATCATAATTCACACTTTGATTCAAGTGGGATATGAACTCCCATTTTTACCCCATATACAGATTGCAGAATCACATCAGTTGCACATTGATTTACATATTGCCATTCTGGAGTCTGTTGTATTCTGCTGCCTTTCCCATCCTCCGCTATCCCCCCTCCCCCCTCCCCTCCCCTCTTCTTTCTCTACCCCCTCTACTGTAATTCATTTCTCCCCCTTATATTTTCCCTCCTTTCCCCTCACTTCCTCTTGTATGTAATTTTGTATACCCCTGAGGGTCTCCTTCCATTTACATGCAATTTCCCTTCTCTCTCCCTTTCCCTCCCACCTCTCATCCCTGTTTAATGTTAATCTTCTTCTCATGCTCTTCTTCCCTACTCTGTTCTTAGTAACTCTCCTTATATCAAAGAAGACATTTGGCATTTGTTTTTAAGGGATTGGCTAGCTTCACTTAGCATAATCTGCTCTAATGCCATCCATTTCCCTCCAAATTCTATGATTTTGTCATTTCTTAATGCAGAGTAATACTCCATTGTGTATAAATGCCACATTTTTTTTATCCATTCGTCTATTGAAGGGCATCTAGGTTGGTTCCACAGTCTTGCTATTGTGAATTGTGCTGCTATGAACATGGATGTAGCAGTGTCCCTATAGTGTGCTCTTTTTAGGTCTTTAGGGAATAGACCGAGTAGTGGAATAGCTGGATCAAATGGTGGTTCCATTCCGAGCTTTCCAAGAAATCTCCATACTGCTTTCCAAATTGGCCGCACCAATTTGCAGTCCCACCAGCAATGTACAAGAGTACCCTTTTCTCCACATCCTCGCCAGCACTTGTTGCTGTTTGACTTCCAAATGGCTGCCAATCTTACTGGAGTGAGATGGTATCTTAGGGTGGTTTTGATTTGCATTTCTCTGACTGCTAGAGATGGTGAGCATTTTTTCATATACTTGTTGATTGATTGTATGTCCTCCTCTGAGAAATTTCTGTTCAGGTCCTTGGCCCATTTGTTGATTGGGTTATTCGTTATCTCATTGTCTAATTTTTTTAGTTCTTTGTATATTCTGGATATTAGGGCTCTGTCTGAAGTGTGAGGAGTAAAGATTTGTTCCCAGGACGTAGGCTCCCTATTCACCTCTCTTATTGTTTCTTTTGCTGAGAAAAAACTTTTTAGTTTTAGTAAGTCCCATTTGTTGATTCTAGTTATTAACTGTTGTGCTATGGGTGTCCTATTGAGGAATTTGGAGCCCGACCCCACAGTATGTAGATCATAGCCAACTTTTTCTTCTATCAGACGCCATGTCTCTGATTTGATATTAAGTTCCTTGATCCACTTTGAGTTAACTTTTGTGCATGGCGAGAGAAAGGGATTCAGTTTCATTTTGTTGCATATGGATTTCCAGTTTTCCCAACACCATTTGTTGAAGATGCTATCCTTCTTCCATTTCATGCTTTTAGCCCCTTTATCAAATATAAGATAGTTGTAGTTTTGTGGATTGGTTTCTGTGTCCTCTATTCTGTACCATTGGTCCACCCGCCTGTTTTGGTACCAGTACCATGCTGTTTTTGTTACTATTGCTCTGTAGTATAGTTTGAAGTCTGGTATAGCTATACCGCCTGATTCACATTTCCTGCTTAGAATTGTTTTTGCTATTCTGGGTCTTTTATTTTTCCATATGAATTTCATGATTGCTTTCTCTATTTCTACAAGAAATGCCGTTGGGATTTTGATTGGCATTGCATTAAACCTATAGAGAACTTTTGGTAATATCGCCATTTTGATGATGTTACTTCTACCTATCCATGAACAGGGTATATTTTTCCATCTTCTAAGATCTTCTTCTATTTCTCTCTTTAGGGTTCTGTAGTTTTCATTGTATAAGTCTTTCACCTCTTTTGTTAGGTTGATTCCCAAGTATTTTATTTTCTTTGAGGATATTGTGAATGGGGTGGTTGTCCTCATTTCCATTTCAGAGGATTTGTTGCTGATATACAGGAATGCCTTTGATTTATGCGTGTTGATCTTATAGCCTGCCACTTTGCTGAATTCATTTATTAGCTCTAATAGTTTCTTTGTAGACCCTTTTGGGTCTGCTAGGTATAGAATCATGTCATCTGCAAATAGTGATAATTTGAGTTCTTCTTTTCCTATTTTTATGCCTTTAATTTCTTTCGTCTGTCTAATTGCTCTGGCCAGTGATTCGAGAACTATGTTGAACAGAAGTGGTGAGAGAGGGCATCCCTGTCTTGTTCCAGATTTTAGAGGGAACGCCTTCAGTTTTTCTCCATTCAGAATGATGCTAGCCTGAGGCTTAGCATAGATTGCTTTTACAATGTTGAGGTATGTTCCTGTTATCCCTAGTTTTTCTAGAGTTTTGAACATAAAGGGATGCTGTACTTTGTCGAATGCTTTTTCCGCATCTATCGAGATGACCATATGGTTCTTATTTTTAAGCCTGTTGATGTGGTGAATAACATTTATTGATTTCCGTATATTGAACCAACCTTGCATCCCAGGGATAAATCCTACCTGATCATGGTGCACAATTTTTTTGATATGTTTTTGTATCCGGTTCGCCAGAAGTTTATTGAGGATTTTTGCATCTAGGTTCATTAGAGATATTGGTCTGTAGTTTTCTTTCTTTGAAGTGTCTTTGTCTGGTTTAGGAATCAGGGTGATGTTGGCCTCATAGAATGAATTTGGAAGTTCTCCCTCTTTTTCTATTTCCTTAAATAGCTTGAAAAGTATTGGTGTTAATTCCTCTTTAAAGGTTTTGAAAAACTCTGCTGTATACCCATCCGGTCCTGGGCTTTTCTTAGTTGGTAGTCTTTTGATGGTATCTTCTATTTCCTCAATTGATATTGGTCTGTTTAGGTTGTCAATATCCTCCTGGCTCAATCTGGGCAAATCATATGACTTAAGAAATTTATCGATGCCTTCACTATCTTCTATTTTATTGGAGTATAAGGATTCAAAATAATTTCTGATAATCTTCTGTATTTCTGAAGTGTCTGTTGTGATATTGCCTTTTTCATCCCGTATGCTGGTAATTTGAGTTCTCTCTCTTCTTCTCTTTGTTAGCGTGGCTAAGGGTCTGTCGATTTTATTTATTTTTTCAAAGAACCAACTTTTAGTTTTGTCAATTTTTTCAATTGTTTCTTTCGTTTCGATTTCATTAATTTCAGCTCTGATTTTAATTATTTCTTGTCTTCTACTTCTTTTGCTGTTGTTTTGCTCTTCTTTTTCTAGGATTTTGAGTTGAAGTATTAGATCATTTATTTGTTGGTTTTTTCTTTTTTTAAGGAATGAACTCCAAGCAATAAATTTTCCTCTTAGAACTGCTTTCAATGTGTCCCATAGATTCCGATATGTTGTGTCTGTGTTTTCATTTATCTCTAAGAATTTTTTAATTTCCTCCTTGATGTCTTCTATAACCCATTGATCATTCAGTAACCTATTGTTCATTCTCCAAGTGATGCATGATTTTTCCTTACTTCTTTTATTGTTGATTTTCAATTTCATTCCATTATGATCAGATAATATGCATGGTATTATCTCTACTCCTTTATATTGTCTAATAGTTGCCCTGTGACATAATATATGATCTATTTTTGAGAAGGATCCATGTGCTGCTGAGAAAAAAGTGTAACTGCTTGATGTTGGGTGGTATATTCTATATATGTCAATTAAGTCTAGGTTATTAATTGTGTTATTGAGCTCTATAGTTTCCTTATTCAACTTTTGTTTGGAAGATCTGTCCAGTGGTGAGAGAGGTGTGTTGAAGTCTCCCATGATTATTGTATGGTGGTCTATTAGACTCTTGAACTTGAGAAGAGTTTGTTTGATGAACATAGCTGCACCATTGTTTGGGGCATATATATTTATGATTGTTATGTCTTGTTGGTGTATGGTTCCCTTGAGAAGTATGTAGTGTCCCTCTTCATCCCTTTTGATTAACTTTGGCTTGAAATCTATTTTATTTGAAATGAGTATGGACACTCCTGCTTGTTTGCGAAGTCCATATGAGTGATATGATTTTTCCCAACCTTTCACCTTCAGTCTATGTATGTCTTTTCCTATCAGATGTGTCTCCTGAAGGCAGCATATTGTTGGGTCTTGTTTAGTGATCCATTCTGCTAGCCTGTGTCTCTTAATTGGTGAGTTTAAGCCATTAACATTTAGAGTTATTATTGAGATATGGTTTGTTCTTCCAGCCATATTTGTTTATTTATGTTACTAAACATGGTTTGTTTTCCTCTTTGATTATTCCCCCCCACCTTTACTGTACTACCTCCCGCTGTTGGTTTTCATTGATATTTTCCATTTCCTCTTCCTGTAATATTTTGCCGAGGATGTTTTGAAGAGCTGGTTTTCTAGCTGCAAATTCTTTTAACTTTTGTTTATCATGAAAGGTTTTAATTTCATCTTCCATCCTGAAGCTTAATTTCGCGGGATACACAATTCTTGGTTGGAACCCCTTTTCTTTCAACGTTTGAAATATGTTATTCCAGGATCTTCTAGCTTTCAGAGTCTGTGTTGAAAGATCAGCTGTTATCCTGATTGGTTTACCCCTAAATGTAATCTGCTTCCTTTCTCTTGTAGCTTTTAAAATTCTCTCCTTATTCTGTATGTTGGGCATCTTCATTATAATGTGTCTAGGTGTGGCTCTCTTATGATTTTGCACATTCGGCGTCCTGTAGGCTTCTAGGATTTGGGATTCTGTCTCATTCTTCAAGTCTGGGAAGTTTTCTCGTATTATTTCGTTGAATAGATTGGTCATTCCTTTGGTTTGGACCTCAATACCTTCCTGTATCCCCATGACCCTTAAGTTGGGTCTCTTTATGTTATCCCATATTTCTTGAATGTTCTGCTCATGGTTTCTTAACAGCTTTGCTGAGCTGTCTATGTTCTTCTCCAGTTGAAATACTTTGTCTTCATTGTCTGATGTTCTATCTTCTAAGTGTTCTACTCTGCTGGTAGTATTCTCAATTGAGTTTTTAAGTTGGTTTATTGTTTCCTGCATTTCCAGGATTTCTGTTTGTTTGTTTTTTATAACCTCTATCTCCCTGTATAATTGATCTTTTGCTTCTTGGATTTGTTTGTGTAATTTATTGTCGAAGTGGTCGAAGTGGTCTTTCATTGTCTGATTTTGCTGTCTAATGTCTTCCTTGAGACTCCAGATCATCTGGAGCATGTATATCCTGAATTCTTTATTTGACATTCCATCTGCTGCAGATATTACCTCTTCTAAAGTTGAGTTGACCTGCATTGCTTGTGGTCCTTTCTTTCCTTGTCTTTTCATACTGATCGCGTTTCTTTCTTCTGGTAGCCACGCCCCCGTATCTGGTGCAAGAGACCTCAGTCGTCAGCACTGGTGGGGGCTGTAGCTGGGAGACCCGCGCTGCGCGGCTCCCGCCGGCTCCTGCGTCAGCGCCGCCTCAGCTCCCGCCGGTTCCCGTGCCGCTGCCACGGTTCCCGCCAGCTCCGTCCGGCTCCCTCGCCGCTCCTGCTAATTTAGAGTCCGCTGGGAAGGAATCTCTTTGGCCGATCTTTGGTGACTTCCCCTCTCTGCTATGGCGGGCCCCTGGCTCCTTGCAGGAGTGACCGAAGGGAGAGGTGGAACTGGCTTGTCTCTGGTCTGATATAATCTCTGGTTTTAGATCCCAGTTCGCTAATTCATAGAGGCTTGGTTAGATTTCCTTCCCATCCTCTCAAGGTGGGGAGCCTTTCCTGGGTGGGCAGGGCCGTTAGCAGAGCCGGAAGGGCACGTGCCTTCTGTCGGGCCAGGCGGGGACCCTTCTGGCTGCGCTGGGCCGCCGGGGGCTCCCTCAGCGCCAGGCAGATGGCGCCCGCGTGGCTAAGAGCCGGGTGGGGTAACCCTTCGCAGAGCGGGCGGGCCGCCAGGAGTGCCGGGATGGTGGGAGCTGTCTGCCGGCCGGGCAGGGACCCTTCTCGACGAGCAGGGCCGCTGGGGGCGCTTGTAAAGCCGGGCGGCTGCCGCTGCGTGTCTAAGACCCAGGCGGGCGGGGTGGCTGTTTGCAGGGCAAGAGCGGGACCGGCAGGGTAGCCGGGATGGCGGAAACTGTCTGTTGGCCGGGCAGGGACCCTTCTCGCCGAGCAGGGTCGCCGGGGGCGCTTGTAAAGCCGGGCGGCTGCAGCCTCGTGGTTAAGAACCAAGCGGGCGGGGTGGCTGTTTGCAGAACAAGAGCGGAATGGCGGGAGCTGTCTGCCGGCAGGGCGGGGACCCTTCTCGCCGAGGAGGGTCGCCGGGGGCGCTTGTAAAGCCGGGCGGCTGCAGCCTCGTGGCTAAGAACCAAGCGGGCGGGCTGGCTGTTTGCAGAACAAGAGCGGAATGGCGGGAGCTGTCTGCCGGCAGGGCGGGGACCCTTCTCGCCGAGCAGGGTCGCCGGGGGCGCTTGTAAAGCCGGGTGGCTGCCGCCGCGTGTCTAAGACCCAGGCAGGCGGGGTGGCTGTTTGCAGGGCAAGAGCGGGACCGGCAGGGTAGCCGGGATGGCGGAAACTGTCTGTTGGCCGGGCAGGGACCCTTCTCGCCGAGCAGGGTCGCCGGGGGCGCTTGTAAAGCCGGGCGGCTGCAGCCTCGTGGCTAAGAACCAAGCGGGCGGGGTGGCTGTTTGCAGAACAAGAGCGGAATGGCGGGAGCTGTCTGCCGGCAGGGCGGGGACCCTTCTCGCCGAGCAGGGTCGCCGGGGGCGCTTGTAAAGCCGGGCGGCTGCAGCCTCGTGGCTAAGAACCAAGCGGGCGGGGTGGTTGTTTGCAGGACAAGAGCGGAGTGGCGGGAGCTGTCTGCCGGCAGGGCGGGGACCCTTCTCGCCGAGCAGGGTCGCCGGGGGCGCTTGTAAAGCCGGGCGGCTGCAGCCTCGTGGCTAAGAACCAAGCGGGCGGGGTGGCTGTTTGCAGAACAAGAGCGGAATGGCGGGAGCTGTCTGCCGGCAGGGCGGGGACCCTTCTCGCCGAGGAGGGTCGCCGGGGGCGCTTGTAAAGCCGGGCGGCTGCAGCCTCGTGGCTAAGAACCAAGCGGGCGGGGTGGCTGTTTGCAGAACAAGAGCGGAATGGCGGGAGCTGTCTGCCGGCAGGGCGGGGACCCTTCTCGCCGAGCAGGGTCGCCGGGGGCGCTTGTAAAGCCGGGCGGCTGCAGCCTCGTGGCTAAGAACCAAGCGGGCGGGGTGGCTGTTTGCAGAACAAGAGCGGAATGGCGGGAGCTGTCTGCCGGCAGGGCGGGGACCCTTCTCGCCGAGCAGGGTCGCCGGGGGCGCTTGTAAAGCCGGGTGGCTGCCGCCGCGTGTCTAAGACCCAGGCAGGCGGGGTGGCTGTTTGCAGGGCAAGAGCGGGACCGGCAGGGTAGCCGGGATGGCGGAAACTGTCTGTTGGCCGGGCAGGGACCCTTCTCGCCGAGCAGGGTCGCCGGGGGCGCTTGTAAAGCCGGGCGGCTGCAGCCTCGTGGCTAAGAACCAAGCGGGCGGGGTGGCTGTTTGCAGAACAAGAGCGGAATGGCGGGAGCTGTCTGCCGGCAGGGCGGGGACCCTTCTCGCCGAGCAGGGTCGCCGGGGGCGCTTGTAAAGCCGGGCGGCTGCAGCCTCGTGGCTAAGAACCAAGCGGGCGGGGTGGTTGTTTGCAGGACAAGAGCGGAGTGGCGGGAGCTGTCTGCCGGCAGGGCGGGGACCCTTCTCGCCGAGCAGGGTCGCCGGGGGCGCTTGTAAAGCCGGGCGGCTGCAGCCTCGTGGCTAAGAACCAAGCGGGCGGGGTGGCTGCTTGCCGAACAAGAGCGGAATGGCGGGAGCTGTCTGCCGGCAGGGCGGGGACCCTTCTCGCCGAGCAGGGTCGCCGGGGGCGCTTGTAAAGCCGGGCGGCTGCAGCCTCGTGGCTAAGAACCAAGCGGGCGGGGTGGCTGTTTGCAGAACAAGAGCGGAATGGCGGGAGCTGTCTGCCGGCAGGGCGGGGACCCTTCTCGCCGAGCAGGGTCGCCGGGGGCGCTTGTAAAGCCGGGTGGCTGCCGCCGCGTGTCTAAGACCCAGGCAGGCGGGGTGGCTGTTTGCAGGGCAAGAGCGGGACCGGCAGGGTAGCCGGGATGGCGGAAACTGTCTGTTGGCCGGGCAGGGACCCTTCTCGCCGAGCAGGGTCGCCGGGGGCGCTTGTAAAGCCGGGCGGCTGCAGCCTCGTGGCTAAGAACCAAGCGGGCGGGGTGGCTGTTTGCAGAACAAGAGCGGAATGGCGGGAGCTGTCTGCCGGCAGGGCGGGGACCCTTCTCGCCGAGCAGGGTCGCCGGGGGCGCTTGTAAAGCCGGGCGGCTGCAGCCTCGTGGCTAAGAACCAAGCGGGCGGGGTGGTTGTTTGCAGGACAAGAGCGGAGTGGCGGGAGCTGTCTGCCGGCAGGGCGGGGACCCTTCTCGCCGAGCAGGGTCGCCGGGGGCGCTTGTAAAGCCGGGCGGCTGCAGCCTCGTGGCTAAGAACCAAGCGGGCGGGGTGGCTGCTTGCCGAACAAGAGCGGAATGGCGGGAGCTGTCTGCCGGCAGGGCGGGGACCCTTCTCGCCGAGCAGGGTCGCCGGGGGCGCTTGTAAAGCCGGGCGGCTGCAGCCTCGTGGCTAAGAACCAAGCGGGCGGGGTGGCTGCTTGCCGAACAAGAGCGGAATGGCGGGAGCTGTCTGCCGGCAGGGCGGGGACCCTTCTCGCCGAGCAGGGTCGCCGGGGGCGCTTGTAAAGCCGGGCGGCTGCAGCCTCGTGGCTAAGAACCAAGCGGGCGGGGAGGCTGCTTGCAGAACAAGAGCGGAATGGCGGGAGCTGTCTGCCGGCAGGGCGGGGACCCTTCTCGCCGAGCAGGGTCGCCGGGGGCGCTTGTAAAGCCGGGCGGCTGCAGCCTCGTGGCTAAGAACCAAGCGGGCGGGGTGGCTGTTTGCAGAACAAGAGCGGAATGGCGGGAGCTGTCTGCCGGCAGGGCAGGGACCCTTCTCGCCGAGCAGGGTCGCCGGGGGCGCTTGTAAAGCCGGGCGGCTGCAGCCTCGTGGCTAAGAACCAAGCGGGCGGGTGGCTGCTTGCCGAACAAGAGCGGAGTGGCGGGAGCTGTCTGCCGGCAGGGCGGGGACCCTTCTCGCCGAGCAGGGTCGCCGGGGGCGCTTGTAAAGCCGGGCGGCTGCAGCCTCGTGGCTAAGAACCAAGCGGGCGGGGTGGCTGCTTGCCGAACAAGAGCGGAATGGCGGGAGCTGTCTGCCGGCAGGGCGGGGACCCTTCTCGCCGAGCAGGGTCGCCGGGGGCGCTTGTAAAGCCGGGCGGCTGCAGCCTCGTGGCTAAGAACCAAGCGGGCGGGGTGGCTGCTTGCAGAACAAGAGCGGAATGGCGGGAGCTGTCTGCCGGCAGGGCGGGGACCCTTCTCGCCGAGCAGGGCCGCCGGGGGTGCTTGTAAAGCCGGGTGGCTGCAGCGGCGTGGCTAAGAACCAGCCGGGTGGGGTGGCTGTTCGCCGAGCGAAAGCAGGGCCGCCAGGGTAGCCGGGATGGTGGGCGCTGTCTGCTGGCTGGGCGGGGACCCTTCTGCCGCGCTGCTCTGGGCCGCCTGCCGCTTGCAGAAGCGGCGGGTGGCCCCGGGATTGGACTCTGAGCCCGCGCTGCCAGTCAAGTTTCACTTGTCTGGGGCAAACTGTCACGTCTAATAAACTTACTAATTCTCGGCAGGTCTCCTTTCAACGGAATTTTGCTAGAAGATCCTCAGTAGGTAGAATGTAGCTGTTTTAATTGGTGTTTCTGATCCCGTTAATGTGGAGATATTGAAAGTGCAGCTTCCTCGCCGGCCGCCATGTTGGATCCCTGTAGTACGCTCTTTTGAGGTCTTCAGGGAATAGTCCGAGAAGGGCAATAGCTGGGTCAAATGGTGGTTCCATTCCCAGCTTTCCCAGGAATCTCCATACTGCTTTCCATATTGGCCTCACCATTTTGCAGTCCCACCAGCAATGTACAAGAGTACCCTTTTCCCCACATCCTCGCCAGCACTTGTTATTGTTCGACTTCATAATGGCTGCCAATCTTACTGGAGTGAGATGGTATCTTAGGGTGGTTTTGATTTGCATTTCTCTGACTGCTAGAGATGGTGAGCATTTTTTCATGTACTTGTTGATTGATTGTATGTCCTCCTCTGAGAAGTGTCTGTTCAGGTCTTTGGCCCATTTGTTGATTGGGTTATTTGTTTTCTTATTGTTTAATTTTTTGAGTTCTTTGTATACTCTGGATATTAGGGCTCTATCTGAAGTGTGAGGAGTAAAAATTTGTTCCCATGATGTAGGCTCCCTGTTTACCTCTCTTATTGTTTCTCTTGCTGAGAAAAAACTTTTTAGTTTAAGTAAGTCCCATTTGTTGATTCTTGTTATTAACTCTTGTGCAATGGGTGTCCTATTAAGGAATTTGGAGCCTGACCCCACAATATGTAGATCGGAGCCAACTTTTTGTTCAGTCAGACGCAGAGTCTCTGATTTGATATCAAGCTCCTTGATCCATTTTGAGTTAACTTTTGTGCATGGCGAGAGAAGGGGATTCAGTTTCATTTTGTTGCATATGGATTTCCAGTTTTCCCAACACCATTTGTTGAAGATGCTATCTTTCCTCCGTTGCATGCTTTTAGCCCCTTTATCGAATATAAGATAGTTGTAATTTTGTGGATTGGTTTCTGTGTCCTCTATTCTATACCATTGGTCCACCCGCCTGTTTTGGTACCAGTACCATGCTGTTTTTGTTACTATTGCTTTGTAGTACAGTTTGAAATCTGGTATCGCTACACCTCCTGATTCACACTTCCTGCTTAGAATTGCTTTTGCTATTCTGGGTCTTTTATTATTCCATATGAATTTCATGATTGCTTTATCTATTTCTACAAGAAATGCCGTTGGGATTTTGATTGGCATTGCATTGAACCTATAGAGAACTTTTGGTAATATTGCCATTTTGATGATGTTAGTTCTGCCTATCCATGAACAGGGTATATTTTTCCATCTTCTGAGATCTTCTTCTATTTCTCTCTTTAGGATCTGTAGTTTTCATTGTATAAATCTTTCACCTCTTTTGTTAGGTTGATTCCCAAGTATTTTATTTTTTTTTGAGGATATTGTGAATGGGGTAGATGTCCTCATTTCCAGTTCAGAAGATTTGTCGCTGATATACAGGAATGCCTTTGATTTATGCGTGTTGATTTTATATCCAGCCACTTTGCTGAATTCATTTATTAGCTCTAGTAGTTTCTTTGTAGACCCTTTTGTGTCTTCTAGGTATAGGATCATATCATCCGCAAATAGTGATAATTTAAGTTCTTCTTTTCCTATTTTTATGCTTTAATTTCTTTCGTCTGTCTAATTGCTCTGGCCAGTGTTTCGAGAACTATATTGAATAGAAGTGGTGAGAGAGGGCATCCCTGTCTTGTTCCAGATTTTAGAGGGAATGCCTTCAGTTTTTTTCCATTTAGAATGATGCTAGCCTGAGGCTTAGCATATATAGCTTTTATAATTTTGAGGTAATTTCCTGTTATCCCTAGTTTTTCTAATGTTTTGAACATAAAGGGATGCTGTACTTTGTCGAATGCTTTTTCTGCGCCCACCGAGATGATCATATGGTTCTTATCTTTAAGTCAATTGATGTGGTGAATAACGTTTATTGATTTCCGTATATTGAACCAGCCTTGCATCCCAGGGATGAATCCTACTTGATCATGGTGCACAATCTTTTTGATATGATTTTGTATACGATTTGCCAGAATTTTATTGAGGATTTTTGCATCTAAATTCATTAGGGATATTGGTCTGTAGTTTTCTTTCTTTGAGGTGTCCTTCTCTGGTTTGGGAATCAGGGTGATATTGGCTTCATAGAATGAATTTGGGAGTTCTCCCTCTTTTTCTATCTCCTGAAATAGATTATGGAGTATTGGTATTAGTTCCTCTTTAAATGTTTTGTAAAACTCTGCTGTATATCCATCCGGTCCTGGGCTTTTCTTGGTTGGTAGTCTTTTGATGGCTTCTTCTATTTCCTCTCTTGATATTGATCTGTTTAGGTTGTTTATATCTTCCTGATTCAATCTGGGTAGTTCATATGTCTCAAGGAATTTATCTATGCCTTCACTATCTTCTATTTTATTAGAGTATAGGGTTTCAAAATAATTTCTAATTATCGTCTGTATTTCTGAATTGTCTGTTGTGATGTTGCCTTTTTCATCCCGTAAGATAGTAATTTGGGTTCTCTCTCTTCTTCTCTTTGTTAGCGTGGCTAGTGGTCTATCAATCTTATTTATTTTTTCAAAGAACCAACTTTTTGTTTTGTCAATTTTTTCGATTGTTTCTTTTGTTTGGATTTCATTGATTTCTGCTCTAATTTTAATTATTTCTTGCCTTCTACTGTATTTGCTGCTGATTTGTTCTTCTTTTTCTAAGGCTTTGAGGTGTAGTATGAGGTCATTTATTTGTTGGCTTTTCCTTCTTTTAAGGAATGAACTCCATGAAATGAATTTTCCTCTTAGTACTGCTTTCATAGTGTCCCAAAGATTTCGATATGTTGTTTCTGAGTTTTCGTTTACCTCTAAGAATTTTTTAATTTCCTCTTTGATGTCTTCTGTAACCCTTTGTTCATTCAGTAGCATATTGTTTAATCTCCATGTGATGTAGGGTTTTTCCTTTCTCATTTTATTATTGATTTCCAATTTCATTCCATTATGATCAGATAAAATGCATGGTAGTATCTCAACTCCTTTGTAATTGCTAAGCGTTGCCTTGTGACATAATATATGGTCTATTTTTGAGAAGGATCCATGTGCTGCTGAGAAGAAAGTGTATCCGCTTGATGTTGGGTGGTATATTCTGTATATATCAATTAAGTCTAAGTTATTTATTGTATTATTGAGCTCTATGGTTTCTTTATTCAATTTTTGTTTGGAAGATCTGTCCATTGTTGAGAGAGGTGTATTAAAATCTCCCATAATTATTGTGTTGTGGTCTATTAGACTCTTGAACTTGAGAAGAGTTTGTTTGATGAACGTAGCTGCACCATTGTTTGGGGCATATATATTAATGATCGTCAAGTCTTGTTGGTGTATGGTTCCCTTGAGCAGTATGTATTGTCCTTGTTTATCCCTTTTGATTAACTTTGGCTTGAAGTCTATTTTATTTGATACAAGTATGGACACCCCTGCTTGCTTCCGGGGTCCGTATGAGTGATATGATTTTTCCCAACCTTTCACCTTCAGTCTGTGTATGTCTTTTCCTATCAGATGCGTCTCCTGTAGGCAGCATATTGTTGGATCTTTTTTTTTAATCCATTCTACTAGCCTGTGTCTTTTGATTGGTGCATTTAAGCCATTAACATTTAGGGTTACTATTGAGATATGGTTTGTATTTCCAGCCATATTTGGTTATGTATGATATTTAACATGATTAGTTTTTCCTCTATGCTTAGTTTTTCCTTTATTGTACTACCTCCTGCTGTTGGTTTTCATTGTTATTTTTCATTTCCTCTTCCTATAATGTTTTGCCAAGGATGTTTTGAAGAGCTGGTTTTCTAGCTGCAAATTCTTTTAACTTTTGCTTATCGTGGAAGATTTTTATTTCATCTTCAATCCTGAAGCTTAATTTCGCTGGATACATGATTCTGGGTTGGAACCCTTTTTCTTTCAGCCTTTGAAATATGTTGTTCCAGGATCTTCTAGCTTTCAGAGTCTGTGTTGAAAGATCAGCAGTTATCCTGATTGGTTTACCCTTAAATGTAATCTGCTTCCTCTCTCTTGTGGCTTTTAAGATTCTCTCCTTATTCTGTATGTTGGGCATCTTCATTATAATGTGTCTAGGTGTGGATCTCTTATGATTTTGTATATTCGGTGTCCTGTAGGCTTCTAGTATTTGGATTTCTTTTTCATTCTTTAAGTCTGGGAAGTTTTCTAGTATTATTTCATTGAATAGATTACTCATTCCCTTGGTTTGGACCTCTGTACCCTCTTGTATCCCAATAACTCTTAGGTTTGGTTTCTTGATGTTATCCCATAATTCTTGGATGTTCTGCTCATGATTTCTTAACATTCTCGCTGAGCTGTCTATGTTCTTTTCAAGTTGAAAAACTTTGTCTTCGTTGTCTGAGGTTCTATCTTCCAAGTGTTCTACTCTGCTGGTAATACTCTCATTTGAGTTTTTAATTTGGTTTATTGTTTCCTGTATTTCCAGGATTTCTGTTTGTTTGTTTTTTATATCCTCTATCTCCCTATAGAGTTGATCTTTTGCTTCTTGGATTTGTTTATGTAATTCATTGTCAATGTGATTTTTCATTGTCTGAATTTGATGAATAATGTCTTCCTTGAGACTCCAGATCATCTGAAGCATGTATATCCTGAACTCTTTGTCTGACATTCCATCAGCTGCAGATATTACCTCATCTAATGTTGAATTGACCTGTATTGTTTGTGGTCCTTTCTTTCCTTGTCTTTTCATACTGCTCATGATTCTTTCTAGCTTTGTGAAACTGTTGAGCTAATGTTTTTCCCCTTATATATTTGTATTGTTCTTGAATAGCTCCAATATCCCTCTTTTTCGGAGAAAGACAATGTTAACAGATCCCAATATCAACAGTACATTATCTAAGGACAAGTTTTCATTATTAATACATTTATAGTTAGATTCTAAGACTATAGATATTGGATTTAATTATTACTTAAGAATATATTCCTTAGTTTCATAAAAGGCGTACCATATCTGGTGGCATATAGAAAACTTAATTTCAGGCGAAGGATGTTATACTTAGAGGGAACGGAGTGAGGGAATGAGGTTAAACTAACTTAGCACCTTTGGAGAACTCTAACCACTCGACTGGTAATTTATGGAAGAATGTATAGACTCAACCTCCTATTTAGATAGTTACCCTATGTATAGATAGCAAAAGTTAGGAGATTGAAAGTGGTATAGAGAGAATATGAATTTAAAAAAAAAGAAAAGAAAAGAAATAACAAGGAAGAAAAGAGAAATAAGAGAAGGGAAAGGGAAGTAAGATAGAAATACAGAAAAAAAATGGGAGGGAGGTGGGGTATATGCAATTCCTCTATATTATATTACTTTGGTAATTCAGTTGTTCATGCTCAGTTCTTGGTTTCACATATGCTGAAGTTGTGGGAGAGAGAAGAAAAGAGAAAGAGAGGAAAAAAAAAAAGTCTCTCAGAACACTGTTTTCCTTGCTTCCAGTAGGTGGCGTTGTCTATTCCTAGTTTGAGCCTCTGTATTCAGGGTGGTGGGTATAGCCAGTGTGAAGGGAAATGAGCTTCCACCTGTATCTTCCCTACTCTAGTCTCTGAGGTAGAAACCAGGTGCCTCTACAGTTGTTGTTTTGTGTTGATAGCTACAATCCCCAAAAGCTTGTGGGAAATATTTTGAGTTATCGCAGCTAAGGGTGGGGGAGTTGGAAACCGGGTACCTGGATCAGCCGCAACTGTGCTGGTAGCCACACCCACTTTGATGGGTTTTAAGGGTTGATGGGCTTCCTGGAGACTATGGCTCGGGGCGGGACTGGACTTCCTCCTCCGGTCTGGCTGAGCGGCTGGCGCCTGCCTGCTCCGGTCTGGCTGGGCGGCTGTCGCGGCTTCCTGCTCCGGTCTGGCTGGGCGGCTGTCGCGGCTTCCTGCTCCCTAGAAGAAGATCTTAGAAGATGGAAAAATATACCCTGTTCATGGATAGGCAGAACTAACATCATCAAAATGGCATATTACCAAAAGTTCTCTATAGGTTTAATGCAATGCCAATCAAAATCCCAACGGCATTTCTTGTGGAAATAGATAAATCAATCATGAAATTCATATGGAAAAATAAAAGACCCAGAATAGCAAAAGGAATTCTAAGCAGGAAGTGTGAATCAGGAGGTGTAGCGATACCAGATTTCAAACTGTACTACAAAGCAATAGTAACAAAAACAGCATGGTACTGGTACCAAAACAGGTGGGTGGACCAATGGTATAGAATAGAGGACACAGAAACCAATCCACAAAATTACAATTATCTTATATTTGATAAAGGGGCTAAAAGCATGCAATGGAGGAAGGATAGCATCTTCAACAAATGGTGCTGGGAAAACTGGAAATCCATATGCAACAAAATGAAACTGAATCCCCTCCTCTCGCCATGCACAAAAGTTAACTCAAAATGGATCAAGGAGCTTGATATCAAATCAGAGACTCTGTGTCTGACTGAACAAAAAGTTGGCTCCGATCTACATATTGTGGGGTCAGGCTCCAAATTCCTTAATAGGACACCCATAGCACAAGAGTTAATAACAAGAATCAACAAATGGGACTTACTTAAACTAAAAAGTTTTTTCTCAGCAAGAGAAACAATAAGAGAGGTAAACAGGGAGCCTACGTCATGGGAACAAATTTTTACTCCTCACACTTCAGATAGAGCCCTAATATCCAGAGTATACAAAGAACAGAGTATACAAAGAAAATTAGACAGTAAGTTAACAAATAACCCAATCAACAAATGGGCCAAGGACCTGAACAGACACTTCTCTGAGGAGGACATACAATCAATCAACAAGTACATGAAAAAATGCTCACCATCTCTAGCAGTCAGAGAAATGCAAATCAAAACCACCCTAAGATACCATCTCACTCCAGTAAGATTGGCAGCCATTATGAAGTCAAACAACAACAAGTGCTGGCGAGGATGTGGGGAAAAGGGTACACTTGTACATTGCTGGTGGGACTGCAAATTGGTGCGGCCAATTTGGAAAGCAGTATGGAGATTCCTGGGAAAGCTGGGAATGGAACCACCATTTGACCCAGCTATTGCCCTTCTCGGACTATTCCCTGAAGACCTTAAAAGAGCGTACTGCAGGGATACTGCCACATCGATGTTCATAGAAGCACAATTCACAACTGCTAGACTGTGGAACCAACCCAGATGCCCCTCAATAGATGAATGGATAAAAAAATGTGGCATTTATACACAATGGAGTACTACGCAGCACTAAGAAATGACAAAATCATGGAATTTGCAGGGAAATGGATGGCATTAGAGCAGATTATGCTAAGTGAAGCTAGCCAATCCCTAAAAAACAAATGCCAAATGTCTTCTTTGATATAATGAGAGCAACTAAGAACAGAGCAGGGAGGAAGAACAGGAGGATAAGATTAACATTAAACAGAGTCATGAGGTTGGAGGGAAAGGGAAAAGGGAAATTGCATGGAAATGGAAGGAGACCCTCATTGTTATACAAAATTACATATAAGAGGTTGTGAGGGGAATGGGAAAAAATAAGGAGAGAAATGAATTACAGTAGATGGGGTAGAGAGAGAAGATGGGAGGGGAGGGGAGGGGGGATAGTAGAGGATAGGAAATGTAGCAGAATACAACAGTTACTATTATGGCATTATGTAAAAATGTGGATGTGTAACCGATGTGATTCTGCAATCTTTGTAATGTTTTGAATAAACAATAAAAAACCAAAACAAAACAAAATAAAATAAAATCAACACGCATAAATCAAAGGCATTTCTTTATATCAGCGACAAAACTTCTGAAATGGAAATGAGGAAAAACACTCCATTCACAATATCCTCAAAAAAAATAAAATACTTGGGAATCAACCTAACAAAAGAGGTGAAAGATTTATACAATGAAAACTACAGAACCCTAAAGAGAGAAGTAGATGAAGATCTTAGAAGATGGAAAAATATACACTGTTCATGGATAGGAAGAACTAACATCATCAAAATGGCGATATTACCAAAAGTTCTCTATAGGTTTAATGCAATGCCAATCAAAATCCCAATGGCATTTCTTGTAGAAATAGAGAAAGTAATCATGAAATTCATATGGAAAAATAAAAGACCCAGAATAACAAAAGCAATTCTAAGCAGGAAGTGTGAATCAGGCGGTATAGCGATACCGGATTTCAAACTATATTATAGAGCAATAGTAACAAAAACAGAATGGTACTGGTACTAAAACAGGCGGGTGGACCAATGGTACAGAATAGAGAACACAGAGACTAATCCACAAAGTTACAACTATCTTATATTTGATAAAGGGGCTAAAAGCATGCAACGGAGGAAGGATAGCATCTTCAACAAATGGTGTTGGGAAAACTGGAAATCCATATGCAACAAAATGAAACTGAATCCCCTTCTCTCGCCATGCACAAAAGTTAACTCAAAATGGATCAAGGAGCTTGATATCAAATCAGAGACTCTGCGTCTGACTGAACAAAAAGTTGGCTCCGATCTACATATTGTGGGGTCAGGCTCCAAATTCCTTAATAGGACACCCATTGCACAAGAGTTAATAACAAGAATCAACAAATGGGACTTACTTAAACTAAAAAGTTTTTTCTCAGCAAGAGAAACAATAAGAGAGGTAAATAGGGAGCCTACATCATGGGAACAAATTTTTACTCCTCACACTTCAGATAGAGCCCTAATATCCAGAGTATACAAAGAACTCAAAAAATTAAACGATAAGATAACAAATAACCCAATCAACAAATGGGCCAAGGACCTGAACAGACACTTCTCTGAGGAGGACATACAATCAATCAACAAGTACATGAAAAAATGCTCACCATCTCTAGCAGTCAGAGAAATGCAAATCAAAACCACCCTAAGATACCATCTCACTCCAGTAAGATTGGCAGCCATTATGAAGTCGAACAACAACAAGTGCTGGCAAGGATGTGGGGAAAAGGGTACACTTGTACATTGCTGGTGGGACTGCAAATTGGTGCGGCCAATTTGGAAAGCAGTATGGAGATTCCTGGGAAAGCTGGGAATGGAACCACCATTTGACCCAGCTATTGTCCTTCTCAGACTATTCCCTGAAGACCTTAAAAGACCATACTACAGGGATACTGCCACATCGATGTTCATAGCAGCACAATTCACAACTGCTAGACTGTGGAACCAACCCAGATGCCCTTCAATAGATGAATGGATTAAAAAATGTGGCATTTATACACCATGGAGTATTATGCAGCACTAAAAAATGACAAAATCATGGAATTTGCAGGGAAATGGATGGCACTAGAGTAGATTATGCTAAGTGAAGCTAGCCAATCCCTAAAAAACAAATGCCAAATGTCTTCTTTGATATAATGAGAGCAACTAAGAACAGAGCAGGGAGGAAGAGCAGGAGGATAAGATTAACATTAAACAGAGACATGAGGTGGGAGGGAAAGGGAGAGAAAAGGGAAATTGCATGGAAATGGAAGGAGACCCTCATTGTTATACAAAACTACATATAAGAGGTTGTGAGGGGAATGTGAAAATAAACAAGGAGAGAAATGAATTACAGTAGATGGGGTGGAGAGAGAAGATGGGAGGGGAGGGGAGGGGGTATAGTAGAGGATAGGAAAGGTAGCAGAATACAACAGTCACTAATATGGCATTATGTAAAATTGTGGATGTGTAACCGATGTGATTCTGCAATCTGTATTTGGGGTAAAAATGGGAGTTCATAACCCACTTGAATCTAGTGTATGAAATATGATATGTCAAGAGCTCTGTAATGTTTTGAACTACCAATAATAAAACAAAAAGAAAAGAAAAACTATAAAACAATACCATTTACAAAGCCTTAGGGCTGGGGTAGTAGTTCAGTGGTTGAACACTTGCCTACCATGTGTGAGACACTAAGTTCTATCCTCAGCACCACATAAATGTAAATAAATAAGACAAAGTAATGTGTTCATCCACAACTAAAAAATATTTGTAAGAGTTAAAAAAATTGATACTTATTTCATAGAAAGCTACAAAATGCTGATGAAAGAACTCAAAGGAGTCCTAAGTAAATACAGAGACATACTATGTCCAAGAATTGGAAGACTTAACATGAAAAAGTTATTGATTTTGCCAAAATATTGATGTATTGAACACAATTCTTGTTGAAATATCATCAGGTCATTTTGTTGATATAGATAGGCTAATTCTAAAATTCATGTAGAAATGCACAAGTTCAGAAAAGCTAAAACAATTTTGAAAAATAATAATGTAGAAATCATACCACCTAATTTTAAGACATACTATGACATGGTAACCAAGACAGTGTGATATTGGATAGGGACATACATAGATCAGTGGGTATAATAGAGACAATATATGATAAAAATGTTACACAAATATGGCCAATTTTTTTTACAAAGGTGCAAAAACAATTCAATGGAGAAAGGATCAGGTTTTAAAGAAATGTTATTAGACAACTGGACATCTATAAAACAAACAAGCAAGAGTACATGGACTAAACTTCATAGCATATAAATGTGTTTTTTGGGGGGAGGGGCACCAGGGTTTGAACTTAGGGGCACCCAACCACTGAGACACATCCCTAGCCCTTTCTGGTATTTTACTTAGAGACAGGGTCTCACTGAATTGTGTAGAGCCTTGCTGTTGCTGAGGTTGGCTTTGAACTAGTGATCCTCCTGCCTCAGCCTCCTGAGCCACTGGGATTACAGGAATGCACCACTGTGCCCGGCAAACTTCATAACCTATAAATAAATGAACTTAATATGGACAATAGATATAAATGGAAAATGTAAACCTCTAAACTCTTATAGAAGAAAACATTTAGGATAAAACATTTTCTTGAGGTTAGGAAGAATTCTTAGACATGATACCAAAAGCATCATCCACGAAAGAAAACAAATGATGAATTAGTCTTCATCAAGTTTGATAACATTAACTCTGAAAGATGCTGTCAAGAGAATGAAAACACCAGGCACTGCCTGGAAGAAAATATTTGCAAATCCCACTGGTCATAGGACTTTTATGCAGGACATGCACATGGAAAAATAAAGACACAAGATATTCTGTATCATTGAGCATTAGAGACTTGCCAATTAAAATCACAAGTACCTATTACAGTGGCTAAAATACCAAGTCCTGGCAAGAATATGGAGGAACTGCAATTCTCATACATTATGAGTGGGACTGAAAAACGGCACAGCCATTCTGGAAAGCATTCTAATAAAGTTAACATATATACATTTGTTATATAATTCAGCCATTCCATTCCCTAGAGAAATGAAAACTTACGCATGTGAGCGTAAGAAGCCTGGATATGAAAGTTCATTGATATTCTAGTCATCATTATCGCAAGCAAATGTCCTTCAGTAGGTGAATGGAGCCTTTCCATTTGGTGGCAGCCATCAGGTAAGTCAAGATGGGGGCAAACAAGTTCCACCAGGAGCTATGGAGATAGAAGCAGTCAGATGTGGGCTTTCTTCTGAAGGTCTACTGCTGGCAGTATCACCAGCTCTCTGCACTCCACAGGGCTCCCGGCCCCATCCAGCTGGATAAAGCATGCAGACTGGGATACAAGACCAATCAAGGTTATGTCATATATAGCATTTGTGTGCACTGTGGTGGCCACAAACACCAATCATGGTGTTAACCAGGATTAACCAGGATTCTTCAGTCTGTCGTTGAGGAGTGAGCTGGACACTGTTGTGGGGCTCTGAGAGTCTTGCATTCTATTGGTAAAGATTCCACATACAAATTATTTGAGGTTATCTTCATTGATCCATTTAACAAAGCTATCAGAAGAAATCTGGACACCCAGTGGATCACCAAACCAGTCCCCAAGCACAGGGAAATGCATGGGCTAACATATGCAGGCTGCAAGAGTCCTGGCCTTGGAAAGGTCACAAGTTCCACCACACTATTGGTAGTTCTCCCTGTACAGCTTGGACAAGGCATAATATTCTCCAGCTCCACTAATAACTGCTAATGAAAGTATGATGTTTGTGCTTTAAAGGAGAATAAAATTATGGCATTTTCCAGTAAATGGATAGAATTGGAGAATAGTATGCTAAGTGAAATAAGCCAATCCCCCCAAACTAAAGGCCAAATGTTTTCTCTGATATGTGGATGCTAATTCACAATCAGGGGGGGTGAATAGAGATGTTTTGGACTAGACAGGAGTGAAGGGAGAGGAGAGGGAATGGGGGTAGGAATGATAGTAGAATCAATTGGACATTATGACTCTATGTGCATATATGATTACATGACCTGTGGAACTCTACATCACGTATAACCAGATCAATGAGAAGTTATACCCTTTTATGTATGAGGTGTCAAAATGCATTCTACTGTTATGTATAACTAATTAGAACAAAAAAGTATGATATTTGTAAAGTTCATACTTAATAAACAACTTAGGACAGTCATGTCTGCTTAAAGGTGTTATTTATTTGTTAAAACTAGTGCGCAGATTATTTCATGAATGCTTTGTCAAATTATGGAAATTAAAGTGCAATAATGTTTGAAGACAGTAAGTGATGGCGTGTCTTGTTTCTAATAAGATGAACTTTCTGTCTTGCTTTATCTTATTAGGGAGTTACATGTCAGTGTTTAAAATCTGCTATGTGGTATAATAGGTGTCAAATAAAATCTTTAAAGGGGGAAAACAGGGAAATGGATGAATAAATTGTAGCATGTCCATACAAAAGAATACTACTAAGTAATAAAAAGGAATGTATTATTTATACATGTAACAAAGAAGTATACTCCAAGGCATTATCCTGGGTGAAGGAAGCAGTCTTAGAAAAATAGGTACTGTATTTCTTATTTGTAGGTGATTTTCATGACATTTTTGAAAAGACAAAGTAGTGATGGAGAATAGACCAGGGGTTCCCAGGAGTTAGGGGTGGGGGAGGCTGTGATCATAAAGGGAGATCAGGAGGGAAATTTTAGGGGGTACTATTTTGCATCCTGATTGTGGTAATGATTCCATAATTTTATACATGTGTTAAAACTGTAGAAACTTTATACTAAAAGAGTAAATTTTATTGTGATGATTTTTAAAAAAATCAATAAAATGAGAGAGGATGGCAGTGGCTTCTGGAGTGGGACTCCAGTTCCTCCTCACAGGTGAGGCTGCAGACCTGCGACCTGTGCAGCAGCTCTCAAAATGCCCACCTGCCCTGCATGGCTTCCCTGAGTCTCAAGTATTTGATCTTGTTTCTCGTGGGGACAAGTGCATGGAGTACTGCATACATGGCATACATTAAGGGCGTCCGAGTGGCAAACCACTCCCTGCTGCTAGGTGTGAGCCGCAAACCTCTTACCCCGCTTAGCCCATAGGCACAGCCCTGGGCGTGAGGCCATGTGTTGCAGTCCCAGCGCTTGCTCCACAGCCTGCTCCTCGATTGGTTGTTGCAAGGACAGTTGGACAGAAATTTTATTGGTGGCTGCCTGTAATCTGCTTAGCTACTGCCTGAGTATATATACATGGCAACTGCACAATAAAATCAGACCCGCTTCCTGCTTGGTCTCCAGAGGTCTTGATTAGTGACTCTGTGGCCACACTCTACTCTGTTCTGTGGATCCCTTTGCTGGACGAGAGAGAGTCCACACAGTTTCTTGCTTTAGATCCGTTAGGACTGGACAGCAAGGTTTACGTTTTGATTTTCATTCCCAGAAAAGACCATTAACAATCTTTCTCTCTCAACTGATTGATCAGCATTCTTTCTGGTTGTGTTCTGCACACTGTGACAGTGGTGAGGTATAATTATTTGAGATATAATTTTTATCTAGTATAATACCTAGATCTTCAAAATACAGTTTGGTGAGCTTTGGTGGATGTAGGCAGTGGTATATTCATAAATGTTAAACAACTGGTTTTTTCTGGTGGGATTAAAAAAAAAAAAACAAGCCTGGCTTTGTACTGATTGCCAATTTCCAGGGTACAAATACTTCCACCATGATGATTTCATGCTGCCAATGTGGTGCCATCTGATTTTCAAAGTTCTGAGAATTTAACCATTGGCTCTCTTGATGGTGCTAATGGGCTGTGACGCACCTCTGCCCATTATGCTGGTGTGACCATCACCTAGACTGAGATTAAGGACATTTCCCTCACCCCACATTTCCTACCGTCTCTTTCTAGGCAGTTTCCACTCCCTAAGCAATGCTAACAACTATTCTGACTTCTACCAACATAGTTTAGATTTTCTTATTCTAGAACATCATAAATATATGATATATGCATTTTTTTCTATTTTTTTTTCTCAGACTCGGGATTCGCCCACGTTGTTGTGCTTAGCTGTTTGTCCTTTTTATTCTCTGGGGGGCTTCACTGTATGGATTCACTGTGATCTGTTCTCCTGCTAACGGACGTTTGTGTTCTTCCCCATGGGGGCTTTTCTGAGTAGTCTAGACAGGGCTCAAGTAGCTATGGAAGAAAAGGTTCTTGGCAAAATGTTTTCTGGTGGAAAGGGGATGGATCCTGAAGCTTTAGATTTCACTGGTGACGATGAAAGAGGATCTTTGGAAGAGTCTGGCATGCTGAAGATCATCAATCAATGTTAGTGGAGTCTCAATTTGGCAGAATTCTCTACCTCAGCCTTGTGCAAAGCCAAATTATCTTTTGGAGAAGGATCAGAATCAACCACTGTAGAGAAAAGAGTTTACAGACTATTTAAAAAATATCTGAGTGATTCCATCTTTTTATTTGCTAGGTCCAGATCAGAAATATTTCATAATTCAATTAGAAAAAAAATTATATGAAATTTTTATGTTCTACATAAAGATTTTGTATTATGCATATCTGATTTATTTAATATGCATTTCATTTTTATATTATGCATGTTATTTCATCTAACCTTTCCTACAATACTGCAAGATAAGTGTACCTCCCTTCTACATTAGGGAAAACAGATGCTTAGAGATATTAAGTAACTTTTCCCAAGCTCACAAAGCCAGTAGGCATGTGATCTCAGTTGTGTGATTCTAAAATTCATGCTTCTCCCACTGTGACATTTGCCTTATGTTCATACTTCAGTACAGATAAACAGCACATTTTTTTATTAGAGCTTTATAATTATGCATAGTATTTGGGTTCCTTTTGACAAAATTATACATACAAGGAATTTGATTTCAATTCACCCTCCTTTTTCTTTTCTTCCTCCTCTACTCTACTGATCTTACTTTCATTCCTTTATTTAATTATTTTTATTGGTACTTTCTACCTATACATAAAGGTGAAATTCCCTTTGGTACATTTATACATGCATATAACATGATTCTGTTCGATTCCTTCCATATTTTTCCCTCCCTCCCTCCCTCCTTTTCATTCTCCTCCTTCTGCTCCACTGATCTTCCCTATATATTTATGATGTCCAATCCCTTCCCCCCTGCTTCTTTCTCTTATTTTACTTTAGCTTTCACATACGAGAGAAAACATTTGACCCTTGATTTTCTGAGTCTGGCTTATCTCACTTAGCATGTTCTCCATTTCCATCCACTTATTGGAAAATGCCATAATGTCATCATTTTTTTTATGACTGAGTAAAACTTCATTTCTTGATCCACTCATCTATTAATGGGCATCTGAATTGATTCCATAGTTTGGCTATTTTGAATTGTGCTGCTATAAACATTATAGTGGCTGTATTGGCATACCATGCTGACTTTAGTATTTTTGGATAAATACTGAGGAATGGGATAGCTGGGTCACATGGTGGTTGAGTTCCTAGCCTTTTGAGGAATCTACACACTGCTTTCCAAAGTGGCTGTACTAATTTGTAGTCTTACGAACAATGTTCTGAGTGTACATTTCCTCCCACATCCTCACCAGCATTTATTATTATTTGCATTCTTGATCATTGCCATTCTGACTGGAATGAGATGAAATCTTAGTGTAGTTTAGATCTGTATTTCTTTGATTGCTAGAGATGTGGAACTTTATATATATATATTTGTTGGCCATTTGCAGCATATATTATTGAAATAATTGCTATCCATTTTCTTTGATCCCTATTTTTCCAGTAAGTGAAAAATTTTAATTTTCACTTTTTTTTTTCATTTCACAAATATACTTCTAATAGGTTCATTACTGCTTAAACTAGAAAATTAAAAGAACCTACAGGAATGTAAAAAGAAAAAAGTTCTTGAATAAAACTTGGGAACCAAAAAACATACCTGCTGAAAATTTGTTGGCGAAGCTGCATATCAATAGAGTGCCCGGCAGGTGGCAATGTTCACACACTATTGTACTACAGCCACACCCATGTGGCCACCAGGGGGCGCTGTGTTGCTCCTGAAGAATGCTACTGAAAGGGATTCTCTTGATACCTCATGGCTGGTACAACCAGGGAATCAGTTTCAGCATATGCCTCTCCTCTAGGTGGGACACTGCAGTCCCATTGCCTTGTACGTACAAACAACAAGGGGTCCTATGTTCATAGGATAGTTTTCTTGAACAAGTTCAGTCCACAAGGCTCCTTCTGCAGCTTATACTTAGTTTTCTTGGAAAAGTTAGACTATGCAGTACCCCCACCCCCACCCCCCAAGCCAATGTGGCACCAAGCAGGGGTGTAGCTCAGTGATAGAGTGCCCCTGGGTTCAATCCCCAGTACCCCTATCCCCTGTACACACACACACACAAGAAAATCCTCAAGACTCTGCAAGAAGTTTCTTAGAACTAGTAGGTGAATTTAACAAGGTTGCAGGATATAAGGTCAACACACACAAAAGCAGTTATATTTCCATATACCTATGTATTAGAGTTCTCCAAAGAAGAATCTATTCAAATATAAATATAAATAGTTTTTATAGACTCCTATGGATGGTAAATATTTATTTACATAAATATATGTAAATATATATTTATGTATGCCCAATGGGCCTTGAGCTTGTGATCCTCCTGCCCAAGACTTCCTGGGGATTTTCTACACAGATGATCATGTGTGCACACACACATACACACACATACACACAAATTGTTTCTCTGCATTCATGGGTTCCACATTCATGGACTCAGCCATCCACTGGGGAAAATTCCTCTTCTTTCCTCCATCCCGCTGGTCTTCTGGGATATTTCTTTGATCCCACACAACCCAGGTTCAACATAATTTCACAACAGCTTCTTAGGCTCTTACCAATCTGAAGGTGAGAGGATGCCAGGTTTTGGAAAAGCCGAGGTGTGAGGAGAGTTCTGGACGAGCTAAGCACAATGGTGGCTAGGGGCATCCTGGCTCCACCCTGGCATTTGTCTGCCAGCAGAAGACTGCTATTGAGACACAAAACTGGATTTGATGGACATGCCATCACAGCACAGATTTGAATGCCGTTGGCAAACCATTTGGGATGGGTGAACCTGGAAAACATTGTGCTGAGTGCAGTCAGCCTGAAGCAGAAAGACCAGACTGTGTGGTTCCACTTACAGGAGGCCTCAGTGGATGCTGGAAGCCTTAGCAGGAGATGCCGAATCTAGGACATTCTTGCCCACACTTTCTTCTCCAACTGGCCCTGGGCAGAGAAAAGAGTTCTGAGGCTGAGCCACATCTGATCTCCTCGTCATTCTGGCTGAGAGTCAGGAACTTCAGGGAGTACCAAGGGTCTTCAGTTCACCTCCGCAGGTTTTTGACTAGGAAGCTCACCCCTCTCAGGTAGGGGCAAGAAGGAAGAGGGAAAATCCAATATCAAATGTGAATGGATGTGAATGTGGTAGGGGTTGCACCAATTTGAATGTTACAGAAGGAGTGAAGGAACTTTGGGATGGAGATAAAATAAGAAAACGTTACCTTTTTGAACAGCTTTGTAGAGATATAACTGATATACAAAATTGCACATATTTAACATATACAACTTGATGAGTTTCAACATATGCATCTGCCCATGATACCATCCCCTCAGTCAAGGTGATAGACACATCCAACAACTCCCACAATTTCCTTGTGTTTCTTTCTTTCTTTTTCCTTTTTTTGTGTGATAAAAACGCTTTACATGAGACCCACTCTCTTAATAAATTTTTAAGTGCACAATACCATATTTTGAACTCTAGGCATTATAGGAAGATCTCTAGAACTTACTATCTTGTGTAACTGCAGCTCGACACCCACTGAGTAACGAGTCCCCACTTGTCCTTCTCCCCGTCCTCTTGGCAACCCATGTTCTGTTTTCTGCTTCTGTGGGTTTGACTATTGCAGATGCTTCAAGCAAGTGGAATCACACAGTGTGTGTCCTTCTTTGGCTGCCTCACTCATGCTGTCCTGGATGGTAGGATTTCCTTCTAGAAAATGATATCTTACTTGAATCTTTCCTTCATTTCCAGGGTTGATGTCAGAAGACCTGAAAGGGAAAGAACATGACATCCACTGAATTCACTCCTTAGGCATGAAAATGAGGGTTTTTTTTTTTTTTTTTTTTTTTGTGCCCTCTTTGTGTCCCACTGCCAGCCAGGGATGTGGAGGGGGTGGAGACGACCATTCAAACACACTTGAGTCTGAAGCTCTGACCTGCCTATATTCCACGAGTACACATTTGTGAAAATCAATAAGCCAATCTAGTAGAAGAACAGAGTGTAATAGTGATCACTAGAGACTGGGAAGGGCAGGGAGGAAGAGGAATGAAAAGAAGTTCAAGAGGGAGCGTCAATCATAGAGTGGAGGGATTACTTTTGTTTTTACTTTAGCAGAGTAGGTAACTAACTATAGGTAAAAACAACCTATGATACATCTCCAAATGATACAAAATATGAAATTCCCAGCATATAAAAATGACTAATATTTGTAGAAATGTAGATGCTTTTACCCTGATTTATTGCACATTGTATACATGTACTTGGTTACCATAAGGTACCCCATAAAGATGTATAAATATTATGTCTCAATAAAATAATAAAAAGAAGACCATCATGGGCTGGGGTTGTGGCTCAGTGGTAGAGCGCTCGTCTAGCACGTGCGAAGTACTGGGTTTGATCTTCAGCACCACATAAAAATAAATAAATAAAATAAAGATAAAAAAAAAAGATGCAGTCATTGCCTTAAAAAAAAAAAAAAAAAGGCCACAAGTACGGTGCCTGGCTGTTAGTTGATATACAATAAATAGTAGCAACTGTTCTATTTCACTCCCTCAGTTCAGGATGTCTGTCCAACCATTTAGAATGAATTCAGGAAGATACATGCTCTACCATCCAAAAGAGATCACATAAAAAATGACCAAATTTGTGGACAGTTAATATTTGTGGGGTTAAAAAATATTGCTCTAGGCACCACAGGTAGAAATGAAGGAAGAAAATCCCTAAACTTTAGGCAAAATTAGGTGTGATGCACAGGCAAGAGCATCCCCCTCTGTCCTTCCTGTGGGTGGTGGAAGCAGGCTCCTCACTCCATCCTGTCTCAGGCCTGGCTGTCTCTGGGGGTTGTGCTCCGGCATGGACAGCCTTTCCATCTGTGAGTCTCCATGCCTTCTTTCTTCCCCTTGAAGCATTCCAGATCATTCAGTCCAAAGAAAGGACTGTGACTCAAGTCCTTGGTTACAAGAGCTGAACTAATGGACTAACCCTTGGACTCCAGGGCCAGACTCCTGTCCATACCTGCACTATTAATTTTCCCTGTTTTCTCCACCGTTAGCCTGGCTTGAAGTTCTTTCAGTTCTGGGTTCTTGCAGTTCCTATGATTTATGCTTGGTAAATATCCACCTCCTTCAAAATTTGCAAATAAATGCCTCCTTCCTAATGTCTTCTGAGCCCCTGGTTTCATCTAACATTCCCACTTGAGGCCTTCACGATGGATTCCCATTGTGGACATCAGTCCCCAAATCTAAGACTTTCACTGAAGGTGATTTGTTTACTTATCTCTCTTTTCAGAACTCTTCTCTCATTGAGGACATATTCACCTTTAAATGTCTCTAACACAAAGTTCAAGGACCAGAGCCCAGCATACCTTAGACACTAGATATGTATTTGCTAAATGAATGAATAAAGGTTAAAAGCAGGTTTCACTTTGCATTCAGGAAGAATTTACACAATGAAGAGATTTCCAAAAAACGAAACCCAGCCCGTGTCTCTTGGAAACATACTAATATTTTATAAGCATCAAACAATTTGTCTGATGCTTTTTAAATTTTTTTCTGTCTATCTATCTATCTATCTATCTATAAATATATTGAATTTTAAATGCTCACCAGAACCATAAGTTCATTTTTACTTCATAAATGAGATCCTTTAAATCATCACTGTTTTTAAAAGAGGGGCTTTTCCCTCTTCCTATTGAAAGTTTTCTCCCAGGCTACATGTTGCAAGCTCCTTTCTTTTTTTCTTTTTTCTTTAAATTAAAATATTTATTGATACATTATAATTATACATAGTAGTGGAATTTGCTGTTACATATTTGTGCATGCACACAACATAATTTGGTCAATTTAAGGTCCCTTCTTTAAGGTCTTAGGTACTAGTTGGTCCCTGGAAGTACCAAGGGAGTACTTGGGAGTACCTCTAGTGGCTTGGACACGGCCAGCTAGGGTTGTGGGACTCAGGGACATCAAATAATCTCATTATTTAGCATGAAGAGGTTTCAGGAAAGTCTTGGAGGTGGAGTAAAGAATTGGTTTTTTGAGTTTGGAGGTTGCCTTTGTAGGGTAGTGAGTGGTCTCTTGCCAGTTTGGGTTGGTGTCACCCCCAACCCTCAGCACCTGCCCAAGCTCTCTGATTGGGGGTTACTCTCCATTGGCAATGCCACTTTTTCCTCCCAATACCTCTTCCCTCATCCATGCAGAGCAGGGTGGATCTCTGAGAGGTGGAAGAGGCTGCTGCTGGTGCTGTGCCTTGGATGAACTTGTCAGTAGCTGGAGGAGAGCCATGACCCTGGAAAAGGCCTACTGTCCTTCTGCTGGGGAGACCATGCCTGAGTTGGTCATTTCAAGTCAAGTTGGGGTAAAGACTCCAGGGTCAATTGTCTTTTTATTCTGGGAAGCATAAGCTCCCCTCTGGTTCTCTGATCTCATTACTTCCCACACGTCCATGGGGACAGCTTTCCTTCTGCAGTGTTAGGCCACACGGCACAGCATGGGCTCTGCAGCCAGATTCCCTGGGTTCAAATCCTGGCATTACTTCTTAGTGGCTGTGTGACCTCTGTAACCTCAGGCATTTCACTTCACTCCTCTGTGAGTAAATTGGCCCTTCTGTAATGGGGGGTCACTTCAAATGGGTGTTGTGAAGTTGAAATAGACTAACACGGGCTAAACGCCGACAGTAGTACCCAGAGCACAGTCAGTACTCAGCCATTGTTATCACTGCCTTCTCCATTCCCAGATCTCTCTCTTTGATGTGGTCTAGGATCATGCCAAAAGACATGTGCTAGTGCTCAGGTACCCAATACTGACCGGTACCAAGGGAGGTATTGAGGGAGATGAGGTGTGGTCTGTGCTCTCAAAGAGTTTGTGACCCAGAGATGTGGAGACAGAAGCTAAATACTAAAGATAAAGAATGAGTGAGCACTGAGATATATGCCACTGCATAGAAGTGTCATAGGAGAAGAGGGGGAAAGTGCAGTGAGCTGGAGGAGCTTCATGACAGAAGCAGAACTTGATCTGGGTCCAAAAGGAGGCAGCATATAGAGAACTGCTTTTATGATTTTGCATCCTGCCATTTATAGCTGTGAATTGTCCTTGCTTCTGTATCAATATGGTAAAAACAACTCCCACCACTTAGCTCTGGGAAATTCTCGTGATTCTAGTTTTCAGGCAGAGTATGCAAGACTTAGTCCACTGCTACCTTTTTAACTGCAGGAAAAATGCACAAAGTTCAGGGGCTACCTCTCTCCATGGAATAAATACCCCCCAGACAAATGGGCTTACCCTGTCTTCCCAGGTCTGTGATGTCTGCTTGCACCATGGCTACAGAGACTGACTTCCAGGCCAGTAAATTCCACTCCTCCAAGCTGAAGTCTGCAAAGCATTAGGCACTATATTTAACCAGAGCCTAAAAGAAAAATGCCTGTCACCGTGCATCCAGACCGGAGAAAGAGGATTGTCACCTCAGAAGACACCCAGTTATTGTTCACCTCGGAGTCATGGACACACAGTCCTGGAATTTTCATCTCCTCCTGGCTCTATCTTTAGCTTTTGGGCAGGCTCAAGCAAAGTGGAGTAAATTCTGATGACCCTTGGTCAGTTAAAGCCTCTCTGATGGGAAGTTGCTGGCTGAGTATGGCTCTGTGGCAAAGGCCTCCGTAGATTCCAAACTTAAGGGCTCATGGAATTATCCAAGAGCTTGTCAAAGCTGCATGTGGTAGGAGCTCATGCACAGTGGTTCTGAGTCCATGGGTCTGGAAGGAAGCTCAGGAATGTGCGTCTTTTGCAAGCAAGCGAGGGTGGATCTTGGACCACATTTGGTGAGAAAAATCAGAGGATACCTCTAACAGGGACTTTGTTTAAAGAAACGAAAGGAGAAAAATAGCTAAATATAGAAGTTAAAGCTGAGGGGTGATTTTGAATAGTTCATATTCAGAGTGGAGAGGACATGTATTAAGGAAATATATATCCTCTCCATCATATCTACAGGCTCAAAAACGGGGATTCCCATGACCTCCAGCCCAGTGAGGACATGTTGATGTCAGACATGACGAGGGGAAGATGACTTGGGATGTGCTCTTCACCCAGAGCATCTTCACTTGGATCTATTTTTATGTATGTGGGTCCACACAAGATTTCATTTCAAAGGTGGCTACTGCTAAAAGAAGTTGGAAAAAAGCAGTAACTCAGAGATGAAACTTTAGTCTTTGGAAATGGCTCCATTTCCCTGGATAGTGTTAATGGACAGTATTTCATCCATTCCAGATTGTTCTCTCTGCAAAAGCAGGACAACCGTGAACAGAATGCCTATATATTTCCTTTAGCTCTTTGTGTTCTTTTTCTCCCTTTCATCCAATTATTCTCTAATTTTTGTTCCAGATTCATTTGAGGATTACATGAAAGCTTTGGACTTTCCTTACAAAAATGCACATAGGCACAAAACTATAAACGTTGGTATTCTATTTCAGTGGAGTACGTGACTTTGTAATCCATGTCCTGGAAGACCACCCCCTACTCTAAATTTTAGTTTTTGTGCAGCACCAGTGTTATTCTTTGTTTCAAGTCTTCTTAAATACACTGCAGGCTGCTTGAGTGTAGAAACTGCGGTGTCTAATATGGGAAGGACAAGAGGATCCATTGCAGCATGAGAAGGAAATAGAAGTTCTACTTAGTTTTAACTTAACTCCCTTTCAATTTCTGTTTGTCTCTATTTCTATAAAGCTCACTATAGTATTATAATAGTTAATATTATTTAAATAGACATTCTTGCTTTGGGGATGCATGTTAAAAACATGCAGACAGGCTTGGGGGTTGTGGCTCAGTGGTAGAGCATGTGCCTTGCACCCGTGAAGCACTGGGTTTCATCCTCAGCACATAAAAATAAATAAAGGTGTTGTGTCCATCTACAACTAAAACAAATAATAAAAAAAACCCATCCAGACACATGATTTGAAAAGTTTGGAGTGTCCTGCCTTACAAAACTTCCCTTCCTTCCTTCCTTCCTTCCTTCCTTCCTTCCTTCCTTCCTTCCTTCCTTCCTTCCTTCTCCCCTTTTCTTCTTTTGATGCTTACACTGATCATTTTTCTAGAAATTGGAAAAATACAAAAATGTTATGTAGTTTCTTCTCACAGGGAGTTTGTAGTTAATTTTGCATTTTGTAGGTGCAGCAGATATTTGAGTCTGTTATTTTGACTCCAATTCAGTACAGTCTGAGCATCCCTTATCCAAAATACTTGTGACCAGAAGTGATTTCATTTCAGATATTACTGGATTTTGGAATATTTGCATATGCATAATGAAATATCTTGGGGATGAGACACAAGTCTAAACACAAGTCTTCACATACACCTGATACACATAGCCTAAAAGTAATTTACTCACTATTTTTGTTCACCTGTGTTTTGATTGTGTCCTGTGCTCAGAAAGTTTTAGATTATGGAGCATTTCAGATTTTGGATTTTTGGATTAGGGATGATCATTCTCTAACTATATAATGAGTGAATTATTTTAAGACAGGCTATTTGATACATGTTTAGAAAACATCTCTTCCTACCCTGAACTGAGATACCTGGAAAAGCGCCCCAGAGAATATGCCCAAACTTGGTGTGAAATATTAAGAGTCTCAGATTTTATATCATGTTAGATAGAGAGACACTATTCATAGTGATTCCAGAGTTTCTTAAATATAGAAAATGCTTAGCAGTGACCATTTCTCTGGAAGCACGAAGCTCATGCTGATTACATGGCAATCCCACTGCTGTTAGATTTTGTTTCTTGGAGATGGTCTTAGGAAAGTGATGGAGATTTTGGAGAAGAAGTGGAATGTGGTTATCCCAAGTTACTTGTTACTATGGCCTAGGGATGTCACAGGAAACTGAAATCAAATTTTGAGAGAAAGGAAATAAACTGGTGCTTATTGAGATGAGAACTTAGCTATAGAGAGAATATACCAGAACATACCAGAACATACCAGAGCACTGCTCAGGACTTTCCAGCAGCATGCGGCACCAAAACTCCAAGGAGAATATTTCTCAGAGCAACTGCCAGACTGCACCCATTTCTCAGCAGCTGTCAACCATTTATTAGTGGGACTCGGCTGAAGCCAAGGAAAGGGGGAGGGAGAGCAGACAAATGAAGAAACTAAAATTGTGTTAATGATCAGTCCATTTCCATGATGCAAAGGTGACCCGGTCTGTCATCTCCTTCCGGGGCTGGTGCTTTGTTGGCTCTGACATGTGCAGAGAGTGCTCCTAGCTGGGCATCTGTTGCCCCATCACCATGGAGACAGCAGCTGCAGCCACGTCTCCTTTGAGAACCCGCCGCCTGAGATTTCAGGAACCATTCTGGAAGCATTTGTCCCGACAGTGCCTGCTAATCTCCCTTTCATTTGTAATTATTTTATCGCCTTGATTCTCTGCTTTGGCATCGTTCCCGTAGCTAACTCTGTTCCCCGACATAAGAGTCCACGGGGAGGTGTCAGCCGCTCCAGCCCCGTCTGGGTGGAGATGAAAAGGGGGTGAAGGGGAAGACTTGGTACAGCGCTGCTATCTTCAAACAGGCCCTGTCTCCTGTAGGCAGCCCTGGGGGGGCCCTGGCCGATTGAAGTAGTCCGAATTATGAAGCCCCAAGCCTTTGAGGCGAGCCGCCCCATCCTGGCCAAGAATAATTGAACAAATAGTTTATCTGGCTAACCAACAGCTGTAGAGCCCAGGCGATTTGGAGAGGATTAGGGGAGAGTAGTAAAAGGATACTCCCACGGGGTCCTCCAAATCCTCATCCTGAATTCTACCAATGAAGAACACATGTTGAAACCCTGAAATTGCTTTTTAAGTCCGTTTTTCTCCCTTTCCAAGTGCCTCTGTCCAGTGCTTCCAAGAATTTTAAGTGACTGAGGTAACCATCCTTGGGGTCACCATCATTGGGTTCCTTTCAGTTGTCCCCTTCAATTGCCCCAAACCCCGTTTCATCCCAGACAGCTCAGGTTCGTGTGGAGATCCTGATCAGTCTGGGAGGGCTGGAGGCTCACTGCCCTTTCCTGAAGTCTACATTTCTGGCAGCTGTTGTCATGTCTACAGAGGGCCAGGGCCAAGTTCAAGTTAGGAGGAAGGGGATATGGAGAGTGGTGGGACGGAGAGGGAAGACACAGGAATCACCTTCTCTGAGTAAGGAAAATGACGAACAACTCCTAGGAGCCAAAGGCTAAACCTTTAAAGAAATCCATGAAAGTCGTAGATGAAAACTTTTGAGGATTTCTTGTCAAACCTTTATAAACTTGGGATGGGGTAATGTGTTTCTATCATTCAAATTTCATAAATCACAAAACCAAAGGTTGGCAAGTCAAACGATGTGAAAAATTCTGCATGGCAAAAAACTCTGCATTCGCAAATATAATAAACAAATATTTGCAGCCCATCTCATAGAAAATGGTGGATCTTCCTCATTGAGGAAAAAGCTCACACATACCAATCAGCAAAAGACTAAAAACCCATCAGAAAAGCAAGTAAAGGGTGTGAATTGATAGTTCATAGGATAGAAAGCAGAAGTGGCCCCTGACTATATAAAAGATATATTCAATCTCATTTCTAATAAGAGCAATGAAAAAATTAAAGCTACCCTGAGATACCATTTTCATTGATCAGATTGGAAAAAATTCAAAAGTGTAACAACATACAATGCTGATACATCTGTGGGAAATAGAAGTCTCTTACTTTAATGTTGACAGGTAAAATTGGAGAGCATTTTGGCAGTATATGTCAAAATTACAAAGGCATGTAACCTTTGACCCAGCAATAGCACCCTTAGGGATTTGCCTTGCGAACTTGTACAATAACATGCACACAATTTATGAATTGCCAGTGATTTAAAATAGCAACTATTTGGAATTTGTCCACATATCTACCAAGTGGAGAATAATTAAGTAAATTATGGTACTTCCCTACAGTTGAACATTACACAGCTGTAAAAAAGAATGAAGATGCTCTTGAGTAAATGATTTCCAATATATTATTTCCAATATATTATTATTAATATATTAAGTGAAGAAACTCTAGGTGCAGCAAAGTGTGTATAATATGCTACCCTTCCCATAAATTAAAGAGAAGATAAATAAATAAGTAAATGTTTATATTTGTTTTCTTGGCATTAAAAACACTCTGGGAAAGACTATAACAGATACCAATGAATTGATTAGCTCTCTCTGTGTGTATGTGTGTGTGTGTGTGTGTGTGTGTGTGAGAGAGAGAGAGAGAGAGAGAGAGAGAGAGAGAGGAGAATAACTGGCATTGAAGGGAGACTTCTCTGAATATCTTTTTGAGTTAATTAAGTTTTGAACTAATGCAATACCTATTCCAAAACAAAACCAAACCACTCTAGGTAAAAGACAAAGATATAGTGAAAAATCTACCCAAACCAAATGATGAGGTCATTGCTCCAATGGGCAGAGTGGAGCCTAGAACATTCCTTGCTTCTTCACTGGTACTGGCACCTTATCTGGGCTCTGAATGGCCAGTGCACAAGAATAGTGTAGCCCTGAGGGCTCAGTCCTTTCAGAACCTCCTCCTAACCATCCTGGGAAGGAGCCTGGCCCACCACTTGGAGCCTCAAGGAAGTCAACCTGGGAAATTTTTGCCTGGAAGTTCAGTCATGCATCACATAATGATGGGAACAGATTCTAAGAAAGATGTCATCAGGTGACTTTGTCATTGTGTGAACATCATAGAGGTATTTACACAAACCTAGGTGCTATAGACCAATCACTCAACATGGCCTCTTGATGCAACCAGGAGACAGTACACAGGGAGTATATGAGCTGCTGCCAGCAGAACACAGCCTCCTGTTTACACCAAATATTTTTCTTAATGAGTACAAGGAGTACAGTATAAGATAGCCATAAAGTATAGAGAAATAAATACGTAGACAACTTGTAGTAGGCGATTTTATTTATCAAGTATTATAAACTCTTCATAACTGTATGTGCTGTGCTTCTATGTGACTGATGGTGCAGGAGGTATGTTCACAACAGTGACACCACATGCATGAGAGTCATGCGTTACGCTACAGCAATGGCTACAATGTCCCCAGGCAAATGGAATTGTCCCATCACCATCTTTTGGTGTATGCGCCCCTCATTGGCTGAGTTGTTATACAATATATGAGTGACTGTGTTCTCATGTGGCTTATTCAGAGCAGACTCTCTTTCTTCACAGGTATCTCATAAGTCCTGAATAATGAGGTTCTGCACACAAGGGTCCCACACTTTTAAGTCATTTGAGAATCTGGGACTCTGGTTGGAAATTCTTATTTCCAACCACACATTACCCCTGTGTGGGTATCGTTAAGGGGACTTTGTCTACTGGAAACTCCAGAGAGAAGACCGACTCACCCACTGGGCTGAGCCCATCAGCCCTGGCTCTACACCTGGCTCTCAAGTTGGCCATTCTGTCAGGCCAAGAGATGCAGACCTGAAGAAAAGAGCCCAGGTCAGAGCAGCCTGCTTGGAGGGGGGTTGGGGCTAATGTATCTATTTAAAAAAAATTTATGTAACACTTAGAATATAAAAATACTTGGGGAATGAAACTGACCAAATTATATTGTTATATTGTGAGCATGTATAAATATGTAACAATAAATTACACTCTTGTGTATGATTATAATGCACCAATAAGGACATAAACTAAACGGAGAAAAAAGAATATAAAAATGCTGACCTTTCGGCTTTATAGATATTAACTCACTTGCTCCTCACAATGATCTTCGAGGAAAACGTTTTTAGCTATTCCCAATTTAAGATGAAGAAACTGACGCACAGAGGCCCAGCAGCTCACCCAGTGTCACCTAATGACATGGCAAGTCATCATTCCAAGCCAGGCTGCTAGCTGAGCACAGTGGTGCACACTTGTGATCCCAGCTACTCAGGAGGCTGAGGAAGGAGGATCACAAGTTTGAAGGCAGTCTGGGCAACTTAGACCCTGTCTCACAATAAAAAAATAAAAAGGGCTGAGGATGTAGGTTCATGGTAGAGTGCCCCTGAGTTCAATTCCCAGTACTGCAAAACAATACCAGGCAGCCAATAGTAACCATCAGTCTGTTGGCTTTTTATCTATTTATCTTTATCTACCTATTATCTATCTATCTATCTATCTATCTATCTATCTATCTATCTATCTATCTATCTTCTACTAACTTATTTTTTTTATCTATCTTATTCATCTATGTATTCATTGGTACTGGGGACTGAACCCTATGTCCCAGTTCTCTTTATTTTCTAATTTGAGACAGGGTCTCCCTAAGTCACTGGGGCTTTGGAACTTGCCAAGTTGATGTTGCAGGAGTGCACCACCATGTCCAGTGTGTCTGTCTCTCTGTCTTTCTTTTTCAAATTAAGATCAAATTTATATGACATAGAAATAACCATTTAAAAATACACCATTCGGTGGCATTCATTACATTCAAATGCTGTAACAACTGTCACTTTAAGCATGGGGTTCCAAATTGCAGTCATCACCCATGGAGGAAACCTCATATCTCGTTCCTCCTCCTCCACCCCTGACAACTTCTATTGTGCTTTCTGACTCTGTGGATTTGCTTGGTCTAGATATTGTATATAAATGGAATCATGTAATACGTGACCTTCTGTGTTTGATTTCTTTCACTTAGTGTGATGTTTTTGAGGTTCATCTGTGAGATGGCATAAATCAGTATTTCATTCCTTTTTAGAGCTGAATAATATTCCATTGTATGGATATGCTACATTTTGTTTACTCATTGATCTGTTGATGCTCTTTTGGTTTGTTTCCACCTTTTGATGAAATTGAAGTGTTCCTGTGAATATTTGAATTTCAACTTTCCTTAAACAATGGTTTTCAATTCTTTTGGGGATTATGCTGACTTATAGAAGTCAGATGTTTTTACCTTCATGAGTCTCTGTTCTTGGGACTGTCACCTCCCTGATGCTCTTATCCTCTTTGTGAGAAAAACACCCCAAACCCCAAACCCAAGACCAAAACATTGTCAGATCAGTAAGTAAGGAAAAGTATGTTTGGGGGAAGAAAATAGGGGGAAAAAAGACTAGTAATTTTTAGATACCAAGAAGAGATGGGCTGAGGCCATCGTCCTATTCAGACTTTGCAAGGTGGAATGGGAGCCTGCTGAGGCTAGATTCCATGGCCAGGAGCCTCCTAGGGCTTCTCTAAGCAGCTAAGATTCATCATTATTATAAACAGACTCCTGATCTCCATCCACCCCTGCAAATTCAGAAATAATGCTGTGCTAGAACATTGACAAAGGAAAGTGTAGCTTTCCAAGAGTGTGGATAAGTCCACCTCCTTTCTTCTGCCTCCCACCAAGTCTGGCAATCAAGAGCTCTCCTTCCATGTTCTACAAAGTTCCACTGCTATTCTTTCTACACTTGAGCTTTGTGAAGTTTGCCATTAGGTTGTATTTCATCTTTTTCTTTCCCTTGGGGGGCTAACTAATTCAAGTTCCTCTATGAGTCTATCTTAACCTCATCTAGAGTTTATAGTTGCAAGCCCTTTTTTCTTTCCTCCTCTTCCCCTCCTCATTTTCCTGCTCCTCCTCCTTCTCCTTTTTGTGCCTGGTATTGAACCCAGGGCCTTGAGAGTGCTAAGATGTGCTCTACCACTGAGTGGCACTCCTAGCTCTTGGTCTCAAGTTCTTTATGCATCTTATTCACCCCATAGCCAGAAAAAGACCTATTTAGGGTTTGATCAGGTTGGAATTAAGTCAGAGACAATCCCATTTTGTGTGTGTGTGTGTGTGTGTGTGTGAGCCTAGGGTGTTAAGGTTTGGATGTGAAGTGTTCTCCAAAAGCTCATGTGTGAGACAATGCAAGAACATTCAGCGGGGAAATGATTGGGTTATGAGAGCCTTAATCCAATCAGTGCATAAATCCCCTGATGAGTGTAGCTGAGGTGGGCAGGGTGTGGCTGGAGGAGGTGGGTTTTGGGGGGCATGCCTTTGTCAGCTATATATGACCTGAGACCTCTGAAACCCTGAGCCCCCAAATAAACTTTTTCTCTTCTAAAATTGTTCTGGTCAGGTCTTTTGGTCACAGTGGTGAAAAAGCTGACCAAAACACTAGAGCTGCTCTGCACTCCTGAAATTTCAAACCTTTGTTAAAAGTTTCTTTTCTTTATTCTCCTCCTTTTTCTTCCTCCTTTTTGTTTATTTTTTTTTTCTTTGCTCCTCCTCCATGATTTTTGTCCTCTTGACTTCTAGAACAAATCATACACGGGTGACTTTCAGGTCCAATCTGATCTGCTGATGTATTTTTTAAAATTTGTTCTAATTAGTTGTACATGACGGCATTCTAATTCATTGTACACAAATGGAGCACAACTTTTCATTTCTCTGCTTGTACACAATATAGAATTGCACCGTATGTGCAGTCATTCATGTATACCCAGGGTGATGTTCACTGCTGAGGTATTTTTATAAGTAGTGCTTTTAAAGAACATGAATGATCATTGAAAAATTGGAGAATTTTGCATTAAAATATGGTTATCTAGCTTCTCTCTAAGAAACTGTCAGTCTGGTCACACATAACTTGTGTTCTGTTGTGGAACACTCAGGGCTCCTGGGTGGTGGCCCTCAGTGGGCCTCCAGCTCACCAGAGATACACGCTCACATGCTGTCCATCTCCGACTTGATCCTTGTCTAGATTATCTCATTTATGTTACCACCCTGACCCCGCTACAGTTATATGCAGAATGGAGGAAAATTACTTTGAAGGTTTTGTGTAAAGGATTTCAATCTATTTTGGACATATGGCCTTGCACTTTGGTGACTTCCTAAGTCTAGCTTTGGTATCAATCAATGAACACATGCTTCAGCAATTCCCACTGGGGCCTCTCCTGTATAAGGAAGGTAGAAATTAAAGAAACATTGGTTAGAATTTCAGTTATTTTTACTTTAATTCTATACCTTTTGTTAACTTTTCAAGGTATTTAGTGACAAGTCATTTTGGTATGTAAAACACTTTATCAAATCAAGCCAACTGTTATTGTTCTTGGAGGGAAGAAATTGCTTTGTGGACACAAGGTTGTTTTACTGGAATGCCAACAGAAGAGAAGGAAAAACATTATTGCCCCAGACTATGAAAGTTCACTGTCATGAACTCAACATCTGCAGCACCCAAGGAATTAAAAAAAAAGGATCCTGAATTTAAAAAAAAATTAAATTTTAAATCTGGAAGGAGCAGAAAGAAGAGATGACAGTATTTTAGGAATGAAAGAGGGAAGAATTTTTTAAAAAATATTTATGTTTTACTTGTAATTGGACACAATATCTTTATTTTTCTTATTTCTTTTTATGTGGTGCTGAGGATCGAACCCAGGGCCTCACACGTGCTAGGCAAGCACTCTACCGTGGAGCCACAATCCCAGACCCGAGGAAAGAATTAAAAAAAAAAATGTTCTTGTGTATGTGTGAGAGTGTGTTCATGCACATTCCTCAGTGTGTGTGAAATGTGCCTATAGTCATGTGCTGCATAATACTGTTTTAGACAGACTGCATATGTGACAGTTGTTAGAAGAGCATATGGAGCTGAAAAGTTCCTGTGGCCTAGTATCTTTACCATTCCTGTTCTAGGTTTAGATACACTGATACATCTGGGTTACAATTGCCTGCAACATTATGTACATCACATGCTGTGCAGGTTTGCAGCCTAGGATCAATAGCTCACACCACATAGTCTGGGTATATGGCAGGCTGTATCTTCTAGGTTTGCGTGTATTCACACTATGATGTTTGCACAATGATGAAATCCGTTAAGCATGCATTTCACAGAACACATGCCTGTTGTTAAGTGAAGCGTGACTCTGTAACATGGGGGATGTACGCTTTGTGTATGAGAAAGGGAGAGTATAAATGTAATGGCTGTGTAGGATTCTATCATCATAATTATCTAGCCCTCTCTTCAGTAACTGGGAGTGTTTGTTACATGGCTGGAGCTAAATGAGGGAATGAAATAAATTGGATGCTTACAATTAAAAAAGGAAAGAAAGGGAAATAATATGTTCACATGTCATAGTAAGGCAATTTCTCTTTTAAGATACTTACAGAAGAAAAGCAATTTATTTTTATTGGTGCATTATAATTATATCAATAGTGAAGTCCATTATGCCATATTCATACATGCACATAACATAATTTGAACAATCTTGTTCCCTGGTCCCCTTGCTTTACTCAGCTGGTTTTCTTTCTATTGCTATTATTTGAATTAGTGAATTATAATCATACATAAAAGCAGGTATATTCACATGTGATCATCTCATAATTTGGCAGATTTTGTTCCCCAGGACTTCCCCCATCCTGCTCTCCCTCCCTCCTTCTTGATTCCCTTCCTCGACTCTTTTGGTTTCCCTTTTATTTTCATGAGATCCCTTTTTTATTCTTTTTTAAAAAAATTCTCTTTAGCTTCCACATGAGAAGAAACATTTGACACTTGACTGAGTTTGGTTTATCTCACTTAGCATGATGTTCTTCAGTTCCATCCACTTACCAGCAAATGACATAATTTCATTCTTCTTTATGGCTAATTATATGCCATATTTTCTTTATACATTCATCTGTTGATGGACACCTGGGCTGGTTCCATAATTTGGCTTTTATGAGCTATGGTACTATAACATTGGTATGCATGTATCTTTATGGTATGCTGATTTTATTTCTTTTGTATAACTACCAAGGGATGGGATACCTGGCTCATGGTGGTTCCATTCCTGGTCTTTTGAGGAAACTCCATACTGATAGGAAGAGCCATTTATGAAGCACTACTGTTATCAGCTCACTTTGGCTTCTCCATGGAGGTGTTGGTCCAGAGTCCTTTCACTCAGTTCTTTTTCATCATTAACACAGGAAATAGTATTCATTCAGAAGGGCTTATTGAGATCCTATTCTTTGCCTGTAATTGTTGTACACACTGGGGATATGTAGTGAATGAGAACCCCCAAGTGAGAGCAAGTTTGGTGTGCTCTGGAATAGAAAGCCACTGAGCCGCCCTGGAGCTTGGGTAGAGGCACAAGATGATATAGGTGGGCAGTGGCCTTAGTTAGTGCCCATAAACAGATTGTGGGGATAGCTCCACTATTTCTGTGGAGATAGGTACTAGAGAGAGAGAAAGTATATATATTTTTTGTTTATATATTAGAAATTAAAACTGAGAAGTTATGCAATTTTTAATTAACTAAAATAACATTGATAATGGGCTTATCATCAATAACATCAATTAATTAATAACATTAATAAACCCGTTATATATTATCATAATTACCTGATTTCTATAAAACACAACTATATTTTCCAAAGCAATAAAATTTTACTAAGAAGAGTGGCACCATTTTACAGTTTTGCAACTCTTTATAACGTTTGGCTTCAAAGAAGACAGCTAGACTCCCAAGTGTTGTGGTGCATTGTTTCAGTTGAAATATATGACACATAGCTATAAAGAGAAGTATTCAGTGGATAATTGTGGATAGCATGAAAAATGGACAATAGTAGTTTCTTAAAAGTGAGCTGCAGTATGAACCTGAAGCCACCTTACCCTTCTCTCACATCTGCTTCTGCTTCAGAGGAGCAAAAGACCAGGCACATCTGGAAAGCCTAGTGGGGTTGGGCTGCTTAGGCAGTCTTTGCTGACCCAAAGGAGCCTATCTTGTCACTGAACCCACAGTTTCACAGGAGGAGGAGCCAGTCCCCCAGTGTATAACCCAGCTTCAAAAGCAAGGAAAATGTATTCCTGTAATCTATATGGACCATATACCTCAAATATTTGGAAACCCAGATCCAAGAGTATTTGTCACTGTGACAAGAGACATCCCATAAGTAAAAGACTGGGAGCAGGAGAGGTTACACATTGGGTTGTTTGAGTTAAGGATACTGCAAGCTAGGGGCAGAAGCAGTGGCGAAGTGTTTGATGTCACTTGAAAAAGCACATGGTGAACTTTCTAGATCTTAGAACGTTCTATTCTAAAAGCCATCATATCCAGCAGAGAAATGGTCCAATCAGAATTGGATACTTTGGCAAAATATGTGGATGGAATTACAATTTAAAAGAAACAAAGTATTACTCAGGAAGAGATTAGCTAAAAACAGAATTGAAACCACCTCAAGGAACTTTCTACTCAGTTGCATTAATTACTTGGTTTTGTTACAATGTAACTTGGTCTTGTTGGCCACTTAGAAAAGAAAGACACAGTTGAGCAGATCTTTCAATGGTGACATATTTAATTATATGAGATAGAAATAATCACATTAGTAAAGAACACCACTGATTTCACTGTGAAAATTTTTAAGGATTGGAAAGTTGTCAAATTTACAGTGGTAGCAACTAGTTTTCCAGAATAGCATTTTTTTTTCTTTTTAAAAATATTTATTTATTTATTTTTGCACTACAATTCTTAATACACCATTATATCATACTTTATCATATCTCTGATTATATATAAGGTATGTTTGACCCCAAATTCACATCTTCATACATGTATTTTGTATAGTGATGAGGGTCTCCTTTCAGAATAACAATTTTTGATTAAGAAATTAAATTTTATCATTGGCAACGAATATTGTCAATTGTTTTCATTGAGTTGATAGGCTTTATTTTATTTTTGCAAAATTTTTTCTAAATATCTGTATCTAAATAAGCACAGCTTGATTGATAATCCCTCAAGTAAAAAATAGTGTTCCACGAAAACTTGTCTAGTTTAGTTTACAACTCAGTCACACATCTGTCTACCCTATTGTACCATATGAAACAAAGTGGTATATGTACAGCATGTAGTATTAAAAAACTATATAAAAGATTGAGATGAAATAAAATTAATAGCTTTTACTGTTTTATCAAAGACCTAAGTGAAACTGGCATTTTTTTTTTTAAAAAAAGAATACAGTGATAATTAGTAAAATTTGGTGTTATGTTTTGATTTGAATTAAGGCACCAGCTTTATCTATCTATCTATCTATCTATCTATTTATATTTGTTCTAATTAGTTATAGATTATAGTAAAATGCCTTTTGGTACTTCATATATAGATGGAGTATAATTTCTTATTCTTCTGGTTGTACCTGATGTGGAATCCCATCAGTTGTGTACACAGGGTAATAATGTCTGATTTATTCTACTATTCTTCCTACCCCCAACTTCCTCTCCTCCCTTCACTCCCCTCTACTTAATCTAAAGTAACTCTATTCTTCCTTAGTTGCCCATCCCTCACCTCTTATTGTGAATTAGCATCTGCATATCAGAGAAAACATCTGGACTTTATTTTTTTGGGGATTGGCTTATTTTGCTTAGCATGATATTCTCCAGTTTTATCTATCTAACAACAAATGTCATAATTTCATTCTTCTTTAAGGTTGAATAATATTCCATTGTGTGTGTATACCACAGTTTCTTTATCCATTCATCTGTTGAAGGGCACCTAGGTTGATTTCATAGTTTAGCTATTGTGAATTGAGCTGCTATAGACATTGATGTGGCTGTATCACTGTAGTATGCTGATTTTAAATCCTTTGTGTATAAACTTAGGAGTGGGATAACTGGGTCAAATGGTACCATTCCAAGTTTTCTGAGGGATATCCATACTGTTTTCCAGAGTGGTTGCACCAATTTACAGTCCCACCAGCAATGTATGAGTGTACTTTTCCCCCCACACCTTCGCCAACATTTATCGTTGCTTGTATTTTTTTGTTTGGGGGGTGGGTATCAGGGACTGAACTCAAGGGAACTCATCCACTGAGCCACATTCCCAGCCCTATTTTGTATTTTATTTAGAAACGGGGTCTCACTGAGTTGCTTAGTACCTCACCATTGCTGAGGCTGGCTTTGAACTCTTGAGCCTCCTGCTTTGAACTCTTGAGTCTCCCAAGCTGCTGGGATTCCACACATGCGCCACCACACCCGGCTTGTTGCTTGTACTCTTGATAATTGCCATGTGACTGGGATGAGATGAAATCTTAGAGTAGTTTTGATTTGAATTTCTCTAATTGCTAAAGAACATTTTATATATATTTGTTGATTGATTATATTTCTTCTGTGAAGTGTCTGTTAAGTTCCTTTGCCCACTTATTGACTGGGTTATTATTATTATTTTTTTGGTGCTAAGTTTTTTGAGTTCTTTATTTATTCTGGAGATTAATGCTCTATCTGAAGTTCATGTGGTAAAGATTTTATTCTGTTCTGTGGAGTCTCTCTTTATGTTACCGATTGTTTCCTTGGCTGAGAAGAAGCTTTTTAGTTTGAATCCATCCCACTTATTGATTCTTGATTTTACTTCTTGCACTTTAGGGATCTTGTTAAGGAAGTCAAGTCCTAGGCTGAAGGCACCAGCATTTTGTCATTGCCTTTGTACCATCAGTGCAAAGGTGAACACAGCGAAAAAAAAAATAAAGAACATCTTCGTATTATTTCAAAAATAGTTTTGACCGCATGGATACCAGTGGTCTATGGGTCATACTTTGAGAAACACTGTTATAAATTTCTGAGTGCCCAAATCCCATTAACATTATTTGTATTGCCTCAACAGCTATGTTGCTTTAGAAAAACAATCATGAATAGCCACATCTTGTTTTTTTTTTTTTTGTACAATTTCCATTTCCATTTTGCTGCACATGAGTGTGTATTAAATTCGCATTTCTTCCTTCACTTTTATCAAGCTGAGGCATTTTCTCCTGGTACCAATGGTGAAATAGGTTCATTTCATTTTAGATTCTCAAAAGTGGGATAGCGCTACGTCTGACATAAGACATATCTGAAAATATCACCACAAAAATGTCTGTAGGCAAATATTTCTTGTTTCATGTGATTACTGAATTTAAGCAGAATGTTCTGGGAGTTCTGCCATAGGTGATTGACATCTGGTAAAAATAAGGTTTTTCAGTATTCCATTTTTCACAACGGTGGGAAAGGCATCTAGAAATAGAGTTCCTGAATGTGTTAAACTCTGAGGCATTAGACCTCTGTTTCCTAGACTGTAAAACAAATTCTCATGATGACAACCATAATTCTTCACCCTGTTAGGAAAGGAAAGCAGAAGTGTGCCCATCCCCAGGAGTTTGTCTTGACTGACCCTCTGTGAATTTATAGTAGAATAATTTAGAATGCTAGGGGGAGTCTTAAAGGGACAAGGATCAGTATCAGGCCAATATTTTCATCATCTCTTCAAAATCCTGTGGAAATGTGAGGACCTTAGACATGGACTCTCACATCCGAAAGCAGAGCTCACTAGGACAAGAAGGGAGACCCTGGCACTTAATGAAGAGCCCGGGACTTCTATTTTGGGAGGTCATTCATGTTTCACAGCAATCCTAGAGTGCTGGATTGGGTTCTAGACATCACATCTTGGGTTTTTCATCTATAAATGGAGGTGGCTGGGTTAGAGGACTCCTAAGATTTCTTAGCAATCAATTCTAGGGATGACTGTGATTGTTGACAGGGCCCAGGAAGAGCCCAGATGACTTCACAAAACTTTTCATCACAACCTCTAGGCGGCGTGCCAGGCCTCCCTATAGCTTTAAAACATTGCCAGTTCTTCAGCATTTCTGTTACTGGGAATCTGAGTTCTTAAGTGGAACAGAATTTACTACTTAGGGAAGGGACCTGAGGCTGAGCTCACAAAGGAATAAGAAAAAGCAGATATTTCATAGGTAAAAGAGGAACATGGCTAAACTTATCTAGAAAGATTGAAAAGACAGATCCCAGGTGTGATATGAATCTAGAACTCAAAACTACCAGTAAAATTGGAGAAGAGTTTCGGTGGGGTAGGAGAGAAGTAGAGATTCATAGCTGGTCTGAAAAGGAGTCCATTGTTTGTCTAATTCAGCAACATTGATCCAGGAACATGCTAGGTATTGGTAAAGCCAATGAAATAGATATGATTGGATTTAGTCATGTGGCCAGCCAGCCAGTAACCAGGTGGTTAATGTAAAGTGTTAGGAGAGTTATGAAGGGCCAAGTTCAGACAGATGACACTGCCTAAGCAGGGGGTTGTAACCAGGTCTGGGGGTCAGAGAAGATTTGAAGATGCAGACTAGAAGGATACGTAGGAATTAGGAAGCGAGGAGGTGGGTTGAAAGCAGTGGGGAGGGAGGAGAAAGGTGAGTGGGGGGTGTCACTGTCAAGGAAAGGCATCTGAGAAACCTGCAGGGGATGGGGACATGTGTCCTGGGAGGTGGAAGGAAGCTGAGTGTGGCTGTTTTACTGAATGAGAGACAGGTGTGTAAGAAAGATGGCTGGGGCTTTTGGGTGGGGTCCGTTTAGGCTAAGGAGACAGAACTCCATCTTAACGATCAGGGGAATCATTGGAAGGCTTTTCGTAGGGGTTTTGGGGGAGCTCTTTCCAGCTGGTTGGTGAATACATTAAAGGGGAACGAGAAGGTAGGCTGTGGCACCAGTGAGTGGGTGGTTGAATTCTTCCAGGTGAGACACGACGTGGACTGAAATGGTATGGTGAGAATTGAAGTGAATTGAGAGATATTTAGAAGGTAGTCAGATTGGGTTTTCAAAACTGTGGCTTCACTGACAAATAAGCAGAGTTAATAATGTTGTGTTCCCCTCCAGCAACACAGATAAAAGTGGAGGAATGAATACTTCCTTCCCGGGACCTCCTCTCTCTCTGAATCTGATTGTTGTACCTGTGTGAACAGGCAGCTGTAGAGACCTACCTCTCTACCTCAGGGGCCCTGTTTTCTTCACAGCTAAAGTACTCTGGCATTTTCAGCCTCATTGAAGAAAGAGATAAAACTCTAATTGGCTAGTAACCAGAGACTTGGATTAATGTGATGATGTCTGTTTCCAGGGAATGGTTGCAAAGGTTTCTCAACTCCATTTAAGAAACTCTTTCTTCTGTGATCTGCTGTTTTTTTGCAGCCCAGCTGTTTCCACCCGAGAAAGAGGCAGAGCAAGTTTGCCATTCAGCGCCTTGCACTGGGAGAAGAGAATGATCCTCTCCAAGTAGGAGAACGAGCCTCACTGCTTCCAGCCAGGAAGCATGGTGCAGCTTCAGAAATGGGTAAAAGCACTCAGGACTGGTGTCCAGGAGGGGTGCCATGTCAGAGGGCCAGTGACTGAGATTCCATCAAAGGTTTTCCATCAGGTTCTGGATATGCTGCTCATTGTATTCCTGGAATGCAAGATTAGCTGGTCTCTACTCAGAGACCCTGGAACCCTGTTCTAGAGCAAACTTGAATCTGCTGGAAATGTGGTCTGGGGATCCTCAGGGGGGTGGGAGTACCTCTCTTCCCTGTGGAGATTTCATTACAGTGGAGCATGATAGGTAAGCAATAAATGTAATATTATGACTCTTTGGGAGGTCTCAAACCCCCAATTTCAGCCTAATCCACTTGGGAGAATGCATTGCTCTCTCTTGACATCAAGTGTGGCAAGGAAACCTGACCTCTGGGGGCATACATGCTGTTGTAGGGAGAATCTGTCCTGTTCCTGACCTGGGTAGAAGGTCAGCAAAGCCAATGAATGCATCAAATTACCAATGTCCTATGCAAATGACAGAGTAAAAGAAAAAAGAGGAGATTAAGATGACTTTATAGAGTTCCCTGTTCCCAATAATTTATCTTCATAAATGATTTTGTTTGTTTCAGCTATCCTTTAAATTCAGTCCAGAATTCATAAATATATATTATAATTTATATATAAATTCTATATCCACGTGGGTAGGATCATCACCCCAGTGCTAGAAATTGCTAGTCGAAATGATGGGAAGGCATCCACTGAAGCATTGTTTGACTACTCTGGATAGAAGTCGCCTTATTTGTGTTTTTCCCATCAAAAATGTAGAGAGAAGCCTGTGGTTATTTCTTTGGAGGGTTGGAGTTGTAGCTCACAGAGGGAGAGGTGCTAGAAAATTCTCAAGTGGTAAAATGATCAGGCAAAGGACTAGTGTGCTTCAGTCATGTGAGTGAAATCCAGGCCCCAGGGTGGGCTCTGCTCTGCTCTAGTCTGTTCCTGACCTTTGATGCATAGGATTTCAGGGCTTAGTTCATTGTCAATGAAGCGGGCACTTACTCAACCTCTTCCTGTGTTTGCTAATAATTATCACCCAGTTCATGATGGGCCCTGCAACACTCCCACTTCCTTTAATTAATTTGTTCTGTATTAATTATTGGGGCATTTTGTTTTAGAAAGGTGATGACTAATGCAGCCCAGCAGGTTCAGAACTGCCCTGTTGGCATTTGACTGACAAGGGCGTGGTCTCCCAATTCAGCCCGATGTGTTCAGGAGGATGCATCATGCTCCCTTGACATCAGGTGTGGCAAGGGAGCTGGTGCTTGCCAGGGAGCCTGACCTCCTGGGGCAGAGATCTTGTCAGAGCCACTGAGTCAGAGAGGTCAGTTCTGTCCATGACCTGCATGCAAAGAGAGAGAAGCCAGTGATGTTGAAAACCCAGTGCAGGAGAGCAGCCTCTGAGACAAAGTACTATGTGACCTTCAGACTGGAAAATTCAGATAATTGGAGGATCCTAAAGCATTCTTCTGGGATACAGAAAAAAAAAAATCTTCATGGGATACAAGTGATATTGCTGCTCGTTTTTTTCTTGGTGTGCTTTTCTCTTGAGTGCTTTCCTGAAGCTGTTTTTTTTTTTCCTCTCTCATAATAACTGCTTATGATTTTTCCTGGGGTTTTGTGTTTTATCCCAACATTGTTCCTAATCCCTACTCAAAATCCTATGAAGTTTAATGTTGTTGGAACCACCGTCCTGTGTGTCGAGCAACAGAGATGTGTTGTGTGTTCCAACATGGAAGAGATTCCTGCATCTAGACCTCTCACCTAGGATATTCTGTGCCATTGGGTTGTGCCCTTCTCAAGACCAGGGAATAGGCCGTATTTATCTTCATAATCCCAGGCCTGGGAGAGAGCTGTGCTCACCAATAGGAAGCAAGTGACTACTTCTTAAAGGAACGAACAAATGAAGGAATGAATAAAGCATGGATCTCAAACCACCCAGAGTATTCCAACAGCCTCCCAATTTGTCCCCTTTCCTCCCTAGGCACAGCCTGTCCTGCTCTTGTCTATCCTTTGGGGAAATGCTTCCTGATCTCAATTCCATTGTGTCACTTCCCTCTTTAAAGTTCTCCAGTTGAATTCCTATCCCCAGAAAAATAAAGCTGTAACTCTTTGGCTTGGTACACAGGTTCTCCCTGATCTTGTCCCCATCCTTCTCTACCCCTGGGTCAGTCAGCTCTTGCCACTTTCTCATTGCTACTCAGTAGTAGATCCATGTGGGAATTTTTAAGTATGTGATGAGGTTTCACACTTTTACATCTGTTGTTGTTCCCTGGATTAACAGGTTCTGTACTCTTTTTTTTTTTTTTTTTTGAGCTCCTTGTGAACTTGCTCAAACATCCCTGCCCCTGTGAGAGCTCCCTGACTCATGCCCACCCCAGTCATTTCCTCCATCCTCTTCCCTTAGTGCCTACCTATCAGAACCAGCTCCATGTGATAACTATTATTTGCTTTCACGGCAGTTCTGTGCTGTTGGATTATGCCTTCTCAAGGCTGGGAATAGGCCTATTCATCTTCGTAATCCCAGGCCTTGGAGAGAGCTGTGCTCACCAATAGGAGGCAAGTGACTACTTCTTAAAGGAATGAACAAATGAAGGGACGAATAAAGCATGGATCTCAATCCAGCCTTTGCTCCAATAAACATGTATGTTATCTAAGAACAAAGTTTCTCAATTTTTAAAAACCCACACCCTCCTTTGAGAGTAAACATTAAAAATCTTTTTCCTTCTTTAATGCTATTGAAAGTTCAAAATAAATCAAATATTGTTATTAAACCAAACCAAAGCAATGGGGTTTAAATATGCTTAGTCAACCTGTGTATGCTGCAATCTTTCTGCCTTGGGAATCATCAACTTGCTTCGGCCCCTGCTGTGTGACTCCAGTCGGATCCCTGAAGGTCAATTGACTGTGAAGTCAGTTGTCTTTAGGCTCTTGGACAATTGGTAGTTGCCTTTATTTCTGCAAGGGGCCCCATTTCAGAGCAAGAGCTCCTAAGGTGAGGGAAGTTACCATGTCTCTCTGACTTCTACAAGCAAGGTCCTGGCCAAATTTTCCAGCTGAACATTCTTTCCCATAGTCACACAAAAAGGTACTTTCAGAACTTCTTTGGGTATAGAGCACACGATTCCATGAGCTAGAGTTTATTTCTCATAACAACCTCCATTTCTTTACACTAAGTCATTCCCCTCCTGCCTGCCTGAGACTGTGGAAGAAAACCAGCCTCATCTTGTGCCCAATAGATTATTACTTTAGTGAAGAAACGCTGTAGAGTGATTCGTTTTGGTGGTTGGCCACATTATGATTATGTGCGTGTGTGGTTGGGATGGGATACAGCATGGGGGATGTTCAGTTGGCCTGGGGAGTCATTTAAACTGTCCAGATTTGTGAGGTAGAGAATGGAAGGAAGGAGGGGTGAGTTCTAATGCCAAAGTTAGTTCAGAGCAGTAAGAGTATGATTAGGAATCAACATGATTGGACAAAGTACAGGCTGGAAGAGGGCAATGGCAGGTGGAGTAGCTGAGGGTGGAATTCACAATGAGCTCAGCAGAGATGGGCTGAACCCTCATAGAGTAGGTGGCAGAGAGTTCCATTGTCAGAATGCAGTTGAGGATGCTGGGTCTGGAGCAGAGCCCCAGGTTCTGGGAATCCAGGGGAGGAGATAGGGACACGTGGATTGGCCCTGACAAGAGTCCTTCTTAGGGATGTTCTGCCTAAAGCTGGATTTGAAGGTACAATTCAATCTCTTCCAGAATGGATCTCATATCCTATAGTCTTAATTTTCTAGAAAAATTCATTAGTCCAGCTCAGACATTTTGTACCTGGTCCTACTGAGATCCTCCCTGCATCCTTCCCCTTATGGCCTTGGAGGAGCCCTCAACTCTTGATGATCTTGTACACACCTTCTGGTTTGCCTGACTTTCTCCAGATAGTTACCCTCAGAATAGACTAGAACTTAAAACAAAGTAGGAGTAGCCAGATCCCATAGGTCTGGTCACTGGCTCTACCTTAGTCGAGCTGGGCCTTGATTTTCCTCTTCTAGAACATGGCCAACATGCCAATTCACCTCCTCTGAGCTGTCCAGTTAAATCCTACTCTGAGTTCCCAGGGAGTGCAGTGCCCTACAGCTCTCCAGGATGCAAATTGGTAATTTTTATTTTTTGCCAAGCCTCTCACATCAGCTCTAGTTTCATAACCTCAGTCACCCTTCCCTCTCCCTCCCTTGCTGCACGTACAGAACCCTCCCCTCTAGCCCAGATGCACACCTGCAGGAAAAATTGGCATGGACTCCTTCCCATCTGTCACCGCTTCAAATAGCTCGAGTGTGCTGATGACAGATAAAGTAATTGCAGAGAATAAGAATGACTTAATATTTGATGTGTTAAAATAATTTTTTAATGCCGTGCATTTGTATAATTTATAGCTGGAATCCACAGTTTTCATCTTTCTTCCCACTTCTTGCCTGGTTGCTCTATAGTGGTGGGAACATTTGCTCCATGTCTTGTGTTTTTTGCTTAGTGTGGTCACAGGGAGGAAGGGGGAACATTCATCAACAATGCCTGCTGATTTCTTCCTCTCCAGGGCCTCTTTCAGTTCTTAGCATGTCGAGGTGCTTAAAAATATTTGATGAATGCATTATTAAGTAGCAGTTTGGGACTCACCTAACAAATATTTATGGAGTGCTCATGTGTGCCAACTAGCATCCTAGGTAGTAGAATATCACAATGAACAACAGACATGGCCATGCCCTCAAGGAGTTTAGAGTTTGGTATTGAAGATAGACATTAAATGAATAAAGAGATGAGGAGGGGAGGAAAGGTTTTAAACAGGAAGGTGACATGATCTGATTTTTCCTTCTAGAAAGATGTGTTGAGGCCAGAAATAAACTGGTGGCCAACATGAGGGTGGGCTGGGAATAAGGCCAAATTGAAGGTGGAGACCTCTATCAGTTCAATTCTTAGAGTTCATCCTGGCTCAGATCTGGCAATGAAGGGCATGAAAGACAATAGAAAAAACAGGGCCATTCCCTCCTCTGAGCTGTCCAGTTAAACCCTACTCCAAGTTCCCAGGGAGTGCAGAGCCCTACAGCCCTACAGGTCTTGGGAATCAAACCCAGGGCCTACATACATGTTGGGAAAGTGCTCTACCACTGAACCACATCCCCAACCCTAGGTCTGCTCTCTTTAAAAAGGATTTTCAAACATCAGAGAGAAAATTCTCAGCTGGGAACCTTTGTACTCTTTGCTACTTAAATGCCTTGTCACCTACAGGTGTGTTTCATCTTGCACTTACAATGAAGGGCAGATGAGAAGAATAGGGCCTTCAAAGGTGTGTCTGAGATGTTACTCCCTTCTTTCTGTGATGTCCCATCCCCTTCCCTGATCTGAGGTCTTCTCTTTGTAGAATTTCCACAGTTACCAGAGATGTGCTTGCTCCAGCTTGAAATTGGCCATGAGGGTCATATTTATACCAAGGAAATCAAAGAAATGCTGCTATAACTCAGGGCTTTTATTTTCCCTGGAAAGCTGGTTGTTAAACATTTACCAGCATACCACCACCTGCCACTCCACTGTGAACCTAGTGGCTCCTCACAGGTTAAAGCCCTAACAGGTAGTGAGGGACTTCTGTTTTGGCTACAGCACTGAGGTGGCTAATTCCCTTGCTCACCAAGGCTATAACTTCTACCCGTTAGTTTTCTAGGGTATTTTCAGTTCCTAGTGCAACAAAAACAAGGGTCCTGAAATGAGGGGTGGTTGTTTCTGTCTTGTAGAAAGAGAGGGACAGCCTTTCTTTTGTCCTGCATCTGCCTGCAGGTTGCCATTCTGTACTTGTACTGGTGTGCACCCTCCTGGCTAGGCCACTCTTTGGTCTGTGGGATGACTTCCAGATCTTCCTCTAATCCCTTCTCCATTGCCCATTGAGGTGGTTATATATTGGAAGAGAGAGAAGGGGAAAGTAAGACAAATTAGTTTTTGCTCATTCATTACCCTCTGGAAGATGCCCAATAGATGACATAATCAACTTGGTGTGATGGAAGTCCTGTGGACATGGAAATCGCAGACCTGGACTCACTCCATGCTTTCCCACTTTCCAGCTAGGAGACCTCTGAATGTTCCTCCATGTCTTTGAAGTTCCTTATTCCTGTTTCAGCTGGGATGGTAATCACACCAAACACAGAAGGCTATTCTAAGACCCATGTTGGAAACTCATCAGCATATACCAATTCTTTCCTTAGATATATTCTGGAGCTATAGTGACCTTTAAATGTATAAGTTCACATGTTTACTCAGAGAGATAATGGAGGATATGTTATGAGGACATACAATCCTAACCTTGCCCACACTGACGTAGGAACAATGCCAATGTCTCTATCTAAGCATAAGTATCAGCTATAGTCCAAGGACAGTTTGATGGGCATATCCATCTCCTGGCCTCTGAGAGTCAGGACTGCATTGGATGAGATGGAAGTTGTCAAAATGTCACTGGATTTGGTGATCAGGGTAGGACTATAGGTGTTTTCTTGTAACTCTGTTTTTATCCTTTGTGTGAAAATAATTTAATTTGTGTAGCAGAGTCATCTGTTCTACAGGAGGTTGTCTTTTATGAACTTCCAGTGGGAGCAGGGAGGAAGGAGAGGAATGGGCTTATGGTCTCAGACCTGAGGTCATCTCTGCTTCAGGAGAAGGGCTGATGCTCGCTGAGGAAGGTACGGCCCCCTTGTTCCGAATACTACATCCCTGTCTTCCCAAGATCAAGTGTATAGCTTTCTAATGGGTTCTAGGAGCAAAGCAACAAAACACATGTTATCCCAAAGCAACATGTCATCAGAGAATTAGGACAGGTGCCATCATTTAGCTAACTCATCACATTTTACCACCAAGTAAAGATGGGAAAAGAAGAAACAGGTCAAGATCTCATCACTCAGGGATTTGCAAGTGACTCATGTCAAAACTCTTTCATTACCATCATTTCTGATTCGTCCAATCTCTTGTCATATTCTTCCACAGCCCCCTCCTGATGTCTTCATTTTTCATTTGAGACACCCTCCCAAGGGCTCATTCCATGAACTTTCCAGATTATGTCACCTGTTCAGTCGGTTGGTGGGCACAAAATCCTTTTCTTACCCAAGCTCTTTAAGGCTCACAGGGAAACCATGACTGGGTAGGGGCATGGAGCACTTCCACTTCTGATTAGAGTTTTATGAGGGAAATATGCTTTCCCCAAAGTCCTCTTTGGGTAACTAGGCATTCTCAAGTAGGCATGAAAATTGTAGATTCTGCTCTGGGCTGGTCCAATGGAAAATAAGAGTTATGGTGGCTAACATAAAGGGATTATAGAAGTGGAAGGCTGGAGAATTCAGTCCTACTACTGACATCAGAATATGTAGACAAGAAATTCACAGAAGAAATACAAAGAGCTAACCTACAGTTACAAACATATTCAACCTTTCATATATATATATAGGCTAGAGATGTGGCTCAGTGGTTAAGCACTCCTGGGTTCAATCCCTGGTACAAAAAAAAGGAAAGAATTTTATGTGGAGTTGTGTGTATGTATTTAGAAATATACCAACCTGTTCAGAGTAGATACATCTGGGAATCGAGATTAAGGAAGAGGAGAGTGAGGAGTTATTAATTTTTACTTTGTGCTATTGTTTGAATTTTTGTAATAAAACCTTAATAGATTCAGGTATTTACAATACAGAAGGTAACATACCCTGGTTCACTAAGAACTAGGAAACCCTCATGTAGCTCAGAGCATGGTCTGGCAGGGACCAGTGGCTACAGGGGTAGGATGCAAGCTGGGACTTGGAATCATATCTGCTCCTGGATGAAAATTGTTCAAGGACAGTTTGCAGATCCTCCAGGTCCTTTCCATCCTAGTAACAAGGTTAACACTAGGTACTGAGGCTTCTGCTTTTTGTGTGTGGGTGTGGGTGGTGCTGGGGAATTGAACCCAGGCCCTCACATATGCAAAGCTTAAGCTCTATTACTGACCTACATCCCCCAGCCCACCTGCTTACACATTTTTGTTGAGGAATGGAGGAGAAATCTGGATCAAGCAGTGCTAGATGCCAGTCCTAGAGAAATTGGGATTCCGTGGAGTGATCAAGTTGTGAAGGCAGGGAACCAGTCTCCAGAGGCGCACACAGGAGCAAGGTAGCAGGACCTCGAGCGGCTGTCATCAAAGGTAACCAGTACCCAGGGTAAGGCAGTGTTTCCAGCCAGTGTGTTCAGATTGACTCCAGCGACAGGTTGGGGCCTGGTCTGTATCGGGGAGCCTGATGACCCCAGTTGCAGAGAAGCAGAGCTGCAGATTCTGGCAGGGATGCAGAACCTACACCATGGCGGCCTGGAGTGGATGTAGACGCCCTGCACTTGCGGCTTCAAAGCCTGCTGGGGAGCTCCGGTGCGGCTGAACAGTGCGTGCGTGAGGTCTGTTCCCATTCCGTGTGCAGACAAGCTGCTGGTCAGGACCTGGCCAGCAGAGTCCAGTGAAGTGACCCAGGAGTGGGACAGCGCTGCAGCACTGCTCAGCCTGGCAGGAGGTGGCCTTGGTAGGCTGCCCCACCATGGAGGCAGGGTGCCAAGGCCGCCTCTTTGCTGCTCTGTTCATTGTGTCCCAGCCACAGGCCTGGAGGAGTCAACTGAGTGGAAAGTCAATAAAACAAGCTGGCGTTTCTCCCCCTGGCGCCCTGACAGCCTCGGCACCGTGGGAACCCTTATCATGGGGACAGGACGGGCTCCAGGAGGCTGCTTGAGGAGCAGGAGCTCCTGCTGTCAGCTGCCCCACAGTGTCCCGCCTGGCAAGTTTTGGCAGCCCGCTGGCCGGGAGGGAGGTCACCGTAGCTTCTCTTTGATGCAGCCCCCTCCACCCTTCACCCTCCCCCTCAGCAGCTGTCTCCGCTCTCCAGATCACCCAGCTGCAGAGGAGGCTGGTAGAGAGCACTGGTGAAGGAGTCCTGGGAGGAATTCTGAGTCTGTGTGGCCCAAGGCAGGTCATTAACCTCTCTGAGACTCTGACTGCACACAAGTTGTGAGCCTGTGAGACAAAAGAAGTAATGGCAAATGTTTAGCAAATTCTTCTGTAGTCTGAGGCACTGTGGCCCCTGTAGCATTCAATACGGTGTACTTATTTATTATCTTGATTTTCTGTGACCCCAACTAAAAGAGGAATTTCACAGAGAACGTTTTTGATACAATTTGTTTACTGTGTTTAGAACAGTGCAGGCATGGTAGATGCTCAGAATTATTTGAGGAGTGAGGGAGCAAACGAATGGGTGTCTCATTTAGTCCTCAGGTTAACCTTATAAGATGCACATCATTAGCATCTCCATTGTAGAGGCAGAACCTTGAGACTAGGGGAGGACAGAAGATGGTGTGTTAGGGCTGGCCTCCAAACCAGGCAATTTAACTCCAGCAAGTGGTCTGCTTGTACTCTGAATAAAACCACGTACTCATCCCTGGAAACATTGGAAGGAGCTGTCCAAATGTAAGGTGTTTCCGTGATGGCACTTCACTCACCTGAGGACGTGAACGTCAACTTTGGGTCTGTATGATCCTGCAGCTCCTCCCTCATCCTTTGAGCCTTCCACCTCCCCATTTTAGGTAGCACAGTCAACTGTTAACTTTTTGCTGACACACATTTTGTACGTGATCCATAGCCAATCTTTAATCCATGGCTGATTTATTCTGACCACCCAGCACATTCTCTGCCTCCTCCCTCCACACAGTGAGCTGGTGGTGAGTGTGCTGGGAAAGTTATCACTCATTTTATGACCAGCCCAAGACACCGTGCCCCGGAGTGGAAGCCTTGTGAGGAGCATGCTGCATTCCAGGGCCAGAGTTCAAAGGCTTCTGTTGCTAAGATATATTCCCATGTCTGTCTTCGTTATCACTGTTACCTAAGAATTACTTGGAAATCTCATAGAAGATGTACTAGCAGGTACTCTGTTTCTATCCCATTATTCACTTCCATTTTTCATCTGGCTCTGTATTATATTGACATGTCCTTCACCTATATCTGACTTTACCTCTGCTGTCCCCCAGCCAGGGCATAGATATCCTGATTGGGAACCAGGGGAGACTGAGGAAGGAGGGAGGGGGAATGGTTGAATAAGAATATGGAATTATAAATGGAGAATGGAGAAAAACCAGAGTTGTCCACCCCCTCCCCACAAATTCTCTGTTAAGCACCCTATTTCTGCTGCTCTGGAAGACTTGTTGCTTCCTGGATAGTCAGAAAACAAGGATTTCTCCTGGGTAAAGAGTCTGAGAGCACAGGGAAGGCAGGAGAGTAGAAGTAGAGCTTTCTGCCATTGCTACAAGGATGGGGTTGACAGCCTCTGTCTTCCTGGGGGCAGGTGGTCATCAGGTCCCTTCCTGAGGGGATGTTCAACATCAGAGACAAAGGGACAGTGGGAGAAGAAAGAAGAACCACAGATTTTGGAGTCAGCCTGGTTTTGAGTTCAGATGCCACCCTCTCTTAGCTGTGCAATATTGGTCACTTAACATCTCTGAGCCTCAGTTTCCCCATTTGTAAAATCACACTTTGCAGAGTCACTGTAACAATCAAATGAGATGGCCAATAAAGTGCCCTACAAACAAGGTGTATCATATAAGCTATTCTGACTGCCAAAGAAATGAAGAAAATTTATGTACTAGCACTTGCCTTAGAAGGAAATGATTTGTTGGAGAAATACTTTGGTCTGGGCTTCAGAAAAAGAGGCTGAAGTTTCAGGATGACCTGGGATGGGAAGAGTGCACTGCACAGGCACGGGTAGGAAGGCAGTGAAGGGCTTTGGGGTGCTTCAGTTGAAACCACCCCAGGGCACCTTCCCCTAGTCAGTTTCTCTGAACTCACAAGATGGTTGTGGGTAGGTAAATTTTTTCTTTGAGGTGGGGCAGACCAGAAGTACAACGCACAGATGAGCTACCTGGAGTCAAGAAAATCACCCAGAGGTAAGCACAGGAGTTCATAAAAATTGTCAGAAAAACCTGGGACTCTCATAGGTCAAGGGGTTGGGGCACAGATCAAGTAAAGAGAGTTTTTGTGGGCTAGGAAGTTACAATGACCATCTGTTTACTCTACTTTTTCTTCATCTTCCTCCTCCTCCTCCTGCTCTTTTTCCTGCCCGCCTCATCCTTCTTCCTCTTCCTCTTCAGCATCCCTATTTAGTAGGGAGAAACAGGTTCAAATGAAGTACTTTGCTCAGTCAAGGTCACATGGCACCAATGGTGACAAGACTGGTTTTAAGTTTCCTGAGCCTGCTTCCAGTCCATGGCTGTACCCTCTGAGTCAGACCACCTGTCCATCATGAAAGGCTTGTGGTCTCAGGTAACAGATGAGGATATTAATCTCATAGGGCTTGCACAATCTGCTCAAGGTCAGACCTGGGCTTCATGCAGGGCCCTCAGATCGGCAGGAGATTTCATCAGGGACCTGGCCCCTGTTGTGGCCTTCAGGGCTGAGGGGAGCTGTTTTGCTTTCAGACAAATTACTTCATTTATCTGGGCTAATCACTCCTACTGATCCTGTCTGCTAGTTGTGCTAAAGTGTCCCCTCTCTGCAAGTGAATTAAGGATTATGGAGACAGAACTGGGCACAGGACCCAGGAGTTCTGCTCTCACACTTCATGGCTGCACCTGTTTCATTCTTTTGGCGCTCGGTTTCATTTGGTCACACTTCAAAGCATAAACTCACATAAAAAGGCTAAATTTAGCTTTAATCAAGTAATTGTTGAACACTATATCATCCAACGATCATTACCAGCTATAATTATTGATGACTAAGATGGAAGGCCCTAGAAGAGAGAAATCAGTTACATAATTGAACCCTCACGGAGGTTTTAAAAGATAATCCTGTGTGTGTCCAATTGCCTCCTTATTTCAGAAAGCTTAACACCTGTATCAGATGTCCTCTCAGATGCCGTAGAAACCCCATTGGCTATGGAGATAAGGCTGACCCCAGAATGACTGTGGGCGGGGGGCAGAGTGGGGCGGGGATGAGGTGATGGGGATCTTCCCGTGCCATTGAGATCGGAATTTATCTGTCTAAATTATACTATAACTGAATTATTTATCCTAGAGCAAGAGAAACAAAGAAAGGAGATGAAGAAAAGAGAATGAGGAAGCCCCTCCTGCCCCCATCTCCCGTCTCACTTTAAAAGAAGACAAACCACAGAGGGGGAAAGTATGAGCCACAGGGCCTTGGTCTTGCTTGCACAAACAGATTTTAGGTGATCTGGAGCAAGTTTTTAGAACTTGAGAGATTTTTGCCAATTAGTTCATTGAGGGGAATGACTTAGTGATTGTCAAATACCCATCAGCCACCCTGTGGGTCTCTGTCATGAAGAGAGAAGTTTGTTAACCTAGTTAATCCTGGGTTCTCTCTAGCTTACATTGTTTCTGTATTCTGAGCACAAGTAGTGTCCATACAGTCCAACAGTATCTAGAGAAATTCTTTAATATAAGACATGGGGAATGTAGCTAAGCCTGCTGTCTGTACTGTGCATTGTGTAGGTGTGGTGAGGGGCTGTTCATACTCACTCACAAGAGCAGTTACGAGCCTCTCTTTCCAAATTTGTGTTTAGTGACATCACCTTGGTTGCTTGAAATTTACTTCAGTGGGAACTTTAAAAATTATTTATATTTTTCCACTTTATTGAAATATGATTGACAAATAAAAATTGTAATATTCAAGGTGCACAATGGGATGCAATATACCATGTGAAATGATCACAACGATCGAGCTGATCAACGTCCCTCAGCACACAGTTTCCTTTTTCTTTGTGAGGAGAATACTTAAGATCACTTTCTTAGTAAATTTCAAGTATATAGTACATAATTATTAACTATAGTCATCATCCTGTATAGGTCTCTGGAATTTATTCATCTTAGAACTGAATGTTTGTACCATTTGTTCCCATTTTCCCCATGGTTCCAGCCCCTGATTGCTTCTCTTCTACTTTTTGTTCCTATGAGTCTAATTCTTTTAGATTCACAGGAAAGTAGGTTCATCCAGCGTTTGTCTTTCTGTGGCTGGCTATTTCACTTAGCATAGTGTCTTCCGGGTTCATTTCTGTTGTCTCAAATGGCAGGGTCTCCTTCTTTTTAAAAGCTGAACAATATTTAATTATTTATGGAATATTTGTGATTTTGTAAAATTTTGCATGAGTTCTTTTATGACATATAATTATGTCCGTATACCACATTTTCTTTATCAACTCATCCACTGATGGACATTTGGTTTGTTTCCATATCTTGGTATTGTGAATAGGGCTGTAGTGAACATGGGAGTGTGAAAATCTTTGAGATAGTGATATTATTTCCTTTGGACATATACCTAGAAGTGGGATTTCAGGATCATATGATAGCTTAAACATATTTTTTTAAACCTCCACACTATTTTCCATAGTGTTTGTCCCATTGTGGGAGCATACACACTGTGAAGATTGGCAAACAAATCTAGGATTTCCCTTTGCTGGAGAGCCAGTTTAAAACATTTATCAGCCAAACAACACTGAGATACCATGGCACATCTATGAGAATGGCTAAAATCCAACACTGGCAATATCAAATGTTGGCGAGGATATGGAACAACAGAAGAAATGCTCATTCATTGCTGGTGGGCATGCAAAGTGGTACAGCCATATTGGAAGGCAGTTGGGCAGTTTCTTGTAAAACTATACATACTTTTACCATATGCTCCAGCAATCATGCTTCTTGGTATTTACCCAAAAGGCTTAAAAACTTAAGTCCCCATAAAAAATGTAAGTTAATGTTTATAGTAGCTTTATTTACAATTGCTTCAAATTGGAAACAACAAAAATATCCCTTAAAAGATGAGTGGACAAACAAGCTGTAGTTCATCCCCATAATGAAATATTACTCAGTAGTAAAAAGAAGTGAGCTTATCAAGCTGAGAAAAGATATGGAGGAAAGTTAAGTACATATTGCCAAGTGAAAGAAGCCATTCTGAAAAGGCTACATACTATGTGATTTCAACTATATAACAAACAAATCTGGGATTTCCCTTTGCTGGAGAGCCAGATTAAAACATTTGTCAGCCAAACAACACTGAGATACCATGGCACATCTATGAGAATGGCTAAAATCCAACACTGGCAATATCAAATGTTCTGGAAAAAGCAAAGCTTTTGGGCAGCATAAACATCAGTAGTTTCCAGGGGAAGGAGGGAGTGGGAGGGATGAGTAGGTAGAGCACAAGGGATTTTTAGGGAAGTGAAACTGTTCTGTATGGTACTGTAATTGTACATATCATTATGCATTTGACGAAACCTATAGAGTTATAAAACAAAAAAGTGATCTCTAGTATAAACTACAGATTTTCATTAATAATAATGTATTAATATTGGTTCATCAGGAATTCATGAATGCAAGTTGTTAATAATAGTTAAAAATTGTGAGTAGTGACTGGCAGAGGGAGTATATGGGAACTCCATGTTTTCTCTATAAACCTAAAACTGCTCAATAAAAAATAGTATAATTAAAAAAAACATAGCAGCATGTCTCTGAGTGTATATAATGACTTATTGAGCCAATGGTGCACATTGGGTGCACGTAGAAAACAACTTTATTTTCTTATACCATTGCCTTGTTTGAATCTCTTACCTCTCCTTACTGATATCAATAGGAACTTTCTGGTTTCCTCTCTACTATTAAAAAATCTTGCTTCAAGTTAAAAGTTAAGTCCATTTAATTTTTTAAGCATCCATCTCTGGCTTGATTCATGGCTTCCTCCTTTTCTCAGGATGGACCTGTCAGATTGGGAGATGCACAGTGCAGAAGGAGATATGAATGGATTCCTCCAATTTTCCTTTTCTTTCTTCTCTATTGAGAATTCTGTGTTGGCTTTTCTGGAGTTGGAGAAGGTAGTAGGATAAGGGTACAGTTGCAATCTGGCTTTGGTGGTCCCTGGGAGTGCAGCTGTCCCAGTTAGGTTTCTGTGCTATATTCCTGGGTCAGGGTCAGCCCCCTTCCATCTGATCACTTTAAAAAAAGTTATAATATGCATCATAAAGTTATTATTTGGGTTTCAATTGGTTATTCTGTACCATATTTACCATTTCCCATGTGTCATTTATCTGTCACTGACTACATGTTCATAATTGTGTAAAGTAACAGAAACCAAATTCAATACAGTATGTATGAAATAAATGTTTTTTTAAAAATTTTTACTAATTGCTTTATTTTTCAAAAAAGCAAGTATGAATGAGGCAGTTTTCATGAGTTTCACCAAGGATATAGTGAACTGAGCCTCCTCATTCCCCAGGGAAGTATGAATTGATTCGGTCTTTTTGGAAAGCAATTTGCAAGGTTAGCAACAACCATAGACTTTAAAAAAATGTTCTTGCCTTTTTTTCATTTTTTAAATTTTAATTTGTTATATATGACAGCAGAAAAAAATTACAATTCATATTACACATATAAAGCGCAATTTTTCATATCTCTGGCTGTACACGCCATTCGTGTCTTCATACATGTACTTAGGGTAATGATGTCCATCTCATACCACTGTCTTTCCTACCCCCATGTCCCTTCCCTTCCTCTCTCTCCCCCTTTCCCCTTTGCCCTATCTAGAGTTCATCTATCCTCCCATGCTCCCCCCAACCACATTAGAATCAGCATCCTTAAATCAGAGAAAATATTCAGCATTTGGTTTTTTGGGATTGGCTAACTTCACTTAGCATTATATTCTCCAACTCTATCCATTTACCTGCAAATGCTGTGATTTTATTCTCTTTTAGTGCTGAATAATATTCTATTGTGTATATATATACCACATTTTCTTTATCCATTCATCTACTGACGAACATTTAAGTTGGTTCCACAGTTTAACTATTGTGAATTGTGCTACTATAAACATTGATGTGGCTGTGTCCCTGTAGAATGCTGATTTTAAGTCCTTTGGGTATAGACTGAGGAGTGGGATAGTTGGGTCAAATGGTGGTTCCATTCCCAGTTTTCTAAGGATCTCCATACTGCTTTCCATATTGGCTACACCAATTTGCAGTCCCACCAGCAATGAATGAGTGTACCTTTTCCCCCACATCCTTGCCAACACTTATTGTTATTTGTATTCTTAATAGCTGCCATTCTGACTGGAGTGAGATGGTATCTTAGAGTAGTTTTGATTTGCATTTCTCTAATTGCTAGAGATGTTGAACATTTTTTCATATATTTGTTGATTGATTGTATATCTTCTGAGAAGTGTCTGTTCAGTTCCTTGGCCCATTTATTGATTGAATTATTATTATTATTTTTTTGGTGCTTAGCTTTTTGAGTTCTTTGTATATCCTAGAGATTAGTGCTCTATCTGATGTGTGAGGGGTAAAGATTTTCTCCCAAGATGTAGGCTCTCTATTCACCTCACAGATTGTTTCTTTTGCTGAGAAAAAGTTTTTAGTTTGAATCCATCTCATTTATTGATTCTTGATATTAATTTTTGCGCTATACGAGTCTTATTAAGGAAGTTGGGGCCTAATCCCACATGATGGAAATTTGGGCCTACTTTTTCTTTTAATAGACTCAGTGTCTGTTTTAATTCCTAGGTCCTTGATCCACTTTGAGTTTTGTGCATGGTGAGAGATAGGGGTTTAATTTCATTTTGTTCCATATGGATTTCCAGTTTTCCCAGCTCCATTTGTTGAAGAGGCTATCTTTTCTCCAATGTACATTTTTGGCACTCTTGTCTAATATAATGTAACTGTAATTATGTGGGTTAGTCTCTGTGTCCTCTATTTTGTACCATTGGTTTACCAGTCTATTTTGGTGCCAATACCATGCTGTTTTTGTTACTATTGCTCTGTGATGCCACCTTCTTTACTCTTCTTGTTAAGGATTGTTTTAGCTATTCTGGGTCTCTTATTTTTCCAGATGAATTTCATGACTGTTTTTTCTATTTCTTTGAGGAATGCCATTGGGATTTTGATTGGAATTGCATTAAATCTGTAGAGTGCTTTTGGTAGTACAGTCATTTTGACAATATTAATTCTTCCTATCCAAGAACAAGGTAGATCTTTTTATCTTTTAAGGTCTTCTTTAATTTCTTTCTTTAGCATTCTGTAGTTTTGTTGTAGAGGTCTTTCACGTCTTTTGTTGATTCCCAAGTATTTTTTTCCTTTTTTTGAGGCTATTGTTAATAGGGTAGTTTTCCTTTCAGAGGATTTGTCACTGATATACAGAAATTCCTTTGGTTTATAGGTGTTGATTTTGTATCCTGCTACTTTGCTGAATTCATTTATTAGTTCTAGAAGTTTTCTGGTGGAATTTTTTTGGTCTTCTAAGTATAGAATCATATCATCAGCAAATAGTGCCATTTTGAGTTCTTCTTTTTCTATGTGTACCCCTTTAATTTCTTTCGTCTAATTGCTCTGGCCAGTGTTTCAAGAACTATGTTAAATAGAAATGGTGAAAGAGGGCATCCCTTTCTTGTTCCAGTTTTTAGAGGGAACGCTTTCAATTTCTCTCCATTTAGAATGATATTGGCCTAAGGCTTTGCATAGATAGCTTTTACAATGTTGAGATATGTTCCTGTTTTCCCTAGTTTTTGTAACGTTTTGAACATGAAGGGTTGCTGTATTTTGTCAAATGCTTTTTCCTTCTCTTTGTTGGCTTGGTTAAGGGTGAACTAAATGTTTTTACCTGTGAGAGACTTTGAGAATACCAACATGAGCAGTACACAGGTTCTGCTCTCCAGGACTTGTAATTATGTCACATCACATATTAAATTCTTACTCATTCGGCATGTATTTATTAGATATATTCCATTTGAAATTCAAGATGAGAAAAAAGTTGATTTTTTGCTTTAGCTGTATACACTATTTATTAGGATAGACAAATACTAATACAGGGATCATACAAATAATCATTACATTTTTCTGGCCACTTGATGTTCTTCTTTCTGGCTCCCAGCAGTCTGCCTCATGGCACACAGCTCCTATTGGGTTGCTTTGCACTAAAGGTGGTACCACAGGAGCCATTTCCCCTGCTCTAGGTAAATGGGTGGCATGTTCCTGGCCTGGCCTTCTCTCTCTTGCTGCAGCCAGGGAGATGGCAGCCTCTCTCTTGTCTTCCGAGCTTCCCAAGGTTCTCATCTTTGGACGTTTTCTTGGTGTGTGGCTTAAGGTGGGTGGAAAGCCCCTCATGCAGACATAAGCAATCCATCACAATGGGGGGATGGTCGCTGTCTTCAGAAATCCTCACCCTCCAGTTTCTACCTGTCAATCTCCAAACTTCTTCTGCATCCTTTAGTGGGTGATGGGCTAAGAGCTACTGAATTGGTATTTGGGTCACATGTGGCATATTCTTCATCAGCATTCCTTTGGAATGTCGGCTTTTGACACCCACCACCTCCCCACAGCTTGGGCTTGAGGAGACAGAGATAAGAAAGGGGAAAAGGGGAACCCAGCACTCAGAAGCTGGCCTGGCACTCAGAGCTAGGCAGTGCTGTTCTCTGAGTACCAACTTCAGAACCCTCCAAGACCATGGTAGATAAAACAAACCAAAGCCACTTCTTACGAATGTCTAAGCACAGATAAAAACAAGGACACTGCTTCACAAAAGTGCCCAACACCAACTCCTCTTGGCTGGGAGAAATGACAGCCACTTCTTTATGAATTACAGCTTGATCCTAGTCCCAGTTTCCCCTCCCTATGGATAAAATCCATTGAGATGCCCTGTCATAGAATTGCCCCCACTTTCCGGTGACCTCCAATCTAGGGTGGCCAATAACTTTCTTAGGCCATCCTATAAGTCACACATCAAAGCTCACAGCCTACAGTGAGTGCTTCCTAACACAGCTTTAGGGATTCCCTGTGACTCTTTCATGGTGGATTTTGCCCCTGGGCAAGTTGTAAAACCAATTTGTGTGCTTCTGGTGGCCTTTGGATAGAGAACATTGCCAGAAGCCATGGTGAAAATTATACTTTGACCTCTTATTCCATACAGATGTGCCTTCTCTGCACCCTTCAAGGACCTTTTTATTCTACCCAGATAGGGAACATTTCTTCCTTTACAGCTTTACTGAGGTATGATTTACATTGATAAACTTTACATATTTAAAACAAACATTTGATAAGTTTTGACACATGAATATATTTATTTAATATCTTTATTTTATAACCTCAAAAGTTCTCTTGGGCTCTTGCCTCCATAATTCTTCTCTAATAACCCTGTGCACCACCCTTTCCCCAGTGGGGATTAGATAACAGCGATGTATGCAAGTTAATTTCCTGATTTTCATACTGTCTAATTATTGTGTCAGAGAATGTCCTTGTTTATAGAAAATACATATTCCAATATTAGTGTTATTCTTGGAACTGAACCAATTGTTTCACTCAGTCCCTTTTGGCCCTAGTCTTACAGGCTCTCTCATCCCTAGAGGAGGTTCGATCCTTCCATTCTGTATGAAGGTCCCTGACAGGTGGCGTGGGTTCTGAGGGTCCCTGAGAGGTGGTGTGGGTTCTCTAGGTGCAGATGCCAAGGAATATTTGAAAACAATATGAGAGTGGGAAGTAAAGCAACTGAACTTTGTTCTGTGCCTGGGACTCTCCCTATTTTTACTGGAGTGTTGAAACCAGGAAACTTATTAATGATATCTACAGCATATCAACACAGGCATTAATATTAATACCTGTGAGGAGGTTGGATAGTTATGGGAATTCCCCATTGCCATAGGCACTATCCACACAAGGACGGGGCCTTACTCAGTGATCACATCCTTGCTTCTCAAAGCTGTACTACATCAAACTATGTCTGTTTTATATTTGTAAATTCCTTCCTAATATTAAAAATAATAGTTTACCATCCAATACAATAAACTGAAATTTGCTGAGAACTGTTACTTTTCACGTAGGCAAGGCAAGAAGAGAGATTTAATTTTTGTTTGTTTGCTGGTTCTTAGGTTCCCTTGGGTCTGCCTTCTTGTACCCAGGCCACTCTTGATTCATACGGATCTCCTAGAACCCATTGCTGCTGCTGATCCTCCCAGTTACAGTTGAGGGGGCAGCAACCTTATCCTTGAGATTCCATCCCTTTCCTCATGATCCTGACTGGTTAACTCCAGAAACTGGCCCTTCAACTGGATGGCCAATCCCTAGGTTGGTTCCCTCCCAGATCATCTGCATAAAGTTACCATCTCCCATCTTCTGCGCCTCTACCTCCACCTCCAGCTCCTCCTCCACCTCTTCCAAGCCCTCCAGCCACATTCCTTACCTCTTCTTTCTGAAGAGTAATGAAATTGTGGATTCCTAAAAAAATGTTTTAGGTTGGACCATGCCTCAAGGTTACTGTGTGCAGCTCAGACTGACATTGGTACAATCAGTCCTTTCAGGGACAAACTGGATTTTTTAAGGGGATGGGACTTGGGAGATGGTTTTGGTGCTGTGTCCAGATCCTGTAAGTGATCTGTTTGTTATTTCACAATGGAGATGCGAGTAAAACACCCAGACAAGCATTTAATGCACCACATCATACCATCCTCTCCCAGTCAAATTACCCCATCTCGGCAGCCCTTGCCTATTGCTTATCTTATACAGAGGTAAAGTGTTTTCCTTTCCACCTTAAGAGGGCTTGCTCTAGTCAAGGCTTCGCGGAATATGATAAATGACAGCTTAGCAAATCTCATGTCAAAAATTCCTCCTAATGAGTAAAAGGAGGTAGTGGTGAGGGGTAGGGGGATAGAGAGGAGGAGAGCCTCAGGGCTAGGAATAACCCCTTTATTGATGTGAGATGATCCAGAGCCAGGAGAGATGAATTGGGGGATTGTGTGTCTCCCTGGCTATAAACCCCTCTCTCCCTCCTCCTCCTCAGCCTCATCTCCCTATAAAAAAGTGATTTGGGATAATTGCTGGAAAACAGCCTTGTATATACTTGGGGAAAGAAACTTTACATGACATAATGATTTTGGACAAAATCCTACTAAGCTGGTGCCCTGTGGCTGTTTTTCCATCAAGGTATTTCACAATCCATGATCTCCTCTTTGGGAGAAAGAGGGAAACTCGGTCATGGGGCCAGAAAGGGGAGATGGATGAGAATGGACTCTCTGTTCTGTTTTAGCACTTAACTTCTCCCTTCATGTAGGAGGTTTTTGCCTTGGCTCTGCTGCCTTTAGAAGTCCTAGGCTCTGGGCAAGTCAGTTATGGAAGAAATGCAGAAAGAGCATATTGTGGAAAACATGAACTCAGAAGCTGGATAAATAATAGCTCAGTAATCGCCGCAACACCAACTACTAACAAAGGAATGGCAAAACCAAAATTTGCCAAGTAGGACTTTGTTATTATTATAGTTGGTTTGACTCTGTGGTTTTGAGCAAGAGGAAATATGTAAAATATGACTGAGGTGTTTCCCCTATAATATGTGATAGTCCCACTGCCTTTGTGTTCAGGGCCAGGGGCCCCATATGAGAGTCTTAGCTGCCTCCTCATGGTTGACTTGGACTGATGGGGCAGTGAGCCAGCACCACAGGAGAGACATGCCATCAAGTGCCGTTGGAAAGGAGATGTGGTCAGCCTGCAAAGGGCAAGAGACAGAAAACAGAGGAGGAGGCCCATGCCTGCCAGGAACCATGACTCTTGTGCATGGTGCTTCATCATGCCTCACAGTCGACACAGCACTTTGCACAATGCCTCACCACAGAGAGCCAGTGAGGTAGGCAGGATGGATGCTATGATCTCCAATACACACCAGAGAGATTTGGGGTTCACAGAAGTAGAGGGGTCTTCCAAAGACACACAAGCAAACGAGGGGCAGAGCCAGGCTGGATGTCAGCAATCTTGATTCCATGATGGGTGGAATTGCCAAAGGCATGGAGGACATGCTGGCACTAGCAGGATGCTAACAGGTTTGCCTGTCTGGGCCTCGGTGTCTCCACTGCCCTGTGATGGACTCGTGCTTTTAGGTTAAGGCACTGTCTCTGCCATAGCGCTGGTAAAATGCAAATGGAGGTCAAAGCAACTGAATTTTATAACTTTGACTTATGCTGTGTTGTGGCAGCCAGGTCTCCCAGAGATGCAAACAGGTGTCTGGCCCTCAGCTTCTTGATTCCTCATTCATTCTACTCCCTTTTAAAGATGCACACATAAATTCTAGATGGTGTCCTGCTCTTTGGCTGACTTAAACTACCTGTTTACTGTCTCATGGACACATCCTTCCATTCTCAGCTCCTCACCTTTGTTCAAGCACTCCCTTGGCCTTCTTGGCCACACTGCTCCTCTTTATTTTGTATGTCTCTATAAGCCATAAAAGCATCTCAAAATTGTGTCTTTGAATATTCAGAAGCTGTTAATGCAATTGTTTTCAAATAGTGGGGGACAAGAGATAACTGAGTGGAAGTTTGGGTGGCATTTGTTGAAAAAGTTTCCATCCACTTTGGTGCAACAAATTAGACTTCAGGAGCCTTAGGATACGGGTAACTTTCAAAGGGGCAGATCAATGTTTTAGATGGTGGACAGAGTTGGATTCTGCTAAAGGTGTGGAATGAGTGTATGAAGGTTGTAAAGGTTTTGCAGAACTTGAAAAATATCATTTATTCCATTTTCCTACCTCTGAAATGCATGACTCTGTGCTGGAGGCATCCTGAACTTTGGGGAGTGCCTGACTCATAGTGAGACTCTGAAGTTGATGGAAAAGGAATTTACACAGGATATTGCCAGTGATGCTTAAAAGGGGATGTCTCTCTCCCCTCTCCCTCCTCCCACTTCCCCCTCCTCCCCTTCCTACTTCCCCCTCCCCCACCCCTCCTCCCCCTTCTCCTCCCCCCCTCCCCACTCTCCCCCTCATCTCCCTCCTCCTCTTCTCTTTTCTCTTTTTCTTCAGGACTATAAATGGTATGAAGCATATTGCCATTTTCTAAGCTAGGAACTAACAATATAGTCCTCAACCCATGGACTGATTGGACAAGAACTAACTGGGAGACCATTGTGAGGACAGCTTCCCAACCCCCACCCTAAATGTCCCAGTGGTTCAGGTCTACAGCTTCAACTGCAGACAGCTCTCAGGAGCCAGCACACAGTCACGCCCAGAGCAGGATGGTGCTGAGCTGAGAAGAGATGTCAGTGTTACCTCTTCAATCCGTCTGGTGTCTTCTCTGACAGATGGGAGAGAATTATCAGTCCACTGATTCAGTAGTGTTCAGGATACATAGGCCAGGTTTTCCCTGCACCTAGATTTCCAGTCCCCGGAACAAATAAGATTCTCCAAAGAAGCAGAATTCTCCCAGGTAGCTTCAGTTCCCAAGGTCGACTGCCATGTATTGAAATCCATAAATTCACACTAGAACCTTGAACTGCTCCCGCCCGACACCACAGTTTTTCTGTCTTCACATTTTTATTTAAAAATTTTAATAGCAAAATATCTACCTGCTGCTTAATAGCAAAATACTTTCCTCCATTTGTTCAATGGAGTCAGTAATGTTAATAATATTGGGTATGGAGAATGGAGGAATTAATAGATGGGACACAACACTAATATTTATTCTTCATAGGTTAAAAAACAGGCAAAATTGGGCTGTGAAAAGGAGATGCATTGGCAATAATCACTGCTTTGTTAATTAAGTTTTAGGTAATGAGTTTCAATCCTTGAAGGCCTTGTTTTTTAAATTCTCTGGTTTAAATAATTTTTAACCACAAACTTAAAAAAATTTTAACTGATACATAAGAACATAAAATTATAAATACTAGTGGAATATTATGTGATGTTTTGAAATATGTATACATTGAAATATGTATACATTGCATAATGTTTAAATCAGGTTAAATGTGTCTATCTCTTCAGACTTCCATCACTTTTTTTGTGTGTGATGAAACATTTGTATTAACATTAGCTTAACATTGTTAAGCTAAATAAATGTTTCTTTGAGCTTTTGTAGATATACAGTACAAGATTGTTATCTATGGTTACCCTACAATAGCATTCTAGAACTTCTTGCTCCTATCTGATGGTAACTTAGTTGATCAACCTTTTTTCATAACCCCAATCCTGCTATGCTCCCCAGCCACTGGTAAACACTGTTCTACCAAAATCACAGTGAAATATGACCTTACTCCACTAAGAATGACTATTATCAAAAAGACAAAAGATAACAAGTGCCGGTGAAGATATGGAGAAAAGGAAAGCCTTATACACCATTGGTAGGAATATAAATTAGTACTGCCATTATAGAAAATATCATGAGATTCCTCACAAAACTCTGTAGGTTAAAGAGACATCTGTGCTCCCTATTTATTGCAGCACTATTTACATTTTTCAAGAGATGAAATCAATTTAAGTGTCCATTGACTGAATGGATAAAGAAAACATGGCACATATACATGAAGGAATACTATTCAGTCACAAAAAAATGAAATCCGGGGGCTGAGGCTGTAGCTCAGAGTGCTTGCTCGTACATGTGAGGCACTGGGTTCGATCCTCAGCACCACATTAAAAATAAATAAATAAACAAATAAAGGCATTTTTAAAAAGAGAGAAAATACATTAAAAAAAAGAATGAAATCCTGTCATTTGTGACATATGGATGGCACTGGAGATTGTTAAGCTAAATAAATGAGCAAGACGCAAAAAGGCAAGTATTTCAGAGTCTTGTTCATATGTGGAATGAGAAAGTTGATCTCATAGAAGTTGAGAGTAGAAGGGTGATTCCCTTTTCATAATTTCGAATTTCTTTACTGAAAGAGGAAGACTTGGTTGAGTTATCTTTAATATACATAATTGTTTTGTCATGTCTCTGCATTACCAATTGCCTAGCAGGGGCTCCTGTCCCCTCCCTCACAGAGAGGCCCTTCTTACCAGACTTGGGCTCCGGTGCCCTGGGTCGATCTCTCCCTCTGTGTCAAACCCCTTCTCTCTCTGTCTGGGCCCCAGCATCCTGTGCTGGCCTGCCCCTGTGTGGAAGGTCTCCTTGCTCACTGTTGAGTGGACATGCCATCTGGGACCTCCCCTGGGGTTGCCCTCTGAACCATCTTGGGCTCTAAGCCTCCTATGCCAGACAGCTTCCCATGTAGATGCCCGGCCTTGCCTGGGCTCTGACACCCCATTCTGGGCCCTTGTACCCCCACACTGGATATGGGAGCCTACTTTTCATTGAGGACTGAATCACTCGGGAAAATGAAGGGAAGAAAAGGGAAGAGAATAAGAAGGAGTAGAAGACAGAAGGAGAAAGAAGAGGAGAAGGAAGGGAAGGAGGGAAGAAGGAGGAAACAGAGTGACCCTAAACTTCTGTGACCTCCCTCTTGAGTGAATCCTGTGACGAGTGGGGTGTTTGTCATGGAGTTTCTTTCCTAGACAACATCAGCCAACGGGAGGACAGTGGAAAGCGGCAGTCACACGACGTCAACGGCGAGCCAGACTCCCGAGTTACTTCGACACTGACACTGGCACCTTTGGTTGGGTCGCCGTCCAGTGCCTCAGTTGTTTTGTCCATATGAGGAGAGTGGCCCCCGTGCCAGCCCCACAGAGTTGTTCTGATACCAGACACTGGGCTTTGGATCCCAGGACAACCGAGCGTGCGGACAAGGCTTTCATTGGAGCGTCTGTTGAGGAAGGGAGACCCAGTCCTGACAAGAAGGCAACCTCATCGAAAGAAAGGAGCTTGATTGGTTACTTGCACAGGTGAACGTGCTAACAGGCATTGGTTGTATTTGATCCAAGCATTTTGTCCTGTGCTGAAGATAAGTCAGTGCAGCTACTCCAGAGAACACACAGGGCATCCTGACCCCAGCAAAGCAAAGCTGACACTGGTCAAGGATGGCAACACCAGGCTTCCTGGAGCCTTGAACCTGCTTATCAGCCTCAGACAGAGGTGCATTGGCCCTTTCTCCTAGTGGTGGTCCCTGTCTCCGTATGAGGATTCAATTAGCTAACCCATGCAAGTGCTTACCAGAGAGGCTGGCTTGAGTAAGGACTCCATGAAAATGCTCTTACTGAGGAGCTTCCTGCTGATCAGCAAGGAATCAGAGGCTGGGGGCTGGTCAGAGAGGCACTAGGCATCCAAGAAAGTCCATGTCATTTGTGTCAGCTTCTGGACCTGCTTCCCCTCCTGTAAAATGAGGAGCCCCCTGACATTTAAGGGATCGTCCTGGCTCTGACATTGTAGTATTCTATCATCAAACTCCTTCAAGCAGCCAGAGAGAGAGATGGCAAGTCAGGAAACTGGAATTCAGGCTGTGTCCCAGGTGGGCACAGCTGTGCCTGCAGATGGTTCCAGAACCAGAGGACCACATAGGTGGTGAAATGATGAGCAGTCATGTGCTCCGCAGTCTTCAAGCCTCCGCCATCTCATGTGATTCCTGGAGCTGCGGTGATCAGGGAAGAGATTAAGTGACACCACTTTGAAACAGCAGAAGTAGCAGGCTGGGGTCTCAGACCTGAGTCCCTGACGGTGCTTGTCCTTTGGACTCACAGGCCAGCTGTATGGCTTTCAGTGCTGGGAATATTTACTAAAGGACAAACTGACACTGCCCCACCAGAGCTTAATTGTCAGTTAGCCATCAACAGAACTTTGTCATTAGAGTAATGGCCAAACGTCACTTAGGAGGAAGGGCTAATCAGGCATTGGGATGGAGTTTTAACAGGCTGGTTTAACCTAAGAGACCTTCCTGGAGGAGATGATACCATTTATTTGTGATTAAAAAAAGGAAGATTGTATAGTTGAAGCTGGAGGAACCAAGACAATCTGGGGAAACTTCCCTCCTTTCCTGATTCTCTCCCTCTCACTTCCTGTGGATCTGATGGTCCCTCTCAGGTTAACACAGGCATGGCTCAGTGGCAAAATCCAGAAAGAGATCCTGGGCCATTTGATATCCAAGTTGGAGCCTTGGAGAAAAGATGCTGCTGCTTTCCCACCCCCTCATTAATCTTGTTTCACCTCTTTTGCAAGATGGGAGTCTCAGCACAAGGGAGGAGGTAGTGTGAGAATGAGTGTTTGCAAACTCCCTGAGTGTTCCGGAAGAAAGAGGTAGTGTTTGTGTGAAGCTCCCCAGAGGTGCCTGTCACACGGTTGTGCACTCCCATTCATGCCCTGAACCTGGAGGCTGGGCATGACTGCCAAGTGTCACTGACACACACCACTGAGCATCAGGAGGGGCATGTTGCAGCAGGGTAGATGGACGGAGGCCAAATGCCTCCAAGTTACAATGCAATAGATGATGGAAGACCAATTAATTTTTTTTTACAACAGGAGAAATAGCTAACAGATTAACAAGCATTAATTATTTATTGAACTGCTGCCTGTGCAAAAAAAAAAAAAAAAAAAGGAGGGAGATTTGCTCTCTATAGGGAAATTATCTCTTCCATAATCTTATCTCTGGGTTGCTATCTGCCTCTGCTTGGAGGTCATGCAAATCTTCTCCAGGCAAAGGGATGAGATCATTTAGGAAGCAGGGAATAGCTTAGTTTCTTCCAGGGTAGTCAACAAACTGGTGAGAAATGTACAGTTTTCCACCTTTCTATCTTTCGATCTTGCTGGCTCTGTGTAGAGAAGGCAAGCTCCAGAGCTCGACCTCCATCCGAGATCTGCAGTCCCCAAAGAGGCCAGTTCAGACAAATGACTGTGAATCCCAGAACAGCCCCAGCAGCCAGCAAAGCCTGGGTAATTGGTCTTAAAACAGGGGCCAGGAGGCAAGTGGGGATCCCTCTGTTGACCTGTTAGACTCTGTTCTGGGATAAGTCATGAAGAACTCATTCATTCATTCATTCATTCACATACCCATTCATTCACTCTCTGATTCATCCATTCAGTTTTGATCCCAGTGCCTCTTATGTGCTCCCTACTATACTGTCACCCATTCCACTAGCTGGCTCAGATTAGGGTTCCTACGACATCCCTTTTTGTCAGAAATCTCTGAGATATGTAGCCTGATAGGTGTTGCAGCTCTTTGTCCTCTTCAGACATACTGCTCAGGAGTGAGCATTTGGGAGAAGGAAGTTAACAGTGATGGTGTTGGCTTGTAATCCCTTTCATCTCAGGTCTCCTTTGCCTATTTTCTTCCCACCTCCCCATTTGAACTTCAAATCCTTTCTCCTAAGTCCATCTTGAATCCATCCTCCCTATCCACCCCCACTGCCAGGTCCTGCTCGAGGCCTTCATTGTTGTTTGCTTGGACTGACGAACAGCATGCCCAGAGCTTCCTCCTTCCAGACCACTCCTCCTCAGTCCTCTTTCCACAATGCCGCCAAAGAAATCCTCTCAGGGGAAGAAACCTGAGGGAGTCAGACACTGCACTTAAAAGACTTCCACTCCCCCCGCCATATTGATCAATATTCCAAACCTGTCAGTGTGAACTTGTCTGTTCTTCCTTCCATCCTCTCCTGTGCTCACCCTGCACCCCTCCACTCTAGCTTCAGCCATGCCTATGCTGCTGCTGCTTGATCCCCACCATCAGCTCTCTTCTTTCTCCTTCTGGACATTTGTATGCATGATGCCTCTGTCTGGAGACTACTGCAAGCCACCTCCTCTGAGATCCCTGACCGATTAAGACATAGTCATTTATTATTAAGACTATTTTATCACATGCTCCAATAAAGCATCTTCTATCCACAACTTGACTTGAACTCTGTGGGAAGAGATAGTATTTCATTTATATTTTGTCCCCAGACCCTGAGTAGGGCCTGACAGGCATTCATTCACTCATTCATTCTTATTCACTCTACACCTGGCCTGTGCTAATCAACAGGGGTACCAACAATGAAGAGGTAGCACCCCAGCCTCACAGATGTTATGGATAGAGGAGTTAAAGGAGACTTGAGAGGGGTGTGATGGGAGTCAGGATGTTAGGGAGCACTCAGAGAGCCCAGGGAGCTGTGGGCAGGCTGGGGCAGGGCAGGACCCAGGGCTGCCCTGCACACCTGCAGAGCTCTGAACTGGTGCCCAGCTGAAAACATTACACGCCCAGCCTGTCAGAGGGAAGTGTGGGCAGGGCGAAGCCTGTGCTGCTAGTCCTTTCTGTTTACAATGTCTGGGTCTCTCCAGAGGGGCATTGGTGCAGTGGAGCTGGGAGACCTGAATTAGAATCCTATCTCTTAACTAGAGAGCTCTGAGACTTTCCAAAGAGCAGGTCTTGACATGGATGCTATGCTAGATGATCAAAGCCCTTTTTCATGGAGAAGGACACTGGGAGATAGAATTCCGAGTAACTACATAATTACATTTCCAATTTTAGAAAAGTCAAAATGTGATCCAAAAAAGTGTGATGTTGAATTGAATTATCATAGCCAGGTGTGGTGGCCCACCCTGTAATCCCAGTGACTCAGGAGCTGAGGCAGGAGATTCACAAGTTCAAGGCCAGCCTCCGAAACTTAGTGAGGCCCTAAGCAACTTAGAGATACCCTGTTTCAAAAAAAAAAAAAAATGGTCAAAAGAAACCCCAAAGGGGTCAGGAAGTGGCTCAGTGGTAAAGTGCCCCAGGGTTCAAAACCCAGTGCCAAAATAAATAAATAAATAAAATTGAATTATCATAGTTGGGAGAAATATGGTGAAGAAAAACACTGGTGCCATGATATTGTATTAGGAAGACCATAACACAATCTGGAGGTTAGAACAGGCTTCTCAAGGGAGTAACATCAATATGACTTGGTTTAGGCCTGAGTTCAATTCCCTCCACAGGGTTGAATCCAGCTATTCTGCAATAACCCCTGTGACCACAAGGGGGCCTGGTTGAGACCATCCTGGAAGAATGATCCCTGATAGAAAAAAAAGTTCACGATCTTCTGTTTGTGCCTTCTGTTTCCAGAGGCTGAGGCCACCTTCAGGGTACAGAGTGCCTGTGCACTCCACAGACAAATTTGAGAGGGAGAGCTCCCAGCTGGGCCAGTCCCTCGGTGTCCTTTTTGTGGAGCTTCCACTAGGTTCTAACCCCACCAGGGCTTGCTGAACTGATCCTGCCTAGGGTGGCTTTGTATTTAGACCCCTTTGCTTGTCACCCCTAGGGGGCGGGGCAGGGAGCCGTTTTTATGTGGCTTTCCCAGTACATTTTCTCTAGGCTGGATCTGAAGGTGCAAAGTGAGATAGAGAAGCTACATATGCCTGGAATGACTGAATCTATTTGGAGCTCCATTTCCAGTTCTCTTTACCCTTGCGAAAAAGCACTGAGTGAAAGTCCACCTTCCTCTCTGGCAGCTGCAACCACTCCCTTCCCCACAGCTGAGGGCCAAGGCATCGAGTCTACAGTGGGCCATGAAGGGCCACTTGCCCCGAATTCCAGGCTGGCCTCTCCCAGTGCCTGTTGGAAAAGAACAGAATAGAACAGGTTTCATCGGCCAAACGCATCTCTACCTGTTGGCAAAGTGATGAGCATGTGCTTTGGGAAACATGTAGGATGTTCAATAGAATGTAGTGTCTTCCCCACTCCCAGATTCTATTACATGGAAATTTCACTGTTGGAATCCATTCATTCAGGCCAATCACCCACAGCAGCTAACCTTTCTTCACCATTTTTCAGTCTATAAAGTGCTTCTCATATGTGCCTCGTGTCATCTGCATGAATTCTGGAGGATAAGCACTAGCAACTTACTTTTCACTTAACTCATGAGAAACTTGACGTCTTGCCTGAAGTCATCAGCACTCAATACCAGGTCTCCCATCTCTCAGTTTGGCTGTGGCTAGAACCCCCTTAAGCCCTTGATGGAAGTGAATTGCCTGTTCACTGGGTTTGGGATGACAGCCCTACAGTCGCAGGGAAGTGACAGACCATCCACTAGCTGGGAAAGGGAAGAGACATGAGGGTCTGAAGATGGGAAGACCCATGCGGGCAGGAAGCTCAGGCACCAAAGACAGCTTTCCCTCCACGCCAGACAGAGCCCCCACACTTGGAGCGTGTGCGCTCGTGCGTGTGTGTGTGTGTGTGTGTGTTCTCACTCACTGAGTTTGACAGAGGGCAGGCACATTTCAAGTGCCTTGCTGAGCCGTGGTCTGTGAGTTGTTGCCTATGAGAGTGCTGCTCAGTGTTATTGGGGGTGATTCCCAGTGCCCCTTCAGGCCAGAGTGTCCAGTTTTCTCTTCTTTAGCTATAGAGGGTGCCGGAAGGTATCTTCTTTCTGCACAGCACCTCTCTGAGCTGTGACACCAGCTTCTGGCTGGGACTAGTTCCCCACGGGACCCATGGAGTAAATGCTGCTCTCAGTTCCCAGTGGGGAGGTAGGAGGGACCGGCTCTGCACCAGGGCAATTTCTGCCTTGCAAAGGCTGTCAGCACAGATGCACCAGAGATGGGCAGCTGGGCTAGGTGTTGTAAAATCTCCTACGTAGCCCCAGGCCTTGTTTTCCAGGAGCTTATCATGGGAAGTGTCTTGGCTCTATTACTCTCCCTCCCTGGTACTCTCCCTCTGACTGTGGCTGCTGTTTATCATTGCAATGAGGTGCTGCTTTTCTTTATTTGTCGGGGAGTGGCAAGGATACTGGGTTTGGGGGTCACAAGACTTGAATAGAACCCTAGATCTGCCACTAAATTAGCTGTGTGGTCTTGAGCAGGATATTTGATCTCACTGGGCCTCAATTTTCTCATCTGTGAAATGGATGAGATGGTTCTGAGGCTATAATGAGAATACACACATAAAAGCACCTTGGGAGCCACAAAAAGCAGTGCATGTGGGAGCTGAGCTGTAGAGGCAAGCAGAACCTCTGAGGGGAGCCACAAAAAGCAGTGCATGTGGGAGCTGAGCTGTAGAGGCAAGCAGAACCTCTGAGGGGACCCACTGGCCATACTGTGTCTTCCTCTTTCCTTCTCTACCTGTTCCTTATTTCGTGTTTGTTTGAGGGTATGAACCCAGGGCCTTGCACATGCTAGGCAAGAGCACTCTATCTCTGAGCTACATCCCAACCCATCCCCCATTTTATTGAGATAGGTCTCATTAGGTTGCCCAGGTTGACCTCAAACTTGCAATCCTCCTGCCACAGCCTCCAGAGTAGCTGGGGTTACAGTTGTGTACCACCAGGCCTGGACACCTGTTCTTAGCATCTCTGGCAAGTGCCCTTGACACCTACCCATTTGCCATCCCAAGGCCTGTTTTCTGTGCTATGGTCTTTCTTTCATCTCTCTACTCTTAAAATTCACTTCATATTCTTGCACCTTTGGTGATTCATTTTTATAATAGATGTTTATTGATTACCCTGCAGAAGAGAGCCTGGTGTAGTAGAAAGGATGGGAATTTGGATCTTTTGTCTCTTCCCTGCTAGCCATGTGACTTTAGGCAAGCCCCTTGCCTTTTCTGAGCTTCAGTTTCCTAAAATATCAAATAGTCCTGATACCTGCATTACAAGGTTGTCTAGAGGATGATGAGGGGTAATATGTCCAAAAACCAAAGGATGGTGCCTAATAAATTTAACTCCCTGCTCCAATCTGCCACTGCCAATCAGTTAAACTTACCAGGTAGCAATGGGATGATAGGGACTTCCTATGCTACCCCAACAAAACAAAGCAAAACAACCCACACCATTGTAATGGGATCTTGGGACTTGCCACAAATCCTGGTCTGGTAATAGTTGCTTGAACATGTGGCTGGACCTCCAAAGCCATCTCAAGAAGTAGGCGAGAGAGGCATTCCAAGTTCTATAGCGGGGCCCCTGCCCAATAAGGTGTTGAGTTCATCCGTAGCAATACCAAATACTGTACAATACAGAGTCTTTTCATCCAACAAGAAGATTTTAGACATTTTTTTTCCCGTGGGAGCAAACTTAAAAACCAGATGTATCAATTGATTTAGTCTGATATTAAGCCTCTGGAGGGCAATTTAAGGAGGCTCCTGAATCATGATTTCAGCAAATCCTGATTGAGTTAGGTCCCTTCTTAGTGTTGGAGACATAGCAGTGAACAAGACAGAATTTCTGCCCTTGTGGAGCTCAAAAGGTGGTAGATGTAGGTAACAGATAGGAAACATCATAAATAAGGAACTTAAAGTGTATCAGCAGGTGGGAAGTACTGAGAGAGAAGAACAAGTGGGGCTAGATAAGGGGCCTTGGAGCATCAGAGGGAAAGGCAGGAGGTCTGAAGTGTTAATAGACCTCACTGGAGAGGTGACATTTAGCCAACTTGAAGGAGGTGAGGGGTTGAGGATGTTGAGGTGCAGTGCACAAGGTGTGAATGTATTGGTCAGTTTTCTGTTATGATATGACCAAATAATCGAAGCTGGGTAATTTAAAAAGCAAAGAGGTTTCTTTAGCTCACATTCCTGGTAGTTCAAGGGCATGATGCCAGCATCCACTCAGCTCTAGTGCTGGCCTCAAAATAGATGGTATCACAATGGTAGAAGCCACCTGAGAGAGAGATCAAATCCCCCGAGTGAAAGGAGAGGCCTGTTTTGCTCTTTTTATAATAATCTTGTGGTGAGAATTAACTCAGATTCCCACAAGAGCTACATAAATCTCTTCTGAGGGTAGGGCTCCCAGGGACCTCCTACTAGACTCCCTTTCTTAAAGGTTCCCCCACCTCTTAACATGGGGTCCAAGGGACCATGCCTCCAATATATGAACCCTTGGGGGAACAAGTCTCCTTTAAACTGTAGCAGCACCAGATGTTCCATCTGGTGATCTCAGGGAATGCCATTCTCAGGGACTCCTCACTGTCCACATGGTGGGATAACAGGAACAAGGGGAGAAGAAGAAGAGATCAGACAGGTTCTGGGGTAGGGCAGGCAGATCATTCAGGGCCTTGGAGTCCATCATGAGCATTTCAGTGTTATTCTTGGAGTAAAGGGACCAACCAGTGGGTTTTGAGGAAGGATGTGATCTGCCAAGAGAATTCATTCAGTCCTGATTGTGCTATACTTGGGGCAAATCAAGTCACCTCTCCTGGCTGCCTCTTGCCTTAGGCTTCCGATGAGATGGTTGGCTTGGATTATTTCAAAGGGCCATTATAAATCCTATGGTGTTGGGTATGGACCAAGTCAAGCACCCTGGTCATAAATTTCAGTCTCCCAGGCCAGTGTTTCATTTTCCCCATCGTCCTCTCCCAGTTTGTCCCAGAGGCAAACCCCGGTCTCCAGGTGCATCTGGAAGTGAGAGCTAGTGGCTCCAGGAGAGACAGCTGCACCCCTGCCACTCCCACAGGGAGTTGAGTGCAACTCCTTCCAAGGAAATTGATTCCCCTGGCTGGAATTGAAGGTAGCACCGTTTCCCATGGCGAGACGAGCCCATCGCCTTCCCTCAACACCAAAACTGGCCTGGAAGGATTAGGATAGGGACAGGAAACAAATGACAGGCCGGGACGGGCCCCTTTGGGAGGGGAGCAGGATGTGGCAGGCAGTGTCCTTTGTTGGGCACTGTGGCAGGATATGAGTGCAGCATCAGGGGCAGCTGCGAGGGGAAGGCTGGGGGCAAGCCTGTCTGGTGCCAGAGCTGCACCCATTTACTCCGAGGGTGTCAGAGACATGCACCTCTGCCAAGAAGACAGTGACGCCCATGCCTGACTGCCAGGAGCAGGTGCCAAATGCTCGTTTGCTGCAGGATTGTCAGAAAGAAGGAGCTGCCCTTTTCTTGGAGAGGGAGATGGGATATGAAAGGGGAAAGGGGTGCTTGGGTTGGGCAGGTCGTCTCTGCCTTCAGTTGGGTGCACCTCCCACTTCCAGCCATCATCTCCACTTCTCCTCCATCTGCAGCTAGTAGGTGCCTGGTAGCCAAGTTTCCAGAGCTGGACATTCCCTCATGCTAGAGGTTGTTGGAAATAAAATACGTGACATCTAGCCAAGAACTTTCAAACTCACAACCACCCATGCACATGGCTGCCCGGGCCGAACAAGGAGGAGAGTTTCAGATTACAAGGACAGTTAACTGCTGAGGTCGGTCTCCTCTCTGGATCCACCGATGCCCAACAATGTAGGCCAACAGTTCAGCAAGAGATGTTTTTAAAATTTTTGGTTTACTGAAGTATAGATGATGTTGAACAAAAAGCATCTTTTAAAAAGTGCGCAGCGAATGAATTTTGACAAACGTAAGTAGGCACACAACCACCACCACAAACAAAATTCACATTTTCATCACCCCAGAGAGTGTCCTCATGGCCTTTTGTATTTAATATTCTCCCTCACAGACCCCTTCCTAGAAACATTTTTCTTGAATTATCCTTCTTTTCCTCTAAATGTCCTTTTATCTGAATTCTTTCAGTTAACACTTTGTTTCTGAGATTTATCCAAGTATATTGTCTTCATAATTCTTTTTTATTGCTATGAAGAATCATCTGTTTTTTAATTTTTTAAATATTTTATTATAATCAAACATATAGTATAATATTTGTTCTTTTATTTGTAAGTATATGGTTTTTTTAGTGGCCTTAATTATGTTCACAATGTTCTATAACCACCATCACTATTTCCAAAACTTTCCATCATCCCAGAGAAACTATACCCATTAAGCAATAATCCCTCCTTTCCCCTTCCCACATCCCTGGGCGCCTCTAATCAACATCTCTATGAATTTCCCTATTCTAAGTAGTTCATGTGTGGAATCACGCAGTGTTGTTCCTTTTATATCTGAATTACTATACATATCATAATGGATCATCCATGTTGTAGCATGTGTCAGAATTTCATTTCTTTGTGTGGCTAAAAAATATTCTGTAGTGTGAATGTGACATGCTTTGTTAATTTCATTCATCCTTTGGTAGACACTTAGGTTATTTCCAAACTTTTGGCTATAGTGAGTAATGCTGCTGTGAACATTGGCATACCAGTACTTGTGCGAATCCCTGCTTTTTAAGTTACTTTGAGTCTATTCTGAGGAGTGGAATTTCAGGTCATGTGGTAATCCTATGTTTAGCTTTTTAAGGAACTACCATTCTGTTGCCCATGGACGCTGCGCCATTTTTCCCACCAGCAATGTCAAGAGTTCCAATTTCTACCCTTCTTTGACATCATTTGTTATCTTCCGTGTTTTAAAAAACTATAGCCAGATGGAGATGTGGAGTAGAATGTGATTGTGCTTTCGATTATAGCCTAATGACTAATGGTGTTGAACATCGTTTTTTTTTTTCATATGTTTATTTGTCATTCATATTTGGATACACCTTTATTCAAGTCCTTTGTCTATATTTGAATTGGGTATTTTTTGGTAGTTATCATTGAGTCGTAAGAGTTCTTTATGTTGTGGAGATATTAATCCCTCATCACATGTGATTTGCAACCTCTGTTTGGTGGGTTATCCTTTCACTTATTAGTATCTTTTGATGTTTTAAATTTTGATGAAGTGCCATTTGCCATTTTCATATTAGATAAATTGTCGCAAAATCCCAGGTCATGGAGTTGTCTCTCATGTTTTTTTTCTAACAGTTTAATGGTTTTAGCTTTTACATTTAGATCTTCTCTCCATTTTAAGTTAATTTTTGTGTATGGTGTTAGCAAGGTTTCAGTTTCATTCTTTTCATGTGGATATCCAGTTTTCCCAGTACCATTGGTTGAAAATACTGTCTTTTTCTATTATTTCTTGGCACTCTTGTGGAAAATTATTTGATCATATACACAACGCTTTATTTCTGAGCTCTCTATTCTATTCCATTGGTCTATCTATGATTTTATGCATGTACCACTCTGTTCTTATTGCTGTAGCTTTGTATTGAGTTTAAAATCAGGAAGTTTGAGACCTCAAACTTGTTCTTTTCTTAGAAAAGAACTTGTTAGTGAACTTATTTGAGTTTACTTCCTGAGTGATAGAAAGACTTTTATATTTCTGTAAAAAAAAATGCCGTTGGGATTTTATTAGGGATTGCACTGAATCTGTAGATCATTTTTAGTAGCATTGACGTCCTAATATTTTAAGTCTTCTATTCTATGAACACTGTATATCTTCCATTTATTTATGTCTTCTTTAATCTTCCAGCAATGTGTTATAGATTTCAGTGTATAAAGCTTCATCTGTGTAGTTAGGCTTACTACTAAGAATTTTGTTCTTTTTTGTTTTTTGGGGGGGAGGTTTCCGGAGATTGAACTCAGGGGCACTCAACCACTGAGCCACATCCCCAGCCCTATTTTGTATTTTATTTAGAGACAGGGTCTCACGGAGTTGCTTAGTGCCTTGCTTTTGTTGAGGCTGGCTTTGAACTCATGATCCTCCTGCTTCAGCTTCCCGAGCTGCTGGGATTACAGGCGTGGTGGCACACTACAGCTGACTGAGTTTAGTTCTTTTTGATTCTATTGCAGGTGAAATTGTTTTTCTAATCTTATTTTCACATTGTTCATAATGTATAGAAATAAAACATTTTATGTGTTGATTTTATATTCTACAACTTGTTGAAATTTTTAGCTTTAACAATTTTGTTTTACTTGAATAGCTACGGTTTTCTACCTCTATGATCCTGTCAGCTATGAATAGAGAGCATTTAAAACTTTCCTTCTTTATTTGGATGACTTTTGGCTATTTTTCTAATAAGTCCAGTTGTTCTGGCCACAACTTCCAATACTGTGTTGAATAGAAGTGGCAAAAACAGTCATTTTTGTCTTTGTTCCAGATCTTAGACTAGGAAAATCTTTCTTTCAGTCTTTCACTATTGAACATAGAGTTAACTGTGAGGTTTTCGTACATGGTCTTTAATATGTTGAAGTATTTTTCTTCTATTCATAGTTTATTGGTGTTTTATTTAATTGTGAAAGGGCATTGATTTTGTCAAATGGCTTTTTCTATACCACTCGAGATGATCATGTAGTTCTTGCCTTTATTCTGTTAATGTGGCATATTATATTGGTTGATTTTCATGTGTTGAACCACCCTTTTATTCTGGGAGTAAATCCCCCTTGGTCATGGTGTATAATCCTTTTACTATGTTGTTGAATTGGTTTGATGGTATTTTGTTGAAGATTTTTGCATCAATGTTCATAAGGGATAATGGTCTATAGTTTTCTTTCTTATAGTGTTTTTGGCTTTGGTATAGGGCAATGTAAGCCTTAGAGTGAGTTAGGAAGCATTCCCCTCTCTTCAATTTTGGAGGAGTTTGAGAAGAATTGCTTTTAGTTCTTCCTTAATGTTTGATAGAATTCACTGGTGAAGACTTTAGGTCCTGTTTTCATGGTCTCAAGTTATTTTCTTATTTCCCTGTCATTTCCTCTTTGACCCATTGCTACTACCCATTGTTGTTGGTTTCTGATGTCATTCCATTTGTGATCAGAAAAGATACTTTATATAATTGTAATCTTTTAAAGTTCATTTAAAATGTTTTAAAGTTAAAAAGTTTTTTTTAAAAACTTTTAAAGTTTTATGGCTTAAATATTATTTATCCTGGAGAATGTTCCATGTGCTCTTGAAAAGTATGTATTCTACTGTTGTTGGCTAATTAATTTATAGTGCTACGTCCTCTATTTCTGTATTGATCTTCTATCTGGTTGTTCTTTTCATTATTGCAAGTGGGGTATTGAAGTCTCTAATATTGTAGATATGTATGCTTCTCTCTTCAATTCTTCAATTCATGTTTGGTGTGTATACATTTGTAATAGTTACATTTGCTTGGTGAGTTAACTTGTTTATCAGTATATATTGTCTTTGTCTCATCACAGTTATTTTTATTTGTTCTTTTTTATTATACATAACAGCAGAGTCTATTTTGACATAATTATACAAACATGGAATATGTCTTATTCTAATTAGGATCCCAATCTTGTGGATGTACATGATGTGCAGATTCACTATGGTGTACACGGGAAAGTTATGTTAGATTCATTCATTGAATTTCGTATTTCTTATCACAGTTTTTTACTTAAAGTCTATTTTGTGGATTTAGTACAGCTATTCTAATTCTCTTTTTTCCTACTATTTTTTAAAAGAACTAATATATTTCTTTTTTAATTGAAATTAAAATTGTATATATTTATGTCACAAACATGAATTTTGACATGTGTATATGTTGTGGAATGGCTCAGTCAAGCTAATTAACACATGTATTACTTCTTACACAATATTTTTATTGGGGTGGGGAGAACACACACATCTACTCAGCAATTTTCAAGTATGATGCAAAAATCGTTACTAACTCACCATGTTTTATAACAGGTATACTGTGTTGCCTAACATTATCCTCTCCCTTCCCTTGCTCCTGGTTACTGTTTTTGTGAATTTGACTTTTTTTTTTTTAAGCTCTTTTGGTTACTGTTTTCAGGGAATTATTTTTTTTACCACTCTTTCACATATTTTTTTTATTCTAATTAGTAATATATGACAGTGGAATGCACTTTGACACATCATACATAAATGGAGTAGAACTTCTCATTCTTCTGGTTGTATATGATGTAGAATCACACCAGTCATGTAGTCATATATGCACACAGGGCAATAATGTCCCATTCATTCTACTGTCCTTTCTACTCCCATACCCGCTCCCTCCCTTTCCTCCCCTCTGCCTAGTCCAAAGTACCTCTTTTATTCCCTAGGCCCACTCCTTACTGTGAATTGGCATCTGCACATCAGAGAAAACATTCCTACTTTGGTTTTGGGGGATTGGCTTATTTTTCTTAGCATTATATTCTCCAGCTCCATCTGTTCACTGGCAAATGCCATAATTTCTCTATCTCCATCTGTTTACTGGCAAATGCCTTTCTTTAAGGCTGAGTAATATTCCATTGATTCCACTGTGTATATATACCAAAGTTTCTTTATCCATTCATCTGTTGAAGGGCACCTAGGTTGGTTCCATAGTTTAGTTATTGTGAGTTGAGCTGCAATAAACATTGATGAGACTTTGTCACTATAGTCTGCTGATTTTAAGTCCTTTTGGTATAAAACAAGGAGTGGGATAACTGGGTCAAATGTGGTTACATTCTAAGTTTAGGAAAAATGTAATTTTTTTTTTTTTACTTATTAATGGTCACAAATGTTTATTTATTTATTTTTATGTAGTGCTGAGGATTGAACTCAGTGCCTCACACATGCAAGGCAAGCGCTCTACCACTGAGTTATAGCCACAGCCCTAGAAAATATTTTTTATAAATAAATTTTTTAACATATATTTGTAGACAAAAATGTGGCATAACATGGTAAATATTGTTGAAAAGAATGTGTGTTCTACTCTTGTTGGGTGGTACCTTCTAGAAATGTCATTTAGATCAAGTTAGTTGATAGTGCTATTCCAATCTTCTATAATTTTTACTGATTTTCTGTCTACCTGTTCTATCAGTTTGAGAGAGAAGCACTGAAATCTCCAAAAGAATTTGTTTATTTCTCTTTCAGTCAGTCAGATTTTTCTTCAGGTATTTTGAAACTGTAATTAGGGAATAAACCATGAGGATTTTGTGTCATTGTGAATTAACTTTTGCTAGTGACACACATTATCCTGGCAATAGTTAATTCACAATGACACAAAATCCTCACAGTTTATTCCCTAATAATAGTACCCATACTACTGTGAAGTGACCCACATTATCCCTAGTGATAGTCTTTGTTTTGAAATCTAACTTGCTTATATTAACACAGTCACTTCAACTTTGATTAGTTTATCGTGTGTTATTGTTTCCTGTTGACTTATTAAAGTAGGTTTCTTATAGGCAGCATGTAATTGGATCATCATTTCTCTGCAATTTGACATTATCTGTCTTCTAGTTGGTGGTTTAGATTACCTAAGTTTAATGTATTTATTGATTTAATTGGGTTCAAGTCTATTCCATTGCTATTTGTATTCTGTTTATCCATCACTTCTTTGTTTCCTTTCCCCTTCATTTTCTGTCTTCTATGGATGATTTTTTTTGATGACTCTCTTTTATTTTCTTTGTTGGCTTACTAACTGTAACTCTGCTTAATTAATTAATTAACTCTGATTTCTATAATTTCAGCAACTATATATTCAAAGTTCTTCCTCTTCTGAATTCTCTTTGTTCTTTCCTTTTGGAGACCAGGAGCCAACTGTTGGTCTGCCCGGTGTTTGTTTCTGGCTACCATCATTAAGCATATTGTTTAGTCCAGCTGATATTATTTTTGAACTAAGCTTACTTGATAAAAGAAGCACATTGCTTAAATTCCAACACAAGCTCCTTATCTCATAGCAGACTGAGCTTTGTGAAGCAGTGTTCTAGAGGTTAGAGAAACAGGGCTTGGTTCTCATCTTGGCAAGGCCAGAAAGACAACTTTTATGCTTCTGTAACACTGATGTTGAGCCTCTCAAGGTGACTCACTGTTCATCAGGCAGATGGGACAGAAAAACATCCCAGGTGTTTTGAATTTCTTGGGGTCAGGCACATTGTCTTCTTTGTCTTGGTAGCTTCAGAACAATACCTGACACATAACAAGTGCTCAATGAATGTCCGCAGAATTGAGCTGAACACAGTGGGGGAGTAATGTCAATGAATTGCTAGAGGAATTGGTACAGGTGTCACATGGGGGTGCTGCAAGTACAGGGTGAAAAGATGATGCTAGAGAAATGCAAAAGAATCAGATGTGGAAGGCTTTGCTAGACAGGTTAAAGGTTTCTAACTGTATCTTAAGACTTATCAGGGCTACTTGAAGGGTTTCAAGCATGATGTGATCAGATTGGAATTGCAGAAGATCTCTCTGTGCATTCTGTAAAAGGTCATTCAGAGCAGGCAAACCAGGAGGGAGACACTGGTGGGATTCCCTGGGAATATCCCCAGAAATATGATCTAAGATTGGCTTCTCACTGGAAAACAGTCATTTCTGTCTGCAGGCAAAGTTTCAGTAGAAATTCCCCTATTCTGCCTGCCCCTGGGGATACTAATTGTACCGATAACAATCACTACCTTTATATCCCCTCTGAGACTTAAGGAGTGCATGCCTGCTTTGTTCTAGATGTTTACAATGGGGTGAACATCTTGTGGGGACATGGAGGAGGAGAAGAAGGGCTCAGCTCACCATGCCTTTCTGCCATTCCCTGCTACTGAGAATCAGACATTGCCCCAAGAACAGTGCTCCTGGAAAAAATGAAAGTCAGCTGACACTCCTCGTCCCCAAAGTTCTTTCTGGACACAGAAGTTATTCTAGCTCCAAACATGTCTTTACCAGAGAATTAGAAATTGTTCTCCCTACTCTCCTATGAGAGAGCTCCCTTTCTCTCAACCCTACAAGCTCAACTTCCCCAGCATTCCAAGAGGCATATAGAGTTTACAAACTCCTCTCCTGTAATTCCTGCTATTTCTGAAGCAGTTGCTGGGTAAGGGAGACAAGTTTGGTTCATCAAGTTTGCAAGAGACAGAAAGTGAAGGGGAAATAATACCAATGATGATGATAATAACAGAAAAAACAGCCAGGAGGAAAATTGCCCAACATTGATATACAACAGTCAATCAAGTATGTGTGTATGTGTTTTTAGTTTCGGCAAAGCTCGGGGAGCTTTTAGCTATACAGAGATGCTTTTGCAATTCTATTACTAGATGAATAATTGACTCCTGGCCATATTTCCCTGTCATGGATAATAAACGCATCCAAACTCACTTACAGATTTACTCTATGCGAATATACTCAGTGTGCTGTTAATCACCATCTTTCCCAAAGATCTCCTGTGATTTGGAGGTGGAGCTAGGGGTGGGGGCAGAGAGAGTGAAAGAAAGATTTTGTTCTAATTGATTTTTTAATTTCTTTGGAGAGACCAATTGGCTAGCTGAATTACATAATGGGTGATGAGTGTCCAGTGACAGGGTGCTTCTGCTTGAGAAATGGGTTTACCATCATCACAAAAGGTATTAAATTCTAAACCATTTTTAGAGAACTGAAATATAGTGATCCATATTCATAACTTTTAATTTTCTAATAGTCTCATTTTAAAAGTAAAAGAGGAAAGAGGAGAAATGAATTTTAATGCAATGTTTTATTTAACCCAGTGCATTAAGATTATCATTTCAGTATGTTATCAACATAAAAGTAATCTCATTATCAACAAGATCTTTTATATGTTTTTTCATGCTACATCTTATAAATCTCTTATGAATCTCATATTTACTGCACATCTCAATTAGGACTAGCCACAATTCAGGGGCTCAAAAGACACATGTGACTAGTGGCTGCCATATGGGAGAGTGCAGCTCTAGAGTTTGTTAAGTAATTTGACTTTGGGGTGCCCTTTCTCATGGCCTAAGGAACCCAGACTTACTTTTCTGGGCTGCTTATACCCAGTGATTTACAAGATTCAGCCTCACACTACTTTGATGAGAACCTGTTGTCCCAGATGCTGCTGAACCAAGGTCATTAGGAAAAGAAAGGCTGAGTTGCAATGGGCAGGTGAGGTTCACTTTACAGTCCCCTCTCTGGTGGTTCTGTAGCGCTTGTCTGAACTGGTTCTCACAGACTGTCTATTTCATCTTTCCTCCATTTGCCTGTAATGATCTTAAGAAGATGAACAGTCCCAGAGAAGATTGGAGTTGGAAGAGGTGTTAGAGGACCTTTGGTACAACCTTGCTTTACAGATGAAGACAGCGGGACCTGGAATGTCAGAAATTTGCCAGGGACTCATAGCTAATTAGAAGCAAAGCCTTTCTTATCTTTCAGAATCCCAGACTGGGGTCTCATCCTCGGCACCAGATAGATACAAGAATGTGCTCAGCTGGAAAAGTCCACAGCTACTAGTGCTTCCAAGACTCAGTGTGTCCAGGAAAAGGAAAACCAATCATCAGTGCATGTTGGATGAACACACCTGGACATCGTATGTGTAAAGAAATTCTTAGGATAAAAAGCAGGTGCTAGGAACATTATCATGCAGACCAGGGGAGATAAGCCAGGGCTAGGATAGCACTTTGTCACCCCAGTGGTTCCACTGACCAAAGGTCTGAGAAGTAAGAGACAGCTTCTGGGACCTGTTAAATAGATGAGACTGAACTATATTATATTTAATGAATGTACTTCAAATATAATGAAAAAGAGTTTAAAAGTAAAAACATGGAAAAGATACGCAAACACTAATCCTAAGAATGGGGGGTGGGTATATTAGACATGAAATGGTAGATTTCAGAATAGGAATATTACCAGAAAGGAAAAGAGATGTTTCATAATGATAATGCAGTAAATGAATAAAAATAACCCCATAATTCCAAATATACATGAAGTTAATAACAGAGTTTAAAAATACATTAAGCAATACCTATGAGACAGAAAGGAAAAGTAAATTCATGATTATGGTTGGAGATTACAAAACTTCTTTCTCAGTAACCAGTAAAAGTAAACAGAACAAGAAAAATGTGGAAGCCCTGAAAACATGGTCAACCCAACTTGACTGAATAGAATCTTCTCAAACAATACATCCAACCACGATGGTATATGCCTTCTTTTGAAGCACGTATTCATCAAGATAGATTATATGTTCAACAATAAAACAATCTTAATATATTTTTAAAAACTGAAATCATGTTCTCTGACTTTTGTGTAATTAAAATTATAATTCAATATCAAAAAGATATGAAAAATCCCCCAGATTAAATCACATATGTGCACTACATAATGATACAGGTCAGTAATGTCTGCATGTTTGACAGGGGTATCATGAGATTATACTGCCTAATGACCTCATGGCTATTTAGATTGTTCTAGTGCACTCCATGATATCTATTTCTCAGAATGCATTCCTGCCAGTAAGCTACACATGGCTCTACTTCTAAATAACCCACAGGTCAAAAAAGGAAATCAAAAAAGGGGAAAATAGAAAAAGTTTTTGAACTAAATGAAAATAAAAACATAGCACATAAAAATTTGTGAGATGTCAATGAAGCAGTACTTCCAAGAAAACTATTGCTGTAAGTGCTCACATTAGGAAAAAAAAAAGTATACGCTGACCTAAGTGCCTATTTATAAAAATATTTTTAAAAAACAAGAAAAGATTAAGCCCAAACTAAGTAGAATAAATAACAAAAAGTGGAAATTAATGAAACAAAAAAAGAAAAAAATCAATAAAATAAAAAGATAAATAAGATTGAAAACTTCTAGCTGGGCTGATGAAGAAAAGATACAAATTACTAACATCATGAAAGATTTCAGAGATAATGAAAAGGATAATAAGACATTATGAATAATTTATCAGAATTAATTTTATAAGCTGTGTGAAATGGACAAATGCCTTGAAAGACACAAATTACCAAAATTGACACAAGAAGAAATGGAAAAATTAAAAAAACTCAATAGATTGATTTTTAAATTAAAAACCTTTCTATAAAGAAAATTCCAGGATTTCAAATGATTTCACATATGAAAACTTACAAAAAGGAAAAAAATAATATAATTTCAGCACAAATTTTTCAGAAACTAGAGAAAAAGGGAACACTTTACAACTAATTATATGTGATGAGGATCAACCAGAAACCTACACTAGATAAAGAAAAAGAAAAGGAAATAGAGCAATATTTCCCGTAACTATAGGCTAAAATATCCTTAACAAAATATTAGCAAGTGAGATTTCGAAATATATGAAAGAATTATACATAATTTTTCCTATCTGGCCTCTGTTTCCTTATCTATAACTTAAAGAATTTAGTTAAAACCAAATAATGTCTGTAAGTCTCATTTACGTCCTAAATTTTATGATCTGTTTAGCTTGGCCTCTGATCCAGACTCTTCTTCTTCTTTTTTTAAATATTTGTTTTTTAGTTGTAGGTGGACACAATAACCTTTATTTTGTTTTTATGTGGTGTTAAGGATTGAACCCAGTGCCTCATGCATGTTAGACAAGCGCTCTACCGCTGAGCCACAACCCCAGTCCCAGACTCCTTTTTTAAAAATGGGCTTAGAAATCCTGAAATTCCAGCTTCTATTAGACACAACTTATCAAAAAGGATCTATAAATGCATAGAACAGGGTTTTAATATAAAGTTACAGGATAATTCCTGTTCTGTACCCCATCAGCTCCAGTAGCGGGAATTTTAGGCTAGAAAGAGGAGGAAATGACAAGGGGTGGAGAGATGTCTTGGGGTCGGTCTCTTACATCACACTATTAAACTCATGCTTCTCAGCTTACAATAAGGTCATATCCACATAGATCCATTGTTAAGTTAGAAATATTGTGAGTCAAAAATACATGTAATGTCGGAAAAGGATGTGGGGGAAAAAGGTTCACTCACTGCTGGTAGGACAGCAACTACTCTGGAAAGTGGTACAGAGATTCCTTAGAAAACTTGGAATGGAACCATCATTCTGACCCAGTTATCCTGCTCCTTGCCATATACCCAAAGGACTTAAAATCAGCATACTACCATGAAGCAGCCACATCGATGTTTATAGCAACTCAATTCACAGTAGCCAAGCTATGGAACAAACCTAGGTGCCCTTCAGAGATGAATGGATAAAGAAAATGTGGTATATATACACAATGGAATATTATTCAGCCATAAAATTGAATGAAATTATTCCATTACTGATGAATGGATAGAAGTGGAGACTGTCATGCTAAATGAAATATGTCAATCCCAAAATACCAAAGGCCAAATGTTTTCTCTGATATGTGGATGCTAACACACAATAAGGGTGGGGAAGGAAAGAATAGAAGTTCATTGGATTAGACAAAGGGGAATGAAGGGAAGGGAGGGAGGATGGGAATAGGAAAGACAGTAGAATGAATCAGACATAACTTTTCTACGTTTATATATGAACCAGTGAAACTCCACATCTTGTACAACTATAAGAATGGGATCCTAATTAGAATAAGTTATACTCCATGTATGTATCATATATCAAAATACACTCTATTGTTATGCATTTCTAAAAAGAACAAATAAAATAAATGCATTTAATACAATTAACTAGGCTGCATTCCACATAGTGTAGCTTAGACTAGCCTATCTTAAACGTGCTTAGAACACTCATTGGCTCATAGTTAGGCAAAATCTTCTAACATAAAGTCCATTTGATAATAAAGTGTTGAAAATCTCAATATGATATTTGGAATACCCATATTTAAAAAAAAAAAAGGCTGGCAGAGAATAGTATACTACAAAGTATGTGTGGTTTCTCTTCGTGATCATGTGACTGACAGAGAACTGTGGTTCTCTACCACAGTGCAGCATCAAGAGTGTATCATAGCACATATTGCTAACCTGGAAAAAGATGAAAGTGAAAAGTTTGAAGTACATGGTAAAGTCCTGAGTTCAAAAGTTGAAACATCAGAAGTTAGGGACTGTCTATCATTCACCTGCCTTGTGTGGAGTTCCCCCAATGTTGATGCAATACACATATTAGTTAGAATGAGCAAAGACTCCAACACAGTGCTAACCTCAGTTATTCTAAACCTGAAAGTCAATTTTATTCTAACAAAAGTCAAGGACCTCTACAAAACCTCTTCGAAATGCAATAGAGAAAGAAGCCATTCTTAGGTAAACAGAAGGAACACACAGGAAGCTAAATCTCTTTTGTACCTAAGTGTACAGTTCCAAAATAGGACATCAAAGATTGCAACTATAACATATGATTGTTATATTTATTTAAATCGAGGACTTGAGAAAAATAATGATAACTTTGTACAATTAATAAAAACCCTAATGCCTGAAAATGCCTAGCTCAGTGCAAGCTAACTTGGGATATAAATCATCAAAGAACACAGAACAAGATTGGCAGGAACCTGAAGGTAGAAAGAAGAGGGACTTGACCAACCTGAGCAAAACCAGGCTGCATTTCACCAGCTCCTTAATGAGGATGAAGTGGAATTAACCATAAACCTACTTTCTGTGTCACTTCAAGTTTACTGTGGAGACACACTTAACTATTTATGGTGTATTTCTATAATCCATTTAGTTGTCTGGTGTCTCATCCACAGTCCAGTTGTGCCAGGGCAGTAGGGTAGGTTGCAGACAGGCTGAAGAGAGTGCCCGGAGACAGCCTGGGAACCATATGGTTGATCGGGAAAAGCTTACAAGAGATCAGTGACTGCTCCAAGAAGAGTTCGGTAGTGGCAGGCCGGCAGCACTGCCGTCCCCGTGATGTCCCCCAAGTGGTGTCTCTTCTCCCTCACAGTGTTGTGTCCAGCAAGTGATGTGTGTCCTTTCCACAGTGCCTTCAGTTTCGCACCCATCGCCTCTCAGAGAGGGGATTTATATATTTGGCTGCAGGAGCAGTGGCATCAGCAGCACCAGCTTGCTTAGTTTGCTTATGACCAGCATCCTCAGGAACAACTGTTCCAGCATCCAGGCAAGAAAGTGGCTTAAAGAAGAAGAAGAGGAAGAAGAGGGAGAAGGAGGAGGAGGAGGAGGAGGGGGAGGGGGAGGGGGAGGAGGAGAAGAAGAAGGAGGAGGAGGAGGAGGGGGAGGGGGAGGGGGAGGGGGAGGGGGAGGGGGAGGGGGAGGAGGAGGAGGAGGAGAAGAAGAAGAAGAAGAAGAAGAAGAAGAAGAAGAAGAAGAAGAAGAAGAAGAAGAAGAAAGTGTTTTTTTACAGACAACACTAACTTGCCTTAGTTCCCCATGTGCATTAGAGAAAGCCACTGTCCTTAAAGATACTATGTATCTGGACTGCCTGGCTCAGGCTTGCTCTCATTATTCCCTTGGTTTGGCTAGGTTTTGGGGGGAACAGAAAGGAGGCATTCAGGGGCATCGTGTTTTATTGTCTCTCTCTTTTTTTTTTAGTGATGATACATCTATATTCGGTTATTTTCATCTAACCCTTGCCGTTGTATGGTCTCAAGTAGAAAATAAATTCCTTCAGCTATTCTGCATGTCAGTCAAGTGGGTCACTAATAATTTATTGCAGTCAAGATTTGAATGCTCTGGATGGGCAATACAGGCAGAATGCCTACAGGTCATATCTGAGCAGGGCTTGCTCTTGCCTGGGTGTCCTATGCGCTGCATTAGAGTCCTTAAGGCAAAAGAACAAGGACGTCATTGAAATCAACAATGTGGGCCTTTTCAATACGGTAGTATCCAGGATTGCTTTTAAATCTCCAGAGAAAGCTACATTTTAGAGGATTTGAAAAACCCAGATGTCTCTCTTCATGCTATTATCTATACATGAAATGCTTCTCCTTTCTTCTACCCCCAAGTCCTGCACATCTTTCAACACTCTGCTCAAAACATGTTGTCTATCAAGCTTTTCCACATTGCTGACCCTCACTCTCCCTCTAACGGGCAGCTAGTGATTTCTTTCTTGGGACTTCTATTATTGTTATGGTTCTTTATTGTTCTAGTTGTCTTTTAGAGAGAGGGTTCCCCCCCCCCAAGGTTTCTCTTTCTTTCTTTCTTTTTAAAAAAATTTTCTCCCCCCACCACCCCGTTTATTTTGTAGTGCTGAGGATCAAACCTAGGGCTTCCCACATGGTAGGCAAGTGCAGTGCTCTACCACTGAGCCACACACCCAGTCCACTCTTGTTTTTTGGTATTTTCTAGAATCACTGCTGAATGTTGAGGTTTGCGTTGGTTTTTATTTAACTTGCTTGGAATTTGGTGTATTTCTTAAATCTAGAGTGTTATGTCTTTCTTCAATTCTGTTAAATCCTCAACAATAATCTCAAATATTTCTGCTCTCTCTTTCTATTTTGTGCCTCTGGCATGCCTAACCAGATGGTAGGTCTTTTCTAATGTTGTCCCTATTCATTCTATTCTTCGTATCTGAACTGCTTTTTGCATGTTCATCCCTTTATATCTCTCTTAATCTCTATTTCATCTCTTCATCTCTGTATGTGTAAAACTTTAATTATCCTTCAGTTCACTAACAGCATCTTTAGCCATGTCTGATCCACTAGGGGCTCTTTAAATCTCAGGTATGCAGAAGCAGACTGATGTTAATCCTCAGTCATTATGGACTTTTGTCACTTGTTCATGCATGGCTCTCTTTTACTTGTACATCTAAGAATCTATTCACTACAACATAAAAAAAAAAAACAGAGGAACTGGACTATTAACAATAACCTATATTCTTCTTCTTATCCAAGATGACCACTCCCTGAACCTTGTGCTAATTATTCCTTTACCTTGAAAATGTTTATACTCCTAAAATATATGTACTCTTAAAAGGCACATTTGTTCAGCTTTGATTTTTTAAAACTTTGTAACACCTTGCAGCTTTATAAAAATGGTAAAAAGAGCCTTCTGGGACTTGGGTTTTTCATTCATAATAATGTTGTCAAGATCCATCCAAATTGCTGCATGGGTCTGTAATTCATTTGTTTTGACTGCACTATAATGTTCCATTGTGTCACTGTTTGACTATATCACAGTTTATTTATCCATTCTTCTGTCAGTGAGCATTTGGGTTGTTTCCAGGTTTTTGCTATTAGGAACAGCACCACTATAAACATCATTATTCACGTCTCTTGGGTTTCTCTTGGCTATGTTCCAAGAAATGCAATTGCTGAGAAATAGAACATGTGAACGCTCAACTTTTCAAAATAGTGGTACAGTCCTTTCCTAGGTGATTGTATACTAACCTGCTATTTAGTCTGTTCATTGAGTTTTACATTTTCAGCGACCATATTAATTTGTTTTCATTTTTCTGAACTGTCTTCTGTTGTTATTGTAACTTCCATTTCTTCATTTATCCATTTAATCAGTTTAAGTATCCCTTTATTATAATCTTTCTCAAACTGTGTGATTATCTCCACTTCTTGAGGTTTTAAACCTGTTTGCTGTACCTACTTAACACCCAGATATACTCCCTCACCCTATGTTTTTTGTTTCCTGTGTGGTTTATCAATTTTGCTTGTGAGCTTATCTTCAGCTCTTTTTTCTATCTGAGGGAATCCTGGATATTCTGACGAAAACATATTTATCAATCCACCTATTGGAGAACATCATGGTTGCTCCCAATTTGAGCAATTATGAATCAAGCTGCTACAAATATCTGTGTGCAGGTATTTGTGTAGACATGCAAATTTCAGGTCCTTTCAGTAAATACCAAGGAACATGATTGTTGGACTGTAGGGTAAGAGTATGTAGTAAAATACCACTAAACTGTCTTCTGAGGTGGCTGTACCATTTTGTACTCCCACCAGCAATAAATGAGAGTTCCTACTGCTCCACTTTCTTGGCAGCATTTGCTATTGTCAGTGTCCTGGATTGTCAGGTGTGGGGTATCATCTCATTGTTGTTTTAATTTGCATATCCCTGAAGACATATGATGGGAAGCATTTTTTGTATGCTTATTTACTATATGCATATTTTTCTTTGGTGAGATAACTGTCTCTGACCCATTTTTAAGCTGGGCTGCTTGTTTTCTTTTTGTTGAATTTTTAGAGTGTATTTTAGACAACAATACTCTATCACATATGTATTTTGAAAATATTTCTCCCAGTCCATGGCTTATCTTTTCATTTTCTTGAAAATGTCTATTGCAGGTTAGAAAATATTAATTTTAATGAAGCCCAGCTGACCACACCTTTGGCATAACTGAAACGTTATTGCCAAACCCAAGGTCATCTAGATTTTGTCCTATGTTGATTTGTCCTTTTTTTCTGGGAGTTTGTAATTTTGTGTTTTATATTTGTGTCTACGATCCATCTTCAGTTTAGTTTTGTGAGGTTTATGTGTAGATTCTTTTTTTTTTAGTTTTTTTTTTGCATGTGGGTGCCCAGTTGTTCCTACATCTTTTGTTAAAGTCTATTTTCCTTCACTGTCTTGTCTTTATTTCCTTGTTAATGATCAGTTGATTATATTTATATTGGTCTATTTCTGCACTCTATTCTCTTCCATTGATTTATTTGTCTATGCATCTACCAATTAATATAGAATTGTAGATTAGTGGGTTTTCCTCTTTTTATCTCTCAACACTTTAAATAACTTACACTTTAACCTCTTCTTGCTTGCATTATTTCTGAGAAGTCAGATGCAATCCCAAGATTGTTACTCTATAGGCAAGGTGTTTTTCCCTCTAGCTTCTTTTGATATATTTTTTTCTACATGACATGCATAGTTAAAAAAATTTTTCTCGGGGTGGGGAGGAGGGAGAAGGCTGTATTTACTGTGTTTTTCTTCTTGGTATCCCTTGAGTTTCCTGGATCTACGGCTTGGTGCCTAACATTAATTTGGGGAAATTTTTCAGCCATCATTATTTAAAATATTTCTTCTGTTCTTCTCTCTTCTCCTTCTGAAATTATCATTATGTGCATGCTACATTTTTTAAGATGTCTCATATTTCTTAGATATTCTGTAATTTTTTCCAGTTTTTTGTTCAGATTGTCTTTCAGTTTTGGGGGTTTTTATTGAGATACCCCAAGTTCAGAGATTCTTTCCCTAGAGGTGTCTGTTTTACCAATAAACTCACTAAAAGAATTCCTCATTTCTGCAATAGAACTTTTTATCTCTAGCATTTGGCTTTGATTCTTTCTTAATATTTTCATTTCTCTGCTGATATTGCCACTTGTGTTTGCTGGTTTATTTTCCTCATTGGATTCCCCCCCCATACCTTTTTTTTTTTTTTTTTAGTAATTACAGTTATTTAAAATTCCTGATCTGATCATTCCAAATCTGATAATTCCAACATCTCTGTTTATTCTTGCCATGTCTTATTCCAATATTAACTCTGTCTCTTCAAACTATGTTTGTTATTTTTTGTTTGTTTGTTTTGCCTTCCTGTATGTCTTGGTTTTTTTTTCCCCTGTTAGTGAGGTATGATGTACTGAGTAAAAGAAATGACTATAAATAAGCCTTTTGCAATGGGATGGTAAGGTGTCGGGGAGAAGCAGCATTCTTCAGATCTATGATTAAATCGCAGTCTTTTGGAAAGCCTGTACTCCTGGGTTGTGAACTTCACACCTGCTTCTCAGTGCTCTACCCTTACCTTTTGAGTGAAAGGTGGCTAGAGTGTGCTGGGGTTGGATATTTCCTTCCTCACGCTTCCTCTAACCTTTCACCCTGGTCAGTTAGGCTTTGTAATCTGTAGCTTAGGCACTGGTTAACTAGTTTCTCCTGAAGACAGACCTTGTTAAGAAGAACAGAGTGGGAAGCTGGATAGCTTGGAATGGTGGTTCCATTCCAGGTTTTCTAAGGAATCTCCATACTAATTTCCAGATTGGTTGCACCAATTTGCAGTCTCACCAGCAATGAATGAGTGTGCCTTTTTCCCCACATCCTTGCCAACACTGAATATCTGTATTTTTGAAAACTGCCATTCTGACGGGCGTGAGATGAAATCTTAGTTTTGATTTGCATTTCTTTAATTACTAGAGATGTTAAACGTTTTTTCATATATTTGTTGATCAAATATATATTTTCTTCTGAGAAGTGTCTGTTCAGCTCCTTAACTCATTTATTGATTAGGTTATTTTTTTTTTTTGGTGTTAAGTTTTTTGAGTTCTTTATATATACTGGAGATTAATGCTCTGAAGTGAATGTGGCTAAAATTTGCTCCCAAAATGTAGGCTCTCTCTTCTTAATCTTTACCCAAAGGACTTAAAATCAGCATACTATAGTAATGCAGCCACTTCAGTGTTTATAGCAGTTCAATTCACAATAGCTAAACTGTGGAACCAACCTAGATGCCCTTCAATAGATGAATGGATAAAGAAACTGTGGTATATATACACAATGGAATATTACTCAGTGATAAAAGAGAATAAATTATAAAATTTGGAAGTAAATGGATGGAGTTGGAGAATATTGTGCTAAGTCAAGCAAGCCAATCCCCAAAAACCAAAGGTCTAATGTTCTGATAAATGGATGCTGATCCATAATGGGGAGGACATGGGAAAAGTGGAGGAAATTTGATGGGGCAAAGGGAAGGGAGGGGTGGGGAGGGAGCATGGGGGTAGGAAAGATGGTGGAATGAGATAGACATCATTACCCCAGGTATATGTATGACTGCACATATAGTGCAACGATACATTGTGCACAACCATAGAAATGTAAAGTTGTTCTACAATAGTGTACAATGAATCAAAATGCATTCTGCTGTCATATATACCTAAGTAAAATAATAAAAAAATTTACTGAATGAATTAATAAATTATCAGTTAATGAAAAAAAAGAGAACAGAGTGCTTTGGCATATTGCAAAATGGTCACTTTTCCCCTTCTTTGTAGGAAGAATAAAAGAATTTTTCTCCAGCATTTACTATAAGAAACAAATTGAGCTCCTGAAGATAAAACTTACAAAAGCTTGCCCCCTCCCCATGACTGGCTTCCCAGGAATTATTAACTCTCAGACTTATCAGACTGAGCTATGGCAATTCATCAGTTACAGTTTAGGTTTTCAGGTGCTGGTTTCTAATAGAGGTTTCTACTCTGATAAGTTGTGATTCTCTGCATCTCTCTTGTCCTTCTCTCCAATTCCATGGACAGCAGTTTGCCCTGTGATTTCATTATTTTTACAGATTAAGAAGAGTTATTGATTTTTCAGTTTGTCCAATGTTTTACTTATTGCTAGGATGAAGTGGCAACTTTCAAACTCCTTGCATGCAGAACTGAAAATTAAAACCCTGATATATTTTTACTACAGCATTTAATGTCATTCCTTTGAGATCAGGTACCTGTACATGCATGACTTCCAGCAACAATAGATATCTATAGCAGTCATATTTCTGTGACTATAACAGCTACCTGAGTTAATCAACTTAGAAAGTGTTTATTTTGGCTCACAGTTTCAGAGGTTCTTGTCCCTGATCAATTGGCTTCATTGCTTTGGAACCATGGTGAGGCAGCACATCATGCCAGGGAATCTTGTGGTAAAGCAATCTGCTTACTTTGTGGCTAGGACACAGAAAAGGAAGAGTCCCATAGTCCCCTCGGCAGCGTCCTTCCCTCAATGACCTAAGACCTCAAACCAGGTTCTGCCTTTTTTTTTTTTTAATTCTTGGTTCTTTTTGCTGCATTTTGAAATTGGTGCATTAGACATATATATAATGGTGTTACTTACTCATACATGCACATAATATAACAATAGAATTTGGCTAATATCATTCCCCAGTATTTCTCCTTTCCTTCTTGTCTTCCTTCCCCCTGGTTCCGTTCCTCTACTGACTTCCCTTTAATTTTCAAATACATTCCTATGCTTTTTTTTTTAAATCCCCTTTCCTCTCTAGCTTCCACATATGAAAGAAAAACATATGCCTTTAACCTTATGAGTTTGATTTATTTCATTTAACATGATGGTCTCTAGTTCTGTCCATTTTCCTGCAAATGACATAATTTTATTTCTCTTTATGGCTGAATAAACTTCATTGTGTATGTGTACCACATTTTCTTTATCCATTCATCCATATTGATGGACACCTGGCTATTGTTAATTGTGCTGCTACAAACATGGGTATATGACCTGGGAGTTGTAGACCAGTGGTAGAGTGCTTGCCTAGCATGTGTGAAGCACTGGATTTGATCCTTGACAGTGTGCGCGCGCGCGCAATCACGCTCATGCACACGCACACACTATATATATATAAATTAAATAAAGGTAAACAAACATGGATATACTTGTATCACTGTAGTATGATGACTTTAATTTTTAGGGTAAATAATGAGAAATGGTATATCTGGGTCATATGGTGGTTCCATGCCTAGTGTTTTGAAGAAACTCCATACTGATACCCATAGTGGCTATATTAATTTACAGTTCCATCACAGTATAAAAGTGTTCCATTTTTTCCACATCCTATCCAGCATATATTATTGTATTCTTGATGGCTGCATTCTAACTGGAGTGAGATAAAATCTTTTAATTTGCATTTCTCTAATTACTAATGATGTTGACAATTTTTCATGTATTTGTTAGCCATGTGTATTTCTTCTTTTGAAAAGTGTCTGTTTAGTTCATTTTAGGGTTCTACCTCTTAAAGGTTCTGTCACATCCCAATACCATGAACTGGGGATCAAGTTTTTAACATACAGGACTTTGGGTGACATTCCAGATCCAAACTATAGGTAGCAACATCCAAATTGAATTGGGAAATCAGACGCAAGGAATGAATAAATTAGTGAATCAATGCCACCTGGCATCATCATCTTACTACTTTCCAAATTCACACTCTCCTTAAACCATATTTTCAAAATTTTATTCAAGGAATTCTCAGCACATAGAAGGACAGAATCTTGTTCAAGTCAAGCAGCCAAAGTGCTGGGAAGAGAACTTGGAATCCTGAGCTGTTAACTGATACCCTCTGTTCTCCAGAGAGCATAAACACACACCTGCTCCTGCACAGAGACCATGTGCTGTGTCTCTTACAGGCTTTTGTATAGTAACTTTTGGGTTTCAGATTGAGTGAACTAGGGATTGTGAAATTTTAGGAGTGAGAGCACCTCTAGAAAGTGGCAGAGCTCAGGTAGCCTTTGTGCAAACACTGCTGGTTGAGCTTCTTGCTCCACCTGAAAGATTCCTGAGCTCCCAGTCATGAAAGGAGAAACCTAATGTTACAGATGCTCTGGAGCGTGTGTGTGTATGTGTGTGTGTGTGTGTGTGTGTGTGTGTGTGTGTGTGTTTTACCACCTGTATTCTGGAAAAGGAAAAACAGCACTCTACATCTGACTCTGCTTTAGCACTCATGAATTATATCACATTTGTTTGTATATTTGCCTCTTAAGTTCTATGTTTTTTGAAGGTGGGTCCTATGTCTTCCCTTCTTTGCAACCTCAGTGCCAACAAGAGTAAATGTTTGCTGAATCAGATCATCAAAAATAAAGCAAGGAATGAGATGTCTTCAAACAGTCCAGCTGCTTTTCTGGATTAGAGTCGGTGTCTCTCACATTAGCCCGAGTCTCTGAAGATGCAGTATCCCCCTTATTCCTCTTCCCAGCAAGCAGGGCAGATAACAAACCAACTGTTTCCATCTTTGCTTAGCTTAACTCTCTGTCAGCTTTGTATGTGGATCTTAAGCAGGCCTGTTCCCACCTTTGAGAGACAGAACCAGTTTGAGGCCTCTTCATGAAGTATGTGGCAATGGTGTCCCCAAATAGCTTGGGGTGATGAAAGAAATCAGCTTGGGAGAGACACCTCCCTGTTTGTCTTCTCAGCCATGGGAGTGGGCCCCAGTAGGGCTTTGCCCCAACCCTGGCCTCTCTCTGCCCAGGGCTATGAGGTACTCGGTGTTGTTGCATTCTGAGTGTGTGAAAAGAGCAAAGGGAATATGAGTCAGAGAAATAATTCCTAGGGCCAACCTCACCCTAGAATTGTTTCATCAAAATGGGAAGCTAGAGAGGGGGGAACTAGTCCTTTGCCAAAGTCTCCACACTGTTCCGACTTGCCTTTGACTTGAGGACTCAGCAAACACTGACATGGGGTTGACAAACCAAGAAGGACTTGATTTACAGTGTACTCCTCTGTCCCAGGGAGAAATCAAACATTGTAAATCACTAATGAATGGCCAAGGTTCTACAGTGCTTATAAATGATAAGGGTTAGCTTTGCAGCTCTCCCCAGAGTAAATTTCCAGTGGGCAGCCTGCCCTCCTACGAAGTAAGGCGGAGAGAAAGTACTTCTGTGCACATACCAAGAGGTGAGTCAAATGGAGTGTCAAGTCAGTCTCTGTCTTCTCCCAGGCAAGACTCTTGAGTTCCCTCGGGGGAATTTCATCATAGCTCCTGCTCTCTGTCCCTGGCTTCAGAGGGGCTTCATCAGCAGCAGGGCTATGCTGTTTCATGGGATGAGGAGGGAGAGACAACTCCAATTTCCACAGCCTGGCCTTGGTGACACTGATGACTGAGTTTTTACAATCTTTGTCCAGACTGCCTGCTACTGAGCAGCCCCTAAAACCCTGGAGTGAGCCACATGTTTTCCTTATAGCGGTTTTTTTGCTTCTAGGGTTTCTACAGAAGAGGCTCTTAGGAGCACCAATATTAGCTGGGGAATTTTTCTTAAAGGTAGGCTTCCATGATCCAGGTGACCAGCTAACTAGAAATGGAACAAACACATGAGCAAAATTAATGAAAGAAAAATTCATATTTCATTTACATCAATGAGATACCTATCTGGCTTTTATAGACATGAAATTCAGAACTTATTTTTTTTTCTTAAAAAAGTCAATTATTCGAGTTGTATTTTATTTTCTTCCATTACTGGGGACCCATCTGGGGGTTGCTTTACCACTGAGCTATTTCCCTACCCCTTTTAAAGAGTATTTAAATTTTGAGACAGGGTTTCACTAAGTTGCACAGGTTAGCCTTGAACTTTTGATCCTCCTTCCTCAGCATCCTGAGCAGTTGGAACTATAGGAGTGCACCATGGTGCCAAGCAAGCAGTTGTATTTTATAGAATTTTCTTTGGCCTACTTTCTTTCTTCTAGAGTGTTATGTGACTTCATCAGTCTGGGAATTTAAAATATATACCTTTTGGTTATTTATTTATTACTGAAATTTACCTTTTATTTATTTGCTTACTTAATTTGTTGAGACTTTGGATGTGGGGTTGATACAGATGGGTGTGGGGCAGGTAAATGGGTCCTGCCAGTTCTTCTTGGTTTTGGATTTTGGCATGAATGCCATTGTTTGAGAATTAACTTAACTTTATTTCTAGTTGAAGCACAAAGGATAATATTGAATCTAAAGTGTGAAAGTTCCTGTAATATATGAGAGCAAGTTATTACTTCTCTCCAGATTGTAATTCCCTACAAAATAAAGAAGTCAGCCTGGATGAGTAACGTCTCTTTTCAGCACTCACTATCCATTGGGGAATGGGGCCTATTCGGGTTATTTCATTTCTCCCATCTATTTATTATGATCCAAGAGTGCGTTCTTTTGTGCCTCCCTGGCTTCCTGTTCTCCAATTATGACCTAAGAACTTTCACCTTGGCCTCTTTTCCATCTGCAAGCAAGGAATCTCAGCATCCGGGGTAGGAAATGTGATTTGGTTCCTCCATCCCTTCCTGTAGGATCTCAGAGGCACAGCTAAATCTAGGTAGGAAGACACCCCACTCCCACTCCCACCCCCTGCCATCCAACACATACAGGTGGACACTTCCTCTCAGGAAGAGGAAAATGAAGATCAGAAGGAGAACAGTTCAAGCAGGGAATCAGTAAGGACAGCCTGAACCACAGTCCTGGGCAGTGTGGCTCCCCTACCCGACCGACCCCATTGGACCTTGGTCAGTCTTAAACTTGCCAAGTATCATAGCAGGAAATTTTGTGAAGAACATCTTTTTTTTCCCCCATTTTTTATTGGTACATTATAGTTGTACATACGGATGGAATCTGTTGTTCCCTATGTATACATGCACACAATATAATCATATAATTTGATCAATATCACTCCCCAGCATGTTCCCGCTTCCTCTCTACCTTCCTTCCTTGGATTCCTTTCCTTTACTGATCTTCCTTTGATTTTTAGAAGACCACCACCACCTTTATTTTCCTTTTTCCTTCAGTTTCCATATGTGAAAGAGATATATGACCCTTAACTATCTGAGTTTGACTTATTTCACTTAACATGATGGTCTCTATTTTCATCCATTTTTCTGCAAATGACATAATTTCATTTTTATTTGTGGCTGAGTAAAATTCCATTGTGTATATACCACATTTTCTTTATCTATTCACCCATTGATGGACACCTAGGTTAGTTCCATAGTTTGGCTGTTGTGAATTGTGCTGCTATAGACACAGGTATGCATGTATCACTGTTTTAGGATGACTTTAATTCTTCAGGATAAATGCCAAGAAGTGTTATAGCTAGATCATATGGTGGTTCCATGCCTAGTCTTTTGAGGAGCCTCCATACTGATTTCCATAGTGGTTACACTAATTTACAGTCCTACCAACAATGTAAGAGGGTTCCTTTTTCTTGTAGAGATCATCTTGACAACTGTAACTTGGGAAGATGAACTGAGCTATGATCAACCTTGATTAAACCTGAGGCCAACCTGTTAAATACAGAAGTTGAGAACCGAACCAGATGAAATACACAAAAGTTGTAACTTCTGTCAATAATCTAAATTAAATACCTATCACAGGAAACAAATCCTAGGCAGCTTTCAAGAGAATTGGATGAAATATTGGTATAATAGCCTGGCTCTGGGTTTAGGTCCCAGTGCTTTCAGCAGAAAGAATCACTTCCTCCCTGCCAGTGGGTTAGGAAAGGTTCCATGCTGGAGGGAATCCCAGATGTCAACAGGGGAGAAGCTCTGTCACTTGGGAGAGGTGAGGTGGTGCGGGGAAGAAGTCAAAGGCAGGTGGGAGGAACTCAATAACAAGTACTAGCATTTCCCAGAGCCATAAAGTGCTTGTCCATTTGCATTGAGAAACTGATAAGTTGACTCTCCTCCTCACATCATTCATATGTTCTAGAAATCCTACTTCTTCCATGAGACCTTCCTACAACACATTCAGTCAAGCCTAAACTCTTCCCCTTTGTCAGTGACTTTAGATTGGATATGTTAAATTTTCTTTCTCCACCTAAATTTGTATTAACCCCTGGCACCTATTTCCATTGTAATGGTTTAGTAAATTATGCCTTCTATGTCCCTTCGTCAAGCAGATGAGAGACATCTCAGCCATAGAATGTTAAGAGAAAGAAGGGTTAACTATTCTACACGCTCATCCCAAGTTATCAGAGACTCGGTAACACTTCTAGTGGGTGACTTTGGGAACAGGATGCTGTGTTTCTCAGTGTGATAGTCTGTCATCACAGGATGTGGAGTCGGCCTAAGCCTCCCTTCCCTTTCCCAGCAGACTCTTGGGCTCCCCCAGTTCTGCTCCCTGTTACTTACCCTTCACACTAAGAGAACTTCCTGGTTGGTTCCAATATGAAGGCAGCAGAGTAGAAGGCAAATCTGAATTTCATCAGATCAATTGGAAGAGAGGAGGGGGAGAGAAAGAGGAGAAGCAGAAGGAGAAGAAGGAGGAGGAGGAGGAGAAGGGAGAGGAGGAAAAGGAACAGAAATTCAGTAGACAAATGAAAGCTGAATGTGAAAATGTGAACTGAACACTGATCATCTGGATCATTCCGATTCTAAAGGTAACTCACAAGGGGAAATTCTGGAAATGCTGAGAGCAAGGCAACAACTTTTGAAGACTATGAATTTAGACCTCTATGGTCCAGCATGCTCATGGGATAAAGATGCAGGGTTTTGTTTTTGTTTTTGTTTTTGTTTTTGTTTTAGAGAGAGAGAGAGAGAATTTTAATATTTAATTTTTAGTTTTTGGCGGACACAACATCTTTGTTTATATGTGGTGCTGAGGATCGAACCCGGGCCACATGCATGCCAGGCGAGCGCGCTACCGCTTGAGCCACATCCCCAGCCCAAGATGCAGCTTTTTAACTTACAAGTATTCTAACTATTCACTCTTTCATTTACATTTTTTTTTTAACAGACAGTACATTTCTCCATTAGTGGACTCCTTCTACTACAGATTAAAAAGGCTTACTTCTGGACTCAGGATCAACCTAATAATGTATGTGACTGACTCTGGCTAGTATTTCAGGCCAGGAACTGAGAGATCTTGACACTCTGCAACAATGTAACAGGGGATAAATAGTGGAAATTTCAGTGCAAATTAAAGTTATGCATTTTAAAAGAAAATATATATTTTAAAAAAATACATGCCTCACATAAGATGAGAATATAAAGTAAATAAGTAACTACTTCTTACATGACCATAGTTGAGAAGGTAAAACAATTCAAATATGGAGTGATTTGTTGTATTATCATTTGCTGAAATATCCATATGTTGGCTTTAAACAGATTTACACTGACAAGCATACATCTTTGGATTTATTTCTCAAAACAACATTACAAATTCTAAGTTTCTTCAAAGATCTATTTAAAGATTCCTATCAGAATGTACTTCAAGATTCCCTGAACAAATGTAATTTCATTCATTGTGGTAAATAAAACAAAACTATTAACAGGTGTTAACAGTTTAATTAATTATCATACTCTATTAGTTAAGTTCCATATTACTCTATTTGCTGTCTATACATTTTTTAAGGCTTACATTAAGTTCACACACACATATATGCATATATATACACACACACACAATTTGAATTTAATTAATTGTGGCATTTGAGGTCATTCTCCATAAAAAGTTGGTCTTCAGGCTGTTTGTAATGAAAGTGGCTTAGTTTCTGTTGGAAAATCTGATTCAGTTTACATCATTTTGACTTATAGCACCTCTGCCAGGAATTAAATCTAAGAGTTTAAGACTGTCCTGCTTTTTCCCCAGGTCTGTAGAGGCCTGTTGCTTTTAATGGGTTATGTGTAGGACACAAGGATATGACTCATCTACCTACTTAACAGTCATAAAAAAGTAATGCAAACAGCTTAGCTGCAGTCATAACTCTTATTGTATGGACTACAGTGAACTTGCATTATCATTTAGCAGCTGGGATTTTATAGGAAGGGCATTTCTGCCCAGTGAATGAAGTGTCTGTTACATTCAATGTCATCAATGTCACAAATGTAACTGGTTTTAGTGACCATAGGATATAGGTGCTGAACTATTTCTCTTGTTACTGAACATCTCTGCCAACCCTTTTATTGTCTCCCTGCTTTGAAGAAGAGAAACCAAATGGCTGCTTTTGCAGAATCCTCTCCTCTGTGAAGTTCCAGGGGAGACCATCCAATGAGAGATACACACATCAGGAAGGGGGAAGAGAGGTGAGACCAGTATTTTCCAGAGGCAGTTATAGGCAGATGCCCAGAGAAATAAGGAGTTCGAAGCAGCTTCCAGATGAACTTTTTGAGAATTGCCTGTATTGTGCTTCAGGCTTAGACAGGTGTCAGGAACATCTTAGAGTTCATAAGCTTTGCTGTCTCCCAGGTGAGCTCTTGAGAATCATTTCCTTCCATGCTCCAGGCTAGTCTTCGCTTCTCTGGTGGTCTTATTTTACTGTCTTAAAATTCTTCATACTTGGAAGATACAGAGTGGCTTCTATTTTTCTGATAAAATCCTGACTGATACAATAAGTAATTATTAGAAATTTAATACAAAGTTAAACAAAAAGAACATGCAAAACATAGGTTAAAATAAACCACCAATGAGCTACATCTACTATAAAAGTAAGACAACCAAAGGCTGACCAAACAAAAGAATAAAAAAGTATAAACCAATCAATTATAAGCAATCATTTAAATGTATTAAAATTTTGATTATAAATTATCAGATTATTATATATCACATATGTGAACACATATAATTTGCATATAAATGTATTATTTATAAATATAATATAGAATATGTTAAAGAGAAAAGATTAATAAGAATAATATAAAATACTACATGAATATAATATAAAATATATATTTAGAGATAAAACTACTTTAATTAAATTTTATTATTTATGTATATATAATACCATTATACTGCATAATAATTTGGTCTTAGATATTGCTTTGTCTTGGGCCATAGATAGAAAATGTTCAGACTATAGGAATAATGTGGAATCTACAATATTGACACAAAGCTATCAAACAACCAGAGATCTCCATTCAATACCATGTGAACAGTACTTGGCATGAAGCAGACATAGCACACAGAAAGCAAGCTCTTGATGAGAGATCACACCAGGGTTGGAAACACAGAAAAGCAGAAAATTGATTCATTGATTTGTTCATGCAATAAAATTTTTTATTAGTGCACTATAGTTATATATAATATTAGGTCCATTTTGACATAATTATACAAACATGGAGTGTAATTTGCTTCAATTCAGTTCCTAGGACTTCCTCTTTTATCCCCCTCTTCCTATTCCTGTTCCCTTTTATCTACTCTACTGGTTTTTCTTTATTTATAGTTTTTTAAAGTGCTTTATAGATATACATAAAGGTGAAATTCACTGTGGTATATTCATATGTGTACATAGGACAGTTTGGTCAATTCCATTCCACCATTCTTCCCATTTCCCATCCTTCCTCCCTCCCTCTCAGTCATCCTTCTTTACTTATCTCTCTTCTGTATGCAACAAATATTTTTGAGCACTTCTGTTCTCCATGTACTATAATAAATGGTAGGGGAGACAATTGTGAACAAAATAGACATGGTAACTGCCCTTAAGGTGCTCAAAGTCTACTTGGAGATATGGACAAGTAAATAGCCAGTTCCAATTGATTGTGAGGTGTGCTGTGATGCAAGAAGTACATTGTGTTATAGGAACACCTACAAAAGGCAGCTTTCCCAGAATTAGGGAATAGGGTCTGGGGTGGGGACAGAGAGGCTTCCTGAGGTGATCTCCAAGATAAGACTTGAAGGAGGAAAAGAGGTCAGGAGGTCAGAGTACATGGAACGGAGGAGATGGAGGCTGTTTTCAATTTGTACAAAGGCCCAGAGGCCAGAGTGGGCTCAGAGGAGGTCTCAGTGAACATGCCATTGTGAAGTGGTAGTGGTGAGTTCTGGGGCAAGGGAGAGATGTTGAGTGACATGATCAGTCTTTTGATTTCAGAACATCCCTTTGGCTGAATGATCAAGAATGAATTCCAAGAGAGCATGATTAAGTGGAGAGACCATCAAAGGCTGTCTTAATGGTCCATACAAGAGATGTACATAGCCTGGATGTTCATAATGTATATAGGATGCCCATTCTGGCAGTGGGGATGGAGAGAAGTCAGCAGCTACAAGCAACATTGAATGCATGACTGGAATGGGAGAAGTCAAGGATGACTCATTTTACACATATGGAAACTGAAGCTTAGAGGGATTACTAGCTCACCTAAGGTCACATAGCTCAGAAGCAGTGGAATTAGGATTCAAACTTCCATTTGTCTGACTCTGGAGTTTTTTATTTTAACTACAAGCTCTATAGGATATACATCAGAACATGGTCACAGATGTTCAATTCTTAAAAAATAATTAAATGAGGTCATTATGTCATATAAGTTACCATTTTGTATTAATGTAACATAGTGGTTCTGCTGGATTCTCTTCATCTCATCTGTACTGTAAATTTTCTTAGTTGATTTAACTTATTTTTATAAGCATTTCCCCTATGTGTGTAAATGATGTTTTAATTAAAGGAGAAAGAAGGATTTCTCCCCCATCACTACCATTTTGTTTCCCATTTAAAGTAAAACCAATGCCATTTCTCCTTAACTTTTTGGAGTCTATGAATTTGTAACTATGAAACTTCTAGAAGCTAAAAGCCATAACCAGCTGTCACACTTTGTTTGCCAGATGACTAAAGTAATGGGTAAGACCAAGAAAGCTGTAAAGTAATTACCCATATTGCTTCCAAACACCTACCACTTCTCTTATATTTCAGATCTATTAAACAAGTCCAAAATAGTTGGAAACAAATACTGACATGCCCATGATTCTAACTCCCTTTTATTTGCTGACGAGTCTTAAGCCTCCTCCAGAAGAGAAGCCTTTGCAAGTTCCAGACACTGAAGGGCATCCCAGTCAGTTCAAGTCTCCTTGATCTTTGTATGTCCCAACAGTCTCGGTGGAGCTCATTGAGGCCCCTCACCACCCGACTCTTTCCTAAGCCTTCACCAGGCAACTCAACAAAACTAGACACTTAAAAACTATTCTATATTTCTCTTTCTCTCCTATTCCTCATATCTAATCAGGCACTAAATTCCGATGAATCTACCTTCTAAAGACTTCTCTAATTTTTTCTTTCCTCTCCACTTCCTCTATGGCTGTCTTACTGGAGAGCAGTGATTTGAAATTAGTATCCTGCCAGATACTAATTTTTGTGATGCAGAAACAGGATGCAAAATCCCCAAGCTCAAGTTATTTGTATTTTCCTGACACTTACGTGTTTTAAAATCATAATGATTGGCCATGATAATAAACAATGAACAGTTTTTCTGCAATAGGATTATACAAAAAATTCAAGAAGTTTTCTGTAAAGAAAGAAAAAGATACAGTAATAGATGCTTGCCTATTACTATCATAAACCAAAATATTGAGACAAAATCGGATATTGCAATAATAAGTGAAAAAAATGGCCTCTGTTACATAGAGTTGATTTAAAAAAAGCACTAGAAAAAAAGAACATTAGTATAATATAAATGACTAATAAAGATCACTAAAAAATGGGAAGGTAAGTTGGTGTGGTGGTACATACCTGATTCCTAGCTGCTCAGGGGTCTGAGGCAAGAGGACAGCTGGAACCCAAGAGTTAGAGTTTATCATGGGCAGCACAGGAAAAGCCCATCTCCAAAACAAAACAAAACAAAAATGGAAAGATAATGCCCAAAATATTTTAATATTTAAAAAACTTATTCTTTACATAAAATTATAAAGCACAAAAGCATGAATTTTTTTTGTTCAATAGTTTTAGATTTTCTTTTGGGACAGATATTAAGGAACACGTTGCTTCCTATAAGTTCATTTCCATTTTTATTCATGAAAATATTTTTTCTACTTGCACTGGCATTCCTTTTGCTATTTCAGTAGATGCTACTTTTGTTAATTCAGAGTTTAGTTCATTTTCTGGGTTCTTACTAGAATATTAAATAATAACATTGATCTATTCTTTTTATTATTTATTTAAGCAAAATATCTGCAGAGAACTATAGCATGTAATGGATATTTAAATACTAGAAAATGCCAACAAACATTGGGTAATCCTCCAGTAATGTAACATTCATAACTTCTAACAAGGTTAATAGCACACTCACAGGCTTGCATGCCAAAGTGGCCCGTGTAGGGATTTATTTTTGTTTCCAAAACTTGTTATTTCTTGGCAAACCACTCTCAGGATTTGTATAATGTACACTATATGTGCAAACTTATATTTATTTTATTGTCAAAAATGACTTATTAGCAGCAGACAGGGACACGAAAATATACTTACACCATGGCAGTAGCTGTAGGCAAGACTGATTAGATCCTGGCTGCTTCTCCTTCCTTGCATCTGCCCCAGTTTCCAAAACACTAGCCTTAGTATTTGCCTCTGCAGCTCAGCGTTCCTTCCTGTTTTACACTTGACTTGGTATCAGTGGATTCCTTTGGGCCATTAATGTTAATTAAGCTAATTCTCACAGGAGAATTATATTCCCTTTCTTGTTATATATTTTCCAACTGATTTTTTAAAAAATTCATAATTTAGAAAAATGTATAAATTTCTCTAGAAATGTCAGGAAATTCCACATGGAAACATCAATACACGCCCCACCACTAATATCTTTATCAAATAACCACTTCACTGACCTCTGGACTCTTGCTGTGTGTCCTCTCAATCCATCCTCTTCATTGCTTATTCTGCAAAGGGGCCATTCACTTAACAACTTGGGTGATAATTTAAAATATGCCTGTCTTTCCCACTCAACTGCACATTTCTCAAAGACAGAGACCAAGTCTTATTCAGCTCTTGATTTCTTGTATCTAGTGATGAATTGGCACATTCCAGATTTTCAATAAACGTTTGATAAATCGGGATGAATTCAATGGAATTTATTTGAATCAGAAAGATAATAAAGTCTTCTGTTTTGGGAAACCTGGTGGGCGAGACACCTCTCCCACTACAAATTCCTAGAAGTTCTAGATAGGATATAACTAAGAGGTTTTAAAGCAGAGCTGAGCTCAGAAGGATAAACAAGGAAGACTTTAAGCAGCACAAACAAGCGCAACAAGAACAAAAACCCTGAAAGCTTGAGGCAGCAAGCAGTGAAGCTGACAGCAAAAGGGATGGGGTGGAGACATGACAGGCTGGTGCAGTGTTAGACCAGTAATTAGGCTGAGGCTTCTGTAATCATGCAAAGATAGAAAGCCGTCTAGGAAGATGTGTCATGTGCTCACCAGGTCAGTCTTAAGCCATGCTGACTGAAGGACAGACATCCATGTACAAATAGTATTGTCCTTTTCACTTTTTCAATATGCCTTTTGACTGTCCTTCCTCCTGGTGGGCTGAGTGCTGGGCAGGTGTTTGTTCAACATCAAGAGATCATATTCTAGGGAAGCAGTTCAAGATGTGATGGGGAGACATGCTGTTTTGTATTTATGCTATTTAATTATGAATGCTAAATTTAATATGACCAAGAAACACATTTTCACTCATATTCTGCTTACTCTGGATAAACTCGTCCTGTGGATACCATGAGTGATGCATACATAATAGCAACTTCCAAAAGAGTCACTGGGAGCCAGTATTCATGGGCAGCACGAGGGATGAGCCAATGCTTGAGCTGTGACGCAACAACTAGCGTTAGGTAATAAATGGTTTTAGGGAACTGCAAAGGCAAGGAGATTTATGTTGTTTCAATATAAACAGATTCCAAAGAGTTGTACATATATTATCAATTACTTCAATTTGCATGTGCCTATGAGTTTTGCAATGCATTTTTAATTAAACTGTTTATGTAGATGAGAACCCTATTACATATATCTGCCCAGGACCATATATGCATTTAGGGTGTCTCTGCCCCTGTTTTCTTTCTGCTAGCTCCTATTTCAATGCTTGCTTTTCTGTAGGTAGACTGTGTACAAATGGATTCTAATAAGAAGTGTGAGACATAAGAAGAAAAAAATGTAAGATTAGATCAAGCTGAATTTATTAGTATTATAACAGTTTCCTGGGATATTAGATTTAATATATTGACCAAACAAGTAGAAATAGTACTTAACAGAAGCCTGGACTCAACAATGGATTTTCTCAAATTTATCATGGAGAAGAATCACCCAGTGATTTTATTAAATGCAGATTCTAATTCCATAGATCTGGGGTGTTCCTGGGATTATACATTTTAAACAAGTTCTAATTCATAGATCATACTCAAATAGCAAAAACTTACAACCAATAACGTAGAAAAAGGAGTCTACAGTGTCAGGAGATAGGAATGTTGGAACATTAATGTGAGAAATTTGCTCAGTCATTTCCAGGAAGCCCAAGAGGATAACTCCTCACTAAGACACAAAAACTGCATTGCTCGGGGGAATGTCAGAATTATTTAAAAAGTGTTGTGGCTATAGTCATAGGCCAGAGCCCATGATGTCAGATACCGTGATGGAATTGGGTGCTCTGATTTTGGTGGAAATAATAAATTGAGGGCATGGTAGAAAACTAGTGGAGGCGGTTCTTAGCCACCAAATAGAGGTGGGAAAAAACTACCATTATAAATTGATGGGAGAGAGAGGGTGCTATGATCTGAATGTTTATACCCCAAATTCCTATGCTGAAATCTGAATCCCCAAGGTGGTAACATTAGGAGGTGAGCCTTTAGGAGGTGATTAGGTCGTGAAGGTGGAGTCTTGAGGAATGGGATTAGTGTCTTTATAAAAGAAACCCCCACAGATTCTCCTTTCCCTTCCACTTGTGAAGATATAAAGAGGAGGTATCATTGATGAAATATAGCCCTTTTCACACATGAATCTGCTGGTGCCTTGATCATGGACTTCTCAGCCTCAAGAACTGTGAGAAATACATTTCTGTTGTTTATAAACCACCTAGTTTAAGGTATTTTGTTATAGAAGACCAAATGAACTTAGAGGGGTAATTTTTTTTTTCCTTGTTGGGATCTATATAATGTCAAATTGATCAGGGTCCCAAAGGAACAGAATGAAAGGGCAATCTATTAAAGTACTCATTGAAATGCGTAAGTAGAAGTATTTTAGGTCTGGTGGGCAAAAATATGACTAGAAACACTGTAATGGGGTTGTCATAGCCTCTTACTCAGCTCCCAAAGGGAGATCAGAGGACTTGGAGTCCTCCGATAGCGCCCTGTAAGTCACAGGTTTTGCTTATAAAAAAGTTATGTGGATCTTTGAGGATGACCATGGATTGTCTTGGGCTTAATCATGAGGTAACACCAATCAAAGCTACTGTCCTGAATGTTGTGTGTTTACTGGTAAAAGCTCACAGATCCCCTGGCACCTGCAGCCTTTGTTTTCATGTGGCAATGTCAGTAGTACACTTTCACTCTATTTCCTCAGAGTCATGTCAATCTCCTGACCTCTGTCATAATATAAGATTTAGGAATCTTGAGAGACTTGATAATCCACAGAACATGATTCTACAACATTACAATGATGACATTATTGTAATTATATCTGGAGAGCATGAAGTATCACATAACTTAAATTTAAAAAAAAATCTTAATAAGGACACGTATGCCAGAATATGGGAGATAAACCCCATGAAACTCCAGGGAACAGAACAATCAATTAAAAAGGTTATGAACCTAGATTATGTCAGGATATCCTTCTGTAAAGTGAGGGACATATCTCTATAACTTGAACCATCCACCATGAAGAAGGAGATATAGAACTTGATGGGATTCTTCAGATTTTGGAAGCAAATATATACTTCATTTAAGTGAGCCACTCTGTTCTTTTTACAAAGTAATTTATAAAGCTGTCTATTTTGAACAAATCCTAGAAAAAGTTTCTAAGACACATCTAGACCATAGTGTAAGCAATTCTGCAACTCAGGTCTTATGACCTAGCAGTTCCAATGGTGACTAAAGTGTCTCTGGTAGACAGGGATGCTTTATGGATTCTCCAGTAAGACCCAATGACAGAACCACAGCTTCGACCCCTAGGGATTTGGAGTAAAGTTGTCCATTCTCTCCTAATAACCTCAAAATCAATTCTTGGCATGATAATATGCTTTGGTAGAAATGGAGTGCCTGATTGGGAGATACCATGTAACTGTGATCTGAAATATCATTATAAAGTGGGTGTTCTCTGATCCACTAAATAGTAAAATTGGACACGTGTAGAAAGTCAAATGGACATGGCAGATCAGGAATGCATAAATAAATTACACAAGCAAGTGACTTAAGCTTCTATGGTATCTGCACCTACTCCTTTGCCACCACACCCTCAATTCATAGCTACAAGCTTATGAAGCATTCTTTTTTATGACCAATTAACAGAATAAGAATAATCACAGGTGCAATGCTAAAACAGGCCTGCACAGTATACTGGTGCTGGCTAGAAGTGGATGGCTTCTGCATAGCCATGCAATCCCACTCCAAAAGAAGCAAAGAACATTAATATTTAGGAATAAATATAACAGAAGCCTTCTACAACCTCTAAACTGAAAACAACAAAACATTACTGAAAGAAAGAACAACAACATGCAAATAGAGAAATTTATTGTGTTAATGTATCAGAGGTCTAAATATTATTAAGATTGTAACCCTCTCCAAATTGACCTATAAATTTGACACTATCCCAACTAAAGTTCAAGTATCCTATTTTATAAAAATTAATGCAGTTTCTTTGAAAACAAAAAATGAATACCAAAGCCAGTTTTAAAAGAACAAAGTTGGAGGACTTATCCTACCTAATTTCAAGACTTATTTTAAATTTTGGATAAACAAAACAATTTGGAATTGCCAAAATAATAAGCATATAGATCAGCAAGATAGGATAGAGAGCTTAGTGATAGATACATATAAACTTGATCAAATTTTAACCAAGATACAAATGAACTTCAATGGGGGAAAGGAACATCTTTAAAAAAAATGTTACTTCAATAACTAGATGTCCATTTGTAAAAATAAAAATAAACTTTAACCTTTACTTCACATCATACATCAACATAGACTTAATATTGATCGTATATCTAAATGTAAAACCTACAACAAGCCTCCTCAAAACATAACTTAAAAAATAATAAAATCTTCGTGATTTTAGGCCAGGTAAATATTTCTTAAGATGCTAAAGACACAAATTACAAAAGAAGAAAGGTGGTAAATTTGATTTTATGAATGGATTCTTCTCTAACATAGACCATATCTTATGCCACAAGGCAACTCTTAGCAAATACAAAAAAGTACAAATACTACCTTGTATTCTATCAGATCATAATGGAATAAAATTAGAAATCAACGAAAAAATAAAACATAAAAATTACTTCAACTGGAGACTAAGCAATATGCTATTGAATGATGAATGAATAGCAAAAGAAATTAGGAATAAAATAAAAAAATACAAATAAAATAAAAAATAAAAAAAATTAGGAATAAAAAATAAAATAAAATAAAAATAAAATAAAAAATTAGGAAAAAAATAAAAATTAGGAATAAAATAAAAATAGGAATAAAAAAAGAAATTAGGAATAAAATACTTAGCAGTAAATAAGAACACCGATATAACATGAAAATCTCTGGGATGCTATGAAGGCAGGGCTAAGAGGAAAGTTCATTGCATCAAGCTTATACATTAAAAGTATAAAAAGTCAACAAATAAATGACCTAACATTACATTTAAAAGCCGTAGAAAAAGAAAAAATCAACACCCAAAGCAATAGAAGACAGAAAATAATTAAAATCAGAACTGAAATCAATGAAATTGAAACAAAAGAAACAATTCAAATAATTGACAAAATGGGGTTCAGCTCACAAGTTCATTTGACTCTCTTACCAACACATCTTTCAACTTAGCCTCTACTAATAAAAAAAGAAATATTTTGACCTACATATTTACTTTTTGGTTTAATTCATAATTTATTCAGACTTAGGCAGAGAAAAGAGTGTTATCTTTTGGAGGCATTCCTCAGAAGACCCAATAGTATGCAATTACATATATATATATATATATATATATATATATATATAGAGAGAGAGAGAGAGAGAGAGAGAGAGAGAGAGAAATGTGTAGAAAAATGGAGAAAATAGAAAAGCCACAATCATATTGTAAAGTTTAGAAAAGCACAGGGAATAAGATTGATCTAAGATAAAGATCTACGCAACTTGACTCCCATTAATCAGAGAACATAACATTCCTTCAAGTGTTCCAAGATACTTACAAAATCTTACCATGTACTAGGTTACAAAGAAAGTTTCCAAAAATAGCAAAAAACAAAAACAACAAAACAAGTCCAACAACAGTTTATATAATTAGACCAGATTCTCCAAGGCACAATACAGTTGAATGTAAAATAGTAACTTAAAAATACAAACCTCTCTGTTCCCTTATATTTGGGTAGTTTAAGAACACTTCAAAAATAATCCCTAAAACAAGAGATCATATTGTGTGCTAGAGTTCTGTTGAAACTGTTTATGCCTAATTTATTGATAAAGTATTGTAACAGTAGTGGAAGCAACAGCAACCAAATCTGAGACACGGCTGAGACAATACCTGAAGGAAAATGTGTAAGAAGAGAAGACTAAAAATCAAAAAGCAAAATCCCCACTTCAAGAAGGTAGAAAATCAAAACAAAAGGAACCCTCCCTGCCTAAAATCAGTGATTTTCAAGGAATTTCTAAGGTGATGTTAATTATATGGAAAGAAGAAAGGCCAGGATAGATTTGACAGTTTTAAAGAAAAACAAAGAGAGGAGATTGATTCTACAAAGATTTATTATAAAGTTACCAGTAATCAATACAGTGTGATATTGGTGCAAGTGTAGATAAATAGACTAGGGATCAGCCAACTATGGTATGCGGGCTGAATTTGGCCCCCTGACTGTTTTATAAATAAAGTTTTATTGGCACACAGCTGCTTTTGCATTACAACAGCAAGTGGTGTGGTTGTGACAGACTCTAGGAACCACAAACCATAAAATAGTTATCTCACCTTTTACAGAAAGAGTTTGCTCACCCTTGAAATAAACCAGTGAAATAAAATAAAAGGCCCAGAGATGGACCAAAGAATATGTGGACAGAAATAACATTTCAAATCAATTAGGAAAGGGGGAAGTATTCAATTAGTAGATTTGGACTAATTAAGTATGCATATGAAGAAAGATAAAAACAGATTCCTTCTTTACATTTTACCCAAAAATAAATTCAGAAGGATCAAAGACCTAAATGTAAAAGGTAAAACAACATGTTAGACAAAAATATATGCAGTATCTTATGAACTTGAGATAGCAAAGAATCTGTTAAACAATATGTAAAAACAACTTAAACTCTAAAGGAAAAGATTGATCAATTTTGATTGTATTAAAATTTAAAACTTCCACATAATGAAGGATTCCATAGACCATGTTCAAAGACTAGCCACACACAGGAGGATAGATCTGCAAGGTACAGAGCAGGGAAAAGTTTAGTGTTCAGAATACAGAAAGAATTTCAAGACAGTAAGGAAAAGAGAACTCAAAAGAAAAACAGAAAAAGGATATTTCAGAAGAAGGTATCTGAACGGGTTATGGGAAGTAATTAGGCAAATGAAAATTTCACGGCTATCAATTTAGAGAAAAAAATTAGTCTGGTTACATTAATATTGGCAAGAATGTGAGGGAAATCAGAAAGTTTTGTTCATTGCTGGTGATAGTCTATATTGGTACCCCCAATTTGGAAATCAGGTTAACAACCCCTGATAAAGGTAAAGATACATAAACTCTGTGACCCAATTATTTCCCTTCCAGGAATCTCTTTGGAGAGCCTCTTGCATAAGTGCCCAAGGAGACATGTATAAGCACATCCAAGGTGGCTTTGTCAGCAACAACAAAAAGTTGGAAATAACCCATTCACCTATCATTTGGGAAATGTCCTAATTTTATCCATGGTGAGGCCTTGGGGTTACACAGGAGAACCAGCACAGGCATATTGCAGGTACCTGGAGACAGGTGTTAAGGGTAATCACAATGGAGGGAGTGATCAAGTTTTCCTGAGGGAGCTGGGAGGGTGCTCACTAAAGATGACATTAGGTATGTTCTGAAGTACAAGTAGGTATTTGAAAGGCAGGGAGGAAAGAGACAAAACAAAATACAGAAAGGAAAGTTTAGACAGAGGACGATCAAAGGCATAAATCCTGGAGCCAGCCTGGGCCCTGGGAGGCTGGCAGCACAGTTGTGGTAGGAGTGGGGGGAGTCAGGGTTAGGATTGTGACAGGCAGGAAAGGAGATGCAACCCAAAGAATGGGATGACCTCATTTATTGTGTAAAGAAATTTGGACCTTACTTCCTAGGTAATCAATTCTAGAATTGATTCAAGAATGGAAGCAAATCTTAGCCAGCTTCTCCTTTAATAGACGATTAATATCCAGACTATATAAAGAACTCAAAAATTGTAACACCAATAAAACAAATAACCCAATCAGGAAATGGGCAAATGAAATAAAGAGACATTTCTCAAAAGAAGAAACACAAATGGCCAACAAATATATGAAAAAATGTTCAACATCCGTAGTTATCAAGGAAATGCAAATCAAAACTTCAGTGAGAATTCATCTCACTCCAGTCAGAAAGGCAATGATCAACAATATAAATAATGAATGCTGGCAAGGATATGGGGAAAAAGGTATACTCCTACATTTCTGATGAGACTGAAAATTAGTACAATCACTCAGGAAAGCAATATGGGGAAAGGAACCACCATACGACACAGCTATCCTCCTTGGTATCTATTCCAAAGAACTAAAATCTTTAGGTTATAATGATACGGTCACATTGATGGTTATAGCAGCGCAACTCACTATAGCCAAGATATGGAACCAGCCCAGGTGCCTATTGCAGATAAATGAATTAAGAAAATATAGAATATACACACAATGAAGTTTTACTCAGTCAGAAAGAAGAATGAAATTATGGCATTTGCTGGTAAATGGAGGAATGTCCTGCTAAGTGAAAAATGCCAGACCGAGAAAGTCAAGTGTTTTCTCTCATAGGTGGAAGCTAGAACAAAATAAGGGGAAGAAAGGGGGGAAGTCAAATATCATAAATATAGAGGGAAGATCAGTGAAATAGAAGAAAGAGAGATTGAGAGGGAGAGAAGAGAGAAAGGAAAGGAGAGGAAATACAGAACAAATTTGACAAAAATAAGCTCTGTGAATGTATAAATATACCACAAAGAACTCCACTCGTATGTATATCTATAAGACATAATTTTAAAAAAAAAATGAATGAGAGGAAGACCAGTACAGTAGAGAAAGTGGAAAAGAGGAAGGGAGGAGGGAAGGGAAGCAGGGACAGGACCAGGAACTGAGATGGAGTAAATTAAGCTCCAGGCATGTATGATTATGTCAAAATGAAACTATCATTTATAACTATAATTCACCATTAAAAGCCCCCAAAAGTGAGAAATGCATGGTTTAAAAGAAGAGAACTGGATTTTCATGTTTGTGTTTAATAGTTTTTGCTTGTTTTGATTGAAGTACATGAAGAAAAGTAGGTTTCATACAGATGTATAATGGGAAATTTTCTCTCAAAAGCCTCTTGAGAGAACTATGGATCTCCTCCTCCTTCTTCTCCTCTTCCTCATTCTTCTTCTTCTCCTCCCCCTGTTTGTTTGTTTGCAGCACTGAGAATTGAACCCAGGTCCTTGCACATGCTAGCACCACTGAGCTAGATCCCCAACCCAATTATGGATATTCTTTAATACTATACTGAAATTGGATAAATAGTAGTTTACTAATGGTTCATTTCAAATGTGGATTCTGAAGTCAGTTTAAAGAACATTTGAAACTCTGTTACATTAAAATCTATTGATCCATTTTATACCTTAATAGATCATTATATTCACAATTTTGTCACTTCAAGCTTGGTCATTTGGAAAATACTGGCTCAGTGAGTTACATAAAGCTTCTACTACACATGTACACATCTCATTAAACAAGATACCAAACAAATCCATGGACCTCCTGAAAGTGTGTTAGGTCCCATTTGAGATCTGCTTCTAGAAGAGATGGAGGATACTGGGGAGAGGCATGCCCAAGTCACATTTGTTAAAATCACCGCCATTCTTATCAGGAAAGTCCATAAGTGATGGAAAACTGCTATGATCATGGTTACAAGTATATGTCTTCCAAAATTTTTATTTTTATTTGAAAAAAACTTTTATCATTGATATCAAACACTATCAGTAATTTTCCTTGAAGTAACAAGCTTGCTTCATTAATTTTTGAGACTATAACTGTCAAAAATCCAATAACTATAATACTATAGTAACCACAGGTTGTCTGTGAGTTGTACTTCTGAAAAGTTGTACTTCTAGAAAGTACAACTTAGGAGACCTACGACCCATCAGCGGAGCAGACCAAGCGGCCTGCCGGCATGGTAGACACATGGCCCCAATTGGAGGAGGGGTGGAGCAGAGCCGCCTCCCAAACCTGCAAGGTGGGACCTGCCACCGACCGGCAGAGCAGGCCCACCTGCCCGCCGGCGTGGTAGACACATTGCCCCAATTGGAGGAGGGGCAGAGCAGAGCCACTGCCCGCGCCTGCAAGGTAGGCAGACCTGCGATCGACCAGCAGAGCAGGCCCAGCGGCCTGCCGGCGTGGTAGACACATAGCCCTTATTGGAGGAGTGGCGGAGCAGAGCTGCCACCTGAACCTGCAAGGTAGGCAGACCTGCCACCGACCGGCAGAACAGGCCCAGCAGCCCGCCGGCATGGTAGACACATCACCCCAATTGGAGGAGGAGCACAGCCGCTGCCCACCCCTGCAAGGGAGACTTTGCAACTATACAAGAGCAATATAAATATATAGGGGGAAAATTCAATAACACAACAGTTTCACCAAGCAGAAAGAAGCACGAGCAGTATGAAAAGACAAGGAAAAGGACCACAAGCAATGCAGGTCAACTCAACTTTAGAAGAGGTAATAGCTGCAGCAGATGGAATGTCAGATAAAGAATTCAGGATTACATGCTTCAGATGATCTGGAGTCTCAAGGAAGACATTAGACAGCAAAATCAGACAATGAAAGATCACTTCGACAGTGAATTACATAAACAAATTCAAGAAGCAAAAGATCAACTATATAGGGAGATAGAGGTTATAAAAAACAAACAAACAGAAATCCTAGAAATGCAGGAAGCAATAAACCAACTTAAAAACTCAAATGAGAATACTACCAGCAGAGTAGAACACTTAGAAGGTAGAACATCAGACAATGAAGACAAAGTATTTCAACTTGAAAAGAACATAGACAGCTCAGTGAGACTGTTAAGAAACCACGAGCAGAACATCCAAGAAATTTGGGATAACATAAAGAGACCAAACTTAAGAGTCATTGGGATACAGGAAGGTATAGAGGTCCAAACAAAAGGAATGAGCAATCTGTTCAAAGAAATAATATGAGAAAACTTCCCAGACTTGAAGAATGAGACAGAATCCCAAATCCTAGAAGCCTACAGGACGCCGAATGTGCAAAATCATAAGAGATCCACACCTAGACACATTATAATGAAGATGCCCAACATACAGAATAAGGAGAGAATTTTAAAAGCTTCAAGAGAAAGGAAGCAGATTATATTTAGGGGTAAACCAATCAGGATAACAGCTGATCTTTCAACACAGACTCTGAAAGCTAGAAGATCCTGGAACAAATTTCAAACGCTGAAAGAAAATGGGTTCCAACCAAGAATTGTGTATCCAGCAAAATTAAGCTTCAGGATGGAAGAGGAAATTAAAACCTTTCATGATAAACAAAAGTTAAAAGAATTTGCAGCTAGAAAACCATCTCTTCAAAACATCCTCGGGAAAACATTACAGGAAGAGGAAATGGAAAATAACAATGAAAACCAACAGTGGAAGGTAGTACAGTAAAGGGAAAAATAATTCAAGAGGAAAAACAAACCATGTTAAGTAACATAAATTAACAAATATGGCTGGAAGAACAATTCCTATCTCAATAATAACCCTAAATGTTAATGGCTTAAACTCACCAATTAAGAGACACAGGCTAGTAGAATGGATCACAAAACAAGACCCAACAATATGCTGCCTTCAGGAGACGCATTTGATAGGAAAAGACATACATAGACTGAAGGTGAAAGGTTGGGAAAAATCATATCACTCATATGGACTTCGGAAACAAGCAGGAGTGTCCATACTCATATCAAATAAAATAGATTTCAAGCCAAAGTTAATAAAAAGGGATGAAGAGGATCACTACATACTTCTCAAGGGAACCATACACCAACAAGACATAACAATCATAAATATATATGCTCCAAACAATGGTGCAGCTATGTTCATCAAACAAACTCTTCTCAAGTTCAAGAGTCTAATAGACCACCATACAATAATTATGGGAGACTTTAACACACCTCTCTCACCACTGGACAGATCTTCCAAACAAAAGTTGAATAAGAAACTATAGAACTCAATAATACAATTAATAACCTAGACTTAATTGACATATATAGAATATACCACCCAACATCAAGGAGTTACACTTTTTTCTCAGCAGCACATGGATCCTTCTCAAAAACAGATCATATATTATGTCACAGGGCAACTCTTAGGCATTATAAAGGAGTAGAAATAATACCATGCATCTTATCTGATCATAATGGAATGAAACTGAAAATCAACCATAAAAGAAGGAAGGAAAAATCATGCATCACTTGGAGAATGAACAATAGGTTACTGAATGATCAATGGGTTATAGAAGACATCAAGGAGGAAATTAAAAAATTCTTAAAGATAAATGAAAACACAGACATAACATATCGGAATCTATGGGACACAATGAAAGCAGTTCTAAGAGGAAAATTCATTGCCTGGAGTTCATTCCTTAAAAAAAGGAAAAACCAACAAATAAATGATCTCACAGTTCATCTCAAAATCCTAGAAAAAGAAGAGAAAATCAACAGCAAAAGAAGTAGAAGGCAAGAAATAATTAAAATCAGAGCTGAAATTAATGAAATAGAAACAAAAGAAACAGTTGAAAAAATTGACAAAACTAAAAGTTGGTTCTTTGAAAAAAAAAATAAGATCGACAGACCCTTAGCCATGCTAACGAAGAGAAGAAAGAGAGAGAACTCAAATTACTAGCATATGGGATGAAAAAGGCAATATCACAACAGACACTTCCAGAAATACAGAAGATAATCAGAAATTATTTTGAATGCTTATACTCCAATAAAATAGAAGTAGTGAAGGCATCGATAAATTTCTTAAGTCATATGATCTACCCAGATTGAGTCAGGAGGATATAGACAACCTAAACAGACCAATATCAATCGAGGAAATAGAAGAAACCATCAAAAGACTACCAACTAAGAAAAGCCCAGGACCGAATGGGTATACAGCAGAGTTTTACAAAACCTTTAAAGAAGAACTAATACCAATACTTTTCAATCTATTCCAGGAAATAGAGAAAGAGGGAGAACTTCCAAATTCATTCTATGAGGCCAACATCACCCTGATTCCTAAAACAGACAAAGACACTTCAAAGAAAGAAAACTACAGACCAATATCTCTAATGAATCTAGATGCAAAAATCCTCAATAAAATTCTGGCGAATCAGATACAAAAACATATCAAAAAAATTGGGCACCATGATCAAGTAGGATTCATCCCTGGGATGCAAGGCTGGTTCAATATACGGAAATCAATAAGTGTTTTCACCACGTCAATAGACTTAAAGATGAGAACCATATGATCATATCAATAGATGCAGAAAAAGCATTCGACAAAGTACAGCATCCCTTCATGTTCAAAACATTAGAAAAACTAGGGATAACAGGAACATACCTCAATATTGTAAAAGCTATCTATGTTAAGCCTCAGGCTAGCATCATTCTGAACAGAGAAAAATTGAAGGCATTCCCTCTAAAATCTGGAACAAGACAGGGATGCCCTCTCTCACCATTTCTGTTCAACATAGTTCTCGAAACACTGGCCAAAGCAATTAGACAGACGAAAGAAATTAAAGGCATAAAAATAGGAAAAGAAGAACTTAAATTATCACTATTTGCAGATGACATGATTCTTTACCTAGCAGACCCAAAAGGGTCTACAAAGAAACTATTAGAGCTAATAAATGAATTCAGCAAAGTGGCAGGATATAAAATCAACACGCATAAATCAAAGGCATTCCTGTATATCAGCAACAAATCCTCTGAAATGGAAATGAGGACAACCACTCCATTCAAAATATCCTCAAAAAAAAATAAAATACTTGGGAATCAACCTAACAAAAGAGGTGAAAGACTTATACAATGAAAACTACAGAACCCTAAAGAGAGAAATAGAAGATCTTAGAAGATGGAAAAATATACCCTGTTCATGGATAGGCAGAACTAACATCATCAAAATGGTGATATTACCAAAAGTTCTCTATAGGTTTAATGCAATGCCAATCAAAATCCCAATGGCATTTCTTGTAGAAATAGATAAAGCAATCATGAAATTCATATGGAAAAATAAAAGACCCAGAATAGCAAAAACAACTCTAAGCAGGAAGTGTGAATCAGGCGGTATAGTGATGCCAGACTTCAAACTATACTACAGAGCAATAGTAACAAAAACAGCATGGTACTGCTACCAAAACAGGTGGGTGGACCAATGGTACAGAATAGAGGACACAGAAACCAATCCACAAAATTACAACTATCTTATATTTGATAAAGGGGCTAAAAGCATGCAATGGAGGAAGGATAGCATCTTCAACAAATGGTGCTGGGAAAACTAGAAATCCATATGCAACAAAATGAAACTGAATCCCTTTCTCTCACCATGCACCAAAGTTAACTCAAAATGGATCAAGGAGCTTGATATCAAATCAGAGACATGGCGTCTGATAGAAGAAAAAGTTGGTTACGATCTACATACTGTGGGGTCCGGCTCCAAATTCCTCAATAGGACACCCATAGCACAAGAGTTAATAACTAGAATCAACAAATGGGACTTACTCAAGCTAAAAAGTTTTTTCTCTGCAAAAGAAACAATAAGAGAGGTAAATAGGGAGCCTTCATCCTGGGAACAAATCTTTACTCCTCACACTTCAGACAGAGCCCTAATATCCAGAGTATACAAAGAACTCAAAAAATTAAACAATAAGATAACAAATAACCCAATCAACAAATGGGCCAAGGATCTGAACAGACACTTCTCAGAGGAGGACATACAATCAATCAATAAGTACATGAAAAAATGCTCACCATCTCTAGCAGTCAGAGAAATGCAAATCAAAACCACCCTAAGATACCATCTCACTCCAGTAAGATTGGCAGCCATTATGAAGTCAAACAACAACAAGTGCTGGCGAGGATGTGGGGAAAAGGGTACACTTGTACATTGCTGGTGGGACTTCAAATTGGTGCGGCCAATTTGGAAAGCACTATGGAGATTTCTTGGAATGCTGGGAATGGAACCACCATTTGACCCAGCTATTCCCCTTCTCAGTCTATTCCCTAAAGACCTAAAAAAAGCATACTACAGGGACACTGATACATCGATGTTCATAGCAGCACAATTCACAATAGCAAGACTGTGGAACCAACCTAGATGCGCTTCAATAGACGAATGGATAAAAAAAAATGTGGCATTTATACACAATGGAGTATTACTCTGCATTAAAAAATGACAGAATCATAGAATTTGCAGGGAAATGGATGGCATTAGATCAGATTATGCTAAGTGAAGCTAGACAATCCCTAAAAAACAAATGCCAAATGTCTTCTTTGATATAAGGAGAGTAACTAAAAACAGAGTAGGGAGGAAGAGCATGAGAAGAAGATTAACATTAAACAGGGATGAGAGGTGGGAGGGAAAGGAAGAGAGAAGGGAAATTGCATGGAAATGGCAGGAGACCCTCAGGGGTATACAAAATTACATACAAAAGGAAGTGAGGGGAAAGGGAAAAAAAACAAGGGGGAGAAATGAATTACAGTAGATGGGGTAGAGAGAGAAGAGGGGAGGGGAAAAAAAAAGAAAGTACAACTTCGGTAGTGGGGAAGAGCTAGTTGAGCATGCAACTCACAGAATTGCACAAATGCTTTTGCCTGAGACTGCCCCCATACTCTTGGTATGTAGAAAAATTGTTTACTAAGTGCTTTGCATGTGACACACAGAATATTAAAAGATACTCATTCAAGGGCTGAGGTTTAATAAGATTAATTATTATTTACTGCTTCATATGAGCATGATTAACTTTTTTTTTCCTTCTGTGAGTACTCAGAGTGTAGGACACAAATACAGGAATCATGGACTTGGTTCCACACCTTCATTCAGGCTAAGGCACCTGACATTTACATAGTATTGCTTTTGCATCATCAGTGCAAATATAAGCACAGTGAAAAGGGTAAAATAAGGTCCTCTATTACGAAAATAGTTTTGTCTTCATGGACCTCCTAAAAGTGTCTTGGGTCATTTGAGATCTGCTTATAGAAGAGATGGAGGATACTGGGGAGAGGAAAGGGAGGATACTGGAGAGAGATAAGCTCAAATCACAATTCAGGAAGATCAGTCTCCTAGCAATTGGATAGATAGTCTGGAGGTGGCAGTCTATAGTAGCAAGTTAGGAGGGATGATGAAGGTTTGGATTTAGGACAGAAGCCTGGGCATAGGGAGCACAGGAGTAAGAAAAATGATAAATCTGAGATGAATCCCAGCTTCTATGATTACGTGACTGGATTCACTAACATGGGAAGCTCAGGAGAAGGAGAAGCTGGGGGAACAGCACATAGAATTCTCCTTTGATTATGTTGACATTGAAGTACTGTCCATAGCAAGATGTTCAGAGGCAGGTGATTAATAGCTATCGAGATACATATTTAGAACTAAAATCAGAGGAAACATAGACCTTGGAGAATTAGTCTAGAGCCTAGAGAACAACCTACCTACTATCAGGTATTAATGAATAGGCAGAGGAAGTGGAATCTGCAAAGGAGATTTAGAATGCGCATTGAAAAAGACAGGAGGACCATAGGAGACTGGTATCATGGATGCAAGAGTGTTTCCAGAAGGTAAAGCTCAACAATAACAAATGCTACAGAGACAGAAGAACTAAAAGAAGTTCATGAAAACATAAATTCCAGGATAATTTTTACCTTACTATATTCCTGTGTCTGGTTCATAACAGAAATATATCTTGTTGAATAAATGGATGAATCCTCTGGCTATGGCCATTGAGGACACTGGTAACCTCTGCCATAATGGTTCTGCCGAGAATAAACCCAACATGCAGCCACGTATGGATGAGAAGAGAGGTGGGTGAGTGTAGGTTTTTTTGTTGTTGTTTTGGTTTGGCCTTTAGGAACTTGGTAATCAACGGAGGAAGGAAAGAGACAAAGCAAGAGCTTTCAAGTATAAAAGTATCAGAGTTGGGGAGGGCTGTTATTTTGTTAGGCTGATTTCATTCCCTTTTCTCCCTTTCTTTCCTTTCCTTTCTTTCTCTTCTTCAGAATAAAAGAGACTGGTGTTTTTAAGCTCTGGAGAATGAGCAAGTAGAAAGGGAAAGGTTGACAATTATCAATTCTGAGTACTTCATTTACAGCTCTCTGTTCTCGTAACCCACTCCATCCCCAAAGCCACAAATGGCTTGAAGAAACAAGAGTTCTTCCTGACACAAGGCATACTTCAAGCAGATCTTTGGTTGTGCCTATCATTCACAAATAAGACACTACTGTACTGAGAGATCATGCCTCCCACTGTCTCCTCCTCTCTTTGTACCAGGCTGTGATAATGACCTGGGCCTCTTGGGCATTACTGGATATCAAGACATCCCAGACATGATGCAGCTCCAAGGTCTACCATGACAAGTCTGTCTATGGGGCTCTTTGGAAGTGGCCTCCCCGCTCTTACCTCCTTTCCTCCTTTCCTGGAGTCTTCCCTCTGAGTCCTCTGTAGACATCCTTTCTTCCCTAAGTTTCTTCTATCACAGCAGGGACCACACTAGTTTGAAGATTCCTGCTCACAACCCTACTTCCTTGACTAGTCTAGAAGTTCTGTAAAGGAAGGTACCATGTCTTGTTCTGTGTGTTCTCAGTGTATCACACATAGCAAGGCTCACAAAGTGTGTGCTGCATGAATTAATGAACAATGGGTTACTCCAAATCCTTTTTCATCCTGACTCTCTGCCTGGGGAAAGATGACCTGGGCAATGTAGCAGATTTAGAAATGAATCCAGAGTCACAGTAGGTTATATGTAGTTTCCCTCTTAGAGTCTAATTTTCTCTAGCTGCAGACAGGCTGCAAGCAGTCTGCAGACTTGGAGACAGTGCAGACTACATCATAATAACCATCTATTAAACTTCAAAGAGAGAAAAATTAAAAACATGAATAGGGCTAATTGCTGGCTGCCACAAATTGGTTCCTGGGCATTATAAGTGGTTTAATAGTTGGTGTAGATACTATTATGATAGGTTGGTGCCATATATAAATATGAACACGAAGAGATGCAGAGATAACCAAGACCAGGCTGTGACCTCACCAAATCACAGCTCCATGGCCCAAAGGGGAGAATTTTTTATGTTCTCTGTGTTTGGCATAATTATCTGTCACAAAGTAGCCAAAAAGACTCTTGTTTAACAATTATATTACCTAAAGACATGGTGTCTGGTGAAACAAACCAAGAATTAGTTACTATCCTGAATTAGGATTCAGGATGCCTGGGGGCCACTTCTGGCTCTGAAGCAACCAGCTGTATGCCCACAGGCCTGGTGCCTGTCTCTGCTACTCAGTGAGGAATGATATAATACTTGGGCTCATGCATCCACTTACTCATTTATTTAAAACATACTTATTAGGTACATACCATATTCCTGGCACAATTCTAGGCACCAGGAATACCAAGAGGTACAAGACAAAGCCTTTGAACTTGGGATTGCAGTTCACTGTCAGGTGAAACAGAAGAACACCACATGGCAATGCTGCTGGGGTTTGCACAGGCACTGTGGGCACCAGAAAAGAAAACAGGTGAACCCTCCAAAGAGCAAGTCTTTGAGTTGGACTTTATATGATATATAATGAGGGATTATCAGGCAGAGAACAAGGAGATACCATACAAACAAGGGGAACAGGATTCCAAAGATACTTGGAAAGGATATGTTTAGGGAACAGTAAGTGCTAGTTGGGTATGGCTAGATGATTAGGGGACTGTGGATTTAGTTAGTGAGGTCTGTGAGGGGTCTTGACACTGTCTTGTAGGCAACAAGGTTGAGGTACTTAAACTGCAGCACACCCCAGCTCTCCATGGAGTCATGTATTAGAATTTCACCACTGGGAGGAAATAACTGATAATCAACTTAAAAGGAAGATGTGCCTCTCTAATAATAAGTCCCAGGTGATACTTTAGCTACTAGTCCTGGGGCCACACTCAAGGAGTCACTGTACTAAGGAGAGTTCCCTTCTGATGCTTTTAGGTCGAGGGCTGTTGAAGCGAGCACTCAACACCACATAGAGCAGATTGGAAGGGGACAGGCTGAAGGCAGACAGGTATCCAGTAGACATGTAGAGGCTCTGACAAACAAAACTCTTGCCAGCTTCCACAACTCAAGCAATCCTGATTGATCTTAAATCCTTATATTTATTTCCTTTATTTATCTGCTACTGGTGCCTGGATGTTTTGCCATACAGAACTTTCTTTATTTGGAATATAAATTGTTTCCTATTTAAACACAAATATATCTGAAAGGGACAGCACATAAGACTGCTATCAGCAACTTGCCATAGAGTGTTAATGATGAGGTCCTTTCCACTCAGAGCCAGAAGAGACTCTAGTCATTTTTAATGATCTGGGAGGGTAGACTCCATTGTGGTTGTGCCGCACCCTGATGGCATGATATCACCCAAGTCACTTTACCTCCCTGAGTCCCAGTTCCAGTTTCCTCTTTGGTGAAGTTGAGGATAATAATAACATCTGCCACATAGTGTTGTTTTGAGAATTGTATTAAGTGCAGTAATGTGTGTGGAAGCTCTTGGAATCTGTCAAGTCTAAACAGAAGTGCTAGAACATATGTATATAAACACTCACACCTTTTAGTACTTTCTTTAGCACTATTGAAAACTCCAGAAGATTCTTAATGAGTCTAAGAGGTCTGTGGAGTCTCTGGAGTTGTAGATATCTGGGCTCAGGACAGATAGAGAAGTGAGATTGAATATGTCAGAGTGGAAGGAGGAGCCTAATATGGATTCCAATTCTTCTATTGGGCTTTTGATCTTATTTCCAATAACTTTTAGGAAGATTTCTAAATGAGATAGGAATTTAGAAATCTCAGGAATTTCCCCTTGTTATCAAATAAAAACCCTTCATAGGGCCTTATAGGAGTTTCTGGTTTCTCTGTGGACCATCACTATTTTCCACAAGTTTAGAAACAAGAGGTATTGACCAGGCTCAGACCGGGTGTTTTCCTAATTCCTTTAAACAAATACATGTCTAGCCAGTCCTAGGAAATCTTTTCTTAACCTCAGGGCTATTCTCCACCTTCAGAATATTGACAGACCAGGTTTAAAGAGCTCCTTTAACTGAATATGATGGGAATTTTCCTTTCATCAGGAGGTAGCATGTGATTCAGGAGTGTGTTGGCAAGTGTGCCCTGGAACAGCAAGCTATCAGCTTACACACAAGTGAACAATTACCCGGGTGGCGTGGTTAATCGCAGCAACTTCACCATGTAAAAGAAAAATAACATCCTTTCTATCTCCTCCCAAGGAAGAGACATCTCCCAATTTGTAAGAGGATAATTTCCTTATTATTCCGTGAAGTTTGTTATTTCTGGTGGGTCCTTAAATCAGGTTGAGAAGGGTGAAATCTGATCCTTTCATGATGGGGGAAAAAAATTACCAACAGGGTTAGGTTTTCAGTGTCTGCGTCTACAGCTGAAGGAAGAATTTGCTGATCTCCAGCAAAGGCTCAGAGGCAGCCACACATATACAGAAGGTCCCCAAGTGGAAGTGCCAAGGCTGTTGTGCTTTAGGCTGGTCACAATTGTTTCACTACTTGGAGAATGCCCCTCTTAGGCGTGACGTGGCCCCAGCGGAATACATGATTAATGGCACATTACTTCTGGATGTTTTAGAAAGGAAGGTTGCCCTCACTTTTCCTTCAAGGCACATGGTGAAAAGAGGAGGGATGTTTTCCTAGAGATTATTAAATGTTACCCAATCCCCCCCACAAAAGGGCTGCTCACAGGAAAAGAAACCAACCTTCTGTAAAATGCCCCTGTGTGTTCTGAAACGTTTCCACCTCCTGTTCCCTTGACTTTTCACAACAATCTTGTGAGGCAAGGGGAATAAAGTGCTGTTTTAAAGTGGAAATGTTGGAGTTCAAAGTCTAAATGCCCAAATGGAGGAGCTGAGGGAGAGTTCCCTGTCACCACACACTTCCTGAAGGAAGCATGCCATTGATAGCTCTCCATTTCCAGAGCTCTGCTTCTATCACTTTTCCACTTTCCACTCTCTCACCTGTGAGGATCAGGGGAAGGGGGCAACAGGAGCAGGGAAGGAACAGGTGGTACAGCCTGGATGTGGAGAATGCTTGGTCTTGGAGTAAGGCCAGGGCTTATGATAAGAATAGAGAAGGAAATGAGAAATGGCTTTGGAGAGAGTTCCAACTGCAGATCAACCCTCCTCCACTCCTGACATCCATTCATTAACTATTCTGGGCCTCCCTCTGTACCCACCAAGTACCTAATGGGCATTTGGAGGCAGAGCAATTGGAAAAAAAAAAAAATCCCTGCCCTCAAGGAGCTTATATTCTAGGGCAGTTTCTCTCCAGTAGTTTCAGGTGCTCCTTCAGTTGCTTAGAATTCTTTATTAAGGTGCCCCCTTGGGGTCCTGTTCAGACGCACAAAATGATCACACGTGTGTGCTCACTCACGCATGCCCACTGCCCCCTGTCTTGCCACCCGCCTCCTGCTTATACACCTACGTGTGTGCACGCGCCGACACGCACTCGCTCACACTGCGCACTCACAAGCACAGGGGATAAACGCACGTGCGCCCACTCTCACTTCCCCGTCTCAAGCATCCGGTGCAAAGAGGCAGGGCAGTCCTTCAGATCGCGGCGGCAGGCGCCAGGGAGAAGCAGGAGCATCTCTGGGTCCTGGCAGTCTGCAGGGCGCAGCGGGGCGAGGCGGGGTTGGAGGCTGCATAGAGCCCTAGCCGCCAGAGTCCCGCGTGGTTACACCTGCCTGTGCTTCCTCCCCGCGGCATAGCAGTGCTCTCCGCGAACAGGGCAGGGTTCCGCCTGGTGGGTTCAGACCAGGCACTGCAGACCCTTCCAGGCTCCCCTGGGCACACGCCCGCTGCGTGTCGCTGCTTCCATTCATTAACCCGCCCGGGCTTCCCCTCCCTGACCTGGCCTCTCTGGATTTATTCCTGCCTTCTCTATTTCTGGGATTCAATCTAAAGGGAGGAGAAAGGGAATGTGGCCCTCAGCCGAGCAGTGGTTTTTGCGCAAGGCACAGGTGGAAAACAATTACAGAACTCTTAGGAAATAGTCTGGGCCCTGGGTCTGTGGTAGAAACTTGGACTCAGCGGCCTGAAACCAGGCCGAGGAGAACCACCAGGCGGGGCTGCCCCTGGGGGTTAATTGATTAGACGTTCCTTCCTCCCAAAGCACTTAAGAGTGCGTTTGTTTGTTTCCAACCCTAGCAACTGCCTATCACCGGTTAGGCTCACCACCACGGTCCCTAACTTAAGGCTGCGGAGGTTAGCGAGCTCATTTCTTTATCAGATTTAATCTCTCCTGTGCTCTCTCCACTTTCAAGAAGTTCTGTCACGACCAAACTCACTATCTTGTCCTTTCAAGAAGGAGAAAGAGAAGGTGACAAAGCAGGAAAAAGGAAGGCATCCTCTGTGTCCCAATAGGACAGTTGACTCCATTCAGAAATCCCTAGCTCTGAAGGGCCCTTGAACTGGAGGGCATTTTTTAGGTTCCGTGGAGGTCAAGAGGCAGGCAAGTGTTCTGTGTAGGGGGGCCTGAGCAATCTTCTCCTTCATCCTTCGTGAATCAGTGTCAACAGCAAGAGATTCACACAGGATCCAGCTTTCCTCCCTTCTTGGCACAGTACAAAAGAATTCTGTATGTATCCTCTTCCCAAAACTTCGCTGAAGGAGCAGAGGGGTAAAACATCTCCCAATGCTCTTTGGAAGGGTGGAGCCGGGGGGATAGGGTTTCTTCTTTTGGGGGGAACCTAAGTTGGAAATTTGGGAGCTTGAAGGAAGAATTGCCCTCATAGCCTGTGGCTTAGCACTTGTCCCTGGAAACCTTTAATTCTCACAGGGACTCTGCTAGACTTGGATTACCATCCCCATTTTACAGGTGAGGAGACTGAGTTTGAGGGAGTCACCAAAGTTCTTGTTTAGTTATGAATGTGAGAAGGAGAATAAAACAAACCACCTTATTGCTAGTAGAAATTCTAAATTTTCTGGCTCTTGCAAAGCAGTAGATTAGGTTGGGAATTAGGATGCCCTCCCTCTACCATAATCACGCCAGTTTTGCCTCTATCCTGTAAACAGTCCTTGTTCTTTTGTGCCTTCTAGATTCTCTTGGTAGTTTCCCACCCTTGGAATGCTACTCTTCCTTCCACCAATGCAACTCCTACACACCTGCCAAGGCCTGCCTAACCAGCCTCTTCCTGTTCACTGTAGCTTTTGTCCATCTTCCTCTATGCTATACTAAATATCTATATTCTGGGCCATAAAATCAAACCATTGATTATGTTACTCATTTTGATGATTCTCTGATTAGTTTCCTTTTCATTGGTCTCATTCATTCAGCCACACTGATCTCTGTAAAGGGCAAAGGCTATGCATAGACACTTCATTAGATACCACACTGTTTCTAGCATGATGCTAGATGCAGAATTACACTTGGTAAGTCTTGTTTGGCTAATTCATCAGACACATTCTGAATCTTGCCAAATGTTGTCCAAGCAGCCTTTGCTACAAGACATGCAGAGGTGATATTAATAGGTTTTCTTTCAGACATTTATTAGCAGCTCCCCTTCCCTGGATGGCTTGCCTGCCCGGTTCTCCCAACCTTGGAGAAGCCTTGCATCTGCATTGACTGAGAAAGTGAGACAGAGCTTAATTGTATTCTTTGTTCACAATGAGATACCCAAGGACACCTTTAAACAGACAATGTGTCTTTTACAATGCCTATGGTATGTGTTAATTGAGAATATAGAAGTGAAATGCAAACAATTACATAAATAAAAGATCTGGGGTATGCATTTCTATACTTCTTGTTGAAGCTTTGGAGTTATTTAAATATATCATCTAAAGTCAAGTGTTTTTTTCTATTACCTGTGCAACATACATGAGCGCTCATCCTGTACCTTTGCAGCTTATAACAGGTTTTCACATCCATCATTTCATTTATTTCTCACAAAACAGAGAGGCAATAACAATGTTTACAAAAACATCAGTACTTACTTAATATCTACACATACTAGGCAGGTTAGTTGGTTTATTCCTTATCATTTTACAGATGTAGAAACTGAGGCATGGAGAGTTTTGATTTCAGACCATACATACTTACAAGTGGCAAAGCCTGAATTCATACCCAAGCCTACTGACCCATAACTTGGCAGAGAGAGGAACAAGTTTTCCTCATCTCATGCCTGTGGCTGCATCTAATGCTTCTTTCACTCACTACTTCCAGAAAATACCTCATTCTGGCTTGTAGGAGAGCCCCGGCTCACTCCTGGGAAAGGTTCATTAGTAGGGTTGGTATCCTGGACTCAGGGACAGGGACCACTGAGCCCAAGACCTTACTCTGTTGCTTGCTGGCCAGGTGTGAACTTGGTCATTCACTTGACCTTTCTGAGTCAACATTTAATCTTCAGATTAGAAATGATGGTCCTAAAATAACTAACAGGGATATTATGAGGATTCAGGGAGACCGTGTAAATATAAAACACTTGTAATAAAATTCTCCTCCTCCCTTTTCCCTGTTTCAGGGAAGCATTGCCTGTCTGGGCACAGGGTTTATTGTGTTGAATGAACATGGTTCTCTGTGAGCCACACTCCTGAATGTAAAGAAGACAGGAACCTCTGAAAGGAACACTCATTCCCATTATTTTGGGGGGACAAGCACCGTCTTCATATTGGAAGTAGGAACACAGAAAATAGGTACTGGGTGGAGAGGGAGTTTGGGCCTTTTTTTCTCCAGTCTGGATCTTGAGGTCTCTAGACAGGGTAGAAGGTGTCCTCTGAGGTCAGGTACAGCTGGACAGAAGCTCTCGATGTGCACCACACAGTGCAGAGGCAACACTGTGGGTTACCTGCATGTTGCTTTCTGGCTCTGTTATCCCCACTTGAGTTATGTCTTTGCTAAAACCTCTAGCCTGGTCTTAGCCTTACCACTGCAGGCCACAAAGGAGACCCAAGTCTGGGCCTCTTGAGTAAATAAGAATAGCAGCGGCATGCCAGTCAGCACAGTGAGGTGCCAGCAGAGCATGATTCTGTGAATGTCCCCAGTACAGGCAGGACCCAAGAGATAGGGTCACCCAAGGAGAAATTCTCTGTCTCAGCCAGTGTTTCTGCCGCAACAAACTACAGCATTCCAGGTCTTACTGAAGGGGTTCTAGTGCAGTGGGGGTTTCATTGATAGGAAGGAGAAGATGCCTGGGCCCTGAGTAAGGAAACCAACATGTAACAATACCCTCTGCCAGGCAAGGCTGATGGGAACTTTATAGCCACTTTCTCACCTAATACGATAATCTACAAGGAAGGTGCTGTAACCTTCCCCTACATTCTTGGACACTCAGCCTTTGAGAGATCAGGGTGCTCTCCCTGAGGGCCCAGCTGGTGTGTGGCTGAGCCAGGATCCAAAGCCAGGTCTAGGGACTCACCTGCTTGTGCTGCACATCCTGTATGCCATGTGCTCAGGATGGCATGGCCTCTTGGGCCTTTTTGTTTTTCTCTGAGAGAAGGAAGGCAGTGTTTATTTTGCTGGCTGGGATGGTGAGATCTTTATCAACTTCAGAAAGGCAAGTATTTAATCTCTAATTGTGCATGACATTGAGCAGAGCACCAAATTATTTTGTACACAAAAATAAGCTAAATACACAGACCAGGTCCCTGCCCTCTGGGAACACAAGAACCCCAGCACATGAAGGTGAACGTAAGCACCATGCCTATAAAACTAAGATCTCAGTGCCATTTTCCCAGGGCCCGTCATAGCCAAAGACTGCACCCCTTTCCTTAGCAAGGGTACATCCTGGGCATGGAGGTGTGAGTGGATCTTCCAAATTCATCCTCACTGCTAGGAAATGCCGGAGGCGTCCAGACTTTAGGGAAAGATAGTGGTTTGGAAGCCTTTTAATGACCTGCGCCTTGGACAAATTCTTTACCCTCACCAAGCTTCAGTTTCCCATCCACAGAATCAGACTAACAATGGTACCCATCTCACAGTCTTGTTGCACGAGTTCAGGGAGATAATACATGAAAAGCACTTAGCAAAGTGCTGATGGTAAGTCCTCAATAATAATAAATGGTTGTTATTACAGCATCTTGGTAGGGGGCTTGACTCTAAAATGTACTTAGGGATCAGGGAAAGGTTTGTGCTTAAATAGAAGGAGAACTTGGCACAGCAGAAACTTTGACTTTCTGCCTTGCTGTGCCACAAAACCTTCATTTTTCTTACCTGTTCATTTTCTTGAGATGACAAGGGTCAGGTCATTATGGAGCAATCTTCCCAGTGTCTGTCTCTTAATGAGTCGTTGATTCTTAGGTCTTTCTTCTGGAGAGGTGTGCCACTCTCTTGAGTCAAAAGATTTGAAGGATGAGGGAAAAGCAGTAGACTAGAGTATTTAATGAATTGCACATCCTGAGAACTCGAAAAACGCTGGAAACCTGGAAACCCTTGGCTTCCCTCTCCCCAGATCTACAATGGAGTCTGCTGTCCTTCTAATACTTACATGAGGAATAAAGCAGCCACACGGGGTGAGATGTCTTGGGATTGCTGAGGGGCTGCATGGTGGGTGGAAGGCTCCAGAATGTTGTTTGCTCTCTGGGAGAGTCCCCAGAATGTTTGCCCCTTGCTCACCCAGAGTTGGTCAGAGAGTGACCAGGAGGCCATAGTAACGCAAGGCCACATGCTTCAGAAAGTCCCTTTTTGTTTCTTCTTGGCAGAGGCCCCTATAAATCATGGCCTTTATGCTTAATGGCCTGTCAGGAGAAAGAAAAAAAAAAAAAAAAAAGAATCTGCAAAACTAAGGGAGAAGAAGATTAAACTACTAATAAAACCAAACCCAAACATCGCTGCCCTCCCTCCCTCCACCCCAGCCCTTACTTGACTGTCTTCCAGCCAGTTCCCCTCCCAGGCAAATAATATTTATTCCATGAGGCCCTGACACACCAGTCCGGAACAAGACAATGCTTGATTGTTTCTTCCTTCCCCCTGCGGCGAATGATGGGCTGGAGCTCCAGACGTGGAAAGGGAAAGGAGTGAGTTTGCTGTTCTTCTCATGGGACCCAGCTCCCAGCTCTGTCAAAACAAGCCTGAGACATGGCGGGGGAGGGGTGGCGGGCCGGGAGATTAGCGCAGCTACTGCCCAACCTGCTTGGAAAGTTTCACTCTTTTAGCAAAGTTCCTGGCAGCTGTGACCACTTAAACGGCTTTTGCTTCCATTAAACAGGAGAGTCATTAAGTCACGGAGCTTAATGCAGCTCTAAAGGGCCCAGGAGTCATTGCCTCCGTGAAAAGTGCCAATTCATTGTGTGGTAGATTAAAAAACCTGGAGATTCAAATCAGAGGTGAATTTCTCTTGCTTTAGGAATTGACGGCTGACCCCAAAATGACCTCGTGCTGAAAAAACGGTTCTCCTGTAAGCCAAAGACTCCAATACTTGGGATGCAGTAAGGTAACAGAAGGTAGGGAATCAGGCAGAGGGCTGGACTGTTTGTTTCCCCAGGTTCTCAACTGGTGTTCAGTCTGTTCAGGCCCCAAAGACCCAGAAAGATCTCCTATCCATGTTGGTGTTTGTCAAGTGGGTACATATTGAAGGGGAGACCGGTTGTGCTATCCCAAAGTCGGCTTCCTCTGGGATCTGGCCATCAGCATTCCCGAACTGGGACTAGGGAGTTCGTTCTGCCTGTCCTTAAAAGGAGGGAGTCTGTCCCTTTCTTCTTAGAACAGAGACTAGCACAGTGCCTATAGAAAGAAGGGAATGGAAAAACCTCAGGCCTCCCCCACATTGTGCTCTCTCAAATGGGAACCCACTCCACCACTCAGCACAAGTGGCTAAGCCAGCCAGCCTGCCAGAACATGGTGACTGCTTGCAGCACCTAAGTGAGGACCTGTTTCTGGATAGTACTCGTCAGTTTGTAAAAGTTTTCATTCATTCTAACTTATAATTCAGCAAGGTGAGCAGGGGAGATATTACTATCCCATTTTATAGAAGCATCAGCTGAGGTTCTGACAGGTTAAGTGACACCTAACAAGTATCCAGAACCCCAGGACTTTTGATTTCTAAGCTGCCGCTCTGACGAGGCTAACCCTGCCTGCTTTCTCATGTGGCTGTCAAGTCGAAGCACTTGGCTTCCCACCGGGACCCTGAGCACCTTGATGATTGCGTCTTTTCATTTGTCAGGATCCAGCCACACTGCTGCCTCTCCACCCGCTCACTGCCATCAGAAGCCTGACACGACAACCAGAAAAAAGAGGAAGAGAAGTTTCTTCCCCCCCCCCCCCCCCCCTGTTACTGAGGTCAGGAAGCAGTCAGAAGAAGAATGAAAAGGTTTGGGGTGGATCCCTTTCACTCATCAGCAATTTCATTCTTTCCTGGGGCTGAATGGGAGGGATCAACTGCATCTGCACCATGATAAAGCTGTAGGCTCTGGGGGTGGGACAAAGAGGTGACTCTAGGAGTACCTAGCTCCCTGTAACTTCAGTGGGTGGGTGAGGGGACATGCAATCTCACTGCTGTCCAGTGGAAGGCCAGCATTCTAGAAATGCTACTCCTTACAAGAATTTTGATGGGCCGTATGATCCAGGGCCAAAGAAGTTTGACCTGGCTGGACAACCTGGGGTAACTGACAGTCTGGTTTATCCCATGTGGGATTACTCAGCCTATAAAAGTGCTATTTATTAGTTAAGGGAGGGGCAGATCCATATCCCGTCTGTTGACACCTGGAACACAGAGGAGCGAGAGCTGCACCTCCTTGCCCATCCCAGAGCCTGGCTAGGGCTCTCCCTGCCAAGCTCATGTGGTTGATGAGAGGAACACCTGGTGGGTGAGTGCTGGGAGAGTCTCCCGTTGGCAGCTGCCACCTCTGCCCAGAGCCATGATTGTCACTCAGTGGAATGGAAGGCCAGGCAAGAAACCTGAGAGCATGGTTCCCCACACGTTCCCTCAGACACATGCCCAAAGTGGGCCTGACCATGTCCCAGAAACCAGGCTCCCCTGCTCCCAGAAGCCACCTCTCCAAGAGTATCTCTGGGCATTTCCCAGCATTTCTTTTCATGGCTGTGTTAGTTTTGGCTCCAAGACCAAATAAAGTAGAAGATTCAGGAGATTTTTAAGTCTTCAGTGACAGGTCTGAGCAGGGCACACCCACCCTTTCACCGGGGTGTCTTCACGTCATGTCAGTGCAGAGGATAGGAGAGCAGAGAGGAGGAGCTACCTAATGTTTTTAGGAGGATTTACTCAGTTTCAAGGTTATATCAAGGAACAGGGGACAACTGTAGCAATGACTGGCATCTGGAGAGAACGCAGGGTCAATGCTTAAGACCCACAGACTCCCGTCATTGCTCTGGCATGAACCAAGGGCATTATCTTGGGTAGCTGAGTTGTCATTTCAGGATATCCATTTCCTCACCTGCAAACAAAAGAGATTGGATTGGCGCTCTCCCAGAGAACCCTTCAATCTGACATTTTATGATTATTCAAGTAATAGTCTCAGGCCGGTGTCCTTTATTTGCAAACGAAGGGCAGGTGACGGAGGGCAGGGAGAATGTGTGCTTTGAGTCGTTTTTCCTGCTGTACCGAGAGAATCTCGGTGCTCCACCTTCATGCCGGCCCATCTCCCTTGTCTTCCAGTTTCCACACAGGCTTGCCCATGGCCTTTGCTCTCTTCCCAGCCCTTCAGAAATCGCTGCCCAATAACTGCGATAGGACTGGGAGGTCTGGATCTCCATTCCAACCTCAGGCACCCATTCACAAGACCTAGCTTCTCTGGACTCATCCTCAGAAGGGGATGAATAATCCATCCTAGGAGAGCACTTGGGGAAACTTCAGTGAAAGAACCCAGAGAAGCATGAAGCAGCCTCACTGTGGATGTTGAGTATCGAAATCCTGGGGCCTTTGGAAGCCAGTGGCCCTTTACTAATGGAATGCACACTCCATGGAGTGTTGTTGGTTTCCTAGTCGACATGGAGGTAAGGCCTTCTGGCAGATGCTGGTGACTTTTTTTCACATGCTTTGTGAACTTGGATCAAGACAGCCTCTTTTTGGATTAGTTCTGAGCCTGGTTTTAAAGCATCTTGCTGGGACAGTGAATGGTTTTGCAATGTGTTTCAGTGAGTTTTTTACAACCTCACTCATCAGGTCTTGGGGACCTGGGCTTACTTCAACCGACGCAGCTAGGATACCATGCTGGAGGCAGCTGAGTCACGCAGGCAGAGGCCCGTTACCTGCCAAACATGGCTTTCCTGGATCTGCCTTTCCGGTGTGATGAACCCCCAGGATTAATCTAAGAGCTCCTCCCTCCTCTTCTATCTTCACTCCCTTCTTTCCCACACCCCTCACCCCACAGCTTTTGCTCCTCAGGTGGGATTCCTTAGCTGGGAAGAGCAATTAATCATCTCAGTCTCTGAGAATTTCCTACTAAAACAAGTCAGTCAGGTAACCCTGGGGATGAAGGGACTCCACTTGGCAAGAGATCCTTGAATGGATATGGAAACTAATAGACAGGGTCCTTCAGAACCATCTAGAACTTCCTGTACATTCCTGGATCTGCCAGATTCTCTCAGGCTTTTATGGCTTTGAGATTGTTTCCTCTGGTTAGAATCCTCCATTTTCACATACCCGGTTAGTTCTTACCTGTTCTTTAACATTCACATCCTTCAGGAAGGGAACCATATATTTTGTAAGTGCTAACAAAGCATCTACTATGTACTAGGCACTACTCTAGAAGTTAGGATACAACAATGAACAAATAGCCCCAATTCCAGCCTTCATGGAAATCATAATGAAGTGGGACAGAGAGAACAAAAATAAATATATATATTTATATAACATTGATATTTATATATTTATTGTATATATTTTATGTTAATATATATGATATCAGATCATGACACATACATGACAACAATAAATCCAGTTGAGAAAATCAAGAGTGGAGTTTTAGTCAAGGAAGCTCCCTCTGAGGCAGCACCATTAAATTAGGGAACTAAAAAAATTAGGGAGTGAGCCACCTAGATATCTAAGCATTTGGGGTAGAAGAAACAGTACGTTCAAAGGCCCTGAGGTAGAAAAGGGTTTGATGTGTTTAGAAAAATCAAGGCCATTAATGGGGCTGAGATAACTGAATGAAGGGAATGAGAGTAGGCAAAAAGGTCAGAGAGATCATGGGACAAGATCACATAGGGCCTTGTGGAACCCTGCAAGGACTTCGACTTTTACTCAGAAGCCATTAGGTATTTTTAAACAGCAAAAGGATGTCATCAGATTCCAGGTGCTGTAGTGTCACTCCAGTTGCCTCATGAAGAATAGACTGTAGGGTACAAGAGAGAGGCAGGAGGTCAGCAAGGAGGTAACTTCAGTCAGTCACGCTACATGATGGCTTGGACCATAGCAGGGGCTCTAGAGATGAACAGGAGGGGCCAGAATCTGGAAATATTTTAAAGACAGAGCCAACAGGATTTCCTAAGAGATGTAGAAGATATTGAGGAGGCAAAGATGGTACCATTTGGTCAGAGCAATCCAGAGAATGGATCTGAATCAGCTGAGATAAGGAGGATTGTGGGTGAAGCCCATTTTGGGGTTGGAAAGATGTGACTTCAGGTTTGGACAGGTTTAAGATTGGAATGCAGTGGGAAAGCCAGTCTGACGTTCAGGGGTGGTCAGACTTGGAGAGCCGTTGTGGGGTCGTGGTATATAGAGTGTGTATTAAGAGAAAGAGCGGATAAGATGGCTTAGAGAACAGAAGCACTCCAAAGACTGAAACTTGAGGGCCCCCAGCATTTAGAGGTCAAGGGCATCTGCAGGATGCTGAGAAGTAGACAGAAGGATCAGTAAGTGAAGTAGGGGAGGGTGGTGTTTGGGGCATCAAAGGAAGGACGGGTTTCTCCAAGGAAAGTGAGATTGACCGTCAAGTGAGACTGCTCAAGAACTGGGGCACTGAACATTGAATCGAGCATCTCCAGGCATCACTAGTGACATTGCCAAGAACAGTTTTAGAGGTTCTCATGAGGATTGGAGAAGAGAAATGAGAGAGAGTTTATATAAATAGTTTTTTGAAGAATTTTGCTAAAGAGGCAATTAGATGGGAGAAAATGTGGATCAAATCAGTTCTTTTTCTTTTTTTATTTTGTATGGACTCATTAGTTAATGGAACCCATTGTCACACATTTTGAGAGCTTAGCCTAGGGTCAGGAGAGGAGAGGAGACTAAGAGGTTGTTTTCATCTATTCCCCATCGGCTCTTGTCCTTGAATCCTCATCCCAGTTCTGCCTTCTTTCCTTGGCTCAATGGTAAAAGAGATGTGGTGATTGTTGTTTAAATATCTTCTGCAGATTGTCTTTGGTATCCATCAGACCAAGGAGACCACCTGCCATTTCACATTGGATATCCACCTACCTTGCCATGTTAGCTCTTTTCTAGAAGACTGACATTTGGTTATATAAATCCTTGATATGGGGGGATGGGAGGATTAAATGAACTCTAGATAGGTCAAAGGGGAAAAGGGGAGGGGGTTTAGGGGTAGGAAAGATGGTGGAATATGATGGTCATCATTACCCTAAGTATATGTAAGAGACATGAAGGATGTGACTCTTTGTGTGTACAATCAGAGATATGAAAAATTGTGCTTCATATGTATAATATGAATTGTAATGCATCCTGTTGTCATACATAACAAATCAAGATTTTTTTAAAAGGTGAAAAAAATACATCATTGATAATACCTGATTGGTGTGTTCTAATGTAATCTTGTAATTTTATGGTGAAGTGATGTCACTTCCAAGGCAAGCATGATATTGTTCATAATTTTTCACAATAATTAATTGGGGATCTGGTGATTCGTGCCAGGTTCACCTTCTTTTTATGAATATTCAAACAATGGCTAATACTATAAGGGTAATGAAGCATATGGTAGAAGATATGGCTTCCATTTCAGCATAGATGAGCTAACTGTGCTTCACATCATGTATACATCAGTGAGAACCCATACAAATTCCTGGTCATATATTACAAACTTCAAGGGAATTCTATCAGAACACAATAGTGAGCAATAACATCAATACTATAAACAATAACATTAAAATGAAATGGTTGACTTATGTGGGAATTGACTGGGGATGATTTTTTTCCCCTTTATAACTAGGCACATCATTTCCCTTTAGAACCTCTTAATTCCAACACACAAGTAGACATCATTTTTCCCTTTACATTTTGGAAATTCAGATTCATGTAAAACTCCTACTTTGCTGCCTATTTATTTTTATTAAATTTGGTTAGTGCATTATAATTTTACATAATAGAAGGATTTGTTACATATTCATACATGCACACAACATAATTTGGTCAATTTTATTTCTCAGTACCTCTCTTTTCCCTTCCTCCCCTCACTCTGGTCCCTTTCTTCTACACTAATGGTCTCCCTTCTCTACTCATGAAATACCCCTTGATTTTTTCCTTTTTTTTTTTTCTCTTTAGCTTCCACATATGAAAGAAAAGATACTGCCCTTCACATTCTGAGTTCAACTCATTTCACTTCGTAACATAGGGCTTTCCAAGTCCCTGAACTGTTTAAATATGAGACCACAAGCAACCTCCTTCTGTGAACTTTAGTTTCCTCATCTGTAACATGGGAAGGTTATTGGGGTTATTGTGAAATTCAGTTTAAACATGAATGTAAATGGCCTAGCAGCGAATAGACAACTAATGATAGCACTTAGTATAATTAGCAGAACTAGTAGTGGGCGCAGGGGTGTTGGTGCTGGTAGAGATGGGCATAGTGTTCCTAGGTGTGGAATTGAGGGTAGCTTACCTCCACCCTCCTCTCCTTGCTCTGAATTCTACCAGCAGGTGTGTCACTGATCCACACCATTCATCCATATTAGCTTTCACACATTCATTTAATAATCCACAAAGAGCCTTGGAAGTTCCAAGCAACCAAGCTCCCTGTCCTCATAGAGCTTATGTTCTATTGAGTTTTGGTCCCAGTCTGGGTTGCCCACATTTAATATAGCTCTTCCATATCTCCCATCATTAGTGCTTTTAGTCCCCATCTAGTCACCAGCCCATCCTGCTCAGGTCAGAATAAACTAGGCAACCTACGGCCTGTCATGAATACACACACCAGTAGGGATTTTTCTCCTGTCCTCAGAGAGTGCCCAACTTACAAAGTGCTTTTTCTCCGAGCCTGTTTTATTTATTTTTTCTTGAAGTAGAAGAAATGTGTCCCCAATCAAGTCAGTTCCAGTCATGCCTCCTTCCCCATAATTGGGTTTTGAGGCTGACCAAGAATCGCCATACCCCTTTGGCTCTGTGCCACAGAACTCTTATATCTTGTTTTGCCCTTTTACTTGCAGGGTTGGGGGAAAGCAGTCCTATGTGCTCAGAAAATAGAAAAAAATCTGGAAGCCCTGGAATTGTCAGTGGGAAGGAGGTCAGGAGACAGAGGCAGTGGGGTACACTTAGAGCCTGGGCTGCCTTCAAAGTCTCTCCTGGAAATAGGTCATGAGGCTATTTAATAAACAATAAGCTGTGTGGTTGCAGGTCGTCCCAGCCAGGTGTTTCTTCCTCAGGTCTCAAGTGTGAGTGCTTGTCCCCCAGCTGTCAGTGTGATTGTAGTGCAAACTGTGGTCCTTGTCAAATATGGACAGTGATGAGACGGGGCAGACCAGTTTGGCACCACCGTGAACCCTTCACCTAAAACTCAACTCAACCCCAGGGATTTCTGAGCTGTCGAAGAAAGTGTGATGGCTTTCCTTGTTTCATCAGGCCCTGTTAAGCTCCCTTGAGGCTAAATAGGGAAGAAGGGGCCATGAATTTTATGTCTTTCTGTGGAAACAATCCTTTCTCCAAAAATGCATAGAATCAAAGAGAAAAACAACATTTTCTGCTTTGTAAAAACATTGACCCCTCCATTGTAGAAATTCTGAAATCTCTAACATAACGAGTAGCAATATACGTAGTGGAAATACATGTGTTAAACTGAATTCAATTAGGTTTAAGTGATTCCCTCCTCTTTATTTCTTTGTTCTTTGCTATTTATTTCCAAATGCAGTGAGAACTGCCAGACACTGGGAGGAAATCTAACAGCTTCTGCTTTTCCACTGTGATACCCACAGCAGTGTCAGGACAGGCAGGTGCATCCTCAACTGAACAGCAATAATTAAGGACTTAGTGAGTTCTTTATATTTTACTAACCCTTAAGTCAACAGTCTGCTACTCATTCATTGGCACATTTCTCTTGAGTGATAATTGCTACTCTTCCCACAGGTACGTTTTTCTAGAAATAAATGATTCAATATTGGATGACTTTAGCCAGGAAAATACCTCAAGCCTTTAACTCTACTTGATTCCAGTGGAAATTGCAAATTAGCCTCAACAGAACAACAATAAAGACTATATTTAAAATTCAGCTAATTACCATCCCCTTGTCCAGAAAAAAAAAAGAAAAAAGAAAAATCATTTTGTAATACATAAAGGAATTATTGGGAGTGATTAAAAGCCTGGACTCTGGTCAGACCTTGTTTTGAACCAGTAACTACCAAGGTGACATTGACCAAGTTACTTGGCTTCATAAGGCATCATAATTCTTATGAGAATAAGACAACATGCTGCAGTTACTAGATGATAGATGATGCTCAATCAACTAAAAAAAAGTTATTTTGATGGTCATGACTGTAGATAATAATATGGGCTGCCAAACAGCAGATATTTGCAGATGATCAGGGGTTCACTATACTCTAATAATTTCTGTCCTAAGTAATGATAAAAATAATTCTTATCATAAAAAACAACACTTTGTGTGATTCCATTTATATGACAGGTCCAGATTAGACAAATCTATAGAAACAGAATAGATTGTAGTATTGGGGGTTGGGTAGAAGAGAAATGACTGCTAATGGGTTCAGGGTTTCTTTTGGGGTGGTGAAGATGTTCTTCTGGTTGCACAAGTCTTTGGATTAAATACTGAATTGCAGACTTTAAATGAATGAATTGTATGTCATGTGAGTTTTGTCTCAATAAAGCTGTTATAATTCACATCCCATACAATTTACTCATTTAAAGTCTATGATTCAGTGGTTTATTAGCTCCTATTTATTGCTCAGTTAATCTTGATAATAGCCCTTGGTTTTAATTTCCCTGTAGCCAAGAAAACTGAACTAAGGTATGTTAAGCAACTTACCATGGCCCATAAAATTAGCATTTAATGGAACCAGAATTTTTTATTTATTGGGTGTTTGGATATTGGATTCACAGAATTGGATTAATCATGATCATTGGATCCTGGCACATTATCCCTGTTGGTTCATCAGAGGCCATCTCTTACATTATTTTACTTTATTTTATGCATGTATGTATAATAAATAACATAATAAAGACTTCTGAACTCACTGTCCAAACCAAGACCAGAATAATACCAGTAACTTAAAACTCCTGTGTGCTTTCCTTTCTAATCCAGCATCTCTTCCCCAGAGATGACCACTTTCCTGAATAGCATGCCTAGCATTTCCTTGCCTATTTTAAAAGTGTTTTTTTTTTTTCCAGGACTGGGTTTGTGGCTCAGTGGTAGAGTGCTCGCCTAGCATATGTGAAGCATTAGGTTCAACCTCAGCACCCCATAAAAATGAAATAAAGATATTGTGTCCACCTACAATTAAAAATAAATATTAAAAAAGTTTTTTATAGCAGTATGTACGCCTAAATGGTATGTTATTTAGTTTTGCTTCATTTTCAAACTTTATAAAATATATATTATGTTGAATACAGTCTTTTGGGATGTGATTTTCTCATTCAACATGATGCTCTTTAGATTAATCTGCCTGAAAGAGAACAGCTGTATCTTTTTTGCTTTCATGATGTAAAATATTTCATTTTATGAAATATATTTGTACATTCTTCCATCAATCAGTATTTATGTTGGTTCCAGGTTATTGATATGGCTATTTTTTGCATATGTGTTTCCTGATATATGTGCACTAAATTTTATCTTGGGTACATACACAGAGAAATAGCAAGTATGGATTTTCTGAGTATTTATTCATTCAGGCTTACAGGATAATACCATGGTGTTTTCCCATTTCCTACCAGCATTATGTATGTGATTCTGTTGAGACTCAACATTTAGTATGTCAGATTTCCAAGATTTGCCAATCAAATGGGTAAGAGTTGGCATTTCACAGTGATAAAATGTGATCTGTCTCTTCATGATAATTGGTGAGCATCTCTTTATATGTTCATTGATCATGTGTTCCTTGTTTTGTGAAATGTATCTTTATGGTTTATGCCCATATTTTTATTTTTTTCTTATTTGTATATTTTATATCATTTATAATATACATGTATATATAAATAATACACACATTTTTAAAATGTTTGTCATGCTGATGATCAAACCCAGGGCCTCATGAATGTTAAGCAAGTGTTCCAGCACTGAGCTATATCTTCATCCCAGCTTTATATATTTTTAAAACTAATCTTTTATTTATTTTATTGGCTTTCTGTGCTTAAAATATTTTCCCAAAGTTTGTAGCTTGAAGAAACTCTTGAGTTTTAATATAGTTCAAATTGATGTATTTTTTTTCTAAATAGTAATGCTTGTGTCTTGATTGAGAATTCTGTCCCTCACTGAAGGTCATAAAGATAATCATTCATATATCTTCTGAGAGTTTTATGGTTTTGCTCTGACATTTGGATTCTGAATCCATTTGGAATCTATTTTTGATGGTGTGAGATAGGGATTCATTTTCTATTATTTCCAGTTAAAAAGTCACCTTTTCCAGCAAAGGCAGGTTTGAAGCCAAGATGTATCCAACTTGAAAATCCATGCTCTTAATTTAGATGCTATTCCGGAGAAATAATAGCAAGATATTAGTTTGTTTAGTGCTAGTACTAAGCACTAGGAAGTAGAGAGAAGTAAAGCAGTTGTCTACCCTCAATCTATTGCTCATTAGTAGCTGCTGAGAGCGATTTTGGATTCTTTTAAATTTTATGATAACACATTCCAGATCATCTTTTGGCATTGGCAGTTCCACAGAGGGGCTTCTCTAATAAGCTGTGAGTCTCGCTTCTTCATTCCTTATTTCCTTCATTTCTTGAGGATTATTGTGACATTGTGAAAAAGAACATAGAGTCAGACAGACCTGGTTCTAAGACTCAGTGTAACTACATAGCAACCTTGGGGAAATTAAACCCTTTCTGAGCCTCAGTTTCTTCCTCAATAAAATGGGAATAATAATGATTAACTCCCAGAATTGTTGGGAAGATTATATAAAATGTGACACAGGGAAGATATTCCACAATATGTTACTCTCTTCTTTCCTAACACTGCCCCTCACCTACAAGTTACCAAGTTGTACTTCTTCTATTGTCTCCCATTCATTTATTCCTATCATTCTACTTTGTGTTTCTGTCTATCTTAGACTTACTACAACCTCTTGCTTGATTTCCCAGATTCTGGTGTACAGTACCTGTTTTTGTCAGCTTTTCTGCTGCTGTGATTAAAAGGAACCAAACAACTGTAGAGGAGGGAAAGTTTATTTAAGGGCTCACGGTTTTAGAGGTCTTAGTCCATAGACAGCAAGGCTCCATTCCTTGGGGCTGGAGGTGAGGCAGAACATCATGGAGGAAGAGTGTGCAGAGGGAAGCAGCTCACAGGATGATCAGAAAGCAGAGGGAGAGGTCTCCACTTGCCAGATACAAATATATACCCAAAGCCACGCCCCCAATTCCCACCTCCTCCAGCCACACCCTACCACTTCACTTACCACTGTTAATCCCTATCAGGGCACTAATTCACTGATTGGTTAAGACTCTTACAACCCAATCCCAATCCTTTCTCCTCTGAACCCTCTTGCATTGTCTCACATGTGTTTTTTGGGGACATCTCACATCCAAACCATAACAGAACCAGAACCTGGCAGCCAAATCTAGAGCACCCAGTGGCATCCTGTGAATGCACCACCACAACAACATTCCCTTGAGCTTCATATGTGAATTGCCACCAAGCCTGTGGCCAAACAATGGGGATCAGAATTTGTAACCCACACCCCAAAATTCGGTAAACTGCTCTCCCATATTGAATTTTCCTCTGTCCTTTCCACCCAGAAGATGGCCAACAGGTTATTATTTTGTTCACAGCATTCTTCCTGTGCTCAAGAACTTCAGTGTGCTATCTGGAATCCTAGCATGCTCTGTCCAACAATCCATCTCATTTTTGTTTCTCCCTATGTTACTGGCTCCTCTCGAGTCAGTCTGATTTCCTAAGGATCACTGTATACCCACTCTCTATTTATCCCTATCTTACAAATATTCATCACTAATAACAATAATAACATTTAATACATAAACGAGGCACTTTCATATCTATTATCTCCTGTCATCTTGAAGAGGAAGACACTTGAGCATTCTTGTCCCTGACTCTGTTGATTAGGCTCAAAGACTAACTTGTTCAAGGTGAGATCACACTGTTGGCAAGGGACAGGTTAATATTCTGACTCAGAATTGGGGATTCCATCACCAAGGCTGTAGTTCTTTGCTTAATATCATTCAAGTATCATCATCTTTTGTTTTCGAGCATAAAAGTAAACCTAATTTTAGCAAAAAAGAGTATATTGGAAGGAGACTGGATACTGAGTAACTCATAGAATTAAAGAGAGATGGCTGAAAAACCAAATTGGAGGAAGATGAATAACCAGGGTAACTAACCCCAAACATCTAAATAATAAGAGGTCACAGACCTTACCCTTAGGTCAGTCATTGTAGGAGACAACTCTAATTCCTTTCTGTTCCTCTGTGACCCCAGTAAATGCAAATCTTCCAGTGGAAAAGGAACTTGGTTCACTCATTTACTCCTCCGCTAGGGAAAGGAATGGTGGGGTTTGATTGCCAGTTCCATCAGGACTGCTGCATTGTGGAAGGATGGCTCTCCCAAGAGCTGACAGAAATGGCAGATGCCCAATACAACCTCCGAGACTGTTATCCTGTCTTGTCATTTCCTGCTCTAGGTGAAGATCCTGTCACTTCAGTTGGCCTGTGAGCTCCTGCAGGGTAGACCTCCTACCTCAACTTCTTCCAGGAATTTCACACACAGTACTGTGCACCCAGTAAAGATATAATAATCTTTGAATAACTGAGCCAGGGAAAGAGTCTCTATTCTCGGGGGACTTAAGAGCAAGCCTTTTAGTTGTGTTTGAATTTGTTTTCCCAGTAAAAACAAAAACAAAAACCAAAAGTTGGCCATCAAAACAGAGAAGAGAAAGGCTTTTCTCCACATGCTTTCCCAGGTGTCTTGAGCTAGTTTTGAGAAGCTTGGGTGAGACAGGCAAACTCCCACTCAGTCCCTAATGATCACCACCACCTGCCTGGAATGTTTACAACACTCTCCTCTTCTCCTTTGGCAAGAGGGATTCCCTAGTTCAGCACAAACAGCAGGAGTAAGAAGGAAAACAACAACCCCCACACCACACACAGCACCAAAACTAACTCTAAGATTCTATATATAGTCTTGCCATTAATCAGCAAGTGATGAGGTATAGGAACATCACTGGGTCCTGTCCCTGCCCAGGGCACATTGCATTATTGCTGTGTGCATTCTTCATCCAAGATAAACAGTGTGCTGGGTGGGGTGCTATTTCTTGCCCTGTTTACAGGTCCCTGGGATTTTTCCTTATCCCAGAGGTGTGAGAAGGGAACAGGCTGACCTCAGCAATTTCTGCAGTGAGGTCATAGGGCACTATGAGGGTCACCTGAGCCTAGATGAGTGACTTCCAAAGCCACTGAACCTTAAAGATGGGGGTGGAGCTTAAAGGAAAGAGGGGCAGGAAGGGGAAATTTGGTTCAACTAAACCTGAGCCTTATTTAAAAAAATTTTTTTGTAAGGTTCCAATTATGCTTCTCAACAGACCAAATTGGTACAGTGTTCCAAATGGAAAAGCTGGAAAGAGACTACAAATGAAAATAATCTGGTGACACCTAAAGCCAACAATAAGCCCCAAATGATCTTAATTATTTAACTACCTTGGGCTAAGTACAATTTGAATGCTCTGCAAACTAGACTCTGAAACAACCTTCCTCCTTGTCCAGAAGACTCTAGAAAGTGACATTAGAAGAAATGGACTTCTACCTTGGATGTACTCCCTCCTAATTATGTGATCCTGGCTGGTTGCTGAGCCTGTCGCTGCCTGACCATGGTCATCTGTTCCGGGGGGGGGGGGGTCACAAGGCTCCCCCTGGTTCTCTTCAAGGGTTTATTTGGAAAATCACAATGAGTTAATGTAAATGAGCGCTTTACATGAAGTGGAGGTCACATTAACTACTTAGACCTGGGTGGGCTGGGGTGGAGGGTGTCCAGGTGGCTCCCCAGCCCATTGTTGTCCAGATCTGCCCTCTTTTCTCTTCATGATCTTAATTTTTACTCCTTCCTCAAATGTGTCACTCTTCAAGTCTCACTAAGTACTTCTTTCTGAGCTTTGTCCCTGCAACCCTCCATTCAAGGCCTTGGTTAAGATTTCCCAAAGCACATCATGGATCACTAGTGCCCAAAATAGCCCACAAAAAAGGGGCTTTTTAGAACAAATCAATCTGAGAAAAAATAAGTACCAAGTCCCCTTTCAGAAAGACACAATTCTCATTAGGGCTCTGACAAGTCTTAAAGGAAGGATGCTTGTATACCTATGCTCCTTAATTAGTGAGTACTTTATAATTAGTTTAGCCATAGAAACCCTTTTTCAAATATTGCTCATTAACATCCTCGAAAACACAGGATGGGAAATGTTCTAAATGATGATGGCATGATGCCCACTGATTAAGTCCTTACTGCATGTCAGGCATGAATATTAATTCCCAAACAACCCAATGAGGTAGGTGCCATTACACATGGACAAAAAGTGAGACTGTGATCAAAACTTAGGTCTGGCTATTTCTGTTTGACAAATAAAAAAAAAAAATGAGACTCAAGGAGGTTAAGCATTTTACCCAAAATCTCACAGCTAGTAAGTGTTGTAGTTGGGCCATGAACCTACATCTTGCATACAAGTCTACCTTTAATACCCTGCAAATATGAGCCTGGGGCCTGTAGGTCTGCCTTCACACAGGGCCTTTGGAGTGGAGAGGCATAGCTTCCACTCCAGTCTGTATGGCAGAGCGCAGAATTGGATAGGTGGGCAGCTTTCCCAGTGCATGGCCTACAGTAGCCCACAAAATAGTCCCAGCCACACCCCGTCCCTGCTCTGAGTAGGAAACCCAGACTGGAGAGATGCAGTGATTTTGAACAGTATGGCTCCACCAGACAGCAGCCATGTTGGAGACTGGTGTGCTCCAGAGCCTGTCCTTACAACATGTCTAACCCCCACCCTCCCGGCTCAGAGCTTGGACAGGCATTCTCAGTACTCAAAGCTGTTAGACTGCCTGGCTGCTTCTCACTAATGGAAACCTGTTGTGGTGCCTGTTGCTATAAACACATTGTCAATTTGCATAAGTATGTGACATTGTAAAAGTTCCTGAAAGATTTTATCCACATTGCTGGCACAGGGCCACACAAAAAGCCAGGTAGAAAGACAATGTGTGTGTTATTGAAAGAAAGGCAGAAAAGCTTTTCTTTCTTTCTTTCTTTCTTTCTTTTCTTTTCTTTTCTTTTCTTTTCTTTTCTTTTTTTCCTTATGCAGGTGAACAGGGCAAGAAATGGAAAGCTTATCTAATCCAGAGGCAGTGAGTATAGCTTGCTTTGTTTCATTTTGAAATTATTTGGGAGTTATTTTTCTTGTATCTCCTAAACCACCTGTCACATTTGAGAAGCCAGGATGGAACTGTTAAGATTAGATAAATGGATTTGTGCTTTGGAACAGCAGGCTCTGAAGGCTAGAGGCTTACAGGGTGGGGGAAGGCTAATACGGTCAGAGGTGTCATTTTACAGGTGTGGAAACTGAGGCCTGTGACCTGAATAAGACAACCATGGTCCAGCTGAAAGGAGAGTTAGGACTCCTGACTTCCATACCTGGGTTTCCTGACACTTTCCAGAACACTTCAATCGACCAAACTGCTCACCCTCATTTTCAACAAAGTAAAATACATTCATTCAGATGCAACAAGACAAAATTGAATCCTTCCAAAGTCTCGGAGTCAAAATTTAACAAGCTCTCGGGCTCCAGGGAGTCCTCCCTACCCTGCACTCCCAGTACTAGTCAACCCTTTTGAACCACCAACCCTGAGCAGCAGAGTGGTGTGTTCTTTAACTTACCGTTTCTTTGAACTGACATGGTGGAGAGTTGGGCCTACTTTTTCTTCTAGTAGGCCCAGAATCTCAGGTCTAATGTCTAGCTCCTTAAACCACTGTGAGCGGAGCTTTGTGCAGGATGAGAGAGAGTTTCAATTTCATTCTATTATATATGGATTTCCAGTTTTCCCAGCACCATTTGTTGAAGAAGCTATCTTTTCTCCAATGTATGTTCATGGTGCCTTTGTCTAGTATTAGATAACTGTATTCATGTGGCTAAGACTCTGTGTCTCATATTCTGTTCCATTGGTTTTCATGTCTGTTTTTGTGCCTATACCATGCTGTTTTTGTTACTATAACTCTCTAGTATAAGTTAAGGTCAGGTATTTTGATGCCTCCTGCATCACTTTTCTTGTTAATGATTGCTTTGTCTATTCTGGCTCTCTTATTTTTCCAAATGAATTTCATGACTGCTTGTTCTATTTCTATAAAGATCATCATTGGGATTTTAATAGGAATTGCATTAAATCTGTATAATGCATTTGATAGTATGGCCATTTTGACAATATTAATTCTGTTTATCCAAGAACACGGGAGATCTTCTCATCTTCTAAGGTCTTTTTCAATGATTTTTCTTTAGAATACTCTTGTTTTCATTGTAGAGGTGTTTTATTTCTTTTTTTAGATTTATTCCCCCATTTTTTTGAGACTACTGTGAATGTGAAAGTTTCTCTGATTTCTCTGTCAGCTAATTTGTCATTGGTGTACAGGAATGCACCTGATTTATGGGTGTTAATTTTATATCCTGATACTTTGATAAATTCATTTATGAATTCTAGAAGCAGCCTAACTCTCCACCATGTCAGCTTAGAAACCAACTTCCTCAACTTCTAAAGCACAAGAAGTAAAATCAAGAATCCATCAATGAGATGGTACCAAACTAAAAAGCTTCTTCATAATAAAGGAAACAATCAAGAACATGAAGAGAGAGCCTACAGAATGGGAGAAAATCTTTAACACATGCACCTCAGATAGAGCACTCATCTCTGGGATATATAAAGAACTCAAAAAACTCAACACCACAAAATAAATAACCCAATTAATAAATTGCTAAGGAACTGAACAGACACTTCACAAAAGAAGAAATACAATCAATCAACAAACACATGAAAAAAATGTTTAACATCTCTAGCAATTAGAGATGTTAAACACTCTTAAGATATCATCTCACTCCAATCAGAATAGCAATTATCAAGAATACAAGTAACAATAAATGTTGGCCAGGATACATTATACGTTGCTGGTGGGACTGCAAATTGGTGCAACCACTCTGGAAAGCAGTATATAGATTCCTCAGAGAACTTGGACTAGAACTACCATTTGATCCAGCTATCCCACTCCTCAGTTTATACCCAAAGAACTTAAAATCAGCATATTATAGTGATGCAGCCAAATCAATGTTTATAGCTCAACTCACAATAGCCAAACTATGGAACAAACCTAGGTGCCCTTGAATGGATGAAGAAAATGTAATATATACACAATGGAATATTATTCAGCCTTAAAGAAGAATGAAATTATGGCATTTGCCATGAAATCAATGGAACTTAACAATATAATGCTAAGTGAAATAATCCAGTTCCAAAAAACCAAAGGTTGAATGATCTCTCTGATATGTGGATGCTAACCCACAACAAGGGAGGGGAATGTGAAAAGTTTATTGAACTAGACAAAGGGAAATGAAGGGAAGGGAGGGGATGGGAATAGAAAAGGTAGTAGAATGAATGGGTCATATCTTTCTTATCCTTATATAGGAATACACAACCAGTGTAACTCTGCATCATATACAACCACAATAATGGGATTCTAAATGGAACAGGTTATACTTATTCTATGTAGGTATAATATGTGAAAATACACTCTACTATCATGTATATCTAGCAAGAACAAATAAAATAATTTCTTTAAACCTTCTGAATTCCTTATGAGGTGGATTGTATTATTCCTGCCATTCAGATATGGAAATTAAAACTGAGAGAAGTTAAATGCCATGCCTCAGTTACACAACTGGAAGAGACTGTGATTAAAACTCATGACTAATGGAACAGGAGCTATGGTTTTCTTTACTTCATGGGGCTGTTGGAAAGGTTAAGTAAGACAGCATATAGTGTCTTGCACATACTAGATGCTTTTAAAATGTTAGGTCATACCAGGTACAGTGGCACACACCTATGATCTCAGCAACTTGGGAGGCTGAGGTAGGAAGATTGCAAGTTTGAGGCCAGCCTTAGCATCTTAGCAAGACTCTGTCTCAAAATAAAAAATAAAAAGGGCTGGGTATGTAGCTCAGTGTTAAAGTGCCCCTGGATTCAATGCCTAGTACCAAATCAATAAATGAAATAAAATGTTGGGTCTCATCTCCTGATGTCTGCCTCAGTCCTCTGTCATCTACATTAAATCCAATAGAAACAGATTATATGATGTGCAGGTTTTTTACATTCTGATTCATCCAAAATGATCTTCAAAAGGCCTTGAAAACCTAGTTAATTCACATCAGTAGCCCTCAAATACTAATTTCCAGATGTGCTCAAACACTTGAGGGGTGGGCCGGTCGTTTGCAACCAAGCAAATTGCTACGCAGGAGGCCAAGAAACTGTTAAATTACCTCAACACTTCCCATTGATAAGGAGACATGTTCATCCTGTCCCCACTCCTAGCTGGCTGTAAACATTCTGCATCTCCATCCTAGGCAATCAAGTTTGAGCGATGTTCCTGTGATGGTTTTGAGCCCCATCAACTGGTCTCTACAGTCAGAAGCTTCCGGTGAAACAATTAAGTAGCAACACTCACTCTGAGGGAGGGTTTGAGTAAATGGGGGGAGGAAAGATGGTGTAAAGAAAATAAGGAACTCAGGAAACACGGGCAGCTAAGGGTTTGGGCCAGGGAGAGATCACTCCATGAAATGTATGGGGGAGGTTCAGCTTGTGTCTTTCTACATCTCATCATGAGTCTTCCCACACCTCACGCCAAGCAGGGGAACAGATTTGTTCTGCCACCTATGCCAGAAACTTCACGGGAGCCAAATAAGAATGGTGCCAATCTTATCAAGAAAGCCAGAGTCTTTCTCCTCCCCTCCCACACCTGTCTCATAGTTGCCTCCAGGTCAGGACACCTCTGCTGGGCATATCAGAGACCAGTGGCTGAGGAGGCCTGCACTGATGGGATAAGGGATTGGGAGTTGTAGCCACAGGCCCACAGAGACCACACCAAGACTGATGGAAGAAAAGGGTTGATGGGGAGGGGAAGGAAGTAGTATTTACCGAGCACATACTATGTGCCAAGAACTTGACACCTGTAATCCTATTTTAATCCCCACAGAAATACTGCGAGGTAGGAATTATTATCTCCTTTGTACTAATGAGGAAACAGAGGGTCAGCAAGGTTAGGTAGCTTGCCTGAGGTCACATGACTCCTGGGGTGGAGCCAGAATTGAAATGCATATCTTTTGATTCCAAATCCTATGTTCTTTCTGTAAGCACTGGCACCCCATGAGATTGATTCCAAAGTGCTGACTCTGTCACTTGTCCACATCACCTTCTCAACCTGAGCAAGCTTCTCAACTTTTCAGTGTCCTAATCTACAGAATGGGACTAAACATACCTTGCAGGGTGGTTACAAGGATTAAATGAAATATATTGTATAAAGGGCTTAGAGCAATGCCCTCTTTCATGTTGTAAGAGTTCTAGAAAGATCAGTCATTGCTTTTATCTTTACTCCCCTGCTGCCTTGGAAAAGTCATTCTCCTATTCTGTGCCTCAGTTTATGCATCTGTAAAATGAGTTGGCTAGACTGCATGATGCCTAGTCTTCCAGCAGTAAAACTCTATTGCTCTGCTTGACATTTAGTGCAAGTTTACACATCTACTCTGCCTCCCCCTGAGCTCCACCATGACTGTACCCCAGCACCCAGCTTGTATTTGACGCTAGCCCAGACCCAGGCACATATGGGATGAATGAAAGACCACGGTCTTGGTCATTTCCTCCTCCGTGGGTGGCTGAGCCTCCCCGGGAGGGGACTTTCTGCAGGATGTTTAGGATGAGGAGGGTGTAAGCAACCCAGTCCGCCCTCAAGGAGTTTGCAGAGGGAAAGAAGGAGCCTCACACAAGTAACCAATTGCAAATGTAGTACAACGAGTTCTGTTTCAAAGGCACAGAGGGGAAGCTGGGGAGCTTAAGGATGAGCAAGTGGTCCCAGAGAGAGGAAGGAATGGCATGCAAGTCAGAAGATGCAGTAGGCCTTGGCCTACGGGATGGACTGAAGTGCCACTTTCACAGGACTGAAGCAGAGCAAGGACAGAGATGGGAGGTCACATTGGCAGCTATAGATTTTGGTTACTCAGTGACAGTAGCCCAAAAGCTAAAGACCATGCCAAAATGAGGAAGTTAAGAGCTGTATAGAGCTTATTTATTTCTTATTAAATTTTCTTTTCTTTTCTTTTCTTCTCTCTCTCTCTCTCTCTCTCTCTCTCTCTCTCTTTCTGTACTGTGGATTGAACCCAGGGGAACTGAGCTCTATCCCAGCTCTTTTTATTGTCTATTTTGAGACAGGATCTCACTAAGTTCTGGCCTTAAACTTTCAACCTCATGCCTCAGCCTTCTGAGTTGCTGAAAATGAAAAAAATTAAAAAATGGTAATATTAGACTTTTGTTTATTTTTTCACTATCTTTCATTTTGTTTTAACATTTTTATTTGACAAAATAAAATTCGGCATGTCATAAGGAACATTTACAAGTCCAGATTCTTGCACCTACTAATTAATAGGAAACCATTTGTCTCCACGTACTTGTGGTTTCAGTTACCCTCAGTCAACTGTAATTGGACAACATTGAATGGATAATTCCAGAAATAAATGATTCATAAGTTTTATTCCTCCCTTTTTTATTTGTTGTTTTTAGATACACATGACAGTAGAGTGTATTTTGACATATTATACACTCATGGAATAAACTTATTCTAACTAGGATCCCATTGTTGTGGTTGTATGTGATGTGTAGTTTCACTGGTCATGTATTCATATATGAACATGGGAAAGTTATGTCTTAAATAACTTTTCTTATGGTATCTTGTTATAATTTTTAAATTGTAATTGTAGATGAACTGATTGCTATATTTTTGTTTATTTATATGTGGTGCTGAGAATTGAATCCTGTGCCTCACACATGCTAGGCAAGTGCTCTGCCACTGAGCCACAACCCCCGCTCATAATTCTTCTATCTTAATATGAATAGTTATTGTTGTCCCTTACCATGTCTAATTTGTACATTCAACTTTATCACAGATATGTATGTATAGGAGAAAAACATTGTATGTGTGAGGTTCAAAACTATCTGAAGTTTTGGGCACCCTCTGGGGGGTCTTGGAATATATCCACATGGACAAATGGGGACAACTGTATATGGAAATAAGGAGCAAGTACAATGCTGATTGGACTCTTAAGAAGACAGTGAAGACTTGGAAGTGCTAGATGATCTCCGTTTTCTGCCGATGGGAATAGCAGATGTGGCCAATGCTTACAATGGGGACTTTGCAGGTACAAAGGGGAGAGGCACTGATTTGTTTTGATGATTCTAATCCCTGTTCTTATATGAGCAGTGCGAGCTGTCCAGGATGCCCACTCCATCCTCCCTTTTCTTTGTCCTCCATTCCTCTCCTAGCTGTCTCCGTTGGGCTGCCCCTCCCTCCCTGGGAGGGGATGGAATGTGTGCTTCCTCCTAGGAGCCTCTTCAGGCAACTCTGACTTATCACAGATCTTCTTGTCTTTCAAAGCAAAGGCTGACAACTGTGATTTCTCATCTCCAGGTGCGAAGGAAATTGCCCCTTGTAAGTGTCTGCACATCTCAGGCCTTTGCCCCCCAGGGTTGCTCAGAGCCTGTCAGTTGAATTTGCACTAATGAGATTAAAGTTAGTGTGTTGGAATTTTCAAATATTTTTGCCAGATCAGTCCAAAATTCCTAAAGTAAGAACTTGCCCAAATGGATAGCATAATTATTGCAAATCTTGAACTGTCCCTTTCAGGGCATTTCAGTCACTTTCTGAGAACAAGAGAGAATTGAGGGGGCCCCAGTGACAGAGGTATAGGAAGAGGGGTGTGGGGCAGGAGCTGAGAACGGCTTCTCAGGTGGAAGAGGTCTTTCAAGTCCTGTACGTCGCATTCATTTTTGTTAATGAATTCTTATTGTATTTGGGGTTTTACTCCACAGATGGCTTGCCCAAGGCCTCATGGCAGTTTTTGGTTGAAAAGTAAGCCATCAAAACGAAATGAAAAGGCATCCTGAAGGGTCAGGAAGGAGATTCAACCTGAAATTTCATGCCAAGAGTGGGACTAATAGGAAATGAAGACTGAGGGATGATCCTGGAAGCGGTTCTCAGTCCCTGAGAAGTGGGCAAAGGCACTGATAAGTCAGTTAGAGGCCCTGGAGGGGGGCGGGAGGAAGGATGGGGGAAATAAGAATTCATTGTTGCCAAAGTGATCTGGGCTTAGAAATGGAGGGAAACAGCAGAGACTCAAATTCTTATTTTAGTTCTACTGTGTGACTTGGGGCAAGCGATAGCATCTTTCTGAGCTTGTTTCCTTGGAATAAAGTGGGATAATAGCACTGTTAAGATTCCTTCCAGCTCTGACATCTTTTGTGATGCTGAGTGAAGGAGTCATGCTTCCCACTTGTGCTTCCTCCTGAGATGTACACTTTCTGAAGTCTAGGACTGGAGCTGTGACCTGGGCTGGGCTTTGAATTGTGGCAGTCAGTAATGACCAGCTTCAAATACATGGACAACATCTCACTGAAAGGTTAAGAACAGCCTGAGGTGATGAAGGACATTCTGCAAGACAGTGCTCCCAGAGGCAGCCCTATAACCTTGACATGTGGTAGGGTGAATTTAGAAAGTGTCTTTGTTTTCCATTGCTGTAATTGAATACCTGAGACTGGATAATTTATAAAGAGATTTATTGGGGCTCATGGTTCTGGAGCTGAGAAGCTCAAGAGTGATTCCATCATCTGCTCAGCTTCTGGTGGGAGCCTTGTGTTGCTTTACCTCATGATGGAAAGCAGAAGGGCAAGTGGGCACATATGAGAGAGGCAAAGAGGGGTGAACTCATACTTTGTCATGATATGCTTGATATGCTCTTGGGATAACAAATCCAGTTCCAAGAGCAAGGACACATGCAAGAAATGCATTCATCCCTCTTAACAACCTAGTTACCTCTTGATGGCCCGACCTCCCAACATTGCCACAGGGGCAGTCAAATTTCAACATAAATTTTGGAGGGGACCAACTACAGCCGAAAGGCAAGGATTTCTAAACATACATCAGCTACACATCTACCTCTAGATCTTTAGTTCTGTCCTCCTATTTATGGATTCCTTCCATTGCCCCCTCAACATTTTCCAATTTCATTCAAAGATGAAATTCCTCCTCCATGACCCCTTTCTGTGTGTTGATTGCTATCATTGATGAAGCAGAAGTAACTTATATGCTTCCCTGTAACTTCTCCTCACAATGTAGTGTCAAGATTTCAGCTAAAATCAGAAGGGAATTCTGACAAACACTTCCGAATGGATGATCCTTGAAGATACACTAAGCACAATAAACTAGTCATGAAAGGACAAATATCATATGATTCCACTTACACGTGGTACCTGAGTATTCAAATTCACCAGGAAAGAAAGTAGAATGGTGGTTTCCAGGGATCAGGGGGAAGAAAAGAGGAGATGAATCATTTAATGGGTATGGAATTTCAATTTCAATTGTGGAGATGGTGGTGGTGATGGTTGCATGACAATGTGACTATACTTTGTCATAGAACAATACACTTTAAATGGTGCATTTTATAATATATATATTTTACCATAATAAAATAAAAGTGGAGGACTAAATATGTGCACAAAAGAAACTAATCTCATCCTCCACTGGGGTTCTTCAGCCAAGGTGTCAAGTTCTGGAAACCTACTGATCTTTTGTTTATTATACTTATCAAGAGGTCCAGGTACTTCCCATTTTCATAGCTAATAGGTAGTTTCAGGATGTGTTGACACTCCACTTGGTTTTAAGTTTTTCATACCTTTTTTTGGTGTGGTGGCCATTCATGGGTTCTTGGTATCAGTAAACACACAGAACAGTGCTTTGCTATGCAGTATGAGGAGGAGGAAGCGATTTGGTGATATGGGAAACTCAGGTTAAGAGGAAGTAGATTTGGAGAGTGAAGTAAAAGAACAGAGATGATTGGGGTTAGCGGGAGTGTGAAACTGTGCTCTGATGGCTAAGAAAGGGAAAGGGAATTAATGGCAGTTACAGATGCATGTGGAGAGCATATGCTATTGGAGGTTGCCAGTTCTGAATGTGAATGACTCATAGGAACCATCCACAGCATTGTAATTTGGTCAGAATCTAAATTCATTGACACTTCAGGAAAGTAAGTTATCTTATCTACTCACACCCTGTCTCTTTGGTTCCTATCAGTCTCTGTTACTTCCCATCATCCTTTTCCATTGACACCAGAAAGTTGAGTGCCAGGGGCACCCTGTTAATTAATTACCCTTGGCCTGTGAGCACAGGTGTGCTTTTGTCAAGATTTCCATGCCTGAGGGAAAAACCTGCGTTTGGCTCCATTGGCATCCCTGCTGGTTCAGATTCTGAAAGCCACTGTACCTGGGATGCTTCTGGAGCATCAGCTGTCTTCAGTATTTCAATTCGCCTTTCTTGGACACTTACTTCAGAGCAAGAAGTGACCTTGGAAGTCATCTAACCCAATGTTCCTCAATGGTCAACGTGCAGGGGGTCTTACTAGAATGCAGACCTGATTCTGCAGGTCTTCAGCATTTGTAGTAGCTCCTCACAATGTTAAACAGACAGCTACCATGTAAACCAGTGTGACTTCACTTCCCGGTTGACACCCAAGAGAAATGTGAACATCTGTGCACACAAACACTTGTACAGGAGTGTTTATAGCAGCATTGTTTGTAATAGCCAAAATGATCATCAGCTGATGAAGGATAAATGTCATGTAGTATACACATATATAATGGGATATTATTCAGTCACAAAAAGGAATGCTGTACTGACCACAACATGGATGAATCTCAAACATATTATGGTCAGTAAAAGAAGTCTGTCACAAAAGATAACAAAGTATGTAATTCTATTATATAAAATGTCCAGAATAGAGAAGTCTATAGAGATAGAAAGAAGATAAATCATGGCTGCTTAGGGGTAGAGTTTATGGGAGATTAGGAAATTCTAGCTAAAGCATGTGACATTTCTTTTTGATACACATGTCTGTGCATCCATTGAATTGTATATTTTAAGTGGGTGAATTTATGGTATATGACTTTAATATCAATAAATCCATTTTAAAATCCCAAATCATTATGACTTAAAATATGTAAATTGTTATTAATAGAACAATTTGTTGGCTCTGCTTGTATCTGATTGTATGACACTGGGCTGTGACATTGACTTCTGTTCTCTATCTTGGTCTCCTTATCTCCTCCCCTTAAATTTTTTTTTTTTTTTAAACCAAGGATTGAACCCAGGGGCACTTTACCACTGAGCTATATTCGCAACCCTTTTTAAAAATTTTGAGACAGTGTCTCCTAAATTGCTTAAGGCCTCATTAAGTTGCTGGCCTCAAACTTGTGACCCTCCTGCCTGGAATCCCAGATCACTAGGATTACAGGTGTATGCCACCATGCCCAGCTCTTCCTTGCATTTTGGCCCCCATCCCATCCCTCTGTTGGTCTGTTCGTATTCTTAGCTTCTCAGGCACTGTACACAGAGGTCCAATCAGGCTATTTGCTTTCTCCAGACCTAAGCACCACTCCCCTGCCTTTGTGTGTCTATTCACACAGTCATCTTCCAACCATCCAGCTCAGACTGCTGCAGGGGGGCCACATGGCAGCCCTGCCCTGGCTCCTTTCTCTCTGGGATCTCAGACCCAGCACTTACATTTTCTGGTCTTGCTTTTCTCTCCTACAAAATGATAGGACTGAACTACCAGCATAATCTAAGGAAGAATTCCTTGAGATGCTCAAGGAATGAACATCTGGTTTTTCAAAAGAGGTTGGCGTGGTTAAGTAAAGTTGGGAAACACTGGATTGCACAAGTCCACTCACCTCAGAACTTCGCAGAACCTATGATGTGGTAATGGGCACTGTGAGCCACCAAGAAGGGAATATGATTTGCAACTTTCTCCAAGCTTTTACCCACATACACACACACACACACATACACACACACACACACACACACACCACTTTAAAAGAATATTTTATCCTACAGAATAATGCCTGGATATGTTGGAGTAATTGATCTTCAAGGATCCATCTGGGTCCAAAAACTAAATAAAAATTATTATTCTAAAAACTGCTACTTTCCAATACTTCTGTTCTGAAGCCATCTTGACCTCCTCTGTATTCCCATAATGCCTTATATATGTCGTATGGAGCACTATGTCATTCTACCTTGCACAGCAAAAGAAAAAATTCATTTGATTTGTGTCCAGCATGATGTAGTAGAAGCAGAGAAAAGCATCAGTCCTCAGAGCTAAACAAAGAAGCAAACTCCGCTACTAGCTGTCAGTCTCTTAGTTCAGACTGTTACAACAAAACACAGAGACTAGGTGGCTTATGAACAGCCACAATTTACTTCTCACAGTTGTGGTGCAGAGGATTGCTCCACGCTGTGTCCTCACATGACGGAAGTGGTGAAGGGTCTCCCTTGGGCCTCTTTTATAAGGGCACTGATTCCAGTCGTGAGGAGTCTGGCTGCATGGCCATCCTCCAAAGTCCCCATCTCCTAGTACCATCACCTTGGGCTTTAGGATTTCAATAAATGAATCTGGTTGGGGGGCGGGTGGGAGGGGCAGTCAGAACACAAACGTTTAGACCATAGCACCTTCCTTTTAACTTGTGCAAGTTAAATCTCAGTCTTAGTTTTCTTGTTTTAAAAACATAACTACTAATATTGAACCTGGAGAACTGTGGTGAGGAAGCTGATGGACACAAGGTCCCCAGCATGTGGTACCTGGAAGACTCCCGTTACTCAGAGGCTGCCATTGTTATTACTATTTCTTTTGGGGGGTTGTACTAGAGATTGAACCTAGAGGCGCAACCACTGAACCACATCCCCAGCCATATATATATATATATATATATATATATATATATATATATATATATTATCTATATTATTTAGAAACAGGGTCTGGCTGAGTTGATTAAGACCTTGCTAAATTGCTGAGGCTGGTTTTGAACTTGCAATTCTCCTGCCTCAGACTCCAGCACTGAGATTACAGGTGTGCACCACCATCCCAGGCTGTTAGTACTATTTCTGAATGGATTGATTTCTGGCTCATCTATAAGCTCCTTGGGGGACTCGCCATGTCCCAGCCTTTCATAATCTCCCAATGCTACATGTTTCCCAGCACAAGAGGCTTTTCTCATAAGTGTTGGTTAGAATTTGTCTTATTAATGTGAGTCAATCATGGAATTTTTCAGGAAGAAAAGTAGGATTTTCCTTCTGCTCAGGCTGTGGGAGTTGGGGATCCTGGCATTTTCTGCTGGGTGACCTTCATGTAGGCCTATGCAGAATTCGCACTTGATTTTTATTTGGGGTTAGGATTGCTACCAGGTGTGTCTGGGGACAGCTCAGAGAGAGGATAGGATACTGAGGTAGGACACAAGGCAAAGGAATTAATGCAGAAAAGTTTATAACAACATATATTTTCTTCCTTGAGAAGCCTCAAGAGTTGTCCTGAATTTTACTTTAGGTGAAGTGTGAGGAGAACATGGGAATGAAGGTGTCGTTGGAGGAAGAAGGTGGCAGGTTCCTTGCAGACGATGTTCACGTTCGTGTGGTTCAGATCAGCCAGGTAATGGTGAAGGATGCTGGGTCTCTGTCAGGTATGGCTCCTGGTCTTCGCCATGCTGTTTGTAGAGAAGACAGTTTTACACTTACAGAGAGCCTCAAGAGCAATAGATCTCATCATCTGGCAGACTCCTTGAACCCTCAGATGAGGATCAGTTCCTTTGTTCTCTGCACCCAGGTAGTCTTTACTCCCTGTCTTCACACACATCATACTTATAGTTTTTGTTTGTCTTTCCTGCTGCAGTAGCTTGGATTTACAATGTCCCCCACAGGCCCATGTATTGAAGGCTTGGTCCCCAGTGTGGTGCTGTTGGGAGGTGGGGAACCTTTAAGAGGTGAAGCCTAGTTGGAGTATGAGGTTGTTGGGGTGTGGTCCTCAAAGGGGATAGTCAGACCCTTACCCTCTTTTTATTCCTCTTTTTCAATTTCTGTCCATGAGGTGAACAATTTGGTCTGCATGTGCTTCCTCTGTTGGGTACTACACCCCTACCCAGAGGTCTAAAAGCAATAGCCTCCCTGTTCCTGGCTTGAAACCTCCAAAAACACCAGCCAAAATGAACCTTTTCTCTTTATAAGTTGTTATCATAGGTATTTGTTATAGTAACAGAAAGCTAACACACCTGTGAGATCACAAACTTAGAAGACGGGGCAGAGTCTCAGTTTCCATTCTATCATTAACATCTAACACAGCATTGATTAGGCCCTTAATGAATACAGTATATTTTGAGTGGTTGAAGGAAGTCTAGGCTATGAATTTCAAACTCTGTTAGCATTTGTGCCGGAGGTACAGTGCTAAAGAATTCAAAGAAGGGACATTGTCCCAGAGGGGCAGAGACTTGGGAGGGTATTGTGTAATCTGGGATGGTGGAGACAAAGGGAGGGGGCATCTGGAGCACAGCCAGAGCCAAAGGGCAGAGGAGAGCAAAGGCTGTCTGAGAACAGGAGCTGGCTAGCACAGGGCTGCAGGCTGCATGCCCGCTGCTGAGTTAGTTCCATGGGGCATTTCATGGAGGGTATAGGGGGAGGAGTGGAGAAATGCAAGGGACACATTGCTTCATTCAGTCTCCTATTTGTCACCACCACTCATCCACCTCGCAGTCAGCCTGAGGCCCTGCTGTAGCCCAATGCTGTCACAGTGTGGACTCTTGCTAATGGGCTTTAAACTGTGGCTGGCCTGGAGCTGTAGCCCATCTGGCAGGCTTGGCATCCTCACATTGCTGGCAAGTGGAGGGTTGATATAGTCATTAGTTTCATTTCAGGAGAACCCCAGGACAAAAAACTGGCAAAGGCCATTGGCTTCCCTAGTGGGGAACCATGCCCCACAGAGAAAGCTCCCGGTCCTGTAGAGTTCCTCCATCTGTGACCTGGCACCCCACCTACAACTAGGAAGCCTGCTCACCTGCTCTTGGTCCAAAATAGCCAGTGTATTGCTCCTTGGTAAAAAAAAAATCAGTGTATTGCTCCTTGGTAAAACAGCTGATCAAATCAACGTCACCCTGGGCAAAGGCATCCATTCTCCTCTACCCGACACTTGGGTTAGCCCCACTGTGCTTGGATCAGAGTAAGCATTTAATCATCATCATAAATGCTATTATCATCATCATCATCATTGATTCAACAACTAGAAAGACAGACAATAGAGGTTCAGGGCAGATAATTGTTAAGTTTTTATAACTGTTTATTTATCTGTCCTGACAAAAGATCTGTGGATCAGAGCAGAGATTTTATTTACTCCTAGAGCATCCTAGTAACGCCTGCTCCCTCTGCCTCGGTTCCCCATGGGGCAATGTGATGAAGGCCAGATATTTACCTGCCTGTGTAGCAAGGTTTACACCAAAATAATGAGATACAGAGCTAGTTGTGTGGATGGGAGAGAAAGAGAAAGACAGAGACTGCAATGCTGTACTTGGGAATGTAAGCAAATTCTCTCTGGGAAAGGTGCCTAGGTGGAAGGGAAGAGTGCTGGTCCTGGCTCTGGAAACCTTGGAGACCTGCTTTAATGCAGCCCCTTTTCAGCAGATCAGTCCTCTTCTCTCTGGCGTGTGGAGGAGTGTATCTCGTAAGCCTACCTCACATAGGCTCATGAAAACCAAGTAGCTACTATGAATTGAAACACTTTGAATAATATGAAACTATACAAATCAAGTTGAAGCTGGTATGAGAGATGCTTTGCCACAAAATTATGGTGAATATGTGTATCAGTGCGCAGTATAGTACCTGGCACATAGTAGGTACTCTGTAGATGTTCTCCTTCTGCCCCTCTATGCACCTAGGGCACTAATTATATTAAATGGAGGAATGGGGGTATGTAAACATTTATCAGTGCTTCTCCCTCTGAATTACACACAGATGGCTTTGCACAGAGCATTTGGCTTCCCTGAATTTAAGCTTCCTTAACTCTGTGTGGAGGAAAACTTCCCCTGTATCCTTAGCTTGGCTTCTTGGTGTGCTACATAAGTTATCATGTTGGAAACGGAAACTGGAGTACTGAGAGACAAAAATCATGGGGTGGTTAGGCTGGCTCTTCCTTCTGGAATAATGATGGTATTAACAATAGAAGGTGAGAATTGGTTGTTTGAGACAGGAGGTACCTAAGAGGTTGTCCCTTGTTTGTCCACTCTGTGCCAGACATTGTGCTGGGACTGGGGTGCAGATGCATGCCCCATGAGAGAGACAGACAATAAACAAGTGACCCCCATGAAGCTTGTGAGTCTGGCAGGAGAACTCAACACATCCTTATTTTAGCCTGGTTCTCCTTCCTTCTGGGCAAGCTCCTATGGCTGAGCCCAATGAAGAGCCCTTTCCATTCCATGTCTGTTGTTTCCAAAATTTCTTGGATGACCCAGCAGAGACAGATGGATGTGAGATGGGAAGGAGGGGCCCAAGGCTGGGAAATGGATGGATTTGTGTGAAAACTGCAATCTTAAAAATTCAAGGATCTTAGACACGAATGGTTTCACGTCACACCAGGGAGATCAGGGGATCCCCAGCTTCTACAAAGATTCTCAGGCCCCATCATGGCATGGAAGATGCAGGACCACCTGACTCCTGACTCCCAGGGGCCATGTGGACTTCCATGATAAAGATATAAATGGGGATGGTATAGGCAGGATCATGTTCTCCTATCCCCCAAGATATCTACATCCGGATCCCCGGAAATTTACATGGCAAAGGGGAATTTTGCAGTTGAGATTAAGTTAGGGACTTTAACATGGGAAGATATCTGTGAATTATCCAGGTGGGTCCAAGTTCATCATAGGGTCTTTACTAGTCAAAGAGGCAGGAGAGTCAAGGTCACAAAGAAAGTTGAAAATTCTTTGCTGAGTCTTTGCAGTTGGAAGAAGGGTCTTTGAGGCAGGGAATGCAAGTGGCCTCTAGAGGCTAGAAAAGGGTAAAAACCAATTCTTCCCTAGAGCCTCTAGAGAAAATGCATCCCTGCTGATACCTTGATTTTAACCCAGTGAGACCCATTTCAGACTTCTGACTTCCAGAAATAGAAGATAAAAAATTTGCCACACGCAGTGGCCCTTGCCTATAATCCCAGCAGCTCCAGAGGCTGAGACAAGAGGATTGCAAGTTCAAAGCCAGCCTCAACAACTTAGTTAGGCTCTGAGAAACTCAGCAAGACCTTGTCTCTAAATAAAATATTTAAAAGAGCTGGGGATATGGCTCAGTGGTTAACTGCCCCTGGGTTCAATCCCTGGTACCAAATAAATAAATAAATATTTTTGTTGTTTTAAGTCACTACATTGTGGTGATTTGTTAAGCAGCCATAGAAAACTCATACTGTGGTGAAATGAGAAACAGGCTCTTCCCTTCTCTGGTTATCAAGTGAGTCTCCAAGATTCTTATGTATCCTGGAGGTGAATGCCAGAACCTCCCTACTAATTTCTGACTCTGAATCATAATAGCTTATGAGTTGATGATTACTGAGAGCTGTCTGTGTGCAGGAATAATATATTTTAAAAATGTTATCTTGACCCAGTTTTAAGGACCTGGCTAAAAGCTGGTCAGTTCTGCTTCTGGAGCAGCTAATTCAATCCACATCTCCCCATCTCTTTTATTTGGGTTCTCACACTCCAGACCACAGTGCATTTATCCTGTTTGCCTCAGAGCCAGGTATTATCCAACCAGGGGCAGCCCCCAGATCCAGAGCCACTGAAATTATCCCAACTAACTGATCTTAAGCTGGTTTGCCCTGCCTGACCTGCTCCTTCCTGTGGACCACAATACAGTCTTCTGCCCACAGTCCCCCCTCCTCAAGACTGGCCTGCATGGCCTACATGGTATTGTGTATTCTTCCCAGGGAAGACTTTAACAAAACTCTTTATCTGCATCTGGCCTCACCTTACCTCACCCAAGACAATGTGGTTGAACACCAGGCAGTATTCAAAAGCCCTCTACACACATTTATTCATTCAACCCTAACATCAACTCAATGACGTAGGTACTATCACAATCCCCACTTTACCTGAGGGATACATGATAAAGAGAAGTGAAGCAATATGCCCAAGTCAGCTACTAAGTGGTAGAGCTGGAATCCAAACCTAAACAGCCAGGTATAGAGTCTGGGCTCTTCACCACCATGCTGAGCTTCCCACAGTGATCCAAATGGTGTTGCCACCATCCTAACAAGTGGAGTGCTCCAAGTTGGGCTTCTTTTGACTTGAAATAAAGTAATGGGATAGCATTCCACACTTGTAGAATTAAATTTTGGCTCTCCACAGGCCTTGTTAGGTAGCACCTACTTTGAGCTACAGCTGAGGAGATTTGTCAAATCTGAAGCCTCCTGAGATAGTGAGGCAATTCAAATCATCTATCTGTATTTTATTTAACTAAATGTTCCTGTTACAGATCCATGCCCCTGCAAAGTTGGTTGTTTTAAAATAATCTCTGAGACTTGGTCTCTTTTGTGCTGGCCAATAGGTGCTTGAGATCTCCCCTGGAGTAGTCTAACTCACCAACAATGTCCGACCCTGGAAGGAAGGTTGCAGGGAATATTCTCAAGAGGCTGTTGTTCCTGCATCACTTCAGCAAGGTGAGCAGAGTCCCATCTCAGAGGTAGGGATACCTGTTGCCTGCTCCCAGGCTGCAGCCATGATCTGTGAGTAAAAAGAACTCATCGTGTCTTAGCTTGGGGTGTCCCTAAAACAAAACGTGAACCAAAGCTTGCCTGTAAATGGCTGGGAAGGTAATTCCAGCAAGCTGCATGACAGGGAGTATACCAAGGGAGAAAGGAACCTTGATAGAAAGGATCTGTTACGGAGTTGGCTGCTGCTCAATCCACCATGGCCTTCATCTGGTTCTTATGAAACATCCACAAATAGTCCACCCAAGCAACAGTGGGAAGCATTTCACCACAAGCCCTTATCCTTCATTGGTCATGAACAACTTGACCAATAAGCTCTAACCCATATACTAGAAGTTGCCCATGAGTGAATGTAGGACAAGTAGCAAAAGGTTTTGGGCACAGGCTGGAGGCAAGATTACAAGACGGTAAAACTCATTCAAGTTTGGAACTTTCCCCATAGTCCTGGCAAAATTAAAAGTTGAGACTAAAGAGATTTTGAAGTTGCACCACTTAGGTTGTTAGTATTTTCAGCATCTGTATGGACTCTGTAAAGAGCATTGCAGCACCCTGCATATGGAGGATGGTAGTTGTTGCCGGAAACGTTGTCCTGTTATACCAAAAAGCTTTCTAGTAAATTGAACAAGTAGGATATGTTGGGACTGGAAACTTCCAGTTCTCCTCCCTCTCCATACAACAAGGCTTTCTGACCTCAAAATATGTTTGGAGCATGACTGCCTGGTGAAGTGTTTGTGGTTCCCTTAGATACTACACCTATTGTTGAGTGACAGGATATAGAGATGTGCTTCCCAGCCAGACCCAAAAGTCTACATAACCCAGAACATTAGGCCAACACCAAAAAGCATTTGCATGTTGTTGAATAAAGTGACTCTACATATTTTGTTAGTCTTCACAACAAATCCATGAAGCAGAAATTATTGTCTATCATCTTTAAAGATATAGACAAATAGCCTGAGGTTCAGAGTACTTTACTAATCTGTTCAAAACTCCAGAGCCATTAAATGGTAAAGCTAGAAATGCAATTTAGTTCATCTGACTCCAAATCTGAATCCTTCTATAGTACAAGTTAAGCCTAGTCCATCAAATATTTTAACCTAGTGGCAGACTGTAAGTTCTTTAAGCTTATTTAGCTTGAAGAATAAACATTCTAGCTGAAAGCGTGTTTAGAATGAGTTTATGCTCAGACATGGTGAGCTCCTTTGTCCAGGAAGAGATTCTTGCATCCCTGGTGCCCAGTATTTAGCCTCAACACATTTGTGCTGAATTCATTAAAGATATCTGAAGCTTTCAAGTGCTCCTCTTTTGAAACCATTGCTCAAATTTATGGAAAAGTAGCAAAGAGATTTTTTTCCTGAATATCCAAGAATGCAGACCTGAGGACCCATCACTGTGAGACTCCTCAGTGTTTCCTATAAACAACAACATTTCCCCATGAAACCACAATCCAATCATCAATATCAGGAAATTAACAAAGCTGCATTACAACAGATACCACCTACTCCTCAGATGCCAAGCTAGTTTCAACAATTGTCCCCAAAATGTCCTTTGTAGAAAAAGGAACCAGTCAAGGATCCTACATTACCTTCATTCAGTAGTCACATCTCTCTACTCCTTTCTAATCTGGTTCCTCTTCTCCTCTTCCCTGCATGTGCTTTTCCCCCTCCCACCCAGACTCCAACACCTGTGCTGCTTCTCGGCATCACCCCTCCCCACATGGGCACCTCCTTACCCTGCTCAGGCTTCAGTTCTGCTCTGAACCAGCTCCCCATCCCCATCATTGTAGGATGCCCAATTTCCTCAGCCCTCCTAGTGGGTTTTATACTGAATTGTTCAGGAAAGGAAAAAAGAAGAAGAGAACTATAGCAACCTTAGCATGAGAGGGCGGGATATTTCCACACATTCACTCGATCCCTGGACCCAGGACAGGAAACAGACTGGTGGGGAAATTAAAAACAGTTACTTCCCAACAAGCAAAGTTGGTTGATGGTGGCAGAAGTCAGGATAATTTTGAAGAGGGAAGAAGATTTGGAAAGGACACAGGACCATTATTTACACCTTCGTAGGGTAGAAATAATGTCCTATAATCTCAATATTGTTGGAAGGTGATAACTATTTGACTATAGTCCTCTCTTTGGGAGAATGACATTACCCCCAAAATGACAAATAATATGTAGGTATAGAGAACAAGATTTCCTACTTTGTATGCACATGAAGTTTATGATAAAATCATGGATCAGATGTGAGACCTGCACAGCCATTTTACAGATGAAGAAACCGAGGCCAGAGAGAGTTGATTGTTCAACATTGCACTGGTTAGGGCTTGGGTGTACTTACCCTATATAATAACTTTCCTGTGTTCATATATAAATATACCACCAGTGAAACTCTAAATCATGTAAAACCACAAGAATTGGATCCTAATTAGTGTAATTTATATTTCATGTATGCATAAAATGTCAAAATATACTCTATTGTCCTATATATCTAAAAAAGAACAACAAAAAAAGCAGAACTCTTACCACTACAATTTCAAAACAATGCATTTTTCCTTAAATTTCCCCTACTGCACTCTTGTTTCAAATCTTCCTTCCTCCAGCCTTCTTTGTAAATAATTTTTCATTATATATATAAATAAAGGTAAACAAATCCTAACTGTTCCTATCAATGCATTTTCACAGGGGAACACATTCATATCAACAATACTAGAACTCCAAATCCTCCCATGCCCAATTCCCAATCACTACCAATCTCTTTCCCCTAAAAGAAGACTGACTTCCATCACCATCATTTAGTATTGCCTGATTTTGAAATTTGTATAATCGAAATAGTGGTATATTTATTTTTGTATGTGCATTTGCTTTTTTGCACTCAATGTCACATGTAAGATTGAGGTTGTTGGTAGAAGTATTTTATATACAGTTGTTCATTGTATGACTACGCCATAATTTGTTTACTCACTCAACTTCTGATGGGTCTTGGAGTATTTCCAGTTTTTGATGATTATACAAATAGTGATGCTGTGAACCTTCTTGTGTATGTTTTAGCAACCTGGCTAAGTTAGACATTAATTCCAACATACATATCATTTCTTTGGGTATGAATTAGAAGTGGAATTGATGGGTTATAGAATATGATTATGTCCTATTTTGGTAATACTACTAGTTTTCCACAGTTGTATCAAGTTGCATTAAACTAGCAGTATATGAGAATTCACTTTCCTCACATCCTCATCAGGCACTTGATATTTTCAGTCTGAAATTTTAGCCATCCTAGTGGTATGTTGTAGTCTTTCATTGTGATTTTAATTTGTACTTTACTTATAATTGATATTTTGCATTAAAAGAATAGAGTGTTCTTCATGGCAATTTGAAAATCCCTTTCTATGAAGTTCTTGTTAATTATTTTGCCTATTTGGAGATAAGGGTATAGATTGTCTATCTTTTAATTATTGTTTCTGGAGGCCCTTACATAGTCTTGATACCTGTCCTATGAATTGCCAATATCTCCCCACCCCAATCACTTGTTTTATGGTATCTTCCAATAAATAAGCATTCTTAATATAATCCTAAGATTCTCAACAGGGCTATATTGCCCTTGAGGGGTGTAAGTTGGCATGAAAAAAATTTTAGGTATTGCAATTGGTTTGTGATCCTTCAGGGAGTTATAGTTCATAAACATATAGTTTACTGTATATAGTTCATATACAGTATTATCTGTGGTAATAAAATTTTATGAGGCAAGGGGTGGGGAGTTTAGATTTAAAAATTTCCCCAAAAGCCTTCTTAGGAGCAATATTCTAAAAGACATAAAACACCAATGTGGTCCAATTTATGTACATTTGTCTCTTTGAGTCCTGTTAATCTTTGCACATATCAAAGTCTTGAAGATATTTTGTTATATATCTTCTAAAAGAGCTGATATTTTTTATTCACATTCCACCATTTTTATATATAGTGTGAGGTAGGGGTTAAAGTAAAATTCTCAAGATTGTCTTGTCACTTTGTGGCCCTTTAAATTTTTCAATGAATTATAAAATCAGCTAGAACTAGTTCCAATCAAGAAAAAAATATCTGGAATTCTAATGTTATCTTATTGAATCTAAAGAATAATTTGAGACCATTAACATCTTTACCATATTTGATTCTGTGAAACTTGTGTATTCTCCATTTCTTAGTTCTTTAGTTTCTCACAATAATGTTTAAAACTTTTATGTGTAAAAAAGTAGACATTGTTAGGTTTGGATGTGATGTGTCCCTAAAAAGCTCACGTGTGAGACAATACAAGAAGGTTTGGAGGAGAAATGATTGGGTTCTGAGACCTTTAACCAAATCACTGAATTAACCCACTGATGGGATTAACTGAGTGGTACCTGAAGGTGGGTAGGGTATGGCTGGGAGAGGTGAGTCATTGTGAGCGTGCGTTTGGGGTATATATTTTGTATCTGGTGAATGGATTCTATCTCTCTGCTTTCTGATCATCATATGAGCTGCTTCCCTCTGCCACACTCTTGTGCTGTGATGTTCTGCCTCACCTCAAACCCCAAAGAATGAAGCCAGCTGTCTATGGACTGAGACCTCAGAAACCATGAGCCCCCAAATAAACTTTTCCTCCTCTAAAATTGTTCTTGTCAGACCTTTTAGTTACAGCAGTGAAAAAGCTGACTAAAACACACATATTTTGTTCCAATTTTTCCTGAGCATTTGGAATTTTTATCTATTTCAAGTAATATTAATACTGTATTTTTCTCATTTCTTGCTTATATATAGAAATGCTGTTAGTTTTGCATATTGACTTGTATCCAGTAACCCAACTAACTTACACTTAATTCCAACTAATTAACTGCAATCTTTTGATTATAGAGTCTTTTGGGTTTTCTATGTGTATGATCATGTTATCTTCAAATAGTGATTTAATTTCTCTCATTCCAATCCTTATGACTTTTTTTTTCTCTTACAATGAAGTCAAAGGACTCTCACTACAATGGCTAGAATCCTTTCTGTACATTTTTGAAATTGGTGTGTCATAGTTGTACATAATGATGGGATTTGTTATTTCATATTTGTACATGCATACAACGTAACAAAATAATTTGGCCAATATCACTCCCCAGCACTTCCCCTCAATGACTAAAATCTTAAGAACAATGAAAAACAGAAGTGTGAGAATTATTTTCTTGTTCTCAATCTCCAACAGGAAGCTTTCAATATTTTATAACTAAATATAATATTTGTGATAGATTATTTTGAACAAATTTTTTTATCACAATAAGAAAGTTCTCTCTGTTCCTATTCTTATAGAGTTCTTTTAAATTTATAATTTATGAGTGCTTAATTTTATTGTACACTATTTTCTTATTTTTTCTTTACTTATGGAGATGATCATATATTTTTTTTCTCTGACTTTGAAGTTTTTTCTTTTTTAGGTATTTTTAATATTTTTAAAATTTTTTTGTTATATATGACAGTAGAATGTATTTTGACATAACATACCTACATGGAGTATAACTTCCCACTCTGGTAGTTGTAAATGATGTGGAGTTTTACTGTTGTGTATTCATATATGAACATAGGAAAGTTATGTCTGATTAATTCTGTCTTTCCTATTCCCATCCTCTCTTCCTTCCCCCAACTCTGCCCTGTCCAATATGATGAACCACCCCTTCTCCCTGTTTACACCCCACCCCTGCCTATTGTGAGTCAGCATCTGCATATCAGAAAGAACATTTGGGCTTTGGTAGGGATTGGCTTATTTTGCTTATCATCCATTTATCAGCAAGTGCCATAATTTTATTTTTCTTTATGGTTAAGTGATACTACATTGTGTATATGTACTACATTTTCTTTATCCATTCATCTGTTGAAGGACACTTAGATTGGTTCCATAGTTCGGCTATTGTGAATTGAGCTACTATAAACATTGATGTGGCTGTGTCACTGTAGTATGCTGATTTTAAGTCCTTTTGGTATAAACCGAGGAGTGGAATTGCTGAGTCAAATGATGGTTCCCTTCCAAGTTTTCTGAGCAATCTCCATACTGCTGTCCAGAGTGGATGCCCCAATTTGCAGTCCCACCAGCAATGTATGAGTGTTCCTTTTTCCCCACATCCTTACCAACATTTATTGTTACTTGTATTCTTGATAATTGCCATTCTGACTGGAGTGAGATGAAATCTCAGTGTAGTTTTAATTTGCATTTCTCTAATTGCTAAAGACGTTAAACATTTTTTTTTCATATATTTGTTGACTGATCATAGTTTTTCTTCTGTGAAGTGTCTGTTCAGTTCCTTAACCCATTTATTGATTGGATTATTTGGTTTTTTTGGTGTTGAGTTTTTTAAGTTCTTTATACATCCTGGAGATTAATGCTCTATCTGAAGTGTAGGTGGCAAAGATTTTCTCCTATCTTGTAGGCTCTCTCTTCACATTTGAGGTTTTTATTTTTTATAAAGAATAATATACATACCTAAGTATTCAACCAAATTTTCATGAACAAAACACTTTGTAACCAGCATGCAAATCAAGAAATAGATTTTTTGAATCCCAGAACTTTTTTTCATGCTGCTCATCTGACTTCTAATACTGTGCATTAGTTTCAATTATTTGCATGAAAACAATCAGTTTAATCTTTTTGTCTAGCTTCTTCTGCTCAACAATTTTTTTTTAGAATCAACCATATTATTCGGAGCAATTGTAGTTCTCCTATTTTCAGTGCTGTGTCTCAATGCATGTTATGAATATACCACAATTTCTTTACTCCTTCTGTTCATATGAGCCTTTGGGCAGTTTCTAGTTCAGTGCTACTAGAAATAGTCCCGTATGAATATTCTAGTGGGTACCTTTTGCAGAACATACATATGCAATTCTGTTGAATACATTTATCAATTTTTGAACACAAATCAACTTTGCCTTCCTGGAATAAACTCCATTTGGTCTTGATAGATTGTTGTTTTTTTTTAAAAAAAATCTATCACTGTTTCTGATTTGCTTTTTTATTTTAAAAATGTTTTAATAAGAATGTTAATGAGAGAGAATGGCCTGAAATATCCTTGTCAGGCTTTGTTATCAAGGCAACTCTGCCCTTATAAAATTAGTTGAAAACTGCCCCCTCTTTTTATGTTCTTCAGAATTGCTTTATAAGATCAGAGTTATTTCTTCTTTAATAGTTTGAGGAAACTTTGCCAATGAAGCCATCTGGGCTTGGAGAATTTTAAAATTGCACTTTGAATTTTTAAAATAAATACAGGACTATTCATATTTTCTATTTCTTTTTGCTTCAATTTTGTTAGGCTATAAGTTTTTTTTTTAAAGGGGGATTTCTAAGTTTAACTTGTAGTTAAATTTATTGGTATGAAGTTTTGAAATATCCTTTAAAATGTTTTAAAATTTGTAGCAATCTTGGGCCCTTTGGTGTAGTCTTTTAACTCACTTCTACTGTGTCCAGAGAATATTTACTGAAAAATTTCAACTCTTTGAAATTTGCTGACACTTTTTTATGGCCCAGCATGTGATCTGTTTGGTAAATGTTCCAGGAACATTTAAAAAGAATGTGTAGCCTAAGATTATTGGGAATAGAGTTCTATGTATGTCAAATAGGTCAGGTTTATTAATGTCTTTCAATCCTCTCTGTCCTTTTTGTCTAGTTTTTCTATCAATTACTGACAGAAGTATATCAGTCTCCCACTTCAGATTCTTTATATGTGTCTTTATATTTAAGATGTGTCCATTGTGAGCATAATATTTTTTGTTGCTTTAATCCAGCATAACAATCTTTTCTACTTGAATATATAGCTCTTTATATTTATTGTAATGATACTTTTTATTTACCATTTTACTGGTTATTTTATTTTTGTTCTAATATTCTATGTTCATTTTTTCTCTCTGTTTATGCCTTATTTTAGATTATTCAGATTTTAATTTCTGATTTTAACCCTGTAATAACTTGTTAGTGAATATTCTTTCAGTAATTATTACATGCATTATAACATTATAATTATAATTATAACATTATAATTATAACATGCATTTTTGCCTTATTAGAATCTGACATATATTAGGATTTTCTTCTGTTCCAAAATAATCCTAGGATCTTAGGATACTTTAATTTCATTTACCTTTCTCCTACCTTTTTTGTTTTCTTCATTATGTATGTAACTTCTACATCTACTTTATTTTTTCTTATTTTTTAATTTAAGTTTTATTTTTAATTGTCACATATTTATAGGATACAACCTGATCTCTGTATCTATATGTATACATTGTAAAATGATTATGTCAAGTGAATTAACATACTTATCACCACAAATACCTATTTTTTAAGCATAAGAACATTTAAAACCCACTATTTTCATAGTTTGAAATATACAATACACTATTTATTTATTTATTTTTTAAACATCAGAAATTTATTGGTTGCTCAAAACATTACATTGATCTTGACATATCATATATCATACATTTGTTTCAAATGGGGTATGAATTCTTATTTTCCCCCCATGTATAGATTGCAGGATCACATTGATTATGCAGCCACGTTTATACATACTGCAAAACACTATTTATTATTGTACCCTGTGAATAGCATCTCCCCATTCCCTGGGTCTTTTTTCCCAAGCTTCTGGAAATCCCTATTCTATGCTTCATTCACATAAGCTCAGCTTTTTGTAGATTTCACATTAAGTGAGATCATACAGTGTTTGTCTTTCTGTGCTACATCTACTTTAAACTTGAAAATATTTTTTTGCTTTATAGATGATATTAATTTGAACTTACATATTTTACCCTGTCATAGTTCTTCATTCCTTCCTTCATTTTTCTTTTCCATCTTGATACACATAGAAATGATCTGACATAGCATTCAAAGTAACTATAATTATATTCAAGAAAATAGATGAGACTGCAAATTGAGGCCATTTTGCTTGGATCTCATTGCTTGGATCTCATGTACTTCTTTCAAAATTTCTTTTAATGAAGGTTATTTGGCAACAAAATTTCTCATTTTTTTTGTTTGTTTTTCTTTTGCCTTTGGGTTTGAAGACTATTTTTAACTGTGTAATTAATTTGAGGTTGACAGGTTTTTCCTTTCAGTACTCTAAAGGTGACTTCACTACTTTCATTTTCTCTGAGCTGCTATTTCATGGGTTGAGAAGTCAGCTGTTGGTCTTAGTGTTGCTTTTTTGGAGGAATATGTCTTTTTTTTCCCCCTTTCAAATTTTTATTTTCTCTTCATCATTTTTTTCAGTGATTTTACTTAGATGTATATAGGAGTTATTATTTATCTTTATTGAAGCTCCCTTTCTTCTTTAATCTAGCTATATCTTAATATTTTAGATAGTTTTAAGAACATTATTCTTAACCTTTAAATTTTAAAATATTGTTTCTGACTATTATATCTTTTTTCCTTCTTGGAAATTCCAACTGTACACATGCTAAAATTTTTCATCATGTTGCATATGTCTGCTGTGCTCTTTTTGTACATTTCCATTCTCTTTAATATCTGCACTTTAGTCTATTGTCTGCCCTAGCCAGACCTATTTTCCAGCTTATTAATCATCTCTTCAACAGTATTCAATATGCTCTTTGAATCATCTATCCATTTCATAATTTATATTCTTTCATTTTTCAGTTTTAGAAATTTTTAAAAATAAAATATCCTGATTTACTGATTTCTAATCAAATATATTTCCATTAGGTTAACAAGATTCATATGTTATAGAAATCTTGATACTTTGAGCAAATCATTGCCTTCTGGTAAGTTTATTAGAACTCAAACTGCTGTTTAGGATAGTGCCCTGTGGACATAGTTGGGAGATGTTATCAGTTTTAGAATTCTATTTAACTGTTTTTTAAAGTCTCAGTTTATCTATCATGATGTTTTCCAATCATATCTATTTTCTTGAATTTAATAATAGATATTTTAAAGCCCATGTCAGATCATTTCTACATGCATCACCTACACACATATATTTACATTACCCATTGTTTTCTTGGATCTGTTTTTTTTAATATGTCTGTTTAAAATTTATTGGATGATAAATATTGTGTATATAATAATATAGAGGCTCTGAATGATGTTTTCTCACTTCAGAGAACATTTACTCTATTCTCTGTCCATCAAGAGGATGAGGTCACCTCAATCCAACATGAACTAAGTTGAGGCATGTTTGTAGTCTTTCTAAGGTTCTATTTGTTGCTGGTCTGCTTCCATTCTTAGTATGTTGTATCTCCACAGGTCCTAACTAAGATTTTGAGGTATTTTTCACAATTATCTATCCCCATGCTTAAAAGAGTACTGAACTTCAATTTTTATTTCATACTGAAAGATTTGTAGAAAGTTTTACTCTGCTCTACAGCCTCTTTCTGCTTAATTTCCTAGTCTCTGACTCTGCATAGCTTTATTAATAAAAGCTTTGTGTAGTTCATTTTGTGCTGCTCTAACAGAATACCTGATACTAAGTATTTTATAATGAACAGGGGCTTATTGGCTCAGAGTTCTAGAGGCTGGTAAGTCCAACAGTTGAGAGACCAGCATCCAACGAGGGCTTTCTTGCAGTTCCATCCTTGCAGAAGGCAAAAAGAAGATAAAGAGTGAGTAAGAGTGAGCTAACTTGCTCCTTTTTTTTCTTTTTAAATTTTTTTATTTATATATGACAGCAGATTTTTTCTTTTTTAATTAATTTTTTATTTATATATGACAGTGCATTATTATTCTTATAACAAACATAGCACAATTTTTCATTTATTTGGTTGTGTACAAAGTCTACTCACACCAATTCGTGTCTTCATACATGTACTTTGGATAATAATGTCCATCACATTCCACCATCATTTCTAACCCCATGCCTCCTCCCTTGCTCTCCCACCCCTCTGCCCTATCTAGAGTTCGTCTATTCCTCCCATGTTCCCTTTCCCTACCCCACTATGAATTAGCCTCCTTATATCAGAGAAAACAAGATCAAGAGTAAGAGTGAGCTGAACTCACTCTTTTATACTGACACAAATCAAACCTTCATGATCAAATGATAGTACCACAGGCTGGCAATTAAGTTGTTACTTCATGGTCTTTGGAGGAAATTTAAGATCCACACCATAACATTCTGCACTAGCCCCAAAAGTTCAAGTCCATTTCATAATGCAAAATGCCCTCAATTTTTCTCCAAGGGTTTTTAAAGTCTGCATAGTCCAGCACTGCTCAAAAGTCCAGGTCCAAAGTATCCTCTAAGATGCAAGCCAAACTCATTTGTAAGCTCCTAAAAAAATCAAAACAGGTTGGATACAGTGGCGCATACCTGTAATCGCAGTGGCTTGGGAGGCTGAGGCAGGAGGATCATGAGTTCAAAGCCAGCCTCAGCAAAAGCAAGGCACTAAACAACTCATGGAGACCCTGTCTCTAAAGTAAATACAAAATAGGGCTGGGGATATGGTTCAGTGGTCAAGCGCCTCTGAGTTCAATCCCTGGTCCTCCCCACCAAAAATCAATCAATCAATCAAAATAACACATTACATACTTCCAACATACAATAGCACAGGGTAAACACTGCTAAATGAGAAGAATGGGGACATTAAAAAAGGAAGGATCAGATCAACCATGACCAAAAGCTTGCAGAAAAAACATTAAATCGTTTAGTTCTATGTCCAGTATTCTGGGCACAAAGTGGCAGGAGGTAAGCTATTGGAGCCTGTTTCTTCCTCCATAAAATAAGACACTGCAGTAACTAGATGACCTATAAAGTCCTGTGTCCCTGCAACAAGTGATCTGAATGCCCATCTCCTTCATAGGGTCTTTTCAACCAGTGAAAATAATGATAATTCTTTCTCATTTACCCACATTCCACCACCTTGTTGAAACATGTTCCTTCTGTCTTATTTTTACTCTTCACACTAAAAATGTTTATCCATGAGGATTTATGTCAGAATGTCTGGGGGCGGGGTGGTGGAATTATTTCTGCATGTTAATGGAGAGTATTAGCTCTTTAAGAGCAAAAATGTTGCCCTTAAGGAGAAAAACTTCTTTGTGAAGGGAGCATCCTCTCTAGCCCCACCCCCATATGTACCTGATGACAGGGCTAAGCCAAGTTCATGACACAGCAAGCCACATTCTTCCTCCTTCCTTCCTTTTTTGTTTCCTTCTTCCTTCTTCGGTGTAAGCTCACAAATGATTAAAAAATACATATTTAACCAAAATTTCTTTCAATCTATGGATTCAACTCAATCCTTTTATATGCTCACTCAATCTTTCTTTCATGTGAGCATCTATTACATGGGAAGCTCTGAATATAGTTTAAGGTCTGGAATAGTGATGCCACCAGCTTCACTCTCCTTGCTAAGGATTGCTTTGGCTATTCTAGGTCTCTTATTTTTTGAAATGAATTTCATGATTGCTTTTTCTACTTCTATGAGTAATGTCATTGGGATTTTGATTGGTATTGCATCGACTCTGTATAGTGCTTTTGGTAGTATGGTCATTTTGACAATATTAATTCTGCCTATCCAAAAACAAGGTAGATCTTTCCATCTTCTAAGGTGTTCTTTAATTTCTTTCTTTAGCATTCTGTAGTTTTCATTGTTGAGTTTTTTTCATCTCTTTCATTAAGTTGATTCCCAAGTATTTTATTTTATTTTATTTTTGAGGCTATTGTAAATGGGGTGATTTTCCTAGTTTCTCTTTCTGAGGATTTTTCACTGATGTTTAGAAATGCCTTTGGTTTATAGGTGTTGATTTTATATCCTGCTACTTTGCTGAATTCATTTATTAGATCTAGAAGATTTCTGGTGGAATTTTTTTTTGGGTCTTCTAGGTATAGCACCATATCATCAGCAGATAGTGATAATTTGAGTTCTTCTTTTCCTATCTGTATTCCTTTAATTTCTTTCATCTGTCTAATTGCTCTAGCTAGTGTTTTAAGAATTATGTTAAATAGAAGTGGTGAAAGAGGCCATCCCTGTCTTGTTCCAGTTTTTAGCGGGAATTCTTTTAATTTTTCTCCCCTTAGAATGGTGTTGGCTTGATCTTAGCATAGATAGCTTTTACAATGTTGAGATATGTTTTTCTAGTGTTTTGAACATGAAAATCTGGAGTGCAAATTGCTCATCAAAACATCCCATGGTGACCCCAAAATGGAGTCTTTTTACACCTCCAGTTAGAGTCCTAAGACTACTCTAACTAATTACCACAAACTGGGTGTCTTAGAACAAAAGAAATTTATTCTCGTGCGTTCTGGAGACTAGAAGTCTAAAATTAAAGTTTTGGTAGGGATGTGTTTCTTCCAGAGAGTTTGGTATATCTTTCCTGGCCTTTTCCAGCTTCTAGAAGCTCCAGGCATTCCTTGACCCATAGCAGCACACCTCATTATCACCTAAAGTCTATAGTTTACATTAGGGCTTATTCTTGGGATTCTACATTCTATGCATTTGAAACAAGTATATGATGACATGTACCACCATACCTCTGCTTTTTTCTCAGAATAATGCCTATTGCTGAATTGAGGATTCATTATAAATCCAAAGTGATCTTATTTCCAGATGCTTAACTTAATTGCCATTTACAAAGATTCTTTTTCTAAATAAGGTTATATTCACAGATTTGGGGAGTCCAAATGTGGGCCTTTTCTAGAAGGGAGGTGATCTTCAGAGACCCATACTCTGTAACTGAGGCCAGCCTAAAGCAACTGACACCCTACTGAATGAGTCTCTGAGGATGAGCACCAAGTTCTTCCTTGAAGGGGAAATCTGTGTGCATGGCTTCTTATCTATGACATACAGCCAAGATCCATATAAATAATTAGACACAGTGCTGCTAAAATCAGAGTCCCTGTTCTTACCACTCTTGCAGTCCAGCAAGGGAAAACAAGTATGAATAAAGTAATACCACAATTACAGGTAAAATCTCTGCAGTAGAAAGTGCTGCCAAGAAGAGGCACATATTAATTACCACAAAAATGTGCAGAGGAAAGACCTGAAAGTGCTTGATTTGAGAGTGGAGAAAATTAATGAGGAGAGAGGGAAAATCACAGACAAAGATTGGATCACTGTGCACGCAAGAAAGTGAAAGAAAGCCTGTAAGGCTAGACTGAGGGATCCACGGGGAATAAGATACGATGTGAGATCAGAACGTAGGTGGAACCGTTCTAAATAGGAAGTGTGGGACATGTAACAGATTTGACCTATATCCCTAGAACAAATGAACTCTACTGAAGAATTTCAAGAAAAGGAGCATGATGAATCAGGGGTGGGGATGCATATTGTATGACAGCAATGTGAAAACCAGATTTGAGGGACAGAAGAGAAGCAGCTGAGAAGCTAGACAGGAGGCTGTCATAACAGTAGCCTAACCAGGATCTGATGAGACCAAGGACTGGGGTGGAAATAGTAGAGATGGAGATAAACCAATGGATTCTAGAGAGATTTAACAGATACTTAGTGATGACGAATGGGACATGGAAGTAAGGGAGAGAAGGATGTTTAGGATGACTCTTGGGTTTCTACTTTGGGCGAGTGAAAAAGGAAAGGTGATCATTACTGAGACAAGGAGCATTAGAAAAGACCAGGCATGGACTAGTATGGAATGTTCCAGAAGTTAGAGGTGCTCCTGCATGTGGGCTAAGAGAAGACCACAGATTCCATGGGGAGGTTCAGTATTCTCCTGCCTCCCTTCCCATTATTGAGTGCAAACCTGTACCTCTCCATATTCACACACAAATCTTTGCTTTTGAAGTTTGTGCTCCCATATAAGTTTATTACTACCCATCTCATTACTGACAGGTACTGTCACTTATACAGACTCATCTCCTGGTCCCTCCCCACATTTTGTCTTTTGTCTTTCTGGTTTATGTCATTCTATCACCCCAGGGTGACCTCTGCTTTACTTGAATCTCCCTAATTCCACCTCAGGTACTTAACCTCTTAACACCTTGTGCTTGTCAGCCTCCAAACTGTACCGTATCCAGTCTTAAGCATCATACTCCTCTCTCCAAATACAATCTTCTATCCTAACTTGCTCTTAATGTTACCGCATAATTCTGGTTCTTGACCCCTTTGTTTTCTTTTTAAGCCCACTCCTGACCTCACTTTCTTTCCAGCTTATGTACACTGTACATGTCTACATCACACCACTTTGTCTGACCACGAGCTTGTATTTTGTTTTAGTCTCCACATATACCAACCCACTGAACTCCCCTCCAGTTTTGTTCTTCCTGTGGTAGACAAAGCCCAAGACAGGATTAATCCTAGCCATACCTTCTCCTTCCTGTCTTCCAGCCCACTGCACACTGCAAGAGAAAGTCATTGGGTTATATAAACTGGTGTCTTCACAAATTCATGGTCCCCAAGCTCTCATATCCCCAAATGATTCTTTAATCTGGGTGTGGGTAACTAGTAAAGATAATAGTTGTAATATGCACATGGATGAGGTTGCCCAAGGAGAGTGGATGATAGGATGGAAGAAACTAGATTTTAAAAAAGCAGATTAAGGTCTCAATAAGAAGTGAAATAGAAACCCTCGGCAGACACTTATTCAGAAAACTTGATCTAAAAGGGAAGGAGAGAGTAAAGGTAGTAAGTAGGTAGTGTGGGTGAAGAGTTTGGGTATTTTGATTGTAGTATGGGAGAAATGATTGTGTTTTTACAGGCTAAGGGAAAGGGGCCCAGAAAGAGGGAGAGGTTGAAGTTCTAGAAAATGGGATGACTGTAAGTAAATGTCCAACAAGAAAGAAGTAATACAGCAAATAATGTACTTCAACACTGGAATATTTTGCATACACAGAAAGTAGAACACAGAATTGTCATACTATATGGTTATAACTATGTAAACAAGGTGTTAACTATGTAAATAATGTGTTTAGAAACAAAATGAAAGTCATTATAGCTATGTATTAGGATTAAGGCTGAGTGTTTTCTTAAATTCATATGATCATTATTATAAAAATACTTAATAATAAGTGAAGCCTCCTGTTGATATAAGGCACGTGTGTATGTATATATATGTGTATATACATACGGATATATATACATGCTTACCAATTTCTCTGCTCAGCATTTAGTTTCTTCTTTCTTTCTTTATTTTTTTTATTATTAGTTGTTTAAAACATTACAAAGCTCTTGACATATCATATTTCATACATTTGATTCAAGCAGATTATGAACTCCCATTTTTACCCCGTATACATATTGCAGATTCACATCAGTTCCACATCCACTTTTTTACATACTGCCATACTAGTGTCTGTTGTATTCTGCTGCCCTTCCTATCCTCTACTATCCCCCCCTCCCCTCCCCTCTTCTCTCTCTACCCCATCTACTGTAATTCATTTCTCTCTCTTGTTATTTTTCCCCTTTCCCCTCACTTCCTCTTATATGCAATTTTGTATAACAATGAGGGTCTCCTTCCTTTACCATGCAATTTCCCTTCTCTCTCTCTTTCCCTCCCCCGTCTCGACCCTGTTTAATGGTGATCTTCTTCTCATGTTCTTCCTCCCTATTCTGTTCTTAGTTGCTCTCCTTATATCAAATATGACATTTGGCATTTGTTTTTTAGGGATTGGCTAGCTTCACTTAGCATAATCTGCTCTAGTGCCATCCATTTCCCTGCAAATTCCATGATTTTGTCATTTTTTAGTGCAGAGTAATACTCCATTGTGTATAAATGCCACATTTTTTTAATCCATTCATCTACTGAAGGGCATCTAGGTTGCTTCCACAGTCTAGCTATTGTGAACTGTGCTGCTATGAATATCGATGTAGCAGTACCTACTTGCATAATTTAATGGTTCTTTCTATTTATGATAATTTCTTAGTTTTTACTTATCTGGAAATGTCTTAATTTAACCCTCATTACTACATGATACTTTAAGTGGGTATAGCATTTTATTTATGATAATTTTCCTTTATTACTTTGAAGATAATATTCCATTGCCAGTGGTTAATGTTGTAAGTCACTCTAGATGACATTTCATTGAGGGGTCCTATTTTTCTCTCTCGTTGTTTTTATTTATTTATTTATTTATTTATTTATTTATTTATTTATTTATTTAGGTCTTTTGTGTTCTATAGTTTTACTGTACTGAACCTGGGAATGGATTTTTATTTCTTTATCAGACTACATGTTTGAAGTGCTCTCTGTATCTGAGAATTCATATCTTTATCCATTCTAGGAAATTCTCTTTGAATATTACCACTTCCACATTTTCTCCATTCTCTCATTCTAAAACCCATAAGAGGTATATCTTGGCATTCTTAGTTTATTCTGCTAGTCTGTTAGCCTCATTCATTTTTGTGTTTTCTATTTCTATATCTTTCTGAACTTCATTCTCACTAATTTACTTATTACTCTTTTCCACATAAATTAATTTTCTCTTTAATACCTTCTAATCTACTTAAATTATTTTACTCTCCATGACCATATTTCTTATTTACCACTTTCCAAAAAAAGTATCTTTTGTCTCCTGTTCTCCGTCTTCATTTTGTACCTTTAATCATTTAATATTTGACTTATAGGATTTTTCAGCCTGTTATATTCCTGAAGTTATTAAGTGACTAATTTTGTTGTTGGTTAGGTATGATTTTTCTCTCTTGAAGACTTGATTGTTTGTATGATCATTCTGAATTGTGAGTTCATCTTTAATAGAGATTCATTTGTGGTTTTATTTGTGGAAGCCTGGATTACATCTCAATATAACTATGTAAGGGTGAAAAGGAAGAGCCTGTGTCCTTCCAGGAAATTTACACTTTGCTTTTTCCAAAGGTATCACCCTAGGAGCACAGTTTTTGTTAATTGTTCCCAAGGTCATGTATATTTAAGCCCCAGACCTTCATAAAGTCTGTAGTTATGAATTTTCAGGAAGACTTACTCCCCTTCACCAGAACCCTAAGAAAAAAAATAAGAGTTCTCATCACTTCCCTTTACCTGCCAGCAGATTTATTTTTAAAGTTTTCCCTTTCACTTGTAGCATAACCCTATGAGTGGCCTGGATTAGATCAGGGTCTTAGTCCTAACTCCTCACCTCTGTAGAAGCATCCAAATTCCTGTTTTCTGAACCAGTATGGACATTGCAATCTATGTCATGGTTACTAAGATGGAAACATGTGTTTTTTCTACCCTATTTCTACCATATATTTCAGGAAGTGACACTTTATATTTTCTAAACTTGTTCTTACTTTCTTCTTTGCTTTGAAGACCTGGAGATTTCTCTATTCCTTCTATACAAACTCAGCTGTTAATTTAAGAAGATGCTATTTTGAGACATATTTCTCCTCAATAGCCCTCAACACTATTATGATTAAATAATTAATTACAAAATTTTTGTTCATTTTACCCACTGATTCAGAAGCTCCAAAAGGAAGCACCAAAGACATGTCTATTTTATTTAATTTTAAACTTCCAAGGCTTAACAGTGCCTGATACATAGTAGGTCACAAGTACATGTTTGTGAAATGGATGGAGTTACAAGATTTAAATGAGAAATTATAGGAGAACATGGCGGCCGGCGAGGAAGCTGCACTTTCAATATCTCCACATTAACGGGATCAGAAACACCAATTAAAACAGCTACATTCTACCTACTGAGGATCTTCTAGCAAAATTCCGTTGAAAGGAGACCTGCCGAGAATTAGTAAGTTTAATAGACGTGACAGTTTGCCCCAGACAAGTGAAACTTGACTGGCAGCGCGGGCTCAGAGTCCAATCCCGCGGCCACCCGCCGCTTCTGCAAGCGGCAGGCGGCCCAGAGCAGCGCGGCAGAAGGGTCCCCGCCCAGCCAGCAGACAGCGCCCACCATCCCGGCTACCCTGGCGGCCCTGCTTTCGCTAGGCGAACAGCCACCCCACCCGGCTGGTTCTTAGCCACGCCGCTGCAGCCACCCGGCTTTACAAGCACCCCCGGCGGCCCTGCTCGGCGAGAAGGGCCCCCGCCCTGCCGGCAGACAGCTCCCGCCATTCCGCTCTTGTTCTGCAAGCAGCCACCCCGCCCACTTGGTTCTTAGCCACGAGGCTGCAGCCGCCCGGCTTTACAAGCGCCCCCGGCGACCCTGCTCGGCGAGAAGGGTCCCCGCCCTGCCGGCAGACAGCTCCCGCCATTCCGCTCTTGTTCGGCAAGCAGCCACCCCGCCCGCTTGGTTCTAAGCCACGAGGCTGCAGCCGCCCGGCTTTACAAGCGCCCCCGGCGACCCTGCTCGGCGAGAAGGGTCCCCGCCCTGCCGGCAGACAGCTCCCGCCATTCCGCTCTTGTTCGGCAAGCAGCCACCCCGCCCGCTTGGTTCTTAGCCACGAGGCTGCAGCCGCCCGGCTTTACAAGCGCCCCCGGCGACCCTGCTCGGCGAGAAGGGTCCCTGCCCGGCCAACAGACAGTTTCCGCCATCCCGGCTACCCTGCCGGTCCCGCTCTTGCCCTGCAAACAGCCACCCCGCATGCCTGGGTCTTAGACACGCGGCGGCAGCCACCCGGCTTTACAAGCGCCCCCGGCGACCCTGCTCGGTGAGAAGGGTCCCCGCCCTGCCGGCAGACAGCTCTCGCCATTCCGCTCTTGTTCTGCAAACAGCCACCCCGCCCGCTTGGTTCTTAGCCACGAGGCTGCAGCCGCCCGGCTTTACAAGCGCCCCCGGCGACCCTGCTCGGCAAGAAGGGTCCCCGCCCTGCCGGCAGACAGCTCCCGCCATTCCGCTCTTGTTCTGCAAACAGCCAGCCCGCCCGCTTGGTTCTTAGCCACGAGGCTGCAGCCGCCCGGCTTTACAAGCGCCCCCGGCGACCCTCCTCGGCGAGAAGGGTCCCCCCCTGCCGGCAGACAGCTCCCGCCATTCCGCTCTTGTTCTGCAAACAGCCACCCCGCCCGCTTGGTTCTTAGCCTCGAGGCTGCAGCCGCCCGGCTTTACAAGCGCCCCCGGCGACCCTGCTCGGCGAGAAGGGTCCCTGCCCGGCCAACAGACAGTTTCCGCCATCCCGGCTACCCTGCCGGTCCCGCTCTTGCCCTGCAAACAGCCACCCCGCCCGCCTGGGTCTTAGACACGCGGCGGCAGCCGCCCGGCTTTACAAGCGCCCCCAGCGGCCCTGCTCGTCGAGAAGGGTCCCTGCCCGGCCGGCAGACAGCTCCCACCATCCCGGCACTCCTGGCGGCCCGCCCGCTCTGCGAAGGGTTACCCCACCCGGCTCTTAGCCACGCGGGCGCCATCTGCCTGGCGCTGAGGGAGCCCCCGGCGGCCCAGCGCAGCCAGAAGGGTCCCCGCCTGGCCCGACAGAAGACACGTGCCCTTCCGGCTCTGCTAACGGCCCTGCCCACCCAGGAAAGGGCTCCCCACCTTGAGAGGATGGGAAGGAAATCTAACCAAGCCTCTATGAATTAGCGAACTGGGATCTAAAACCAGAGATTATATCAGACCAGAGACAAGCCAGTTCCACCTCTCCCTTCGGTCACTCCTGCAAGGAGCCAGGGGCCCGCCATAGCAGAGAGGGGAAGTCACCAAAGATCGGCCAAAGAGATTCCTTCCCAGCGGACTCTAAATTAGCAGGAGCGGCGAGGGAGCCGGACGGAGCTGGCGGGAACTGTGGCAGCGGCACGGGAACCGGCGGGAGCTGAGGCGGCGCTGACGCAGGAGCCGGCGGGAGCCGCGCGGCGCGGGTCTCCCAGCTACAGCACCCACCAGTGCTGACGACTGAGGTCTCTTGCACCAGATACGGGGGCGTGGCTACCAGAAGAAAGAAACGCGATCAGTATGAAAAGACAAGGAAAGAAAGGACCACAAGCAATGCAGGTCAACTCAACTTTAGAAGAGGTAATATCTGCAGCAGATGGAATGTCAGATAAAGAATTCAGGATATACATGCTTCAGATGATCTGGAGTCTCAAAGAAGACATTAGACAGCAAAATCAGACAATGAAAGACCACTTCGACCACTTCGACAATAAATTACACAAACAAATCCAAGAAGCAAAAGATCAATTATACAGGGAGATAGAGGTTATAAAAAACAAACAAACAGAAATCCTGGAAATGCAGGAAACAATAAACCAACTTAAAAACTCAATTGAGAATACTACCAGCAGAGTAGAACACTTAGAAGATAGAACATCAGACAATGAAGACAAAGTATTTCAACTGGAGAAGAACATAGACAGCTCAGCAAAGCTGTTAAGAAACCATGAGCAGAACATTCAAGAAATATGGGATAACATAAAGAGACCCAACTTAAGGGTCATGGGGATACAGGAAGGTATTGAGGTCCAAACCAAAGGAATGACCAATCTATTCAACGAAATAATACGAGAAAACTTCCCAGACTTGAAGAATGAGACAGAATCCCAAATCCTAGAAGCCTACAGGACGCCGAATGTGCAAAATCATAAGAGAGCCACACCTAGACACATTATAATGAAGATGCCCAACATACAGAATAAGGAGAGAATTTTAAAAGCTACAAGAGAAAGGAAGCAGATTACATTTAGGGGTAAACCAATCAGGATAACAGCTGATCTTTCAACACAGACTCTGAAAGCTAGAAGATCCTGGAATAACATATTTCAAACGTTGAAAGAAAAGGGGTTCCAACCAAGAATTGTGTATCCCGCGAAATTAAGCTTCAGGATGGAAGATGAAATTAAAACCTTTCATGATAAACAAAAGTTAAAAGAATTTGCAGCTAGAAAACCAGCTCTTCAAAACATCCTCGGCAAAATATTACAGGAAGAGGAAATGGAAAATATCAATGAAAACCAACAGCGGGAGGTAGTACAGTAAAGGTGGGGGGGAATAATCAAAGAGGAAAACAAACCATGTTTAGTAACATAAATAAACAAATATGGCTGGAAGAACAAACCATATCTCAATAATAACTCTAAATGTTAATGGCTTAAACTCACCAATTAAGAGACACAGGCTAGCAGAATGGATCACTAAACAAGACCCAACAATATGCTGCCTTCAGGAGACACATCTGATAGGAAAAGACATACATAGACTGAAGGTGAAAGGTTGGGAAAAATCATATCACTCATATGGACTTCGCAAACAAGCAGGAGTGTCCATACTCATTTCAAATAAAATAGATTTCAAGCCAAAGTTAATCAAAAGGGATGAAGAGGGACACTACATACTTCTCAAGGGAACCATACACCAACAAGACATAACAATCATAAATATATATGCCCCAAACAATGGTGCAGCTATGTTCATCAAACAAACTCTTCTCAAGTTCAAGAGTCTAATAGACCACCATACAATAATCATGGGAGACTTCAACACACCTCTCTCACCACTGGACAGATCTTCCAAACAAAAGTTGAATAAGGAAACTATAGAGCTCAATAACACAATTAATAACCTAGACTTAATTGACATATATAGAATATACCACCCAACATCAAGCAGTTACACTTTTTTCTCAGCAGCACATGGATCCTTCTCAAAAATAGATCATATATTATGTCACAGGGCAACTATTAGACAATATAAAGGAGTAGAGATAATACCATGCATATTATCTGATCATAATGGAATGAAATTGAAAATCAACAATAAAAGAAGTAAGGAAAAATCATGCATCACTTGGAGAATGAACAATAGGTTACTGAATGATCAATGGGTTATAGAAGACATCAAGGAGGAAATTAAAAAATTCTTAGAGATAAATGAAAACACAGACACAACATATCGGAATCTATGGGACACATTGAAAGCAGTTCTAAGAGGAAAATTTATTGCTTGGAGTTCATTCCTTAAAAAAAGAAAAAACCAACAAATAAATGATCTAATACTTCAACTCAAAATCCTAGAAAAAGAAGAGCAAAACAACAGCAAAAGAAGTAGAAGACAAGAAATAATTAAAATCAGAGCTGAAATTAATGAAATCGAAACGAAAGAAACAATTGAAAAAATTGACAAAACTAAAAGTTGGTTCTTTGAAAAAATAAATAAAATCGACAGACCCTTAGCCACGCTAACAAAGAGAAGAAGAGAGAGAACTCAAATTACCAGCATACGGGATGAAAAAGGCAATATCACAACAGACACTTCAGAAATACAGAAGATTATCAGAAATTATTTTGAATCCTTATACTCCAATAAAATAGAAGATAGTGAAGGCATCGATAAATTTCTTAAGTCATATGATTTGCCCAGATTGAGCCAGGAGGATATTGATAACCTAAACAGACCAATATCAATTGAGGAAATAGAAGATACCATCAAAAGACTACCAACTAAGAAAAGCCCAGGACCGGATGGGTATACAGCAGAGTTTTTCAAAACCTTTAAAGAGGAATTAACACCAATACTTTTCAAGCTATTTAAGGAAATAGAAAAAGAGGGAGAACTTCCAAATTCATTCTATGAGGCCAACATCACCCTGATTCCTAAACCAGACAAAGACACTTCAAAGAAAGAAAACTACAGACCAATATCTCTAATGAACCTAGATGCAAAAATCCTCAATAAACTTCTGGCGAACCGGATACAAAAACATATCAAAAAAATTGTGCACCATGATCAGGTAGGATTTATCCCTGGGATGCAAGGTTGGTTCAATATACGGAAATCAATAAATGTTATTCACCACATCAACAGGCTTAAAAATAAGAACCATATGGTCATCTCGATAGATGCGGAAAAAGCATTCGACAAAGTACAGCATCCCTTTATGTTCAAAACTCTAGAAAAACTAGGGATAACAGGAACATACCTCAACATTGTAAAAGCAATCTATGCTAAGCCTCAGGCTAGCATCATTCTGAATGGAGAAAAACTGAAGGCGTTCCCTCTAAAATCTGGAACAAGACAGGGATGCCCTCTCTCACCACTTCTGTTCAACATAGTTCTCGAATCACTGGCCAGAGCAATTAGACAGACGAAAGAAATTAAAGGCATAAAAATAGGAAAAGAAGAACTCAAATTATCACTATTTGCAGATGACATGATTCTATACCTAGCAGACCCAAAAGGGTCTACAAAGAAACTATTAGAGCTAATAAATGAATTCAGCAAAGTGGCAGGCTATAAGATCAACACGCATAAATCAAAGGCATTCCTGTATATCAGCAACAAATCCTCTGAAATGGAAATGAGGACAACCACCCCATTCACAATATCCTCAAAGAAAATAAAATACTTGGGAATCAACCTAACAAAAGAGGTGAAAGACTTATACAATGAAAACTACAGAACCCTAAAGAGAGAAATAGAAGAAGATCTTAGAAGATGGAAAAATATACCCTGTTCATGGATAGGTAGAAGTAACATCATCAAAATGGCGATATTACCAAAAGTTCTCTATAGGTTTAATGCAATGCCAATCAAAATCCCAACGGCATTTCTTGTAGAAATAGAGAAAGCAATCATGAAATTCATATGGAAAAATAAAAGACCCAGAATAGCAAAAACAATTCTAAGCAGGAAATGTGAATCAGGCGGTATAGCTATACCAGACTTCAAACTATACTACAGAGCAATAGTAACAAAAACAGCATGGTACTGGTACCAAAACAGGCAGGTGGACCAATGGTACAGAATAGAGGACACAGAAACCAATCCACAAAACTACAACTATCTTATATTTGATAAAGGGGCTAAAAGCATGAAATGGAAGAAGGATAGCATCTTCAACAAATGGTGTTGGGAAAACTGGAAATCCATATGCAACAAAATGAAACTGAATCCCTTTCTCTCGCCATGCACAAAAGTTAACTCAAAGTGGATCAAGGAACTTAATATCAAATCAGAGACATGGCGTCTGATAGAAGAAAAAGTTGGCTATGATCTACATACTGTGGGGTCGGGCTCCAAATTCCTCAATAGGACACCCATAGCACAACAGTTAATAACTAGAATCAACAAATGGGACTTACTAAAACTAAAAAGTTTTTTCTCAGCAAAAGAAACAATAAGAGAGGTGAATAGGGAGCCTACGTCCTGGGAACAAATCTTTACTCCTCACACTTCAGACAGAGCCCTAATATCCAGAATATACAAAGAACTAAAAAAATTAGACAATGAGATAACGAATAACCCAATCAACAAATGGGCCAAGGACCTGAACAGAAATTTCTCAGAGGAGGACATACAATCAATCAACAAGTATATGAAAAAATGCTCACCATCTCTAGCAGTCAGAGAAATGCAAATCAAAACCACCCTAAGATACCATCTCACTCCAGTAAGATTGGCAGCCATTAGGAAGTCAAACAGCAACAAGTGCTGGCGAGGATGTGGAGAAAAGGGTACTCTTGTACATTGCTGGTGGGACTGCAAATTGGTGCGGCCAATTTGGAAAGCAGTATGGAGATTTCTTGGAACGCTCGGAATGGAACCACCATTTGATCCAGCTATTCCACTTCTCGGTCTATTCCCTAAAGACCTAAAAAGAGCACACTATAGGGACACTGCTACATCCATGTTCATAGCAGCACAATTCACAATAGCAAGACTGTGGAACCAACCTAGATGCCCTTCAATAGACGAATGGATAAAAAAAATGTGGCATTTATACACAATGGAGTATTACTCTGCATTAAGAAATGACAAAATCATAGAATTTGGAGGGAAATGGATGGCATTAGAGCAGATTATGCTAAGTGAAGCTAGCCAATCCCTTAAAAACAAATACCAAATGTCTTCTTTGATATAAGGAGAGTTACTAAGAACAGAGTAGGGAAGAAGAGCATGAGAAGAAGATTAACATTAAACAGGGATGAGAGGTGGGAGGGAAAGGGAGAGAGAAGGGAAATTGCATGTAAATGGAAGGAGACCCTCAGGGGTATACAAAATTACATACAAGAGGAAGTGAGGGGAAAGGAGGGAAAATATAAGGGGGAGAAATGAATTACAGTAGAGGGGGTAGAGAAAGAAGAGGGGAGGGGAGGGGGGAGGGGGGATAGCGGAGGATGGGAAAGGCAGCAGAATACAACAGACTCCAGAATGGCAATATGTAAATCAATGTGCAACTGATGTGATTCTGCAATCTGTATATGGGGTAAAAATGGGAGTTCATATCCCACTTGAATCAAAGTGTGAATTATGATATATCAAAAACTATGTAATGTTTTGAACAACCTACAATAAAAATCAATTAAAAAAAAAATAAAATAAAATAAAATAGTAACTTATAAAGTAGTTTGTTTAATTTGACCTCGTGTGTACATGTGTGTACATATGATTATATGTGCTTGGGCAATTTCTGAAATGATATACTGGAAATTGTTGGTAGTAGCTACCTCAAAATACTGGAGTGTAAGACTTAGGGTTGGAAAATAAAAGAATAAAATATTTTTTAAAAAAGAAAAAAAAATAAATAAATAAATAAATAAATGAGAAATTATGTAAAATTAACACATAATATATACATAATGAGTATATATATAAGGCAGTTAGTAATAGGATCTTTTGCTTTCTTCTTCATTTATATGAGTTCCTACTTCTGAAAAAATAAAAGACTTCATGGTAATACCTCCTTATCTTATAGTGAGCCAATATAATGTGCACTATAACCTCCCTGCCACTCTCACAGGCTAGTTTGATTTGGAACAACTCCAGATATAATGATTAAAAAGCTATTCCTCACAATTATGTCCTCTTTTTTTTTTTTTTTGCAGTGCTTGGGGGTGAGATTGATGGAAAGCAGAGATGTTCATTTGATCCTACTGATTGATTCCTTTGACTATATTCTGACATCTCTTCTTTTGCTCTCTCTATCCTCTCCCCATCTGCTGCTTTCTCCAGCACCCATGTGGATTGTTACTTGACCAGAACAGAAGTAAGTATAAAAAGATGCAAGTTCTAGTCCAAGTTCTGCCTCTGATAAATCGTATGATCTGAGGCAGTTCACATAACATGTCCTGTCTTCAGTCTCTAAAAGGAAAATGAGAAATTTGAGCCCCATTGTGTCTAAAATCTTTTTTAATACAAACAGTGTCTGATGTAATGTAAAATATCTTGCCTGTCAGTCCATCCTCAACCTTCCACCACTAGCAAATCAGCATGCAATTTCTCCAGCTTAGTTTTCTGCCTTCTATTCCTCACTGTGCCAGTTACCTCTCTTCTTCCCATCCTCACCTTTAGCACTGGCTTATTCCCTATTATAACCGGTAAGCTACTTGAGGGTGGAGTAATGTCTGTAGAGAATCTGCAGATTAATAAACGATCATCATTATTATAATAATAATTACAGCTTTATTTTTGTCCTGATTCCTTGAGCTCAAACTAATCCTGCCCTACCCTCCTGTGTTGGCAAGTAAATAATTGCTCCGACTCTCTTAATAAGAGGATTTGTATTTTCCAAATGTCTCATACTCCGTGTGATACTTGGTCAATATCCTCTTAGATTACTACAGAGTTGACAGGGGCACAAATGAGGGAGGAGGCTCTTTCTGAGCCTTGTAGGCATTCAGTGACTACCTCCTTCCTCTTCTGATTATTATAGGAAGCCATGAATAACCTGAAAGGAACATTTGGCTGAATTCTGGTGGTTCTAGAACTTATTTTAGTAAAAATATCTTGGTGTTTTTTACTCTTTCTACCCTCTTCGCCTCTCAAAGCCTTGTCATCTTTATCTATTATGGAAGGAATTTTACCAGATGATGGCTAAGCATGGACCTCAGAGTCGCATAGATCACAATTTACATCTGGGCTATGCTTCTTTAGCAGCTACTAAACTGTGAGGTAATTAACTTTGTGGGGGTTCCGTTTCCTCATTTTCCTAAATTTCTAGCTGAGGTCAGCTCTTAGGTTAAAGACTTCAACCTTAACTCACTGTTCTATCTCTTGTACTAGCTCAGTTCTCTCGCATCCTTATTCAGTGTTCTTCCTTTCCACCATCCTCTCCCTCCCAGGGAAGCTGTTATTATTCAAATTAATCTGTACCAATCTACCTTTGCACTTCTCAGAATTATACAGCCCCAGTTTTGGACTGGCTTGGAGCTCACCAGGCCCATCATTCATATATCGAAGGTCTGCTCCTGAAGAGCCTACAGTTAGTGCTCTCACCACCTCCTCTAACTGGTCCTTGTTTTTGATTCCCCAGTGAAAAGAAACAGATTCCTGTTGACCAGGCTTTGCCAATGCATATTCCTTTTCCTCTCCATCTTGTTCTTTCTTTGCAGTGGATTGGGTTTTGTCATTTGCTGGGAAATACCATTCTGTTGTTTTGTATTTGATGGCTTTATCCATAAGAGAGAAAATGGCCTCAATTATTTGGATCTCAAACTTAATAATCTCGGAGGATAAGATTTTTGTTTGCACGTCTTGGTCAGATAAGAACCCGACAACTCTTATAATGGCCATGTAAACAGAGAAGGCAGTTGCCCAGAGAAAGGGAGCAAAGTGATGGAGGCCAAAATAGCAGACTTCCCTACCTTCACTGTATAGGAGAAGGGACAGAAAGATATAAAAATTTGTCAGGTCTGTGATTTCTCAATCCCTAAAATGGTGACTGGATTGAGGCAGAAAGAAGGGTGGAAGATGATGGGGAACAGAGATACAGGGATTGATAGGGAAAAGATCTATTTGGATACAGTGGAGAAACAATTGCAGCTCTTTTCCCCTTGGCAACTCATGTCCTGACATGTCAGGGCCCCTTCAGTTTCTAATCATTCCATGTCAAAACTCTCAGGGATGAATAACCTTGGCCATAGCTGCCTCAGTTTGATCAGAAAGTGTATTTCACTGGGAGATTATCACACAAAGAGCCATTGAGAAAAGAAAATCTAATAGGTCAGACCTTGAACATGATGGATTCCTCCTGACCCTACCCTTTTTGGTTGTAAATCAAAGGGCACGCTTAGATTAAGAGATTACCTTCAGAAAAAGAGATTAAGAGATTACCTTCAGAAAAAGAAAGAAAAATAGATAATGTTAATTAATTTTTATTTGAGGCCTCTATCCTTTTTCCTGCTTTCTATTCTTCTTTTGTCTAGTCTTAAGGAAAACCAGAGGGAGAGGCTGGCCTGTCAGCAGAGTTGGCTCGTCTGCAGCCAAGGACTGACTGTGGCCACTGTGAACCACCCTGCCCTGGCCACTCCTCTTCCTCTGAAGCTCTTACACAACAGCCAAGCAGGCAGATCAAGAGTCCAACCTGTGCTTTTCTTTCTGGGCTCCTGAGCTTTTCAAAGGATCCTTTTGTTAGTTAATATCAAGCTTTCCCCAAAGGCCTGTAGTGGGAGCCAAGGAGGCTGAGCCCAGAAAGAGTGGTGGCTTCTGTGAAGGGCGCTGTATAGGTGGGGATAGGCTGGTGGCCTCTGGCATAACCTTGGAATCTTTGTTTTCTAGGATGAAAGTGAGCTAACACTCTCAATCCTTTACAAGACTCACCTCCTAAAGGAAGCCTTCCTGATTATTCCCACTCCGGCTCTGATTGTTCTTCATTAGTCATTCTCTCAGACTGGCATGAATGGAATGCCTCCCTTCCTCTGGCATTTCATAGACCCTTGAATGTACAAATAAAAGGGGAGGGGTGTTGCTGGGGTGTGGCTCAGTAGTAAAGCCCTGACCCAGCATGTGTGAAGCACTGGGTTCAATTCTCAGCACTGCATATGAATAAATGAATAAAAGTCAGGTCCATCCTCATTCCATAGGCCACAGCATTCCAGTTTTCCGAGAAGGCACTGTCAAAGACTTCTGACACAGTGAGATTCAGGCTAGGGTACAAACAATGAGCCCCAAGAAAGGAACTAGGACAGACTTGTACTGTGTTCTTCATCATGTGGGTGTAAAAGAAAGAGGCAGCTGTGTAGGAGAGGAAGCACTGAGGAGCAGGTTCAAAATAACTCGAGTCTAGTTTTTGTACCTTAGACGGAATGTCACCATGTTCTTTTTAGTACCTGCTTGGAAAAATGGCATGCTGCGGGGCCTGGGAAATGAGAATTTCCTTTGAATGCTCTTAAAATACCTCTAGGCTTCCAGAAAAACAGAATCTACCATGTTTTAGCACAGGCACTCAGGCCGTGAGAGAGCACTGAACATTCCAGGTGAGCAGGACCAACGTTCATTTGTCACAGCTATGGAGGCTGGAGAGTCAGAGGTCAAGGTGTCAGCATACTTGGCATCTGATGAGGGACCACTTCCTGCTTCATAGATGGAAAATTCTTGCCATTTCCTCCCAGGAGATAGAAGGCGTGAAGAGCACTCTTGGGTCTCTTTTATGAAGGCATAGATTTTTTTGTCAGCCGCCTACTACCTATCTCAAACTGAGATCTATCTATCTCAAACTGAGATAGGTAGTCTTAGAAAAGTTTATTTGCCTCTCTCTAAACTCTAAATGGAATTCATAATAGCTACCTAAGGGAGTTGTCGTTGATGACTAAATGAAGTAATATACAGTTGCCACTCAACATCCATGGATTACTTATTCATAGATTCAACCAACTGTAGATTTAAAATATTCAGATAAGAACAACTATAGCTGTGCTGATCATGTACAGAGTGTTTCCTGGCCAATTATTTTCTAAATAATACAGCATAACAATTATTTACATACATTTACATTGTATTAGGTATAAGAAATCTAGAGATGATGTATATGGGAGGATGTGTATAGGTTACTTACAAATACTGTACCATTTTATATAGGGGACTTGAGAATCTTGGATTTTGGTATCTGTGGTCTTGGTGTTGGGGTTCTGGAACAAATACTCCACAGATATTGAGGGGCAAGTGTACTTATAAATTAATTAGAAATTCAAGATGGCAGATTAGAGGAAGTTTACAGTTGTTCTGTGGCTCAAGATTTAAGCAGCAGAAGTACTGCTTCTCAGCAAGGTGAGTGAAATTCAATAAAATTCAATATTGAACAGACAGACCATCTTAGAGACTCAGAAATCCGAGTGCATTCAACAAAGAATGAGAAAGGGTATATTGGAGTCCAACTAGTTGTAGCAGTTGTGCTGATTCGCCATAGAGGAGAGAGATAACAGAGAGAAATAGAACAGAGAGATTTGGTATGGAAAAAAACTGTGAACCAGAAAAGCAACCTAAGCTTAATGGATCCAAAGACTATAAAGACAACTGGTGTTTGAAAAGGGCTCTGTATTTCTCAACTGGCAAATGAAGAACTGAAGTGGGAGCTATCTTGAGTTGGCCACCCATAGCTTACTGCTATGGGAGCCCAAAAGACCACACAAAACATTGCCATACTGTCATGGCAAGTGCCTAGTGTGTGGCCTAGGGTGTGCCTAGCATAACATGAGTGAAACAAGCACAAAGAGAACTGTACCCAGGGGAATCCAAGTCAGAAAAATAAAGCAGTAACCAATTGGCTTTCCCTTTGAGTCTAGAAGCTCGTGTGACCAGATATAAAACACCAGGAAACTGAACAGCAATGATGAATACCTCAGAGAATAAGCCTGGGAAGGCTGTGTTCATGGGCAGTAGAGTGTGTGGAGGATTAGTTCTTCTTAGTGAGTAGAATTCTTGGGAGGCTCCTGAGATCCAGACTCCCAGCAGAGATCTGCATCTGCTTGGCCCTAGTGGTGTGTGGACCTAATCTCTCCAGAGCAGATACCACCATCAAAGCCAGTAAGGCCTGATTAGACCTAACTAAGCCCCAGTCACAGGAACTCCCCTCACGGAAACCTGCAACAGTCACACCCTGGGAATGAATCTGGTTTGTGCAGACAGAACTCCAATCCACAGTATTTCCATTTCCACCCTATCTTACACTGGTGAAAAGGGAAGGTGAGAGCTATGTCACCCAGCCTCAGTTTTAGCCCACCCACTCCAATTTCAGCTCAGTGAGCAAGGCAAAAAGAGGAAGGTGTTAACAACACCCATCCCTCACATGCGCATTCTCTCTCCCTCTCCCCCACCCCTCAATACACACCTCAAGACAAAACAGAAAGGACAGCTGGGCAAAGGCGGTGACCATCCATTCTGATCAACTATCTTGACCACCTCAGTAGACGATTCTTTCATTTTTCATTAAGAACCTCTTTTCATTATTTTTCATTTTTGGTATTCTTACTGTGCTGATTGGTTGGTGGACATATGTACATATTTGGATTTTGTTCTTCATTTTTAGTGTTATTTTGGGAAAGTTATTTTTTTCTTTGCTTGTCTTTCAAGAGTTAGAGTTTGGGGTTTGTTTATTTTTGTTTTGTTTTATTTTTGTTTCTCTTTCTCTCCATTCTTCTCCAACCAACATTTAAATTCTCTTCTTTCTTTCTCTCTTGACTTTGCTTTTTCTATTTTTTCCTTTTTTTTAATAGCTACCACTTGCTACATTTCTTGTGCATTCTGTTAACATTTTGAACATTTAAACTGTTTTATACCTTCCTGTCAAATTTTCTATTAATGAATTGTATTTTTACCACTCCTGATCCCCATTCATGTTGTTGCAATTGTTAGTGCTGTGGGTGACATAGTGCTAAAGATGACATAGTCGAAACCTGCTCTTTTCTTTAATGCCAGATCTAGTTCACAGTTATTCTTTTTCCTGTTGGCAATTTATAACTCCCATCATTCCTGTTTTTGTGGTAATTAGTGTTATTGATGTCATAGTAGGTACTTTATTTTAATGCTATCTGTTGTTTGCATCAGTTGCTGCTAATGTTTCACCCTTTTATGTGAGGTGTGGGAATATACAGGTACACTAAAAGTTTACAGGGTAAAAGCTACTGATGAACTAAACTCAGCCAAAGTATCACACACTTTGTTCCATGCACAAATTAACAACACTTAAACTTTACTAATACAAAGAATAGTAGAGATAAAGACAAACTAATAGGCCCCAAGTAGGAATGGCTAGGGAGAGTCCTCAGGTCCCACTCATGAACATCCACTACTGTGACAAAAACAGAGAGAGGTGTGGATACCCCACCTATGAGGGGGTGTTAATCTAGCTCACTCTAGGACATTTTGGCAAGAGGAGGCTGTGCCCTAAAAAGACTCACACATAGAGTGAAAAAGAAATCCATAGAAACAGATGCATAAAATTCAACATAGAAATACACACACACACATATACAAGGTAATAAAATGCCTCCTAAAGTTCATAATTCACTAGCAACTGACTCATAAGATTTTGAAGTGTATGAAATATCAGATAAAGAATTTTTAAAAAGTTATAAAAATAATCAATAAATTCAAAGAGAACACAGAAAACAACTGAATGATTTAAGGAAGTCAGTACAGGATATAGTAAGGAGATAGAGATATTTAAAAATAACTAAATAAAAATCTTTGGAAGTCACTCTATATAGTAGACTATGTTGAAGACAGAATCTCAATGCTGGAAGACAAAGTGGCCAGTCTTGAACATTCAGACAGTATTAAAGAAACAAAAATAAGTAACCAGTAACCATGATCATAATATACAAGAACTCTGGAACAACATTAAGAGACCAAATTGAAGAATCACAGGAACTAAAGAGGGTTGTGAGATGTGGGCTAGCAGAAAAGATAATTTCTCCAGGGAAATAATAACAGAAAAATTTCCAGACCTTGAAAATGAGATGGAGATCAAAATAAAAGGGTAATTCAGAACTCTAAATAGATAAATTTAAAAAGAACTTCTCCATGACACATTATAATTAAAATGCATAACATACAGCACAAGAATAGAATTTTTAAAGCCTCAAGAGAAAAATGTCATGATCAGTTAGAGGCAAGCCAATTAGAATTATATCTGATTTCTCAGGAAAAACCCTTAAAGCCAGGAGGGCTTGGAATGATATGTTCCAAGTCCCAAAAGAAAATAACTCTCAACCAAGATTTAGTATATCCAGCAAAGCTATCCTTTTATAATCAAAGAAGAAATAAAAACCTTCCAAGATAAGCAGAAACTAAAAGAATTCATGACTACTACAGAACTTACTTTAAAAAAAATAGCTAAACAAATGAGAAATGGGATCAAATTGAACATTAGAAACAAATCAAAATGGCAGGATTACTAAACATCTCTATATAATAATATTGAATGTAAATGGTCTCAACTCTCCAGTTAAAATACATAGTCTGATAGAATGGATCAGAAAACAACACCCAACTATGTGTTATTTGCAAGAGATTCACCTTACAGGCAAAGACAGCAATAGGCTGAAAGCAAAAGGATGGAAATTAATATACCATGTAAATAGAGCCCATACAAAAGCAGGAGTAACTATTCTCAAAGCAGAAATCAAGCCAAAAATTAATCAGAAGAGACAAAGTCTCTTTATACTGGTAAAGGGAAAATTTTTTAAAAAATTAAAAAAAAGAGAAAACAATAATAAATACTTATGACCCAAATGTTGGTACACCTAATTACATAAAAGAGACACTACTCAATTTAAAGCCTCAGATAGACTCCAGTACCATAAAACAGGGTGATTTTAACACACCTCTCACTGATAGGTCATCCGAATATAAACTCAAAAAAAATTCTTTGGACCTGGAAAATATTATAGAACAAATAAACTTAACAGACATTGATAGAATATTTCATCCAACAGTCAAATATACTTTTCTCTCACAACCCATGGAACCTTCTCCAAAATAGATTATATTTTAGGCTACAAAGCAACTCTTAGTAAATACAAAAAGAAATTATATGTTGAGGGCCACAACCAAGTCAAGATGGTGCCTGGCACTTTGCCAGAAGGAGTGGTTTCTGAAGCAACGGCAGGGAGCCATTAAGATGATGAGGATTCCTTATTGGTTGACTGCTGTATCTAGTTTATGTTAATTAAATTAAGCTGTGTGTAATTAGTTGGGTATATATACCTCTGCAGTCCAGCAGAGAGGTGGCTCCTACTATCTCGGGTGCCCGCTACTTTGAGTTCTCGTTCAGTTCCTGCTGAGTTCACTCACAATAAAGTAGTTCCCGATTCAATTTTCAAGTTGCTTGTCACCTCTCATTTATTCAACCCAGCTGGACTACGGCAATTATATTTCTTGCATCTTACTATATCATAGTGCAATGAATTAGAAATCAGCATTAAAAAACAAACAAATCCACAGAAACTATGGAAACATATGGAGATTAAATAATAACTTTTGAATGATGAATGGGTAATAGAAGAAATAAGGGGAGATTTTAAAAATTCTTAGAATCAAATAAGAATAGGGATACAACATTCCAGAACCTTTGGAACACTATGAAGGTAGTTATAAAATGAAATTTTATATCTGAGTGTCAGAATTTAAAAAAAATCAGAAAGATCCAGATAAACTACCTAATGATGCATCTCAAGATGCATCTTGAAAAAGGACAAACCAATTCCAAAGCCAGTAAAAAGAAATAATTAAGATTAGAGCTGCAATTAATAAAATTGAGAATGAAAAAAGATAAAAAGGGTCAATGAAATGAAGAGTTGGCTCATTGAAAAGATATGATTGATAATCCCTTAGCCAAACTAACCCAAATTAATAAAATTATAGATGAAAAACAATAAATCACCACAGACTTCAAAGCAATCCAGAGAATCATCAGGGACAATTTTGAAAACTTATACTCCAACAAATTGGAAAATCTAAAAGAAATTGATACATTCCTAGACACATACAACTTGACAAAATTGAATCAGTAAGATATAGAAAACCTAAACAGCACCCGCAGGTGCCACCTCACCTGGAACCTGGACTGGAACTCCTAAGCCCATGTAGAGCCAGGAACCCTGCACCCTCACAGAGAGTAACACTGCACCGAAGTTCCCTACACACCAATGTGTGGCTGCACCCAAACCACCTCCATCTTGGGACACTGCAGCCTCTGCCATAGACCTTCTGACATGGTAATCTCCACTGTGGACAATGGACAGGGCCAGGAGGCAGCTGCCTGTTGCCAGCACTGCATGCCATCACCAAATAGGCTGCCCAATGCCATCACACAGCCCATTCTTCCAGCCCCATCTCTGAAAGTGGTTGCCTCCATCTGGGGACACCTCCCCTACCATCTTGGGTTACCTCTGCTCCCACCTCCAGGACATTTAATTGGGGAAGATTCCATCTTGGGACACCGACTAAGGCCTGGAAGCCCAACAGCAAGGCACCTACAGGCTTGACACTACTGCCACCACCAACTTGGAATGTGGCCACTTCCATCTAGAGACAACAACCAGGACCTGGAAGACCATCATCAATGCCTCTGTGGGCCCTGTTACATCAAAGGTGTCCATACTAGGTGTGCTAACAGTCACCATCCTGTTTCAGAGGCATCAAGGAGCCTTGCATGGGATTGTCTCTCCTTTTTTTCCTCCTGATGACAGTCAATTTGTTTTGATTCCCCTTTCACTCATCCTATAATCTAATACCTCTGTATTCTCACATCCTACCTCATAAACATCACATCTTACCCCTACCTTCTCTCTCTGTCTACCATGAGAAACTGTAAACCCTTATGAAAACCTACTTGCTATATGGTAGAAGATAACCATACTTGTCACTTCTGTGTATAGTGGCAAAACTGTAAGTGTCTAAATAGAGGCTAATTGATTTATGGCTGAATATTTGTTGCATTGGGTGCTGTAAAAATTGATCTCCCCCTTAAAGGTGAGGTATTTATAACCTGCAGGAACACTACAAGATTATAGGGTAGAAACTGCAGTACTTCAGATCTGCACTGTAAGAGAGGAAGACACATTGACAACATGAAAAAACAAGGAAGGAAAATTCCCCAAACAAACCAAGATCCTAAAATAATACGATCCATTGACAGCGCAATAAATGAAATGTCAGAGAAGGAGTTCATAATGTACATAATTAAAGAGAGAAAATACAGGTAGCAAAAGATTACTTCAAGAAAGAGATAGAGATTTTGAAAAATAAACAAACAGAAATCCTTGAAATGAAGGAAACAATAAATAAACAAAAATTAAACAGAAAGCATCACCAACAGACTAGATCACTTGGAAGACAGAACCTCAGACAACAAAGACAAAATATTCAATCTTGAAAATAAAGTTGACCACACAGTAAAGATAATAAGAAACCATGAACAGAACATCCAAAAATTATGGGATAACATCAAAAGACCAAATCTAATATTTATCGGTATAGAGAAAGCAAAGGAATGCACAATCTCTTCAATGAAATAATATCATAAAATTTCCCAAACATGAAGAATGAATTGGAAAATCAAATACAAGAGGCTTACAGGACACCAAATGTACAAAATTACAACAGATTTACACCAAGGCACAATTTAATGAAAATGCCTAGAATACGGAATAAGGATAGGCTGCAAGAGAGAAAAACCAGATTACATATAGCGGGAGACCAATTCAGATCTCAGCAGATTTTTCAACCCAGACCTTCAAGGCCAGGAGATCCTGGAAGAACATATCCTAAGCTCTGAAAGAAAATGGATGCCAACCAAGAATCTTATATCCAGCAAAATTAAGCTTCAGAGTTGATGACAAAATAAAAACCTTCCATGATAAACAAAAGTTTAAAAGAGTTTACAATGAGAAAGCCTGCACTACAGAACATTCTTGGCAAAATACTCCATGAGGAAGAAATAAAAAACAACAATGAAAATCTACGAAGGGAGGAACTACACTAAAGAAAAGCCCAATCAAAGGAGAAACTGTCAAGTTAAAAACCAAAAAACAAATCAAAATGACTGGGAACACAAAACATATTTCAATAATAACCCTGAATGTGAATGGCCTAAACTCATCAATTAATAGACTGTCAGATTGGATTTTTTTAAAAAAGATCCAACAATTTGCTGCCTTCAAGAGACTCATCTCACAGGAAAAGACATTCACAGACTGAAGGTGAAAGTATGTTAAAAAACGTATCACTTACATGGACCATGTAAACAAGCAGGGGTTTCCATCATATCAGTTAAAGTGAACTTCAAACCAAAGTTAGTGAAAAGGGATAAAGAAGGACATTTCATACTACTCAAAGGAATCATACATTAACAAGACATAACAATCATAAATATCATCATCTAACAATCATAAAAATCATATACCTATGCCCCCAAACAATGAGGCATCTATGTGTACCAAACAAACCCTTCTCAACTTCAAGAATCAAACAGAGCACAATATAATAATACTAGGTGACTGTAACAACCTCTCTTACCCCTGGATAGATCTTTCTTTCAAACAAAAACCAAACAAAGAAACTATAGAACTCAATAAAACAATCACTAATTAGACTAACAGACATATATAGAATATTCCATGCTTCAATGAGCGAATACACTTTCTTCTCAGCAGCACATGGATCCTTCTCCAAAATAGACCATATGTTGTGCCACAAAGCAAGTCTTAGCAAATAAAAAAAAAAATGGAGATACAACCCTGCATTCTATCTGACTATAATGGAATGAAATTAGATATCGATGATAAAATTAAAAATAGAAGCTACTCCAATACCTGGAGACTAAATAATATGCTATTGAGTGACACATGGATAACAGAAGATATGAAGGAAGAGATAAAAAATTCTTAGAGGTAAATGAGAACTCTGATACAACATATCAAAGTCTCTGGGATATTGTGAAGGCTGTGGTAAGAGGAAAGTTCATTGCATTAAGCTCATTCATTAAAAGAAGAAAAAGTCAACAAACAAATGACCTGACATTACATCTCAAAGCCCTAGAAAAAGAAGAACAAAATAACACCAAAAGTAGTAGAAGACAGGAAATAATTAAAATCAGGGCTGAAATCAATGAAATTGAATTTAAAAAAAAATCAAAAAATTGAAAAAATAAAAAAGCTGTTCTTTGAAAAAATAAATAAAATTGATAAACCTTTAATTTTTTAAAAAAATTTTTTAAAGAGAGAGAGAGAATTTTAATATTTATTTTTTTAGTTTTCGGCGGACACAACATCTTTGTTTGTATGTGGTGTTGAGGACCGAACCCGGGCCACACGCATGCCAGGCCAGCTCGCTACCGCTTGAGCCACATACCCAGCCCAAATTGACAAACCTAAATTTAGCCACCTTAAAGAAAAGAGAGAAAACTCAAATTACTAAAATTTGCGATGAAAAAGGAAATATCATGACAGACACTATTGACATACAGAAGACAATTAGAAACTATTTTGAAAATATATACTCCAGTAAAATAGAAAACCTTGAAGACACTAAAAAATTTCTAGAGGCATATAATCAACCCAAACTGAACCAGGAGAACAAACATTTTAAACAGACCAATTTCAAGCAAGAAAGTAGAAGATGCTATCAAAAACCTACCAACAAAGAAAAGCCTGGGACCAGACAGATTCTCAACAGAGTTCTATAAGACCTACAAAGAAGAATTAATACCAATGCTACTCAAATTGTTTCATAAAATAGAAAAGGAGAGAACCCTTCCAAACTCATTCTATGAGGCTAGTATCACCCGGATACCAAAACCAGACAGAGACACATCAAGGAAAGGAAATTTCAGACCAATATCCCTGATGATCATAGATGAAAAAATTCTCATTAAAATTCTGGAAAAATCGCATACCAAAATATATTTTAAAAATAGCTCACTATAATCAAGTGGGGTTCATCCCAGGGATGCAAAGTTGGTTCAACATATGGAAATCAATAAACGTAATTCATCACATCAATAGACATAAAGATAAGAATCATATGATTATATCAATTGATGCAGAGAAAGCATTTAACAAAATACAGCACTCTTTCACCACTTCTATTCAACATAGTTCTTATAACTCTAGCCAGAGCAATTTGATAGATGAAAGAAATTAAAGGGGTATTAATAGAAAAAGAACTCAAACTATCATTATTTAGTTAGTTTTATTGATTATATTTTTTAAATACATGACAGTGGAATGCATTATAATTCTTATTACACATTACAGTACAATTTTTCATATCACACCAATTCATGCCTTTATACAAGTACTTTTTTTTGCATTACAATTCCTTTTTTTATTTAATTGATTTTATTTTTTTAAATACAAGTCAGTGGAATGTATTACATTCTTATTACATATATAGAGCATAAATTTTCATACTTTGTATATAAAGTATGTTCAGACCAATTCATGTCTTTATACATGTACTTTGGTTTTTTGCATTACAATTCTTATTACACATATATACCATAATTTTTCATATCTCTGTTTGTATATAAAGTAGGTTGACACCCAATTCGTGTCTTCAAACATGTATGTTGGATAATGAAGTCCATCACATTCCACCATCCTTGCTAATCCCCTGCCTCCTCCCTTTCCCTACCCCTGCTCTTCCCTATCTAGAATTCATCTATTCCTCCCATACTCCCCTTCCCTGCCCCACTATGAGTCAGCCTCCTTATATCACAGAAAACATTTGGCATTTGTTTTTTGAGGATTGGCTAACTTCACTTAGCATTATCTTCTCCAACGCCATCCATTTACCTGCAAATGCCATGATTTTGATCTCTTTCATTGCTGAGTAAAATTCCATTGTGTATATATGCCACATTTTTTTTTATCCATTCATCCCCTGAAGGGCATCTAGGTTGGCTCCACAGTTTAGCTATTGTGAATTGTGCTGCTATAAACAGTGATGTGGCTGTGCCCCTGTAGTATGCTGTTTTTAAGTCCTTTGGGTATAGTCTGAGGATAGGGATAGCTGGGTCAAATGGTGGTTCCATTCCCAGATTTCCAAGGAATCTCCATACTACTTTCCATATTGGATATAACAATTTGTAGCCCCACCAGCAATGTATGAGTGTACCTTTTCCCCCCACATCCTCACCAACACTTATTGTTGTTTGTCTTCATAATAGCTGCCATTCTGACTGGAGTGTGATGATATCTTAGAGTAGTTTTGATTTGCTTTTCTCTGATTGCTAAAGATGATGAGCAATTTTTTATATATTCATTGATTGATTGTATCTCCTCTTCTGAGAAGTGTCTGTTCAGGTCCTTGGCCCATTCGTTGATTTGGTTATTTGTTTTTTCGGTGCTTAGCTTTTTTAGTTCTTTATATACCCTAGAGATTAGTGCTCTATCTGATGTGTGAGCGGTAAAAATTTGCTCCCAGGATGTAGTCTCTCTATTCACCTCACAAATTGTTTCTTTTGCTGAGAAGAAACTTTTTAGTTTGATTCCATCCCATTTATTGATTCTTGGCTTTAATTCTTGCACTAATTGGTATATCAAATATCTGATTTTATCATAGGAGGAAGCATGTTTTATTTTAAATTGATTAAAACAGTCAACTTAAAAGTCAAAATTTAGTTTTATAATTCAGGAGTGGGCCAGGTACAATGATGCACACCTGTAATCCCAGCTACTCAGGAGGCTGAGGCAGGAGGATTGCAAGTATGAGGTCAGCTTGAGCAACTTAGGAAATCTTGTCTCAAAATAAAAAAGGCTGGGAATGCAGCTCAGTGGTAGAGCACCCCTAGGTTCCATCCTCAGTACCATAGGGGCAGGGTGGGGAGGCCTATGGATCTTGATTGGCCAAAATTTATAACCCAAGAGCCCTGATTTCACATTAAATTTCTTTAAAGTTAAAAATATTATTTTTGAAAAATTCTTTGTTAGATACATCTGGTATTACCTATATATTACCTTCTAGCATTATATCTAGTAGTTTTATCATCATTATGGTTTCCTGTAAATATCAGCATTTTATATTGTCAAAAGGAGTTAATAAAAATCAGTTCACTTACTCAAATCAAATGTGCTTATACTGAATCCCGTCCCTTCCCCCCAATTTTTTGATGCTTTAATGTGTTGATTTTGATCTGTCCTTAATATAAGGACACTTTTGTAGAGTTAACATAAGCTACAAATGGATGATGCTTTCCAGGCAAAGCAGAACTAAACACTTTCTTCATTGTTCCTATCACTGAATTCCGACTTTCACTGCTCTGTCATACCATCTGGCTGAGCACTGGCATTTTATAGTTATAAGTGTAAAAATACCTACCCACATTGAGTTTTTAAACTGATCTGCACAAAAGAAAAAATTTAAAAATCTTTATATACAGCAAATAGGTTTTTAAAAATACAAAAATAACATCTGTCATTTCTGTCATGCTGACAATTTGACATATATACACGTGCAGGAGAAAAGTGCCAATTCAGTTACCTGTCTGGCTGTAGCTTGTTAATATGATGAGCACACTGCCACGGAGTTTTCAGCTGACAGAAGAGATGTGTATTCAAAACATCTCAGGTAGTAAATACTGCAAGTCTCTGCAGGTATAAAGTTGGCTATAATAATTTTGTTCTACTTGATTAAAAGCATGTCCCACACAAGCTAATATTAAGTGCACTAAAACCCATGACAGTTCAGGGACCTTAAATAATTAAATCCTAAATGTACAAAATACAACTGTAAAAGCAAGGAACAATTATTGCCATGCAAGAGTTTAAACTAAAAACCACATAGAAATGCAATTTAAATTGGCAAACTCAAATTTATGTAACACTTGAGATAAAAATGTCAGAAGTAAGGCCTACCGACACAATGCTTAATGAGGATTTAGAAAAGGAAATACATTCATTCCCTTTACTGGTATAAATCAGATCTTGAAACCTATGGGAACAAGTTATCTGTCTCTGTCCTTTATATCAAGAAATTAGCTCTTTTACAGTTGTTTTTATATGAAGTCTCTCAGTTAAATCAGAAGCAGGATAATTTTTATATACCTATTTGAAAATGCGCTTCATTGTGAGTTCCTCCAAGTTAGTATTGACCAATAATTTCTTTACTATTTCTTTTAACTCTTCATCCGAGGTGGTTTCTTCAATTTTTTTTTTTTTATATTAAAGTTTCATGATCTGAACTATCCTCAGATTCACTTTCTTTTCTGGAACTCTTTGGGTTCTTCTTAGTAGTGCTACTATCTGCCTTCTTAACATTTGCACTTTTTACATACTTTTTACTTTCAGAAGTAGCTTTCTGTTTAGTTTTTCTTTCTCTTTTAGACGTCTTTTTCGTGGCTTCTCTTCACTTTCTTTATCTTCATTACCCAAGGATTCCTCCTTGTTTTTCTTTATGTCTTCATCTCTACTAGATTCATCTGAGAGAATTTCAAGGCTTTTGGTTTGCTTCACCTTCCTTGCCATTCCAGAATTGCTGACTGACCCATTCCTTTTTTCTGCCTTGGCTAGTTTTTTGTTTGTTTTGTTTTCATGTTTATTTTTTGTTTTAGATTTTGGCAATGGTTCCATGGAAGGTTTTGGATGCATTAAGAAATTGAAGATCCTCTTCACTAATTCATTATTTACACCTGATCTCTCAGAATCAAGAACCTTGCAGATGTTCTTTAACAAAGGCATTTCTAATTTTTTTTTCAACATTTCTTCCTCCCTCCCCTTTTTTTGTAATACTGGATATTCCCTTTTTCAAATGTACTTTCAGATGTATGTTTCCCACTGAACTGACCCACTCTTCTTTAATGAGGAGGACACTGTGGCTGGTCTGTTGCAAAGCGGTTTTGTAGATTCCTAAGTTAATCTGTTTTGTTGTTGTTGTTGTTGTTGTTGTTGTTCAGAAAGAAATGTAACCTTATAAAGAGAAAAAGTTTTATTTTGGCTTTGTTTCTAAGATTCCAGTCCATGATCAGTCGGCATCATTGCTATTGGACCAGTCAACACATCATGGTAGCACATGGCAAACTGCTCACTTTATGGAACAGGGAGTAAAAAATAGGAAGGACTGGGTTTCCACTATGCTCTTCAATAGCATGACCCCAATGGCCTAAATACCTCCCCCTAGACTCTACCTCTTAAAGTTCTACAACCTCCCAATAGCACCATGGGCTGGGAACCAAGCCTTTTATATATGGGCCTTTGGGGGACATTTCCAGATCCAAATTACATCAATATCAATGTCCCCCAAAGGCCCATGTATAAAACTCTTTATAAGTTTATTTTCTCAAGTATTTGTTATAGCAACAGAAAGCTAACACCTCTGTATTCCTAGTCTCTTGCTTATTTATAAGTGAAAGAATGTATATCCAATTTTGGGATGGAGATGCAGACCAGAATAGTTGCTCTCACAACTTTTAATCAAGTTCTTCTTGTTCCTTTGCTTCTATTATCTTTGTCTTGCTCAATTTGGATTCTTTTCCTACCATTTTCTCCTAGTAAGGAACTTCATGCTTAAAGAGATATTTGATTTTTTGGTTTCAAGATTTCACAAGATCAAACTTACTCCAAAATCTTCAGATCTTGAGCTCTGTTTTACTGCTGTTTGTAACAAATCATCACAAACTTAGTGGCTTACATAACATTAACATATTAACTCACATTCAGTAAGCCAGAAAACTGAGATTGTTCTCACTTGGCTAAAACCAAGTATAGTTGGCACGGCTGTATTTCCTTTTGGAAGTTCTAGGGCAGAATTCACATGTCTAAGTTGGACCCACATATCTATGGGCTCCTCAAAGCCCATACCCTTAAATAGCAAAGTCCCTTTTGCAATATAATATAACATATTTGCAAATTTTGATGATTAGGACATGGATATCTTTGGGGTGATTAGTCTGCCCATATTTAAGCCCCTTGAATTTACTCATGAATCAGAGTCTGCACAAACCTCTCTCATCCTGGGCTGCTGTCTCAGGTAAATATGCTAAAATTTTCAATGTGTACCTTTTAGTGACGTGAGGTTCAACTCTCCTCTGGCTCATCAGATGCCCCTATGTTGATTCTCTGCTTCCACATAGATGATAATGCCACCTGGGTTTTTTAGCTATAAAGGCAGATTTTATCTTCACCTGCTTGTATTTTGGTGGCTTGTTGGATTATGTATAATTAAATAGATGTTGCCCATGATTTTAAATTTTTCTATTCTATAGCTTTGTCTCATTTTAGAGTGAGGAGGGATTTGGAGACATTTAAATGATGATGTCACCATTGCCACCTTCCCTAAATACTTCACATCTCTTGAATTTGTGTCCTTTCAATTGTGCCTTCACTACCTGGCACATAACAATTGCTCAATAGATACTTGCTAAATCATATTAATCATCACTGGTATATTTATAAATGCTAGGCAAAGCGATCTTTGTTTACCAAATGATTTTGTCTATTTAGTTACTAAGGGATTAAACCAAAAGTACAGTAATAAAATTACTGAAATGCATAGATAAATGTGCAACCAATTATATATGTGCATATATATCTGATGATACTAAAGCAAAGTGAATGTTTTAAGTTATTGGTTGACATTATTTTCAAAATTTATGGAATTATATTGCTCAAGAATAAGATGCAGCTTGAAATAGGGGTGTGTTGGAGAGAGATATAGAAAAAGCTCAGATTGTCAGAAAAGGCAGAAGGACAGAAATATATCATCCCCACTTAATAAAAAAAGTTCATGTTCTAGACAAATTAAATACTTATCTGGTTGTCTTGAGAGAGAGGAAGAGTGAAATTTAAGGGAGGAAAACAATAAATCAAAGGACAAATATCTTTTTTCTTAGGGCAAATATCTTGGTATTGAAAGTTCTGTTGTATGACTGAGGCCGTCGCTCAGTGGCAGAGCACTTACCTAGCATGTATGGGGTACTGGGTTCGATCCTTGGCACCACATAAAAATGAAACAAAATGAAGACATGTTGTCCATCTACAAACACAAAAAAAGAAAACTTTAAAAATTTCTGTTGTTAAAAATTTTGCCTTTTTCATCTACTTTCACATGCCAAATAATGACATTTTGGTCAATATCAGATATGTGAGAGTGGAACCATAAGATTATAAGGGAGCTGGAAAATTCCTGTCACCCAATGACATTGTAGCCATCATTATGTGATAGAGCATTGCTCATGTGTTTGTGGTGAGGCTGGTATAAATAAGCCTATTGTACTGCCAGTCATATAAAAGCATAGCATATACAATTATGTAAGGTACATAATACTTGTTCATGATAATGAACCCCTGTGTTACTGGATTATGACTTCATCCAGATCCATATTAAGCAACTGGCCTATACCATCTAGTTTTGTATGAATAAACTCTATGAAGTTCATATGACAATGAGATCAACTAAAGGCACATTTCTCAGCATGCATCCTTGTCATTAGCAGTTCATGACTGCGTTATACTTACCTGTGTGAATCAGGCTTTTACTTAAATCGGGTGACAAAACAAAGTATGAAAAGTAAGTCCAGAGACACTACTCAGTCTTTAAAAAGAAGAAAATTCTATTATCTATGATAACACAGATGAGATTAGAAGAAATTATGCTAAGTGAAATTAAGGTACAGAAAGACAAATAGTATATAATTATATTTACGTGTATAATCTTAAAAAGTCAAACTTGTAGAGAGTAGAATAGTGGTTACCAGAAACTGGGATGGGGTAGAGAATGGAAAGAAGTCAAAATGTTCAAAATTCCAGTTAGGAGGAAAAGTTTCCAAAATTTATTGAACAGTAAGATGACCATAAGCTAATAGTAATGTACATTTCAAAATTACTAAAAGAATAGCTTTTAAATGTCCTCACCACAAAAAATGAGAAGTACTTCAAGTAGTAGATATAATAATTAGCTTGACTTAATCATCCCACAATGTTAACATATATCAAAAAACATGTTGTACCCCCCAAATTATAAGCAATTATTATTTGTCAATTTAAAAATGTTTTAAGTAAGTGCAGATCTCTGCTTTTAGGAAAATGGAGTAGATGTACTTTTCCCTATTCTCTCTGCTAAGTGCAAATAAAACCCCTGGACAATATATATAAAATGATCACAAGAAGACTCTAAATGGTGGAGAGAAGACGATGACCTTGGAATCAGGGGACTAAGTGCCCACTGTTTTGTTTTGCCCCTTCTATTCCAGACCTGGAGCTGAAGAAGCCAGAACCTGGAAATGCCAACAGGTGCAGACCAAAAATAGTCCCAACAAAAGGAGCTCTGCCTGGCCAGAGGACCAGGAAAGGGGCAGCTCCGAAGGATAGAAAACTTTCACTACGCTCCAGCCCAAACCCACCACCCACACAAAACGTTGGTGTCATTCCACACCCTCAGCAGCACAGGGAGAGTAAGGAACTTAGACATCCACTCTTGCAACTGTAATGAGGTGTCTCAAAACCTCTGCCATAGTGACATCATTGAAAGCCAAGTAGAGAGACCAGACTTTCATCTCCAGCAGCTGGAACAAGCCCTGTCCCCCACTACTGTCATTGAGATCATGTTGGGAGTCTGAACTTCCACTGCCACCCAGCAGTAACAATGCCTTTCTGCCGCCTCTCCATTAGGAGACTGTCAGAGGAGGCATAGAGGAGAGTCAAGATCTTCACTGTCACTAGTGGTAATGAAGCAACCCCACTGTCAGCAGAGACCGAATCAGAAATGGGAACTTCCTGAGCAGAGGTCATGAGAGGTTACCTTCCCTCAGGTGTCAATGGAGACTCAGCAGGGAACCTGGACTTCTATCTCAACCTGGTAGTAATGAGGCAGTGCTTCTCTCCCACTGATAGAGTGGTGTCGAAAAGCCAGCAAAAATAGAAGATTTAAACATCAGCCAGACTACAACACAGAAACATCCAGATTTCAATTGAAAATCACTGATTGTACTCAAAACCAAGAAGATCTGAAAGTACATTGGGAAAAAGGCAAAAACAATAGGTGCCAACATCAAAATGACAGAGATGTTAGAATTACCTGACAAAAGTTATAAAGCCACCATGGTAAAAATGTTTCAGCTATGGTTATCCACCAGGAAGCATGAATCATTGTTAATTATTTTTTTAGAAGTAATGATCTTACCTGAAAGTGCTTCAAATGTACAACTGATAAGCAATTATTATTTTTTAAAAAAACAGACTTCATATTTAAACTTATTGTCTATTTATTAGCTAAGAAACTAATTTCTGCAGGTTTTAATCAGACATACTAGCTTTATTCTCAAAAAAAAATTTAGGTATCTTCAAAATCTATGTCATTTGTGTAACTAATGTTTTTATAATGGAAGCCTGTCACTAAATTTGCTCTATTGACATTAAAAGACAATTCCCCAAAGTGCCATGTATCATGAAAGTTTGTAAAAGAAGCAAAATAGAGCAAAATGCTTTTTGAATGTGTCAACAAGAAATTACAAATATGCCTGAGACAAATTTACAAATGTAAAGCCTCTACAAAGAAATACAAAGTCTTAGCAAAGAAGCAGAAGATGTATAAAAACCAAGTGCAAATTTTAGAACTGAAAAATATAGTAACTAAAATTTAAAAAAAAAAAACAACACTTGGTAGATAAATTCAACAGCAAGATGGGGAGGGAGGTAGACAGAGAAGACAATTAGTGAATCGAAATAACCCAGTCAGAACAACAAAGAGAAAATAGGCTGAAGAATAAAAAGAACAGACCAGAGGGATGTGTTAGATGATAACCAAAGAGCTAACATTCATGTCATCAGAGTCTTGGGGAACAGGAGAAAGAGAGTGGGCCTGGTAAAGTACTTGAGAAAATGCTGATTAAAAATTTCCCAATTTTGAAGAAACATAAATCTGCAGACTCAAGAAGCGGAGAAAAACCCCAAACAGGATTAACCCAAAGGAATCAATTCCAAGGCAAATCATAATTAAGTTTAAAAGCTAAAGAAAAAGAAAATATATTGAATGCAGTGAAACGTTTTGCCTATTGTGTTGAAATAATTTAACTTATGGCACATTTCTTACCAGAAACTGTGGAGTCCATTAAAGAATTGTAACAATACCTTTCAAACTCTGGAGGACAAGACCATCAACCCAGAATCCTTTCCTCAATTAAAATACATTTTCACTCAAGACATTTTTAGATGATGGAAAATTAAGATAATTAGTTGCTAGCAAACATACCTGAAAGTATGACTAAACGAAGTTTCTAGAAAAAAAGGAAACAATAAAAGAAGGAAATTTGGAACATAAGAAGAAAAAAATGGTAACCAAAAATATTAGTAAATATAATATTTCTTTTCCTCTTGAGTTTTCCAAATTATGTTTGACATTGTGTTGATGCAAAAAATATAATGCTTCCAATGTAGTTCTAAATATATGTAGAGAAAATATTTAAATATCTATGTTATATGTGGGAGAGAACAAAATGATTTAAAGGGAAACAATATTTCTATACTTCACTCAAAATGATGAAATGAAAATACTAGGAGACTGTGATAAGTAATAATTATACAATGTAATACCTAAAGTAATCACTAAAAAATCTATACGAAGATGTAAAACTTAAAAATAACATACATAAATCAAAACAGAATTATAGAAATAAAGTAAACTACAAGGCATGAAAAAGAAAATAGAGAAATTAAAAAGAGAGCAAACAGAATAAAATTAAAATTAAAATTAAAAAAATGCAAACTTAAACTATAACATATCAATACATGTATTGAATTTAATTATCTAAATATACCAATTTATAGACAGAGATTGGATTAAATAAAAATGATCCAATTATATGCTATCTAAAAGAAATTCACTTCAAATCTATATATAGGTATATACAAGTTGAGAGTAAAAGGATCAAAGGTATGCAGTGCAAACATTAACGAAAGGAAGGCAGGAGTGACTGTATTAATATCAGAAAAAGTAAATTTCAGGGCAAATAAAATTGCCATAGACAGAGAGGGAAATGATGAAAAGAAGACAGCAATTCTAGCACTGAATCACAGAGCTGAGATTATGTGAAGGAAAAATGGATAGTCCTGAAAAGAGAAACGGACCAGTACACAATTTTAATTGGAGATCTCTCTCAACAATTGATAGAACAATGAGGCAGAAGACCAGCAAGGATTAGAGAAACTCAACAGTTATACAACACTCCACCCAATGGCAGAAAAAATATACATTTTTTTCAACTTCTTAAAGAACACATGCCAAGACAGGTCACACCCTGAGCCATAAGACATATAGAAGAATAGAAAACATACAGAGCATATTCTCTGACTTAATAGGAATCAAAGTTGAAATTAATAATAGAAAAAAGGAAATTTTTCAAACCCTTGGAAAATAAACAGCTCATTTCTAAGTAATCTATAGGTCAAAAAGAAAGTTTCAAGGGAAATTTCAAAATATAATAAATGGCATGAAAATGAGAATGCAACATATCAAACTATATGGGACCCTGCTAAAGAAGTAATGAGAAGAAACCTGAGGGCACTGAATGCTTAAAAAGAGGAAAAGCCTCAGATTAATATTCTAAACTCTCCCCTTGAGGACCTAGAAAAATAAGTGCAAAATAAATTGAAAACAAAAAAGAAAATAATAAAGATAAGAGCAAACATCAGTGAAATTGAAAACAGAAGAACAGCAGAGAATATCAATAAAATGGAACATTGATGAAGATCAATAAAATTGACAAACCTCCAGTAAGACTAACAAAGAAAAAGAATAGAAGAAACAAAGTACCAATTTCAGGAAAGCTGTCAAATCGTGCAGACACCAAAAGGTTAATTTTTTAAAAAAAGTACTAATAGCTCTACACACATGTTTGACAATTTAGACCAAATGAACTACTTAAACTCACCCAATATGAAAAAGAATATTTGAATATCCCTTTACCTATTACAGAAATTGAACTTGTAATTTAAACACTACCCAAAAAAGCAGTCTTCAGCCCAAATGATTTCATTTGAAAAATATACCGTTAAAATAATTAACATGAATTCTACTCAATTTTTCCAGAAAATTGAAGGAAAAGTAACAATTCCAAAATCAGTTTATGATACTAGTATTATTCTGATATCACCAAAGATAGTGCCTAAAAAGAAAAAGAAAAAAGAAGGAAAACTAAAAACTAATATTCCTCATGAATATAGGCACAAAAATCCTTCACAAAATATTAGCAAGTGGAAATCAGCAATATATTAAAACAGAATTATACACCATGACCAAGTGGGCCTTACCTCAGGGATGCAAGGCTGGCCCAATATTAGGAAATCGATCAATATTATCTACGATATCAACAGGCTAAAGAAGAAAAACCACATGATCTTATACACGAAAATTACTTGATCATTCATAGTGAAATATCTTAGGAAAACACAAATAGGAAATTTCTCAACCTGATAAAAAAGCATCTACAAAAACCTACAACAAACATTTTACTTAATGGTAAAATAACAAATGCTTTCCAAGATGGAAAATAAGGCAAGGATATCGGCTGTTATCACTGTTATTCAACAAAGTGCTGGATAACAGTGGATGTTTAAGCCAGGCGACAGACAAATAAATACATAAAAATTAACAATAATAATTAGTAAAATAAAAGGAAGAAACCCAATAGTTTCTATTTTCAGATTATGTAATGATCTATACAATCTCAAGGAATCTACAAAAAGTATTAAGGGTGTTCAGCAAGGTTGCAGAATGTAAGATAAATATAAAAATCAGATTTTTTTTCTCTCTCTCTTTCCTTCTTTTTCTTTCTTACCAGTGCCAGGGATTGATCCCAGGGATGCTGTACCACTGAGCTAGATTCCCTGTCCATTTTATTTTTTAATTTTGTAACAGGGTCTTGTTAAGCTGAGGCTGGCCTTGAATTTGAGATCCTCTGCCTCAGCCTCCCAAGTAACTGGGATTACAGCCATTTGCCACTGCTCCTGGCCAGAAGTCAAATATATTTCTATAAAGTATCAATGAAACCAAAATGGACACCAAAATTAAAACCACAATAACACTTCAATTATTCAAGGAAATAAAATATTGAGGTACAAATCTAATAAAATATGTTCTGGATTTGTACACTGAAAAGTACAGAATACTGATGAAAGAAATCAAAGAAAGTCTAAAGAAATGGACATACACAGCATGCTCACGGATTGGAACATTTAACAGAGTAAAGGGGTAAATTCTCCCCAAACTGATATACAGTTTAGCACAATTCCTATCAAAAATCTCAGCAAGCTTTTTTTAATACATAAAAACAATTTTGAAAAAGAAGAACAAAATGGGAGGAATTAGTCTATTCGATTTCAAGACTAAAAGCTATTTTACTCAAGACTTTCTAGTTTTGGTCATAGGAAAGAAACATAGGTCAACAGAAAGTTATAGTCAACTCAGAAATTAACCCACACAAATGTGTTCAACTGGCTTTTTCAAAGATGAAAAAACAATTCAAAACAAGTAACAAGTGGAGCTATAGTGATTGGAAATCCACTGGCAAAAACATGAGCTTTGACATAAGTCTCATACCATATCAAAACAATTCAAAATGGATCACAGACTTAAATATAAAACATGAAGCACAAAACTTTTAGAAGAATGAATAGGAATAATTGTAATGACCAAGAAATAAGCAAAGAGCTATACTTGATACCAACAGTATGACATGTAAAAGGAAAAATAGATTCAGCGTCATCAAATTTAAAAACTTTTACTCTACTAAAGATCATATTAAGAAGTCAGAAAGACAAATTACACAGTGCAAAAATAAGTTGCAACTACATATCCAACAAAAGCCTAATATTCAAACCCTTGATAGCAAAAACTCAAACAACACAATTGGAACACATATTTCACTGAAGAAGATATATAGATGGCAAATAAATACATGAAAAGATGTTTAACATAACTAGCCACTAGGGAAATGGATATTAATAATCACAATAAGATATCACCACATACCTATCAGAATGGCTATAATAAAAAAGTGACAACACCAAACACTGGTGAGTATGCTGATAAATGATCATTTATACATTGCTAGTGAGAATGCAAAATAGTACTATAATGCTTGAAGAAAAGATTACCGCTGTCTTTTTTTAAAAAATACAACTATCATTTGACCCAGTAATTGCACTCCTGAAAACTTATCCCAAAGAATTGAAGATTATGTTCACACATAGACTGTAAATGAATGCTAATCGCAGCTTTATTTGAAATATCCCCAGACTGAAAAATCTTGATGTCCTTCAATATATGAATGGATGAGGAAACTACAATAGATTTATATCATGTAATACCCATACAAAAAATAGGAACAAGGTATTGATACATGCAATAGCCTGAATGAATCTCCAAAGAAATATGCTGAATGAAAACATGGATCCCAAAGTTCGCATGATGTGTTATTCCACTTATATAGCATTCTTAAAGTGACAAAATCATGGAAACATAGGGAACAAATGAGTACAAGGGGTTCTGAATAGGGATGGAGGCTGAAGGGATGTGCATGTGACTATAAAAGGGTAATATGAAAGGCCCGTGGTGGAATGTCCTGTATTTTAACTATAACCATATCAATAACTTGGCTGTGACATTGTAATTTTGCAAAACTTTTCCACCAGGGAAAACTGGGTAAAGTTCACACAGTATTTTTCTGTATTACTTCTTAAAACTGAATGTAAATCAATATCTCTCTCTCTCTCTCTCTCTCTCTCTCTCTCTCTCTCTCTCCAGATATATATATGTACCTGTAGTCACAGTTACTCAGAAGGCTGAGGCAGTATTGATTGAGCCCAGAAGTTCATGATCAATATACACAACATAATGAGAACCCATCTCAAAAAAAAAAGATTAAAAAATTTTAAGTGCCTGATAAGCATTAAGAGGGCAAAAGGAACTTAACCTATGGTTAGGCAAGAAGTAATTATAGAATAGCTTCTATAATAATAGCATCTCTTTATTGAATACTTACAATGTGCCTGTCATTGTTCAAGCTCTTTTCATGCATTCTGTAATTTAATCCTTTTAATAACCCTGAGAGATTTGGAGAGCTTAAGTAACCTGTGCAATTCACTAAGTGGTAGAATCAGGACTGTAAACCTGAATCTGTTTTACTAAAAAAGTTTTGTTCTTCACCATTGTCTTGTAGATGGCAAAGAAATTGTGATCCAACGAAAACATCATGAGCTCTTAAGGTAGCCACACCTGAGTTCAATATGACTAATAGATCTTAACGAGTTATTTAACTTGACTGGGCCTAGCTTCCTGATCTGTAAAATGGGAACACTAATATTGCTTATAGGATTGTTATTACCATTCACTATGACAATATAAATAAAACACCTGGCATTTGGTTGGTGCTTATTAAATGGTATCTATTATTATTTTCTTGCAACATGAAATGTCTTTAACAAGGAGAATATTTTAGTGACCAAAGGTAGGTATAGATTTGCTTTACAAGACTCAGAAAGCATTAGCCACATAAAAAATATTTGGTGGATTAGATATTATAAAAATTAAATTCTACTCAGCAAGGACACAACCTGAAAAAATGAGTAAGGAAGCACCTTGACAAGTTCTTTATAACTTAAGTCCTGCTATGCATCTGTTTTCTGAAGATTTTTTTTTCTTCTTCTTTTTGCTTTTTTTTTTTTTTCTTCAGTGTGAAAGCCACAGAACTAAAGAGCTTGCTTAGAAATGTGTACCTCAGGGTTTGTTGTTGTATCATATCAGTCAGAGGTCGTTTTCAAACAATAGGATCCATCCTGGCTAGTTTATGCACAATTAAAAAAAAAATGAAAGTGTGGAGTTTGTTAAAAATATTTAGCAGCTGAGGGAATTTCCGAGAGAGCCAGAGAGGCAGATTCTGAAGATGGGCAGCAAACATGCTCCAGGGTGTCTCCAGAGAAAACATCCCTACAGATGTTGCTTGGCTTTAGTAATGCTGGAACCAGCTGCCAGAAATTCTACCAGTACCTACTCTGAAGAACCAGCTACCTTCTCCAAACATGTCTGACAGATGATCATTTCCTCACATGAGGCCACTTCCTCACATAGCTCACTGGTGAATTCAAATCTCATCAAGGAAGATCTGCTTGGTAGAACCTAGATCACATGCCCACAAACATCATGGCTTCCACACTAGAATAATGTCATTAAAATATAGGAAAACTGAAAAATATTGGAAGGATGTTCAAAATGCTGGCTACTGATATGAGAAGTACTTATCCATTCCACTCTCATTGTAAAACAGAATCTGGAAAACTAAAAACAACATTTGCAATTATGACTTTGCAATTATGACTCAGAATGTAATTCAGGATTCAACAGTAGGATGCTCTTGCATAAGTTTTGGGAAGTGAAATTGAGGTGAAAGCCATGCTCTTGCTATGTCTGCAATTTGTCTATCAAGCATAGTCCTGGTGATGTTCAGAGGATTTTTGGTTTGGTTTTGGATAATTTTTTTTTATTTTTGAGTTTGTTTCAGTTAGGGTTACCAGAATTCCTATTATCTACTCTTTAACTTCATAGATGTTAAGAGACAGGATTAAAAGATGTGACTCTACTTTGTGTACAACCGGAGATTACACACACACAAAAAAAAATTGTGTTCTAAATGTGTTAATAAAAATTGTAATGCATTCTGTTATCATATATAACAAATTAATTTTTTAAAAAAAAAACTAGCCTGGGAAACAGCGAGACCCTGTCTCAAATAACAATAACAACAAATACTGGGGGTACAGTTCTGTGGTAGAGCACTTACGTAGCAGGTGTAAGGGCCTGGGCTCAATACCCAGTACTACAAAAAAGAAAAAGAAAAAGAAAGGAAGTATTGGGGGCATGTATGTTTTGCTAGTGTATGTTTTGCTAGAAATCATCATTTAATTATGGGGCTACCAGTTGCATATTGATGGCTTATTGTTCTTTTCCTGCTTCTTAAAAAGATAAAAACTTACCTGACTGACAAGTATGTAGCATTGTTGTAAAAGTCATTTCTTCAGTCCTCCCAATGATTTTCATAAGCACTCAACCCTATATTTAATCTCTTTCTGCATAAATAACTTTCCTAATATAAGCATGTTAATGCTATAAATTTCCTTTTAGTTACTGCTTTAGCTGCATCCTTCATATTTTTGTTATGTTTTCATTTAGTTTATTCAAAATATTAGAAATACTTTAGACCCATTCATTTGAAACTAACAGTTTAAAATAAAACTTATAAATACTTTCTAATTTCTTTTTAGTATATTTTTGTTATTGATAGCTAACTTAATTCTACTGTGGAGAGAAATATACTTTGATTTGAAATTTTTTAAATTTATTGAGACTTGTTTTATTGCCTTATCTTGAAAAATTTCCTGTACACCCTTGAAAATAATGCATAACCCCCTGTTGTTGGGTAAATGTTCTACAAATGCCAACATGTCAGCATATTAGTGTTGTTCATGTAATCTACATCCTTAATAATTTTCTGTTTGCTCCATCAGTTATTAAAATACCATGTTAAACTCTACAATTATAATTGTGAATTTAAACAGTTTTTCCTTGAAGTTCTATCAGCTTTTGCCTCATGTACTTTAAAACTGTTATATTAGGTTATATTAGTTTCCTTCCAACTTGGAGGAATGTAATGTCCTATGATGAATTAGCCCTTTTATTTTGAAAAAGCCCTCTTTGTCCCTGATAATACTCTGCCCTAAAATCTACTTTGCTTGATATCAATATAGTCACTTCAATTTTATTTTAACTAGTAATAGCATGATATAACTTTTCCTATTATTTTACTTTGAATCTAGTTTTATCTATATATTTGAAGTGGGTTTCTTATGAGCAGCCTGCGATTGGATTTTGCTTCTGTGATCCAACCTTAACAATATCTGTTTTTTAATTGAAGTGCTAGAACTATTTACACTTAATTGGTAATTATGCTTGAAACTTTCATTTTACTATTGGTTTTATCTTTATTCCACTTTCTTTTGTTTCATTTTTTCTCTTTCGATGGCTCATTTGTTTTTATGATTCTATAGGAGGGGCCTCTCACATGATAAAAAGGTCAATTCAAATATAGGGCATTATAATCCTATGTATTTGTGAGCCTGATATATATTAATAATGTTTGATATGCTATATATAGTATGTTAAAATGTGTATGCACAATGATTTATTGTTTTTTAGGGGTTTCTTTAAGGCAAGTAGTACACCTCTTTAACTTACTACACAGTCTACCTTCAAATACCATTTTACTACTTCACACAAATTGTAAGAACTTTATTTTAATCTCCTTCTTCTTGGTCTTACAAATTATTTTTGTCATACATTTTCCCCCATACATGTTAGAAATTCCACAGCACATTGTTATCATTTTTGCTTAGTCCACTACCTTTTTAAGGGTTTTAAAAATAAGGGGAAAATGCCTTTTTTACTTATCTACACAGTTACCATTTCCAGTGCTCTTTAGTCATGTGTATAGATCCAAATTTTCATTTGGCATCCAAAGTTTTTTAATAGATATATTTTTTTATTTGTCTTAATTAGTTACACATGATTTAATAGATATATTGTAAACTCCAAAATACATTATATTTTTGTTTTGCATCTCTTTTGTGGGGTACGGGGATTGCTGGGAAAGAAAAGTATATGCACCTTGTACTTACTAAGCAAAGCATGCAGCTATCACTGAGCTACATCCTCAGCTCCACATTGTCAATTATCTTCTTTTTTCGACATATTTTATTGATGCATCAGAACTGTACATATCGATGGGATTTGTTGTTACACATCTGTACATGCACACAAAATAAAAGTATAATTTTACCAATATCAACACCCAGCATTCCCTGTCTCCCTCAGGTTCCTTCCTTTACTGATCCTTTAAAGACACTTAGCAATAAGAAAAATATTTTTATTGATCTGTGAGGCTGCCATTTCCAGTGTACTTCCTTCCTTCATGTAGATCCTGATATTCATCAGGCCTCATTTTTGTGTCTGCCTGAAGGACAGGTTTGCTGGTGATAAATTCTTTCAGCTTTTAGAGATCTTAAAATGTCATTTTTGAAAGAGAGTTTATTTGCTGAGAGTAGAATTGAAAGGTTCTATTTGTTTTGTTTTGTTTTCTTGTCAATATTTCAAATACACTGCTCCGCTCTCATTTCTAACAAGAAATCTGCCATTGTTGTCTTTGTTCATCTGTATATAATGAAGCATCTTTTAAATTTTGTTTTTATCATGTGTTGATTAATTTAACCATAATATGCCTTGTGCTTTGATGTAGTTTCCTTCATGTGTTTGGATCAATGGACTTTTGTTTTTATCAAAAACGTAAGGAAAAGTTCTAGCCATTTTCTCCTGCTGCACCCCCACTCCTTTCCTTCAGGGGCTCTAATTACACATATATCATTCTGCTTGAAGTTTTCCCATTGCTCCCTGATGTTCTGGTTTGGTTTGGTTTTGCAGTCTTCTTTTAATGTTAAGCTATCTTGGATAGTTTCTATTTCCATGATTTAAAGTTTGCCATCCTTTTCTTCTGCAATGTCTAACTTGCTGTTAATCTGATTCAGTGAAATTCTCATCTCAGATATTGTGACTATTATAATGACTACAACTGGTAAGTTTTGACTGAATGCCATACATTTCATGTTTTATTTGATGCAGTATAGTCTTATATTTCTATAAATATTTTGTAGCTTTGTTCTGAAAGTCAGTTAATCAGATCCCAAGTTATTTTTTTTTAATTTTCGGCGGACACAACATCTTTGTTTGTATGTGGTGTTGAGGATGGAACCCAAGCAGCACGCACACCAGGCTAGCGCGCTACCACTTGAGCCACATCCCCAGCCCCATGATCCCAAGTTTTGCTTTCACCTTAATCTGGTGGTATCAGAGCAGCATTTAATCTAAGAATAGATTTTTCCCCATTACTGAAGGAAAACCCTTCTGAATATCTGAAAACACATGAATTATGAAGTTTTCCACTTTGGCAGACAAGAATAGAATGTGTTGTTGCCCCTGTGTTACCTCTGAAAGTTGACCTCTCTCATCCTTTTGTATGATTCCTGTCCCCGCTGCCCCTCCACTGTTCTTTAGTAGTTTACTCACATGCATTCACTAACCTTTATTCTGGTGAAGACTCAGAGGGATCCTTTGTAGATCTGCAAAGGTCTTTACCTCCATGCAGCTCTTTTCTCTTGGTACTTTCCTTTACAAACTCAACTCATCTTCTCCCTACACTCCCAGCTGTGTCTTCTCAACTCAGGGACATCTTCAAATTTTTCCTTGTTTCTCTCTCCCTTGCCCAAGCGAGACTTCCACCAAAGCTCTCTCCATACTGTAAGTTGATGCAATCATAGGACACTCCCCACTTCCATTAATTTCTCATTTTTAAGAATTACTTATCATCATTTGATTTTAAATTTTTAAACTCATTGTTTCTTACATTTTGTTTCATTTTTTAGATATTTTGGGTGGGATGGCAAACTGGTCCTTGACGTTCCATTCTGTCCAGAAATCAAAGTCTTCATTATTTGCTATTGAACCTTAACTGATATATATGCCAACCTTGCCTCCGTTGGTTAAGTGCTGCTGCTTGACCTCAGCCTCCATAGTATCCCCATTATCCCCATTCAGTGAGAGTTGCTTTCCATGGTTATATCTTCCACATACATCCTCAGCCTACAGAAAACAGCTGCTACAATACACCAATACATCAGGCTCCCTTCTCTGAGGTTATATCTCAGGGATTTAGGAAATGGAGTGCATTTGGGCTCTCGAGGACATATTAATGGTTGTGGAAATGGGTCACCCATTAAATCTGCTACAACATTCTTTTTCTTGCTGAACTAGTAGGATTTCTTCTTCTCCACATTTTTTCTCATGCTATTTAGCATCTCAATTTCAATTTGGCATAGATCCTACTAGACTAAGTTTTAGCAATCTAAACAAAAAACCATTAGAATCACTACTATCTATTTCAACCAGCACATTATTCAAAATCTTTATGAAGTGAGTTCATATTAATGAATTTAATCAAATCTAAAATTTGATTTCTCCCCTCCATTCTCATCCTGCCCCTTATCCATTATACTGCTTATTTCCTGGCTTTTGACCATATAAATTAGCAGAATCCTTATATTGACTTTGTAATATCCTCTGCATATCCTCATGTCTGATTTTAGGTATAGATCAGAAAAGTGGTTAATATAGTACATGGGAAAAAAATTGGTTTCCACCACCACATTAACATCCTTTAACAAGGTAATTACAAATATTCCATCAAGGAAAAAAAAATTGGCTTTGATGAAGAAGGAAGGAAGGGTTCCTCCTGTTGAGACGTGGGAATGGATGTGCTCTCAAATGTCCCCAAACTAATTCTTTGTGTCTCACTCTCAGTCAGTGCCCATTCATATAACAATCCTTGTAAATCTATGAATTCAACCTATCTTATAATTCAGCATTACACTATGAGTTGGATTTTTAGCTATTGCAGCCTTGTGGCTACAACAGGGACAATAGAAGCTATCTGATTATAGGATAGTCTGAGGAGCTAAAATTTTTAACTTTTGACTTATCCTTTTTTTTTTTTTTTCTTTAAAACTCATAGCAGAAGGGCTGGGGTCCAGTTCTATGGTAGAGGGCATGCATGAAAGTCTAGGTTTGAACTTCATCACCAAAAACCAAACAAATAAACAAAAACAAAACTCCCAACAGAGTGAAAAGCAGCAAGCTCAATTCATAGTACTTGTATTCCCCAGCCCCTCCCTGTGGGAGGCCACCAAAGCCTTGAGCAGGTCAGTCAGGTGAAAATTTAGGTAATGTTTCATCACTGTCATAGGCTACCAGAATCTCATCCCTTAATGCTAATTGAAAATCATTGCTTTGCCTTCAAACACAGGCATTTCAGATTTCCAACCGGCAAGTCTCCATTTCCTTGAGGAGCTGTTGTTGGTCACCTTTCCAAGTATCAATAATGCATCTGTCAGGGTCTTTAGATACAAATAGCAGGGTCTATTCTATCAACTTTAGAAGAAAAACTTAAGAACTAATAGATTCTCATAGATTCTCCTGGAGGCCAAGAGAGCCAGACTCTGTAAATAGGTAGCCAGAAAAAATGTGCAAACCCTTGGTCTTGTAACAGTTTACTTGATATTCGAAACTCCACCTCTGCCACTCCCAAAGATAGGGGACCTCTTCAACCACACCTGTTTCAAGACTGATCACTCTTGTGTGGCTGTTTACTCACATTGCTTACTTCCAAGAGTGTTTGATTGCCAGAATCTGACTATATTATTTTACTCTACCTACCTAAGCTCTGCAATTGTTAATTTTCTTGCTTCTACATTGGGAAAAGGATATTCATAATATGGGAAGTTATCAAAATGCAAGGAGAAGTTCACAGTTATGGGATTTATAGCCATTGTTATCCATAGTGTACACTTAGGAGTTAATGCATTTGTATGTATACACACATTAATATCAGTTACCCAAGAGCTCTCAACTTTGGGGATTAATGAAAACCTCGATTTAAATTTTCAACCTACATGCTACTTTCCTTCACTAAGTAAAAGTGTAGATGACGTGGAAAAAAGCCAGATCAGCCCACAATACAGTCTTGCCTGAGACAGGAAGCCTAAATCTGGTGCCAAAAATTCCCCTCCCCCTTGGAAATTCCACCACTTTGTCACCATGCAATATGCCTCAGTGACCCTTGCTACAATCTTGCGTACTAGGTCCTCTATTTTTAAAACAGAATTTCTGGGTAGGAGAGCCCTGGCAAATATCAAGCTCTCTCTGTGCCAAGATAGGATTAGGGTTTTCTGCCTCTTGGTCATACCAATTGCTCTTAGAAGAGACAGAGGCAAGCGGTGGCTAAAATTATAGTGTCCAGCCCCACCTGACCCCCAGCAACCAGCCCATTATGCCCCCTTTTAGAAGAGCTAATGTTCCCTGCCCCTTATGGGGGTCAGGTGGCTGAGGACTAAAGCCAGGGTTCTTCTGATGGTAATGTGGACTCCAGGGTGTGCAGCGGAAGCAATATCACCTGGGATTAAAGGATTGCCGCCTCTTTAAATCTGATCTGAGTTATTAGTAGGCTGTTCTTTGGCCCATTCTTCTACCATCATTCATTCAGGACTATCATTTGATCCAGAGAAATAGATCTCTGGGTTCAGGAGAATCTTTCCTAGTGAGTAGGCCTATGTGGAAGGATCATCATTAGCAAGACACATTCATCAAATACCTTATTATCATCTGCTCTGCCAGGACTCTATAAAAGAGAAGCAGGAGGCACAGCTCTTGCCTTGGGGGCACATAACTCAACACAGACATGGGGGCTTGGACAGTTATGAAAAGGACAAACATGTGGTGAAAAAGAACAGGAAGCAGCTGACACATAGAAGAAGCACCAACTATGGTGCTGACATCAAACCCTCTGTGTTCCCCTCCATCCAGGTCCTCATGAGCTCATCGGGGAACTATTTGAACAGCCTCCTCACTGCGTCTCCACCTTCAGCAGCTCCCTTCCTGGGTCCACCCTGAGCATACATTGTCTTTTACTCAGAAAGCATAGGAACCCCCCACCCCTGCTTCCAGGAGACTTTCTCAACCTTTTGGTTAAAATTTTCAGAGCCTCCCACAGGACTCAAAATAAATTATAATCTTGTGATTTGCTAAAAATAATGAAAAGCCATTTATAATTTAGGAAATCTTACAGTTGTATTTTATTGATTCATGCAGTACCTATGTCTATTCAAAATGATACATATTTAAATAGGACTTTATTTGTTCTGCCCAAAGACAACAGATCGTGGCCTATTAGAATTTCAGGAATCTCTTTTTCATGTCCTATTCTCCATTGGAGTTTCTACTATTCTCAGTATAAAGTTGAAATCTGTTACAATTTTGTCACCACTTATCTTTCCAATTCTACCTCCTGTACTCTTGTTGGAAGCCATTTATCCCATTTGGATAGTCATTCGTAAAGCGTGCGTCTCCACATCCACACTTGTGTTCATACTGCTGATGTTCTGAGAACCTCTTCCTTCCACTCTCTCCCTCCCATCACTAGTTACCCAAACCCTCCCCATAGTTTGGAACCATAACTTAAATGCCGCCCACCATCCCAATAATCTGTGGATCTCATTAAGAAAACATGGATTTCCTCAGTTCTCGGCTCCCAGTTCCTTACATCTGAGACAAAGCCCAGGAATCTGTATTTTTTAATCTCCCCTAGTAGTCCTCATGGACCACAGATTTAGGAAACACCTTCTAGAGCTATGGATTCTAGACTGCTGGATTTCATTATTCGGATGACTTGAACATGTATGCATATACATCACAATGAGGAACTCACTGTAGCTGCCAACTTCATATTTTGCTTAGTGAGGATATTATAAAACATCGGAAGAAAAGGACATTGCCCTTTATGTCTACAGGATAAAAGAAAAAAAACTTAACTCCATTAGCATTACTTTAAGGAGCCCAGTGCATGGGCATAGCCCTGACCCAAGTACTGAGAAGTGGAGAGTGTACAGCTCACAGACTGGAAGAGGAAGCACGGGGTAGGATTCACCAACTAGGAAACAACCAAAGTCCATTTCAGGAAGTGGTAAGGTCAGAGCAGGAGCTGGTTCTCAAGACTCAGGCGTGCCTGGACCTTGGAGGAAGGACGTCATAGAGAAGGTGGAATCCTAGCGGAATCGACTAATGGGAACACCAGAAGTGGGAGGGAGCAAAGTGATGGTGAAGGGGCAGCCTGAATTCACATTAGAAACCAAAAGAGCCTGTCCTCTCAAAAGAGAGCTTCATTTGCCTTGTCCTGAGAAGGAACGGAACTAACCAGGTAAAGAGGGAATCAGAGGCAGATTTCAGTATTATCAAGGGAACTCTAAGTTCCAGCTCTGTAACTCTGCTGTGTACTTTCCGTTTAGCCACCTGTATGACCTGAGTGGAAGTGTAGAAGGGCAGAAAGTACAGGGGCCAGGGTCTATGCCCAATTCTGTGTGGATGAGTCACATGGCTTCACTGAACCCCAGGTTCTTTGTCTGAATGTTGGGAGTGACATCTACCTCCTGGAGATGTCAGACTTAGATAAGATTTGTGACTCAGCTCAACCATGTCCCCTTCTATGAACCTATACAGATCCCAGCCTCCTGATCCCCTGGTCAGAAACCATCATGTGGCCCTTTGTGCGCTAGCATTCTACATACCAATTTCTAACCCATCTTTTTTTACATGCTTCTATCCTTGTACTAGACTAAGAGCTCCTTGGGAAAAGAGCTGCCTTACTCATGTTAAGTTCTAGTACTTAATGTTCTGTCTGACTGGCACAACTGAAAGCTAGATAAACACCCATTGGATGACTGAAAGAATTAATGCATTTTAAAACACAGGTAAAATATAATAATTCATATAAATAATATGGTATAATCAATTATATTGTAATATATGATTATCATAATTATTATATATGATTATATGTCAGATATAATTATATGTAACATAATTTATTATGATATATTAATATGATAAATATATATTATATAATTATATATTATATAAAATATAATTATACATAATAATTTTATTATATAATATATAGATATTAACTATTATAATCAATTACATAATATATAAAATAACATATTATTGATTATTCATTATACTAATTCATCATAATTAGTATAATAATTCATTATAATTAGTATAATGAATAACCAATGCTTTATTGATTATCCATTATGCTAATTCATTATAATTAACATAATGAATAATCAATGCTAATATAACATGTAGTTGATGATTACTATGATTAATATGTCAATTATATTATTTTTATTAATATATCAGTATAAATAATGTATATATGTCAACATAGTAATATTATATAAATAACATAGAATAGATTATAATAGATTGTGATATATAATATATATTATATAAATTATACAATAATTTATATCTATAGTATAAATCACTATTAAAATGGAGGTAACCATTTCCACTCCTATGAACTTCCCCTTTGTGGTATTTTTTTTATGCTCTTAATGGCTGACTGAGTCTTTAAGAACCAACTTTTCCAAGAACAAGGGAGATCTTTCCATCTTCTAAGGTCTTCTTTAATTTCTTTAATTAGTGTTTTATAGTTTTTCACTGTACAGGTCTTTCACTTCTTTCACTGATTCCCAAATATTTTTTTTTGAGGCTATTGCAAATGAGGTAATTTTCCTTGTTTCTCTTTCAGAGGATTTGTCACTGATATACAGAAATACCTTTAAATTATGGGTATTGATTTTATATCCTGCTACTTTGCTGAATTCATTCACTAGTTCTAGAAGTTTTCTTGTGGAATTTTTTGGGTCTTGTAGGTATAGAATCATATCATCAGCAAATAGTGCTAATTTGAGTTCTTCTTTTTCTATTTGTATCCCTTTAATTTCTTTCATCTGTCTACTTGCTCTGGCCAGTGTTTCAAGAACTAAGTTAAATAGAAGTGGTAAAAGAGGGCATCACTATCTTGTTCCAGGTTTTAGAGGGAAAGTTTTCAATTTTTCTCCATTTAGAATGATGTTGGCCTAGGGCTTAGCGTAGATAGCTTTTATAATGTTGAGATAAGTACCTGTTCTCCCTAGTTTTTTCTAGTGTTTTGAACATGAAGGGGTGCTGTATTTTGTTTATTACTCTTTCTGCATCTATTGAAATGATAATATGATTCCTCTCTTTAAGTCTATTGATGTGATGAATTACTTTTATTGATTTCTGTATGTTGAACCAACCTTGCATCCCTGGAATGAACCCCACTTGATCACTATATCACTATGCACTGTCTTTTTGATGTGTTTTTGTATTCAATTGGCCAGAATTTTATTGAGAATTTTTGCATCTATGTTCATTAGAGATATTGGTCTAAAGTTTTCTTTCTTTGATGTGTCTTTGCCTGGTTTTGGAATCAGGGCAATATTGACCACATAGAATGAGTTTGGAAATTCTCCCTCTTTTTCTATTTCATGAAATAATTTGAGGAGTATTGATATTAGTTCTTCTTTAAAGGTCTTGTAGAAATCAGCTGTGTATCCATCTGGTCCTGGGCTTTTCTTGGTTGGTAGGCTTCTGACCTCACTAATCCATTCCTTGGTTTGTATCCAAAGGACTTAAAAACAGCATACTACCAGGACAAAGCCACATCAATGTTTATAGAAGCACAATTCACAATAGCTAAATTGTGGATCCAACCTAGATGCCCTTCAGAGATGAATGGATAAAAAAAATGTAATATATATATATATATACACACACACACACACACACACACACACAATGAAATATTACTCAGCATTGAAAGAGAATAAAATCATGGCATTTGCAGGTAAATGGATGGAGTTTGGAGAATGTAATGCTAAGTGAAGTTAGCCAATCCAAAAAACCAAATGCCAAACGTCTTCTCTGACATAAGGATGCTAATTCATAATGGGAATGGGAGTAGCATGGGAGGAATAGACAAACTTTAGATATGGCAAAGGGAAGGGATGGGGAAGGGGGAAAGGGGGTAGGAAAGATGGTGGAATGAGATGGACATCATCACCCTGAGTACATGTATGAAGACACGAATGGTGTGACTCTACTTTATGTTCAACCAGAGACATGAAAAATTGTGCTCTATTTGTGATATGAATTGAATTTCACTCTTCTGTCATCTATAACTAATTAGAATAAATAAAATTTAAAAATTAAAAAAAAAGAACCAACTTTTCACCTGATAAGGAAAGTTCTCTAGTAAGAATTAAGGGTGAGGACTGTGACAATAAAATTTCCCCTTAAAGAGGAGCTCCTTGAATCTCTGGGATGATGAAAGACAATTTTCTATATGAAATACCCCTGATATTTTGTAAAATCATTTTCAGGAGAAATATCGTAGCTGCCTAGCCATGAACACCCCATTGAACTGTTACTATGACAAGAAATAAATCTTGTATTTGTTATCAAGGTGCTAAAATTTAAGGATATGTTATACATGTCAACCTACCCTGATTAGTTTACTTCAGTTATCCCACCATTCATTTCCCTTCCACCCCATAAGCCTAGTTTTATTCTCTGGTCTTCCCCACAACATCCAATCTTTAACGTGCAACAGTTCAGACATTGGAAGACAACTGCCATGCCTCAACTCACTCTTTTTCCTTTTTTCAAATTAAATATCCACAATTTCCTCGTCATATTTTCCATCTCTTATGTTTGAAATTTGCTTTTCCTCTATGAATATGAAAGATGAGAGGAACTGATTATTTGGGTTGGCCAGAATTTTTCAAAATGGTGTTATAGAAATTTTGGCTAAATAAAATACTTTCTTAAAAGACAACTTTCTGATTTTTAATCCCCTCAATTTCCACTTGAAGAAAAAAACCTGGGTTGATTGACACTCTCACAGCAAAATCAAAGCAAATAAGGATTCATTGTTTGAGTAAAACAGCATCAAGTTTATTTTTATTTATATATGAAAGTGGAATATATAACAATTCATGTTAACTATATAGAGCACAATTTTCCATATCTCTGATTGTATACAAAGTATATTCACACCAATTTGTGTCTTCATACATGTACTTTGGATAATAATGATCATCACATTCCACCATCATTTCTAACCCCATGCTCCCTCCCTTCCCCTCCAACCCCTCTGCCCTATTTAGAGTTTGTCTATTCCTTCCATGTTTCCTCTCCCTATCCCACTATGAATCATCCTCCTTATATCAAAGAAAAAATTTGGCATTTGGTCTTATGGGATTGGCTAACTTCACTTAGCTTTATCTTATCTAACTCCATCCATTTACCTGCAAATGCCATGATTTTATTCTCTTTTATTGCTGAGTAATATTCCATTGTGTATATATGCTACATTTTTTTATCCATTTATCTATTGAAGGGCATCTAGGTTGGTTCCACAATTGAGCTATTGTGAATTGTGCTGCTATAAACATTGATGTGGCTGTGTCTCTGTAGTATGCTGTTTTTAAGTCCTTTGGTTATAGACCAAGGAAAGGGATAGCTGGGTCAAATGGTGGTTCCATTCCCAATTTTCCAAGAAATTTCCATACTGGCTGCACCAATTTGCAGGACCACCAGCAGTGTATGAGTGAGTGTACCTTTTTCCCTACCTCCTTGCCAACACTTATTGTTATTTGTCTTCATAATAGCTGCCATTCTGGAGTGAGATGAAATCTTAGAGTGGTTTTGATTTGCATTTCTCTAATTGCTAGTGAGAATGAACATTTTTTTAAACATTTGTTTATTGATTGTATATCATCTGAGAAGTGTCTGTTCAGGTCCTTGGCCCATTTATTGATTGGGTTATTTATTTTTTTGGTGTTTAACTTTTTGAATTCTTTATATAGAATTAGTGCTAGAGATTAATGCTAGAGATTAGTGCTCTGATGTGGAGGGGTAAAGATTTGCTCTCATTCTATAGGCTTTCTATTCACCTCACAGATTGTTTCCTTTGCTGAGAAGAAACTTTGTAGTTTGAGTCTATCCCATTTATTAATTCTTGATTTGAATTTTTGTACCAAAGGAGTCTTATTAAGGAAGTTGGGGCCTAATCCCACATGAAAGCATCAAGTTTTGAACAAACAGAATCGTATTAAGCTCTGTGGTGCCTTGCAGAAACTTGAATTGATTTTTTGCAACTATGTCAGATAAACCAAACAACCAGTGCACACAGTTCTAAGGTTATTTGGTGCACTGTATAGTCAGCAAACAACAGTCCATAAGATGGATGAATAGCAAAGCCTTTGGTGTCAAGAAGATCAGAGTGGCAATCTTCTTTAAAATCCCTTCTCCACATCTCCCATATTAATAGAATTTTAGTTGAGTGTGTAGCCTCTCAAACAGTCCCTGCTATAGTTTGGATCTGGAATGTCCATTAAAGGTCCATGTGTTAAAATCTTGTTACTGAGCTTTGTAATGTTTTGAACAACCAATTAAAAAAAATATTTAAAAAAAATCTTGTTACTGAGCCCACAGTGCTGCTGGAAGGTAGCAGAACCTTTAGGAGGTAGAGCCCAGTAAAGGGAACTTAGGTCATCGAGAGTGTGCCCTTGAAGGGGATTTGAAGACAATTCTTCTTCCTTCTCTCTGTTTTGCTTTTCCAGTTGTCACAAGGTGAGCAGCTTCCTCTGTCCTGTGCTCCCACCATTATATGCTGCCTCACCACAGCCCCAAAAGAACAGCCAATGAACTATGGACTAAAACCTCCAAAACTGGAGCCAAAGTAAACCTTCTCACTTTTTATGGGCCAATAATTTAAGAATGAAAAATATCATTTAAAAATGAAATACAACTAAAAAAAACCAAAGACACTGCATAAGACATCAGCAAAAACTATAAAATATCAAAGAATTATTATAATATTGATGCAGTTGATGTTATAGAGAAAATATTTTTAAATTATTAAGAAGAACTTTAAAAAGTATACTATATTCTCCAAATTAATGTACAGGCCCAATACAATTTCAAATTGCCAATGCTTTTTTTCAGGTAACTTAGATCAACTAACTTTAAATTTCAAATTTTAAAAAATACAAAACAATTGCATACTAAAGAGGCTGTAGGGGAGAATTAATCTTACCAATTAAATGAGTATGTATCATCACAAAAATAGATGAAAAATAAATGAAGTGAAATGAAGCTCACTACAGACCTAAAAACACATAGAAGCTTGGAACAAAATAGAAGTGTCATTACAAACCAGTGAAAAAATAGACTGGCTATTTAATGAATGCTTATCCATAGGGAAAGAAACTGCCCACCTCATGTGATACACAGAAAAGTATAATGCACAGGTAATAATTCATTCAAAAGAAACATTTAAAACGTATAAAAGAAAATAAAGAGTTCATAAAACAGAGTGAAAAGAAAAACCACAAACTGAAAAAAATGGCAACATAATCATGACTCAAAAAACAAGGATTATTGCTTGTAATATGTAAGAACTACTCAAATAGGAAAAGTGGAAAAAGGACGTACATGGACAATTCTCAGAGAAATAAATCTGAGCAATAAATATGTGAAAATATGCCCTACCTCACTAATAAACAGAGAAGTGCAAATTAAAATGACCACTAAATACCATGTCACACCAATGAAATCGCAAAACGTTAAGCCTGATAACACTCTCATTCACTGCTGTGAATAGGTACTCTTTCCAGATTGAGTTGGCAGTACCTACTAAGCTGAAGACATGAATGAATAACAGCAGACAACAGGGGGTTCTTCTGGGTGGTCCTCTAGAGAAACCTGCAAACATGCTCAAGCAGACACACACAAGCATCTTGTCTGGATTCTCAGTGATCTAAATGTGTTTGACCATCGCTTTGATATGGCTCTTGTCTTATTCATGAGCTCGGTAAACAGTAACTTCTTACTCTAGAAATTTAAATTCTTAAATTCTTGGCAATGCCTTGTATTATTTCTGATAAGCTCCTTCATTTCAGAGTCTGTGCCCACCCCTGTCCTGGCTACCCTAAGCTGACAGCTTTTCTTCCCCACACCTTTCCACCATGATGTTCTGCCTCACCGTGAGCCCAGAGCACTGGAGTTGGACTAAACTTTTAAAACTGTAAGTCCAAAATAATTTTTTCTTCTCTATTAAAAAAAAAAAAAAATTCTTCACTTCAAACAACTTAGAAACACAGAATTTCCAATTAAAAAAAAAAAAAAAGAGTTGAGGTCCACACCTGAAAACTTTAAAGCTCAGCAGTTGGTAATCCTATCTACAGTTTCTAGTTAACTACTAGGTGCGTCATTTGCAGAGATGGTCCAACATTATCCTCACTTGAGGAAATTCCCCAACAAGAAAGGTAGGGAGAAAGCAAACCAAAGAAGGAAAGAAGGCAGAAAAACACAAATTCTTCCCCTTTTAGCCCCAAACTGGTAGCTATGCATGGGACTTGGGCCCTGTTAGTCTGCTTCTCCAGAGAAACAGGATCACAGGACACTTCACATATATGTGTAGATATTTTGTGTACTTACATATGATATATATATATATATATATATATATATATATATATATATATATATATGGTGTGTATCATTATCTATCTTTCTATTTATAGGTGGGAGGAGGGAGAAACAATATAAATAAAATCTCCCCTTTGCATCTGTTCCTCTGGAGAATCCTCACACACACACACACACACACACCCACACTCTCTCTCTCTCTCTCTCCACACACACACACACACACACACACACACAACCAGAGAGAGAGAGAGCGAGAGAGAGAGATTTTAAGGAATTGGGTTATGCAATAGCAAGGACTGGCAACTCCTAAATCTGCAGTCCAGGCTGGCCAACTGGAAATTCAAGCAGGAATTGATGTTGCCATCTTGAATTTGAAGGCAGACCAAAGGAAGAACTTTTTTTCCCTTTCAGGAATGACCTCAATGGTTTTCATTAAGTCCTTCAACTGATTGGATTGGGCCCACCCATGTTATGAAGATAAAAGGCTTCACTTAAAGTCTATTGATTTAAATGTTAACCACACCTAAATAATATCTTCATAGCAATGTCTAGACTGGTATTTGATCAAACAACTGGGTACCATGGCCTAGACAAGTGGATACACAAAATCCACCAGTATAGAGCCTCACCATTATTAATATCTGAAGGGGAGAAAATATGATTTTTGTTTAATTCTAAGTTTGCAGTTTAAATGGATTCTTCTACAAAAGAGATTAACAAGAGAAAAACAAGCAAGAAAAACAAGCACATATTATTATTAACATGTGCCATGCTCATCATGGAAGAGAAAAGTGACTTGGGGCAGTGGCTTAGAAGGCTGCCTTAAATAGTATTTCAACAAAGAACAATAAATCTCAGAGAAGTAACAAGACAAAGGAAAGCAGTCCCAGGCCTCAGAGGCAGGAAAACTGTGGGAAGGTAAATTTATGGGACGAAAGTCTGCTGGCAGATTCCTCTGGCGCCACGTCCCTGATCTGAACAAGCATTGTAAAAAGAATGTGCATTTAGTCTTTCTGTGAGAAAAAGGAGGAGGGACACAGAAAGACCTTTTGTCTTTGTGAATCTCTGTCCTGCTTTTACACGAACACAGAGAAGGGCGAGAGTTCTCCTGCATCTTGATTGCCTTGCATTCAACAATTTTGGGAAATATTTTATATTTATATTACATAACTTAAATCGGGAAAGAGATATTTTGATTTCTTTTGGGTCCACTGAGCAAACACACAGCATGTACTCAGCATTAGGCACTTTTCTAAACACTTCACAAATTCTTATAACAAATCTGGGGTGGAAGTTGAGCATCCCTCATCTGAAAATCTGAACTCCTAAATGCTCCAAACTCTGAAACTTTTTAATTCCCACGTGACAGCCTAAGTGAACTTCAAACCGTCAAACTTTGTCTCACACAAAAAATTATTTACAATATTATATAAAATTATTGATAGGTTATATGTGTAATGTGTGTATGAAATATAACTAAATTTCACATTTAAACTTGGGTTCATCCCCAAGATATCTCATTATGTACATGCAAAGATTCCAAAATCCAAAACCCTTTTGGTCCAAGGGAGACTCCATATATATTTACTATTATTATGCCATTTTCAGATAAAGAAACTGAGGCACAGAAAGTTGAAGTTATACAGATAGGTATGCCCAAGGTGTGAGCACCTAATCTTAACCTCCAGACTACGCTCTTTCTAAAAGGATCAGCCAATTTTTTCTGTAAAGGATAGACAATATCTCTTTTAGACTTTGTAGGCCACATGCAATCCCTGTTGTAGATTTTCCTTCTTTTTCCTCCTCCTCCTCCTCCTCTTTTCTTTTCTTTCTTTTTTTCTTTACAACTCCTTCAATATGTAAAACTATTCTTAGTATGTGATCTATACAAAAAACAGAGGTCCAGGGCTGGGGACTGTAGCTCAGTGGCAGAGTGCTTGCCTAGCATGTGCAGTGCCCTGGGTTTAATCCCCAGCACCACAAAACAAAAACCAAGAAACGAAAAACAGGCCCAGACTTCACCCACCAAAGATTTGAATCTAGAAGGTCTGGCTGTTATATGCACCTTTAATGTGCTTGTAGGTGATTTTGTGATGTTTGTTTGTTTTTGAGCCGAGTCTCATTGTGTTGCCTAGGCTGGCCTCAAACTCATGATCCTCCTGCCTCAGCCACCGAATCACTGGGATTACAAGTGTGCACCACTAAGCCTGGCTTCAACCTGAATTATTGAGCTTCTGTCTGAGGCACATACAAGTGAGGAAGGCAGACATAATCCTTGCCCTGCAGTTGGCCACCTAGTCAGAGAGACCAGGCTTTCAACATGAGAACCTCTTCAACCTGGAGCTTCAGACCTTTTAGGACTCAGCCCATGTGGACCGCACTCCTGAGGTGTCAGGAGCTCTTCAGGCCAGCAGGATCCACACTCAGGCCCTGCTAGATTTCTGCTGCTCCCTCACCGTTCATGTCGTGATTTGCATCTATTATTTTCATACATAGGGTTCTGGGATCTTCCATTCTACTTTGCTATCCAACTTGAGCTCCATTTCAAATCTGCCAGAAGCCTGAAGGTGGTATGGGATGATTTGAAAACAACTCTACAGAGTGTGTGTGTGGAAATGGCCTAAAGTAAATTCATGTGAGATGTAGAATTTAAAACCAAAACACCTCATTTCTCTTCTGTTAACTGTGGTCACTTCTATTCATCTTTGGTAGTCAGGTTTTCATCCATGTTCTTTCAGTTCTGATTAAACCAGGTAAAAAGACCCCACATAGCTTTCTGAGGGTCTCATGAAGGTGGCTTCTAAGCAGAGTAAAGTACCTGGTTATAACTTTCTAAGCCCTTGCTTTACCCAGTCTGCCCTAAGGCCTGCTTTGAAAATCACCAACTTTCCCCTTTAAAACGTGTACATTAATTATAGCACATATGTAGTCTACACTCTCATCCAACTGAGGGACAGAAAGGAACATCATTTCATTCGACTTGGTTTGAACAGTCTGGAGAGTGAGGTCAAAGAGACAGAGGGACCTCACTCTGCTGGAGATGTTTCCAGAAGAGCTATGTGCAAGTCATTTTCTTCTCAACCCAGGGCTCTTTTCCCCTTGACTGTAGAGTGTCAGGGTCATCTTATTCTTTTATCTTCATGTAAAATCCCTAAGTGCTAAGGACACAATGGCCCACAGTGGGGTCATGGTAACTTGGCTCTGTCTGGTTGTCTTTGTAACCTGACCTTTATTCTTTGTCGGCAGTATTCACCTGGCTATTAGTCAGAAGGTACAGCCCAGGAAGGGAGCCAGTGGCCAGTGCCCGACATGCTACATTAACTGCTTGTTTTCACTGAAGGTAAGTGGGCAGGCTGTCCTGGAGCGAAGGGGGGAGCCTGCTTTTAGTTCCCCCTCTTTAAGTTTTGCTGTTTCCACCACAAACAACATTAGCACCGAAACAAAACAAAACCCAACATCACAGCATTCCGTTTCTGTGCTGCTAGTTCACCATCCTTCTCACCAACTAAATTTTTAAGAATTTCCTCTTCTTCCACCCAATCTCATTTTAACCTTTTCTTTGTATTTTTTTTTTAATTAAAGCATCAAAGGTGTACATAGTAGCTGGGTTTATCCCAACAAAATCATACACACGTGGAATCGGTCCCCTGCCCCAGCACTAGTCTTCTCATTCTTTAATCCATCCTTAATTGGTGCTTTCCACATACATACAGATCTGCTCCTAAACCTTTTTTGAATTCAAACTATGTCTTTCTCTTGCCTCAACCCTCACTTGCCTTCTGTAGAACAACAAAAATATCAAACTTTTATCACGGCATGTACACCTCCTTTCTTCCCTCTCCCTTCTAATTTCTTTGCCCTTCTATATGGTTCACATCTGAGCCACATTTCTCTCTTCTGTATCATTCTGTTCCCTGTTACAGAAAAAAAAAAACAAAAAACAAATACACTGTTGTGATGGAAATGGAGCTAAGAGATTCACTGGCCCAATCTCCTTAGTTTACAAATGAGGGATCTCAGGCCCCCATGACAGCCACCACTTTTAGGCAGGTAATTGGTGGAAGCAGGATCAGCATTCCCGCGTGTGTCCTGACTGCCACTCTGCCCCAGGCTGTCTCTGCACAATCAAGGACTGGATTTAGAAGGATGGGATATGCTGAGAAAGTGTGGGAGACTCTTCCCAGTGCTCTTCCCACGCCTCTGCCCAAAATAATTCACCACCTCTCATCTGACATCAACACCACTTTTGTCCTCAGTAAAGGGTGTCACTGTCACCTTGTCCCATTCACTTATTCATATTTCTTCAGCAAACATTTCCAGGCATCAGGATTGGCTCTTGGGAAACAGAAGATGAATGTGAAAAATGTTCTTACTCTTAAAGAGTTTATAATCTAGGGGGTGAGTCCATAGACATGTAAATAAGTAATGGAGACACTGGAGCCCAGCAGGTTTTTGAGGCAAGTCAGGTATCTTAAGACAATTGAGAAGCAACTTAGACCTGAAACTATATGGATATTCAAGGAACTCCAAATAGTTTAGTGTGGCTGGATCATGGTGTGGGTTGAGGAGTGGGATGGGATAGGCAAAGTATATAAATCCAGGAACAGGAAGCGGGCAAATCATGAAGGCCTCATGAGTCTTGCATGGAAATCTAGACATTACCTCGCAGTGTATCAGGAGCCTTAAATGTATTTGAGCTTTAGAATTATGTATCCAGATATGTATATTAGAAAGATTACTTTGGGGGAAGAGTAAAAAATGAATGAAAAGGCAGTGAGACCAAAGGCCACAAGACAAATTGGCAGGCTACTGTAACATTGAAAATTAAAGAGGGTCCAGATAGACATGAGAACCTGCAATTGAAGGTATATTTAAGAACAACTGACAGCATTTGGTAGCAATTTGGATGTGAAAATATAATGAGGAAAGAGGATTTGAGAATAGCATCCAGAAGGGGAAGAAAAAAAATTATCTCAAACTTAGGTCCCTGTGGGACATCCAGCTGAAGATATCTAATGGACAGATGGACACAGTCTCTCAAGAGCATGATCCAGACTGAAGATGCTGAATTTCAGAGTCATTGTAAAATGGTTCATAACTGTAGTTTTGGAGAAGAATGGAATTATCCCATAGACAGAGTATTAAGGCTGAAAGAGCCAACATTTAAGGTGCAAATCAAAGGAGAAGATTTAGAGAGTGTGGAGGAGAACTAGGAGAGTGTGGTTGTGGAAGAGTTTCAGGAAAGAGATTGCTGCCAATGATGTGCAATGAATTAGAAGAATAGATTTGAGCATTAGAAAGTCACACATGACCTAAGTAAGAACTCTGACCCCTGGGGTCTTGGGAGCAAAAGGCCAAATGTAGTAGATTTTACAATGGAAGGGATATGAAGATGTGGAGACAGGGAATCTAGGCAACTCAAGAAATTCAGGTTTAACGGGAGAAATGAGAACCATAGCAGGAGTACAGAGGCAAGATCAACAAGTTCTTCTTGAAGCAAGCCCACACTCGGCACCCTGGAGCACTTCCCTAACTCAGAGACACTTAACTAATAATAAAAACAGCTTTGGCCTTCATCTTCAAATTTAATGGATCACCACAGATCTCTCTATGGCCATTAGTACACTCTTAAAAACTTCCCAACAGATCAATCCTTAAAATTCCTCTTCATATTTAATCTTTGTCATTTACAAAAGCAAGAACCATACGTTTATCCATAGGTTCAATGCAATCCCAATCAAAATCCCAACAAGCAATTTTGAGGATATTACCAAACTGATTCTAAATTTTACATGGAGAGGAAAAAGGACCCAGAATAGCCAATATATATTGAAAGAACAAAGTTGGAGGACTGACACTTCTCAATTTTAAGACTCACTGTGAAACTACAGTAATCAAGACAATGTGATACTGGTGAAAGAATAGACAAAATGGAACGGAAATGGACCTGCACACATGTAACCAACAGATCTTTGGCAAAGGAGAAAAGGCAATACAATTGAGAAAAGATAGTATTTTCAAGAAATGGTGCCGGAATACCTGGACATACGCATGCAAAAAATAAAAGGAAGAAAGAAAAAGACCATTCACAAAATGTAACTCAAAATAGATCACAAACCTAATATAAAATGTTAAACATAAAGCTCCTAGAAGGTAAAACATGGTTACCTAAATAACCTGACATTTGGCAATAGCTTTTATGTGACACCAAAGGCATGACTCATGGATCAAAGAATTGAGAAGCTGGATTTCATTCATTAAAATTAAAAACCTCTACTCTGTGAAATGCTGTCAAGAGAATGAGAAGATAAGCCACAACCTAGGGGGAAAATGTTTGCAAAAGATATAACTGATAAAAGACTGTTATCAAAATATATAATGAACTCTTGAAACTCAGCTATAAAAAAACAAAACAAAAAATAATTAGGGGCTGGGGTTGTGGCTCAGTGGCAGAACACTTGTCTTGCACACATGAGGCACTGAGTTCGATCCTCAGCATCACATAAAATAAACAAATAAATAAGTAAAATAAAGGTATTGTGTCCATGTTCAACTAAAAGAAAAAAATTTAAATAATAATTAAACATGGCCAAAATACCTGAATAGGCATCTCACCCAAGAAATTAATATAATTTACATTTAGCCATATGAGATACCCAACACCACATAAATTTTTAAAATGACAGTCTAATACACACCTATTAGGATGGAAAAAAATCCAAAACACCGACAACCCCAAGTGCTGACAAGGATAGAGCAACAGGAACTCCTATTCATTGCTGGTTGGAAAGCAAAATTATATGGTCCCTTTGGAAGACAGTTTTACAGTTTCTTACAAAACTAAAAACACTCAGATCATATGCTCCAATACCCATACTCAGGAACTGAAAATTTAGGTCCACACAAAACCTGCACATGGGTGTTTATAGCAACTTTATTCATGGTTGCCCAAACTTGGCAGCAATCCTAATGACCTTCAGTAGCTGAATAGATGAACTGTGGTGTATCCAGATAATGGAATATTATTCGGTGCTAAGAAGAAATGAACTGTCAAGTCATAAAAAGACATGGAGGGAACTTCAATGCATATTCTCAAGTAGAAGAAGCCAATCTGAAAAAGACACATAGTGTGTGATTCCAACTACATGACATATTGGAAAAGGCAAAATTATGGAGACATCAAGAAGGTCAGTGGTTGCTAGGGGTGAGGGGAAGGGACAAATTGAATAGGTGGAGCACAGAGAATTTTAAGACAGTGAAACTACTTTGTATCCACCATTAGGATAAAATTTCTCCAAACCCATAGAACACACAACACCAAGAATGAATCCTAACATAAACTATGGATTTGGGTGATAATTATGTGTCAGTGTAGGTTCATCGGTTGTAATAAATGTTCTGTCCTGATGTGAGATGTTGATAGTAGGGAAGACTGGTAGGCAAAGGAGCACTCTCCATAATTGTCATTCAGTTTTACTGTGAACCTAGAACTGCTCCAAAAAAATTTAGTCTACTTTTTAAAAGTAAACAAAAAATGTAAAGCAAACAAATAAAGCAATTACCAAGTAGACAAGATGGTAGTGATTTTCTAACCTCTACTTTCCTGAATGTTATAATTTAGACCATATGAAATTATATTGTTATATCATGTGCATGTCCAAAAATGTAACCACAAATCCCATCAATATGTACAATTATTATACACCAATTTAAAAAGTGAGAGTGGAAAAAAAGCAACTATGCTATCCCTCTATAGGAAATAGCAGCAAAAAAAAAAAAAAAAAAAAAAAAAAAAAAAAGCCCTCTATTCAAGGTATCGAGACTATAATGCTAAGTTAGTAAACTTTGGTGCAAGATACTGATTTGATATTTCTTGGGGAATCAAATTTGGCTGGAGATAGGAGATCAATGGTAGTGTGACCTGCCAGAGATTATGTCTTCTCATTTGTTTCCACTTTTCATAGAAAGACTCACATAAAATACCTTGGACCCACTAATGTTAGCTTTTATTGGAGAGGGTGGAGCACCTTAAAGAATGAACATTCACCGCATATAGAAGGTTGTATTCACAATGAGTGGTCCCTTTTTCCTAGGGAATGGTGTAGCAGAATCTCTCTGCTCCCCTTAAAAAGGCAAAATCATCTTGGACACACTGAAGGGGGTTCAGATAGCTGGGTGAATAAAGGAAGACTGGTCTTAAGGAAGAGATTTTTTTTTTAATTTTGAGAGCTTAAAGAAAATAGATATCTTTGTTCAAAGGGAAGTCTGAAGTGTAGGACATAGGTTGAGTCTTTGAAGTAAGTGCATTGAACTTGACTGGCATTTTAGGATAGCATTTTAGAACCCAAAGCAATGCCTGGAATAGGACCTTCAGACTCACCTGGTTTTGCATGGCTCTTGCATGTTACTTCCTGGCCACTAGGCTTCTCCCCAATGTGCTCTTCAAGGAACAAAACTTTCTAAAACCTCTCATCTCCATGCAGGTCTGATGCATGACCCACGTTGGTGCAATGAGCATGACTAGTCCTGATTGACTTCTGCTAACAGGAAACAACCTGCTCTATACAACCATGAACACTGGTAAACCCTGTGGCAGAGCCTCAAAGCCATATTTTCTAGAGAAACTGACTCCCTAAAATAATTTTAAATCAAATATATTGAGAGACACTTTAGATACCTTTAAAAATCATTCACATTAAAATATAATTTATATATATCAATATAAGCTTAATATTGTATTTTAATTCTGATGACCCTGGATATAACTTGCTGTGGGTACTGATATGTGATCTCAATGGTCATGTTTTTTTCCATGGGCGTTTACTTTTGGAAAGCTCTATGGTGCCTAATTAATTGCCTGTCATTCCCTCTATCAGTTATAATCAATTTTTAAAAGTAGTCACAGGGACTAGTCTGGATTAAAATAGTACCAGCTTTAAACAGAATGGATAGAAGCATAGAAGTCTCAGAAAACTTGCCATGAGACACATAATGGGGAGGTGAGTAGTTCTTTACTTCCTGGAATTAATGATAATTAATGGTAGGGCTTAGTATTCACTCTCTGGGAACAGATGGAGGCATTTGGTTTCATTCTGAACAGTGGTTACACGTGGGGAGATTCTGAGATTGTTATAATCTGGGAAACTGTGCAATTCAGGATGCATCATAGTCACAGTAAAATCAATTTCTAGACTGAAACCAAGACTATAATTACCATTTGGCTCACATTATCAAAAGATGGGTCCTAAATTCTTATTCATTCATTCACTTATTCAACAGAACATTAAGAGCCTACTATGTGTTGGGGACTATTCCAGGTATCGAGACTATAATGATACGCAAAAAGCAGATAGGTTGTCTGCCATCAGGGCACTTCCAGCTGATGGGAGACACAAATTTAAGCAAGTACACATACATATATAATTACAAACCATGTCAAGTAGTTCAAAGGCAAGATGAACAGCAGATGAAAGGATGACCTGGTTTGTGAAGTCTGTGCTGGTTTCCCTGAACTAGTAAAGACCGAGCTGAGAGCTGAAGCATGAGAAGGGCTTAGCAGGGAAGGAAAGATGGAAGGAGGATTCCTGCAGGAGGGGATGGCATGCACAGTGAAGAAACAGAGCATGGTACTTCCGAAGAATTGAGATGTGGTTGGAGTGCACAAGAAAGGGGGAGAGTGGTAGAAGTAGGAGCTGCAAGGGTGGCCAAGCCAGGTAATGCCAGGCTTTGTAGCATTTTGGTCTTTTAAGAACAACTGGAAGCCACAGATGTGTTTAAAGGAAGAAAGTAATGTAGAAAGAGTTGTACAGACAACTCTTCTTGGATTACCATTTGGAGAGTAGATTGAAAAAGGAAAAGAAAAAGTAGATGTGGAGAGAGACCAGTTATGCAGCTACACAGAAATGCAGATGAGAGAAAATGAGGCTTTGAAGTATAGTGGAGGTGCAGAGTAGGTACATTGGACACAGGAGAAAGGGTTGAGAATGCTTTCTGGGTTTCTGACCTGTGTAACTGGAGAGATGATAATGCCATTCACAGAAACACAGAACGATTTACCTTTGTTATCTTTTTTTCTTTTCTTTAGTGTTGTGGCTCAGCGGTAGAGCAATTGCCTAGCATGTTCAAGGCCCTAGGTTCAATCCTCAGCACAGAATAGTGAGTCCATAAATAGAAAGTCTAGACATATACAGACAACTGACTTTTGACAAAAATCTAAGAGAGCTTAAAGAAAATAAATATCTTTGTTCAAAGGGAAGTCTGAAGTGGAGGACATAGGATAGCATTTTAGAACCCAAAGCAATGCCTGGAATAGGACCTTCAGACTCACCTGGTTTTGCATGGCTCTTGCATGTTACTTCCTGGCCACTAGGCTTCTCCCCAATGTGCTCTTTAAGGAACAAAACTTTCTAAAACCTCTCATCTCCATGCAGGTCTGATGCATGACCCACGTTGGTGCAATGAGCATGAAAGTGGAATAAGTATAAGTTTTTTCACTAAATGGTTATGGAACAATTAGCTCTCAGCACACAAAAAGAGAGAGACTGAAAGTAAACAACTTTGATCTATTCCTTGCACCTTTACAAAATGATTTAAAATAGATCAGAGCCCCACGCCTGCAAGGTAGGCGCACCTGCCACCCACCGGGAGGTCAGGTCCAGCAACCCTTGTAGGGGCACAGCTGCTCCACGTGCCTGCAAGGTAGGCGGAACCATGACCACCGACAGAACAGGCCCAGAAGTCCACCAGACACATCGCCCTGGTTGGGGGAGGGGCAGAGCCGCCAGGCTCCTGCAAAGTAGGCAGACCTGTGACTCATCAGCAGATCAGGCCCAGCAACCCACGGAGCGGCAGAGCCACCCCCCACGCCTGCAAGGTAGGCGCACCTGCCACCCACTGGCAGGTCAGGCCCAGCAACCCTTGTAGGGGCACAGCTGCTCCACACGCCTGCAAGGTAGGCAGAACCGTGACCGCCACAAAACAGGCCCAGTGGCCCGCCAGACACATCGCCCCGGTTGGGGGAGGGGCAGAGCCGCCACCAGCGCCTGCTAGGTAGACAGACCTGTAACCGACAGACAGAACAGGCCTAGCGGCCAGCGGAGGGGCAGAGCCGCTGCTCCCGCCTGCAAGGTAGGCGGACCTGCGACCCATCGGAAGAACAGGCCCAGCGGCCTGCAGAGGGTCTGAGCCGCCGCCCACACCTTCAAGGTAGGCGGACCTGCGACCACCGAAAGAACAGGCCCACCGAAAGTACAGGCCCAGCGGCCTGCCGGCGTGGTAGGCACATTGCCCCATTGGAGGAGGGGCAGAACCACCACCAAAGCCTGCAAGGGAGACTTTGCAACTATACAAGAGCAATATAAATATATAGGGGGAAAAATCAATAACACAACAGTTTCACCAAGCAGAAAGAAAAGCGATCAGTATGAAAAGACAAGGAAAGAAAGGACCACAAGCAATACAGGTCAACTCAACTTTAGAAGAGGTAATATCTGCAGCCGATGGAATGTCAGATAAAGAATTCAGGATATACATGCTTCAGATGACCTGGAGTCTCAAGGAAGACATTAGACAGCAAATCAGACAATGAAAGACCACTTCGACCACTTCGACAATGAATTACATAAACAAATCCAAGAAGCAAAAGATCAATTATACAGGGAGATAGAAGTTATAAAAAACAAACAAACAGAAATCCTAGAAATGCAGGAAGCAATAAACCAACTTAAAAACTCAATTGAGAATACTACCACCAGAGTAGAACACTTAGAAGATAGAACATCAGACAATGAAGACAAAGTATTTCAACTGGAGAAGAACATAGACAGCTCAGCAAAACTGTTAAGAAACCATGAGCAGAACATTCAAGAAATATTGGCTAACATAAAGAGACCAAACTTAAGAATTATTGGGATACAGGAAGGTATAGAGGTCCAAACCAAAGGAATGAGCAATCCATTCAATGAAATAATATGAGAAAACTTCCCAGACTTGAAGAATGAGACAGAATCCCAAATCCTAGAAGCCTACAGGACGCCGAATGTGCAAAATCATAAGAGATCCACACCTAGACACATTATAATGAAGATGCCCAACATAATAGAATAAGGAGAGAATTTTAAAGGCTACAAGAGAAAGGAAGCAGATTACATTTAGGGGTAAACCAATCAGGATAACAGCTGATCTTTCAACACAGACTCTGAAAGCTAGAAGATCCTGGAATAACATATTTCAAACACTGAAAGAAAATGGGTTCCAACCAAGAATTGTGTATCCAGAGAAATTAAGCTTCAGGATGGAAGAAGAAATTAAAACCTTCCATGATAAACAAAAGTTAAAAGAATTTGCAGCTAGAAAACCATCTCTTCAAAACATCCTAGGCAAAATATTACAGAAAGAGGAAATGGAAAATAACAATGAAAACCAACAGCGGGAGGTAGTACAGTAAAGGGGGGGGGATAATCAAAGAGGAAAACAAACCATGTTTAGTAACATAAATAAACAAATATGGCTGGAAGAACAACCCATATCTCAATAATAACCCTAAATGTTAATGGCTTAAACTCACCAATTAAGAGACACAGGCTAGTAGAATGGATCACAAAACAAGACCCAACAATATGCTGCCTTCAGGAGATGCATTTGATAGGAAAAGACATACATAGACTGAAGGTGAAAGGTTGGGAAAAATCATATCACTCATATGGACTTCGGAAACAAGCGGGAGTGTCCATACTCATATCAAATAAAATAGATTTCAAGCCAAAGTTAATCAAAAGGGATAAAGAGGGACACTACATACCACTCAAGGGAACCATACACCAACAAGACATAACAATCATAAATATATATGCCCCAAACAATGGTGCAGCTATGTTCATCAAACAAACTCTTCTCGAGTTCAAGAGTCTAATAGACCACCATAAAATAATCATGGGAGACTTCAACACACCTCTCTCACCACTGGACAGATCTTCCAAACAAAAGTTGAATAAGGAAACTATAGAACTCAATAACATAATTAATAACCTAGACTTAATTGACATATATAGAACATACCACCCAAGATCAAGCAGTTACACTTTTTTCTCAGCAGCACATGGATCCTTCTCAAAAATAGATCACATACTATGTCACAGGGCAACTCTTAGACAATATAAAGGAGTAGAGATAATACCATGCATCTTATCTGATCATAATGGAATGAAATTGAAAATCAACGATAAAAGAAGTAAGGAAAAATCAGGCATCACTTGGAGAATGAACAATAGGTTACTGAATGATCAATGGGTTATAGAAGACATCAAGGAGGAAATTAAAAAATTCTTAGAGATAAATGAAAACACAGACACAACATATTGGAATCTATGGGACACATTGAAAGCAGTTCTAAGAGGAAAATTTATTGCTTGGAGTTTATTCCTTAAAAAAATAAAAAACCAACAAATAAATGATCTCACAGTTCATCTCAAAATCCTAGAAAAAGAAGAGCAAAACAACAGCAAAAGAAGTAGAAGGCAAGAAATAATTAAAATCAGAGCTGAAATTAATGAAATAGAAACAAAAGAAACAATTGAAAAAATTGACAAAACTAAAAGTTGGTTCTTTGAAAAAATAAATAAAATTGACAGACCCTTAGCCACGCTAATGAAGAAAAGAAGAGAGAGAACTCAAATTACTAGCATACGAAATGAAAAAGGCAATATCACAACAGACACTTCAGAAATACCAAAGATTATCAGAAATTATTTTGAATCCTTATACTCCAATAAAATAGAAGATAGTGAAGGCATCGATAAATTTCTTAAGTCATATGATCTGCCCAGATTGAGTCAGGAGGATATTGACAACCTAAACAGACCAATATCAATTGAGGAAATAGAAGAAACCATCAAAAGACTACCAACTAAGAAAAGCCCAGGACCGGATGGGTATACAGCAGAGTTTTACAAAACCTTTAAAGAGGAACTAATGCCAATAAATTTCAAGCTATTTCAGGAAATAGAAAAAGAGGGAGAACTTCCAAATTCATTCTATGAGGCCAACATCACCCTGATTCCTAAACCAGACAAAGACACTTCAAAGAAAGAAAACTACAGACCAATATCTCTAATGAACCTAGATGCAAAAATCCTCAATAAAATTCTGGCGAACCGGATACAAAAACATATCAAAAAAATTGTGCACCATGATCAGGTAGGATTTATCCCTGGGATGCAAGGTTGGTTCAATATACAGAAATCAATAAATGTTATTCACCACATCAATAGGCTTAAAAATAAGAACCATATGATCATCTCGATAGATGCAGAAAAAGCATTCGACAAAGTACAGCATCCCTTCTAGAAAAACTAGGGATAACAGGAACATACCTCAATATTGTAAAAGCTATCTATGCTAAGCCTCAGGCTAGCATCATTCTGAATGGAGAAAAACTGAAGGCATTCCCTCTAAAATCTGGAACAAGACGGGGATGCCCTCTCTCACCACTTCTGTTCAACATAGTTCTCGAATCACTGGCAAGAGCAATTAGACAGACAAAAGAAATTAAAGGCATAAAAATAGGAAAAGAAGAACTCAAATTATCACTATTTGCAGATTACATGATTCTATACCTAGCAGACCCAAAAGGGTCTACCAAGAAACTATTAGAGCTAATAAATGAATTCAGCAAAGTGGCAGGATATAAAATCAACACGCATAAATCAAAGGCATTCCTGTATATCAGCGACAAATCCTCTGAAATGGAAATGAGGACAACCACTCCATTCACAATATCCTCAAAAAAAATAAAATACTTGGGAATCAACCTAACAAAAGAGGTGAAAGACTTATACAATGAAAACTACAGAACCCTAAAGAGAGAAATAGAAGAAGATCTTAGAAGATGGAAAAATATACCCTGTTTATGGATAGGTAGAACTAACATCATCAAAATGGCGATATTACCAAAAGTTCTCTATAGGTTTAATGCAATGCCAATCAAAATCCCAACAGCATTTCTTGTAGAAATAGAGAAAGCAATCATGAAATTCATATGAAAAAATAAAAGACCCAGAATAGCAAAAACAACTCTAAGCAGGAAGTGTGAATCAGGCGGTATAGTGATACCAGACTTCAAACTATACTACAGAGCAATAGTAACAAAAACAGCATGGTACTGGTACCAAAACAGGCGGGTGGACCAATGGTACAGAATAGAGGACACAGAAACCAATCCACAAAATTACAACTATCTTATATTTGATAAAGGGGCTAAAAGCATGCAATGGAGGAAGGATAGCATCTTCAACAAATGGTGTTGGGAAAACTGGAAATCCATATGCAACAAAATGAAACTGAATCCCTTTCTCTTGCCATGCACAAAAGTTAACTCAAAGTGGATCAAGGAACTTGATATCAAATCAGAGACATGGCATCTGATAGAACAAAAAGTTGGCTATGAACTACATACTGTGGGGTCAGGCTCCAAATTCCTCAATAGGACACTCATAGCACAAGAGTTAATATCTAGAATTAACAAATGGGACTTACTCAAACTAAAAAGTTTTTTCTCAGCAAAAGAAACAATAAGAGAGGTAAATAGGGAGCCTATGTCCTGGGAACAAATCTTTACTCCTCACACTTCAGACAGAGCCCTAATATCAAGAATATACAAAGAACTAAAAAAATTAGACAATAAGATAACAAATAACCCAATCAACAAATGGGCCAAGGACCTGAACAGACATTTCTCAGAGGAGGACATACAATCAATCAACAAGTACATGAAAAAATGCTCACCATCTCTAGCAGTCAGAGAAATGCAAATCAAAACCACCCTAAGATACCATCTCACTCCAGTAAGATTGGCAGCCATTAGGAAGTCAAACAACAACAAGTGCTGGCGAGGATGTGGGGAAAAGGGTTCACTTGTACATTGCTGGTGGGACTGCAAATTGGTGCGGCCAATTTGGAAAGCAGTATGGAGATTTCTTGGAAAGCTGGGAATGGAACCACCATTTGACCCAGCTATTCCCCTACTCGGTCTATTCCCTAAAGACCTAAAAAAAGCACACTATAGGGACACTGCTACATCCATGTTCATAGCAGCACAATTCACAATAGCAAGACTGTGGAACCAACCTAGATGCCCTTCAATAGACGAATGGATAAAAAAATGTGGCATTTATACACAATGGAGTATTACTCTGCATTAAAAAATGACAAAATCATAGAATTTGGAGGGAAATGGATGGCATTAGAGCAGATTATGCTAAGTGAAGCTAGCCAATCCCTTAAAAACAAATGCCAAATGTCTTCTTTGATATAAGGAGAGTAACTAAGAACAGAGTAGGGACGAAGAGCATGAGAAGAAGATTAACATTAAACAGGGATGAGAGGTGGGAGGGAAAGGGAGAGAGAAGGGAAATTGCATGTAAATGGAAGGAGACCCTCAGGAGTATACAAAATTACATACAAGAGGAAGTTAGGGGAAAGGGGGAAAAATATAAGGGGGAGAAATGAATTACAGTAGAGGGGGTAGAGAGAGAAGAGGGGAGGGGAGGGGGGCAGGGGGATAGTAGAGGATAGGAAAGGCAGCAGAATACAACAGACACTAGTATGGCAATATGTAAATCAATGGATGTGCAACTGATGTTATTCTGCAATCTGTATATGGGGTAAAAATGGGAATTCATATCCCACTTGAATCAAAGTGTGAAATATGATATATCAAGAACTATGTAATGTTTTGAACAACCAACAATAAAAATTAATTTAAAAAAATAGATCAGAAACCAAATTAAAATCTAAAACTGTAAAACTTCTAGAAGACATAGGATAAAATCTTTGTGACCTTCAGTGAGACAAAAATTTCATAGATATGATACTAATCCATAATAATAAAGCTTCTGCTTATCAAAACACAGCCAAGAGAATGAAAAGACAAGACATAGATTAAGAAAAAGTATTTGCAAAGCACATGTTTGATAATGGATTTGTACATAGAATATACTCATTGAAATCTCTGATTCCTGTGCCCACACACTGTGTGCCAGGGTCCAGACAAGCACAGGAGCCTTGCTAACAAAAGCCAGTGTTTGCCGTCCTTAGAAAGCAATACAGAACAACCAGCTCCAACACATATCAAGTTTTCGTATATGTGAATGAACACCCCTTTCTTGCTTCATATTTGTGTGCAAATACATCTGTTTTGATTGGGCATTGTGTGTGTATAATTGTGCTTTATTCATAGTAACTTTTTCATTTTTATGGATTTTATTTGCACTGAACCCAAACTGAAAACAAAGTGCAAAAACAAAAAGAAAGAAACGGCTGAAAGAGAAACCAAAAAGAAGAGAAGGTGGATGAGGAACAGGAACAGGAAGATTAACTCTGGGGCTACTGAGGAGCAAGGTGATCCTGGGGCCAGAGCTGGGGGCAGAGCACTAAGGCTCCTTGGACTTCAGATGTCACTCCAAGAATGGCTGAGAAGCAGCATCATTCACATCTGTAGCTAGGAGAGGGTATTTGGCATTTCAGCTATCCCTGAATATTCCTGGGTATGCAACAGAAGAGATGGCAGGGGCCCTGGACTCCGTGTTAGTACTGGTGGGTGGGTGGAGGCCTTGGCCATTTGCATTTGAGGATCAGACTGTCCCCCAAGCTGTAATGGCATGCTGTGACAGATGCCCCAGTTTCAGTGGTATGGGAGCAGAGGCAAGGGGCACCTGCTGGGGAGGCAGAGGGTAAGGGGCCTGCCTGCCTTGATGCTTTGCCCTAGATCAGGCTTGGCCTCCTCATAAGTAAGTGTAGGTCCATTTGGGGGATAAAATAAACCTTCAGCTATGATAAATAGCTGTGCAAGTGGCCTAACCACATTAGGTCTCAGTTTCCCCACCTCCAAAATGGAGACAGTAAGAATACCCCTGCTAAGTGAGTTAATGTGACGATGTAAAGGCCTTAGTGCACTACCTGGAATACAGTTGGAAAGAAAGTCCTTTAACAGTGCCTGACTTATGCATTGTCAGGATACATTAAAAAGACTCTGAAAATTGCTATTTTTAGACTGAGCAATTTATATGTGTAAGGAACCAGGTGTTTGAAAAGAAAGGCCACCTGAAGGAGAGAAGCCCTGGCAGAACCAGGAGGGTTTGGCTCAAGGAAGTTGATTTCAGATCTCGAAGGGGCAAGGACTCGGCCTGACATGCCTTGAGGTTCTTGGCAATGGTTTTGAGCAGGTGCACGGTCGCCACTCGGCCTGCCCCAAACTGTGTTCTCTCTGGCAGCCAAGACAAAGGAATGAACTCTAGACCTCAGCATCCCGCAGGAGACATGACACATGTCTTGATGAACAGGGTACATTCAAGGCAACTCTGAGAGCCCTTGTTACATTCTTGAGCTGCAGGAGAAGCCGCCAGTGGGTTTCGGTTGTTCTTGGCCTCCTCACTGACCTGGGGCACTATTTCCTCCTCCTTGCCTCTCCTCTGCCCCGTGCCTCCCCCACCTTCTTTAAAAAAAAAAAAAATGTTTAAAGGGTTTTGTCAGTGAATGATCTTATTCATGAAGCAGGCATGATGACAGTTCACAGAGCTAAATGGGCACTTAACTGTGTGTCTAATAAATCCGCAACAAAAATAAACAGAAGGGAAGAGGGTTTGGGAAAGAAAGGAGGCAGGTTGGCAGGCATAAAAGGAGCCTGTCGTGGTGATTTACACAGACCCCCTCCGCAGACAGTGTCCGCCCCCCCCGCCCCCTCCCCGCACCTCCTGGCTACACCTGACCTGCAGTCCCTAACTTGACAGCTCAGAGCAGCCATGTAGAGGCCAACTCTGGAGCACACCTGGATGGGGCACAAACGGTGGGTGTGAACGGCAGCAGGAAGGCCACTCTATCCACTGACATCCACTGCCCATTGGTGAGGCAAGGTCAAAATGCAAAGAGGCAAAACAAGACTGGTACTGAGCTATACCTTCCCTTCGGTATCCACGCCCAGATTATAAACGGCATTACTAGGATCTTTCTACTCACCCCAAACTACCCTCCACCCAGGATTTGGGAGACAATCTGGGATTAGAGACATATTCAGGTGAACTTAACAAACACCTGTTGTTCCAGTGTTAATCACCCCTCCAGGTGCGCGAGGGGCCTACTTAAGACATTAACTGTCTCTTAGCTGGCCCAGCCTGGCGAGGGCATGCTTAGGGATGTATCTCCCATGAATCACCTTCCTTGCCCGGAAAGAACTCCATTTCACAGGGTTAAGGGAAGGAATCCCTAGCCCACCCCAAACTTACTAGGTTATAAATTTCTCTAATAATAATTTAGCTTGAGGGCAGAAACACATTATTTTGCCCTCTCTTTTCCCTCTTTCCCCCAGAACATCCCCGCAGTGCTAAATAAGATTAGGCACAAAATAGATGTTGAGGAAATTCTTGGTGACTTGCATTATAGCTGATACTGCTTATGCTTCTGTCCCAAGCATTCTCCTTCCTAAGGGCATGACTACTCTTGTTTCTGACCCTGGAAGGCCTTGGGGACCTATCTCAAGGCACTGCCATCTCTCCCAGCTTCCACTTCTAAAAAATGGAAAGGTTGTCTCTGGCTACTGTCCTTCTGAGTTTTCAGATCTGACTCCAGTCCACATAGCTGAGCCGCCAGGTACAGCACAGAGCTTCTTGTGCTTGCTCTTTCAGCCACTCCACAACACTTAGACTAAACTCATCTCCCCTCAGCCACCTCCTAACATCAAGGTCAAACCAGCCTCATGACCCACCACTACTGCCCTGAATCATTTTGGTCTACACAGGACTTTAATTTTAATTTTAGACAGAGGTTTTTCTCAAGGCTGCCTACTGCAATAATATATAGGGTCCCCTTGAGGGACAATCCTGCATCTTCAGAGCCCTGTCAGTACCTTTTCTAAAACTAGCACAGTCACATGTATGAATTAAATCCCACTACTATGTATAATTATAATGCATAAAAGTTTTTAAAAATAGCAAACGCTAAGAAAAATTCAAGTTTTTTAACATAGCAAACTCTAAAAAGTGAAAAAACAAACAAACAAACAAAATAAGGCCAACGGGTAGCAAATTGCCCCTTGCCCACAAAGGCCTCAAGGATGGACACACCGACCACCCTTGGTTCTCTTTGTGGCTTGCCTTGGGAAGACTGGCCCAGCCTTATTTCCCTTGGGTGCTATTTTGCTCTGCCATCCTTTTTGTCTCTGGAAAGTTCTGGTAATGACCAAGGCTCAAGAGAGGCATTTTATGATTGGGGGCCTCAGACTTTGTGACAGCTGTACCCACTATTCTGCTGAGAATGCAAACCCCTGGACCACCAAGAAAGAAATGGGCAGGAAACCAGGAGAATCCAGACCTTCTAATTGCTTATGTATAGGCCTTTAGAGACCTCAGCAGAGAAAGAGGAACTGGGAACACACAAACTAAAAAATAGCCTCAAGGAATTTACGCTCTAATAGGGAAACAAAAGGAATCCAAGTCCTCTTTGGAAAGATGGCAGAACTACAAGGGCAGTTACAAAATGTGCATTAAAAGGAAGAGATGAGAGAGGAATTAACAGGTTGGATTGGAGAAGAGGCAAAGTTAATTGAGGAACACACGCAGAAGAGGTGTCTTCAGAGTATTATGCTAAGAGGTGCAAGGAAGAGGAAAGGGAAGGCGAGCAGGAAAAAGAACTTTGTTTCTTGGACATGGAGCCTGTGGGAGCACAGCCTCTCAGAGCTGAATTCAAAGGGTCTATAGAAGAGGAGAGATGCCTCTGTGCCTAGAAAGGATCCAGTCGCAGCAAGGGCAATGAAGGAAGAGCAATGAGAGGCTTGGAAGGGAGATATTAATACCAAGAGCACCAGGCCCTCTGAGCTTCAGGCAACATAGACAGTGAAGTGCACAGAAATTTTGAGAAATGAGTTTTTGTGCAAAGCACATTTTAGTTAACCCTGCTTCTTGCCCCTCTATAGTTCCTTTCAAATAGAATGGGGGTAAGATTAAATTTCCAGAGGATCCATCAATTGAGCTAGCCATTGACTTGGGTAGGGGAATAGGGAGAACCCTGGGACCATGTGTCGTGCAGACCGTGTGGAACTGAGTGATTGCTACATGCCCATTTTCTGTGGAATGAACAATCCCAGAGTAGGCTGATATAGCACTACTTTTATTGAGTACAGACCTCCAGACACTCCAGTCCAATTCCAATCCGAACCCAGCCCTTGGGCATGGGGCAAGGTCACACTGAAAATTTGAAAGGTTGTGATAAGGACAGTCAACTCTACACAGAAGTGCACAGAAATTGTGAGAATGGTGGACTCAAACCTCCTCTTCAAGACAGTTCTAGAAGAACTCAAAACAGACCTGTTCAAGGTTTATTTCTTTAATTTATCAGTACATCATAATTATACAAAATAGTGTGACTCATTGTGGTATTTTCGTACATGTGCATATATGTCTGTGTAAGGTACATATTTGTGCACTCAAGAGGATTACAAGTTCAAAGTTAGCCTGAACAACTTGGCATGACCCTATCTCAAAATTAAAAATTTGGACTGGGGGCATAGCTCAGTGGCAGAGCACTTGCCTAGCATGCACAAGGCCCTGGGTTCAATCCCCAGTAAAGGAAATAAAGAAAATCTGCCTTCTGATAGGCTGGCTTCTGATAGATGTGTTCAAACTATTTTGAGGGCTCATGGCTCATACTGTGAGACATAGTTGGTTACTGTCTGTGTCAAACAAGGGCTCAGTGTTGTGTTTTTAACACACCTTTGTAGTTGACATGAAGCAATCTGGAGTGCACAGTGCCCCAGAACACAAACTCAGAGGCAAACTTGGAAGCTTACTGATAGTCAGGAACCTACACCAGGAATCCTTTGCTCTCTGACAGAGAGATGCATGGAGTCAGGGAGACCCCTTCCCTCTGAGCCCCTGCACTGGAACTGACGGCCTGCCCACCACAGGTCCGTGTGCAGAAGAAAAGGCATGCCAACAGGGAAGACTCTGTGGGACATCTGGCACCCGACTTGGTTCTCAGCACAACTCCTCAATGACTGTGGGACCCAGGGAAAGACATTTACTTCTTTCTGAATTCTGGACTTGTGTAAAATTGTAAGAAGTGGCCCATTTCACAGTCCAAGAGAGCAGCAGGGGACCAAAGTGTGTGCTGAAGTGCTCACTTGCCACGCCTCCCAGAGCAGAGACATTCCTAAAAGAGAGAAGGCCAAAGTCTCTACCTGGTCAGCTTCTCAAAGCAGAGACTTAAGGACTTTCCTCAGTTCTCTCTCCTGCTCTGGAAAACTTCAAAAATTGGCCAATGATGGAACCCTCAAATAAAACCCTGAACTCTCAAGGGTCACCGTCCTATGCCAGAAAAGGGAGAGAATGCTTTTATTTAGCAAGGCCTACAAAAAGAGGTGACCACAGGAGAATGAAAGTCACAAGTCCCCCAAGAAAGATGAGATGCTAAGAGACAGAGGAGTTCACTGAATACCCAATTACAGATCTCACATGGAATAACCTCCAATTCACAACTCAGAGGAAACTTGTGAAGCTGTTCTGGATGTCAGTCATAATCCTTAGGAACTGGAGACAAAATGGAAAGATGCCGTTGGAGAAGAAGCAGGGCTTGGCTTGCAAGCAAGTCACAGGCAGAAGGGAACCAATTGCAAGAGGCCTAGCTGTTCCCTCCAAAAAAATAGGACCATCATATGATCCAGCAATCCTACTACTGGTGTATCTCCAAAGGATATGAAATCAATGTGTCAAAGAAACATTAGCACTTCCTGTTCACTGCAATCTTATTCACAATAGCCAAGATATGGAATGAGCCTAAGTGTCTATCAACTGATGAATGGATAAAGAAAGTGTACTACATATACACAATGGAATACTATTTCAGCCATAAAAAAAAGGAATGAAATCCTGTCATTTGTGACAACATGGATGAACCTGGAGGACATTCATGTTAAGTGAAATGAGCTTCATTCACACAGGGACTCTAAAATAAGGTTAGAGAATAGAACTGTGGTTAACAGAGGCTAGGGATGAGGACTGATGTATCATTTCTGACAAGGAATAAAATGTGGGTTGGGTGAAGGATACAAACTTTCAATTAGACAGGAAGAATAATTTCAAGAAGTGTATCGTATAACATGGTGCCTAAAGTTAATAATTTATTATATACTTGAAAATTGCCCAAGTAGATGTTAGGTGTTCTCACCAAAAATAAATGGTTAAGTATGTGAGGTTATGCATATGTTAATTTGCTTGATGTAGCCATTCCACAATGTATACATATTTCAAAACATTATACACTACAAATAGATTCAATTTTATTTTGTCAATTAAAAAAAGTATGTGTGGGTGTGTGGGATATAACTCAGTAGTAGAGCCCTTGCCTAGCATGTGCAAAGTCCTTGGGTTCAATCCCCAGCACTGCCGAGTGTGTGTGTGTGTGTGTGTGTGTGTGTGTGTGTGTGCATCTGTGTGATCCATCCTGGCCCCTTTTTGAGTCACAGGGCGAAGTCCTGCAGAGCTGAGGCTGGAGGATAAGCTGAGAGCTTGTAAGTGGAGGTAACCTTGGGCTGGGCCTTACAAAACACAAGGAAAGATAATCCGAGGTCTTAAATTCACCAGTGAAATACCTTCAACCCCTAGGGCAAGAAACAAACTAAAGAGGATGAGCCAGGGAGTAGAAGCTGGAAGTCAGAAACACCAGGAACCAGGCACTCAGGAATACCAGCATGGGTGTACGTACACAGAGATCCCTGCAGTGACAGTCACAGTCAAGACAATGCAGAAAAGGACGCATGAGGGCCCAGGGCAAGAGGCCAAAAGCCAGCAGAGGAAACCTCCATCCAAAAAAAAAAGTTGTCTGGGGTGGGGTGAGCAGGACAGAACAGCTCCTGAGGAGTTAGACTCACCTGGCACAGATCCATCCACCTTCTTACCTTGGCCACTGTGCACACTCTGGCTCATTGTCACACCACCTGTAGGAAGATCATAAAGCTGTACTGTGGGGTGGGCTGCAGGTGAAGCAGACAGCACTGTGCTGGCTTGGGACAAGCAACCTCATACAGGCAGCTAGGTGTGGTCTGTGTGAACTGGTTCTCAGAGGCCAAGTCCTTTGTCTATTCACAAGAGTTCAGAGAAAGACTGCTTTCTCTTTGTTGATTTCTATAGCAAAGAGGGCAAAGGCACTGCGTTGGCAATGTCAAAACTGCAGTCACTTTCTGATTGCTTGCGTTAACGGAGAGAAGCAGGCAGCCAGATGATTGAAAACATGCAGATCTTTCCTGTTTAACTTTGTAATGAATTATTTGATTGTTTCATCACAGGACTAGTAACAGGTTCTGCTTCCCAGTTCAAGCCCATGTTAAAGCTGGCCAGTATTCTCTAGGCCTGCAGCGTGGCAGACTGACTGTTATTAAGTGGCTGACCATCTATCTGCATTATACCCTGCAGGGCACCACAGAGAAAGGACTCTGAAAGTGATCCCTGGGGAATCAAGTGTCAGAGCAAAAAAGTAGAAGAATCAGACAAGAAGGAAGGTAAAGTCCTCCTCCGAGGACATCTGGTGGCTACCTTTTTCCTACACTCATTAAAAGTAAGACATCACTTTTATTTAACTAATTAATTAATTAATTTCGTTGGTGGTAAGGATGGAACTCAGGGCTTTCTTTGCACATGCTAAGCACACACTTCCACTAAGCTACATCCCAGTCTATCTGGGACATCACTTTTAAATTTAAAATCACAGAACACACATAGCCAAATTGTTTTAAAATCTTCTTTTGTCAAAAGTTGCAAAAAAAAATCATCCAAATGGACACTTAATAAAGAATAAATGGAAGGACAAATAAGAATCCCATAAAAGTGATTACCTACAGGGGATAGGACAAAAGTGAGACATGTTTTTATGCTGTTTTGACTTTTGAAGGATGTAAATTTATTACCTCTTTAGGATAGTAAAAATTTTTAGAGTTGGAAACCAAAAAATGTAAAGTGGCTGACCACAGAGATGCTCTGGTGGGGAGAGCACAGCACTCTGCTCCTTCCTCGCTCCAGGGTTTGGCACTGTTTCCATGTTCCTGCACCTGGGCCAGTGGCCTGGGCTCGTCTCATTTCATAGATGGGGAAAGAAAGCTCTGAGAGTCAGTGCTGTCTCTGGTCTCTCCTTCCACTGGACACATTCAGGTAGGGTCACATACACTCCCCAGAAGAAACAAAACACTTGATCCTTTTGAAAGATTTATTTTTAGTTAAAAAATAAAAGTTATCTTAACATATCTGCATTTGCAGCTTCAGGGTTGGCAACTTATGGAAGCAAGAAAAACAAGGCTTATCAGTTTTTGGGTCACCTGACCATTTCATAATGGGTACCAAGGCACACGTGTCTCCAAATAAACAAACGGGATTCAGAACATTTCTAATAACTCACAACTCTCTTACTCTGAACTTTTTTTTTTCTTTTGTCATTGTTGCCTGTGCTCATCACCCCACCCCCCGCAAAACAAAACAAAACAAACAAGAAAAAAAAAAAAAAACATTAAATTCTCTTTTAAAACTACAGAAATAAGTGCTGAGTCAGCAAGGATCCTGGGCAGGCTGCCCAAGTGCCTCCATCTCTCTTTGATGACTGGCTGCCCAGGGGTGGCAAGGAGGGAGCAGGGGCCACCTTCCTCTGCACACTGGCATGGCACTTGTGACCAAAACAGGCTTCTGGTACCCAGCCCCATTGCCATCACCCTAGCTAGGACAGGCAGCTCCAAAGCACTGTCTCCCTGAATCAAGGGCATCCGTGGCTACACAGCCTTCCGTGAAGAGAAAGGACTGAGACCAGTCTTCCTCAGATGCTTGTGATGGAGACAGCACTGAGAACTGTGGGAGGGAGGGAGGGAGGGAGGTGGATCTCTTCTCCCCCGTTGGTTAGAAGTTTTTCTTCTCCTAGTCTCCCTGCCTTCTCTCTCTTCCCTTCTTCCCACTCTCCCCCTTCCCCCAAAAGAGTTTTATTTTAGCTTAATGGTGGGGGTTCAGAAGAGGCTACTGGTGACTCCTGGGGCTGGCCTGGTGGCTCTGCCACCTCCAAGGGGACATCGTGTGCTTCTGGTTCCTGTGCTTCACAGGGCTCCTCCTGTCCCTGAGCGGGGTCCAGCTGCTCCTGACTCTGGGCCTGGTTGTTCAGTTTCTCTTCAGCTTCAATCTCTTCGGACGTAGGGATAGAGTTCTTCTTGGGACGACCTTTCGGCTTTGTGGGAGCTTCTTGTCCACCTTTCAGAACCTATGTGAGAGGAAAACAAGTGACTGAGTCCAAGAAATAACTCCTTCCCTCCACCCTTCTGCTCTCTAGGATGACTTTACACAGCATCCAAAACCTCTCTTAGGGCTGGCGATGTGGCTCAGGGGTACAGCACATGCCTATCACATGTGAGACCCTGGGTTCAATGCAAAAGAGAGAGAGAGAGAGAGAGAGAGAGAGAGAGAGAGGGAGAGAAACTCTAAATTCTCCCTTCCCAGCAGCAAAGTTACAGGGTGGGGCAAAATGTATTCTAAACCTCTCTCTTCTGGCCTACAAAAAGTGCTTCATTCAAGCTTGATGCATTTTTAGTCAATATCATATATTTTAGCATTTATAACATGATTATAAACTCATTAAAATCAACCTCAGTAAGGGAAAAAATGAAAAATTAAATGTCAATATGGTAACTATCACACTAACAAATCAGAAGGATAATATTATTTGTGGCAAGCAGGAAAATATAAGTGTAAACAGTACAACCTTTTCAAGACAATGTAAGAATTCAAATCAAAGCCTTTAAATGTGCATCCCTTTTTTGACCCAAAGATTCCTTAGGATAAATTCTAAAAAGTCATCTAAGACTAAAACAAAGGTTGATCCACACAAATATTCATCATAATATAGGTTATAACAGCAAAAGTTGGGGTGCGTACTCATTCAGCCGCATAATTGAGTGGGTAATGTAATATATCCTGAAGAGAGGATACTTGGTAACCATTACAAATATTATACAGGAGAGTGTTTAATGACATGGGAAATACTAAGAATGTGTTTTTGTGAATAACAGGTCATTAGATAAGCCTAGTTCAGTTTGGAGACAAGACAACCATATACCACCTAGTTAGCAGTATTGAAGTCATGCATAATTTTTATCTTTTTTCTTTGTGTTCTTTCTGTGTCTTCTAAATTTTCAACAAGGATCATTATGAGTATTTTTGTTATCATGAAAAGAAAGATGTTATAAAGCAGAGTCTTGTATTGTTCAAAGAAGTAGTAGGACATAGCAGAAAGTCTTATAGCTTTGAAGGTGGGAAAACTAGATGAAATTCTAACTCTGCCACTTATCAGCTTTGCCTTTGGAAAAGCCCTTTAAAGTCTCTGAGCTTCAGCTTTCCAAATACATAAAATGGAAACAACAATGCCTTATCTCACAGAGGAAATATGAGAGTGACCAACACATACTGGAAATGAGAGACCCAGAACTGTAATTGGGTGGTAGATTTCCTCTGAGCAGAGCATGCCTCTTCCTGGCTGACTTCTTCTGGAATCCTGCCCTGTTCCCCTAAATAAGTCAACCTGTCTCCACCATGCACACTAGGAGTGCTTTTCATGAGATGCTGTCACTGTTGTGTTTACTTGCCTGCCCCTCACCACTAAGTCCCTGCTCATAGCAGGCATTCAAAGATTGTTACAAAATAAACCAACTTTTCTCAATAAACATTTCCATAGAATTGAAAAAGGATATAAAGCATGCAAAAGCACACTCTAAATGAGTTTTGATGCCATCAAATGACTTTCACACTTATTATCCCAATTGTGACCTACCTAGGAATCCTATGAGGTAGGCAAGGATAATTTTTAAAATATTTATAATTTACTTTGAAATGTAACATTCCCTCTTCTGCTGGCTCCAAATTTCAGCTTGGTATAGTTCTGGGCAGCTACAAAAAGGGGCTTTGGGAGGACTTGGATTCAAGAGAAAATTAGGGATGAGAGATATTTTTGTTACTTATGTATAGTGTTAGTCATAACACCTGTGATAAAATACCTGAGATAAACCAACTTATAAAGAGGAAAGGTTATTTTGGCCCATAGTTTTGGAGGTTTCAGTTCATGGTCATTTGGCTCATTGCTTTGGGGCCTGTGGTAGCACAGTACATCATGGCAGGAATGTGTGGTGAAGGAAGTCATTCACCTTGTGGTGGTCAGAAGCAAAGAGGGAGAAACAGGAAGGATCTGGGGACCCAATGTCCCCTTCAAGGGCATGCTCTGACGATCTCACTTCCTTCCATTAAGCCCCACCTCCTAAAAGTTTCACCACTTCCCAACCGAACCAAGCTGATCAGCAAGTCTTTCAGGGACATTCCAGATTCAAATTATAGCACATGCCCCACTTAATGTTATCTTCTCCATTTGCATAGAAGCTCCTTGAACGCCAATCCTGTTTCTTTCTTGTGAACACCTAACTTCCAAGAACTTTCTAGGCAGTCACTAAATTATTATTAACTATGTCTCTTTCTTTCAAGAGCAGCAGAAGACCTCCAGGTGCTAAACTTTTAACAATGATATAGTAATTCGTCAAACCATAAGCTCTTTTTGTGATATAATTCACATGCCATATATTTCGTCTTTTTAAAGTGCACAAGTCAATAACTTTTAAGATAGTCAGAATTGGGCAACAGTCAGTCTATGCAATTTCAGAATATTTTTAACATCCTGATGTCTCCCAAACTCCTTGCCCTCAGCCCTAGGCAACCACCAATCTGCCTTTTCTCTTTATAGAGAGGGCTGTTCTGAACATTTCACACAAATGGAATTGTAATCAAAGACTTCTGTAATTGGCTTCCTTCACTTGGCATCGTGTTCTCAAGGTTGATCCATGTTGCAGCATATGCAGGAAGATAATACCTCATTTTATGTATATACCACATTTTGTTTATTCACCCATCGATTGATGGACGTTTGGGTTACTTCTACCTTTTGGCTAGTGTAAACAAAGCTGCTATAAACGTGGGTGTGCAAGTATCTGTTTAAGTCCATGCTTTCATTTTTTAATTATTATTTATTTTATTTTTATTCTGATTTGTTATATATGACAGCAAAATGCATTACAATTCATGTTACACATATAGAGCACAATTTTTCATATCTCTGGTTGCATACAAAGTATATTCACACCATTCGTGTCTTCATACATATACTTAGGGTAATGATGTCCACCTCATTCCATCATCTTTTCTCCCCCCATATCAGCTTCCCTTCCCACCCCTCTGCCCTATCTAGAGTTCGTTTATTCCTCTCACGCTTCCCCTTCCAACCCCATTATGAGTCAGTTACCTTATATCAGAGAAAACATTCGGCATTTGGTTTTGGGGGATTGGCTAATTTCACTTAGCATTATATTCTCCAACTCCGTCCACTTACCTGCAAATGCCATGATTTTATTCTCTTTTATTGCTGAATAATATTCCATTATGTATATATACCACATTTTCTTTATCCATTCATCTATTGAAGGGCATCTAGGTTAGTTTCACAATTTAGCTATTATGAATTGTGCTGTTACAAACATTGATGTGGCTGTGTCCCTATAGTATGCTGTTTTTGAGTCCTTTGGGTATAGACCAAAGAATGGGATAGCTGGGTCAAATGGTGGTTCCATTCCCAGTTTTCCAAGAATTCTCCATACTGCTTTCCATATTGGCTGCACCAATTTGCAGTCCCACCAGCAGTATATGAGTGTATCTTTTCCCCCCATATCCTCACCAACACTTATTGTTGTGTGTATTCTTAATAGCTGTCATTCTGACTGGAGTGAGATGAAATCTTAAGAGTAGTTTTGATTTGCATTTCTCTAATTGCTAGAGATGCTGAACATTTTTTCATATACTTGTTGATTGATTGTATATCTTCTTCTGAGAAGCGACTGTTCAGTTCCTTGGCCCATTTATTGAATGGGTTCTTCATTTTTTTTGTGTGTGTGTTTAGCTTTATGAGCTCTTTATATACCCTAGAGATGAGTGCTTTATCTGATGTGTGAGTGGCAAAAGTTTGCTCCCAAGACGTCGGCTCTCTATTCACCTCACTGATTGTTTCTTTTGCTGAGAAGAAGATTTTTAGTTTGAATCCATCCCATTTATTAATTCTTGATTTTAATTCTTGTGCTATAGGAGTCTTTCACACCCAGTGGAGCTGCTTCCAACATGTAAATTCCACCTTGGCACATTTAGGTGCTTTCAAAAGCCTGGGCTCATGCTGAAATCAAAATCAGATACTGACTTACTTGAATCTGCTTGAATCAAATGTATGAAATATGATATGTCAAGAGCTTTGTAATGTTTTGAACAACTAATAATAAAAAATGAATAAATAAATAAATAAGTAATATATTAAAAAAAGAACAAAACAAAAAAAAAAAAAAAAAAGGAATACGGGGACCTCTTCTCCCCAGAGCTGGTTTCTGTCACTATCTATGCCTAGTGTAAACAATGCTGCTATGAACATGGGTGTGCAAATATCTGTTTAAGTCCATGCATTCACTTCTTTGGGGTCTATTTCCAGAAATGGAATTGTTGAGTCACATGGCAAATCTATGATTAACATTTTTAGGACTATTTTTCCAAAGCAGCTGCACCATTTTACATTCCAACTAACAACATGTGAGGATTCCAATTCTCCACATCCTCACCAACACTTGCTATTATGCCTTCTTGATTACAGCCATCCCAGTGGGTACAAAGTGGCATCTCATTGTGGTTTTGATCTGCACTTTCTTCCCTGATGACTAATGAAGTACAGCATCTTTTCATGCACTTACCGGTAGTTTGTATATCTTCTTTGAAGAAAGGTCTATTCAAATCCTTTACTATTCCTTCTAAATTTGGGTGTCATTTTATTATTGGGTTGTAAGTGTTCTTCAAATTTTCTGGACACATGTCCTTTATCAGATATAAGATGTGCAAATATTTGCTCCCATTTGGTGGGTCGTCTTTTCACTTTTTTGATAATATCCCTCACATCGCAAAGGTTTTTAATCTTGGTGAAAGCCAATTTAATATTTCTTTTGTTACTTGTGCTTTTGGTGTCATATCTAAGAAGATTTTGTCTAATGCCAGTTCACAAATATTTACTCTTATGGGTTTTTTTCCTAGTATTTGTATAGTTTCAGCTCTTATAATAGATCTCTGACTCACTTTGAGTTAATTTGTGTGTGTGGCTGTGAGGACAGCGAAGGGTTCTCAATAAACATCTCCTATTAGCTGTGAATCTTTTCCATCTATCTGAACCCATCCAAAAAGCTAACACAGAGTTGTGAAGGGAACTTTAACAAGGCATAGATGCTGACAGAAACCACCTCTGGGGAGAAGAGGTCCCCCTTTTCCTTTTCAGGTAAGTCAGTATCTGATTTTGATTTCAGCATGAGCCCAGGCTTTTGAAAGCACCTAAATGTGCCAAGGTGGAATTTACATGTTGAAAGCAGCTCCACTGGGTATGAAAGAGGTTATACAAAAGTAAGTTGCCCCATGGAGTAATCAAGTTAGAGAAGGGCAGGTCGAAGGAAGCCACCTAATTGGCAAAAGAAAGTCCAGCCCAGCAATTAGAGAACACCACCCACACAGCTTGGATCGACCCCACCTGGCTATTTTCCTACAGCAGAGGAAAAAAAAAAAATCAAAACAATCAGACCATTTTCTAAATGGAATAAAACATTCCAGTGCAAGCAATAATTAGGAGATAACTACCCTCCTGGCTGCTTTCCGCATCGACCTCTGGACCCCTGCCTTCCAGCACACCTGAGACATGCAATTATCTCACAACCGCCCTGCACCAGGAGCTGCACACATGTATGCACCCTGTGGCCCTCCTCTCAAGAGCCCTCCTCCCCAGTTATTCCTCTAGGCGATTTGTCCCCTTAGTTCAGAGAGGCTAGGCAACTCCTAACACAAGAGGCCACACGCTTCCCTCTGCCTCTGGGAGCAACACCTAACACACCACCTACTTTTATTAACGATGCCTGCTGACAGCTCTCCTTCGAACTCTAAAACTAGGCATTCAAATGTTCTGTTGCTGAGGATGTCAAGATGGGACCTCCTGCCTCCTTCTGGAGATGTTTAGGTCTGGGACAGGCAGTTTGACTAGACAGCACAGAATGTCAGTGCTGGGAGGAAACTTTTTCCTCTCTCCCTTTTCAGACAGGAAACATCTGACAGAAAGGGGTTGTCAAGGTCAAAGAGTGAGCCCAGGGAAGAGCTGGGATTTGAACACAAAAACTCTGACCATTTGAATCCAATACCCTTATCAGTACTTCATTCTGAGTAATGTGCAAAGACACGTAGAAGGTTCACTGTTTAGTCTGTGTCTAATGTTTATCTACAATTACCCAAGTTCCCCTCAGACTGCTGAACTGAGCCACTTTTTGATTCTTTTTCTCCCTCTCTTTCTGTAGCTTTATAGAAATGTGACAGCCATATAACTGATAACAATTTCCATAAAACTGAGAAACAAGTTTGGATTCTCCAGCATGAACCTCCTCCCATTACCATTACTGCTCACATTAGCTGACTGTCCCAGCCTGAAGATGGCATGTTCCATTACACCCCAAAAGGAGCCCAAATACCAAGGCCCTGACAGACATAAATCCAGGACTACTCTAAGCCAAAAGAAAAAGCACAGAGTCTCAGAAACCTGTAAGATCTACTTTCAATTTATCTATGTTGGCCTTCAAAAATCTGGATTCTCAGCTGTGTGCAGTGGTGCACACCTATATCCCCAGCAGCTCGGGAGGTTGAGGAAGGAGGATCGTGAATTCAAAGCCAGCCTCAACAAAAGTGAGGTGCTAAGCAACTCGGTGAGACCCTGTCTTTAAATAAAATACAAAACAGGGCTGGGGATGTGGCTTAGTGATCAAAAAGGCCCCTGAGTTCAATCCCCAGTACCCACCCCCAGGAAAAAAAAATTAAAAATCTGATTCTGTAGAGATATGCAATTTGTAGACAGATAAATAACAACAATAATGACAATAATAACTGCATCCTGTGTTGCAAGCATCTAAATGTTTTAAAGAAATTAGTTCAGTTACTACTACAGCTCTGTGAGGTGTATGTGAGGGATTTTACTGATGAGGCGCACTGAGGTTAAGTAACCTATCCAAGATTATATAGATAGCAACCAGTAACAATGTCATGGAATTATTTGCTATCTGGAGACTTTTAATGCAAAAGATAACGATGTTGCTTAGTGTGTGGCCTACCCAAATTCTGTGAGTGGGATAGGAAGACCTATCCATTTGGATCCTCTTGAAGAAGAGAATTGTATTTTAAAGCTGAAAAAAAGACCACTAAATAATGAGACGCTTTCAGCCTATTGCAAAACACTGTGGATCCTAATGGAACTAATGCCAACAGAAATGGAATAGAGGGTGAGTGTCCCATCTAATGTGCAAGATTAAATTTACCCAACCCGCTATAGGTTATAAACGCTGACCAGTCAAAACTAGTCCAAGATGCTATCTTGGTTTTGGCAGCGCTGTCCTTGGCAGCTGTGTGAATAAGTCTGAGAATCAAGTGCTAATCTTTTTCCAGTTCCAATTAGGTTACTAGCCTTGAGACATCTTTATTACCCAATTATCTTTCTCTTTTCCTCTCAGTACCTGAAGAGATAGCCTTGAAAGAGGTTTACCCGCAAAATATATGAAGCAATTGGATCTCAACAATGCTGTGCTGTTCTGGGGGAGGTAGAATTTAGACTTCCAACTCAATGCAGTCCTTCACATACGGCCCACATCTTGAGGTTCTTAAGTGTCCCCAAAAACTTCTGCCCCTTTTTTCTGCCTGTGATTCCCTTTTCCACCTTCACGGAGTCTCAGTTTAGATGCTGCCTCTTCTGTGAAACACTTCTTTCTCTGTTCTGACTCTGAACCCTCTCTTAAGTGTTCTTGCTGTTGCCCTGATCTGTCTGGATAATTTAAATTTCAGGTCTGTTATCCCCAACTTGACTGAGTACCTTTTTAATTCTATTTTTTAATTGGACAGATTCATAGCTTGTCTTTTCATTTCCACTGCCCGATGAAATGAAGTGCTCAATAAATTAGCCCCAATGTGAACTGAAAGCTCTTGTTTCCTAAAGGAACCTGAAGTTGGTGGGTCCTGATTTTAACCCTCTCTGAGATTAAATCTGCTGAGGTCCTTCCATCTTGACCTAGACGGCAGAGATAACCATCAACCACCAGCCCACAACTGTGCCCCAGCAAAGTGGCTGGGGAAAAACAAGTGACATCAGAGGCTCAGGCGCACGCGCCCGCTGTCCTGTGCATACTGGGCGGTACTGGCAGAGCGGGCTGACTCATGAGAAGATTGCTGATAACCAATTTGAACAATGCCTCTGCTACTCAGGAGACATTGATTTCGATGACGATGATGATGATTGACGAGGAAGGAGGTGGGTGGTGGAACTCGCAGGGAAAACACTGAAAGGACTTGCCCGAAATCAGTCAGGGAGGGGCAAGCATGGGAACACGGTTGGCCTTTCTCACTCCCAAATCTGGTTCTTCCAGAGAATAATCCCCCAAAACGTTTCCACCATAAGTTATGTGTGTGTAGCCTTGTACAGTTTTTGGAATGACTATCTAACTGAATCTCACTTGTCCTTCAATTTCAGCTTCTCTGAAATTCACTTCCTCTCCTCTGAACTCATGAGCTTACAAGCAGCACTAAACTCAAATGTACACCCTACTGCTTCCCAGACCTTCTTTCTCCAACTAGATCATAAATTCCAAGACAGCTGGGGTTATATTTTATTTCATTACCTCTTATAGTGCTCAGAACAAAACTTGGTTCATAAGAGACATCAAACATATACTTGTTGTTTCATAAGATATATAATAGTTTATACATGCAACCGGCTTCTGCCGTACTTCCTTCGTAATTCATGAGTCAAGTCACCTCCATTGAAAAACCCTTGCATCTCAAGGTCAGGTTCTCCCAGAAGGAATTATGTGATCTGCTCACAGATTCCTTTCTAGGAATATAGTTGCTGTTGTTGGCTTTTCCCCTGATTTTCCCCATTCATGTTTATTTGCATTTTATTCACTATTTGCATTTTATTTTATTTTTTTTAATGAATTTTTTAATATTTATTTCTCAGTTTTCGGTGGACACAACATCTTTGCCTGCATGTGGTGCTGAGGATCGAACCCGGGCCGCACGCATGCCAGGCGAGCGCACTACCGCTTGAGCCACATCCCCAGCCCACTATTTGCATTTTATAATACTTATTTTATTCCCCTTCGTTGCTAGCAGACAAAACCAAGAAATAGCAGAACTAAAGGTTTAAGAAAAATATTAATAGACAAAACCATAAATTTGAGAAAAATACCTTCCACTGATTTTTTTTTTCTGAAAACTGAAGAGAGAGACATCTATCTCAGTTATTTGAAAAACATCATGTCCCAGCCTTTGAAACACCAGGAAATGTGGCTTCTGACCAGAGAGATTAGCAAATTAGAATTTCATAAGGAAGGCATAGTAATGCCTGATCCATCCAGGAAGAAAAAAGCATTAAAATTCAGTGAGATTGTGAGTGAGGTCCTTGTCAGATGACATGGGTACCCAGTATCTAAGGATAGAACAGGGCTTCTTCCTTCATCCCACTCCTCCTTTCTTCTCTGGGCCTTGTTCCTTGTGATTTATAGAACTGGGAAAGGAAACATTCAACTACTTTTGAAATTTTGGCTTTAACATGGCTTTTTAAAAAAGACAGGAGAGGGGGATGGGAGGATAATAAAAATGAAATAAAGTTCCTCAAAATATGGAGTCATTTAGTCTCAGTACATTTAAAAATCAAAGATGAAAATGCTTATTTGCAAGACACTACAGCCATATTATGTAAGCTGTGATCATTAGACCATATGCTTCCTGATAACCTGGGTGCCTGTGAACACGCCCATTCCCAGCCTTGTCATAGGCCTCTGGAATCAGAATCCTGAGAGAGGGCCTAGAGCCCTGCATTTTCACCTGCTACCCAATTGACTCTGACACCCACCAAGTTTGAGGATCCCTGCTTTAGAAGACAACAGTAGCAGAACAGATGTGCTTTCTCTGTCACTATAACCAGAGGGTACTGATTTCTATTCTTAGCTCTTGGTGGGGGAGGAAGGAAGTTATTTGAAGAGGCTAGCAGGTGGGGTTCAAACTAGCAGCTGAGAAGCTTGTGGCCTTCTTTGATTTCTAAGGAAACTGTGAAAAAGAATATCCCCCTCGTTAAGAAATCCAAGTCAAGTTCAAGCAGCCTTCCTCCTAGCCAGCATCTTAGAAGCCCTGCCCATCTCACAGCCCAAACCTTCCTGCCTCCCAACAGCCCCATGTTAAGAATTCTTCCCACCAAGATGAGCACATGGTTAGAACCACTCTCTCCTCTCTTACCATTTTCTTCCATTTCATCCTGCGGTTCTGATACCAAGTCTTCACCTGCAGCTGAGTGAGTCCCAGAGACTGGGCTAAGTCCAACCTACAAGGCACAAGATACAAAGGAAGGATGAGGAAAATGGGAGAGAGCAAGACAGACAGACAAGGGTCCTGCTAGCTCCAGGAACTTGCTAACAAAACTCAAACCTGCCCCATTAAACCAATTCTTCTTTAAAGAGTTTTCCTTTCCTTCCAAGAATCCTATGGAGGAAACTATGGGAAACAGAGAAACAGGTGGCCACACCTAAGGACACCAGGGGCAGGACCCATGCCAGAAACATCTTGTCTTCCATGGACTTGAAAACATTGTCTTATTCTTTGTTTACAAGGTCCTTTTCCTAACCCAATGGTCTTTACTCTGATCCTCTATAAAATGTGAACTCTTACCCAAAATCCAAACCTGAAATGAAAGGTAAAGCATAGGTCTATGGCAATGCCACTCCTGATCCAGTTCAAGTTATAGCTCCCCTGACCTGTGTCCTCTGCCCCCTCCCACAGACCAACAATCACCACAGTGGCCCCATGTTCTCGACTGTCCTCTAATCACTTCACAGGTTATTTCTCTCTCTAACTCAACAGCAACTCCTCCACTTTGTTTTTATCCACAAAAGTACATCTCACACTGCTAAATCCAGAACCAGTGCTCAAAAATACAGTGGCAGCCCTAAGCTGTTATAATGATTACATTGTTTAAAAAAAAAATTAAACATTATGAAATTCCAAATGAAATGTTAATTCCTTAGCCCCTTCTATTTTCCACGCTACTGCTCATCATGATCCTGCATTTCTCTGTGCCCTTCTGAAAAGCCCTAAAAGTCAAATCTGTTCCCAGAGAGTGTGCAGTTAGGGCAATTTGCAATAACACAGTGACCTAAGCACACACCAAGCCCCTGCTGTGTGCTATCATATGTTTTTCTTTCACCACACTGTGCTGTTGGTATAATTATTCCCATTTTATAGATGACAGATTCAAGGCCTGAAGAGATATTAAAATCTCTTACAACTATGACCAAAAGCTGCATGCCACCTGAGTTTTACAAAGGCTTAATTGAACATTCATGTTCATTTGTGTCTGTACTGTCCGTGCCTACCTCTGTGCCACAACATCAGGGTTGAGTAGTACTGACAGACCATATGACCCATAAAGCCTGAATATTTACTACCTTGTGCTGTACAGAAAAACTTTTCTGACCCCTGGTAGATGATCCTGGTGTTATAGGTAGAGACAGGATTCAAATCCACTTATGTCTGACTTATGCTACCTCTTGGACAAGGGCTTGTTCCCACTCATAATAATTTTGTACAAGTTGGATCTGTCAAAGGGAAGTGCAGGGAAGCTATACCCTAGGGAGGAACAATCAACCCCAGGGGAGAAAATGGAATGAAAAGGGAAAGTTTGTAGCTAGGCTCCCAGCCTCAGTCTTGCTCAATATGTGGATAAAAGTAGAGGTCTGCCTGAGCACCAACAGGAAGGACCACCTCCCGAGTCAACATCAGCCACCTTCCTGCAGCTCCAAGCCTGCTCTGTGTAAAGCAGCTCAGGCAGTGACCACTATTTTTTTTTTTTTTAACCACTACTTTTTGAAGGTCCCCAGGTTCCTAAAAATCCACTTGTGGATTTAAGGCCCACTGTTTCCCACAAGCCTGAGCCACGGGGATCCTCAGATGCAAGTTCTCAGTTGCAACCTTCTCTACCTGATCAGATCTAACCATCAGCAGCACCCTTGGGTACTGGCCATGAAGGTTCAGGATGGTAACTCAGGTGCTAGCTACCTAGCCCCCCTGTTCTGCCCAAAGTGCACAAATTAAGTCTCTTATAATAAAAATGGAGCCTGCCTTCAAGGGACTTCAGAGCTTGTCTTAAATCTTTATTCACATGTAGCCAGTCATTCCTGTAGAGGCACTACCAGCAGCCAATAGTTTTATTGGAAGTAATTAACAGACTGAAGCCAATAAATTCCCAGCACCAACAAAACTTAGCTCTTCTAGTTAAGAAGCACTGCATCCCAAGCAGTCATTCATTAAGAACCAGGAATCCAGGAGGGCCCTCCCACAGACTTCAGGTCTCCAGGGCCTTTCAGGGCTCTGTGTGCCTTCCCCAGTGTGGGTCACCTGAGGCCATCAGGTGCATTAGTCAATGGAAGATTCACAGCAATGCCACTGCATTAGCAAATGGTGTTAGCTCACTTGGGAAAAATGCATCCTTGACTCACTCCTGGCTACAGAAACACACTTCACTGTCATCAGCTTTCTCTCATTACCTGCCACCGTTACAAATTCTCACTTCCCTGCATATTCGCTTAAATGAAGTCACCTAGGAAACTAGAGAAACAAACACAGAGGAGGAGGGCAGGAGCTGTGGGAGGAGGGAGCGCTCATGGCCCTGGTCACGTAGGGAGGTAAGGAACATCAGAGAGGGCGGGTTCAGGCCAGTCAGATGGTGTCCTCCTCCCCAGGCAAGTGAATCAATCTTGTGTAGGTCACCTAAGAGATGCCTGGGCAGGTATCAGGAAGTCCCAAGAGGTTTATTAAAACTAACATTTCTGTAAAAACATTCTCTGGCTTCTGAAAAATAAGCCTAAAATTTTACACATGTATGCTGAATCTCCTAACTAATGATGCCCACGTATTCTCGCTGCACAAGTCCATGAGGCTCCCTGTTACCTGCTGAGGGGATCAAAACAGTCACTTAATATTGGGGAACCCCAGTTAGTAATCACCAATTCACAGTCCTGTCTTCACTGTCCACCCAAAATGTGCACATCCCAAACAGAGCTCCATCTTTTCCATCAGACCCAACCTGTCCACAGCCTTCCCACTTGAGTGATCAGCATCCCCATTTACTGATAATACTTGCAGAGAGTCCCCTCCTTGCATCCTCACCTGTCTGGGGTGGACAAGTACTTCTGTTTCTGGAATTTCTTTTCCAGGCCCATGAGCTGCAGCTCAGTGAAGATGGTTCGACTGCGTCGGGGCTTCTTCTGCCGGGGCGTGGGCTGCTCTGTCTCCGACTCGCTGCTGGCTATAGCCTCACCACCAGGGCCCTCAGCAGAGGCAACCTTTGTGGCTGGGTGGTGGGCTAACACAGGGGTGATTCCCGGGGTGGCGGGGACCAGGTGTGAGATGACTGTGGGCTGTCGGGTGATCACCGAGAGGAGAGGATATGCCCGAAGGGAGGGAGAGCCTGCAAGACAAACAGGGAGGAAGGTCACTGCCAGGAACAGGAAGCAGAAAGAGGTTGGGAACCCAAAAAGGACCACTTGCTGAGACCTGTCTGATGGTAAGGTCTCCTGCCCATGTGTAGATGTAATGAGGAAGGGGTGCAGACAAAGCAACTTGAGGCCTACAGCTGCAGGGTGGGCAGGCAGCAGGGAGATGTGCTCAGCTTGGTGTATGAAAACATCCATTTCCCTCTCAGTCAAGAAGAGGTTCCTGCAAGTGCTCCAGTTTAAAGTAAACCCATTCCCGATCTCTTAAATTCTGGTTTCATGGATACAGGTCAATAGCAACAGCAGATGAAAAGAAGTAGTCAGAAAAAGCTAGAAATGCACACTTTTGAATTCCAAAGTAGATGTAGTCCTAGAAAGGTTAAGTGACTTGCTAAAGATAAAACAACTAGGAAAAATCAGATTGAAGGAGACAGACTAAGTTCTGTTTTTTGATCCTGTCCTGCTAGCACTGCATCATGAATCACTTGGATACAACCTTTAAAGGAAGGGGACAAAGAGATTTTAATTCATATAAAAACTTAGCTTAACTATGACTAGCTGCCTACAGCACTGTGTTTAAGAGGGTCCTCAGGCAGGGTCAGAGCTTAGCTGAGGAAAGAATGGTGAGGCTGATTAACAATGTCTGCCATAAACATGCAGGGGGACAGTGGTATGGTGCCACTCCTGCTTAAGGAATTTCAAAGCAAGAGTATTTTTTCTTCCAACAATAAATCTTTAAAGTTCATAGAAGACCTCTTTCTTTTCATTATTTAACAGCATCAAGTTTTGAATGTCTTGATCATGATTTATGTACCATTTTGTCCCTCTGGTCCTCAGTTTTGTCATATGAAGAGTGAATAAGAAAAGCTACTTCCAAGGAAGACTTCAAACCCTAATACACTCATGCCAAAAAAGTATGCATCAACTCATCTTGTTCGAGAGTTGATTAAGATAAAAAGACACAGGGCTGCCCTAGCAACGGACTTCAAGGACAAGATCACAAGAGCCAACCAACATCCATATTGGTTTGGGCTGAAACTGACTAACATCATAGAAGCCTCCGGGAGCTACTTGTGAACCAGAGGTTCTTTCTGGCTTGGCATTGCTCTTCTAATTCATTCCCATATCTCTGTTCTGGATGCCAGTCTTACTTATTAAAACAGATAAAACTTTTTCTTGTTCTTTGAGTATCCTTCTAGCAAGCCCAGAAGAAACCACAAAGTTGTTAAATAACGATAAATCACCAAATGCTACAACTTCCATTAACTCTCCAGCCAACTCTGAAACTTGAGGTTTTGTGTTATGGATTCTTTTGTTAAAAAATCATCTGGGGAATACTACTTTATAGCAAGAAAACTAGGATATGGGGTTTGTGGTTTTAGATCTCTCAGCATACAATGTGAGTTGACATCAAGTGAAAAAAAAATCTCTGAAAGCCTCTTACACAGGCAGAAGGTATTTCTCATCTCAAATCACGTTACTCCTTTAAGTTTGCCATTTCTTTCAGAATGGATTTTATAATCTAGAAACTCAGGAGTTTACCAGGCTAGGAAATGGCTAACTGCTATAAGAAAGGCTTTTTATCACCTTTCTCTTTTGTAATCTTTTTTGGCCTATCATGGAATACTGTTTTGAAAGTGTGGTAATATCTAGTGTTAGCAAGGATGTAGGAAAATAGACACTCATATATTGTTGGTAAGAGTGTAAAATAGTGTAATCTTTTTTAAGAGGAGAAATTAAGCAGCATCCCATCTACACATCCATCTGCCCATCCATCCACCCATCCATTCATCTACCCATCCACCCACCTATCCATCCATCCACCTATCCATCCACTCATGCATCTAGCTTGCCAGCCATCTACCTGCTCATCCACCTATCTATCCATCCATCCATCTGCCCACCTATCCACTCACCTATCCACCACCCATCTGCCCAGCCAGCTAGCCAGCCTGGCAACCATCCATTTACCACCCACCCACCCATCCATCCATCCACCCAGCCCACCAGCCATCCACTTACCATCCACCAGTCCATCCATCTACCCATTCATCCACCTATCTTTCCATCCATCTACCCATTCATCCACCTATCTTTCCATCCATCCACCCAGCCAGACAGACAGACTGCCAGTCATCCACTAATCCAGCCAGATATTAACAGGCAATTCCATAGCTTTGAGTTCTACTTGCCTATGTGTACAAAGACTTATAGACAAGCATATTCACGGCATCCTGGTTTATAATAGTGAAAAAGAGGACATGACTCACATATCTGTTAACAGGAAAATGATGAAAAACAATGTGGTATATTTATGGAATGGACTAAAATGTAACCATTAAAAAGAAATATCTATATAAAGTAATATAAGTAGATAAGTACGTATATAAACTAATATAAGAATCTATCTAAAATATATCATTAAGATAGAAAAAAAGTATGATGTAAGTCAATTTGCATTATCCTAAAAAGAATGTGTGTGTCTGCATTTATAAACGCATTTTTTAAAGCTCATAAAACCGGTTACCAATCTATTAACAGTGATAACCTCTGAGAAAGTGGTGGAAGTAAAATAGATGAAAGGAGTCTACATATAATGATCTCATCCTGTGTTCAATCCCGCCAGGAATATTTACTGAGCATCTTCTATGGGCTATACTCTGCTCTGGAAGCTGGGGATACAGCAATGAATAGGGTAAAGTTCCACCTATAGGGAGCTTACAGTTAAATAGAGATGACAGACAACAAACGAATAAAAAATAATATAATGCCAGAGAGTGATAAATTCTATGAAGAAAAAGTGAAGTGAAATGTGAAGATGGGCAAGTAGGGGGGAAGGCAGGTTCTTGAGAGAGAGGTGCTGGAAGACCTCTGTGAATAGGTGGTCTTTCGGCAGGTCTGTGCCTCTCTGCACAGTAGAGCCTTGAGAAGACCCAGGGATGCGTTCCCCAGGAGAGGACCACCACACGCCAAGCCCTCCAGGGGGAACAAGCCTGGCTCCAAAAAATAGCCAAAAAGCAGAAATAAGAAAGGGCAGAAGTTTCAGGATAGAAATTCTGAAGCAATCTTCTAAAGTTAGCTCATGAGGGTCAGGGCAAACAACTGATTCGGGGGAAAAAAAAAATCACTGGCGAGAGTTGAGCCAGGGAAGGACATGATCTGATTTATGTCTGTAACAAGCCTTGCTGCTACTGTGTGGCTGGGACTTCAGGAAAAGAGCGAAGGGCAAGAAACCAGCAAGGAGGCCAGGCCATATTCCAGGCTAGAGAGGCAGCAACAGTGGCAGTGAGAGGCAGTCAGATTCAGGGTATATTTTACAGTATGAGTGAGGAGAATTTATAGAAGGACTGAATGTTGTTGGGGGCAGGGTGCGGAAACTGGGCAATGGCTAAGATTTTGGCCTTTTTGCTGGAGGAATGGAGAGGTACCTTAGTAAGATAAGAAAGGTTGGACAAAGAGCAAGATTGAGTAGGAAAACCAAGATTTTTGTGCCAGACAACTAGTTATTATACATCCTGGATGTGTGGAGGAGGCAGCTGGATAAACCAGTCTGGAGTTTGGGGATAGAGAGGGGTTGGACACAGCTTTGACTCATGGAGTGTATGTGGCATTTTGAGCCATGGGATTGCGTGAGATCACCTAGGGAGTGAGTGGAAGAAAGAATAAGTGATCCAAGGATCGAGACCTGGGGCACACCCACATCTGAGGTCATAAGGAGGAAGAAGAGCCAGACTTCCTGCCTGAGAAGGAGAGAACAGAGAAGTAGGAGTAAAGCCATCATACCCCCGTGCCCCAATAACCAATGATACTTGGGTATTATTTACATTTTGTAACATCTATGTTATTTTTTTAACTTGAAAAAAAAGGAAAGGGGCTGGGGGTACAACTCAGTGGCAGAGCACTTGCCTCACATGCACAAAGCCCTGGGTTCATCCCCAGCACCACACACACACACACACACACACACACACACACACACACGAAAAAAAAAAGAATAAATGAGCTTTAAGATTTTGAGTTTCATTTTCTTTCTAAAGCTCTAATAGAAGTTCAATTTGTCCAAAAAGAATTATCATTTACTGACCCTTGAACCTACACATAGTTAAAACTTCTAAAAAGCTGGGCAAAGAAAACCAATGTGAAAATCCTTGAAATGGAATATAAAATATGTTTAAATTTCTGACACCACTAGTAAAATATATATTGCATGTTCTCTTGGGTAAAAGAGACTCTTAGTCACTTCTAAATCAAAGACTCTAAAGCATTTATTTTTCTTTTTTCTTAAGAGAGAGAGAGAGAATTTTTTAATATTTATTTTTTAGTTCTCGGCAAACACAACATCTTTGTTGTATGTGGTGCTGAGGATCGAACCCGGGCTGCACACATGCCAGGCGAGCGTGCTACCGCTTGAGCCACATCCCCAGCCCCAGCAATTATTTTTCTTCATGTTGGAAGACATTTGGGTTCTCATGCTACATAGAATCACACCCTTTTCTTTCAAATAAACATGATTCAATGTGGAGAAATTATAGTCTTTTCTACAAATGGTGCTAGAAAAACTGTAATCCATACAGAAAAAAAGGCTTACACATCACAAATTCTTTTTTTTTTTTTTAATCAAACAAAATGGGTCACAGAGCCCAATGTAAACTGAAACCTGTAAAACTTTCAGAAGGAAATCTTGTGACTTTGGGTCAGGCAAAGAATTTTAGCTATAATACCAAAAGCACATGCATAAAGGAAAAAGGCAAACTGATCTTCACCAAAATTGACAACCTCAGCGGCTTGGGAGCCTGAGGCAGGAGGATTGAAAGTTCAAAGCCAGTCTCAGCAACTTAGTGAGACCCTGTCTCTAAATAAAAAATAAAAAGGGCTGGGGATGTGGCCCAATGATTAAGCACTCCTGGGTTCAATCCCTGGTACAACACAACAACAAAAATTAACATGCTTTTCCCTGAAAAAAATACAATTAAGAAAATGAAAAAATAAGCTACAGACTAGGAAATTTTTTTTTTTTGCGAATTTCACAACTGACAAATGATTTGTATCCCGAATATAGATGTTTAAAAAAAAAATTCTCAAAGTAAGACAATTAAAATTAACCCCATAAAAAATGTGCAAAAGTTTTTTTAAATTTTTTTTTAGTTGTAGATGGACACAATATCTTTATTTTATTCATTTATTTTTATGTGGCATTGAGGATCGAACCCAGTGCTAGGTAAGGGCTCTACCACTAAGCTACAACCCCAACCCTGTGCAAAAGTTTTTAAACGACACTTCACCAAAGAAGATATATAGAGGTCAAATAAGCACAGTGAACGATGCTTAAGATGATTAGTCATTAGGAAAATAAAACCACAATGAGCTCCACTACACATCTGCCAGCATGGTCTAAAATGTTCTATAAACTGATGGTATCAAGCACTGGCAATTATGGAGAGCAACTGGAACTCTCATACATTGCTGGTGGGAATGATTTTAAAACAGTGCAACCTTTTTGTAAAGAGAGTTGGCAGTTTCTTATGAAGTTAACCATGCAGACACCATATGAATCAGCAAAACCAACCCATAGTGAAAACACAAAAACCTATATGCAAATGTTTACAGCAGCATTATTAATAATTACCCCAAACTGGAAACAATCCAATATTTCTCCACGGGGGATGGATAAACAAAATGTAGCATATTCATATGATGAAATATTACTCAGAAACAAAAAGGGGTAAAGCTGTGGATAAACACACCATTGTGGCTAAATCTCAAATGCTCATGAAAAGAAAAGAAGCTGGACTCAACAGCCAGTTGATTTTGAGATATCACTTACGTGACATTCCAGAAAAGGCATAACTAGAGATGGAGAACCGACTGCCAGAAGCAAGGGGTGGGGTAGCATAAGGGAATTGGTGGGGTGGGGTGCTGAGACTGTTTTGTATCTTGATTAAGGTAGTGGTTACGCGGCATTTTACATTCATCAAAACATATCTGTATATTAAAATGGTGAGCTTTTACTAAATCAAAGAAAATGAAAAACTATTAATAATGTTTTTAGGCAACTTTTATTTCTAAATATTCTCAGATGCTATGATTTTATATAGAAAGAAATTCCTTTTGGTTTTGGTTTTTGGTTTTTTTTTTTTTCCCTGTGTTGGCGATCAAACCCAAGGCTTCACACATGCCAACCAAGTTCTCTACCATTCAGTCACACACCCACCCCTTATTAAGTATTTTAGCTATTTTGTTTTATTACCAAAGTAACACATATTTGTTATAAAAGAAATCCAAAGCAATTCAGAAATATACAAAGAAAATTCTCTTTACTCTTTTCAACCCCAAATCTTAAGAGATAAACTTACAGAATTGTTCCTGTTCATACAAATAAAAATGTTTCAAATCTAGTAATATGTATGTTAATCTAGTACAATGATGTTTATTTTGTAAAATGTGTTGCTTTATTTTTTTCCTAAGTGAATAAACAATAATTCTAACACCACATATTGACTAGTCCCATGACTTAACATGCCAAGTTTAAGATACAGTAAGTCCCCAAAGAAATGAACTTGGAAATTTTTGCTTATCAGAATTTGAGGAGTCTTCTAGGGGAATTTTTTTAAGAGAGAGAGAGAGAGAATTTTAATATTTAATTTTTAGTTTTTGGCGGACACAACATCTTTGTTTATATGTGGTGCTGAGGATCAAACCTGGGCTGCACTCATGCCAGGTGAGCACGCTACTGCTTGAGCCACATCCCCAGCCCCTCTAGGGGAATCTTTATTGCCAGAATCCTGAGAATCTCTTGCTCTCTAGAAGAGCCTAACTGGAGAGAGAACCACCCTGCAAAGGGCTGCCTCATGGGAGTGGGTGGGTGGAAGGCACAAAAAGTGGCCCAATGTAGAAGGGAAGAAAGGATGAGAGAGAGTCAGGAAGCCACATGAACCCAGAAGAGGGCATCTATCTGATGCTGTCATGAGTCTACAACTTTGGAGAAAGTGGAAGCTCTTTAGAGAGAGTTTCTGGCAATATTTTTAGAGGAGTATACTGTGCAAAATCAATGAAAATATAGGATAAAGATCATATCCAAAGCTTCTATAAACACATTTCTATTATCTTTGAATAAAATTTGGTAGATACACTGACCCACATGGGGCCCTAGGGATTACATTGTATATATACCTGGGTCCTTCTGGATTCTCTTCTTTTCTACTCAACCAACATTTAGTCCTATTATAAGACCACTCTAATCATTGTGGGTTCTTTAGGGAGTTCTATTATCTGAAAGAACAAGTCCCCCCTCTTTATTCTTTTTACAACACTTTCTTGGCTATAGTTATTCACTTATTTTTCTGGTTGACTTTAGAATCAATGTATTAGGCTCTTTATAAAAGCAAACCCCACTAAAAAAAAGGATAAGAATTACACTAGCCATTTGGATTACTTTAGGAAATGGATTACTTCTTTTGATAATCCTGTCCTCTGGTAGTTTGAAAATACATCGCTGGTTATTTTAAAATTATTTAAAAATGGTTTTGGAGATTTATGTAATTTGGTTCCATAAAGATTAAACCTAATGAAAACAGTGCAACCTTTTTGTAAAGAGAGTTGGCAGTTTCTTATGAAGTTAACCATGCAGACACCATATGAATCAGCAAAACCAACCCATAGTGAAAACACAAAAACCTATATGCAAATGTTTACAGCAGCATTATTAGTAATTACCCCAAACTGGAAACAATCCAGTATTCCTCCACGGGGGATGGATAAACAAAATGTAGCATATTCATATGATGAAATATTACTCAGAAACAAAAAGGGATAAAGCTGTGGATAAACACACCATGTGGCTAAAAACTTAACATACACACACACACACAACTTCTGATAAATTATAGTGATTTAAGGCAACATCAGAATCACCAAAGTCTATAGTTCCAAGAGTCTTACTTAACCCAACATTCTGGTGCAAATTCAGTGACAAAATCACACTTTCTCCCCATCAGCTGAGAGAACTCACCTGAATTGCGGACACACACACAAAGCCTCTATGATGCCAAGAAATATTTTGGGTTTCAGGAGGGCCACCATTGCAAATAAATACAATGACAGCATTTATAATCAATAAATATAACATCATATAAAGTATAATTTCACTAACTTGGGTTCCAGATATTTGACATGTGCCTCTAAGATTGGGAAAGAATAATCATGGCTGGAATAAGAGTCAGTGGGTCACAATCATGTGACAAAACACTGAATCTCCTGGAAGGCAAACCCACAGGATGCAGAAAAATGAGACAAAATATACTTTAGCCAGCTGTTTCTTGTCTCTCCACGTTTTAACATGTGAGCAGGTTTTCTACAAAATAGCTTTAGCCCAGAGCTTTAATTTCACAAAGCACTTGCACATTACCCCTTCCCATATTCCCACCAAAGCACTGACTTATCCATATATCTTTTTGTGCTAAAACCCAATCAAACCTCAGTTTTTAAAAATAGAGAAAAAATGAAAATCAATGCATAATTCCCAGGAATTATCACTATGTGAAAATGTTGACTGAAGACAGCTGCCCCTCTACTCTGGATCATTTACATATACTTGTGAAATTGAAACACATTATCTGCTACTGAGAGGGAGTGATGATGATAATAAACCAGAGACACTGTTTAAACAAACACGTTTCCAGTTAACAAAAAGTAGTGTAAACATGACCACACTGAATTAATTTTCTAAGAGTTGTTTTTCTGCAGCCAATCCCCTTAACCAATGTTTTGCTATAGGATAAATATCACATAACTGTGTGTATCGGGTACCTAGAAATACTTCCCTGCCAAATGTTTGGCCTTTTTAAAAATCTGTTCTTAGATCTTAAAACCTGAGCACATTAGTGGTTGGCTGATGCCGAGGAACATGCAGGGGGCTTAGGGAGACGTGGGACATTTGGTGGACTAAATGCAGCACAGTCATCCTTCACATAGGTTTTTGCCCCTGTGAATATAACTAACCTCAGAATGAAATTATTTTTAAAAAAATCACCTCTGTGCTAAATGCATACATATCCTTCCCCTTATCATTCCCTAAATGATAAAGTATGACAACTATTTACCCAACATCTTCATTGTGTTCTGTATGATTAATCTAGGATTGATTTGAAGTTCCTGGGAGGATGTGTCCAGGTTCTATGCAAATACTATGTCATGTTATATAAGAGACTTAAGTGTCCATGAGTTTTGGTATCTGCAGAGAGAAAGTGTCCTAAAACCAATCCTTCATGGATACCAAAGGATGACTATATTTTCTGATTCTGTAAACTATATGTAAGCTCTAGCATGTGAGTGTGCTTGGGCCAGGCACATGCATCATATTCAGGGTTACTGATTCCTGGCACATCACCTCAATTTATGACCTATTTCACAGTAGAAGCCAGTCCCCTTCAGCTACATCTGTATTTGAACTTCAGAGCTATTTTAATCAGCTTTTGCATCACTGTGACCAAAACACCTGAAAAGAACAACTTAAAGGAGGAAAAGTTTATTTGGGGTTCACACTTTCAGAGGTCTTAGTTGATAGATGGCTGACCCCATTACTCTGAGTCCAAGGTAAGTCAGCATATCCTGGGGAAAGGGCCCAGTTGAGGGGAAGAAAACTGCTCAGCTCATGGTGAAGTCAGGAAGTGGAGAGAGAGAGAGAGAGAGAGAGAAAGAGAGGTGGGGTGGGGGAGGGGGAGGGGCCAAAGGAAGAACAACTCCGAGGGCATGCCCCTAGTGACCCACTTCCTCTAGTCATGTCCCACCTTTCTACAGTTACCACCCAGTCAATCCACTGAAACTAGGATGGGCTGATTAGGTCTCATAATCTAATTATTTTAATTCTAAATAGCCCTGTATTGACAGAGGCTTTGGGGAACAACTTACATCCGAACCATAACAAGAGCAAACAACCAAACAACCGTGTCTGCTCCTGAAAATCTCCTATGGGCTTCTGTTCCATTTCTCCAAAATACCCATCCCCTAATTGATTCTCCATGCCCATATTTCTGGTTAACGTAAGCAAAGGTCAAAGGCCTGAGTAGATGAGAATCTCTAAAGTGTCATCTTGAATGATTTTTGTCCCTGGAACATGTGACCTCTACATGTGCAGAAAGCTTCAGAGGGACTCAAGTAACATATATAAAGAATACAGAGGTATGAAGATAGCCTGAAAGAGACTTGGGGAAACAACTAGGTAGTGACCACTGAGTTTCTTAGAAAAAAAAATTATAAAATATCCACACCAAGTTATTTCCATGGGATTACTTTCCTACCAAATAGCTGGTAGTTTTGGATAGAGAAAAGAATAGGTACTCTACCACTGACTCTCAAAGGGACTTTGCATAGATTACCAAAACTTTCAATGTCCTCATCCATACAAACTCATCCAGTAACAGTCCTCCTTCCTAAATTACTGTACATTAAAACATGTGAAATGCCCAGTGGGCACTTTATTGCTTTTAGTTCCTTTTCTTTTCCTCCCTTTCTTTTCCTTGCTTGGTGCCCTGTGACTGAACCATATTAAAGGATTTGTTTTCTTATCAGGAAAGCAGACCTACCTGTGAACCACCTAAGTATCTCCTTAACTTCTCCATTCATATGCAAAGCAAGAATCAACACCACCAGAATGTGCCAGTTTCTCCATGCCCAATGGAGGCCTTCAAATGTACTTGCAACCATGTACTGAAATCGACAGCAACCAGAGGGCTAAGAGAAATCAGTGCAAAGGCTAACCTGTCCAGGCATCTTTCTAAAACAGCCAACACTCCAGAAATAGTTTGGTTTTGCAAATCTGTATTTTTAAAAAAAAAAAAAAAAAAGTGCCAGGAGTGTAGAGAGCCTGCTTAGCATGCCAGGTCCATGGCTTTGAACCCCAGTACCACCACCAAAAAAAAAACAAAAAACAAACCACAGAACAGCTTGAGAGACCTACAGCATATCCTTTCTCAAGGTCAATAACAGGCAAGAAGAATGGATTTGGGGAGACACCAGATAAATCCAGTTAATTTCTAAAAACTTCAGCAAAGGCAGTTACAGGATAGTTAAAATTACTTTGCCCAGTTTTATGCTGAGAGTGAGCTGAAGAAAGCTTGCCCTGAGGGTAGGCAGGAACTGATCATGAAAGTTCAGTGACCATAGGAAAGTGGGGGACAAGAGGAGAGAAGACACAGAGGCTCTGAGTGTTCTTTTAACTTTATGACACTAAATTTCTGGTCCAGGAAGAGTGGATGAAATGGAGGCACCATATACACACAGGTGATAGAGGGGTGTGGCTAAAGAAAAGAGAAAACATGCTAAGAGGCCAACTCTAAGGCTGCAAAATGTCTTAACAACCTTATTAAAAGGTATCAACCTCATTAAAAGTTGATGAATTAAGTATAAATGAATTAGAAACATGGAATAAATTTATTCCAAAATCTGCATGGAATTGCTATGATGTGGATGTCAGAATAAACCATCTACTTAAGGAAAAAAAAAAATCTTTTCCCAAACCTTAAAAAGGTTTAAAAATAAAGGGCAAAGAGAAGGGATAGGGAAGAAATATTGGGGAGATTAGGAAAAATAAACAAAATTTGGAAAATAAGCAGAGGACTTCGGAGCAACCCTGGCAGGTTGACTGCATAGACTTTTCAGATTTTTTTTTACTTTGTAGAGACAAGCTCAGTCTTATCACATTTGACCTGCAATCTACCTCTAGTCATCAGGATGGTGTACACCCTCATAAATGCTAGGCTTTTCGGGAGCTGAGATCAATTAAGTTGGCTCAGCAGAATGATCTCTGGACCTTCTCCAGGCTGCCTAAAATGTCATAACATCCCCATGCCATCATGTACCCTGAGCCTCCACTGCCCCTCCCCCTGAGCTCCCTCAGCCAAGGAACACACTAGAAATGGCATGATCTTTCTCCTCCCAATCATTCTGTTGTCTATACTCACCCACACCGGCTTTCGTCCACACCTCACATGCACTCACGGACAGAAAGCTGCACTGCACAGCTGTTGTTTATTACAAAGAGAGAATTAATCACTCCTACCTCTGTGCACCCACACTTTTTGTTTGTGTCCTTGTTCACCCTTACTTAATCCAATCCTTAAATTACAAGTTAAGTTGTCTACCCATCTGTTTCTCAACAAATTTCAAACTTCTTTAGGACAAGACAAAAGCAAAAATTGCCATCTTCCCAGCACACACCATGTGCCTTAAATGGACTAATTTTAATAGGAATCCTGGAGACTCGGTTCTGCAATTGGGTTCAATGGCCCAGGTCAGGTCATACTTCAAAGTTTCTGTTTTGTCATCTATAAGATGGCAATAATAATACTTCTGTGTAAGCTTGCTGGAAGATAACAATTGGATAACAAGTATGAAAGTCAGTGAGGAACTAATCCAAAAGTAGCACTAATTTTTTCAAGCACCCATTTAGCAAGCCAACTGAAGTTCCAAATTTTACACAAGCCTCTCTTCACTGAGAAGTCAGAGCCTTGCTTTCTTGTGCTAACCTAACCGGGCTTGCTGCCTCATGGCTGTACTCAGTGATTGCTAGTTAGGGTTCTGGTGTTCATGGGCCCTGAGTTTGCACAGCATTTACTACCAGGAATACCCTGGTTCGCTGTCCCCATCATTAAAGAAGTCAACTAAACTGTCACTCAGTTCTGCTAAACTTGTAGAAAGAGAGGTAATTCTGGATCTCTGCCCTCAAAAAGCTAATCATCTAATGGGGAAATGAGACATTAAACTAAAAAGTAAATAGGAAAACAATGGGAACCATAGGAATTCAAGACAGAACGTGGGTTTTTGAGAGCACACCATCCAGCAATGGAATGTTTGAGGAAAGAAGGAGCTGGGTTATAGGAGGGAAGGAAGGCATGAATTCCAGAGGTATTATCAAGGAAATTCCAGCAGGATCCAGAAACCTACCTGACTGGGGTGGGAAGAAGGGCAGGAGCATATAAGGAACTGGAAAACCCAGCACCCTGGTGGTGACTGCTGGACTTGGAGAACCATTGACAAGTCTGAAGTCTGCCATGTGGGAATGTGTGGGAGAAAAGATGAAACTTGCAGTTTGAGGTGAAAATCAGAAATCTACATTGCAGGGACAATCACAAACCAGTTCTCCCCAGAAAGGCTCTGAGTTGGCAATGCAGGTTTTACACAGAACCGGAGTTGAAGGGTTGAAAGTAGAATTCATCTTCCAAAAACAAAGCCTTAAGAACTCCAGAGGACAAAGAACTGGACCTTGGGGTACATCTTCATCAACAGGGCTGAAAAAGGAAATAGAACCAATAGAAGAGACAGATGTTATCACCTCCGAAGCAGGAACACAAACAAAAGGTACAGCTCAATATCCATAGCCAAAGAGAACTTCAAGAATGATAAACTTTCTGCAAGGTTACTCACTAATGAACCTTTTGACATAAGTTTTAAAACAAGTTTCTCCTTTTCCAACACTTACAGACCTATATTCACAGATGAGGAATCTCCCCAGGTAGGCTGGGAAGGTATACATAATGCCATGCCACAGAACAAGGTTTCCAGAAAAAGCTCCAAGACAGAACCTTTCTGCAAGCGGCCCCATGAGCACACAGGCTAGCTCCCAGTTACCCAGAAGGAGACTACATTAGGCTAAAGCTCAGAATATCTTATGTCAAAATTTCATTTTAAAAATCCAAGCTGACTTCTTCATTCTTTTTCTCTACCCATTCTAATCCTGGTTCGATATCTCTATGGCTTGCCTTAGCTGTGAAGAATTAGAAACAAACTACGTAAAGGAGAATTAAAAAAAAAAAAAAACAATTTTCACAAATTATAGAATATCTAATGTAGATAAGATGCCAAGAAATGGGGATAAAACAAGCCAGGTCTTTGCCCAGCTTATGGTCTGGCCAAGAAGACAATTAAGAGTAGATCAGGGTTTTCAAAAGAATATTCAGCAAGAGGATCCATCCAAACACAGGCAGTCAAGGATTCCTCTAGAAAAGCAATATTAAATTGAGTTTTGAAGGACAAGTTTGGCTTAGATGCCAATTCAAGATGAACCACAAAAAGGAACAGTTAAAATTTTTAGAGGGAAAATGGAAATAGTGGGAAATGATGTTGGCTAAACTATATTGTTATATTATATGTACATACAAATATACAATGCATCTCACTGTTATGTACAATCACAATACAGCAAAAGGCCTTTGTGTCTTACTGAAGAATATTTAGAGAACTTCTGATGTTGAAATTGGTTTCCTTGAGCAAGAAGTAGAAACTCTAGAACCTGAAGGCTCTAAATCAATAAAGTGAGCATTCTCAAGGAAACCATTGTCTGATGAAGTTCCAAAAAGACAGCTAATGGTCAGAATATTTCCCACTGCTGCCATGATTGGCACCACATATTTCCATCAGGATACTTTGAGGTCATACTTGCAGTTGGATGATTCCTGGTTAAATCTTCTCTTCCTAGAATCCCATCATTCCCTGATAAAAGTGTACCCTTAAGGCAATGCAGCTAATGTGGTCAGAGGAACACAGAATTATGTTGCAAAAAGATCCAAACTTTGGAGAAATCTGCCCTGTTGAAGTGAGGAGGGAAGACAATCTCTGCCTTTGATGGAAGGATAGAATTGTTGGGTAGAATTAAATACTTCCTCTTTCTTCCTCTCTTACTCAAGTTGTTAAGATCAAGTGGCAACCTGTGTATCCCCAGTCATGAAAAACTGGACATCAGATAAATATTTTCTCATGTTAGAGTCTTACTCTGGAAAGCACTTACTATAATAAGAAATAACAGCAATAAGATTTTGCAACACAATGAACATCAATTGTGCAGATAATGGTGTCCAACTGAGCAACTGGGACCAAAGACCATTGCTCTCTACAGGAAAAAGGCCCTGAGCTAACCCTGCACTTAGCCAATTCCACCCACAACTCCATTAAGCTTCTTTAGCCTCTGGTACCTCATTAGGTCTCTCTCTCTGAAATTTCCTCATCTGTAAATAAGAAAGTCGATGACTTTTTAAGGTCCCTTTTGGTACCCCAATGCAGCACTATTATGAGTAAAATCCCACTGAGAAGCAATGTATCTTTCTTACATTTCTCAATTCAAAGTCTTTGCTTTGTCTTTCTATCCATCTGTTTTTCTTACACTTTGCATAAGATATCAACTGAACAAATATTAGTTGAAATAAGTGGGTGAAGAATAAGAATATTAATACATGTAATATAAACTACTCCAGCTCTACTAACTCTTCTCAGTTCACAGGAAGTGGGGTGATAAAACTATTTACTTATCTGATATCCCCACAGGTGATCCAGATTAACTACTGAAGGCAAATGACTCTATTTTGCATAATCCTCACCTTGCACAATTAAAACTTTGGAGGCTGTGATTTGTAGCTAATGACATGTTGAAAATAGAACAGAGATTTTTTTCTAATCTTGCCTTTGATAGATGAAGCAGAGAGTATTAAACAAAGTCACCAAAAAAGTCACTGTCTGACCCAGGACCAGGGCTCAGACTTCCAGAGGAGAGGACAAATGTTCTATTCATGTACTGCCTTTCTAGGCAAAGGCCACCAAAAGCTGAGTACTGTTTGGTCACAGGCACTATTTTTCTCTTTCATGTGATCTATTTTAGGGGGAACTTGGGTGTGTCACAGATTCACAGATAATAATCTGACACATTACCAACCAATCCAAAGAACTTCTATTTGGAAATTTCTACTAAATAGAGTTAATACATGCTTTGGAAGAGTGGAAGAAAGAAAAGGTAGACCTGTGACGGCATGATAACCCAGCAGCCCCCATTACCGACACTGATTTGCTCACTAAAAATTAATAATGATGATATTAGCAAACACCCACTGTGGTAATGGTCTCAGGAAAGGCCAATCTCTCCAAGAGAAGAGAGTTTCAACAAGCCACTAAATTAAATCATGAGACTCTTAAATGCCTCCCCTAATCTCAAGGCAATGGAGAGAGAGAGGAAGCAAAAAAAGGAAATGTGTTGAACACTACCACAACATGTCTCCTATCCTAACAGACACTATCCAATGACTACAGCATGTATCTGGGATTTGACTCATGGCCATCCTCCTTCAATGATACCATGCCACCTTACAAAATTCTAAAGCACAGCTTACCAGGGATCTTCCTTTCTGATACTTTAGTATGCCAGGCAACTGATGTGCATTCAGACTTTGTTAAAACATTCTGCTTCTTCCAGGGTGTACTATGAGCCTCTGCCAAGCATTGGCTTATGCTGCTTAAGAACAATTCATACTTATCTCAGGGTCCCCATAATTTGTGTTACATAGTGCCTAATTCCCAAAAGAAAGAGACAATCAAATAACATATTGCCATTTCTTCTTAGTTCACAATTTTTTCATAATAGAAAGCAATATGTCTCAATGCAGAAAAAACTACAGAAATATGTACAGCCAAAAATAGTTATGTACATCCCACACATAGAAAAACCAGCGAAGTCCACAGGTTTCTAAAACATAAAGGAGTCCTTATTTGGAAGCTCTGTCCTGACTGGGAGAAAGATGGCACCTCAGGTTTCATTCCAGGTAAAAAGAAGGCAAGTAGCTGTTTCCTGGGGAACAACTTGAGGTGAAAAACACGACATTCTGAAATCCCTCTAACACAGAAATAATGACCCCATTACCAAGTCCAAAGAACAGAGCCAAGACACACACACATGGGCAATGAACTCAGATTTGCAGCCAAATGCTCAGGTCTTTTCTCTTTTTCCATGAGCCATTTCCCCACTGACCATGTGAGAAGCACAAAGGCATTTTTATAGAACTTGCAACCATTATTCCTGGAGATACATATCAATATTGCTTTGTGTTTCCCTTAATTAGTCAAGTGTGCTTCCCTAGGTGGTAATAAGCTACCAAATGAAGTAGAAAAGCAAATGTAAAAACAAACACCCTCTCCTCACTGGACTGAACTCAGGATTATAGGCTCAAAAATTGTCATGCTTCCCACAGAAAAGAGATAGTTGATGAACTTCAGCGTCAAATTTTACCGAGATTACTTTAAAGCATATATTTTTAAAATCGAGGATCTCTTCTACTTTTTAAAATGGATTATAGAACAAGGTTTTGAAAGTCTACCAAAAATGGAAAATTATGAAAATGTAATATAATACTTGAAATATTTTATTTCACAAGTACTATTATAAACTGAAAAGGGCATCACAAATGTAGGTTGTTACTATTATCTGACACAGTACAGGGGACCTGAAGAGGAGCACAAGCCTTCCTAGAACATACCTCTTCTTATTGTCAACATTAAAGAACCCAGTTCCCACACCAAAAATAACCATGCCCTAGACCAAGTCTGATTCTGCAACAGACCCACGTCCCTTCAACTGCTAGGTGTGTTCATTTCTGCTATTCATTTTCAGCTTAAAAAAGAGGGGTTTTGACAAAACAATTCATAGGTTTTTGACAAAACAATTTAAACGTGCAATTGGCCCTTCAGGCATGTGTTGCTTGAACTGCGCCATGGCTCTCTTCTAGAGGACCAAGCCCACCAACTCTCCATCCAGCTGCCCACCGGCCATTTACTGACAGATCCTGCCTTCCCTCTCTTCCCACACACCTGAGAACAGAGGAGACTTACTCCAGGGAAGTACCCCCTGTACTGTGGAATGAAGGCAGGTAGAGCTTTGACCCTCCCTTGCACTCCATCCATGTTATTACCCCACAACTCAGCAAAGGACTGGCAGAGTCAGGAGCACTGAAATGTCCTTTAAAGTAAAAATAAAGATACTGGCTAGACACACTCCTAGGACACAAAAATCTCCAAAATTAGCCAGGCACAATGGTGCATGCCTATAATCCCAGCGGCTTGGAAGGGTGAGGCAGGAGGATGGCAAATTCAAAGCCAGCCTCAGCAAAAGCAAGATGCTAAGCAACTCTGTGAGACCCTGTCTCTAAATAAAATGGGGATGTGGCTCAGTAGTTGACTGCCTCTGAGTTCAATCCCTGATAAACCCCCCCAGAAAAGAAAAATCTCCAAATTAGCCTCAAGCAGCAACAGAATTATAGCATGCCAAAATCTCAGTAGAAAACTTCCATTCCAGAGGAGAAGAAAAACCAGTCAGTCTTTTACATTTTTAGATCTACACTGAAGTTATTAGAGTCAGGTTCAAGTTGTCACTTTCCTAAGGTAATAAATAAGTATAAATTAGTGTTGTTACCTTGTCAACCCACTCACTTACTGGTTAGGGTTTCTGGTTGGTCAGAGTTCAAGGGGGGAAATGATCCACCCCCACATACTAATCCTAAGTATTTTGGGGAGACTCCACAATTTCTTAATACTTTGAACTAGTGAAGAGCTATGTAACCCTTAAGTTTCAAAACTCCTCAGGCATAACAGCCAAAGATAATCATTCGGAAACACTGAGTCAAGTCATTTCTCCTGAGAAACTTCTGAGAAAGTTTCTGTAGGAAGAGGCTGTCTTGCCAGATTCCTCCGTACCCAAGCACTGTCCCTCCTACTTCTCAACACGTGAATATGTGCTAGTCTTTCCTAACCAACATTCTGGCCTCCACCCCTGACCACACCCTACTCTCTCCACAACAACCAGAGTGTCACCTACGGGTAAACAATCTAAGGCCCAGATACCTGCACAGTTCCCAAGCACTGCAAGACAAAATGGCAGATCTCAATAGGCAAGAGTGTGAAGACTGAAAAAATATAGACTCACTCTACATACGAGGCCTTGGCCATGAACCCATCTGCAGACCAGATGTAAAAGCCTTTCATTTCCAGAGCCCTTCCGGAAAACGGACAGTCCATCCAATCCAATCTTTTTATAAAAGACAAAAATGAAGCAAGGGACAGGAGATTTCTAAAGAAATCCTTATCTCTGAGGTTAGATGAGCCTTTCTGGGCATGGACTTTGAAGAGCCTGAGAAGGGAAACAGAAGCCCAAGTCATATCAGACCCAATAGTAAGAAGCAACAGAAAACAGCACCATTTGAAAAACTAGGCACATTAGTGGTAAATAAACCACCAATTTACTTCAAAATCAAAGGTCATCTATGGCTTCAGATAATATAAACATGGCACGTTGGCACTTTTTCCTCAGGAAGAGTCCACAAAGGAAGGTGGAAGCTGGGGAGAGGTGTTTTATTAAATCAATTTTCTTTCAAAAATTAATTTTTAAATTGATACATTAAAAACATAAAAAAAAATGTATATATTTATGGGATACTATGTGATGTTTCAATACATGAACACATTGTGCAATGCTCAAATCAGGGTAAATGTTATCTTCTCAAATACTCATCATTTCTTTATAGTGAAAATAATCAAAAAAAATTTTTATAGCTTTTTGAAGTCTACAGTACATGATCCTTATCTATACTCAACCTACTCCACAATACCACACCAGAATTTCTTACTCCTATCTTAACTTAATACCCATTTACCAACCTCTCTCTTCACTATCTCTCCAGCTTCTAGTAACCACCATTCTATTATACATTTTTATCAGATCAACTTTTTTATATTCCACATATACCCCGAGGAAATTAAATCAACATTTTGAAGAGAATCTACATTCCCATATTTACTGCAGCCCAATTCACAATAATTAAGAAATGGAAACAACGTAAGTATTTATCAATTGATGGATGATGGATAAAGAAAACATGTTATGTTTACACAAAGAAATACTGCTCTTCCACAGAAAAGAATGAGGGCCTAGGGTATAGTTCAGTGGTAGAGCACTTGCCTAGCTTGCATAAGGTGCTGGGTTCCATTCCAGTATCACAAGAAAAAACAGTGAATGAAATCTTGCTATCTGCAATTATGTGGATATAAACCAGGGCTTGATAAACGTCTTGTCCAGACATCATATGCATGGAAGGATACATTCATTCCTCAGCTTACAACTCCTTGAACAATTTAGGACCAAGAAGAATCTAGGTTCCAGAACCAAATGCTCTGTGATCTGCGAAACGGTTTGCAAGAAGCTACTTTTTCCTAGGGAGAAAGAAAGATACTAAAGGTGATGGGAAATGCATTTAACTGACACGTCAAAAGCCACTATTGCTCATCTGAAATCTCTGGACAGCTATAGGAAAGAAAGTTTTCTACCTAGGATAGTTCATAACATTCTGTAGGTTTTGCTGGAAAAAGTAAGATGAAAAGCTTTTCCTGATGCTTCTGGGCTAAGAATGACTGACCAGGCTGACCCTGTACAACAAAGTCATGGAACACATCAAAGAGTCTGTCTTATTAGGCAATACAAACACACTTAAAACTCATTACTCTCATCAATAACATCATCAAACCTTTTTTCTCCCCATGGTGGCACTGGAGATTGAACCTAGGAGCACTCTACCACTGAGCTACATGCCCAGCCTGTTTTATTTTTTGAGACAAATTCTTGCTAAGTTACCAAGTTGGCTTTGAACTTGTGATCCTCCTGCCTCAGCCTCCCCAGTAGCTGGAACCAGAGGCATGCACTACCACACCTGACTCATCAAAGCATTTATTAAAAGCCTGATTACTGAGCCTATCTTAGAGAGTGAATTGAGGGAGTTCCAAGGTACCTAAACCACTCTTGCTCATAAAGTCTATAATGTGGGAAAGGGCATTAAGGGATCATCTAATTTTAAAATGAAAAGATTTGGTTAAATAAAAAAATTGAAAGCTAAATAAATTAAAAATTAAAATAACACTATTAAATAAAGGTATAAATAAGCAATATTACACTACTTATGATGAGAAGCTGATGGCCTAGAGCCAAAGAGAACAATGAGTCCATTCATTCATTAATTGCTATCTCATTATTTGGGAGTGCTGTTGACAGTGCTATTGTTCACTTTAATTATTTTTGGCCTAAACTCTTTAGCCCTTGTGAAAATCATTAGTAAGAATGTGTTTGAATTTCTCACACCTAGCTCAGGTAGTATCTCCACATACCTTTGATACTACTAATGAAGGTCCAGGGTCTTAAGCGAACATGTGATTACAGTCTCAACAGAGCTATAAACAAGACTCTGATTCATGCCTGGCTTCTCCCCACTGCTGTCCTTGGCATGCTGTGCTAGCATTTGATTTAAAGTCATAGGTCAGGTATACAAATACAGCCTTACAGAAGCCTGGGGAGAGGATGTGTGGAAGTTTCTCATCCAAGACTTGGAGAAGATCTCATTGGTCAGATAAGGGCCTCCAGTTGCTAAAGAGCAAGCTGTACTCAGCCAGTTGCTCTAATAACCCAAAGAAAGGAAAGCAGAGAAATAAGAAAATAGTTTATTGGCATGCTAAGAAATATCGCTAGGGTCTGATGTTAGAATCAAAGATTGTGTTAACACAATTCCCTTATCTCAGAAGCTATCAGAAAAGTCATCTAAAATAGCTTAGTCTCAGGCCTAAATTAAATCATATCTTGATGAGCTAAATCAAAGGTCATTCAATTCTCATAAGTCTATGACTAATCTATACAAAACGTAATTTCAGAAAAATAATCATTTGACTTTTTCTTATTTAAGTCTCTGAAAAATATACATTCTCAACTCTAAACTACCACCCCCTTCCTTACTGTAATGTAAACTTCAAACTAATACCAAACCTAAATAACTCATGATTTTCTGTCCATTCGACTTGCCCTACAGTCTCTGGACATGAAGAACCATGGCTCTTTTTCGAAGTGCTCCCATCCCACACTGCTTAGGCCCCTCAGCTTTGTGCTGGAACACTTGGGCATCTTTTTAGCTGGTCTCCATGTCCCCAGGCTTTATTTTACAATCTTTGTAAATATACTTTCCATGTTCTCATTCTCTGACTCAAAAACCTTCAAGGACTCCCCAGTATCCAGAAAATAAAGTTAAATTCCAGTCAGTACCCCTGACAAATTAAACTGGGCACCAACTCACTTTTCTGATCAAATATCTACTCAACCCAGACTGCCATGGAGTCAATGTATAAGAAATACACACTCTGTCCACTTTGGCCTCTCTTCTCTACTTACCCTATTCCTACAGCTGGTAGTGACTAGTTTGGCTCAAGAGCCAGGCAGCCCTGCTTTTGATTTTAACTCCACCACTAAATAACTTGTGTGACCTTTGACAAATTTCTTTAACCTCGATAAGCCTTGGTTTTTCCACCTGCAAACCAGAGATAATAATAACACATATCTCATAAGGATACCAGGAGAATTAAATGAGATAATCCACGTAAATGCTTAGCCTGGTGCCTAGAAAGTAGCACATACTCATTGCTCACTTTTTAAATTATTAAATTACATTAATTCTTTGCAGTTTTTTAAGGCAAGACTCAAAACTGTACCTGAAACTAGGAACTTAAGAATACCTCTTCAAATTTCTACTGCACTTAAATTTCCAAACACAATTTAGCAGTATATAGCTCTCTGTTTTTTTCAAGCTCATTATTCTTGTTTTTTTCTACCTAAAATAGAAGTTTCTTGAGAACATGAACTGTGTGTTATTTTCTGTATCCCCTTTAGAACTTATTTCAGGGCCAAGCACATAACTGGCACTCAATTAATAGGCTCTAACTATCCCAAGTACAAAAATATCTCCCTATTCTAAGCTCCTCTGTCCATTCCATTAGATTCTATAAACTACTTATTTGGCATTTATAAATGCCTTATATCATCATTTAAACTTTTGAGTGTTAAAATGAAAGCTCAACTGAGTGCCTTAAAAGGACAGGAGTTCTATTTTTTATCTGATTCTCTTCCGTGGAGGCTTCAATCAAAAGAACCTTGGGAGCTTATAACAATTATTAATTCCCAGGCCACACTCCCAGGGGTTCTGATTTAATTGAGCTTTGGTGGGCTTGGTTATTTGATTGTGTGGCCAACTCATCACCAAGCAGAAACTGTAATTTATCACATCCTGGCTAATTCCTGGCTGGTACACCTGTGAACCATAATGAAACTGTTTCTGGATTAATAAATCTATTTTTTTTCTAAACTTTCCTTTCCATGGGCTTCGTCTCATTTCTTACTGTCCTCTTGCTGAATCCACCCACCATATCAGCCCACAACTCAGTTACAGAGTTGCCACTGAAGCTTGGCTCCCCAGAGATGTAAGTGCTATCTGCTGACTATAACTTTACCGTGTCCATGTTATCCTCAATCATATCTATTCTCTGTAATGCTTTAGACACTCTGCTCCATGTGGCATGTCACCAGAGCACTGAGAGACTGTGGAATCCACGAACTGCAGAACCAGTTCAAGCCACTCCAAGAATGTACTTGGAAAGAATCTTGTTATAATTCAAGCTCGTCTATAATGTAGTCACACAGCTTATACTGTGCTGAGAACATGATTTCAACAGTCAGGATCCCCAGGAGTTCTGGGTTGGGCACAGCGAGAAGGAGCAAAAGGCAGAGAAGTTCAGCAGACTCCTGGGTACCTCGAAATCAACCCCCCAGCAGCTCAGCTCTCCCAACTCCACCTACCAGCAGAAACGTGGGAGATTCTTCTCCAGAGAAATAAAACTGCCACAGCAAAAGATCTACTGGCACTGTATTTATGGGTCCTCCAGTAACAGCCTGCTCCCTACCTGGATACCCTATGGTGATGTCTACCCATTGAGGGGGTGGCAGGTATACACATTCATTCAGGCACACAGACCTTCCCACTCAGTGGCTTAGAGTTTCACTTTCGACTATAAAGAGACAGTCCAAGTCACTAAACTTTGAGGAAAGCCTCAAACATGAAAGACCAAAATCAAACGAAGGGTGGAGGGATTGGTGTAATTACAAACAATTCAGGGAGTAAAAGGAAAAACTTATAAAGCTATCAATAGCCAAGCACAGTGGGGCACACCTATAATCCCAGCTACTTGGGAGGCTGAGGCAAAAGGATCACAAGACCAAGAAGGCCAGTCTCAGCAACTGAATGAAACCAACTTCATTCCCAAACTAACAATAAAAAAGGCTGAGGATGTAACTCAGTGGTATCGCACTCCTGTGTTCAATCCCTACTACTGCAAAAAAAATGTTTTAAAAAAGAAAGAAAACTATCAGTAATATCCTCCAAGAGATGAGGAAAAAAACATACTGTATTCATGTAATAGGATGCTATTTTACAAAAGGAACAATTAGAAAACAAGAATGAACTTTTGAATAAATAAAAATATGATAGCTGAATTTTTCAAAACAGAAAACAAGAGTTAAAAGATAAAGTTGATGAAAAACATAAAAAGTGACTAAAAGTACAAGGATAGATAATATAATATTAATAACAGTACAGCAAATATATATATATATATATAAAATAATATTAACAACAGTGTCAGGTACCATTATAAACATTTATATTTACTTATGAATGTACATTCTATTGTTTGAATCTGGAATGTTCCTAGTGGCCCTTGTATTGAAGGCCTGGTTGGTTTCTCAATCTATGGTACTATTGGGAAGTAATGCGACCTTTAGGAGGTGGGGTCTAGTGGCCTAGTGTAATTACAAGGAAGTTAGGCCCTTGGGGGGCATGCCCTTAAAAGGGATATTGGGTCCTTGGCACCTTGTCTTTCCCTCTTACCCTTCTGGTGCCACAAGGTAAGAGTCTCCTTTACCACACACTCCCACCATGATACACTGGGCCTTCACATGCCCCAAAGCAACAGGCAAACCAATCATGGACTAAAACCTCTAAAACCATGAGCAAAAACAAACCTTTTCTCCTTATAAGTTGTTTGTCTTAGTTATTTTTGTCACAGTGACAGAAAACTAGCACAGTACATTTACATTTTCATTTGATTCTTATGACAAGGTAACATCAATACCTTCATTTTATAGATGAGGTTATGAAATCCCAGGTAAGTTAAATAACTTGTCTAAGGTTCTAAGATAGCACACAGTAGGGTCAGGATACAAAGTAATGTGAAGATAAAGGCAAGAAAATTAGTGGATCAACCCAGGACTTAAAATATCCAACTAATAAAAGTTACAAAAAGAAAAAAGGAAAAGGAATGGAGTAAATTATAAAAGAAAGAGTGTAACAAAATGTTTCAAAATTGAAGATGATTTAGAACTATACCAGATGCCCTTCACAATGAGTGAAAATAGTTACTGAAAGTGCACAATTATTCTAAAATTTCAGCAAACTGAGAATATAAATAAAATCCTAAAAGTTTCCAAGGAGATGGGGACAAACCAGGCCACATGCACTTTTGATATAATAATACAAGCATCATTAAAGAAAACAACTACTGGTAAAAGTTTCCTTAAGCCAGAACTTAACTTTTACCAGCTCTTCCAAAGTTATCACTTCCCAAAATGGTGACTGGTGAGCAATTACTCCATCAAACATATCCCATTGTTGCTGAAGCAACTAAAAGATGTCCTGGTTTTCAAAAAAGATGAGTCTATGGTTCAGTCAGCTTAACTACCAAAACCTTGGAGTATGAGGTGGTAGCGGGGAGGGGGTTATTCCAAAACAAACTGTCAAAAAATTGTACTTGAGTCTGTCTGAGAGAGCAAGAGCGAAAGAGGGGATTATTAGTAAATTGAAGAATTCACTAAAGTGCTCAGTTCCCCCTACATTTAGCTTGCCTTCTGATAGAATATACAAACTACCTCTAGCATCCTTAAACTCAAGACAGGGAAAGGCAGGCAGGATAAAAAACAAAATCCCGCCCTCAAGAATAGCATAAAATTCCAGAGTATCGTGTCTTTCAGAGCCAAGGAAGTTTTCCCATTCTACTTCACTTTGTAAAATGTAAATTATTAAAGGAAGAGAGGTTGCTCAAAATTTACTTGACTCCTCTAAAATCTCTTGCAACATATGTCCCAGCCCCACTAAGTCACTCCAGATTCTAGATGGTGAATCCAACTCCCCTTTGATTAGGCTGAAGAAACAAGGGTCACTGCCTATCTCTCAGGGGTCATGTTCAAACCTATCAGTGGGAGTTATTGTGGAAGGAAACCCTCTCATTTAACAAATAGTCAGAAACACTCATTGAGCCCCTCAATGGTAGGCAGAATAGACATGGTCTCTCTTCTCAGGGAGCTTACTCTACAAAGAGAGAGTGGGGGAAAAAATAATCCAATAAATAAGTATGTAAATAAACGTAGCTTCACATGTACCATGAATGAGATTTCTATGGTTTGGATAAATATCTCACAAAGGTCCATGTGTTAAAGGATTTGCCCCTAAAGGGTGCTACTGGGAGCCTCTAGGAGGTGGGGCCTTGTGGGAGGTGCTTGGGTGAATAGGAGTGTACCCTGGAAGAGGAGAATGGGACTCCTGTACCTTCCTCTTTCTCTCTTGTTCATACTGGCCAAAGTTTTGCTATGCCACATGCTCTATAATAATTCTTCCACCTGTCTCACCACAGGTCCAAAGCAATAGGATCCACCAATTATGGACTGAAAACTCCAAAACTATGAGCCAAAATAAACCTTTTCTATTTATAAATTGATTATCTCAGGTACTTTGTTATAGTAACAGAAAGCTGACTAAGGGCTGGGGTTGTAGCTCAGGGGTAGAGTACTTGCCTAGCACATTTGAGGCACTGGGTTTGATTCTCAACCCCACATAAAAAATAAACAAATAAAATAAGGTTATTTTGTCCATCTACAACTAAAAATATTTTTAAAAGAAAAGAAAGCTGAATAATACAGAGATAAACAGAGTTGAGTGATAGAGAACATCTTGAGAGGTTAAGTGAGTGGGAAGGCCAGGATAGATAAGTCTCTACCTTGAGAAGACATTATAGAAGAGATTTGATGGTTGAGAAGACCCTGCCAGAGAAAGGCTATTCCAGACAGTGGAACAGCATACATAAAGGAGCAGAAACAGAGAAAATTGCAAAAGTGGATGTGAATGAATACAACAGGAGTTTGGAGATTGAGGCAGGGGTCAGGCCACACAGAATCAGGCAGGTACTGTGAGACCAACACATTGCTCACTGACCATCCTAACCAGACTGATTAAGAGCTCTCTTTCGAGGCACGTTAGGGGGCTTGGTCATTGTTTTATGATTCCTTTTTAGATATTTTTATCTTAAATTTGTGTAGAAACAAAATGGTATCCTTAATCAACTCTTCCACGCTCCAAACAAAAGTAGACATAATCAGGATCTTGACACCTGGAACAGGCTAGATCAACAGATCTGAATATCTCCTCCAGTGGCTTCGGGATACAATGCACTCTCTCCAGCACCGCCTGCACTGCTCTTCGGGCCTCTCTGGTTTCTCCACTCGACATTGAACCTACTGTTCTAGTCACACTTTCAGTTCTCCAGATACCCCAGGCCTTTTCCTGCCCTGTGCTCCCACAAATGTTCTGTTTGCCTAGTTCTCCTTCTTCGCCTGGTTAGTTTTTCTCGGTACTACAGGCGTTCACTGGGGTACCAAATCCAGGAATGCTTCTTTGACACTCTCCCCATCCTGTTCCATTGCAAGCGGGGGAAGTGGCCCTCTCTGTGGTTGCAGAGAACCATGCACACATCTCCACTGCAGCACTTAGCACACTCTCTTGGTTATTTCTGTTCATGTATCCAAACTGAGCTTGAACCCAGAAATTGTATCTTGATCCAGAAGTATACTCAGGGTTTACTACATGAGTAAGTCTATTAAATAAATATAACATGGAAAGTATCTGATTAAACAGCAGTTTAGGAAGTGAGGGTGGGTGAAAGCAGGAAGAGAAAGACAAAGAAAAGCTACATGGTTTATGGAAACTGATCAGAGTGAGGAGTGAGGGAGACAAATAAAGGACCCTACGAAGATCCATGAGTGTGTCAGGAGGCAAATGGCGGCCCCATTAAATAACTGCTAGATGTCAAAAGAAAAAGGGCCTCGGAAGAGAGGGGACAGGAAAGAAGATGAGTTTGGTTTCAGACTTGCAAACCTGATTATCCAAGGGTAAACTCCTCACTCTGTCAGATAATCAACTCCTGCTGTCCCCTGCTCAGCGAGGGCAGCCTCCTCTTGGCGTATTAGAGAGGGTATTTTATTACACTCTGCAGATGATCCTTGGCTTACAGTGCAGTCAGGTCCCAACACAACCATCATAAATGGAAAATAGTATATGAGAAATGCACTTAATTCACAGAACCTACCAAACATCAGGCTTAGCCTAACTTGCTTTAAATGTGCTCAGAACACTAATGTTAGCAAAATCATCTAACACGAAGCATTTTTTATTACTTATTTATTATTTAAAATAAATAAAGTAGCTCCTGTTACTTATTGAATACTGTACTAAAAGTAGAAAACATGGGGGCTGTAGCTCAGTGATGGAGCACTTGCCTAGCATGTGTGAGGCACGGGGTTCAATCTTCAGCACTGCATATAAATAAATACATAAATAAGTTATTGTGTGTCCATCTACAACTAAAAAAAATTCTTTTAAAAAAAGAAAGTGAAAAACACAATGGTTGCATGAGATAGATTTTGCACCACTGTAAAGTCAAAAAAAAGTCCTAAGTCTGAACATATAAGTTGGGGGCTTTCTGTAACTGTAATATCTCCCAAATGATCCATGTCCATGGGAAGGAAATGTTTTTGCCCAAATACTCTGAGGCCTTAAACCCCTTGGGTCATTAAAAGACTGGATTTCACTATATTAGTTGGAAATCACTCTTGGACGAAGTGATGGTCATAAGGATGCAAAAGACAGATCAAGAGGGTCCGTATATGAATGTGTATTTACAGATCTCTTGACATATCATATTTCATACATTAGATTCAAGTGGGTTATGAACTCCCATTTTTACCCCAAATACAGATTGCAGAATCACGTCGGTTACACATCCACATTTTTACATAATGCCAAGAGCTCTGTAATGTTTTGAACAACCAATAATTTTTAAAAAAGCTAAAAAAAAATGCAACATAAAAAAATGAATGTATATATAACCCACATATTTTTTTGCATACTTCCAAATTGCATTGTTTATGCAGCTGTTCACAAACTCAGCTTCTCTGTTTATTTTTGTCCTTAAAGGAAACAGAGAAGAGAGTTCTGCCTATTAGGCACAAAGAGATCAAAGGGTTCCCTAACCAGCCTGTGAGAGTGCCCTACTCAAGACTTCCATCTGAGCAGAGATCAAAACGAGACTGCTGCCCTCGGAACGGCTCCCCCACCAGAAGGCCTGCGATGGCACCTGTTGGGATCTTCCTTTCACTGCTCCCACCAAATGGAAGGCTTTGTGCTTTCCTGGGAGTGAAACATGAAATAACATCGAAGCTCTCCATAGAGAAAAAGGCGCTCCCACCAGGTTTACTAAGACAACATTACTATCACAAAGCAGGTAGCATCAGTGTTCCTTTATAAGCAAAGGGAAGTAGGGTTAAAAATAAAAGAAGAAGGGCTGGGGATGTGGCTCAAGTGGTAGCGCGCTCGCATGGCGTGCGTGCGTCCCGGGTTCGATTCTCAGCACCACGTACAAAGATGTTGTGTCCGCCAATAACTAAAAAAAAAAAATAAATATTAAAAATTCTCTCTCTCTCTCTCTCTCTCTCTCTCTCTCTCTCTCTCTCTCTCCCCTCTCTCACTCTCTCTTTAAAAAAAATAAAAATAAAAATAAAAATAAAAGAAGAAGAAGAAAGAAAGAAACCAAAAAGGTCAACTGACAAACTAAAGGTTACCCAGCAATTTGTAGGAGGGACCTGGGAAGTAGGCAGATGGCAAACACTTGCTTTCTCTCTTGGGCCAAGAGGAAAAAGTTGACACCCTCTGTGTTTTCTTTTTTCCATCCCTAATATGTCACCCTTTTAATGGGCTCTAACCACCTGAGGCAAGACTCTAGAGTGACATTTATTCCCAGCACCATTTTGGTTGGCGCAGGAAACAGGTGTGCCCTTGTAAGCTGTGAATGGCACATTGTTCATCCCTTCAGCCTGTGGCCTCCGTCACTGCTCTCTCCAAGCTGATTGGGGTTTGCTTCAGGATGTGACAGTGGCAATGAGTGGTATAACAAAAACATCTGTGCAGCAGATTTTTTTGGTTTGGGGTTTCCATATCCCCTTTTTGGAAATTTCAGAGTGAAATCCTAATGGATTCTCTCTCATGGAACCCGCGATCGAATTGTTACGTAGAGTAGGTTTCCAGTCCTGAGCCCTAACCCTTGTTTTGGTGCTGTCCTTAAACCCACTGACCTTTCTGTGCCTTTGGAAAACAAGTTGTCATGTGATCCAAACTCCAACTGCAGTGGAAGCAACCAAGACTATCTCAGTAAGAAACAGGGTGAGGGCTAAGTTACTGATTTCCCATCCAGGTACTGAAAATTCCACCTGCAGGTAGCAGGAAATGCTAGTCCATTATATGATAACCCTAAAATGGACAGTGAGGTGGGAAAACACTCCCAGAATGCATTGGCAGGACATGTGGCCAGACCCGGTCAGGCAAGTTGAGAAATGAAAGTCCAAGAGTGAAGGCTTAGAAACCAGGAGCCTCACACAGCCTTGCAGATGAACTGTGAATACCATCCAGGGACAGACATGGATTTCACACACTCCTTTAAATATGAGCAACCCAAGGGATCACGCAATTTCCATGATAAAATTAAGTTTGCCACACTGCCCTCTTACATGCACTCCCGTCCTGTGGAAAAGAAGTAATGGAAAGGAACAATTTTGAAGTAAATGATTGATGTTGACTACCATCCCAAATAGCCAACTCTTGACTAAGAAACCTAAAGAGTCTGAAAGACAACATCAAGCTGGGAACTGTGTAAAGCAGTGGATCTGCAGGCCAGGTCTTCTCAACAGAAGTATTGCTGCCCATTATTCCAAGGACACCTTAGCTTTCTACCACAGCTTTATTATATTGACTATTTCTCCAAACATGCATTTGCACACAGAAATCATTTGCAAGTGCTCTCTCCTCCTCTGAGCAACTTATTTACTGCTTCTGTTTGGTCTTCATTTGGCCTAGTCACTGCCTTCCTGGAAGGTCTTAGTTTTTGATAGACTTTAAGCTCCTCAAGGACAAGGGCTTGACTTGTGGAGTTTTTGTGGTGGCTGTGTGCTTGTTTTGGATCTCTCAGTGTCTACAGTGTCTACAGTGGTGTCCTTCAGACAGTCAGTGAGCAGCTGTTGAGTGACTGATTTCTCCTGCAGAGGGCTCACTGGGAACCTGAGACAAAAGGAGTTAGTCAGTTAAACTTCTGACTGCTGATGTCTCTTCCTCAGCACTTACAAACATAGTAGAGTGATCCCTTTAACTTCTGAAACACTAAATTTCACAAAAATGGTTTTCTCATAAGTAGCCCACTTTTCTCTTTATTAAAGCCTATAAATGAAAGGGCACTATTACTGGTCCTTTCACAGAGATGGGGAAGACGTGACATTCTGATATTAAATGGCCTTCCTACCCTGCACTGATTTTTGCATTCACTTTTCCATTCACTCAAACATCTGCTGGCCACTTGCCATGTCTATATGTCCGGGTACAGTACAGCTGATAGCTTACTACACACTTTCTCATCTAATAACCCTAACGATCCTGTGTATAGTGGGTATTAGTGTGCCCTTCTCAGAGGTGAGGAAACAAATACTCAGAGTGTCTAAGTAATTTGCACAAGTTAACACACTAAGGGACTGGGAATTCAAACCAAGTCTGTGCCTCCAAAGCTGTAGCTATTATTAACGTACAATGATGCCTCTCAAAGAAAACTCAGTACAGAATCTGAAAGCAAAGCTTCACCACTCCAGAGCAACAGTCATTTCACAACATCTAACACTGCAATAATTTATATTTGTTCAAACACTTCTATGTAAATAGATTGTCTCTGCATGTTTGTTTCTTCTTTTAATAATAAATTGTCTTTGACTGGGGTTGTAGCTCAGTGGCAGTAATAAATTGTCTTTGACTGGGGTTGTAGCTCAGCTCGCACACATGAGGCATTGGGTTCGATCCTCAGCACCACATGAAAATAAATAAATAAAATAAAAAATATTGTGTCCATCTACAACTAAAGACAAAATTTAAAAATTAAATTTAAAAAAAAGAAGAAAAATAAATTGTCTCCCAGCAGCTCAGGAAGCTAAGGCAGGAGGATTGCGAGTTCAAAACCAGCCTCAGCAATGGTGAGGCACTAAGCAACTCAGTGAGACCCTCTCTCTAAATAAAATACAAAATAGGACTGGGATATGGCTAAGTGGTTGAATGCCCAAGTTCAATCCCTGGTACTCAGAAATAAATAAATAAATAAATAAATTGTCAACCACATATGGCAGAAATTAGCCTTTTTTTCTTTAAATGCTCATTCTACTCATTATAAACCTTCACATACAAGATGCCCTAGCTAATTCTATTCAAATGGATCAAACTTGCATTAACCACTATGTATAAAATGCAGGCTAGAGTTAGTTGCTCTTTCTTCTTTTTATGTGTCTTTTATCACTCTATAATCAATATGACCTTTTTCTGTCCACAAAACTTCATCAACAAATTATTGAAGTCTGAAATATTTATTTATCCACTCAAAGAAAGAAAGCCACTTTATTGTGACCTTGATTACAATCCCTCTGGTCTCATCTAGGGCCCACTATTATCTATTATCCAACTTCTTCATAAACCTCAACCACTCTACATTTCTTCAAGCCAAAAGGCAGATGCTCAGCTTTCTGCCGTACTTAAATATGCTTTCTTGATTTATATCCCTATAAACAATTTCTATTTATCCTACCTTAGCCAAGTTTCTGGCAAGTCTGTATTATTTCTACTTCCTCAATTCCCATTAACTCCTAAATTTACTGCAGTGTTGAGTCTGTTTTTCAATCATTCCAATGAAAATATGTCAACAAATTATATTATTATATTGTGTGTATATATGAAATTTAACAACAAACCCCACTATTATGTACAATTATAATGCACCAATAAAAAATGTGAAAAATGAAATGTAAAGGTCGCCAACAACCATTTCTAGATCCAGGAGATATCTGCAAGAGTGCAACGTGGGTTTGCATTTCTCACAAGCTCCCAGATGCTGCTAGTGCTGCTGGACCCTGGACCACACTTGGAGTAGTGCTGCTCTAAACACCTTCAGTCTTTATTCAGTTGAATCCCTCAGTTGCATTTAATTGATTGATCATTTATTCTTTTTGAAATTTTCTTCTTGAAACTCTTCTGGTTTTCCTTTAATCTCTCTGGCTGGGGTCTTACTTAGACTCCTAATTCTTTCCTGCTTGTTAAATTCTGGGATTCCCCAAGGTTCCATCCTTGACCCTGGTTCATCGTCTCTTGCTAAGATGACAGCTAAAGCCTCCTAACAGGCTCTCCTGCCATCAGTCTTGTCCTCGCCAAAGTCATCCTCCACAATGATTCTTCACAAACCCAAATCCAATTATATTATTCCCTTGCTTAAAGCCATCTGGTGATTCTCCAGAGTCTGTGGAACAAAACCTCCATGGAACAGCTTCTCCTTTCCAATCTCACCTCTCAACACTTTCTCTTTATACTTTAGGTTCTATTAATATTGACCTGCCCCCAGTTTTCCAAAACACATTCTGCTGTTTCAAGTCACTTCATCTTTGGTCACATTTTTTCCACTTCTCAGAATGTGCCCAGATTTACCCCCAGGAGTCTCATTCTCCTGGCTAATTCTTATTCATCCTGTAAGATTCAGCTCAGGTTTTCACAACCAGAAAACATTCTGTAGCATCTTCCTGTTCCCTCCTGCTCAGACTGGATTAAATCCCATCCTTTGTACTCCCACAGGACCTCTGTTCCCATTGCCTCTTTGACAGAACTCTCCAGGGTAGTTACACTGACTTCTAATGTGCTTGATCCCTTTACAACTGCTAAATTCTATGTGGAAATAATTCATCTTTATAGCTGCTCCCTCAACCTGGCATAGAGGAGGCGCTCAACGAATGTTTTCAGAGCTGATCTAAGCCTCCATTTCTCCTCTACCAAATGAAAGTGGTTATGAGTCATAAGTGTCCTTCAGCTATCAAGGTCTGTGGTTTCAGTCAAAGAACCAACTCTACTTGGAGAGGAGAACCTGGCTTATTACTGAGCTCGGGCTGTGGTTCAGTTGTGGGTACCTGCCTGGCAGTTCTATTTCCAGTCCCGAGAGAGAGAAATTTTTTTTTTCCAAAGAAGGGAAACCCATGTCACTCTAGGTTTCATTACACTGGTCATACCCTGACCTTCCAAGGGAGCAAAGATGAGAAGAAAAAATATGAATTTATAAAGCAGCAATAAGTCAATACTCAAAAACTACAAAAATATACAGCATTCGCCCTAATAGTCTTTACTATACAAATATTAAGTTGAGTTTGTGTAGGTTTAAAAACAACTTGTTAAACATGAATTTGAAATCATATTATCATGAACGTATGTCAAGGTCAAACACAAGGACATATATGACACTATATATGAGACTATATATATATATATATATATAGTGATCAATATATATTTATTTTATCACTAAGTATATTTAGTGATAAAAAATAATTACCTTGCAGGTCAGGAGATCCTCAGCCACCAAGAATTGTTCAATTATATTCATCACAGCATTCAGGAAAAGAAACTTGATTTAGAAATGTTCTGCCTCTGCTAGAGCATTCGTTTTATCCTGCCTGTTCATCTCACCGGTCTTGGTTTTGAGGCTGCCTCCCCTAACTGTTCCAAGTCCCAGTTGGATAAGGTACCCCTCAGCATACCCACCTTCCCCCATCATGGAATCTGTCATATGACATTGTACTGGTAACTGCAGATTTACTTGTCTCCATTTCCCACAAGAACGAGGGTAGGGACTTAACACTCATATCACAGTCACTTCTCTAGTCCTAGCACAGCACCTGAGGAGGGGTTAAATGCGCAAGAAAAAAAAATTTAATGAACTCTAGTTGAAATGATAAGGGCTATTAGCTTTTTGTTGTTGTTTTAATCATAAAGTTCAATGTGGATCACTCCATCACTCAAGGGTTAAATTTAATTCACTAAGGTTTTAATGCAGGTACAGGTTAAGAATCCCTTTACTAAAAATGTTTGGAACCAAAAGTGTTTTAGATTTCAGAGTCTTTCAGATCTTGGATCTTTTGCATAGGCTTTACCAGTTGAGAATTCCTAAATCTAAAATACTCTAAAACCCGATTTTTTTTTTTTTTTTTTTGGTGGTTGTACTGAGAATTCAACTCAGTAGTGCTCTATCACTGAGCTACATCCTCAGCCCTTTATATTCTTTATTTTGAGACAGTCTCTCTCTAGTTACTAGGCTGACCTCAAACTTGGCAATCCTCCTGTCTCAGTTTCCCAAAGTAGCTGGATTACAAGTATGTACTGCCAAGCCCAGCTCAAAACCTGAAACTTTTTTAAAGATTTTTTTTTTAGTTGTAGATGGATACAATACCTTTGTTTTATTTATTTATTTTTATGTGATGCTGAGGATCGAACCCAGGGTCTCACATGTGCTAGGCAAGTGCTCTAACACTGAACTACAACCCCAGCCCTAAAACCTGAAGCTTTTTGAATAAATGTTTCAGATTTGGTGACTTTCAAATTTCAAATTTTCGATGGTCAATGCATTTTTGGTCAATACATTTCTCATGAGGGATGGTATACATTTCTGATAAACGTTTAAAATTTTGATTTTGTATAAAATCCCCCCAAAAAACTTAGTCATCTATACAATTTCCTGTGCATAAAAAGAGGCAAGCTAACTCACTAATAATTTTATTTCCAAATGAGTCAACACTTTTAAATAATACTATAAACAGTTTTAGAGCATTTTACAGTACCTGCAAGCCTAGGTCAGATTTTTTCCAAAAAAGATGTTTAATACCAGTTATATATATTTGGTGTCTAATTCTTTTAAGTTTCTTATCACTTCCAACTCTAAAAGTTTTTAAAAGTTTTGCAGCTCTTATCATCAATCTTTTGGGATAGCCAAGTGGCAGGAACTACCCTGTCTTTATGAAAGTTTAACTTGAGAAGAAAAGAATGGCTGATGTTCCACAACAGGGTGTAAAGCTCTGTGAGCTGGATGGACTCTTGCTGGTAATTCCACCAGTCTTTCTTCTGGGGTATCACAGGGCTAAAGGTTCAAGGGTTCCGGTCTTAGAAGACATAGTCATTGTCTACAACTGCAAGTTCAAATCCCATGTCCCATAGCTCTCAGTGTCCTCATCAAATTCCAGCATATTCTATTACTGCAGTTTCTTTTTCATGTTCAAGCTGTTGTGAAGAGTTGCTATGCACTGTTTAACAGCTGCCATATAGCCCCCCTTCCCCCGCCCAATAGGTTACACTTCAGTCTTGTAGATTAATTTGAAATGAACCATTATCCCTCATGATGAAGCACAATCAAAAGGAACTTAAATAAATATTTTTAAAAAAGCAAACATTTTATGATCCATAAATAAGGACCTAATTTTAAGAATTCTCAATCTGGAGCAGATTTTTCCAGATAATATAGTCTCTTAGCTAAATGTGACATATTAGGAAGTCCTTAGATGAAAAAAAAAAAAAGTTATTAAGGGGCTTGGGTACAGCAGCAACTTCTGAAAACCTCAGGCTTGTAAGGGGGACCCCTAGTCAGGAGAAAGTTCAGTTGCACACAGGAAGCAGGGGGATGTTAAACAAGAGAAAAACAAAGTGCCTACACAGCAAGAAAAGTATTATAAAGGAACACTATGTAGAGACAAATCTCAACAATTTAGTAAGGTTCAAAACCACATTGTTTTTAGCACCTACTAAGTGCCAAGATATATGCTAGATGCCAGGGATAGGGATTGAGAAAGGCATAATCCTTGCCTGGAGGAATCTCAGAGGCCCATAGAAGAGACAATCAAATAAAAAAGAATGTCAATTTAGTGCGTTAAATAAGCTGGTGCTGCTGACATCCAGGGAAAGAGGATGCTGGTATATGATTCTGGCAATCACTGTTCTAGATTCTTGCACATTGTATTCCCTGCCTTTTGTTGCAGAAACATAAATAAATATGTAGAATTTTTTTTAATTTTATTTCACAGACAAAATCTTTTCCATAGAAGATTCAAGAGATTTGACTCATTCAATGCCTACAGCAAACCCAGGAGCACAGGTGATTTTACACCTATTTCACAGTTGAGAAGGAAAAAGCAGCTTGTCAAAGTTTTTGAGCTGCTTCCCCAGGTCACCAAGTGTATGGCAGACTGGAAGTTGAATCCTCATCATCAGGTTACATTCCTATTAAGTTCTTAAAACACATTTTAAGTGTTTGAAGATTTTTCCTGAAGGAGAGGAGAAAGTCAAAACCAATCTCCTGGCAAATGCAGAGCTCACCAGCTCCTGAGGGATTAGAGGAATGAATTTCTTCCATGCTGAACCATAGCTATTTCAGGATGGGAGCACAGGGAAAGAGCTGAATATGGCCCTGGAGGGGTGTGACAGGGAGGGTCAGGGGAGATTCCAAGAACATGAAAAGCCTCACACTCATCCCCAAACACATGGACCTCTTTGCCCACTAACCCAGCCTAATCCAAATGACCTCATTAAGATCTCTCTTGCAAAGCTGCCATTTCCTTAAGAAGAAAAGCCCCAGGACAGTGTGTGGACAAGCTGTGGAGATGCCTGTGCCATTATTTGTTGACACAATAGCAGAATCCCTCAAGCCTGGTGCTTGTCTTGAACACCCCTGGCGGCAGGTGAGCTGTAAAACAATGGAAATATTGTCAATGCCAGAAACCAGGCTACGGGATCTAGCAAGATCTCTCTAGGCTCAGCACAGTTGATTGGGTGGGAGAAGAACTATTTTTAAAAAATTGGACCTCAAATTATCATTATAGATTTTATTAGTGATTTTGTTTTTCAAATGACAAATAATTTAAATTATGATGCACTGAGCAAAAAATATAATAAACAGAAGCTTTGGGCTTTCTAATTTAAAAATGAAATGACATATTCCTATAACTATTTTAGAGAAGTTATATTTAAAGGGCAGAGAAGGACTTCGTGTCATCTTTGTTAAGTGATTTCATTACTCTAGGCTTTGGTTTTCTTTTCCATCAAAAAAAAAAAAGTCTGAAAGGACAATAAATTCTTGCCTACCCTAAACCTCTATGCCTTTGCATAACTTCCTATATTATTTCAGAATGTTTCTAAGGTTTATATTTTTAAGCAGAAAAATGTTTAAAATAAAATTTTGTTTTCCACTCTGAAATAAACATGAGAAAGGAATTATCTTACCTACATAATGCAATATCTTTTATTTTCTGCTTCACATGAGAAAGGTTATTTAGCTTAGAGAAAAAGTACTTTGCATTCTAACTAAAATTATTTAATATATTTGAATGCATTTATTTTACTAAAATATTTTTAAACCTTCACTGTTAAATTGTAAAGACTTATGTTCCAATGATTTTAACCATAAATGTGTTGAATGACTCTCAAAAAATAAAATAAACAAATCACAGTTCAATTTTGGGGGAATAAACTAGCAAATAAAAGCATTAAAACTAAACCCATGTCCCAAAATAAAAACTATACCTATTTGTGCAAAGAATAGACATTACAATTTTAATTAAATTGTAGGAAAAGCTATTTCATTTGAGTCTTCTACACCATTGATTGAGGAAAAAAAATTAGCAAAAATGTTCAAAGCAGCAATATTCGTAACAGCAAAAACTGAACAATCCCTAAGTCCATCCAGAATGAGTCAATAGAGTGCTGTGGGCTTACATACTGTACACCATGCAGCAAAGAAAATGAGTGAGCTGCAGCCGCACACAAAGCAAACAGGAACTTTGGAAATGCAAAACTGTGTGACAGAGAAAGTCACAACCAACACCTACAGTATGGTATACACCGATAAATTAAAAAACAAGCAATACATGATTTAGGGATACAAACATGATGAAACTACAGACAAAAACAGTCTGAATGCAGAACTGAGACACTGAGACCTATAACTGGGACAGTGACAGGCAGGGGCACTTGAGCAACCTCAGAAGAAATGTTCTTTATCCTAAACTAGGCAGTGGGTGCTTAAGTGTTCACTGTATTGGTACTCTTTATAGACTACTTGTATTTTTCCAATACTTTTACCTATTCAATATTAATTTTTTTTTTTTTTTGGTGCTGTGGATTGAATCCAAGGCATTGTACATGCTAAGCACGCCCTCTACCACTGAGCCATACCCTCAGCCTCAATGTTTCATTTTAAAACATATTAACAATGTGATAAAATTTACCTAGTCATATCCATCCTGGAAAGTGCTTCAGATAGTGAAGTACAATGGGTAAATCTTTGAACTATGTCCCTGTCATGAACTCATTTTGCAAATCTGGACACCAATAAATTTACTCAGACTTCATGAGAATTTTACAGCTCCAGAAAAAAACAAAGATGTCTTAATCATTCTAGGGATAGTTTGATATAGCCTAGAAATTTAAAAAAAAAAGTAGGTAAGAAAAATCAAATCAGTAAAAATTAAAGAAAATCAGGATCACTTTTTTAAAATATTGCTAGGGATCTACTCTTTACCTAGCACTGTACTTTTTAAAATAAATTCTTCAGGAGACCAAGATCCAAATTAGACAACAGAGTTCCCTATGTGTGACAAGGTTTAGATTTTTTTCTTCTGCCCCTCCACCCATATATTCTAGTAGGATTTTTTTCTATATTAACACTGTAGAAATTTGGAATTAACCTCAATGTAGCTATCTCTATATAACTCAGAAAGTTAGCTCTGTCTCCTCTTCCATACTCTCCTTCCCAAGGAGATGTCCACCCCTAACCCCTGCATCTGTTTCCTTCTTTATCTAGTGAGAAGAATTATCATATCTCTCCATGATTGTCATAAAAATTAAGTAAGCTAAGTCACATATGGCATTCATAATATGGCCTGATGTAGAGTAAATATTATATAAGTATTTATTGTGATATGTGCTGATTATTGCTATTATCACTATTTTGGAAACTTCATCTTAGATTTAGAGTAAGAAAATCTGTAGTACCATGCACCATGTATACTTCTCTTTGAAGTAGAATTTTACTGACCAACATCAATACTTTCTTTCTCTGCAATCGATCCAATTTCCATTTGTGCAAACCCCTCTCCAACTCCATTTTAGTGGTGCAAACAAAAACCTTAAAATTCTCCGCCTATTGGCTAAGTAAACCCAACAATGCATAGGAAGTTGTAGCCAAATCAGATTAATCTTGCATTGCCCACTCCCCTGTGAACTTCACTGGCTCAAAGGCTTCATCCTGACCCAAGTGCCTGAATGTAAATAAGAAAGAAACTGAGGCACCTGGAGAATCATGCTTCATCCTTCCTCAAAACTGGTATCTCCCAACCATGGGTAAGTTGAAAATCTGTGGGCACAGAGAGATGGCATTTCCACAGTAGAATGGATGATATCAATGAAGTCCTTTATCCATCCATGCAAACTCTTTCTGGGCAGGGCTGTGGTGGTGTGATTGTGTCACTTTTATTTTTATTACTCTTATCTTTAGGGATGGGCAACAAGTTAAAGTCAATTAAGAAGCATATTAACTGCCATCCAAACCTCAAATGAAAAAAAAAATGTTAGTAATGTTAATATTCCCAACCTCTTCAACTGTCATCCTCAGATTCCTTCTGCAAAAACCAGTGTGGGGTGCAACAGCAAAGAAAAAGTCCCCAAACCGCTTCATTGTATTCTAACCATTGTATTGTGGCTGAATCCCAACCACCTTATTGTAAATATTTTTGATACCCCTCACTCACCAGGTGCAAAATGTTATTTCTAGAAAGTCTTGGAAATTTATCCATAGAGCAAAAGTCTGATCTCAGTTTAAGAGAGTCCTTGCAAAATTCCCCACCAAACTCCCACTTTTGGTCCTTTCACACATCAGAGGATGACAGCAGAATTCTAGTCTGTGATGGATCAAAGGAGGTATTTTTGTGGCCTGGAATGACATCATATGTTGTGTTATTTCACAACTGAGGAGCCTTGCTTCCAATAGTCTAGTTCAAGGGTTGGCAAATTTTTCCTGCTAAGGCCGGAAAAAATATTTTAGCCTTTTACAGGCCATACTGTCACTGTCATAACTAGTAATCTCTGCCATTACAGCAAGAATGCCATATTATAATGCCATTATGGCAATACAAGAACCAGTGCACACATCTGTGTTTCAATAAAATTTTATGTATGGATACAAGTGAATTTAAATTTCATATAATTTTCACAGGTCACAAAACATTCTTTAGATGACTTTGTAACTATTTAAAAATGTAGAAACCATGCTTAGCTTGCAGCAGTAGAAAAATAGTGGGCCACATTTAACTAACCTCTCTGTCCAGTTGTGTTCAAAACACAGTAATAAACACCATTCCCAAAAACCACTCAGTTGCTCTCCCACTAAGTCTCTGTATGTTCATTATATTTTTATATTTTTTAAGCAATAAATTCATACTCTTTAATCATCCATTTCTCCCCAGAAATTATGGATGTGGGTCTTGTTTTATCAATAGTGGAAAATGAGGCATGGAAACATCCCAGAATGAGTCAAGGAAGGACCCAAGAAGAGGGGGGTTCTGTTTGGTTTAGATATAGTTTTGTTGTTTTATTTTGTTCTAGGTGCTTGGGATCAAACTCAGGGCCTTGTAAATACTAGGCAAGGATTCTAACACTGAGCTGTACCCCAGCCCAGGAAGAAAGGATTTTTGACAGGATTTCCTCTCTGAACTCTGCTTGCACACTACCTCTCCACATTAAGTTAACATTCATTAAGTCCCGTATGGACTGTATGAATACCATGATTGTATTATAACCCAATCATAATGATCTTTTGTGACCCAGGATGATGACACTCTTTAATGTATCATTAATATATATGATAATAAGGCTACATGTGCGGCTCAGCAGGCTGTTGCCCAATCAGAAGTCATTGACCGCTGTTGGTTATGAGGAACGCCTCTGAAAAACAGCACGTACTCCTAGGGCCATTTCTAAATGCAATATTCCTTTTTCTTTTTTTCAGTGCTGGAAGTTGAACCTAGGGGTGCTACACCATTGAGCTACATCTCCAGACCTTTTTATTTTTTATTTTTGAGACAGGGTCTTACTGAATTGTTCAGGCTGGCATCTATCTTGTGATCCTCCTGTCTCAGTCTCCCAATTCATTGGGATCACATATGTATGTCACCACACCCAGCCATTCTCTCATTTTTCAATTTGTTTTTCTCCTGGGGAAAACAAATGCTGAGCAAGCACCTAAGGATCCACAGTCCTGTAGATCAACTTGTTTCCTTATTCCTGACTCTTCACTCTCCATCAGCCAACATTCCTTCTCCACCCAACCCCCACCCCATTCCTGCCTATTCTCTTAGGGGAAGACAAACACATGTACTTGTTTTTCTGAATCCATAGGTTTAACAGAATACTCCCCCCAAAACGGCCAAAGACCTGTATCTTCAACTGATTACTATTTCATCAAGTCGGAAAATTCTGACCCTATAGTCTGAGGACCCTGAGTCAGTCAGTTTTACTCTTCACAGATGAATGCTACTCTGCCATAGCCATACACACCCATGTGTCTTATCCCACCTGCTTCCTTCCACTTGCCCCCACCCACTCCTGAACCTAGATGAGGTTACTAGAGATGGCTTATAGGAATTATAAATGGTCCAACCATTTATAATAGTACTACCCTGTTCACCAGGGCTCCCTTTATGCCACAAAAGGTAAAAGCTACACAAGAGAATTTTCTCATCCTTCACCAATTTAAGTTTTTCATCAGCAGACACAAGACCTCATTAGATACTAGTGATCAGCCCAGAAACACAACTCCAGAAGTATCCATGCAGAACCCCTATTCAGGCAGTCCTTCCATGTAGCAGTCACTCATCATTACCACTTAGAATGGCACCACACACTAATCCTGATGGCAATTCAAAAGCTGTAAAATAGGGACTTCATTTAGAACACACTCTGATCACAGACCCAACAACATACCAGGAAAGCAATTAATCCTCAAACATCTACTTTTTTCCACACCATCTAATTAGAAAAGGAAGTCACAATAGAGTTATTTCTCTCTCTCCCTCTCTCTCTCTCAATGCTCTGAGATAAGAGAATCTGATTCTCCTCCAAAGAAAAGACTATCTTTAACTCTACTCTTCAAATTGGAAAAGAAATCAGACTTCTTGTGGAGAAGCTCGACCACTTTTCTAAGACAGCTCTTGAGAACCTTACCGTTTCATGATGCAACATTTCCCAAGGGCAATTCATCTTGAGCAACTCTTGTAAAAAATAATAAATAAATAAAGCAACAAAAGTGTGTTTTGTGATGCCATAATGTTGATCTGTTTGTGCCACTCAATTATGAATTCACAAAATTCCAAATTCACATTGTAAAACAGAAAGGTGGGAGGAATGAAGCATGGCAATTCAGGAAGACTTGAACTCAAACACATCCCAGACCACCCAGGCTTCCTTAAAAGGCAGCTATCACAATGACATAGTCCAGAAGAATGCCCTAGAGTGTGTGTGTGTGTGGGGGGGGGGGGGGGTTCTTTTTAAAGATTTTTAATTTTGCTTGAGTTTAATTTCACCAATGGCTGTAATTTTTCCCTAAAGGGCTATGCTTTACTCAACTAAGATGATATTATTATTATAATTCTTTTAATAGAAGCTATCAATTACTAAGCACTTTGTTGCCAGGAACTATGCTAAGAGCTTTGTATACATTATCTCACTTAACTTACACAACTAGCCTTATTATGTAGTTATTATTATCTTCATTGTACAGATGAGGAAATTGAGTGTCAGAGAGGTTAAGTGATTTACCTAAGGTCACAAAGACAATAAAAAACAGACAAACCCAGAACCATCTGACCAAAACCTGTCTACCAGGATCCTTCCACTAACTGATTCCACGCATTTGAGTCAAGGGACGTAAATTACAATTCATCTCATCATTAAGCTATTACCTTCTCTACAGTGGTTCCCAAACTTGACTTTTCATTGTCATCACAGAGGAAAGTTTTTAAAAATAGAGATTCCCAGTATTAAAAAAGAAAGAAAGAAATCTTGTCATTTACGATACAATATGTGAAACTGGAGGATATTATGCTAAGTGAAATATGTCAGATGTGGAGAGACAAACACTGTATATTCTCACTTCCATGTGGCAACTAAAAAAGTTGATTTCTAAGATGTTAAGAAAGGGAAGGGGGGAATAGGAAAGTTGGATAATAGGTATCAAAATACGTTTAGATAGAAGTTCCAGTGTTCGACAGCACCGTGGACGACTACATTTTAATATTAGACTATTTGGTATTTAATCGCAGCCATCCTTAGACAATTTTTGTAAATTATATATTTTACTTTATAAAGAATTAGAAGAGGGGAGTTCAAAGGCTCAAGACAGAAAGGATAATGCATAAGAAGTGCTACCTATGTGATCTGATCACTAGACACTGCATAATGTATTGAATTACCACACTGTACCTCATAAATTAATACCATTATGTGTCAATCAAAAATGAAAACAAAATAGAGATTCCCAGAATCCATCCCAGCCTGACCAGATGTAAAAATATTAGTCTTATATTTAAATGATGCCAAACAAATGGCCAGACCTTTTTTTTTTCACTAAACTTAATAATGAGTATTCCATGATAAATATTCCAAGTCTTTAACTCCCAAGGCATTTGGTTGGTTTTTAGTTGTTAAGCATTTTCTCTCCAGTTCATAATAACAAAGGGATGAGAATTCCACCTGGACTCCCTTAAAAAACAAAGCTTTACTCAATGACTCACAGCTCACAGAAGCACAGTGACCAAAAGAGCCTTAGCAAATGTCACATAGATGAGGACACTGGCATCCAGAGGCAATGAGACGAGAGTCACACAACTAGATGGCAACAGGTCTACCGCCTCCCATCTACCAACTACCTCATTTCCTCTAAAAACCATGCTACCTCTTAAAACTTTTCTGGAATCTTTCAGAAACCCAAATCATCACAGGAAATGAAAGATCACTGGCACAAATCAAATGACTATAAATATGGCATAAAAATTGGAACTTGCTGTAGTTACACACTAACACATACTTTATACACACACACACACACACACATACATATGTCAATATAAAAGAACACATGTAAATTCCAATTAACATCTGTTTTCGTTATCATAGACAGTATGGAACTTTATATTGAATGAGGCATGAGTTCTAATCTAAACTCTGCAACTTACTCAGGAACATTGTTGCCATTTCTTGACTTCCCTGAGTTTCACTTCTCTCACCTAAAAGGCAGTGGTAATCATAAATATTTTGTATATGATCTCCATTTAGTTGAAATGCACTTATGCATAAAAGTACTTGCACTTGGTGGTGGTGGTGGTGGTGGTGGTGGTTGTTATTATTATTTCTATTTTGCAGGGTCCTAAACAGTAAAACCGTGTTCTGTTTAGACAGCTAATTTATCTAACCACCAAAGGCCTAATCTCCCAGTGGATAAACAAAAAACTAGGACCCTGATAGGATGTTCCTTTTATGCTGTGCTCCAAACTGACTATTGAAAACGTGCTTCCAATATACACAGCTGTCTAATGTGCTAAGAGCATTAATGAGTTACCATGATATCCAGGGATAACAAAATTAACAACACTCTCCTAAAATCTCCTCTAGGGTAATAGGCCAAATATTTTAGCAAAATTTTTTTAGCCCATCAAAAGAAGGGGCTTAGATTAGAACCATATTAAAATGCCTTCCTCTCTCTCCCTTAGTGAAACTTGCTTAAAATCTACACTAAATATCCTAAATCTCCACTGGTCTTTCTCCAAGTAATCGAAAAAAATGATTCAAAACTGAACCTATCAGATGTGTGGCCAGTGAGCAAACTTTCATACTTTGCAGGAAAAAGTTTTTCTTACACATACATGGTTGCACAGAAGCTCTTTGCAATACAACAGTCCCTCTCATGCATGGGGAATGTGTAACAAGACTCTTAGTGCATGCCTAAAATTGCATATAGTTCCAAATCCTATAGATATTCCTTTTTTCCCCAAACATACATTCCAACCAAAAAGTTTAATTTGTAGGTTTGGAATGTAGCTCAATGGTAGAACACTTGCCTAGCATGTGTGAGGCCTTGGGATCAATCCCCAGTCCTGCAAATAAATGAATAAATAAAACTTTATAAATTATGCAGAGCAAATGATTAACAATAATAACTAATGATAAAATAAAACCAATTATAACAACATACTGTAATAAAAGTTATGTGCACGTGGTTTCTCTCTTACATTCAAAATATCTTATTATGCTGTACTCACCTTTCTTTTTCCTATGATGATATGATAGGGTGCCTTAATGATGAGATAAAATAAGGTGATAAAGGTATTGTGATGTAGCATTAGTCTATCATCTGCTTTGGGTGATCCTGGATCACTTGAGACATGACAAAGTCAGATGAGTAGTACATACAATGCAGATACGCTGCACAAAAGGATGATTCATGTCCTGAGCTGGATGGAGCAGGACACCATGAGATTTCATCACATTGCTCTGAATGGTGTCCAAATAAAACTATGAGATGCTTGTTTCTTGAATCTTCCATTAAATATTTTCAGATCTTGGTTGACCTTAGATAACCGAAAACACAGAAAGCAAAACTGTGGATATGGGGGAACTATGGTATTTCTTTATAATGTTTCCTCCATTTAAGCACCCAACCTGGTTAGTCCATTTTATAAGAAATAAGGTTTCACTGGAGAAATTCAGAAAGTTGATAGAACAAGCCATAAGCAAAAGTTTCAATCCATTTGACTGACCCCAGTCATCTTGGACAACTACATGGACAAGATAGAATGCAGAAAGACATTCTCCCACAACTAACAAAAGTCTAAACAGTGGCAACAAGGCTGACAGATACATCATCTTTTTAGTTGGCCACATCTTCTAGATGGTGTTCATTCATTCCTGATGACCAGGGTTGTACAGTCAAGGACCAAAGAAAGTGCAGAGACCTGGGCTACAGGCCTGGGTAAGATGAGGGTCCTGGAGTGCTTTGATTCATTTGTTTCCTTGCTTAAGTATTTATCTGGGCAAACAGGAGTAGTCAGGGAAGAGAAATGGTTTAGCAAACTCAGCTGTAACAACTGCTTTTTCCACACTAAAAAGGACTTTGCCTGGGTGGGGGAGGGAGACACAGGAGGACACATTCCCCAAAGGCCAAAGTCTCTATAAGCAATATTTCTAAATTGGGACTATTTTGCAGAGAAAATTAAAACGTCTAGGTTGTTAAGATAGGCTGAATAAAGCATCTGCCACTACAGTTGTCATTATGGAATAATGTGGTCTAGATTAGCTCTCCAAACAACAAGATGACCATTTATTACTGGTAACAGATATCTCTTTGTGGATCACCATGGTAACAGCTCATCCCTTCCAACAATCCCTGACACCACACATCGAACAAAGTTTTTAAATCAAATCATGGTTACAGACTATAAAGAGAACTTGGATAGATTACATATCAATTTCAACATTCTTCTCCCTATGAAGAAGCTACATTTTAATATTAGATTATTTGGTATTTAATCACAGCCATCCTTAGACATTTTTTGTAAATTAAATTGTTAGTACCAATGGATCATTGATCTAACAACAAGGGTAAAATATCACCATATCAGCAAAAACTTATAAAAATAAGACACAATGAAAGGCAGTATATTATGGTTTAAAACATCATTAAAAGAGAAAAATCCTAACAATTCTCTTTTGCATGATTATTGATGTATATGGGTGTGACACTTCACCGATACTTCCTTCAAGAGAAAGTGCCCCACTCAGAGACTGGTTATTCAAATGCCAAAGCATTATGTGGGAAACAGCAGTTATCTTAGTGATAAATATTATCCCAAACCAGCCAGGGAAGGTTAGTTAAGATCCAAAAGCCAATTACTGAAGCCACAGAGATTGTTTTAATGTAAGCTGTACATGTGACTAATTAAAAAGCATTCACAGAGGAGTCTGTGAATCAATATACAATAGGCTTTATATTTAAAAGCTTATGCTTCAGGACAGAAAGGCTATTTAAGAAAGCCATCAAAAATTCTCCAAGATTAAGAGTTTCATGGGTCTGTGTGATCTCTCAGCCTATCACTTTTCAATGTTTATGTTATGAAAAGTTTTAAATAGACAGAAAAGAACAAAGAATAATATCATGAACATCTGTGTGCCATGATCAAGTTTTGTCATATCATAATGCTTAGCCATACTTGCATTAGATCTTTTTATTCTTATTAACTAATTATTAGGAAAATTAAAACCTGTAGGTAGCTCTCCCCAATCCTATGCCCTGCCTCCCTAACCTAATATCAGTTTACAGGCTTTCAACCATTATATAAATGGTATCAGATTATATATATATATATATATATATATATATATATATATATATATATATATATATATATATATATATATATATATATATATATATATATATTTACAACTTATTTTTGCCAGCATTTGTATCTGTAAAGTTTATCTACATTAACACAAGTGGATCTGGTTTTCCTGTTTATAATCACTTTATAGAGGCTTACTGCATGCACCCACACAGAGCACAAGTTATTTTATCCCCTGAAACAGCAGCTACATTGTTTTGACCTAAACAACACAGAAATGAACATTCTATACATGTATCTTTTTGCATACCTACAATGATTTCTAAAGGCACAGTCACAAAAGTGGAAATGCAGAGCTGTGATATGTTCTTCTGCAGCTTTATTCAATGTTGCCAAACTTCTCTTTAAAGAAATGATACCAAATAACCCTCCCTCCACCAGCATTTGAGAATGTCATTCCACATCCTTGTCATAACTGAGAATCCTGAATACTTTAATTTTTGCCTGATGAGTGTGAAATAGTTTCTCACTTTAATTCAGGTTTTCCTGACCATAGTGAGGCTGAACATCCTTCCATTTCTTTGGCTGTCTTGACCTTCATTTCTGTGAACTGCCTGATTGCAGCTTTTGCCCATCTTTCCACTTACCTTCTTGCTTCTTGCTTATTGGTCCCCTTATGGAGATCTCTACATATTCTGTGCCTTTGGTAAAGTTACTTAACTTCTTAGTTTTCCCATTAGTGAAGTGGAAATAATATTTACCTCTTAAGGATGTTTTGAAGCTGATCAAAACACACACACACACTCACACACACACACACACACACACACACACACACACCCCTAGTCCAGTGCCTATTAATGTTAAGCAATCAAAAAAAAAAAAAAAAGTCTATGAAGAGGAAGGAGATCATGGGGAGTCATGGGGAGTAGAAAGGGGAGGGTAAGGGTGAGTAACAAGGGGGTAAAAATTATCAAAATATGGTATATGCATGTATAAATATGCCACAAGGAAACCCACTATTCTGTGTAATTAACATGCATTAATAAAAATAGTATCATTATTATTGTTATACATACAAATAAGAAGGTTTGAAACATAAAGTATTTCTAGCATTCCCATGTTTGTGACTCCCTTTGGATAAATACTGTAGGACTTGCAAAGAGGAGCTCAGAACTCTCCTTGCCCAAGATATTTCCCATAGATAAAAAGACATATTATCAGTATTCTGCTATTTGTAAGTTCCCAGGAGAGAAATGCACAAAGTTGACAACCCAAGGTATTATTTAAACTAAACATCAAAGTTATGCTTCTTTCAAATCACATGTGACTGTGACCTTTTTTACAAAATGATCCTTATCCTGAGTCTAGGAAATAGTGAAGTCACAGAGTAAAGGGAACTCCCAGAAAGAGGAAGTTGGCAGTGACCATCCCAGGAAATACATCCAGACCTTTATAAAATTCCACCAGGTCAAAGCCACTCCATTCACCCCATGTCACCACTAATCCCTGAATAAGAAAAGTGGATGATTGCATCAATTATCAAAGACCTAAGTTGGGGATTTTTAAACGAGTAATCAAAAGTGCACGGAGGCACACTCTGAAAGTACTGATCACTCCCCCATATCCAGAAAAACATGTTCCTATGGACACGTAGATAAGCTGGAGAAATGAGATAAAAAAAGAATCCCATTAGCATCTGCTTGGACTCACAACATATTTAGTTTGCTGTGGAGAGCCTTCTAGACTGGCCTCTTTCTGCCGCATCCTGACCTTTCCTTGGAGCAAGTGCTCTTCTTGGCGACAGAAGCCAGTGCAGTCAGGAAGCATACGTAGCTGTGCTCCGGGCTGATCAAGTAGTCCTGACGTCAGCTTCCACTGGCGACTGGCAGAGGCCCCTTTCAGATGTACTTGTATATCATCTAAAGTTCAGAATTATCCTGCTCCGTGTTCAATTTCAACTGACACTACAGAAACCAGAGACTTTCCTTAGTCACTATGGACAGAGACTCTCTCTCCTCCTCTCTTCTTCAGAAAGTCATATGCAAGACTCAACTCCAGCCCAAATATAATTAGACCATCTTGTGAATCTATCTAGGTGCACAGCTTTCTTCCTTACATGCGTGCCAAGTTTCCACTTTCAAGAAGCTAAATTGCCACATAAAAATGCCCTGACGATAGTGAGTAATTAGACACTGTAATGGAAAATTAACTGTGTTTTTATTTAGAGCATTTTAACAAGACTTTTTTTTTCTTTATTAAACTGCAATAAAAATAAATTAAATCCTGACGGTTTGCAAAGGTTTTTCTGTTTAAAAAAAAAAAATCAAACACTACCTCTCTTCCTGAAGAATACTTATTTTATTAATGCCACCAAGTTTGCACAAGGTCCTGGTCTGAACCCCATAATTAATAAACCCGAATGCTGAACCTAATTCTGTTCTGTATTGTAGAGGGGAAACCACCATTCAGGCAGCTAAAACAGAGACACTGATGAAGCGGCCAATGACTTCTCCACATGTAGGAATCTTCTCTAAGATTCTCTCAATTCTTCTTTCTCTTTCTCTTTCTAGATGCTGCTTCCAGGAGAATCATGCCTCTGCATTCAAATGGTTTTTGACCATTCTGTGAGCACCTGAGCCTTCCTAAGTTTATGTGAGAAAGCGGCTAGCTAATCCAGCTATGAGTCCACCTGCAGAATCACACCAGCAACACCAACTCAACAAGACTAGAGTGTCAAAATGTATCCCCCAAAGACAAGGCAAAGAGGCTTAACTCTATGCATTCCATCCTAATTCTTGCAGCCCTCTAAGATACATTCCAGCCAAGAGTTGGTCAATGGACTTAGCCATGGGACCCACAAATTTCCCTTTGGGGCAGAACAAATGGCAAGTTTGGCAAGGCGAGCTCAGCAACACCCATAAAAAATCACAAGCCTAATACACATGAGGGAGCCTGTGACCATTTGACCTACATGGCTTTTCATCTCTGTTCCTCCTCCTGCCTGGACTCCAAACAAAGTGCAAATAACACCTTAAAATGTTTTTGGTTTAACATTTATTTAGTCCTCCACGGTGAATGCTAAATGCTGGGCAGTGCTCGGGCTCCAGGAATCTCCCTTAAGGAGCCTCAGTGTGTGTCTATGAAGAATTCTCATTAGTCATTTATTATCTGTGTCTAGACAGAAGAATTTCAGAAGCTACCTTTATTTTGCCTGTACAGCCACTCTGGGGGACAATGTGCTACAAGGCTGAATCTGAGCGGCCTCAAGAATTTCAAAGAAACCCTCTGTCTTTTTCCCTGTTTCTTTTCCCTGACTTTGAATCTCTCCTTATACTTTAAACAACCTTATGCAGTCCTTATTGCTTCTCATATAGATGCCTGGGAAATGTTAAGTTTGAAAATCTTTTCACTTTGATTCCAGGAGATGCTAAAACTAGCAACTTCACACTGTCCACACTTGCATCACAAACTCAAGTCTTCCATCCAGATGTACAACTGGCATATCCATAAGAAATCAGTCTCGTAAAATAGTTTATACATACTCAGTTTCATCTGAGGTATATTTAATGAGGCTAATTTGACAACTCTGCTACTGATAACGCTCTGTAGGTAGAGTTCAAAGAGAAAAACTCCACATGGAAAGCAAAAGTGTTAGATTGTCATAATGTTCCCCTACCCCAATTTCAAACTGCTCATCATACTCTAGAGAAAAACAAAGGAGGGCTTGCAATGGCCCTCCAAGTAGTTCGACAGGGTTTGTAAAAACCCCAACTGCTAGATTTAAAGACCTAGAAAACGCTGAAAAATAATGGACTCGATGACAATGCAAATATAATATACCAAGCAAATATGTTTGTGTTGATTAAATTATTAAATTAAATGATACTGAAGATGGTAGACATTTGGAGACATTTCAACTTGTGAACAAAATTTCTGATCATTTTTCCATTTGCTATGAAAAAAATCAGAGCCACTGCTGATGAACTATTTGCGAATTAAAACTGACTCCCAAGAGCTCCTCGGCATCTCAGTTTTACAGAGGAGTTACAAAACTTAACAGGTAATGAGATAACTGCTCAGCTCCAAATATATTCTGACCCCTGTGGGTCCCTCAATTTATTTACCCTTAGAATGGGAAATGGAGAGGCAGTTCTGAGTAATTGTTAATAAAAGCCTACTTGCCTCTGGCAGAAATACAAATGTGAGTTGATAATGATCATTTTCCCAGACCCCGTTTACATGTCTCCATTAACATTCCAAGTGCCCAACTCTCAAGTTCCCAAGATCCTACCAGTTTGGGTCCCCAACTAAAAGACCAAAAACTGAGCTGAGATTTGGGGAATCACTGGAGCTGACTTCATGAAGCAGTAGCTGGTTTGTTAACTCCCAACAAAGTCATTTTGCACATCCACACCTCATTTAATTTTTCACTGGGATGACACACAATCTTTGTGACAAAAACGCACTCAACAAACACCCTAAAGAACATGCTTCTCGTGGGTCCACCAAAGGATAAAGTGTTCTCAACACCACCTCCTAAGATAATCACCCTTCCCCAAATGCCTCTTTTAATTGGCTGGTTGATTGTCTCCATGGGTATGACTCAAGAGTTTATCCCCGGTGTGTAGCCAATATGGAAAAGTCTTACTGATTTCTGAGAACGCTGACAAGGACCATGGTATGGAAAAAGTGGACTGAGATTATGTTGAATAACTAGTGTGACCCTGGCACTTCGGGGGAAAAAAAAAACAAAAAAAAAAAACTTCTACTTGAGGAGATTGGCCTCTATGACCTCTTCCACCTCTGAAGTCCACAGTCAGCCCATAGGAAAAACTGCTGAATGTTGCAGAGAGATTCAACAGAACCAATCTGCCAGAGAAGGGGAAAGAAATTAGACTACAAATTTTTGTAAATTAAGTAAAAGTCACAAGTTATAAAAAGTACAAATCTACACTCACCTCCCCCTAAACGTGCTTGTGCAAATGTAGACTCTAAGTATAAATAACTACAATAGTTTATAAGCTGATTAGCATCACAGGTCTGTTTATCATATCTTCATATTAAAACCCTTAAGATAAACTATTACATCCTTGTTTTTGTGAAGCAAGTGTACCCATTTCTCCTAAACATTGTTCAAATGTAGAAACTCTGCCTAATTTCTAAAGATTAAACTTTAAGGCAGGGTCTTCAAAAATGACCATGCCAATACCTGCAGTCTCCCTGAGCCTAGGAATCCAGCTTCACTCAACCAAAGTTTCTACAAAGAAATATTAATCACAACCAGAAAAAGGCAAGAGTGCACCCTAAAGTTAAATAGCATTGATGTTATCATAGTCTACACCTCATTTGAGAGCCCTTTCAATCACTGTCACCATTCTAATGTTCGTGAGAGATGATTACTGATTTCTAAATGGCAGTATATTTCTATTCCAAACGGGGATTACTGTCATCAGATTTAAAAATAAGACCAACATGTCATACACTAAATTAATTCTAAACATATTCCACACCTCACCAATGCCCTCAATAACAAATGCTTTTTAAAAATGGAGGCTTTTTTCAGGCTTAGTTATTTACATTTTATTTTAAATTTAATGATAAACTTCCCTTTAGTTTGGCTTAGAAGGAAATAATTCTCTTTCTCAACCCCTATTAAAGCAATTTAGGAGTGAATCGGGGAAACTTAAAAGAATCTGAAAGATAGCTTTCTAGGACTAACATTACTGCCTTTATAATAAGGATGCTTTAACAATGGCTTTTTGAAGATTCCATCAAAATTAGAGTGTTTAATAATAAATTACGGTCAGGTGATTATCTACCTAATGAAAAATATTTTTTTTATTTCCCTGTTTACTTGAATTTATGCTCTTCTGCCTGAGGAAATTCAGCATTATAAATTGACATTTGGATTACTAAATCTAAACAACAAGGACTGCTGAATTATGTAGAGGTTTTCTAAATGTTGTAGCTTTCTTTTCATCCCAACCATGTGTTCTTATTATACATAATGGTAACTTTTTGAGTTTGAGAACATTTTAAACAAACATTCACTTATGTTGCAGTTACTTAAACTTGAAGTCAGGAAAAAAAAAAAATCAATTTCAGTAACTTTATTTCCAATTTAGGCCTTTGATTTGAACCTTTTGTGTATCAATTTTACCAAAAGTGCTAAACATTATTTCTACCCACCAAAAAATTAGTACGATTAAGGATGTCAGCAACTTGTTGTCATTAGTTTTAGTTCATTAAAAAAGATTACATTCATTCAATCTAAGATTTTTTGATCCAGAATTTAACTGTTAAAAAACCAACAAAAATGCTTTGAAAGTATGGAATTTGCAAAACGCCTGAGAAGTCACTAATGGGATTCCCATGATCTAATACATGTAAGGCTTTAACTGTAATCTTAAACCCACTGAAAGCTTATGATCTGAAAGTATGGACTATTGTAGCCAGTTTTTATGAGTTTAATTCCACCCGCAAATCCTAGTTTCTATATTTTAAGTCTCAACTAGAACAAAATCAAGAAACGTTTTGAAAGGATCAATCTAAAGAAAGGAAGCACTGGAAAAACAGGGCAAGAAAATCATTGCCAACATCCACCTTCTGCCACAAACCATGAATGAACTTCTAGAAGCACAAAACTGAGCAAAAATTTAGCTTGAGATATATGTCAATTCACTTTTAACACTCACAGAACTGCATATGAATCATTATATTTTTCTGTTTTATTTCCCACACAAGGCTCAATAAATCATAAAACTTACTCAGCTTTCACAGGCTGGATGACTATTTTTTGAGCCTATTTATTGCTCTTTTACTGGCATATTTTCTTCTATGATGCAAATTTTTGACTCCTATACTCCAGGAAAAGCCTTCAAATTAATGCAAAGTCATTAAAAATTATGCTGGTACTAAGCCATGCCTAGGTGCTTTGGAGAAGTTATATTTTGCCCTAGAAACATCTCTAATACACAATGATTGCACTGGTTGCACCGAGACTTGGGATTGAAATGAAACCTCTCTTTTTCTTCAAAGGATTTGAGCTATTGTAGCAAATGGTTGTTCTGAAAACAAAATTTAGCCTATTTCTTAAATCAATATATGTGCAAACTATTCATTAAAGGCTCAACACATAGCAGACCCACAAATGTAAAAATAACATCAAGGATATCTATCTTATTACTAAAATTCCTTATTTTTATCTTATTTCAAATACTTCTTAGTTTGTAAAATTTGGTATTACAAGGTTTATTGTGGAATATCAGGCCCATCCTACCTTGCAGACAAATTGTACTTTCAGTGTAACTGAATATAATATTCATTTTATAACTAAATGCATGTAGGAACAACTTGATTTTAAAAAGATTTACTTATATATATTTATTATAGATTTACTGATTGTCTTATAGGGACTATCTGTAGACTTAAGAGAAAATATGGGATTCCAAGCATTATGTGCTAACAGATTTCAGCCTGAATATTCCAAAATATTCTCTCAAAACTGCTGTTGACTCATCACTTCGATTTTTAAATGCAAGCACAATTTAATTAATTTATTTCAAGTCAACCATACAACAAACAAGCTTCAAAAGCTGTTTTGATTTGAAAGTACTAAATGTTTACCTTTAATGGAAAGCAGAGTCAATAACTTCTTTGATATAAATTGCTTCAACTTTTTTCCTACACTCATGTTTCCATAGCCTAAATCCTAATAATGTCAAAGCACTTTAAAATTTGGAACTTCTCATAAAGCACTCAAAGATTTTAAAATAATTTTGTATTTATTCTCTATACAAACCTGTAACTTTTTTTCAATATATTTATGAAGTTCTTTTTCTCTTTCTTACTGGTCTTAGCTCTGGTGGAAAGAGGAAAGCAGATTGGAAGAATGTTTCTATTGTTATTATGATTGGTTTTAGTCACTTGGACAAACAATTGATCCCCTCAGCTTGTGCCACAAATGCAAAATGCTTCAATACTACTTTCCCGGAGGGAGATGATTTTAAGAGAAATGCAGTGAATTCAGGTTTTGTTGTGACCCTCAGGACATTGATTTAATTCTAAAAATTCTCAAGGGAGACAGTAGAGATTGGACAAGATAACTCAAAAGTAAAAAGTAAGGCCACCAAACTCAAGCTGAAACCCACAATTCCACTTCCTGAAACAATGACGTAGGCGTTCAATCAGGTCAAGGGTTTGAACTTTCCAACTCGGAGCCACAGAGCAGCGGGGAAGGAGGAAGCATACTTCGAACAGAAGACCTGGCTCTGCAGGTCCCGCACCTTGGCAGTCCTGCCTTTACTTAATTTCCAATGGTGCGATGAATAGCTTGCCTGGCCCTTCCGGGTCAGGTTGCAGACGCCTTTGCAATGCCCACCGCTGGAGAGTCTAGTCTTGTAGGAGCGCAGAAAAAAAAAAAAAAAAAAAAAAAATCCCTGAGCCTCTTCCTCTCTCTCTCGCGTGGGAAATCAGAAGCGACCCATATTGGTGCGAAAGCTACCGAACTCTACTTATTCACTAGAGGGGCGTCTTACCCGTACAGGAATGCAGGGGCTTGGGTCGCACCACCAGAGACGGGCACACGGAGTAGAGGGAAAGTTTCTCAAAGTAGTCGCAGGTCTCCTTGGAGAGGATCTCGTCGATCATGAAAGTCTTGTAGCGCCGCCTGGCTGCTTTGAGCTGGCCGGGCGAGCTCACCCTTAGTTCGGCGTGGCAGTGCATGGTGAGCCGGGACCAGCGCCCGCCGACTTGAGTGAGGTTGCGAGTGCCCGGCCGTCTCGGTACGCGGGGGCTGGCGCGCGGGCGGGGGCCTCAGCCCCGCTCCTCCGCAGCCAGAGAGGCGGCGCGGCTCGGGAGGCGCGCGGAGGGGAGCGGGCACGGGCGCGCCTGCTGCGCGTCTACACCCACCCGCAGATCAGCATCTTTGACGAGCCTTTTTGGGACAATGCAGCTGTCAATCAGCGCGCACTTCCTGCAGGGCCAGGTGCGGAGTGCGAGCCTAGGGGCGGTGGTGGCCCACACCCCCGCCCCTGCCCTCCGGTGCCCGCCCGTGCTACCGGAGCGCTGACCTGAGCGCCTAGTGCCCAGCCGCTCTCGTCGCGTCCTCCCGCCTCTTGGTGTCTAGCGCTCCTCTGCCCGGCTCTCTATTTTAAGACACTCGCTTTGGCTCTCTTCCCCTCCCCCCACCCCGGGACAAGCTCCAGGTGTGTGTATGGGGGTGCGCGCGCGTGTGTATGCGCGTTTTGCTGGCAGTGCGCACCACCCATCCCAAGGCCAAGACCTCCACCGGTTGCTTTTCCAGGCGGCGTACCCCGAGCGCACTTAGGAGCCAATCCTGCACCCGCAGGCCCGGCTCCCAATCCAGGTCTCTTGTTAGAAATCTGAGAGTCCTCAGGGTATACAGGCCACCGCGCAGGCTCCCGCCAAGGACCACTGTGCCTTTCTCCTTCCCCGCGTGGACCGTTTCTTCAAGTCCACGGCTTCCCTTCCCTCCTCTTGCAGCCCCGAAGCCCCAACGAGCTCGTGCTCTCGCAGCACGGGGAGTTTGTGCCATGGTTGTAAACTTGACTGTTCCACCACGATTACAAACCACAAATGACCATAGCTCAGTCCGTTAACCCAGTAATAAACTGGAAAAAAATAATAACAAAAGCGCTCATTCCTTTTTTATGTTTAAATTCTGTTTTCCTTGCTGGAAAAGAAGAGCACAGAGCAATTCCAGTGTACTGGCGGACTTTCAAGCCATCAGCACAATTCCGGCTTCTAGCGTCAAAACCTGCTGTCTTCGCAGCTTTCATTCCCGGGTCCCTCGCGACATGATAGGGTCCCGGTAGCCTCAAAAACATTTGTTTATTGAGTAATTTGCCTTCTTCCTTCTGGGCTTCTAATCTCCGAGTCTGCCCCCAATTAATATCTGTTAAAAACTTTTGTTTTCAATCATAATCCTTGAGTTAGGGACCCCAGCTGAGCCTCCGCCTCCCGGGACGTCTCCAGTAGCCTGCCCCGCACACCGCTGTTGACAGAACCCCCGGGGGCACAATAGTTTCCACGGTTTTATCTCGGAATTTGGTATGCGCACGGCTGGAAAGAAAAAGCACGGTAGGGACACAGAATTATAGCCACGGCCGGCCGATGAGATTTCCTCGCCGCTTGTAATCTGAAAGTGAGTCTGAGTTGGCTCTCTGCGGAGCTGCTTGCCCTGGAACCCGCGTAGTCGCGGAAGCAAGTGAACGCGCGTATCTGAGAGGGTGGTTAGACTCAAGGAAAGGAACGTGTCTGAAGGACTGATAATTAGGCACTTAGAGAAAATAGATATTAATAGATCAAATCATACTCTGGCATTAGACATGGTCCGCAATCCGTATTTGAGGAACTTCATTCCCCCAAGTGTTTGTATGTGCCTCCCCCTCCTATTTAAAATTGTTTTTTATTATTCTCCTTCATTAAGCAGAGTCAACTTGAGGGCCCATGAGCACTGTCGCCAGGTGTCACAGCGGCGGCGCAACTCCAAACTCGAAGCCCTGGGATCGTCTCACTGGGCCCATGCGCGCCCCCTTCTTTTGTTGTTGGACCCTGCGGCCTGTGGGCTCTCAGGGCTCAAGACTAGTGACGGCTCCCTACTCAGCCCCGGCCCGGCAGTCCCGCAACACTGCCAAAGTGTTGTCCTGGTGGCAGGTGGAGCTGGAACCCGTTGCGCAATGAGCCGGGCCGGATCCTAAGGGCGCAGCGCTCTCTCGGAGGGAATTCCTGGATGGTGGGTTTGATTTGCCTTTAGAAAAAGGTACAGCTGTAGGCGACTGCGAATAAACAATGTTTGGAAGGGTCTGAGAGCGCATGGTGTCGGAGCGACCCTACCCACAGACGCGACCGCGAGCCGCGCTGGGAGCTCTCAGGGCCCACCACCTGGGCAAAAGCACCGCGACTTGATGCTTGGCGAAGGGCTGAGCTTTATGCATTTAGGCTTTGAAGGCCCCTGAGTGTGCTCACGGAAGGGAGCGCTGTGGATCAGTCTTCCTCGCCCTGTGTTTGCTCTATCATCCTTTCCCTCAACTTCTTCTCTCCTGCTCTTACCATTTCTTGCACTGCCACTAGCTCTCTTCCTTTTCCCGCTCCCAGTTCTCCGTTCCCCAGTTATTTCCCGCACTTTTGGCCTTCTCTCTGTCCAATTTCTCGCTTCTCTTTTCAACTTTCTCTTCCTCCTTCTATAGTCCACTCTTGTTTCATTTTCTATCTTGCTTTCTTCCCTTCTCTTCTGCCTCTCCTCCTCCCCTCGCTCCAAACCGGGTCTGGAGTTGCCGCGGGTGCCCCTGATGGTGGCGCTGCCATGCGGAAGGCTTTAGCAGCTCTAGAGCAGGGGTCAGCGCCCGAGACCACCGGTCCTGCAAGGTGGAAATCGCCTTCGGTCCAGGCTCCGCTCTCAGACCGACCTCTCCTCAGTTTTCCCCATCCCTTAGCTTTGTCACTCAGCCACAGGCACTAAAGAAGTAAAACATTTCAACCAGCTCCTTGGATTTTCCATCTTTTCTATTTTCCTCAATAGAGGCAAGAAATTTCAGAGGGGGTCAGTGGGCAAAAGTTCCCTTGAGTCACTAGAGAAGAGATTCCAGATTTTGGAGTCTGGAACTTTCAGCTCTCCCTAGTTCATAATGTAAGCTGAAACTCAGGATGGTTTTGTTTTTTGTTTGTTTGTTTGTTTTTTCAATTTTAAAATGATACTCATAATACTACACAGGTTGGCCTTTATAAAAAAAAAATTGTTTCCTTTCATTGGAATGTCCTTTGCATCCCATATTCTGCCTCTTCTGCCCCAAAACTAGTTGAAGATTCATCTCAAGTGTTACCATCATGGTAAAGATTTCCCCTACTCCCCAAAGCTGTTTTATCTTTTGCACGGTTATTTCACCCATTGAATAATGAACTCCTGGTGGGGCAACAGCCCCATGCAGCACTATTCCTCTTGTATCACCAATATACCCACCTAGCACTTGGCACATGGTCGGTTCTCAGTAAATGTGTCATGAATAAATGAATGCATGACAACTGGGAAAACTAAATTATATAATGTGTTTGAAGGGACATCAAATCTTAATTAGTTGTACTAAATTTGTCCTTCTCTTTAAATGAGTGTCTCCTTCTCTTTCCTTTATAATTTTGGGTTTTTAGCAATGGCATCTAGCCCAATTCCCTTTTTGCTCCCATTTCCCTCTTTTCCCTCCCTCTCTGCACTCTCAGACTGCAAAGCACTTCTGTGGGAGGAAGCACACCCCAACTGTCAATCACAAAGTAGAACTGCGGTCAGAATAGCCCAGGGTTTTGTTTCCAACATTAATGAAGTGGCTGGAACAGCAAACATCTGCCAAAGGGGCCCAAACCCTTTCCAGCAGCTGGAGACCCACAGACACTTCCCAGTCTCCTGTGACTGTACCCAGGCAGTGTCTGCCCCTGTGTTCCTGAAACACACAGAGAGACATTTAGGCAGGCATGGAGAGGAGAAAATTTCAGGACTCCCAGAAGACTGCAAGTCATCAGCCCTCCCACCCCATTCAGTCTAGTACCTGATTCCTGAGGACAAACCCCAGTAGTGAGACAGGAACATAGCCAATACCTTTGCAATGTTAGAGCTAAAGGCTGTAACAACTAAAAACCAAAGAATACTTCTTTCCCACCTCACACCCAGTAGCTTTACTTTTCTAGAACTCTTGAAATTTAATTAAAAAATTGTTTTTACTGATGCATTATAATTACATCAGTGAGATTCGTTGTTATGTATTCATACATGCACACAATATAACAGTATAATTTGGTCAAGTTTATTCTACTATATCTCCAAAGCAAACTGATTTTAAAAAATCCTAGGGTGACTTTTAAATTGCATATATGATATAAACCTAGATGGACTCAACTTGACTCTTAGTTTTACCATCCTTTTAAAATCTTGAGATACGTGTTGATGTAAATAGGCAGAAGTAGCCAGGACATAAGTCTTTTAAGTACAGTAATTCTTTTCCCAACCATCTTTTCTCCAAAGAGGAAAGAAAGGGAGAAAAGCATTTCTTACATTCTCATCAAGTGTACTTAGTAACTTATATTTCAGCCACCAAGTTTTGAAATAGTTTCAGACATGTAAAAGCAAAATAGGGAAAGGCTTGTAAGTTAATATTCCCCTGGGCCCCAGGGCCATACCAAAACTGCTTGCTGTCTGCAGCCGGGCACAGCAGCCTCGAATAACAAGTTAAAGGAGGTGTACAAGGAGGCCAGCTTATTTTTAATGATGATATTAATTTACAAAAACTGCTCTCATACACTGGAAGGCATCTTTTTAAGAGAGGGCACAAATGCAATCCACTTGACAAATGGTCTTGGGAGTGACTAGCACCTTCTATCCTTTCTCAAAAGCCAGTTTAAATTGAGAAAAATAAAAGATAATGGCTGTGTCTACAAAGCACTGAATGTTTATATAAAGTTGGGGAAATTCAGTAAATCATCCAGATGTTGCCAAATTTTGAGAAGCTTGCTGTACAGATTAAAATTTGAACATTATTTCTCTTTTTTAATTGTGCTATGCTGACATCAAACAGCTATATTTCTGCCAATATCCTTTGCACCTCAATTATCCCAACTGATGTAGCTGGGAATTTAGAATTCAAGCTGTCTGAACTTTATCATAATAGTGTGGAAATACTGGAGCATCACTGGTTTTGACTTGTTTCCCTTCCATCTCATATCCCTATAATGCCTCAAAAAGAGAGAAGCAGCAGTGTGAAACATGTGATGGAATAAGGTCCTGGCTGTTTGGGGGTAAGAGAAATGAACTTTGGGAGTCAGGCAAATCTTATGTTTTCCCTACCCAATCACTGAGTAATTTCCCCTGGTCCCTAATCATAACTTGTGAGTAAGGAGAGCCAACTCTCTTTACTCCTTGCTAAAAAATTCTCTCCCCATCATCTTTGTATTTTCAATAAAATGAGCTATTTGCTATCAAAAACCATCACAAAACAAAAACTGCACTTTAAAAAGTAGCAGCCCCAGCCTCTGCTGTTCCATGTATTTGGGGCTGGATTTTCTCAATGTTCAAAACCCAGGAACCAGCCAAGATTAAGAATGGGAGAGCAGGACTAGGAAGGCAGGACTATGGTTAACTAAAGAAAGTGGCCCTAGCCACCTAAGGTCCTTAAGTGCCACATAACATCTGGCCCTACAGGCACAGACTCTGCACATCTGTAGGTGTCAATCAGTCTGACCAGCACTTTACAGAGACTGGGTCATTTATGGTTCTCCCATTTTTTAATCTGCTGGAGGGAAATAAAAATGCCATAATCCTACATCCACGGATGACATCTCATCCAAATCATCTCATAAAATATTTCTATTCTCTCCTCGGCCTCAAGCAGTTCTTGACTAAGATTCCCTGTAGTCTTCTCCAATGCAGGGCAAGTTAGCAACCCATGAGGCAGAATTTCAGAGCAAACATGGAATCAGTGGGTCCTTAGCATCAGTTGTTATCAAGGACAAGAAGGCTCCTGTGTCTGCCAACACAGGGAAAGACTTGTGGAGCCAGTCAGCCTTCTAAACACATGAAAGGGAAGCAACACTCTCAGAGAGCTTTGGATGATTAAGGAAATCTGCTGGCATGATTGTTACTATGTTAATACAGAACAATATTTACTAAGAACATTGGGTGCAGTATGCCAATCTGGGAATGCAATGGTCTCTGCTCCAGGTCTTTAAGAAAGAGGAAGTTTATACAAACTCCTGGACACAGGTGCTAATCAACTATTTAAGTCTAAGTGCAGAGTGTGTGTGTGTGTGCACTTGTATGTTGCATGTTTGCCTGTGTTTATATGTGTGTTTCTCTCTGTGTGCCTATGCATGTGTACCTGCGGCCAGCCTATATACCTTTATGTTGTTTGTTTGCTTTGCTTTTTCTTTCTTTTTCTTTTGAACAAAGAGAGGGAAAAAGGGAAAAGAGGCATTTTAAAATGTTATTCAGATAAATTCAAGAGACAGTCTTAATCCTACAGGAGGAATAAAAAAAAAGAAAGCTGAGCAAACTGTCCAGACAAAAGTTTCACAATTATAGCATTATTCTGTCCTGGGCTATGCAGACTATTTCCTTTTCCAAGAAATACTTCACAATTTGAAATATTTCTTACAAACATGAGCTTTTAAGAGAAAGTTGACCTCTGTGAGCTACTTATCAGGAATATTTTTATCATCAATGGAAATTACAGCACAGCAAATGTACTCAAAGCAAAATAGAAAAAAAAACAAAAAAATGTGGAAAATTCTGGTATTAAATACTTTCATGTGAAATACTCCAAAACTAAAGAAAATGCTAACATAGCCTTTTGGGGATAATCTGAGACAACTGAACTCTTAATGCTTCTTTTTTTTTTTTTTTTTGTCTGCGGATTTTTTAATGCAGAGAAATAATTTACTTCACTCTGAGCAGATAGCCTCAAGGACAATTTTTATAGACCTCTAATGTTGTGGGTTTTCCTGTATTACTTTCAAAAGTTATAGGGATACACATATCTAAATAGGCTGTAAACCACTAAAGTAAATGAATGAAATGGTGCCAATCTCCATGCATTTCAATTACGCAAGCAGCCTGCCTTTTTAAATGGAATTCTAAGTCATCACAGAACAGAGAATCCCCAATTCCGTTGCCAGTCCACATCCTGATACGTTTACTTAAGTCGATTATTGAGTCTCTTAGATTATGTCTACAAAAGCTGCCAAAACATCTGGTCATTTCAATCAGTTCAATAAAAGATTCTGCCAAGTGGGGGGGGGGGGGAAATTAGTCAAATTATTCATCTGTATAGACAGAACAATAGTTGTTTTCTTCAAGTAGACAGTAAGTGGATATAGCTCGAAAGAGTTCTCTTCTGAAACCAGAATACAGTCCATAATTCCTGAAGGAGGTTGTGATTTTTATCATCTAATGTTTGGGAAGTATTCTGATAGATCTTTAGGCCAAAATTTAATGGGTATGAAGATGACTTATCCATGTCTCTGAGACAATTCTGTGCTCATTTGAATTCTATGTTCTAAAGTTTGGGACCAAGCCAGAACTAAGCCAAACTGGAGTTTGCTAAATGTTGAAAAATAAAAGTAGCAGAACTAGAAATCAGAACATAGTGCTTATTCCCCTGGAACCCTCTGTAATTTATGTGTATGTGTGCCCTCATTTTAACAAAAATTCAATACATGATTTAAATTGCCAAAAACAGATGAATACACAGCTTTTTATCAGACACTCTGCGCACAAAATCCTGCTCTATAAAATCAAAATAATATGGTTACTTGATTTCCTCAGTTTCTTACGTGGTATCTTCAATAACTACTTGGAATTTCAAATCATTATCTTTATGGACCATAGAGTTAGAGCCCAAAAGAGAAACAAATACTCAGAAAACAGGAGGGAAAGATGCAGGAGTCCAAAATTCTGATTGTATTATCCCACTTTTATTTCCCATTAATGTAATAACTCATGGACTCAAAAATCCTCTAATCTTAAACATTCTTTAAAATTTCTTGGTTCAGAAATCTGCACTAGAATACCATCCTCCCCTTGAATAAACCCAGAGGAAGAAGATAAAATTCCCATACTAATTTGGAGCAACATTAAGTACAAATAAGCTACCCATGTCTCATTTTTATGGCTTTGTTCTCTGTGCATAGTTTTGAGGTTTAAAAAAGAGCCAGAGACAATTAGAAACAATTATTGTCATAACAATAATATAAACTTTATGTGAAGGTCTGGGGTGACTCATCTTCATATTGAATGTTTCAGAGGACATGATTTCTGAGACTGAGGTCTGTGTATAACTTGTTAAATGTCTATAGCTTAATTGTTAAAGGTTGCTAATAAACTAGCAAAAAAAAAAAAAACTTTCTATCTTCTTTAGGAGATTAAAACCATTCTTTGTTTCCAGGACAAAGTAAAAGAAACTCAGTTTTCTAGGTAGGAGGAAGACGATTAAAAAAAAAAAAGTAAAGTTTTGTTTAGAATCTCACTAGGAGCAGAATCTTGCTTTATTAAAAACAAAACAAAAAAACAGAAATTTTACTAATTTTTAACCAGGCTAAAGAGAAAATCTGGGGTCCAGTAAAGGAATAATATTCATATATAAAAGGAATATTTTTAGCTTTGATGAGGGCAGGTTGGAAGTTGGTAGGAAAAAGATTTTGTGGAGAATTAGGTAGAAGGACCATGAACAAAGAATGGGATTAACTAGGATGACCAAATATGGCGGTAAAGGGTAGATCATATTTAATTTCTTATAGACAGAGCTAGAATTTGTTTTCCCTCTGTAGGACTAATTACAAAGAGTTGTTTTATTATGTTGTATTGCTGCTTTTTAAGATTTTTTTTATTTTTTAGTTATAGATGGACACAACATCTTTATTTTATTTACTTATTTGTATGCAGTACTGAGGATGGAACCCAGTGCCTCTTATGTGTTAGGCAAATGCTCTATCACTGAGCTGCACCCCAGCTCTGATGTTTTATGGTTGTTGGTTTTTTTTTTTTTTTTTTTTTTTTTTTTTTGTGTGTGTGTGTGCTGAGAACTGAACCCAGGGACTCATACATACTAAGCACACTCTACCATTGAGCTATTCCCTCAGCCACTGTGCGGTATGAAGTTTCCTTTCACTTATCCAGTATGATTTTGCAAAAGCAGGGTTTGCTGCCCTGAAGACAATGGTATGGAGAACAGAAAGGGAGCAGAACGTGAAAGAAGGTGTTGAAAAGATAAAAGAGTGTATCATTAAACAGGACATGCCAATCAGCTCCTGAAATCCTCAAAATTATTAACAAATATAAAAAAAGAACGCACTCTTTAGAATGCACCCACCCACCCACACACACATCCACACAGGCTAAAAGCCTTCAAATAAGTGACTGTCACGATGACAAACTAAGAAGCCATTTACAAGGTAATATTTTGGAGCACAAAGAGACCCACATAAAAGAGTCAAAATGAATCACATGTTGTTTGTGGGAATGTAACCTGCTATGACATTTCTGGAGGGCAGCTTGGCATTATGTCTCAAACTCAAAATTCATTCAGCAGCCCCAATCTGGGAACTGAAACCAAAGCTGTGGTTCTTAAATATGATAATGCATATAACCTCTTAGAAGAACATGTTTAAAAACTGTCAGCTCTTGGGTTTCTTCCCCCAGAATTTGTGGGCATGAGCACTAAAAATGTTAAACAAGTAGTCCTCTTGGTTTTGCTTCTGATTAACAATCAGATTACCAAGGAGATAATAAAACTGAGAAAGGCTGTAATCAGAAATAAATATGGGAGTTAAGATTCCTTAAAACTATAAAAATTTGTTGTTTCACATCTCTGAATCTTTCACTGAAAAGACAATTTCCTTGTCTTTTCAATGAAAGTACATATCCTTCTAACTATTGTGCAATTACAGAAGAATATATGCATAAATGGCTTAGACTGTGCCTGGCATACACGTAAATAAATGTTAACTATTACTACTGCAATGCTGAATGGGGGGGGAATCCTTTAAATAATAGAATGTATAATACAATTTAATTTTTGAAACATTGTTTATATACACACACTATATATGTGCATATAGAGATATCCTAAAGCATATTCAAATATTAACAGTGACCATTTTTTAAGAATAGAATTTTGAGGGATTGACTTCTCCTCTCTGAAGTTTTAAGTATTGTTTTAATATTGAAATGTATCATTTCCTCCAAAAAAACTGTAATATTTAAGTTTAAAATATGTAAGGCTGAAAATATAAAGTGTACTTTAATAATATCTTACATTTGCATAACACATTCACAGACGTTTTTACCTGTATTACTTCATGAGTGCCTCAAGCCATTCCTTGAATGAAAAATATGTTCTCCTTGAAATAATTCACCCACAGATAAATTTGCAGAGCCAAGTTTCAAATTCAAATCTTTCAAGTCCAAGTTCAGCATACCTTCTACTGGACAATGTTTTCTCACTGATCCCAGTTATATGTTTTCAAAAGAAATGGAATTCCATCTTTATGAGTTTCTGTTGTGTGCTATCCACCTCATTTAAAAGTTTTAAAATCCTAAGCATATGATAGCATTGAAATAAATTAAACATTAAGACTGATGAAAATATATTAAAATAATGAATCTCAAAATTTAGGTTTCTAGTAGAAACTTAGCTATCTCATGTCTTATGAAGCTTATGAGTACTAGGTAATTTTCTAAATATAGACAGTCCCAATCATCTATTAAAAGTTAACTGATTTCACGAGGGGAAAAAATGAGTTGATAGGAATGCGGAAAGCAGAATGACATCGATATTGCTCTGGGTTTTCGAAAGTTTTTTAGCAGATTTAGCTGCTAGCCTGTCTGTACGTGGAATTAGACGGGATCTGAAGGTAGCCGCAAATTGTCAGGGTCGTGGCATGGCCGTTACTGCCCTCTACTGGGAGAAAAAGAACATGACGCCTCTCCTGCGAAATCACATCTCCCTCTCTTGGCAAGATAGAAGAACGTCAAGAGACAGGCTTCTGTGAGGTGAGTGGCTGCTAGTTACTGTTCCAGAACATAAACTCTCAGAAAGTACATTCGGGGGCTCCTCGGCCTCAGCACTGAGTCAGAAGCATTACTAGTTGCGATTCTTCCCTAAAACGGTGAAGTAGATCAAGGGACACTTTTTAGATGTGACAGAAAAGACTCTTTACTGATTCTTTATCCTAGTTTTAGTGTTGATAATTCTCACCAACAAAGATTTGAATTCTCCATCTCAAATAATAGGAGATAATATGAAAACAGTCAGTGATACAAGTAAAGTCTACACACAAAACCGCAAGACCCAGGACTGTGCCCAGAGGTCAGGGTATAAGAGAGAACACAGCATAAGTCCAACCTGGGTTTGTGGCCCTCAACCATAACCAACTAGACTTCCCTAAGTAACTCTCAGAGATCTATTTAGTCCATGATGATAAATATCTATTGATCAACTGATTACATTTAATTAACCCCAGTATACATTTGTCTACTCTAGACCAGATTTAACATACCCAGCTTTTATGGATTTGTGCACTCATGTTTCCCAGAATTTATAGATACACCTGGTCTCCTTTAACTTAGATTGTAAACCCTCTTGAGAAAAGGGAGTGGAAAGTCTGGCTAAAAAAAGAAAAACATAAGAGGTAAATATTAAAAATAGGAAGAAGGGCTGGGGATGTGGCTCAAGCGGTAGCGCACTCTCCTGGCATGCCTGCGGCTTGAGATGGATGCTCAGCACCACATACAAAGATGTTGTGTCTGCCGAAAACTAAAAAATAAATAATAAAAAATTCTCTCTCTCTCTCTCTCTCTCTCTCTCTCTCTCTCTCTCTTTCTCTCTCTCTCAAAATAAAAAATAAATAAGTAAAATAAAGGTCCATTGACAACTAAAAATATATTTTAAAAAAAAAAACCCAGAAAGAATGTTTAAAAAAAAAAAGAAACAGAAAAAAAAAAACTCAAAATTTCAAACTATAGACAGAAAGTCCTGACCCATAAATTATAAAGCCACTGACAGTAACTTTATAGGAAAATATCCCTAGTATAGGAAAAAAATCTATTTTCTTATATTTTCCAAACAGTATTTCTGGGTATGAAAAACAAGTTTGTACATGACTGCAACAGCCACTCTTCTCCACCTAAAAATTTTCAAAACAAAACTCCAATTCATGGGACTAACTAAAACCACAAACTACCACAGAACCATGGACAGTCATTAAGACACTGGCCCAAGTGCTACATTCCCAGTGACCCACTAATCAATCAGATAAATGAATTTGTGATCAGAACATTCTTTTATTTCTGGGTATTAAATACCACACTCTGGAACAATAACCTCTTTTTTTTTTCCTGTGCATTGCACTTCATTTTCTTAACTGTAGCCATGTGATATAATACTGTGTTGGAGATAACAGTATAAAAATTAAATAAATCATTTATCCAAATATTTATTGAGCATCTGGTTTGTCCCAGGAGCTGTGCTGGCCCAAAGAAATACGGTGGTGAACAGTACATATTCTCTTTCCTCAGAGTTGCAGACCTATAGTGGAGACAAGCAAACTTCCCCCCAGACGATGCTCTGGGAGTTAGTACAGTCTTGAAAGGGATCAGGGAAGGGTTTCAGAAACAACTGTGAACTGAGCTTAGATCTAAAGGAGACTCTAAGTTAGTGAGGGGTAAAGAAACTTGAAGTAGACAATAGACAAAAGAAACACCCAAAAGCTAAAAACAAGTGAAAGTGTTTGGTGGAATCTGCAGTAGTCAAGTGTGGCTGAAGCATAGTTTTGGAGAGAAGAATGTCAAGAGGGAGAAATAGAAGGAAGACAGGCCAGATCAAAAAGCATCTTTTAAACTATTCTTTATTCTGGAAATAGAAGTGTTGTAGGATTTGTAGCAGGAGAGTGACATAATCAGCCATGTGCTTCTAAAAGTCTGGACGTGATGTTTGTGGTATATGGAGTAGAGGAAAGCAGAATGAGACAGGGAAACCAGGTAAGAAGATTCTACATTCATCTGAGTGAGCTGCAGCAGTTTTATTAAGTAATAGAGATGAAGAGAAAGAAGGGATAAAAGTAGTGTTGAGAAAATTGAATAACCAGTCACAGTGGCTCATAAGGCTAAGGCGGGAGGATCACAAGTTTGAGATCAGCCTCAGCTTAAGCTCTAAGCAAATCAATGAGCCTGTCTCAAAAAAAAAAAAAAAATTAAAAAGCTGGGGATGTGACTTGGTGGTTAAGTGCCTCTGGGTTCAATTCCTAGTACCAGAAAATAAATAAATAAATAAAAGAATACACGAGACTCAGGGCTATTTTAATGTCAGAATATAAAGAAATTAAACTCAAGGAGTGACTTCATTTAATATCCAGAATATAAAGAATGCCCACAATTTAATAACAACAACAATAAAATCTTTAATGAGACAAGAGCCAGGCAGAGTGGCACACACCTGTAATCCCAGCAACTGGGGAGACTGAGGCAGGAGGATCACAAGTTCAAGGTCAACCTTGTCAACTTAGTGAGACCTTATCTAAAAATCAAATTTTTAAAAAGGGCTGGGCATGTAGTTCAGTGGTCAAGTACCCCTGGGTTCAATCCCCAGGATCTTCTTCCCCTCAAAAAAGTGAGCAAAGGACTCAAATGGAATTTTCTCCAAAGAAGCAATACAAATGTCCAATAATCACAAGAAAATATGCTGAATATTACTAATCACTGGGACAATACAAATCAGAACCACAATGAAATACCCCTTCATACCTATTAGAATAGCTACAATCAAAGGAAACAGAAAATACAAGTGACAGTATGGCTATGAAGAAATTGGAAACCTGCACTTTGCTTGTAGGAAAATGAAATGGAGCCAGGTGCCTGTAATCCCAGAAACTCAGGAGGCTGAGGCAGGAGGATCATAAGTTCAAGGCCAGCCTCAGCAACATAGCAAGACCCTCAACAACTGAGGGACACCTGTCTCAAAATACAAAGAATTGGGGCAATAAAGTGCCCCTGGGTTCAGTTCTCAGTATGAAAGAAAGAAAGAGAGAAGGAAAGAGCTCTTATGGAAAAAGTTTTGCCAGTTCCTCAGAAAGTCAAAAATTAGCATATTAACCAGCAATTCAGCTCCTAAGTATATGTGTATATACACACATACACATACATATACATATGTATACACACCTATGTAAAGCATAAAAAATCAAAACAGGAACTCAAACAATATTTGTATGTAAATGTTCATGGCAGCATCATTTACAGTAGCCAAGAAGTAAAAATAACCCAAGCGTCCATCAACATAAAATTAAATGAACAAAAGGTGTATATACTTACAGTGAAATATTATTTAGCCTTATAAATTAATTAAGCTCTGATACACTCTATAACATGGATGAATCTTTTAAACATATTGTATTAAATGAGATAAGACAGACCAAAAAAGGACAAATACTATATAATTAAATTTATACCAAATATCTGGAACAAGTAAGTTCATAAAAACAAAAAGAATAAAGGTTAAAAGAAATCTAGGAAGTGAAGAATGAGAAGTTATCATATAATGATTGCAGAGTTTCTGTTGGGGGATTAAAATTTTTGTGAACATTGATTGCATCATATTGTGAGTAAAAGTTAATAGCATTGATTGGAAACCCAAAAATGGTTGAAACAGCAAATTTTATATATATATATCTTACCACAATTTTTTAGAAATTAATGTAATGACCCAAAACCTTCATACTGGCCTGCAGGTCTTTAATGGGTGAGTAGTATGGTATGTAAATTATACCTCAATAAATCTGTTAATAAACAAATAGCAACAACGAAAAAGGAGGAGGGGCTGAGCATGTAGTTCAGTGGTAAAGCACTTGCCCAGAGAGGGTGAGGCATGGGTTTAATACCCAACACCACAAAAAGATTAAAAAATAAAAATAAAATAATAACTAACAAAATAGCTTCTAGATTTTTGACTTAGCAGATAGATTGACAGGGTTATTGAAGTTGCATAGTTAAGGGAATAAGGAGTTTGAGGAGGAAATAGTTCGATTTTGAATATGCTGAATTTGAGATGCTTATTAGACAACAAATGGAGACGTACAGCGTACAGTTGAGCATATGTGTCTGAAATTTGGAAAAGAAATCTGAATTAGAGGTAAAAATTCAGAGGCCATCAGCACACATATTAAAGCTCTAAGAGTAAGTGGAATTATCTAGGGAATATGAAAATAGAGAGGTAGATGGGAGAATCAGAGAGAGAATCCTGAAGAAAAGCTGAGGACATAAGAAGATGGCAGAGTAAGGATCTAGGACTGAAGCAGAGGAGGAACAGCTGACCAGGGAGCTGGGTGACAGAATCGACCCTCTAAAACTCAATGACGGGCAGTTTGAGACTTGGAGGGACTTGGAGTTTGGTTACTGAAGCAGAAGATAAGAACAGAATTCCTTGACCCTAAACCTTGACTAGGGTAGGGTCAGAGGGGAAGGATACCAAACAATAGCTGGAAAGAAAAGCAGACCAAGTTAAAACAGAACAGGAGCAGAAAAGACAATGAAGGAGATCCCTACCATTTAACCCAAATTTTGGACTGACAGCTGTGCCCGGCAGGATAGCTGTGTTGTAGAGTCCACAGCTAGCCAGTCTCCCTAGAAGAAATTAAATCAACATAGCTTCTCCCCACCTTCAGACAGTAATGGATGAAAACATGAAACAGGTAGTCTCAGTAATTCATTTAGAAGGAATCTGGAGAAGGATTGCTGCTAGCTGAAAGTTACTGAAACCCCCACCCTTCTCTGTGGACAAGGGGAGTGGAGTGGAGCTAACCTGATTGCTAATCACTCCTGGAGGGTGCTAACCCCCACCCAGCACTCCACACAGCTCATCAGGAGCTCAGGCAGAGGCAGGCCAACTGACCTCTTTCCCCCTTCATGGTGATGCCTAACACATGAGCCAAGGCAGGGGCTTTTGTGTCACAGGCCCTACACTTGCAGCTGACCTCCAAGTACTTACATAGCACTGTTCTGGAGAAGTCCCAGTGGAGGTGAGTGTGTGTCTACAATTTACAGTCACAGGTAGGGGGAGCTCAGACAGAGGCAGGTCAACCAACTGGCTTCTGCACCACAGACCACCCACAGAGAGCTCACAATCACAGGTCCCTCACTTAGACAGCCACACCAACCACTTTTAAGAAGGACCTGTGGAGAGGAGTGGATGCAAAATGTCCCACAGCAATCATTGACAGCCTGAGCCATGCACCCTGTGCTCCCACACCCAAAAGAAGCAGCCAGCAGATGAAGCACAGCAGCTTCCAAACATGCAGGTTCTAGCGCTGATGAACAAGAACTGGCTGGTGAGAAATCCACAGCAACTTGAGAAATAGCTCCAGTGCCCCAGCACCTCTAGGGGAATCCACAGTTGTGAAATTACCAGTTAATTCAATTCTCATTCAGACACATGGATACACAGAAGGCAATTCTTCAGGATAAACCAAGGAGCCAGCAAAGTGTTGAGAGCCACAGTCAAGTCGAATGGCCCCTGGTATTTTGCCAGAAGTAGTGGTTGAGAGGTGACGCCAGCGAGCCATTAAGATGATAACTTTTGAGTTCTCGAGGAGTTCCCGTTGAGTTCCGGTTGAGCTCTCGCGGGATTCCTGGAGAGTTCGTGTGGGTTGGTGGAGTTCCGGTAGAGAGAGTTCCGGTTGGTGTGTGGTATGCCTGGAAGGGCCGCGTGGGTGGCCTTCGTGTGAGTTCAGAAATAAAGTTTGTTACTGCTTGAGTGGCTCCTGATTTGTGCCCAGCCAGACTGCAGCAGCAAAGGACATTAAATATGCACAATAACACTATACCCCAGGTAGGAATTTATAGAGGAGCACCCCACAGACACCAACCATCACCCATAACTTGTGCATTCCACAAAGGGCAGCAGTCCTATATTCCCCATAGGCCACCCAGCACCACATCAAATAGAAAACACCTCTACCTTAGACCACCACACCTCTCACACTCTGAAATATAGACAAGGTAGCCCACACTGGATTTAACAGTCCTGTATACTTGCAGATTTTCTTTAGGAGGGCACATAACACTATACCCCTTAACAGGGAATAATCAGGCTCCTAAGTCACAGACAATTAGGGACCATCTCCTCTAACCCAACAGAAAACTAGCAGGCACCTAGCCACACCAAAAATCAGAAGGGGCCTCCCAGGATTGTATTAGAGGTGAGCTGGTATGATCACTGCCTCAAAACTCAGGGAAACAAACATAAAACGGAAGAGTGGTGGGAATCTTCTAAAGATCCCAAATCCTGATGAAATCCAAACCTGGAAGACTCAATACAACATTTCTCCACTTCCATATGGATTGTTATAAATAGCTCTAATGTAAGTTTGGATCTTACCTATATTACTTTTCCTTTTGAATTTATACATTTTACTCTGTTATTTGATATTGTACCCTCAACCCATTTGATTGCACGTCTTCTAATGTTTTAAAACATTAACTCGAGACATTCTACCTTTCTTTCCCTAGCTCAGGTTTACACTTGCTCCTCTTCTTCTTGCATTACCTGCTCATGCATCAACACCCCCCACCCATCTTTTTCTACTTTTTACCTTGGTTTGTATTGTTCTTTTCTATATTTTCTTTTCTCTCTCTTTTTTCTTTGCCCATTTTTTCTCTCCTCCCCCCTTTATTTTTTATATAGTAAATAGTAATTTTATTATCTATAATAACTTCTTCACCTAATCCAGAACATTACTTCAATCTTATACCTGATTTAGAGGAACTGTGGAGAACATTTTCAACAAGTTTTTCCTCCTAAGGTTTGTTAGTACATGACTTTGCTCTGAAGTGAATGCAGTTAGTAGGGTTTAGTATCTTTTCTCAAAGTGGTTCTAATACTAAGAACAGCAGAGGATACATATTGAGTGGGACCATCAATATTCATCCAGCATTGGTAACTGAAGAGAAATAATCTTACAAAATAGTTCCTTCCTAAAAGTGGAAGCAATAATCATACCAGCAGATGGGTTAATATACAAATAGTATGAAAAAGCAAGGAAACAAGTCATCCCAAACAGCCCCACAACATTTCAACAACTGATCCCATTGTCACCATCATGGAGGAAATGTCAAAGAAAGAATTTTAAAAGTTTACAGTTAAGAGCTGAAATCAATAAAATTGAAACAAAAGAAACAATTCAAACAATTAACAAAACAAAAAGTTGGATCTTTGAAAAATAAATAAAATTGAAAAACCCTTAGCAATGCTAACAAAGAGAAAGAGAAAATTCAAATTACTAATATTTGCAATGAAAAAGGAAATGTCACAATGGACAGTACTAAAATACAGACCATAATCAGAGCTTATTTTGAAAATTTATACTCTAATAAAATAGAAAATCTTGAAGACAGACAAATTTCTAGAGACACAGGACCTATCCAAATTGATTCAGGAGGCCAAAAAGTTAAACAGATCAAGACACCATCAAAAGCTTATCAGGAAAAAAACCCCAGGTCCAGATAGATTCTCAGTTCAATGTCTGGTAAAACTCAGCTAACACCATCCTCCTCAAATTATTCTGTGGAATAGAAAAGAAGGCTAGTATCACCCTGATACCAAACCAGACAAAGACACATCAAGGAAAAAAAACTTCAGACTAATATCCCTGATGAACATAAATGCAAAAATGCTTAATAAAATACTGGCAAATTGCAGACAAAAAATATTTTTAAAAAAATAGTGCACCTGATGAGGGGTGTTCATCCCAGGTATGCAAGATGGATTCAACATACGGAAATCATCAAACATAATTCATCACATCAGTAAACTTACAAGAATCACATGGTTATCTCAATAGAAGCATAAAAGAACATTTGACAACATGCAGTATCCATTCATGTTCAAAATACTAGAAAAACTAGAGATAGTAGGAACATACCTCAATGTTGTGAGGGCTATCTATGCTAAACCCAAGGCCAACATTATTCTAAATGGAGAAAAATTAAAAGAATTCCTTCTAAAAACTGTAAGTCAGGGATACTGTTTCACCACTTCTATTCAACATAGTCTCTAAAACTCTATCCAATTAGACAGAAGAAAGAAATTAAAGGGATATGAATAGAAAAATAACTCAAACTATCCCTGTTTGCTGATGAAATGATTAGAAGATGCAAAAAACTCCACCAAGAAACTTCTAGAATAATTGAATTCAGTGAAGTAGCAGGATATAAAATAAATACCCATAAATTAAATGCTTTCCTATATATCAGTGATGAATACATTGAAGGAGAAATGAGGAAAACTATCCCATTCACAATAGCCTCAAAAAAACTATTTGGGAATCAACCTAACAAAAGAGGTGAAGGACCTCTACAATAAAAACTACAGAACACCAAATAAAGAAATTAAAGAAGACCTTGGAAGATGGAATGATCTCCCATGTTCTTTGAGAGGCAGAATTAACATTGTCCAAAGGGCCATACTACCAAAAGCAATTCCTATTAAAATCCCAATGATGTTCTTTATAGAAATAGAAAAAGCAATCATGAAATTCACTTGGAAAAACAAGAGGCATAGAACAGCCAAAGCAATAGTTAGCAAGAAAAGTGAAGCAGGAGGAATCTTAATACCAGATGTTAAATTATACTACAGAGCCATAGTAACAAAAACGGCATGGTATTGGCATCAAAACACACATGGATACCAGTGGTACAAAATAGAAGACACAGAGACAAACCCACATAAATACAGTTATACTAGACAAATGTACCAAAAACATACATTGGAGAAAAGATAGCTTCTTCGACAAATGGTGCTGGGAAAACTGGAAGTCCATATGTAATAAAATAAAATTAGACCTGTATCTCTCATGTTGCACAAAATTCCACTGAGGGTAGATCAAGGACCTAGGCATTAGATCAGAGACCCTGGACCTACTAGAAGAAAAAGTCGGCCCAAATCTCCATCATGTCGACTTAGGGACCAAATTCCTCAACAAGACTCCTAAAGCACAAGGAGTAAAATCAAGAAACAATATTTGAGATTGTATAATACTAAAAAACTTCTTCCTAACAAAGGAAACAAGAACATTAAGAAAGAGCCTATAGAATGGAAGATTATTTTTGCTACTGCACCTCAAATACAGTATTAATAGAGCATTAATGTCCAAGATGTATAAAGAACACTAAAAACTTAACACCAAAGAAACAAATAACCCAATCAATAAATGGGCAAAGGAACTGAACATACACTTCACAGAAGAGTCAATAGATATGTGAAAAAAAATCTTCAATATCTCTAGAAATTAGAGAAATGCAAGTTAAAACTACACTGATTTTTTGTCTTACTCCAGTCAGAATGGCAGCTGTCACTAATACAAGTAACAATAAATGTTGGTGAGGATGTGGGGATAAAGGTACACCCAGACATTGCTAGTGGCACTGCAAATTGGTGCAACTACTCTAGAAAGCAGAATGCAGGTCCTCAGAAAACTTGGAATAGAACAACCATTGGGCCCAGTTATCCCACTCCTCAGCATATACCTAAAAAACTTAAAATCAGCATACTATAGAGACGAAGCCACATCAATGTTTACAGCTGCTTAATTCACAATATCTATGCTATGGAACCAACCTAGGTGCCCTTCAATATATGAATTAATAAAGAAAATATAGTACATATTCACAATAGAATATTAATTAGTCATAAAAAAGAATGAAATTATGGCATTTGCTGGTAAATGGATAGAACAGAGACTGTCATGCTAAGCAAAATAAGCCAATCCTAAAAAAAATGAAGGGCCAAATGTTCTCTCTGATATACAATGCTGACTCACAATAGGCTAGGAGGGGAGAGAGAAGGGTAAGTTCTCTGGATTGAACAGGGGGGAATCAGGGGGAAGAGAGAGGAGATGGGAATGGGAAGGATAGTAGAATGAATCAGACAAAACTTTCCTATGTTTATATATGAATACATAACCAGTGTAACTCCACATCATGTACAACCACAAGAATGGGAAGTTATACTCTGTATATGCCAGATGTCAATATATATTGTACTATCTTGTATAACTGAAAAAAAAGTACTAAAATAGTGCAAAATAAAAGAAAGATAGAAAAAAGTTTACAGTTAAAATGTTCAACAAGCTAAAAGAAGATGTAAAGAATTAATTTAGAAAGTACAGGAAATAAAAGAGCATTTCAATAAGAACTGAAAAAGAACCGAACAGAAATCCTGGAAATGAAAGACTCAATAAATCAAATTAAAAATTCAGATGAAAGCTTCACCAATAGATTAGACCACTCTGAAGATAGATTCTCAGGCCTTGAAGACAATAAAGAAAAGATGTTAAGAGACCATGACCAGAATATTAAAGAAATCTTGAATAATTTAACAGATTAAATCAAATAATCATTGGCATAAATGAAGGCAATCAATGAAATAATACCATAAAGTTTTCCAAATCTTTGGAAAGAGATGAAAATCCAAATATGAAGGTATTTAGAAAGCTAAATAGGCCAGATCAAAAAAGATACTCTCTAAGACACATTATAATTAAAATGCCTAATATGCTGAATAGGAACAGAAATTTAAAATGGCAAGAGAAAAACATCAGGCCACATTTAGAGAGGTAAGCCAATGAGTATTCAACGGATTTCACAGCCCCATCCCTAAAAGCCAGGAAGACTTAGAATAATATATATCAAGCCCTGAAGGAAAATGGTTACCAACCAAGGCTACTATATCCAGCAAAACTATCATTCAGAATTGAAAATAAAATAAAACCTTCCAACATAAGCAGAAACTAAAAGAATTCACAATCTCTAAGCCTGCACTACAAAACATACTCAATGAAATGTTTAACGCAGAAGAAATAAAAAATAAAAATGAAAACAAGCATAGGGATGACTCTCACTGGACAAATAGTTGATTTTAAAAAATCAAATATGAATTACAAATTTGAAATAAATCAAAATAGCAGAAAATAAAAATCATTTCTCTATAATGACACCAAATGTTGCAGGTCTAAATTCTAATTAAAAGATATAGATTTACACAATTAATTAAATAACAAAACTCAATCATAAGTTGTTTACAAGAGACTCACCTTATAGGCAAAGACATCCACAGACTGAATTCAAAAGGATGGGAAAGGTATTATTATTCAAATTGAGATCAAAAGCAAACAGGAGTAATTTCTCTGGTATCAGACAAAGTAAATTTCAAGTAAAAATTAATCAGAAGAGACAAACTCATTCATTGGGTTAAGAGAATCATCCAATGATAAGATATAATGATTATAAATAATTATGGCCCAAATATTGGTGCATCAATATATATAAAATGAACCGGTCTCCATAAAAAGAATCAAATAGATTATAATACAACGATACTGGGTGATTTCAACATATGTCTCTCTCACCATTAGATAGGTTTTAGAGAAACTAAGTAAAGACTCCTGAGAACTAAAAAATGCTATTCATCAAGTGGAACTAACAGACATCTATAGACTATTTAATCCATTGACCACCAAACTCACTTTCTTCTCAGTGGCACATGAAACTTACTCTAAAATAGATATTTTGGAGCACAAAGCAAGTTTTGGTAAAGACAAAAAAAATTAAAAGAAAATTTCTTACATCTTATCAGATCATTGTGGAATAAAATTAAAATTGATGAGATTTAAAAAACAATTTTAACACTGGGAGATTAAATAATACACTTTTTAAATTTTTTTTAGTTGTAGTTGGACACAATACCTTTCTTTTATTTATTTATTTTTGTGTGGTGCTGAGGATCAAACCCAGGGTCCCATGCTAAAGCACTCTACCGCTGAGCCACAGTCCCAACCCCTAAATCATACACTTTTGAATGATGAATGGATCATAGAAGAAAGCTGAGGAGAAATTTAAAAATTCTTAGAAACAAATGAGAATAGAGATATATCAGTATCTCTAGAACAGAGTGAAGGCAGTTCTAAGAGGAAAGTTTATAGCATTTATTGCTTATATTTAAAAAATAGATACCAAATAACAAATCTAATGTTACACCTCCAAGGCCCTAGATAAAAAACAAACCAATTCCAAAATCAGGAGAATACAGGAAATAATTCAAATCAGAGACAAAATTACTAAAATTGAGAATTTTTTTAAAATGAAGGATGAATTCAACAAAAAGTTAGTTCTATGAAAAAATAACCAAAATTGATAAACCGTTAGCCAAACTAACCAAAAGAAAGATACAGAAGATCCAATCAACAAAATTAGAGATGAAAAAGAAGATATCATCACAGACACTTCTGGAATCCAGGGGATTATTAGAAACTATTTTGAAAAACTGTATTCCAATAAACTGGACAATCTAGAATATATTGAAAATTTCCTAAACATATATGACCTATTCAAATTGAACCATGAGGATATATAATATTCAAACAGATTGATAGGAAGCAATGAAATTGAAATAGCAATTAAAAAGTCTTTCAACAAATAAAAACCTAGGACCAGATGGATTCTCAGCCAAGTTCTACCATTAGTTCTTTAATGAAGAACTAATGCTAATCTCCTCAATTTACTGCATGAAAGAGAAAGGAGGGAATACAGCCAAATTCATTCTATGAGGCCAAAGTCACCCTGATACCAAAATCAGACAAAACACATCAAGGAAAGAAAACTTCAGACTAATATCCCTGATGAGCATAAATGCAGAAATTTTTCATAAAATATTGGCAAACTGCATTCAAAAACACATTAAGAAGACAGTACACCATGATCAAGTGGGTTCATCCCAGGGATGAAACATTGGTTCAAGAGCAGGGAGGAAGAGCAAGAGGAAAAGATTAATATTAAACAGACATGAGGTGGGAGAGAAAGGGAGAGAAAAGGGAAATTGCATGGAAATGAAAGGAGACCCTCATTGTTATACAAAATTACATATAAGAGGTTGTGAGGGGAAAGGGAAAAAAAAACAAGGGAGAGAATTAAATTACAGCAGATGGGGTAGAGAGAGAAGATGGGAGGGGAGGGGAGGGGGATAGTAGAGGATAGGAAAGGTAGCAGAATACAACAGTTACTAATATGGCATTATGTAAAAATGTGGATGTGTAACCAATGTGATTCTGCAATCTGTATTTGGGGTAAAAATGAAAGTTCATAACCCACTTGAATCTAATGTATGAAATATGATATGTCAGAGTTAAAGACAAAAATCACTTGATCATCTCAAGAGGTGCAGAAAAAGCATTCAACAAAATCCAGCACTCACTCATGTTAACAATGTTGGAGAAACTAAGAATAGAAGGAATTTCCTTCAACATTGTGAAACCCAAGGCCAACATTATACTGGAGAAAAATTGAAAACATTTCTTCTAAAATCAGGAACCATTCTCACTATTCTTATTCAACATAGTTTTGAAACTCTCGCCAGAATGATAAGATAAGAAAAGGAAACTAAAAGGATACATATAGGAAAAGAAGACGTAAAATTACCTCTGTTTACTGATGACATGATCCTATATCTAGAAGACTCAAAAAAAAAAAAAAAACCCTCCACCAGATCATTTTTAGAGCTGATTAAATTCATCAAAGTAACAGGATACAAGATCAACATACATAAATCAATCACTTTCCTATATTCCAATAATGAATCTTCTGAAAAGGAAAATTATTCAACTCACAATAACCTCAAAATAAAATACTTAGGAATAAACCTAACCAAGGAGTTTAGAACCTCTACAATGAAAACTACAGAACACTGAAAAAGAAATTGAAGACCTTAGAAGACAGAATGACCTCACATGTTCTTGGATAGGTAGAATTAATATTGTCAAATGGCCATACTACCAAAAACACTATATAGATTCCATGCAAACCAGATTAAAGTACCAGTGATATTCTTCACAGAACTAGAAAACAAAAGTCCTAAAATTCATTTGGAAGAATAAAAGATCCAGCATATCCAAAGCAATCCTGAGCAAGAAGAATGATGCTAGAGGCATCAAGACACAAGATTTCAAATTATACTACAGAGCTAGAGTAAGAAAAATAGCATGGTATTGGTACCAATCAGACATGAAGACAAGATCATTGGAACTAAGTAGAAGACACAGATACAAACCCACACTAAATACAGTATTTCATACTAGACAAAGACACCATAACATAAATTGGAGAAAAGATAGCCTCTTCAACAAATGATGCTGGGAAAACTGGAAATCCATATGTAGTAAAATGAAATTTAACCCCTATCTCTCACCCTGCACAAAACTCAAAGTGGATCAAAGACCTAAGCATTAGACCAGAAATCCTGCACCTACTAGAAGAAAATGTAGGCCCAACACTGCATCATGTCAGCTTAGAAATCCACTTCCTCAACAAGACTCCTAAGGCCCAAGAAGTAAAAATCAAGAATCAATAATTGGGAAGGTATCTAACTAAAAACTTCTTCACAGCAAAGGAAAAAATCAAGAGCATGAAGAGAGAGCCTATAGAATGGGAGAAAATCTTTTCCACCTGTGTCTCAGAGCATTAATCTCTAGGATGTATAAAGAACTCAAAAAATTTAACACAAAAAAATAAATAACCCAATCAATTAATGGGCAAAGTTACCGAACAGACACTTCACAAAATAAGAAATACAAATGGTCAATTAGTAATTAAAAAATGTTCAACATCTGTAGCAATTAGAGAAATGCAAATTAAAACCACACTGATACTTTATCTCACTCCAGTCAGAATGGTAATTATCAAGAATACAAGTAACAATAAATGTTGGCAACGATGTGAAAGGAGAGGTTCACTCACACACTGCTGGTGGGACTGCAAAATTGGTGCAACCACAATGGAAAGCAGTATGGAAATTCCTCAGAAAACTCAGAATGGAACCACCATTTGACCCAGTTATACCACTCTTTGGTATATATCCAAATAAGTTAAAATCCTCATACTGCAGTAACAGGGCCACATCAATGTTTATAGCAGTTCAATTCACAGTAGCTAAACTATGGTGCCCATCAACAAATGAATGGACAAACAAAATGTGCTACATATACATAATGGAAAATTACTCAGCCATAAAAAAGAATGACTTTATGACATTTGCCAGTAAATGGAGGGATCTGTAGACTATCATGCTAAATGAAACAAGCCAATCCCCCCAAAAAAAACAAAGGATGAATGTTCTTTCTGATATGTGGATGCTAACACACAACAAAGGTAGCAGAGGGGCAGAATAGAAATTCAGTGGCTTAGAGAAAGGGGAATGAAGGGGAGACAAGGGGGACAGGAATAAAAAAAAAAGACAATAGAATGAATCTGACATAACTTTCCTGTGTACGTATATATTGACATAACTCTCCTATGTACGTATATGTATATACCACAGTGAATCTCCATCATGTGCAACCACAAGACTGGATTCTATTTAGAATAAGTTATATTCCATGTTTGCATAAATGTATCAAAATAAACTCTACTTTCATATATAGCTAAAAAGAATGAATGGATGGCATAAAATTTATAAACTTCTACACAGCAAAGGTAACAAGAGCATGAAGAGAAAGACTAGGAGAAGATCTTTCACATCTACTCCTCCAACAGGGGATTAATATCCAGAAGATGCCAAGAATTCAAAAAACTTAGCACCAAGAGAACAAATAACCCAATTAATAAGTGGGCAAAAGAACTAAACAGACACTTTTTTGTTGTTCTAATTGTTATACATGACATAGAATGCATTTTGACATGTTACACACAAATGGAGCACGACTTCTCATTCCTCTGGCTGTAGATGGTGCAAAATCACTCCAGTAATGTAATCATACCTGTATATAGGGTAATGTCTGTCCCATCCTTCTCATCCCCACAGTTCCACCCCTTCTGTCACTGCCCTCCACACAAACCAAATTTCCTTCATTTAAACAGACACTTCTTAAAAGAAGATACATAAATGAACAACAAATATATGAAAAAATGTACAACATCCCTAGCAGAGAAATGCAAATTAAAACTATTTTTAGTTTTCATGCCACTCCAGTTTGAATCCCAGTTAGAATTCTTGATGAAGAATACAAACAATAATATGTCTTGGCAAGGATATGGAGAAAAAGTTACACTCATACATTTTTGATGGGTTTGCAAATTAGTTCAACCACTTTGGAAAGCAGAATAGAGATTCCTCAAAAGACTAAGAATGAAACCTTTGTGTGGCCCAGCTATGCCACTCCTTAGTATGTATTCTAAAGAACCAAAATCAGCATACTATATTGACATAGGCACATCAATGTATATAATATGTGTCTATATACGTATGTACATAAGATATATAATATGTTTATCTATGTGTAATATATATAATATGTGTGTGTCTCGTGTATACAATAGCAGCAGAATTCACAATGGCTAAGTTATGGAACCAACTCAGGTGCCCATCGACAGATAAATGGATAAAGAAAATGTGGTATATATACAAATGGAGTTTTACTCAGCTTTTAGAAAGAATGGAATTTGGCATTTGTTGGTAAATGGATGGAACTAGAAAATATCACGCTAAGTGAAGTAAGCCAAATTCAGAAAGTCAAGGGTCAAATGTTTTCTCTCCTATGTGAAAGTTAGACCAAAATAAAAGAGAGGCAGATGTGGAAATACCATGAAAATAGAGGGAGATCTATGGTGTAGAGGAAGGGAATTGTGGGAAAGGACATAGGAATAGGAAAAAGGAGGAACAGTAGAGTGAAATTCACTAAATCATGCTATGTACATGTATGAATATACCACCATGAACTTCACTTATGTGTGTATATGTGTGTGTGAAGCATTAATTTTAAAAAATTATAAATTAATATAAGGAAGACCAGTAGAGTAGGGAAGAGGAACAGAGAGAGTAGGGGAGGAAAAGAGGAAGTACTGGGGACTGAAATAGAGCAAATTATATTCTATGAATGTACAACTATGTCAAAATGAATGCCAAAATTATGTATGAATATAATGCTCTAATAAAACATATAAAAATGGAGGATCTCAAAGTTTATTGATAGCTAAGGGTTTTAGACAAGCAGAGACGTCCACAAAGAAACCTTAGAACTAATATAGGAAACAAAGCAATTTAATGGAAGAACACATTGTAGGGGAAAATCGTGACATTTTTAATATGTCTTATCACTATTGATAATAATTTCCTCTGTAATTAAAGAAAGAAAACTAATTGAAGAGTGCCGCAGTCTCTCGGCTGGGCACAAATCACGAGTCTCCACACAGCTTGTAGATTCAAACAGCATTCTTTATTCCCGATCTCACACCGGCCGTCTACAAACACGCTCTGGGGGAATCCACGTTCTCTGCCCAAATCCAATCCGCCCAAATCCACTCCTGCCTAAATCCACTCCGCATGGGCTTCTGTCTCCCAAAATATACTGTCTGACCCTAAGCACTCAAGAGGAACTCAGCAGCAGGATACGCCCTATTCCAAAAGAGGAACACCCTAATCTCCTATTACTAAACCGCCCTATTCTAAAGGGGAAACACCCTACTCTCCTATTATGCTAAACTGCCCTATTCTAAAGGGGGAACACCCTAAACACGGATCCTGCCCTGGTCCTTGAGCAAGGTCACCTTTCAGAAGTCCTTCCACTAGACAGCATGGGAGTAAGCTGGCAAGGAATTTGTCATACCTACTTGGCTGATGGCTCCCAGCAGAAGAGAAAGTTTAAATAAGAAAAAAAAGATCTTTCTTGCCTCTTTATATCTTTATTCCTAGAGTCCAAGTTGTTTCAAATTAGAAACCTTGGGTTTTATACTTCCAGAAAAATTCTGCCACATGAATCAAATAAGCCTAATCAATTTGCTTATTCAGACAGAGAGAGAGAGAGAAAGAGAGAGAGAAAGTCCCCAAGGAGCAACAGTGGAACAGTGGGAGAAATAAGCAAGCAGGTTAATATTAGTTGTAAATTAAAAGAAAAGGAGAAAAATGTCTTTTAATAAAAAATGGTTACACTTTTGTTCCTTGATGCTTAAAACTCCTACAATGGAGAAAAAATTTAGTTTGAAATAAGTTCTTAAAACCAAATAATGAAATAAAGAGAAATCCCATGATTCACCAACCAATAATTTTCCAAATCTGTTGAGTGAAATGGCACATGTCTGTAACCCAGCTTCTCAGGAGCCTGAGGAGGAGGATCACAAATTCAAAGACAGTCTTGACAACTTAGAGAGATCCTGCCTTAAAATATAAGATAAAAATATCTGAGATGTTGCTCAGTGGTATGGCACCCATGGGTTCAGTGCTCCATACTAGAAAAAAATAGTTTCCAAAACTGATGAAAGAAATAACACTACAGATTCAGGAAACTTGTTGAACTCAAAGGAACACAAACAAAAAGAAGCACAGCTAAGTACATCATTGCTAAGTCATAAATATTAAAGATGAAGAGAAATATTAAAAGTGGTTAGGTAAAAAACACATTATTTTCAAAGGAACAATAATAAAAAAGACTAACTGTGAAAAGACAAAAGACAAAGTTAACTTTTCAATAGAAACAATGAAAGACAAAAGACAATAACAGAATGATGTTTTGAAATGCTGGAAGAAAATGTCAACATGAGATCCATCCTACAGGAATATTCTTCCATTGTTTCCAGAGCTGCTCTGGCCTTTTGCAACAACATGAATAAACTAGGAGGAAATTATGTTGAGTGAAATAAGCCAGAAAGACAAATGATTTTAATTATATGTGGAATATAAAGAAGTTGAACACAGAAGTATCAAAAGCTGAAGACGAGTATAGAGATAGGAGACCTGCTGGTCAAAACATCAAGTTAGAGTCAGGCAAAAGAAATAAGTATACGGATCTAATGCATAGTATGGTGACCATAGTTAGTAATAATGTAATTTGTATTTCAAAAGTGCTAAGAATATAGATTTTTAAATATTTGTATCACTCACAAAACATGGATGTGGATGTGTTAATTAGTTTTATTCCATATTGCATACATTTATTAAAATATCACATTGTACCTCATAGATATATACAATTAATAGTAAATTAAAATTTTTAAGCTAATTTTTAAAAATATTTTTCAAAAATGAAATAAATATAAAGATATTTTCTATGAAAGCAAGCCTACAGGGTCTGGGGATGCAACTCAGCAATAAAGTGTGTGCTTAGCATGTGTAAGGCCCCACCACCACAAAAAATAAAATAAAAAATAAACAGCAATAACACCAACAGGCTTCATTGTCAAAATAAAATATTAAAATAAATATTAGAGACTGTTCTTTAGAAAGAAGGCACATGATCAAAGAAGAAACAGAAATTAAAGAAGGATAGAATAGCACAAAAAAGAAAAATATAAAGAAATGTGGAGTACTTAAAATAATAATAATTGTTTTGGGGTTGAAAATATATGCAGAAGTAGAAACGAAGTAGGACAGTAAAAGTACTAATAATAGAAATAGTACAATAATAGTAATAAAATGAGGACTGGGTAAGGTGGTGCATGCCTACTATCCTAGTGACTCAGGAGGTAGAGGCAGAAGGATCACAAGTTTGAGACAAGTTTGGATAACTTGGTGAGACCCTGTCTCAAAATAAATTAAAAAGAGATGAGGGTATAGCTCAGTGGTAGAGGGCCTCTGGATTCAATATCTCACACACACACATAAATTACACGAGAAAGAAAAGGGAAAATGAAGTTAAAAGTTTTGAGATTCTTGTACTGATCCAGAAAAATATGTGACAGAAGTCATTGTGTGCCCTGACAAGCATAGAACATTTACTCTCTCATCTTTTACAAAAAGTTTGCCAAACCCTGCTCCAGGTAGTCAACTAGATAAAGACACTCAGTGGTGTTCAATGTCCTTAACTCTTTTTCTGTCTTCTCATTTTAATAACAAGAGAAGTACATTAAAATATTTAAATATAACTATAGAACTCAACAATAGAAATATAAATCACTCTTTTTTTTTTTTTAGAAACACAGGAGGATGTTTTATAAAAACAAAATGGTCGATACATCAGGAAAATATAATCAATAATAATAGGACTCAAAAATTCCTGGAGAATACTTCAAACGTGCTTAAAAACCATACACATTCAGCAGCCATTGGATAACCATCTTATCACTGCAAAAGACCTTTCTCTAAGACCATTTCTAGTCTAACACATTGGAATGTTCTCTAGGAAAAAACATGGATAAGGCTATAAAACTTAAAAGGATTAAGGTATTTTAAAATTTTTTAGAAATCTAAAAATCAATATAATTGAAATCAACACACTTAAAAGGCTTGAAATCACATAAATTATGGGATTTCACCGTAAAGGAATTAAACTATAAAAGAACAACAAAAATAAATCTGTGAAATTCTTTTTTTTTTTTCAAGTGGGATATGAACTCCCATTTTTACCCCATATACAGATTGCAGAATCACATTAGATCATCTATTTTTAAAGGGGCAAAGAATTTGAGTAGATATTTCTTCCAAGAAAATATGCAAATGACCAAAAAGCACATAGAAACATGTTTGACATCATTAGTCATCAGGGAATGGAAATTGAAACACTAATGAGTTGGTACTTCACATTCACTATGATAGCTAAAGTATCAAAACGAAAAAAAATAAAAACCATGTTGAAAAGGATGGGAAGAGATTGGAAACCCATACATTCCCAGCCACTGTGGGAAAATAGTTCAGCAATTCAAAAGTTGAACCTAAGAGTCACCATTATATACAATTCAGCAATTCCACTTAAAGTATATGCCAAAGAGAATTGAAAATATGTGTTGGGCTGGGGTTGTGGCTCAACGAAGACCACTCGCCTAGCACATGCGAGGCCCTGGGTTCGATCCTCAGCACTACATAAAAACAAATAAACAAAATAAAGGTATTGTTTACAACTAAAAAATAAATATTAAAAAAAGAAAATATGTGAAAATAAAAATCTTGTTTATGCTAGTATTATTCATGATAGGAAAATAAGTGGAAATAACTCAAATGTTCATGCATTAATAAGCTTTCCATAACTTTAACAAAATACCTGAAGAAACTAACTTATAAAGAGAAAAGATTTATTTTGGCTCACAGTTTTGGAGGCTTCAGTTCATGATCAGTTGGCCCCATTGTTTTTGTGCTGTGGCGAGGCAATACCTCATGGTAGGAGCTTGTGATAGAGCAGAAACAGTTTATTTCATCATCAGGAAGCAAAAGAGAAAGAGGGAGGAAGTGGCCAGGATCTCACAGTCCCCTTCAAGAGCACAATACCAATGACCCAAAGACATTCCACTAGAGCTGGGTGGGGTAGTGCATGCCTGTAATCCCAGATATTTGGGAGGTGAGGTAGGAGTATACCAAGTGTGAGGTCAGTCTCAGTGACTTAGGAAGAACCTGTCGCAAAATAAAATTAAAAGGGTTAGAGATGTAGTGCAGTGACAGAGTGCTTGTCTAGTGTGCTCGGGGCCTTGGGTTCCATTCTCAGGACTGACAGACAAAAGGACCTCCCACTAAACCCCATCTCTTAAATTTTTCACCATCTCCCAATTGTACCACCCTCAGGACCAAGCCTTTACACACTTAGGCCTTTGGGAAACATTCAACAGTTTCCTAACCAGATAATGTATATATAAATTGTGTTATATTCATACAATGGACCACTACACAGCAGTTAGAAATAATTAATAAATGTTAGATGTTAGAGTCCGTAAACAAGTCAGGATGGCGCCTGGCAAAATGCCAGAGGGAGTGGTTTGTGAAGTAACAAAAGGGAGCCATTAAGTGTGGAGATTCCTTATTGGTTGACTGCTGTATGTAGTTTATGCTAATTAAGATAAGCTGTGTGGAATGTATAAATACCTCTGTTGTCTTACAATAAACGGCTCCCACTCCTACTGTATCAATGTACACAAGTTGCTCGTCACCCCCCCACCTCACCCCACCCCCCGTTATTTAGCTGCAGCCGGACTGTGGCAGTTAGATATGACAACCTGCATGAACTCTATAGACAAAAGTTTTGAGTGATAGAAGCTGGACATGACAGATTAATATTTATATTTCTATTATTTTAAAGAATAAGCTAAACCAACCTATAGTGAAATAAATCAGATCAGTGTTTACTTTGACAGATGATATTTTCCAGACAGCACAGGAGGGAGCTGAGGTGCTCAAAGTGCTCAGTGCCTGACTTGGATGCAAATTAAATTAATTTATGTTTTAAAATTCTTTAAGGTAGGGGCTGGATTTGTAGCTCAGTGGTTGAGTGTTTGCCTACCATGTGTGAGGCACTGGGTTTGACACTCAGCACCACATAAAAATAAATAAATAAAATAAAGGTATTGTGTCCATCTACAACTAGAAAAATATTATTAAAAGAAAAATTTAAGGTAGCTCCGTGATAGAGTCTCTCCCTAGCATGCTCTGGTTTCAATCCCTAGCTCCACACAAATACACACCAAAAAAGCTTTTTTAAGGAATTATGGTAAGATTTGCATATTTTATGTGTGTTTAGCTTTTAAAAGTGTTTTTATACCCTTAAAATTTAATGACTAGCTCAAGACCCTGGGTTCAATCCCGAGCACCAAAAAGAAAAGAAAAAAAGTAAATGACTGGCTAATTCAGACAGATAATAAGGTGAGAAAAATACCCTAGGAAGGGGGACATGCGGGCTGGGGATGGGGCTCAAGCGGTAGTGCACTCGCCTGGCGTGCGTGCAACCCGGGTTCAATCCTCAGCACCACATACAAACAAAGATGTTGTGTCTGCCGGTTCGAGCCTCAGCAACACATTAAAAAATAAACAAATAAAATAAAGGTATTGTGTCTATTTGTAACTAAAAATATTTAAAAGAAAAAAAAATAGAAAGGGGAACATGCTTCAATTTTGTCTACTGTTGACCTTGATGATGATCCCTTTAGAAATCTAAAAATAGCATGGGGAAAGAATAAAAGAACCAAATGACCCATATCATTAAAAATCAGAAATAGTGACTAGATGACTCAACCAAGTAAAATAATCCTTGACAAGTATGACAGAATTTTAAGATGTCCCCAAAATTCCTTCTGTACTCACAGTAGCCAGGAAGCAAAGAAAGAGAAAGAGACAAGGGCCCAGGGTCCCTGTATTCCCTCCAAGGGCACACCCACAATGACCTAGCTTCCTCCCACGGGGTCCCATCTCTTAAAGATTGAACCACACGTCATCCTTTGGGGGCTACTCATCAAAACTATAACAAGACTACCGACTCAACGAAGTTAGTGACCTCACAACACGGAGACACAACAAAGAACAGATGAACTGCCCAGTCAAGCTCTACCTGTCAGAGGACCCAGAAAATCATGAAAAGTAATAGTAAGTCATTGATTTAAACTACTAAGTTCTACTTAAATTAGCACTGTTTGCGCAAGACATGATCCTATACCTAAAAGACCCAAAAGGTTCTACCCAGAAACTTCTACAGCTAGTAAATGAATTCAGCAAAATGGCAGGATATAAAATCAACACGTATAAATCAAAGGCATTCCTGTATATCAGTGACAAATCCACTGAAGTGGAAATGAGGACAACCACCCCATTCACAATATCCTCAAAAAAAATGAAATACTTGGGAATCAACCTAACAAAAGAGGTGAAAGATTTATACAATGAAAACTACAGAACCCTAAAGAGAGAAATAGAAGAAGACCTTAGAAGATGGAAAGATATACCTTGTTCATGGATAGACAGAACTAACATCATTAAAATGGCGATATTACCCAAAGTTCTCTATAGGTTCAATGCAATGCCAATCAAAATCCCAACGGTATTTCTCAAAGAAATAGAAAAAGCAATCATAAAATTCATCTGGAAAAATAGGAGACCCAGAATAGCAAAAGCAGTCCTAAGCAGGAAGAGTGAAACACGCGGTACAGCGATACCAGATTTTAAACTATACTACAGAGCAATAGTAACAAAAACAGCATGGTACTGGTACCAAAACAGGCGGGTGGACCAATGTACAGAATAGAGGACACAGAGACCAATCCACAAAATTACAATTACCTTATATTAGACAAAGGTGATAAAAGCATGCAATGGAGAAAGGATAGCATCTTCAACAAATGGTGCTGGGAGAACTGGAAATCCATATGCAACAAAATGAAATTGAATCCCTGTCTCTCACCATGCACAAAAGTTAACTCAAAATGGATTAAGGAGCTAGGAATCAAACCAGAAACTCTGCGTCTAATAGAAGAAAAAGTTGGCTCTAATCTCCATCTCATGGGGTCAGTCTCCAAATTCCTCAATAGGACACCTATAGCACAAGAGTTAAAATCAAGAATCAACAAATGGGACTTACTCAAACTAAAAAGTTTTTTCTCAGCAAGAGAAACAATGAGAGAGGTAAATAGGGAGCCTACATCCTGGGAACAAATTTTTACCCCTCAAATTTCAGATAGAGCCCTAATCTCCAGAGTATACAAAGAACTCAAAAAGTTAAACAATAATAAAACAAATAACCCAATCAACAAATGGGCCAAGGATCTGAACAGACTCTTCTCAGAGGAAGATATACAATCAATCAACAAATACATGAAAAAATGCTCACCATCTCTAGCAATCAGAGAAATGCAAATTAAAACCACTCTAAGATACTATCTCACTCCAGTAAGAATGGCAGCCATTATGAAGTCAAACAACAACAAGTGCTGGCGAGGATGTGGGAAAAAGGGTACACTTGTACATTGCTGGTGGGACTGCAAATTGGTGCGGCCAATTTGGAAATCAGTATGGAAATTCCTCGGAAAGCTGGGAATGGAACCAACATTCAACCCAGCTATTCCCCTTCTTGGACTATTCCCAAAAGACCTCAAAAGTGCATACTACAGGGATACAGCATCATCAATGTTCATAGCAGCACAATTCACAATAGTTAGACTGGAACCAACCTAGATGCCCTTCAATAGATGAATGGATAAAAAAATGTGGCATATATATACAATGGAATATTACTCAGCACTAAAAAATAACAAAATCATGGCATTTGCAGGGAAATGGGTGGCATTAGAGCAGATTATGCTAAGTGAAGCTAGCCAATCCCTAAAAAACAAATGCCAAATGTCTTCTTTGATATAAGAGGGGGGCAACTCAAAACAGAGCAAGGAGGAAGAGCATGAGAAGAAGATTACCATCAAACAGGGAAAAGAGGTGGGAGGGAATGGGAGGGGGGGGAATTGCACGGAAGATGGAAGGAGACCCGCATTGTTATACAAAAACACATATAGGAGGATGTGAGGCGAAGGGGAGAAAAAAAATAAAAGAGAGAAAGAGAAATGAGTTACAGTAGATGGGGTAGAGGGAGTGAAGGGGAGGGGAGGGGAGGGGAGGGGGGATAGGAAGGGGATAGGAAGGGCAGCAGAATACAACAGACACTAGTATGGCAGTATGTATAAATGTGGCTATATAACCAATGTGATCCTGCAGTGTGTACACGTGGGAATAATTAGAATTCATACCCCATTTGAAACAAATGTATGATATATGATATGTCAAGATCAATGTAATGTTTTGAGCAACTAATAAATTTCTGATGTTTAAAAAATCTGTATTCAGAAAGTCTAATTTATGCAAGTTGTTGTCAATGGATCTTTAAATAAACAATTGGCATACCCAAATAAATAAATAAATAAATAAACTACTAAGTTTTAGAATGGTTTGCCACCCAGCAATCGATAACTTAAACACTTGTGCCTCCTGAACCTTTTCCGGTCTGGCCTCATAGATGCTATTTGCATCTTGCAATGACATGACGTTTTTGCAGGTCTACTGCTACAGTTTAATCAAGCAATTAGGACTCAGTTCAAAGTAAGTAGTTCAGGCTGCATAATCACTTGGAGTCCAAGGGTATTGAGTCTCTTCCAGAGCCCACTAGTCAAGTATTATTTTTAAACAGGGAAAATAGTTGACCACAGAAGAGGGCACGATCTTGCCTTGGAGTCTCCTACTGGGGCTTTCCAGAGTTTGCACGTAGCATCTCTGTCTGCAGAGACACTTACAATAATTTTAGATATGCTGAGTTTTATAGTGAAATTGTTGAGGCAATTTGAAATGAAGCCTGGGCTTCTACCAAGAAATTTTTTAAACTGCACCACACACAAAATGGGCAAATTTGCAAGTTTACACACCTTTAATCCCAGTTACTCAGGAGGCTGAGGCAGGAGGATCACAAGTTTGAGGCCAGGCTGGTCAATTTAGTGACACCATAGCTCACAATAAACTAAAAGGGCTGGGAATATAACTCAGTGGTAGACCTCCCTGCTCCAGGGTTCAATTCCCCTGTACTGCCAAAAAAAAAAGTAAACTCATAGGCTACCCCATGCATGAGCCAGAGCAGAACACTCAAATATCATATGTAACACTTCAAGAGGCCCAGACTGTGAGCCCTTTCTTTGTGGAGAAGAGTACAAGATACAGCGAGTTATGTCTCACTTAAAAATAGACATCCCAATATGCCCCAGACCACTAGACCACTTGTAAATTTATTGATGTAGCAAGTGCTTTTGACCCCACCTCCACCCTCTAGTATGCAACTAGAAAAATGTCATCAGGATCAAGGGCCAGCATGATGTTCTGTGGAACAATGAGATGACCTAGTTCCTCCAGGTTATATCATTACTAGAAAATAGAAGATATGATATGGCTCTGAGAGAAGATAGTAAAGGTAATACTATTATCCCTGCCCTATGAAGGGAAACTGCTTCTGATTTTTTTTTCTGATAAAAGTGGATGGGAATAAAATATGCTAAGTCAATAACCAAAACTTAAAGGCCATGTTGATTTGCTCCATCAGAGATGCCATAGCCAAGAACACAGCTGTGTTTGAATTTGCCTAATTAAGTTTGTCCTGATCTATAAATATTTCCAACTGCTCTCTGGATCTTGAGAAGAGAAAGAAACTTAGAAAAGATTATATGTATTGGCAACATTGTTTCTTATCTTTCTGAGTCTCCTCATAAAAACTGAAAGAGTAACTAACAGAAAAAAAACAAGGACTAAAGCATTTATAGGGAACCTAAGTTCCTAAAGTGGCAAGGTATCCCAATGAGCTACAAAAGGCAATCAGGAGGCAACTCACCAACAGCACAAGACCTGCAAGTTATTGGCACAAGTATGAGGGAATAAAGGTGGAAGCAATAGGGTATCTGAGAAGCCAAGAACAAGTGAATCTCAAAATATTAACTGGCATTCCTTAAAAGGTGTGATGTGTTAACACACCTAAGAGCAGCCAAAATTGAGTGATAATCCAGTGGTAGGTGGATGCAAGGAATTCAAGGTAAAGACCCAAAAGTCTGCAGCAGATTAATGTCTGTCACTCTCAGGATGGACTCTCCAGGGCTCCCTTCTAGAACAGACCCCACATTGAGGAGAAAGTTCTAAAAGTGACATCAAAATTCCACACAACAGGGGCTGGGGTTGTGGCTCAGCAGTAGAGCACTTGCCTGGCACTTGCAAGGCCCTGGGTTTGATCCTCAGCACCACATAAAAATACATTAATTAATTAATTAATTAATTAAAGGTATTGTGTCCAACTACAATTAAAAAAAAATGTTTTTTAAAAAAATTCCACACAAGAGGGAGAATAAAGACCAAGGAAAGAAAGACCTAGATGAAGTGAAGGGGTAGGGAGAGAAGAAAGAAAACCTCAGAAAGCAAGCCATTAGATCTTTCCTTTCTCTGCCCACCCCCACCACCTCTACCACAGATTGAACTCAGGACTTTACACAGGCTAAGCGTTCAATCTACCATTCAGCTACATTCCCAGCTGTCTCTACATTAGAATGCAACTGCAAAGTTAGAAGAGTCACAAACTGAAGACCAGCCTGGACAATTTAGTAAGACCCCCCTCTCAAAATAAAAAATCAAAAAGGTCTGGGGATATAGAGCACTTGTCTGGTATGTACAAAGTCCTGGGTTCAATCCTGAGTAACAAAGACAACAACTGGGAAAAGAAAAGAAAGAGGAGACACAGGCTCTTTCTCCCTCTGCCCTCTACCATGCCAGGGTACAATAAGAAGATGGCCATCTGCAAACCGGGAAACTGGCCTTTTGAAGAGATCTTGAATGTGCAGCTTCCTGATCTTGAACTTCCCTGACTCCTGGACTGTGAGAAATCAATGTTTGTTATTTAGTCCAAAAATAGGAAAGAAGAAAAAAGAAATCCCAAAGGAAGTTCTACCTGAAAGCAATTGAGTACAAGTGGTAATTTGAATTCATACACGAAAACTAAGAACATAGGGCTAGGTTGTAGCTCAGTGGTGCAGTGTTTGCCTAGCATATGTGAGGCACTGGGTTTGATTCTCAGCACCACATTAAAAAAATATAAAGATATCTACAGCTAAAATATTTTTTTAAAAGCCAAGAACACCAATAAGGGTAATTATGATATAATAATAAATATATGCAATATTGCCCTACATGACAATGTTATAGTCATTGACGGACTACATAGGTAATGGAGGTCCCAATAAGATCATAACAGAGCTGAAAAATTCCTATCTCTTAGTAATGTTGTTGGTATCATAATATCATAACACATGACTCATGTTTGAAGTGACATTGGTGAAAACAAACCTGTGCTGCCAGTAGTATTACAAGTATAGTCCAGCAAATGGCTCACATCTATAATCCCAGCAGCTCAGGAAGCTGAGGCAGGAGGATCAAGAGGTCAAAGTCAGCCTCAGCAAAAGTGAGGTGCTAAGCAACTCAGTGAGACCCTTTCTCTATATAAAATATAAAATAGGGTTGGGGATGTGGCTCAGTGGTTGAGTGGCCCTGAGTTCAATCCCTGATACCCTTCCCCCAAAAAAAGTATATTCCATAATATTTTGGACAGTACTTCATTATTGATAATGATAGTAAACTACTATGCTACTAGTTTATACATAGCAAATGCATAGTCACTATATTGTGCCTTTTATTTTAGAGCATACTCCATCTACACATTTTAAAAAGTGGGTTGGGAATGTAGCTCAGAGGTAGATTGCTAGCCTAGCAAGCATAAGGCCCTGGTTCAATCCCCATAACTGTCCCCCAAGAAAATTTACTATAAAACACAAAGCCAAGAAATACTGGCAGCAGCCTCATCCTTTTTATATTGGCTATCTCTAGTTGCATCTTTTGTGCTTAATTTCATCTCATGTTTTTTGTTCATCATGCCCCATAAGTATCAAATCTATTGCTAATGGTGGCAGTAAAACGCACACACACACACACACAAATTGAGTGACTGATCTAAAAACAAAATTTAAAGTTCCTTATAAGGACTCTGAAGGGAGAACATCAGTGATGGTCACTGCTTGCCATCCAAGCATGTCCTATTCCACCACAGATACAATCTTGAAAAACAAGAGTAAAGTGACAGGAGAATCTGCTCATTGAAGGCAATGAGATTAACAAAAACTCAGGAAAGACCTGTATCAGTTATGCAGAAACATCTGATGACCTGGAATGAACAACAGCATCTCCCTCTCAGCCTCACACCAAAGCAAACAGTTTGTGATGCTGAAATAACAGGCTGGACCCGAATATGATGCTGAATTTATTGGTAGCTCTGTGTAATTTGAACAAACCATGCATTACATAATATGAAATTTTCCATCTGGGAGTGCTAATGTTAAAGCAGTTAAAGAATTTTTGGAGATTCTAGATAAGCTGACTGTGGAGGAAAACTGCTTGCCAGAGCTAATCTTCAATATGGAGGGTAACTCTCTATTCTGGAAATGGTGCCTGAAGGACTGTCATCCATGAGGAGGCCTGATCAGTGCCAGGTTCCAAGATTAGCAAGGATGGGGCTGGGGCTGATGTTGCAGACTACAAATTGAAACATATCAACAAGCACACACTGCCAGCGTGGTGCAGGATCCGTGAGATATCATACACAACCCGGATGCCCTCATGAAGTGCTATGCAGGGGGAAGTGGAGAAGCACTGTTTGGAGAACAGCACACCTTTCAAAATACTACTTTTTATGTGGTTTAGATAGGAGGTGTCCTCCAAAAGCTCATATGAGACACAGTGCAAAAATTCTCACAGGTGAAATGATTAGGTTATGAGAGTCTTAACCAAATCAGTGTATGAATCCACGGATGTGAATTAATTGAGTGGTAACTGTCAGCAGATAGGTTGTGACTGGAAGAAGTCACTGTGAGTGTGCCTTTCACATTTATATGTTGACCCTGGTGAGGAGAGCCCTCTCTGTGCTTCCTGGTTACCATGTCCTGAGTTAGCTTCCTCTATCATACCTCTGCCACAGGGTTCTGCCTCACCTCAGGCCTAGAGCTTTCAAGCCAGATGGCCATAGACTGAATTTCTGAAACCATGAGCCAAATAAACTTTTCCTACTCCATGTTGTTCTTCTTGGGTCTTTTGATCACAGTGATGCAAAACTGACTAAAAGTCTCAGTTCAGCAAAAGCTCTTGCAGATCTCAACTAGCTCCTCTGAATGCTTCATAATATGGTCCCCAACTTATTGCTGATAATGCTTCTGCATATCTTCTTTTATTGCTAATCTTCATCCCAATATCAAAGTGGGTCTTTTTGCTCTAAATAACACCTCTTTGATCCAAACAAAGATCCAGGGAGTTATAGCAGCTTTCAAAGTCTACTACCTGAGAAAGACTTTTGGCCAGGCTATTGCTGCTTCCGAGGAAGATGCTGATACCTTTCTGGGAGGATTACATTTATGACGGTATCAAGACAGTCATACTCCATCTACACATTTTAAGGTACAATATGCTTGGGCTTGGGGAGATCTCACCAAGGAGTGTATAAATGGCCTCTGGAAGAAGACACTCAGGAGGTTCATCTGACTTCAGAGAGTTTGGCAAGGATAAGGAAGTTGAGAAAATCAACAAGCCTATGGTTGAGTTGGCAAACACCCTTCTCTTAGGTGTGGATGAGGACAACATGAAAGAGTTCTTAGAGATGGTTTCTGAGTAATTGACAATGAGGAGTCATTGGAACTGGAACGGGAATATAAAGCTGAGAAGAGGCAAGAGAGATGGAAATTGCAGAAGAAAAACAGAAGCCCTCAGGAAAACTCTCAGTTCAGCAGAAGGTCTTGCAGACCTTAACTAGTTCCTCTGAGTGCTTCATAATATGGTCCCCAACTGAAAGGGTTTTACTAATAAAGAGGAATGTTTATGATAAATTATCTGCTTATGACAAAATCTATGATTAAAAAAAGAAACAAGCCAAACAGATAACAACAAAACAAAAAAGCAAATCCTACCATGCTCAAATGCATTAGTCAGATTTCTGTCACTGACCCAAAATAATCAAGAATATTCATTTAAAAGGAGGAAAGGTTTATTTTGGTTCATGGTGCCAGAAGTTTCAGTCCCTAGTCACTTCATCCCATTGCCTTTGAACCTGTGGCAAAGGAGTACATTACGGTGGAAGTTCATGTGGAAGGGAGCTGCTCACTTCATGGTGGCCACAAAACAAAGAGATGGAGAGGAAGAAGGGTCCCAATGTTTCTTTCAAGAGCACACTTTCCTCCACTAGGCAACACCTCCTCAGGTTCCCCCACCTCCTGATATCTCCATGGGCTGGGACCAAACCTTCAACACATGGGCTTTTAGGAGATATTCAAGATCCATATTTCTGAAAAAGCTGATGCCTCTTCAAAAGCCTAGGGAGTTTGGCCCCTAAAGGCCTTCCACTGGGCAGGATGTGGAGGTGGAAGTCAGTGATGATATTAAACCTGTATTAATGTGCATTTGTACCTTCATTTTTAACCAAAACCAAAAAAAATGTTTAAAAAGGAAAAAAATTTTAAATAGAAAAAAAGTTTATAGAATAAGGATATGAAGAAAAATATTTTGCACAACATTCAAATGAGTTTGTGCTTTAAGCTAAAAGTTTTCAGAAAAGATTCAACAGTTTAAAAATTAAGCACTATTTTAGTAAGGTGCAGTGGTACAGGCCTATAATCCCAGTGAGTTGGGAGGCTGAGGCAGGAGGATTGCAAATTCCAAGCCAGCCTCAGCAATTTAGAGAGGCCCTAAGCAAATTACTGAGACCTTGTCCCCAAATAAATCATTAAAAGGGCTGGGGATGTATATAGCCCAGTAGTTAAGTGCTCCTGAGTTCAATCCCTAATTCTTAATTATAATTAATTAAGAATTATAAAATTCTTAATTAATTAAGAATTTTATAAAGTTAAAAAAATTACAGTAAGTTAAAGAAAAAATTGTTATAAATTTCAAAATTTAGTGTAGTCATAACATATGGAGTTTATAAAGTCTACAGTCATTTACTGTAATGTCCCAGGACTTCATATGTAATGTCCACTCACTGCCTCACCCAGATCAACTTCCAGTCTAGCAAGCTCCAGTCATGGTAAGTGAACCATTTTTCATCTATGATGCTGTGTTTTTATTGTACTTTTTTATGTTTAGGTTCATAAACATTTGTTAGTGTATTACTGTTGCCTACAATATTCAGTATAGTGACATGCTGTTCAGGTTTTTGGCCTAGGAGCAATAGGCTGGACATTTAGCTTAGTGCACTCTATGATGTGCACATGCCTCTATACAAACTCTTCCCACAGGTGTCCTGAGATATTCTGGGTCACTGAATGAATCCACATGATGCTAGAGGGTAATGCACCCAACTGCACAAGGACTGAAGATCCTGTGCTCAGGACACTCCTGGGTCTTGCCCTACATGTACCTCTTTGACCGGCTATTCACTTGTATCCTTTAAACTATCCTTTATAGTAAACCAATAATAGAAAAGGATAAAGCTAGAAGAGAGAGATGGTATAGAAAAAAAATTTAAATCATATACTTGGTGAGCAGTTTTTATTTTCAAACTGTTTCTTGAGTTCTGTGAGCCTGTAGCAGATTATAGAACCTGAGGAGGAAGCCAGAGGAACTCCTGACTTATAAGTATCAGAAGCCCAGACTTTAATCACTGTCTGCAGTCAGGTTGGAGTGAACACATAACCTGTGGTGTATGTACTACCCCCGTTGTTAGTGTCAAGATTGAATTGTAAGACACCTAATTGGTATCCACTGAGAATGGGAGAATTTGCTCTAACATTTCATGTTTGAAGTGTTGTGTGACAATAGAATTAAAAGTTTTCCCTTTTACTAATGATGGACTTACAAAAGAGTTTAAATGCATTTTTTTCTCTTAACTGTTTTTAAAAATAATTGTATAAAACAATGCATATAATATAATAGAGAGCTACAACATACAGAAATGTAACATGATATATTTGTCCATTACAGCACAAAGAAGATGGAGGAAGCAAAACTGCACTGGGCTAAGGAAATGACCATAGATGGTAAAGACATAATTATAACACTGGTGTTGCATTTATAATGTTAATAGACATAAAAGCATACAAATAACACTACCACAAAGAGGGAAAAGGAAATGTAGGAGTTATACTGGAATTAAGCTAGTAAAAGTCTGAAACTGATTCTGATAAGGTAAGATTCATATGCTAACTCCTGAGTACTACAAAAAAATACCCTAAAATATAGTGAAAAAAATCATTTAAGAAATTGAAATGTTCTGTTAAAAAATATTCATTTAGGGCTGGGAATGAAGTTCAGGGGTAGAATATTTGGGTAGGATGCATGAGGCTCTGGTTTTGATACACAGCAACACACACACACACACACACACACACACACAAATTCACTTAATACAAGATGGGGGAAAAAAAACAGTGAAGTAGGAATAGAAAAGAAAATGATATAAGACACACAGAAAAGAAAAAGTGAAATGGCAGGTATAAATTCAGTGATAGTAATAACATTAAATATGAATAGATTAAACAATCCCGTCAATTTGAGATCCTCCTGCCTAAGCCCCAGGAGCCTCTGGGATTGCAGGAATGCACTCACCACATCTGGCTGATGGTACCCTTTGAAGCAGAAAAAGTTTTAATGAAGGTCACTTTATTTTGTTGTTGTTGTTGTTGCTTATGCAAGGCCCTAAGTAAGCAGTGAGACCTTGTTTCTCAATAAAACACAAAAAAGGGCTGGGGATGTGGCTTAGTGGTTGAGTGTCCCTGGATTCACTCCCCAGTGCCAAAAAAAAAAAAGTGACACTATCAAAAAAAAAAAATTAAAAGATATCTGAAAGAGTGAAAGCAAATATTTGCTAATAATATAAAGAATGTGTACTCAGGAAGCTTATAACTCAATAGGAAAACAAAAAACAACTCAATTAAAAAGTAGAGAAAGGGGGCTGGGATTGTGGCTCAGCAGCAGAGTGCTCGCCTAGCACAAGGGGGACCCGGGTTCAATTCTCAGCACCACATAAAAATAAAGGCATTGTGTTGTATTCATCTATACCTAAAAATAAATAAATAAATTTAAAAAAAAAAAAGTAGAGAAAGGAGCCAAGTGAGGTGTTGCATGCCTGTAATCCCAGCAATTTGGGAGGCTGAGGTAGGATCACAGTGTCAAGGTCTATCTCAGCAACTGAGAAAGGCCCTCAGCAATTTAGTGAGACCTGTCCCAAAATAAAATTTTAAAAATGACTAGAGATGTAACTCAGAGTTAAAGTGCCCTGGGTCAAATCCTCAGAAGCATGGGGGGTGGTGGGGTAGGGGGCAGAATGGGTGTATAGCTCTATGGTAGGGCACTTGCCTAGCGTGCACAGCCCTGGTTCAATTCCCAGGACTGCAAAAAAGAAAACATTTAAAAAATCTTCAAAAAAGAGTAGAAATGAAAAGATGTTCAACATCATTAGCCATCAGTGAAAAGCAAATTAAAACCACAATGAGATACCAATTCATAACACCAGAATGGCAGCTCTGCCTACAAATCCCCTCTATTGGAAATGCCTCTGAAAGTCCAGTTTAGCTGAGCACTTCGATATTCTCCACAGAAGTGAGCAGGGAATAACCTGCTCACTTCAGGCATCCTATAAATAGTTTTCCCCATTAAGAGGCCAGTGGAATTTTCTTATAGGATCAAGCACATTATGGCAGTTTTCTTCTTTCTTAACATGATTTCTCTCCCAGGAAATTCATAACTCCTGTGCCTGCTATCCCAGGAGGAATGAATCTCTGTCACATCTTACAACCAGTTCACCAGAGACTACTAGAATCTCTGAATTCCAGGACTAGCCATAGCTCCAATTCTCTCTCAGGAACTTCCTAAAAACCCCTGTAATTACTTTATAGCATTCCTGATGTAGTCAACAAAGCTGTTTCAAACTGAGCACTGAAATCTCAGTGACTCAGGAGGCTGAGGCAGAAAAATTGCAAGTTCAAGGCCAGCCTGGACAACTTTGTGAGATCATGTTTCAAAATGAAAAATGAAAGGGGCTGGAGATGTAGCTCAGTGATAGAGTGCCCCTGAGTTCAATCCCCAGCATTGCAAAACAAAACATGTTTCGATTCTGTTTAGAGACAAATTAAAATTCCCCTCACTCTGTGGACTCATATTACTTTCATATGTAACTGCCTGATTTTAATTCTTTTCCACAGCTACATTAGGATTATTGTGGGTCTTGGGCAATTTGGCCTTTATGAACTTCTTCCATAAAAATACTAAAATTTCTATTTTTAAAAATTAAAATTGTATTAAAAGTTTGCCCTGGCCAGGCACAGTGGCGCAAGCCTATAATCCCATTGGCTCCAGAGGCTGAGGCAGGAGGATCACGAGTTCAAAGCCAGCCTCAGCAAAAGCAAGGCACTAAGCAACTCAGTGAGACCCTGTCTCTAAAAAAATACAAAAGAGGGCTGGGGATGTGGCTCAGTGGTTGAGTGCCCCTGAGTTCAACCCCAGTAGTGCACCCGCTCAAAAACAAGGTTTGCCCTGGTATGAAGACTTTCATTTTCTTCAATCTGAAAGTTCTTTCTTTCTGATTTTAAAATAAAACATTTTCATGAGTCCCTAAGAGTACCATGGGTTCTAGCCACTGAGCTATTTGTGCCAGTGGATTAAGGTGGCCTTGATCTTTTCATCTGGTATCTCTTTTTCCCAGTCTTAGCTCATGGATATTAGACAAAAAATTTTGTTGAATGAGATTAATTTTCTAAACCAGCCTACTCCCCAAAGTTGTTTAAGAATGAAATGGGAGAGAATTTTCAGAAGCAATTTATAAGCTGTGAGTCCCATGCAAATAAAAGAAATCCGGGGGAGGAAAAGAGATGTTAATTTGGGGCATGGAATTCAAGATTTCATCCAAAGGAGGAGGAGCACCAGGCTGTGAGTATCATTGATACAGAAAGCAGGAGAAAACCCAAGAAAAATTTTGGCTCCTTCAATGTTTTGCAGAGGCCTGAGACTACATGATGCTCGCCCCTGGATTTGGACAGCTGTCAGGAAAATCAGCAGGAATCAGGAACAAACATATGTCAAGACACAGGCAACATCAGACTGTGAAAGCTGATCCTCAGGCCTAGCTCCACCAGATGGCGGTGTGTCAATGGGGAGCCCGACGGAGCGGCTCTAGGAGCCCCCAATTAAATGACCTTGGGCTGATGCCAGAGCTGGGAAACTGTTTGTTTGGATTGTCGCTGATAATGTTTCTTCTCATTATCTAATGAGGATTTTTTTTTTTTAATAATGGCAAAGAATACAAAAATTAGTCCTTGCCCACAGTGAGACTATAATCAGGATAGGGAGTTAAGATATGCAAATAAAACGGTAATATTTACTGATACTCACTGTGAACCAATTAAGTCATCATCATTATCACTATTATCAATTACAAAATACCACGGATCTTGAGTTGACCTTGGTGAATTTCTTCTGAGACTAGTACATGGAAATTAATGCACTGAATGATATTACAAATTATCTGGAGAGCCTAAGATACATTTTTATTCCAAGAATATTCCCTAAGAAAGTGTGAAATGTACCACTGTGTCAGAGGCCACACCCAGCAGCCAAGCACAGGCCCCACCCTCCCCTCAGCAGCGGCAGCTAAGACTTGCAGAGAACTCCTACATGACCTAACAGCCCCATCCTACTCACTTGTGGAGGCTGCCAGGTAGTAACAGGGGCACAGGCCTTGCCATTAGGACACCTGTCTTTGTCTGCTAAGGCTGCCATAACAACCTACCAGATGGGGTAATTCAAACAACACAATTTATTTTCTCATAATTCTGGAAGCTTGACGTCCAAGATCAAGGTGTTGACAAACTGGTTTCTTCTAAAACCTCTTTCCCTTTGGCATATAGAGGGGCATCTTTTTCCTGTGTCTTCACATAGTCTTCCTTCTGTGCTTATCCATGTCCAATCTCCTCCTCCACCAGTCAGATTGGATTAGGGCCTATCTTGCTTTAACCTAATTATTCTTCAAAGATTCTGTCTCCATATCTGGTCACTTTTGGAGCTGCTGAAGCTTAGGACTTCAACATATGAATTTTGGACAGATACAACATTGTTCATAGCAACACCTATATTCTTGTCCTGGTTCTCCCACTAAATGGGTAAGGTACTGGACACTGAGCAAGTCACTCTCCGAACCTCAAGCTTACTGGTTATACTGATGGTACATGCCTGTAATTCCAGTGACTCAGGAAGCTAAGGCAAGAGGATTGCAAATTCAAGACCAATCTTAGCAACCTAGCAAGGTTCCAAGGACTCAGACACACCCTGCCTCAAAATAAACATTAAAAAAGAGCTGGGGAGCTGGAGTTGTGGCTCAGTGGTAGATAGCTTGCCTAGCATGTGTGAGGCACTGGGCTCAATTCTCAGCACCACATATAAATAAATGAATAAAATAAAGGTCCATCAATATCTAAAAAATATACTTTAAAAAAAAGTGTGGAGGGCTGGGGATATAGCTTAGTGGTTTGGTGACCCTGAGTTTAAAAAAAAAAAAAAAAAAAAATCTTGGATTTTATATCATCTCTATGGTCTAAAATTCTATGATCACTATAATCAATACAAGTCTGAATTTTGCAAGACCAGAAGCAGGATGATTTCCAAATCAGTCACAAAAGATTATTATGCAGGGAAACTGGAATGTATATACATTTTAATATACTCAGATCTATAAAAACAGCTTTTATCAATTTGTTGAGGCCACCTTCCCTACATATACATACACTTGACACTTTAAAGATAATATAAGAATAAAACACAATAAGAGTGTACTTTCTCCAAGTAGGTTGGTAATTTTCCCTTTTCCCCATTTTTTAAAGAAACATATACTTAAGGACCCTATATGAAACCGGTCTCCTCTTATAGTTTCCCTGTCATTCCATCTTTGAGTCCTTTCCCTTGTATGTAATATTCTCTCTTCATGGATGATCTGCTCCTTCACCTACCCCAATCCTATTTCTTCAGGGTAATTGACTATATCAAGGCTCAACTCAACTGTCATCTCCTGCATAAAACCTCCCCGACATCTCCAGAGAGAGTTTTCTGCTCTGGGCTCTAACTACATGGCACATGGCATACACTGCTAAAATGGTAAGCATAACTTGTGTATCCCTTATCAGAAATGCTTGGTACCAGAATAATCTCTGATTTCCGATTTGGTGGGGGTGGGGAAGAGAATTTGTATATATATATATATATATATATATATATATATATATATATATATATATATATATATATATATATATATATAGTGATACCTTGGGGATGAGACTTAAGTCTAAATACAAAATTCATCTATTATTTTTAAAATTATTTTAGTTCTTGATATACTTTATTTTATTCATTTATTTATATGCAGTGTTGAGAATCAAACCTCACATGTGTGAGGCAAGTGCTCTACCACTGAACTACAATCCCAGCCCTCATCTATGTTTTACATACTCCTTATACATCAAGCTTGAAGGAAATTGCTTACAGTACATTCAGTCTGCCTGCATTTTGGCTGCCACTATCACATGAATCAGGTGTGGAATTTTCTACTATGGGATAATGTCATCATGTCAGTGCTCAGAAAGTTTCAGGTTCTGGAGTGTTTTGGATTTTGAATTTTCAGATTAGGGATGCTCAACCATGGTACTTATCAGTGATATTATGAACTGGCCAGACTTATGAAGTTGTTCTTTTGAAATTTCCTGTCTTTGTTCACTGAACAGGACTCTAGCAGCCACTATACTGGACCTCAAAGTTCAGGCCCACTCAATGCATCCAGTTCAGGCCTAGTCTCAGTAAGGACAAATTGACAATTATCACATAGAGCTGTATGCTTCCTTTCAGTCCTAAGGGCTAGCCTTATTTTATTACAGAATGTCCCAAGAAGATCACCATAAAGGTGGGTCAATATTCACAAATGTCCCTTCTCCAGAGAACATTGGTAGATAGATAAGGGCAATCCTACATTTATTACCCATCATCAGGGGATTGAATTAAAATCACAAGGGTCTCCTTCCAGCCTCTGCCTGCCCTTTCCTATCCTTAGGTGTGCATCACATAGAGGTACTTAGGTAGCCAGAGATATAAAGTATGCCCAGGTATTAATCAGGATCCTGAACACTCATATTGTATTTTTCTCTCAATCATCCATATCAATGCTCCTCACCTGATTGGAAAATGTGTCAGGAATGGCCTCTAAATCCAGGCTCTGTAGGTAGGGTCTGCACATTTCTCACAGAAGAGGCAGAGAGCTGATTCATTCAGGGTGTTTATGATTATATTTGTTTATATTATATTTGTGCTGATTATAAAAGGCAACAGGAAGCTCTGAAGAAGAGAAGGTGGACCATCTTCTGCCACAAAAGACAAATTACCCAAACTTCTATGCCAGAGTCAAGAACTGGAGGGAGACCATTCTCTACAGAATTAACAGTTAATCAGCAAATAGCTGTGCAACTAAAAGCAAATCAGTAATTCTAGTTCTTTCCTCTATGATAAAAAAAACTCCATGGTCTCAGGATATCTCCTCTAGCTATAGGAGCCTGATTCTGCTAATACCAAACAAGTTTTTATTTTATTTAATTTTTTTTCCCAGAAAATAGAAGTGTTAAGAGGAAAAGAGTGTTAGGTAAGGAATTACAGTGTAACTACTTTCTCTGGAAGAAAAGAGACCAGATTCACAGCAAATTGACTTACCAACTGACTTGGAAAAGAAAAGTAGATGTGAAAATACTTATTTACATTAAAAGTTTCTTGCTAATGAAACTTCTCATTTATTTCGATTAAATAGAAGACTGTGATATTAATAGACTGCCAGAATAAAAGATAAAACCAATATCTGTCATTTTTACTCTGAATTTAATCATATATTTTGTACAGTACAAATGTAAAGATATTTTGATGCAAAACTCATAGTACGGAAACATATTAAAATGAAGTAATTATTTTGACAGCTAAATTCCATAACTTGTGTTTTGGGGCTGGTGGTAGAGCTTAGTAGTAAGAGCCCAAGCTTAACATGTATGAAGGATAGTCACCAGCACCAAAAATAAATAAATAAAATAACTTGAATCTTAGATTAAGTTTCATTTCAAAGGACATTCAAGCATTAGACTGTGGGTCAATTGAGAAAAGTGTGAGCTAGGAAGATTTTTTCTGCACCCTTCTCTTTTTCCCTGCCACATTCCTTCTTCCTTCTCAGCATCACTATCAGCAGCTTCTCCAGGCACCCATGCCCTCATATTGTCAAGATCTCTTCCCTTTTTTCCGTTTCTCCACCTGTTATAATTCCCAACTTACTTTTGCTTCCTCCAAAACATTCAATTCCCCAGTTGATGTTTTTCATCTAAACTAGGTTACCCTGCCCTCCAGTTTCCAAGGGTTCTGATCTTGGGGATCATAATATAGTTTGATGGTCTCCCAAAAATCTAAGCTCCTACAATGCATCCAAGAAACAGAAAGCTCTCAGCAAAGAAGACAACCCTTCCTGGACAGACTGCCCTGATGAAGCTTGGTGAACAGTTTCTGGACTTTACCTTAAAAGGTTTACTAATAAACAGAAGTGGTTTCAGGGAGAGCGCCCTGACATATGCTCATTAATCTGAACAAACCTTTAAAGAGAGTTATTACCAAGCAGGGTCATTAGCATCTGTAGTCCCAGCTACACAGGAAGCTCAGACAGGAGGATCACTTGAGTTCACAGGAGTTCAGGCCCAGCCTAGGGAGAAGTTTGGAGGTGGGAAGGGCACCTGCCTATGTTGAGCTATGTATTCATCTATTTCCAAGCCAACTACAGTCCTTGATCTCTCTGTGTGACCTCTAAATCCCCCCCCCCTTTTTTTTTTTTTTTTGTATATTTGTTGGTCGTCTGATGTGGTAATGACCCTATTGTACTTAGGAAGGTCATGGGAGGAGATGAAGAGCACCTCTGAGTTCAATCCCTAGTACAGAAAGAAAAAATAAATTAGATGTATCTATTAATGAGGGCTAGTCTATGAGTGAACTGGTCACCTGGAAAAATTAGTTTTGAAGAGAGAGATTTGAGCAATAATCATTTATTGAACATTTTCTGAATTCAAGTTCTGGACTAGATTCCAGGAACATAAAGCTGCATATGTATGCTCTTAGTCAAATAGAAAAAACATAACAAGTAACAATAGTGTAGGTACCTCATATGTCACTGGTTCATGTGCCTATGACAACAAATAAAACTGAATTTGTATTCTATATACTAAAGTTTTTAGAGCTGGGCAAGTGACCCATGCCTATAATCCCAGTGACTCAAGAGGCTAAGACAGAAGGATTTCAAATTTAAGGAGAACCTCAGCAAATTAGCAAGACCCTAAACAACTTAACAAGTCCCTGTCTCAAAATAAAAATAAGTATATAAATAAATAAATAAATAAGGGATGGGGATGTAGCTCCGTGGTAAAGTGTACCTGGTTTCAATCCCTAGTACAAAACTAAAATTTTTTTAGCATCAACTCCTACCTGTCTGCCAGAAATTAGGTCTCTGTTTCTTTTTCCTAGGGGAAAGCTTTCTTAACTGGCCAAAAATGGAAAGGAGGGGGTTAAGGACAGAAGACTACAGCAATGAATCATAGCTGTGGGGACAAGCTCCTATGGGGTCAAGCTGCTGTGGAACTTGGTGTGGGTTAGAGGCTATTTACTAGGTGAGGCCAATCAGGATATTTTGAGGATATAAAAACAGGGTCATGTAGAAAGACAAAATAAAGAAATTAAAATAGTGAAAAAGGAGAGTTCAGAACACAGCAACTGCTGCTAATCAGAGATCAATAAATACATGTTGAATGGATTAATAAATGTATAAAGAAATTAAGAAGATGTGGTACCATTAACCAAAATACAAAGTTTAGGAGACACAGGCTAGAAGTTAATGAAAGAGAGTGAATTCTGTTTCAAACATATAAAACTTTGAGGTATTCATGTAACATTCAAGTAAAGATATTCAACTAGGCACTGGAAGCCAGGTGCAGTGGTGGACACCTGTAATCCCAGCATCTTGGGAGGCTGAGACAGGAGGATTGAGAGTTCAAAGCCAGCCTCAGCAAAAATCAAGGTGCTAGGCAACTCAGTGAGAACCTGTCTCTAAATAAAATACAAAATAGGGCTGGGGATGTGGCTCAGTGGTTGAGTACCTGAATTCAATCTCTGATACCTCTCCCCCCCCAAAAAAAATATGTTCAATTAGATACACAGTTCTGTAAAGTTACAAAAGGATTTCTTGTATATATTTTAGAGATTTGGAATAAACTTTTGAGTCTAAAAAAAAAAAAAGAAAGAAAGAAAAGACAAACAGGATCATAATGTGGTGACTGAATAGTTTTGCTTGAACTAGACACAGCATCTATAAGGTCCTCGCTTAGCATCTGGAGAGCCATCTTAAGTGACAACCTCCATTTTAAGGAAAACGTTTCGCTTTCCCACGTTTCATTCCTGAGAAAGGCTCACCACCCTCTCAGACCAACCCAACCCCTAACCACCCCGATTAAGACCCACCCAGCTCTGATTCCTGAGCCTGCCCCATTAAAGTCCCGGAACCCTAGCCTGTTTTGCCTCTCTTCACTATAGAGATGGCCTTTATTTGTCAGCTCTGACAAATAAACTCTCATGTGTATCTCTGCCTGGTCTCCCGTCTCTCATTTCCCACTTACCCATCTCTCTCATTCCTTGCTTTCCCTTCAGCACCTGGGTCCCAACCCTACAGGACCCAGTTTCCCCTAGAGAACTAGGCCAGGAATATTGCCATCTCTAGGGAGAAGTCAGGAGGTAAGAAGGGCGCCTGCCTATGTTGAGCTATGTATTCAACTATTTCCAAGCCAACTACAGTCATTGATCTCTCTGTATGACCTCCAAACCCCTCCCTTTTTTGTATACTTGTTGGCCAACTGAGCAGAGAGGTGGAGATGACCCTATTCTACTTAGGAAGGTCATGGGAGAAGATGAAGAGAATAGTGTATGTTTGATGGTCTAAAACTAATGATAGCAAACTCTGACCACAGCAGAACTGAACAGAGACCACATCAGGGAGTCTGCCACTGTTTGAGGTTGCCTGGGGATGCTCAGTTACACGAGGTAAGAGAACTAGATTTTCAGAGGAATTCTCTGGGGACTTTTCTTTATGCAGGAAAGTGGTTTGATGAGACTCAGAGAACTGGGGCCAACCTATGCTGTCCACTCTGTGTTCATGATTTGCAATAGTTAACACCATTTTCTCACCTCTGACCCTGTCTTCATTGCTCTTACTGGCATTTACTCAAGGACACAACTCAAGAGGAGACTAGAAGGTCAACATTGCCTCCAATAATCCATTTCCCTTCTACTCCCAGGCTTGTCTCCTGAGACCAGGCTGCTGATCCTGGACAGATGGGATTCCTTCAGCAGAAGTGACCCTGAGGCTCAGCAAGTGATCCTAGGGGGGATTTTTATTTTACTGTTTGCAGCGCAAACAGGATGCCACATCCTTTAAGCAGGACAGAATAATAAAAACCTCACGGAAATGCCAAAGAAGTCCTTGAGGGGAAAAGAAATAGCCTTGATTCCGGAGAAAAGGAAAAATTGTAATAATGTTATTACTCCGAAGAACCCTCTTAGAGGAGTCAGCTGATTTTCTAACACAGAGATACAAGTAAAATACCATGAAGCAGACTGAACACCAAAGGGAGGTCCCTTGAAAGAGTTGATATTGTAACATTACTATCCAGATGGCTCTCTCTCTAGGGCAGGCAAACTCTATTGGAGAAGAAAGTGGGTAGGAGGGAGAGTGAGAGAGGCAACATTCTCACCAGGCAAGGAAAGGAAAATGTGCATTTAATTTTAAACTGTCCTCCTGGTCTCCCCACTACAGGAACCCACCCGAGAGGAGGGGGAATATAGTAACTTTGCACACCCTGCATGTGTGTGTTCCCTCTCTCAGTACTGTTTATGCAGTTTGTTAATGTTAGCTCAGGGTAGTATATTCTTCAGGGGGGTCATACCCAATAACCTCTTGGAGGGGTTATTCTATGTCATTGTTAGGGAAGAGAGGCAGGGATGTCCTGTGCTCAAAATATTTTGAAAATCCTGGATTTATAAAATTTTAAATATTTTTTTTTAACTGTAGATTTTCTAGGTTCCTTTAACCTTCCAGTATACATTGCTATTTTCCAAAAAGGGAAACATGTGGCATTTCCCAAATTTAGATGAAAGGATACTTCTCAGAGAAAGTTTTTTGGGCCTAGTGCTCTAAGGAATGCTGTCTCAGAGCTGCTGTCTTGTAACCCAGATTAATTCAGTCTTGAGATTTCTCTCAGATTTGTCTTTTCTGTTTCCTGCTGCCCTTGCTATCCTGGTCCCAGAAGAGTGGCTGGGCCACCCTGCTGAGGTCCTTCCAGAATAGAATTCTACTCTGCCTTCTACTGATTCATCTTTACCAGTTTATCTCCTCTGGCTTCAAGATACAGCAAAATTATTACCAATATTTCTCTTTTCTTACCTCAAAATAAGAATAAGCAATTCTTGTGTACCAGTTTTGGGCATGGAATTGCTCTGAGCACTTTACTTATGCAGTCATCCTTCAGACACCAATAGAGAATTTGTTCCAGGGACCCCTGGATACCAAAATGCCTGGATACTCAAGTCCCTCATGTAAAATGGTGTAGTATTAGAACACATGCACATCCTCCTGTATTATTTAATCATCTCTATATAACTTATAACACCTCATGCAATACAAATGCTATGTAAATAGTCATTAGTCTGCAATGTTTAGGGAATAAAGACAAGAAAAGGAGTCCATACATGCTCAATGAAGACTTATTTTCCCCCAGCTATGGAAGCTGATGCAGGAGGATTAAAAGTTCAAGGCCAGCCTCAGCAATTTAGCAGGACTCTGTCTCAAAACAAAAAAAAATTTAAAAAGGTTGGGGATATAGATCAGTGGTAGAGTACCCTAAGTTCAATCTCTAGAACTGCAATAAATAAATAAATACTACTTTTGATTCACTACTGGTTGAATCAATGGATATGAAGGGCCACAACCTTGTGAAGTATGCACATTTTTTACAAATTTTACAAATAGGAAACAGACATGAAGTTCAGTAATTTGCCCAAGGTCACACAGCTAATAAGCAGCAGAGCCATGATATGAGTCCAGGCTTTCCAGCTATGGAGATAGAAGGTGCTCATGCTCTTGCAGATTGGCCTGCAATTTTCCTGCCTCATTTCTACTTCCTAGGCCTTGCTCATGAAACACACCCAGCCCAGCGTGCCCTCTCTGCAAATGAGAGGCTTAGCCTGGGCACACCAAGAAGGCCCTAGTGAATCCTAATAAGGTTTGTCCTGGTCTTGGGGCATCAGGGAGCCATGAGCAGATTTAGTAAGGCATGTGACACAAGTAGATGATATTGTTAAAAGTTCTTTCTAAGAAAGAGTGCAGAATAAATTGATTTAAGTTTGACAAAATCAGGAAAGAATAGAAAATAATGAAGACCAAGACATAGAGCACTTAAAAGACTATTTTCACTTAATTCTCATAAAAAAATCTTTTAAGGTCAGTGCACTGTTCTCATTCCCTTTTTACAAAGTGAAGAAACAGAGAGTTTAAAGAAACCAAATGATCCTGCTAGCAGATCAGAATTTGAGCTGAAACTGTTTATATCTAAAGTGATACTCTCTTAATATTTCCTAACTGCCTCTCTTGAGTGTTTTAATGCTATTTAGTAAATTTTCCTCTGGTCTTTAAATAGTGTATTATTGCTTTAAAATGGACTAGGAGGAGGCAGATTGGATTCAGTAAAGCTGTGAGAGGCTGTTGTAGATGACCTATATAAGTGAGCCCTCCTGGGGTGTTTTGTGTTGTTTGTGTGTATGTGTGCTGGGGGTTGAACCCAGGGCCTTGCATATGCTGGGTAAGTGCTTTACCACTGAGCTACATCCCCAGCCCTTTTTGCTTTTTTTTTTTTTTTTTAATTTTATTTTAAGAGAGGGTCTGGCTAAGTTGCCCAGGAACTTGTGAGTTGTCTGCTTCAGAACCCCCATTAGCTGCGATGGTGCTTGCCAGCCTGCCTGACTTCCAGCCTTATCTTTACCCAAAGGGGAGAAAAAAAAAACTGGCAAGGGAGCAGGTTAAAGAGAAATGACTTGCTTACAGCAACTAGGAATACTTAACAAAGCATCCTGTTATTATTTTGGTTTTTAACAGAAACCTAAATTACCAATTGTATGCTAGGCACAGAGCTAGGCATTGGATGGAAACATGGATAAAGCCACATAAAAATACACTCTTAAATCCACTCCACTGATTACCTGGAGGGTGAATAGAAGAAGGCATGGTTGCCTACTTATGATTGGAATGGGAAAGGCATTCTTTCTGCCCCCAAGTATCCTCCTGTTGATCACCTGAAATCCACCGCTTGACATTCCATAGAATCTCCAAACAGGAAATCTTGGGGCTTGGTTGTCAAACGTTCTAATATTTCATACGCAGAAGCTGGGCCCAGAGAGGTTGATTGTTCCAGCATCACACAGCTTGTTACTGGTCCCAGATCTAGAATCTTTAAATGAATCCTACCCACTTTCTTCTTTGGCACTGGAAATCCTGGAGGGAAGAAAAGGCAACAATTTGACATTCTTAGGTCCTTGGAATGAATTCCTAAAAGGCTCTTCTCTGTTCCCAAAAGAAGAACTGCCTAACAACCTTTCTTAAGATGTCTCTGACATTCACATGAGAATTCCTTTCTTCACAGCAGGAAGTTGAGATAGTGCTTCTGGTTTTACTCCAAGTGGCAAAGGGACATCCTCCTCAAGAGTACCATCAATGTATCTGCCATGCATTTGGAGAACAATCTCTAGACCTCTTACATTTTTGCAATGTGGGGATGAAACCCAGGGCCTCATCCTTGCAAGCACTCCACCACTAAGTTACACCTCCAGCCCTAGTTTTGTTTATTTGTTTTCATATCTCTCTCTCTCTCTCTCTCTCTCTCTCTCTCTCTATTTTTTTTTTTTTTTTTTTTTTTTACAGGCCTCTTTTAAGCATCCAGTGGTCCAGCTACTGTCTTTGCCCATAACAGATGGAGCTCAGGTCACTGAGTCATAAATCTTTAGCCAGAGGCATCTCTGTCTAGTCCAGCTCCCAGCCTTGAGATAAGATTTTATTATCCCTAATTTTACAGATAAGGACCTGAATCCTAGAAAGGTTAACCAATTTGCCCAAGGTCATACAAAGAATAATTAGAACAGTCACTTAAGGCTATTACCTACTTAGAATCCTGGTGACATAGAATGTCAGTGCTGAAAGTGATCTTATAAATACAGTGACCATATTTTCAGAACCCAAAACTAGGACAGTTAGCCTGACAAACCCTAGTGCATTTACAGGGACAGTGAACAGATTATTTGAATTGGTACTGCCCCAGAAAAGGGGATTTATGACTGTGGCTCTAAGAGATCATCCAGCCCAATCCCCTCATTTCATAGTTGAGGCATCTGAAGCCCCAAGAGGCTAAATGATTTGCCAGAAGAAGTCGTGGGCAGAAATGTTTTCTGTTTTCTCAACTCCTAAGGTTGAGTCAACAGGGCGTGGGTGGGGGAGGACAAGAAGGGGCCATTGTTCCAGGCTGCTTTCCCTCAAATGGACTGACCTAACCCCACAGTGCCTGTGTGAATCCAGAATGGGCGCGGCTGTCCCCCAAACACCAGAGAAATCACATTTGAAGCCAGATAAAGTTTAGGTTCTTGAATTCTTGCAGGCCCAGAGAGCCAGGAATAAGGGAATCTGGAGAATTAAAAGCAGTTTTTTTCTTAGCTGCTATCTTCTAAGGTTTTCTTTCCCCACCCCAGATACAGGATGTTAAAATGACAATTCCTCTGCATACTAAATATTGTGTAAATCAAGGCAACAAGTCAAACTGACAGGTATTTAAAAAGGATCTGTATAAACCCTGTTATGAGCGAGGCACCATAAATATTTATTATTAAATCCTCAATTTGCTCCTAATCCCTGCTTCATGTCCTGTTTGACTTCATTTTATATTTAGGAAGAGAAAAGAAAGCACACTAAAGAAGCAACTCCAGAGCTCACAGTGAGTCCATTTCTAGCTTCTTCCTTTGGCCTGAAGGCTCTCAATCTCTAGATCAACACTCCTGTTAAAAAATATATATATATCCCATGTTAAAAAGTGCATTTTATAGTGTCCTTTTAACTCTGAAACTAACCAAATTGGGACTCTGAGTAAGTACCAGATGGAATTCTTCCAACTGTCAGCCTAACCTCTCCTCTATGCAAATGCAGAACTACTCTGCTGATAGAGAAATTGCTTCCCGGAAAACCAATTTCCTCCTTATTGTCCTATGGGTTGCTGTGAGATACCCTGCTGAGCGGGGTGGGGCTCCTGGCCTGCTTATTGCAGGGAGAGAGTGAAATTGCAAAGAACATGTTGCTGAGATGGAGATTTAGCAGACTATTTGAATGGATATTTGAATGGAAGTTGTGTTCCACATCCCTGGTTTAGACATTATTTTCCTTGATACTTATTTTCCATTGGTCTAGTTGTTTTGCATCCTCCAAGGGCCCGGGGCTAGTGTCCTCAAAGCCTCACTGCCCACGATGATACTCCCACTATTATCAGGGCTCAACAATTATTTCATTCATTACTTCGTTCGTTCATTTCCTCTAAATTTGTTTCCAAAGAACAGTAACCAGCCAGTCAGGCTCATTCTCTATTCTATTGGCAAAGGATCCAGATGGGGCTGAATGGTGGGACTCTACAGTGTGATCCTAACGCACTGTCCAAATTAGAGCACTTTTCTCTCTCCACTGTCTACCCCAACTTTCAATCTTGCTGTGAATGAAAGCAAGTGACACTGAACTTGAGAAGAGCAAATAAAAACCCGATCTCCCTGATAGCATCTTCTTTAATTATTTAAAGAAAGGGACAGCCTGTTTTAAAACGCTTCCTGTTCCAGTTCTTTTGTTAAACTATCTTAGAGTCAGTGACAGGTTATGGTGCTAAGAGTAGGAAGGGGCTAGCATTGTTGAAAAGTTACACAGGAAAGATACTTTTAGACATAAGAAGAAGGGTAATGCAAAAGACCTTTTGTTTAGATGAAAGTTATGCACACATTTTCTTTGCCAGACAGAAATGATTGAAAAAACATTTTATATATTACAGAGCAGAACTGAGAAGACCAAGAGAACAATCTTGTATAACGTCTATGGGAACTTGCTTGTACCTATGAATATAGACTAATGACCATGAAATTTAGAGTCCGGTTTAAGGACTGGCTCTGTCACTTGCTAGTTGTGTGGCTTAGGGCATTTTTGTTGTTGTCGTTGTTGTTTTTGTTATTTTGGTACCAGGAATTGAACCCAGGGGCACTTAGCCACTGAGCCACATCCCCAGTCCCTTTTTATTGTTTATTTTTAGACAGGGTCTTGCTAAGTTTTTTTTGGTGAGTTTAGGGCCTCACCAAGGTTCTAAAGCCGGCTTTGAACTTGTGCTACTCCTGCCTCAGTCTCCAGAGCTGCTGGTATTACAGGCGTGTACCACTGCATCAGTTTTTATTTATTTATTTTTAAATTTACCTAGCCCTCAATTTCCTCATCTATAAAGTAGACATAATAATAGCTACTTTATAGAGGTGATTTGAGGATGAAATGAGTGTAAGGAAAACATGTGAAAGCTTAGCAAGGATCTAATAAACAGAAAATGCTCAACACATGTTATCTCCCTCTATCACTCCCCCACCTCCACTGGGAATTGAACCCAGGGCCAGGGCCTCATGTTGGTTAGGCAAGCACTCTACTACTGAGTTACAGTCTCAGCCCTTTTTATTTCTTATTTGAGACAAGGACTAAGTTGCAGAGGTTGGCCTCAAACTTGTGATCCCACTTTAACCTCCCAAGTTACTGGGATTACAGATGTGTGCCACCATCTTAAAAATAAATAAGGCATTGAAAGAATTAAGAAGAAAGTGAGTGACTACCTGAATTCCTAAACTGTTCTCACATTGTTTCTGATATATTGATTTTCCTGCTAGACTTTATACCCTGGAATATACATTTGAATTCCTAACACAAATTTAATGACCATATACTTGATTAGGATAGGACACTGTGTTCAGTAAAACTTCTAGGTCTTTCTTCAGAGGTCACAAAAGGAAATTCAGATGGAAGCCAGACACTAAGACACAAAAGATAGAGGCAGAGTTATAGTGTCTGCTCACTAGCTTCATTTGTAAATGTGGTAAGTTAGGTAATCAATTTCCTCTCCTTTCTCTTTTGAAAGAGAAAACTTTAAGCAGACAGAAGAGAAAAGAGGGCTGATGAAGTTGGGTTTGTCTCATTCTGTTCATTCTGCTGTAACAAAATACTGGAGACTGGGTCATTTATAAACAACAGAAATTGATCATAGTTCTGGAAGCTGGGAAGTCCACAATTAATGCACTGGCAGGTTCAGTGTCTGGTGAGGACTTGGTCTTTGCTTCCAAGATGGTGCCATATTGCTGCAACCTTAGGAACGAATGAATGCTGTGTCTTCACGTGGTGGCAGGTTTGGATGGAAAAAGGGCTTAAACTAATTCCTCCAGCCCTTTTATATGATACTAATCTAATCCATAAAGTCAGATCCCATATGACCTAATCACCTTTTAAAGATTAAAGATCCTACCTCCTAAAACTATTGCATTGAGGGTTAAGTTTCAACAGAATTTTGGAGGGGACACCAACATTTGAACCATAGCAGTGTCCAACTAAGAAATAGCAATAGGAGAATAAAGAAAGAAAGAACAGAAATATAATACTCAGCCTCACCAACAGCCTCCTCTTGTGAATATCTACCCTTGTCTCTGTCCTGGCCTAGTGTATACATCAGACTAATTTCAGCAATATTTGCAAAATGCCTACCTAGGCAAGGCAATATTTAAGTATTTTGGAAAATAATGGGATGATTCATTTTATTTAATAACACTTGTGCAGAGTTTGCTATGTGCTAGGCACCTTTCTAAGAATCTTATAAATATTAACTTGGTTAGTCTTCAAAACAACTAAGTGAGATGGGTATTTTATTAACCTCATTTACAGATGAGGAAACTGAAGCATGATCATAATAGCTATTTTTTATTGAGTAGCTGTGATGTGGGCAGGGTTTTGATGTTTCTTAAAAGTAGCCCTACGAACCCTGTAAAATAAGGTTATTATTATTTGTACTTTAGGGTGGAAGAAACTGAAGTTGGAGGAGCTTGAGTGACTTGCTTACAGTCACACAGACTCCCGGTGGCTGAATTCTACCACATCACACTACCTCCTGGATCTCCAAGGCAAGCTTTCTACCTTCAGGAAGTTTAAATGAGACATGTGAAAACCAGGGCATTTGAGACAGATACAAGTGTCATAGCAGTATAAGATCCTTCCTCCTCTCTCCTATCACCTCCACCTTTTAGGGTTGAAGCTTCCCTTCTTGGTGGGAAGTGAAATAGAAATAATCAGACTTACAGAGAAATTTAGTGAGACATCCCAAGAGTGTCCTCATTCCTGGAGTTTTTTTTTTTTTTTTTTTTTTTTTGAGAATTTTAATATTTATTTATTTATTTATTTTTAGTTTTCAGCGGACACAACATCTTTGTTTGTATGTGGTACTGAGGATGGAACCCAGGCAGCACGCATGCCAGGCGAGCGCGCTACCGCTTGAGCCACATCCTCGGGGCCATTCCTGGAGGTTTTAAAGACAGACAGATGATCCATTCCATCACTGCCACCTTTCTAACCCTTGCCCTTGGGTCCTTATCCCCAGCCTTTCTCTGCCCTTATTCTTCCTTTATCTCTTAGCCAATGTGATTGAAAAATAATCATTTCTGGGAGAGAAGAAAGAAATCTCAAAGGAGATAAGAAGAGATCAGTGAGGGGCCAGAGGACGCTAGCTTGGTGCTCAGAGACCTGCTACCTGGAAATTCTGACCTAGGCAGAGGGAGATCACAGCTCACGGTCTGAAGGGGCAAGCAGCAGTGGGGTTTCCAGAGCTTGGTTCAGCAAAGCCTTGGCAGTTTGGGGGCATTAGGGATACAAGCTGACTTGTCTCTGAGTTGCTATGCCTCCTAGCTCTTCTCCTCTACTCAGTAACTAGAAGTGCAGCGGGTTTGCTCATGCTTCTTTGAAGTCTTGCCCTTTGTCCTCTACTTCTTGAATGGATCTGTCTCCCTAGGGCAGGACTGGGCATTCCTCACACCATCCTTTTTGAAGGGGCTGAGGTAAACCTGGCTGAGCCGGTTGGTGCTGGGGTGGAGTCCTGCAGACTGCCCTAATCCAGTGCAATTGTTACCTGGAAAAGCCCGGACTGAATGAGAGAACAGCTATAAATCACGTGGGAACTGCTGATCACATCCTCTTTCCCCACCAGAGGGGCTGAGAGTAGCCCAGACCCTTGGATTCTTTAGGGTGGAGCAGGGAGAGAGAGCCTCCTAGCCAATGCTTAGGGAGGATGAATTCAGATCTTGGGAAAAAAAGATAGCAGGTGGGGAGGAAGCAGGGAGTAACCAGTCTGGGACAATTGCCTGGAATAAACACAATTGTCTGCCACAGGCTTTTCTGTGCCAGCCTAGGCCTGTTAAACTGACCGCGTTTAAAGGGCCAGTTGTGGGCCGACCTAGGCAAGCTGAGATCAGTCTTGCAGTAACAGATCATGGCAATGAACCTGAGATTCATCATGGGCTATGAAGAGAGAGGGAAGGAAGTGGTGGGACCTAGAATAAGTAAGTCTAAAGCAAGAGAAAGATCCAGAATGAAGGGGTTGATGTTTCATCCTCGTATTATTTTTTATTTTTAGACGGGGTCTCCCTAAATTGCTCAGGCTCACCTCAAACTTGAGATTCTCCTGCCTTAATCTCCAGAGTAATTAGGATTACTGGAGAGCATCACTACATCCAGCTTGTGTTCAAACTCCAACTAATTTATGACTTCTTGGATGGTTCAGCTGAAGAGGAAAAGACCTGACCAGAGACCTTGCAAGCTCTCTCCAGATATCTGGGGCTGACTTGAGCATGAACCTGTTGCCTTCTCAGCCTCCAGAAGGCACATGCTGCCTGCAGTCACCTCTGCTCGGCCTGTCCCTGTGATCCCACCAGCTTTTACCACCTCCCAAGTGCTATTCTCTTTCACAGGAAACTCGCATCCTTCTATTATTATCTTCACTGCTCTGAAACCCAAACTGTGAAGACAGAAAGATTTAACCATATTAGCATCCACACTTTACCCTCATTTTACCTAGAATGATGTAATCTACCTCCTACTTTCTGGAGGAAATTTACAACCCCCTTCTCTCCTCTTCCTTTAGATCATGGGTGTTAGAAAAGTATCACCTGGATTAAAGGCCAATGGAGGAGGGTACCGTGGTGACCCAGAAACAGCCCTGGAAAAAATGTACCATCCAGATCAGAATAGGACCAACTGATGATCTTCTGCCCCAGGTCCAACATGAGGTTGTGTGTGTACATGCTTGTGTGTGTGTGTGTGTGTGTGTGGCACCGGGGGATTGAACAAGGGCCTAGTACATGCTAGGCAAGTACCTTACCACTAAGCTATATCCCCAACTCTGCTGTGATTTTTTAAAGTCAGAAATAGTAAGTACAGATATCCTCTGGCAAAGCCCTTTCCCAATTTCAGCTGGAGTTAGGTGAGAAGCCAGGGAGAGGAAAAAGGGGAGCAGGGGCCTTGAAGTCTCTGGCTGGCTCCTGATCTCTTTCTCTAACAATCTCTAAGGGAGAAACTGGGTGATCTTCTTTTTCAGTGTAGGAGATTGAACTCAGGGCCTCTTGCACACTAGATAAGCACTCTGTCACTGAGCTATATCACTAGCTTGAGGGGATCTACTTTTTTTTTTTTTTTTTTTTAATATTTTTAGCTGTAGTTGGACACAATATCTTTATTTTTTTATGTGATACTGAGGATCAAACCCAGTGCCTCGCACATGTTAGGCAAGCGCTCTACCACTGGGCCACAACCCCAGCCCGGGCTCTACTTTTATTTCTTCCAAGAAAGAAAGAAAAGAAGGAGGAAAAGAGGAAGGGTGGAGGGAAAGAAGGGAGAGGACTGGAGAAGAATAGTGACAAAACAGCAGTAATAGCAGTGATTATAGTTTGTCTACCTTTTCTCAAGCTGCAGCTTTCAGTTATAGACCAGCCACAAGTAAGAACTAAATAGAGCCAAGGAAAAAGGGGCGGGGGAGAATTATGGCCAAAGTGTGGGATTATACGTTCCTTTTATTCATTTCCCAGCCAAAGACCAGTTGGTGAAACTGCTTATGATTACCTTTTGTTCATGTATCAGGAAGCATGTATTTCTTGCTTTGCTGTCCTAGTATTTCAGGGTTTTCTTTATATAACGTCTATAAAACATAGGCAAGACAGCTTGAAAGTATGTTTGTAATTTCTTTGAAGGCAAATGTCCACCTGCCCAGCCTAGCACACTGCACACAAGCAATTAATAAATGTTTCTAAATCCAAGACTTTCCACTACTCCCTGGTCTCCTTTAATTTGATTTCACAGTAGTTTCTGTTATGACATTCCTTGGCTGCAACTCAAAATCACCATTACTATGTCCATCTGAAAGCCAGAAGCAGAAGGAGTAACAAGTTTTCTCATTAAACCTTTTTGTGTCTCCCCATTTACCAAGGTAGGGTCTGCCAAGCTGAGGGTGGGCATGGAAAAGATGCTCAGGGAAAAGCAACCTCAAAGTGTTTGACAGAAAATTCTAGCTAAAGTAGTCTCCTAAAGAACCTGTGTGCCCATTATGGCACTAAAATGTTGCACAAAAAGGCAAAAACTAAATACAAGGTATGATGCCCAAAAAGGCTTTTGCAAAAGTTTTTGCTGCCAGCAATGGGGTATTCCTTGAGGATAGACTCAGCCAATCAGGGGGTTTTGTGATGATGTCATACTTAGCAAACAAGTTTTATTGGTGGGAAAGCTCTTAGGTGTTGTGAGGGTGTAGAGTTTCTAGTGTAGCTCAGGGAAAATTGTGGCTTGGTTTAAGGTTCTACTGAATTCCATTGTGTTTATGTTTCCAACCAAGCTGAGCCTGTATTTGGCACTTAGTTAAAATCGAGGAGTCAGGAAACTTTCTTTTCCTTGGATGCCCAAAGCTGCTGATTCCTCAATGTCTGCTATTTTGATGGTGACATTTCTTCACTGCTGTACATTTCTTTCATAGAAGCCTAAGGATGCTAACCAGAAGAGCCTCAGTCCTCGACAGTGACTAGGAAGAGTCCACCACAGGTCAGGATGTGGAAAAGAATCTTTTTGTTGAAGAGGAAGTCAGAGAGCAGGCTACGCATGCTTATATTTCCATCTGATGAATTCACAGGCATGCTTATGCCATAAGTCCACTATGCACAGAGATGCAGCACTAAAAATAGCTCAGAGCTTACTTCCCTCCTTTCCAATGTGTCGTCCCCAGCTCTACTGTTTTTTCCTCCCCCAGACAGAGGCCCTGCTGTCTGCCAGACAAGGCTGGAATTAGCACACCATGTCTGCACAGCTCACATCCCTGATGGTGGAAGCTGAAGCTCTCTCTGCACTTGTGTCCCTTGGTTACCTGAATGCAAGAGGCCGGTCACACCCGCCCTTAACCACAGATTAAAAGGATGTCATCCACTGACTCATATTCATCCATTCTCTCTCTCTCTCTCTCTCTCTCTCTCACTGTTATTTCAGACAGCAGGCTGTTCCTGCCCCCACCACCTCTCCAGCACACCAGCCTTTCCCTCTGGATAATCCTTCCCACCCTCACCTCGACCAGGAAACCTCAAACTAGCTCCACCTTGCTCCACATCCGCCCATCCCTCCAGTCAATTCTTCTCTCCCAGCTTTTATCTTAGCTACTCTTTTCCCAACTATGGCACACTTAATTATGGCTGCCTCAAACTGTGTTAGTGACTCATGGATAAGTTAATGTATTTCAGCTTTTTGAGTTTCTATGTACCATCTATATTTGCTCCCCCACTGCTACCCAGGAACACAGTAGAAATAGCACTGGGCATGGAATCAAGTGCCCTGCAAATCAAAATGGGGATAATAATACTTATGTTGCAGGGATTTTGTAAAATATTAAATGAGATAATATATACTTGGCACATGAAAGCTTGATAAAGATTGGTTGAACCTGAATCCCAGAATGTAAATACTGTAGGAGCTGAGGTGTAGCTTAGTGATAGAGTGTATGTTTAGCACGGGATATATATATATATATATATATATATATATATATATATATATATATATATATATATAGTTTTAAAGTTTCTCCTTACCTTATATTTTTTTTCTATTTCCTCCAATTCCTAGTACCCGTAAGAATAGAAACATACAATAAATGCCAATGGCCCTGGCATAGTGTACACACCTGGAATCCCAACTAGCAGGGAGACTGAGGCAAAAGGATCACACCTCAGAGATCAGCCTTGGCAATGAAGCCAGACCCTGTCACAAAAATAAAAAGTAAAAAGGATTGGGGAGGTAGCTTAGAGGTAGAGCACCCCTGGTTCAATCCCCAGTGACACATATACGGAAAAAAAAAATCCACATGCTTTCATTTTTAGTATATATTTTTGGATCAGAAATCCTTAGCAAATAGGTAATTTGGGGCATTAACAACTTACAATGACAATGGCATAACATCATTTGATAATCTAGCCTTCCTATGACCCTCAGAGGTTGGGAGGGGAAGTGGGAGCCACCTTCAGTGGTACCTCAGGGCAAGCAAAGGAACACATTGGGATGCTCTTCTGTTCTTATGTTCAGCTGACATTCCACTAGTTAATTCCTTTGGTGGTGTTAAGGAATAAAGATGTGTGATAAGGTGAGAGCTGATAATAACACAAGGGCCAGTCTAACTTGTTTAACCAGGCCTCTTGTCACACCTGCAAAGTGGCCTCCCAGAGATGAAATCCTGCTTCCCTCTGAAAGAAAGGTTTTATGTGGGACCAGAAAGGAGCAAGGCGGGCTGGGACCTGCTCAGTGGTAGGGTGTGTGCTCAGCATGTGTGAGGACTTGGGTTGAATCCTCAGCACCAAAAAGGAAAAAAAGAAAGCAGTGGGAGAGAGGCAATGCTGCCCACCATTAAGGTCAGTGAGACACAGAATGAGGTTTCTTGAGTGGAGTGGTAGGCAAGACATCACCTCCTAACCCTGCCCCTTCAGGTCCTTACTGACATCTCTTAATCTGCTGGTGGTAGACCAAACCACAGGGACTCAGTCTATGGACGTCTCACAGATTCCCATTCACCTCACTTCTTGGCACTTCTAGAAGGGAAAACTTCAGAAATCTGACCCTTCAGCTAGGTACAGTGTTACACACCTGTGATCTTGTAATCCCAGCTATTTCAGAGGCTAAAACAGGAGGATCACAAATTTAGGCCAACCTGAGCCATTTAGTGAGACCCTGTCACAAAAATAAAAAAGGGCTGGAGTTGAAGCTCAGTGGTAGAGCATCCCTGGGTTTAGTCCCCAGTAGTGAGAAAGAAAGAAGGTAAGGAAAGAAAGAAGGGAAGGAAGGAAGGAAGGAAGGAAGGAAGGAAGGAAGGAAGGAAGGAAGGAAGGGAGGGAGGGAGGGAAGAAAGGGAGGGGAGAAGGAAGGAAAGAGAAAGAAGTAGAAGAGCCAAGGCTGTCCTGGAAAAACCGTTCTCCACTGTATACAAGTTGCTCCAGCAAATCCAGCCTTACCAAATCTTTTCAACTTCAGTCACTGATGCCTTCAATTCAAAGGCCTGACTCCATTCCATTCCTACACCTGCAGATTGAATTAAGAAAGAGAGAAACTAGAGATCTTTCTATCCTAGTCTTGGAAGCAAGGCCCTAGGCAACCAGGTAACCCCAAATCTGCAAACTCCCTTCCTCCTTTTCCTTGCCTAAAAGGACCAAGCATTTTCCTCCTCATTTTCCTCCAGTTCTCCTTCTGGGGTGACACCCATTGTAAAGCCTCACTTTTTGGTGGGGCCTCAATCACAGTACCTCTTGCTAGATCCTTCTTCAGTGGAATTGGACTCTGCTCCCACTATCCCTGGCCACTTGCTGAGATCCTGATTCAACCATTCCTGTCCCCAGAGTAACTCTAAATTCTTGATATCTGTCATCCCTACCGTGCCTCCATAGCCTGTCTCAGTCTAATGCTTGGTTCAACTTGGAGTCTTCCCCACAACCCTTATCCCTAGTTGGACTGTGAGCCCTTCTAGCAGGCCACAGTGCTGTATCGGTTTCTGTTGTCTGCCTTGCTCACGACCATTTACATCACACCGACTATGGTAGCTCCATTTGAAGCATGTTGCTGCTATCCCCACCCTATGGTCTTGGCGATTCAGTCGGACTTTTCATGTCTAACTGCGCAAATCTGGAAGTCTTCCTAATTTTTTCCATCCTATGTGCACCTTGGTTCTTCTCTCCAACTTGTGGCGAGATCAGCCATCTGTTTGATGTTCCTATCATTTCAGGAGAAGGATCCATGCTGCACTTCCTAGAACTTCAGAAATCCTCATTCCTTCCCCTGGCCAGCTCTCGTGGTGTCTCAGTCAGTCTGCCATCTCCCCACTGCAACTCTCCTTTGACACTATGGTATGATGTCTGAATAGGTCCCTTAGCTTAAAGAACTAGGATGGAAAAAAGGACACCTTCAATCTTGGCCTTGTCTTTGTCCAATTTCCTCATCCTCCCTTATAGCCAAGGCCTTGGTTGACTCTTTTTGTTTGTAGTTTGTTTTGGTGCTGGGGATTGAATCCAGGGCCTAGTGCATTCGAATCATGTGCTGACTATTTTAAAAACTGTAGAAAGCATGCAATCTTATATTCTGTTGTGTGTATATTAAAAAAAAAAAATCAGTCCTAAGCTTAATTATTTATTTGCCATGCCTTAAACTTTGAGTTTGGGTTGAGAAAAGTTCATCACTGCAAGTGTGCTGAGACTGTACTCACTAAATATCTCATATATCCCTCCCCACCATTTCCAAGTACCCCCTTGCAGTTATAGAAGGAATATGAGTGAGTTCTGGTTAATAAACTGTGAGTGAAAATGTCTTCTTTCTACCCCCACAGTGACCTTGATAACTGCAAGTTGAGATGGATCCCTGACCCAACAGATGAAAGAATGTCCTTACTAGCACACACTGGACTTTATATGAATAAGAAATACGCCTTCGATGTGTTAAGTCACTGAGTTTTTAGGTTTAGCATAACTTGACATTAATACAATATAGAAACCTTAACCAAGTGTGTGGTTAAGGTGTGGGCTTCTCTCACCACTCAAGAATTGGTTTTTAAAGAACTTAAAATTTATACAAATCAAATGTGTTTATTATACAAAATTATAAAATATAGAGTCGGGGGTGTAGCTCAGTGGTAGAGCACTTGCCAAACATGAGCAAGGCCCTGGGTTCAATCCCTAGCACCACAAATGAAATAAAAAACAAAGGAAGTAAAAATCACCTATAATTCTCTTGGTCAGAGATAAATATTGTTAATATTTTGATATCTATACTTTATATTCTTTCTACAATATAGAAATAGAAATATATATGCATGTATGTATACAAACACATATATACATACATTTATATTTACATATGGTCCTGGAGCATAATTTTTTTCTTTGACAAAATATCCTGTCCATTTTCCCAAAGCAATAAATATTATTCTAGAACACAATCCGTAATTATTGTGTAACATTGCATTATTATGGTACAATAATTTATATACTGTTGGACAGTACTATCTTCCTCCACCTAAATTGCTTTAATAATATTTTTCTCCTTTTCGACATATTTTATCACTGGCTTCCTCTCCCACTCACAGACTGACTCTTAATCATGTACATTCATAGAATGCAAATGAGATAATCCAAAAATAATAAAAGCAGGCATGAAATTCACAATGTGATATTTTTGGATGGGAAAGGAAGAAGCAAAGTTTTTGCAATACATTCATCATCATCATCATCTTCTTCTTCTTCTTTATTGTTATTATTCTGATTTGCTTGGTACATCTTAATTTTTGTTCTCTGAGTAGTAATAAATGACTTGGAAAAGCAAAGGATATGGCAGAGTAGGAGGCAACAGGAAGCTGTTTGAGTTATAATTACGCATGATTGCAACAAACAAAAAGTAATAACAAACTCAGAACAATGGCTTAAACAAGATAGATGCTTATGTCACTTTCACATAAATGTCTAGAGGCAGGCATTCCCACATTGCACTGCATCAAGTGAGTAGCAGGGTCCCAGGATTCTTCTGCATACTCCCCTGAGCACTTTTTCCATTCCCAAGGTTATCTCAAGAGGTTTCAAATGATTACTTTAATTCTAGCTCTCACATTAATATTCCACCAAGAAGAGAGGATGCAAAGGAAAGAGAAGAAAATATTATTATTTTGGGAGGTGGGCACTGGGGATTGAACCGGGGCACTTTCCCACTGAGCTACACCCTTTTTATTTTTTATTTTGAGACAGGGTCTCACTAAATTTCTGAGTCTGGCCTTGAACTTAAGATCCTCATGCCTCAGTCTCCCCAGTCATTGGAATTATAGCTGTATGCCACCACACATAGTGAAAATATCATTCTTTTAAAATGAATTTTTTGGGGGAGTTGAATATACCAAGTCTACTTAGTCACTTTACCTCTTTATTCTGAGTGACCATGTACTCACATAAAAAATTCAGAGATGCTACTGCTTTAGAAGGAAGAATGGATACCAGGGGACAAGCAGCTATGGCTGCTGGAAGAACTACCAGGAGATTTATCATTTTCAAAAGTAAACAATCCAGTCCTTGATTGAGGAGGAGCCAATGAAAGGAAAATATCTATTACATCAACAATAAAATGTAATCACACTCTGGCAATGAACAGATGGGCTAAATAAACACATGTTCCATTCCTAATCCCTGCTGGATTTCTGAAATCAGCCAACTTCTTTGGAGTGAACATGTGCTAAAGGAAAGAATGACTGACTAGTAATCCCTGGAACATCTTAATGCACACCTGGCTTCATCAGAAGCTGACCACAGTAGTTTCTACTGCACATCTAGGTTCAATCCCTAAGACCCTCAAATAAAGAATGTGAGAATAGTGGGGTTTTTGTAGGGAAAGCCAGTCACTGTCACGTTCCTGAGGCTTTGCTTTGGTTCCTTCAGCTGCCTAGAATCCCTCATCCCTTCTCCATGTGAAGAAATGCTGCTCTTCTTTCTCATTCCTCAAGGTACTACTCAAATCTTGTTCTTTCACCATTTAGTTTGGTCATCTATTCATTCATCAAGCCCTGACAGTCTATCATGTACCAGGCACTGTGTTGCATTATAGAGCTGGGCATTGCCAAACTGGATGAGGATGTGCCCTCAGATTACAAATTACACTGATTAGGTTGGCTGGTATAACATTTTCCCCAATGTGCTACACTGTCTGACTGTAAAAGAAAAGAGCTTCCAGAGGGTTTACACTTGATATTTTAATTAGCAAATACTTATAGAGTTCCTGCTATGTGCCAAGCGCTGTTCTGTTCTTGTGCATTGAGTGTATTAATTCTTCTAAATTTTATGACAACCCTATGAGTATGTATTTACTGTCACCCTTTTTATACAAATGACTAAACTGAAGCATGAAGAAGTTAAGTAACTTGCCCAATGTCAAATAGCTAGTAAGTAGTGGAGTTAAAATGGAATCCAGGGAAACAGGCTATGGAGTGCATGCTTAGCTAAAATACTACACTGTCTTATTATTCACTCTATTCTATATCTGTAGTGTTTAATAGGACACCTAGAATGTAGTAAGTCCTCAATAAATGTGTGTTGAGTGGACCTGAGCTAGCTGCTTAACACTGAGCAAGTTATCTTTTTTTGAGACACAGTTTCTACAAAGATAAAAAGAAGTGGGACTGTAAGTACCCTAAGAGGCTGGATTAGGTAAAGATCCTTTTAGTTTATCAAGCCCTTTAAGATAGTCCACCTTTTGGGGACCAAGGAATAGAAGATTCACTTTTTTTTTTTTTTTTTCTGTACTAGACATTAAACCCATGGGCACTTAACCACTGAGCCACATCCCCAGCCCTTTTTTTGTCTCAATGAGTTGCTTAGTGCCTTGCTAAGTTGCTGAGGCTGGCTTTGAACTGTAGTACTCCTTCCTCAACCTCCTGAGCTGCTGGGATTACAGGTGTGCGCCGCCACACCTGGCTTCACAGATTTTTTTTTTCAGTTGTAGCTAAACACAATACTTTTATTTTATTTATTGATTTTTATATGGTACTGAGGATCAAACCCAGCGCCTCGCATGTGCTAGGCCAGTGCTCTACCACTGAGCCACAACCCCAGCCCCATGGCTTCACAGATTTTTTAAGAAAAGGACACCCAAAAAGTTCTTTCATGAAGTGGGAAAAAAAGTGCTTTCTTTTTGCTGGGTGCAGTAAGGTACACCTATAATCCCAGAGATTCTGGAGGCTGAGGGAAAAGAATTTCAAGTTTGAGGCCTGTCTCAGCAATTCAGGGAGACCCTGTCCCAAAATAAAAATGAAAAAGGGCTGAAGGTGTAGCTCCGTGATAGAATACCCCTGGGTTTAATCCCTAGTACTGCAAGAAAAAAAGTGCTTTCTTCTTGTATAGAAGTTTCATAACAAAGAAATCTTGATACATTTCACTTTAATATTAGACCTCAGATTAGCTGCTCCTATATTTTTAATAGGACACTATAACACTTCTCAGACTTCTATCCTTTGAAAATTTGGCTACAATGTATTATCCCCCAAAGATTTCTCTAAATTACTCTTTCAGATTATACTATAACATGACATTGTTTCCCCAAAGCTGAAGTGTACACAGCACCAGACCTTTGATCAAAGGCCAGTGAAATCTGCAGGATCTGACCAAATGCCAGTTTAGGTCATTATGCTTTGGCCAGTTTCCTGTTCCCTGCCGTGTCAGTTGGCTACGTTTGTCTTCATCACCCAGCTCATGCTGCCTGGTAATCAGTGAACTGGCAGGACTGAAGGACGGCTTCCCTGGTGAGCAATGGCCAGAAAAGGATGTTGAGTCGGGCTAAGACTAACTAACATAAGGGAGAGCACTAATGGTAATGAGTTTCCCTAACCTGAAATCAACAGATTTATTATTTTCTCTGTGATACGACTGTGCACCCTTGTATTTTAGAATTTGACTACTGTATGTGCTTTTGAATATTTGCTTGACTCTGAAAGTCCACGATGGAATGATTTATCATTTTGCTGAGGCAGGAATTGAACAAAAGACTATGAGAGAGGTGTGAAGCTCACAGTGAGTCACCTCACAAGCCAGTGAGCTCAGCCATTCACCCAAGCATCTGGGTATGACTCCATTTGGGTATCTCATTTGTGATCTTTAATTTTTCTGACAGGCCAATCAGATTTTACTTATTATCCCCATTTACCCACGACAGAAGTATATGTCCTAGTGTTGTTCATACTTTTAAAAATATTAAGAGATCTAACAATGTTTTCTTTCCCTCAAAGTTTGGTTTTGTGGGGAGAAGGGCTGGGGACAAACTTTAGGTATGGAGAGTAAGTTCATAGCACATACGTTGTCATTAGTATTCGAAGGCTTCTCTATGGACTGATGAATCAATTTTTTCCTTCATCCTCAAATTCTACTTTCACTCCCTTTCTCTGCAAATTCTTTTAAATATAGTCTCCTATGTCTATGTGTTTTAATTTACATAAATTATATTATATTTATATCTCATCTCTGTCTCAGTCTCTTTTTTTTTCTGTGCTGGGGATTCAGTCAGGGTCTTGTCCCTACTAGGGAAGCACTTTACCACTGAGCCACACCTTCTGTCCTTTTCTTTGTTCTTAAACTCAAAACTATATTTCAATATCAATTCAGGCCACCAAATGTATATCTTTTTCATTGCTTTAAGCTGCAACATATTCCATAGTATGTATTTTTTAAAAAAAAATTTATATGATATTATTGGTGCATAATTACACATAATAGTGGGATTCAATGTTAGCTATTCATATGTGCACACAATATAAAAATATAATGTGGTCAATATCACTCTCCAGTCCTTTCCCTTCTCTCCTCCATTGTCCTGATCCTCCTCCTCTACTCTACTGGTCTCCTTTCTATTTCATGAGATCCCCACATACTTTTCCTCACTTTTTTCTCTCTAGCTTCCATATGAGAGAAAATACATAGTTGTTACTTATCCATCCCCCTTTTTATAGACAACAGAACAATTAATACACACACATATACATATATATAACACATACACACGTAAATATATATGATTACTATTATGTGAACACATGTGTTATATTACCTTTTCTATATATGTGAAAATTGATGTGTCATACCAGTTTACTAAGTAGTGCCAGATGGCTTTCCAAATGGTTCTACCTGTTTATATTCCCACCAGCAATGCATACTAGTCTTGATATTATTCATCAAAGTTTTAGTTGATTTGACTTTTTGTATAGTTGGACAATTAATTAAAAATATTAACAAAAAGAAAGGAGAGTTAGGTGACTTAGACTCTCCTGGTCCCCTCACTGATAATTTACCTCTCTGACCTGTGTTCTATATTCCCTTCAGGTTATTCCAGTCCTTGCTAGAGGAAATTTTCCTTCTGAAACTTCTCCCCGAGTTACTTCCTTCCTTTCATCAGAGTTTTACCATACTTTAATAGAATGTTCATCTTGTTCTCTGTTCTCAGCATCCAAGTTTTCCCCATTTTGTGAGTTTTGATTTAAGATCTGGTTCCTCCATGAATCCCTCTCTAATTGCTCTAGCCTATGCTTGACACCTCTCACTTGACTATATTTCTCAGACTTGGGGGACTTGTTTATATTCAATTTAACTTTATTTTATGTTCTATGTTGTTTCAAAAAGAGATCATCCCAATGGAATGTGTAAGGTTTGATCAACCTCATCGTTCTAGCAGGTCAGTAGTTTTGAACCACAGCCTCATTTGACCCTTACTTTCCCATCTTCTGTGGAAAAATCAGATATATGGACTAGGCAGTGTTACCTACCACCTAGAGCTAATCTTCCATAGACTTATAGAGAGATTTCCCTAGTAGAAGAAATATAAAACAAACATTATATCTGCAAAGTATGTATCCAGGCAGTCTTGCAAAATCCCTCTCTTACTGAGTTACATCTTCATTGACTCAGAGTTCATGGAGCTAACAAGTATGAGCAGGATCTCAGGAGCATCTGTGGAACTCTCTATTGAGCTTTGCCTGTTCCTGGCAGGTGCTGTCATCATTGATCTTTCAACAACCACCTGCTAATTTCTTGAACAACCATCCATCAAAATGAAATGAACTGGGAAGCCAGGTGCGGTGACACATGTCTATAATCCCAGTGGCTTTGGAGGCTGAGGCAGGAGGATTGTGAGTTCAAAGCCAGTCTTAGCAATTTAGCAAGGCAATAAGCAACTCAGTGAGACCCTGTCTCTAAATAAAGGGGCTGGGAATGTGGCTCAGTGGTTAAGTGCCCCTGGGGGTCCAATCCCCAGTACCAAAAAAAAAAAAAAAAAAAAAAGAAAAGAAATGAATAGGGGAAAGTGCCCTTTCCCACTACTGTCTCCTTATACTATTTTGCATTCTGCATTTTCACATAAAAGCCCCACTTTGTAACAAAAGTATCTAGTTGCTTGACCAAAATTCTTTTTCTTCTTTCTTATAATCAGAACTTTGACATAATTCAGAATGGCATTGGTCTAGCTGTAAAACTACATTTCTCAAAGTATTTGGCAGTTGGAGATTAATGTGACAGTTATTGCCATTAAAATGAAAGACAAAGGTAGTGTGTGACACTTTCAGGAATGATCGTAAAAGGGAAATAACTCAGTTGGCATCCACTGATGCCCTTGTCCTTTGTTCTTCTTCCTGCCTACAATGTAGCCATGATGCCTGAGGGTGGGGGTAGAACAGGTGCCACTTTGGTATCACAAAGATTCAGACAACATGCTCTAAGGGTGGCCCAATAGAGTCTGAGTCCCTGATGACCTCACAGAGCTACCATCACCATCCTGGACGGAACGATCTTCTAGGTGGTTTGTAATGTAAAAAAGAAAAGAGAGAATTAAAAAAAAAAAAAAAAAAAGACAAAACCCTTAAGATTAGTTCAACCACTGTTTTTGCATTTTTGTTATTTATTGAATGCTTGTAAACTCAAATCCTGATTGGTGTTTGTTTACGTTTGCTAAATACCTTCTCCCTAAGAATCTTGCACTGGTTTGAAGTCAGCCTGACAGGAAAACCATCTTAGTACGCTTTAAGAGAGCCTGATGTCGCTTCTAGTCAGAGCCCTTTTAAGAGAGCCTGATGTCACTTCTGGTCAGTGTCCACTTGTCAAGCTTGTGCATTCTGCTGCTTTCCTATCTTATGAGCCTTCTGTAGGCGACAGAGGATACATGGCTTAGGGGTTTGTGGTTTAGAGCTTTGTGGCAGGCCAACTCCTTCTTCCTTACTCCTGGAGACTTCCTAGCAGGATAGATAGAAAGTGCCACATGCTTTTTTTCCTACTCTCCTGAGCAGTGAAGATATGAACATGTGACCTAATTCTCTCCAAAGAGACCTGAAGGGAAAACCAACTGGGAAGACTTTATAATTAAAAAAGACAAATGGAAACAAATGTCCTTTTGTCTTCCTTGTAAATGATGCCTAGAAATGCTGAGTCATCTTGTGGTCAATGATGTGGTAAGGATGGCAGAACATGGATGAGAGCTCCTAGGTCCTTGGCATTTCTCCTAGTCACATCACCAACCCTGGACTCTAACAGCCTTTACACATCTGGTTATTATTTATAACATTTTTTTAATTTTTTTTTTTTTTTTTTGGTACTGGGGATTGAATCCAGGGGCACTCTACTACTGAACTACATTCCCAGCCCTTTTTATTTTTCAGTTTGAAACGTGGTCTTGCTAAATTGCTGAGGCTGGCCTCCAAATGTGATCCCTCTGAATCAGCCTCCCAAGTCTCTGGGAACACAGGCATACACCACTGTACTCAGCAAAAAAAAATTAATTTTCAATTGACATTCAAAAATCATATATATTTATGTGATGTTTCAATACACTGTATAATGTTCAAATCAGATTAGACAGATTTATGTGAAAACGTTCAAAAACTTTTTTCCAGTTGTTTGTACCATTTTGGATGATATTATGTTATTGGCACTTGAAAGAACTCTAACTGGTGTAGTGATGACAGAATATCTCTGGTCACTCACTCCAGCTTCTAGGTCTCTTTTGATCCTATTCCTCAGTTCCTCAGCCAAGGAGATCTCTGAACAAACTAATTGGCTGGCCATTCCAACATGTCCAGACAGGTCTGAATTCACAAAGTGAACCTTCAAGTTTTGTACTGAGACTCCTGCTTTACAGGCCTGATGGAATCCTCATTTAGTGTTGCAAACTTCAGTACAGTAACCACTGTGTGGTATGATGTTATTTTCTTAAGTAGTAAAACAGATTTTATGCCAAATGGAAAGTATTTATAAGGAAAATATGATTTTTTAAAAAAAATAAGTACTATATATTTGGGGGGGGAGGTACTAGGGATCAAACTCATGAGCACTCAACTACTGAGCCACATCCCCAGCCCTATTTTGTGTTTATTTAGAGACAGGGTCTCAATGAATTGCTTTGAGCCTTGCTTTGGATGAGGCTGGCTTTGAACTTGCAATCCTCCTGCCTCAGCCTCCCAAGCTGCTGAAATTACAGGCATGTGCCACTGCACCTGGCACTGTACATTTGAAAATTTCATAAACGTCAATTCATATAGATGGAAGCAAACATAACCCTAAATCTTTTTTTTTTTTTTTTTTTTTTGAGGCAGGGTACCAGGATTGAACTCAGAGGCATTCCCCCACTGAGCCACATTCCCAGTGGTATTTTGTATTTTACTTACAGAAAGGGTCTCACTGAGTTGCTTAATGCCCCTCTTTTTGCTGAGGCTGGCTTTGAATTTGCAATCCTCCTGTCTCAGCCTCCCTAGCCACTGGGATTACAGGTGTACACCACCATCCCTGGCAATCCTAAACTTTTTATTAATTAAAATATTTTAAAATAGCTTGCAGAGTTTTTAGGCACAACCAATAGCAAAGAAGATGCCAATTCGATAGATATTTTACTTGTTACAAATAAGTATTGTATTTCCATTGACACACCCTAGTACATCTCCAGATATCATCAAGCCCTCCATATCTCCAGGTTCTGCACCTGCATACTCAAAAACTACAGATAGAAAATATACAGGAAAAAAAATTACATCTGTATTGAATGTGTACAGACTTTTTCTTCGAATATTCCCTTACAACACAGTGTAGCAACTATTTGCATCACATTGCCATTGTACTAGGTATTATAAATCAGTATATATGTACACTATACATAAGTATGAGTATAGAGGAGAATGTGCACAGGCTATATGCAAATGCTATGCCATCATCATTTTACATTAGGGACTTGACCACCCACAAATTCTGGTATCAGTGAAGCTCTTAGAACCAAACTCCCACAGATACTGAGGAATGACTGTATTGGCCCCTACTTAATCTGGTGGTGTTAATTTGTGTTGTAGATCGGATGGAGATTACAGGACAAACAGGCTGAGTATTTAATACTTCCATCCAAACCCTCAAGATGCATGCCAATTTTAAATTGTTCTTCCACTTATTTTCACTCTATGATGGCAAAAGTGTTGCTTAGATGGTCAATTCTAAAATTGCTTTATCCAACTCACACAGAATACTCGAATGAAAAGTGAAATTTTCAGTCAATCATCCAAATGTTTTCAGACTCACATGCAAAGAATTGGAATGATTACTTTTTAAAAACTTTTCATAGAGATTTGGGCAACATTGAGAAACATTATTTGTTTTTTTGTTCTCCCCCCACCCCTTGAAGATGACACCAAATGACCAAGAGAAAATCTCTGACTTGTTATAATTAAGAGGAAAAAAAAACCCTACACATTTGTGTATTACAACCATACACTGTTATAGAAGATGCTAAATTTCCTGAATGATGAAGTTGTATCCCAAGACTGCTAGATATAGATTCTGGAACTATCTTTTAGAAGTGATAACCAGTTTAGTAAAAAAACAGTGGTTGGACTGGGGTTCTTCTCCTATCTAAATAAGAATTAGGGGGGCTGGAGTTGTAGCTCAGTGGTAGAGCACTTGCCTTGCAAGGGTGAGGCCCTGAGTTTTATTCTCAGCACCACATAAAAATAAATAAACATATTTAAAAAATAAATGAATAAGAAGAAGACAAATTCTTAGTGAAGCTGTTATTAGAAAGCTAATGTTACCAATCCTCATGGAGTTCTTTTACTCAATTAGAGATAGAAATCATGAAGAGTACAGCTTTTTTTGATGTTACCACTTCATTTTGGCATTACTAGCTCTTCGAGTCACTGATTCATATGAGACCTTTGTGCAATTCGAGAGAGAAATCACGTAGAGGCGAGCAATACCAGCCAAAGGAGGCTTTATTGGGGCTCGTAATGGAACATGAGGGAGACAGGGCCTGAGGTAAGGTTCCTGGGCTGCTGGCTGAGGGTAGGAGGAGCAGAGCCTACATAGACACAAAGGGCAGGTTTGTGCAGATGTACAGTAAACTACTGCAAACAGTTTCAGGGTTTCTACTCACATCTTGTCAGTACCTAGCTCTCAGCATGGGGGGGGGGTGTTGGGTTGGGCTACACTAGGCTTAGGAAAGATGATAAAGGTGCTCACTACCCCCACCTCCTGAAGATCACATATGGGTCAAGTTAGGGTCTATTTTACATGAGGGTGTTGCTGGAAAACTTGGGGGAGGGGTCAGCATCTCCTAAATCTGGTCATTGATGGAAATGAGTCTTTGAAAAGCCTTGTATTTGGTGGGAAACCTTAGTGGCGGAATCAGGGTCCTTCCTGCTCTCACTTTGATCCCTATTCAAAAACTCTTGATTTTTTTTTTTTTAATTCTGTTAGCAAGAACCCTAAGGTGGGGATGAGTAATTAGTATCCTTGACCAGACCCCAACAGTGACATTGCCATTGTTAAAGTCCAAGAGGTATAGGAGAAAGAACTTCTAAGAATATCAGTACTGTTCAGACCATAGGGGAATATGCAATTGACAAACAATAGTCATAGAACCAGAGCAGAAAGGAATTCCAAGAGTCACATCATCTTAAATTTTACAAGTGAGAAAAAGCGTACTTTTTTTTTCTTTGCAGTACCAGGTACCAGGGGTGGAACCCTTGCCATCGCACATGCTAGGTAAGCATTCTATTACTGAGCTCTATCCCCAGCCCTGCAGTCTTATGTTTATTGAAGATTCTATATGAAATTTGAGAAATATCTTCTATTTTTTCATCTCAGTGCTCTTCCAGCATACCATTTGGCCAAATGGCTCCTAAGAAAATGAAGGGAGGGCGGAGGAGATGTTGGATTTTTGTGTATCTATGACGTGTATAAGTTTACTTCTATGAGTAAAAGAAAATAGGAAGAAATTTGCTACAGGTACTTAAATCTTAGAAAAGACTTCACCCAAAATGCTAAAATATTCTCCAAAATAAAAGCATCACTTGGATGAGAAAGACAACTACAAACATCATGATCCCTGTAAGAAATGTCATTCACTCGTCCCCAACTTCAGGGTTCTGGCAGATAGCAAATAAAGACTGGGCCAAATGGGAATCAAAGGATAAGCATTGTTAGAAATTTAGTGGTGGTTGGATTGGAAAGGTTTGGGCTGGGTGTACTGGAAGGGGCAAAAAGGAGAGCCACTCAGCAATTCCGAGACAGAGAGAAAGAGGGAGAGGGGGAGGGAGGAAGGGGAGGGGCTCAAGGAAGCATGCATCCACCAGGCTTTGAAGCAAGGACAGCTGGTAGAAATGGATGTACTGACACTGATCTCCCTAGGAAGGTAAGTCATGCCTCCTGTTTATTTTATGCCTTGTTTAAATATAAAGCAAATTGCCCTTCCCTTCTGTTTTATTTTGTTTTTACCCTGTTATCCACAAGTTTATTTTTTCAATAAACTTTAGAATTTTCAGAAAATTATCCAACTCCTGGAAAAAAGACAAAAGTGGGTGACACTTCCTTTTAAATGCTATATGGGACCACTTTAGAATTTAGGGGAAATGTACTTGATTTAAGTACCAGACTTAGTGACATTACTTCTTAAGTTGTAGATCTGGAATTGTTAGAGATGTAAACAATTTCTGTTATTGAAGTAGATCATCTCAAACATTTATGGCCTTGTTGGGAATATGTCAACTTTTAAAAAAATCAAACTTGGCAATTTACATTGACATTTCTTGTTAGATTGATTATATATACTGAATTTTTGAAATGCTTTCTGAGACAGTCATAACATCTATTGTTTATTAATTAATGAGTTAAATAAAATCTTTGACATGAGGTCCTTTTTTTTCAGTGTGTGTGGTACTGAGGATTAAACCCAGTGGGATTCCACCATTGCGCTATATCGCCAGCCCTTTTTTACTTTTTTATTTTGAGACTGGGCCTTGCTAAGTTGCTCAGGCTGGCCTTGAACTTGCAATCCTCCTGCCTTAGCTTCACAGGTAGCTGGGATTGTAGGCATGTATTTATGTGGGCTCCTTTAATATTCGCTGCATAGTCATGGTGTTACCTTTTTGAAAATCATCCTTTAAGCCACATTTTTTTCCTTCTAGTACTACATCCAAAAAATATCTTATTGGAATTTTGGTTGGAATTTTTGCCAATTTTTGATTCATTTGGAGAAGAATTTACATTCTTACCATACTGAGATTACTACCCAGGAAGTAGTCTCCTCCCACCTTTCCAAAGAATTTTAGTTTCCTTCATTTGGATACTGCATATTTTTTGTTCAGCTCATTCTTGGCTAGTTTATATTTTTTGTGATTGTTAATGGGAATTGTTTTAATTTTATTTTCTAACTGGTTATTTTTTTAGAATATAAGAAAGGTTTTTGGGGGTGTACATTTATTCTATAGTCTACCATCTTACTGAATTCTCATATTACTTCCTTTTTTTTTTACCTTTTTAATTTTTTTAGATGTTGATGAACCTGTATTTTATTCATTTACTTATACATGGTGCTGAGAATTGAACCAAGTGCCTCACACATACTAGGCAAGTGCTCTGCCACTGAGTCCCAGCCCCAGCTCCCCTTTTTAATTTTTTTATTTAAGTAGTTATATGTGACAGTAGAGTGCATTTATACACTTTTATATATCATACATAGATGGGATTTACTTTCTCATTTTATGTGTGTACATGTTGTAATAGTTTAAAAATTTTATTGCAGATATACAATAATTTTATAGCCCAATGAAGATAATTTTGCTGCCCTTTTGGCAATATTTATAGTTCTTATCTTCATGAAACACCTTTAGAACAGTGTTGAAGAATCAGGCAATGTTAAGCATCATTTTTTTGCGCTACATTATCATAATTCTTGTTCTGTGAGGGCTTGGGGGTGTGACTTGGTGGTAAAGTATTTGCTGGCATGCAGGAGGTCCTGGGTTCTAAACCTCAGCACTTCAGAATATGAAAGAAAAAGTAAAAAGGTGAAATTCATGAAAAGCCTTTAGAGCAAAAGCACAAATTTAACACATAAGGAAGTTATCATTAGTGCAACCTGTCTTGTCACACATTTCCCTTCTGCCAATATACCTGAAGCCTGGCTTTCTCTCCTATTGAAGGCAGGAAGGAAATTCTGTTTGAGACTAACGTGTTGATTAGTTATCTTTATGCTAATATTTCCACAGATAGCAACTGTTAATATTTTCTGAATTTACCTGGCATCTCAAAACAAAACAAACAAACAAACAAAAAACAAAAACTGCTGTTTGAGGGGTGAAAGATGTTTTTTAAAGTTCGAAGTGAACTTGGAGGAGGTGGTTGGACAAGATGCCCCTCTCCTGCAGCACTTCCCACCAGTATGCTGTGGCTGTCCAGGTAAAGGGAAGGGGCCAAACAAGCAGCATTTCTGTTCCTGCCAAATGGCCCTGGTCACTTGTTTTGGACTTGCCAAGGGCAGGGCCCCCACCATAGACTGTGTGGAGCTGAAAGCTGAATACAGAATACTTTTCTGTGCCTCTTGCCTGTGGAGCAGGCTTGTCTGCCCCAGATCACACTTGAATAGATGAAAAGAATCCATTTTTTGCCTTGGCCCAAGGCCTGCAGTGGAGGCCACAAAGGCGCTTACAGACAAACTGGAGTGGAAGAGCAGCAAAGAAAGTGCAGAGAAGACTTAGGAAAGTGTAAGAGGAAATGAACAAGAACATTTCCAGCTGATGTAGATTATCAGGTTTTCAAATGGCCCCTGTGCTCCCATTTGGAGAAATGAAATTGCAAAGCAACTAGTTCCAGCCTCCTGTGCTTTTCCTGGAATCGGGTCTCCCACTACTTTGAGGAAATCTAGGTGAAAATCTGTTAGCCCCAAAATTGGGATCCTGGAAGACAAGGAAACATCCTGAGCAAGACGGATTTCTCCCCTGAAGCTGGATTCCAGGAATTTAAGAGTTTAACCAAAAGTAAGAAAAATGCCGATTCATGCATGATAATGATGTTGGGAAATTAGCAGTGATATTTTTTTTTAAATCAGTATGATACTTTGTTTGGTGGGAAATTGTGAGAACTGGTTCCTTTGTTTAAGAGTTGTCTTTTGGAGTAGCTGGAAAGGCAGGTCCTTAACTCTCAACTCTAGTTAGAAATGGGATTCTTACAACTGAGAAATGACCACTTCTAATATACCTGTCCCCAGAATACATTCCCAGGGATGTTTAGGAGGGATTAGTCTTTAACTCTTATCCAGGATTGAACAAGGAATAGAATCTGTGTGGGTAAGGAAGCTGGATTCTTCTAAGTCTTGGATGGATTAACTTTTGACTGTTTCTGAACAGATATTTTTGGGAAAAAATAAGTAGACTATCAGGATTATAATAAATTATCAGGTCTATAAATATTATTTTTTAAAAAAATTTTGTGATACTGGATATGAAACCCCGTATGCTAGGCAATTTCTCTGCCACTGAGCTATACCCCCAACCCCCAGGTCTGATTTTGATGGCAAATCCTACATTTTTTCCCTATAATTTTACTTCTACTCTCTTTTCCAATTGCTTGTTTCTCATCTTCGATGATGTGCATGCTGCCTGGCACCAGTATCTAAGCAGTACTACTGGTACCACCAGGAACCACATCTTTAAATGCAAACCCCCAGGCCCCACCCCAAAACTACGGAATCAGAATATCGGGGAAGGAGAAGGAATGTATCTAATTCTTTTAACCTGGAGAAGACCTGGGGCTTTGAAGGCACAAAGATCTAAGTTTAAACCATAGTGTTGCAGATTCCTGTGTGATATCAGGCAAATTAATTCAACCTTTGTCTCAGCTCTCTGGGCTGGAAAGCAGGGATAATTATACCTACTTGAAACTATTGTTGCAAATATTAAGTGACATATTTATAATTAATGTGAGCGGCTTAGTATGGAACAAAGTAAATGTTCCATGTATGTGAACAATTGTATTTTGTGGAACATTTCCTTTGGTCCATGACTAGTTGTCAGAAAGCTGCAAATCAGCCTAGTTTATACCTTACCTCTCTGTTCCTTCTTAACCCTTCAATAGCCAGTTTTCCCACACACTCTGTTTTATAAGCAAGGAAGAGCCAGCTGTGATGAGCCCTGTCCTGAATATTTGCCCAGGAGGATCTTCCCTGTTGCTCTGGACTGCTCCCTGTGGTGTTCTCCTTGTCTCTGTTCTCTGGCTTTCACTTCCTCAGCCTTCTTCAACTTGGTGGCCTCTTCAGGCTCTGTTTGCTGGCTCATGATCTTCACCTCTTTTTAATGTGCATGCTGTCTTTATTTTGACACTACCTACAATTCTCTCTAAAAGACTCTTCCTAGCTGATGTGATGGTAATCCCAGCTACTTGGGAGGCTGTGGCAGGAGCATTGAAAGTTCAAAGCCAGCCTGAGCAATTTAGCAAGACCCTGTCTCAAAATAAGTACATAAAAAGGGTGGGAGATGTACTTCGGTGGTAAATCCTCTCTGGATTCAATTTCCAGTGCCAAAAAGAAAAAGAAAAAAAGCAAACAGAAGATTCTTCCTCATTCCTCCCATTTCCTGTGAAACTCTCATTCTCCCAGTGGTAGTGATAAGGTTCCCAATCCCTTGCCAGGAAAGGGACCCTGACAAACTGCTTTGGAAACCCAAATTCCCTGTGAACAGACACATGCAAAGAAACAGAAAACAATTGGGGTATTTGCTTGAAAATACTGGTCTTCTGATGAGACCCTTCAGTCCTCACTCCATTTATGAAAGCCTTTATACTTACTTTTAAACTGCATTCCACTCCTTTGCCTCTCAAGGCTGGAAAGTGGGTTTGTATGAACCTTTTCTGGAAAGAAGTGGGGCTCAGTAAGGTGTGCAAAGAACAATTAAAACAGCCTTGTGAGCATGACAGTTTCCAGCTCAAGGAGTTGGTTATTAATTGCTCAACACTTGAAATGCTAAATATGTGTGAGTGGGTGGTTGTGTGTGCTCTCTCTCTCTCCCTCTCTCTCTCTCCCCCCTCCCCTTTCTCATATTTGTTAATTTTCAGTAATTGGGTACTGTCCCCAGGAGAGCAGTTTTGAAAGGAGACATCTCTAACATAGCTAACACTCCTTAATGGTTGAGTGAACATATAAGTGATATAAAAGGTAGCCCAAATAACAACATAATCTTATTCACTCTTACACCTTAGTAATGAAAGGAGTTAGAAAATAGTATTGTCCTTGGTATTCAGGTGGGATATTGGAGAAATGAGAGTATTCAATCATTTCCCCAAGGTTGCTCTTGATGAGTCTCTGATGGAAACCAACTTCAGTAAAAGTGCAATTAGCACTTTTGGCAGGGGTGGAGGGGTGGGGAGGTGTACTGGGGATTAAACCCAGGGGGACTTAATCACTGAGCCACAGGTTTAGCCCTTTTTTGTATTTTATTTAGAGTCAGATCTCTCTAAATTGTTTAGGGACTTGCTAAATTACTAAGGCTGGCTTTGAACTCAGGATCCTCCTGCCTCAGTCTCCCAAACCACTGGGATTACCTTGCCTGGGTACAATTAGCACTTTTAAGTACCTGGTAGCCCTTGACATTGCTGCCCTTCAGTCCCTGGAGATGTGTACCAGTTCTTGAGAAAAATAACTTTCTCTCTCTCTCTCTTTCTTTCTCTCTCTCTCTCTCTCTCTCTCTCTCTCTCTCACACACACACACACACACACACACACACACACACACACTTGCTGCATAGAAACAGGAAACCTTATTTCTTCTAGGCTCTGTTTTTCATAGCGTAACTGGTGTACTCTAATAACAAAGCTCAGAGACATATTTGTTGAGTTGAACCAAGTCCTGAATTTGTAGATAAAAAGAGCTATTCCCTCTCTATGGGGATTACAGTGTACCAACTCTGAATTCTGGGGACAATTCATCACAGTTATATTGCTTGGAAGCAAAAAATTGAGGCGTCGATATGGTTAAATCAATGACCATGCAGTCAGGAAGATAAAATATGATATAAATAGATGCATATTTACAGAAAACTAAACAAATACAATGTGTATGAAATTTTGAGTAAGATTAATGAATATTTGGACCAGGTCCTGAAGGAATATGCTGAGAACTGAACCCGTTTCCTATAATAAACTGAATTTAGGCAGTAATTAGTACCAGACAGCATTAACTGTGTTCCCAACTGCTCAAGAATTTTAGTCAATTATAAAAGTATAACAGTCCTACAAAAACATGTGTGAACGTTGGAACTTTTCTGGTTTGACCAGCCAATACCCAGGGATTAGGCCTGAGCATCAGATCAGTCTGTGAGACCCTCCTTTGACTTCCAAAGGGAAAATGGGAAATAAGTGCCAGAGAAGTTTTTAAGACACATCTCTTCTGAGCTCTCACTTTTTAACTAACCAAAATTCTTAAGCTAAATGGCTGATGTGCTAAGAATCTAGGTTATCATCCAATAGATGAAGGAAATTTATTTTGTTTTGTGGGTTTGGAGATTAAACCCTGTGAATATTAGGCAAATGCTCTACCATTGCTATATCCCCAGCCTGAGGAAAGAGTTCTGATTCTCAGAAATCTTTAATGTGCACATACCTTTAGCAAAAAAGATGATCTACCAGCCATTGCCATAGGGTATTGGGGACTGAATTCAGGGCCTGGCATACTGGCACTTTACCACTGCGATATGTGTCTAGCCCATAGGACTATTAAAGTATAGCCTAGCATGTGTGAGGGCCTGGATTCTATCCTCAGTGCCTAAAACAGAGAAAGAAAAGAAAAATTATGTTATGACATATGATTATATAAAAATGATGTCATGGATAAATATGTATTGACATGAAAAGCTAAATATATTAGGGGAAAAAGTAGATTGCACACATTATTATTGTTATTATTTTAAATATATATTTTAGTTGTAGTTGGACACAATACCTTTATTTTATTTATTTTTACATGGTGCTGAAGATTGAACCCAGTGCCTTGGACATGCTAGGCAAGCACTCTACCACTGAGCCACAACCCCAGCCCACACATTATTTTCAATATGATTGTGTTGGCTGTTAAAATATAAAATGTATACAGATATGTACCAAAATATTGATAGTAATTATCTCTGAATTTTGATTATGGGTTTTTCTATATACATGCCTTTTCTAATTTTTTAATGAGGAGCTTTTATTGTTTTATCTCTTTTTAAATATTATTTATTTATTTATTTACTTATTTATATATATCAGGGATTGAACCCGGGGCACTTAACCACTCAGTCACATTCCCAGCCCTTTTTATTTTTATTTTGAGACATGGTCTTGGTAAGTTGGTAAGGGTCTTGCTAAGTTGTTGAAGCTGGCCTCACACTTGTGGTTCTCCTGCCTCAGCCTCCCAAGTTGCTGGAATTACAGGCATGTCACCATTCCCAGTTCTCTTTTTAAAATCTTTACTGGTTTTCAAATGGTATAATATATGTATTCTATAGAAAACTGCATACATTTCTGAGGAAAAATATTTTCATATAAAATAAACAGAAAGCCATCCTCTCTTCCACCTCCTAAAGTAAGGAGAGATTCATGAGCAGCTTAGTAATTCATCAATCATTCATGCATCCTGTGTTTCAGGAGTTGAATATGGGAATCTAGGCTAAATAAAACCTGTCCCGCATCCTGAGTTTGTTCATAAGGAAGACTGAGGACATTTCCATAGTGCCAGGCTATCAGCAAGTATCCAGTGGAGTAGGTATTGTAGTTCTTTTTATTTCATCCTGGGAACATGTAGACTATCAAGCTATTCTTTGACATATGACAGTTCTCCTGGCATCTCTCAGGTCACTTCACTGGGTTCCTGCTGTTGCTGGTCACTGGGGCCATCTATGACACTTTAAAATTAGTTACTGACACAGATTCTTAAAAGCATAGCCCAATATATAGAAGTTATTTCTGAGAAACAAAGTCAGTTCATTCTGAAGACCAAGTTTAGAGGTTGTGCACCAGCAGACAACGGTTTATGTAACAGTTTGTCTTTGTTCCTGGAGCCATGTGTGACCTTTCTGCTCTTTCCTGCTGACACCATCTCCAACAGAAAAATACAATCTGTTTAGCTTAATGTCCCTTCTTCCCTCCTGAGCCTTAGTAGAGAATAATAACAGCAGCTGCATGACTTTTACATAACGAAAATACTTTATTTACTTTTGTATTTAATTTATGCATCTGTCCAATGTTTGCACAGCTGTTTGATGTCTGTATGCCCCATAGATTAGTCCTTGCTGATTTCATCTCTCTTAAACTGTAGGCATTGAAAACCAGAGGTACATTCCTGTTCACTTTTCTTTGCCCTGCCTCCAGCTGGTATGGTATCATCTGTGTGGTAACAGGCAGATGAAAATTTAATTAAGAAGGATTCTTCTGAGCTGAGGATGTAGCTTGGTGGTAATGCACTTGCTAAGCATGTGTGATGCCCTAGGTTCGATCTCCAGCATTTCCAATAAAAATGCCAAAGAGGTTTTTAATGTGTCTCAAGAAACTGTACCAGGATTAGGGAGGTGTAGGATGTGAGAGCCACCCCAGAAACAGAGCTAGTCCAATGTTTGGGATGGAAAAATGGCCCTCTTACTCAAGTTTAGCTGCCTTTCGAACACCAATAAGAACTGAGCATTTGTGTTTTGCCTAATCAATGCACCAGAGCGTATCTTTAGTTGCTGAATTTGAATATGAATTCATCTTCCATGTTGTTTTCTTGTAAGTCATGGGAAGAGGTAGGGCCAACCGCAGCAGGTGAAAATGTTAACACAAGACCATTTGTTTTCTTCCCTCTAGGGGAAGAAAGGGAGTACAAAGGGGATGTTCTCTGTTGAGGGATTGTCTCCTTCCATGTATTGGAATGGATGGTGTGTTAATCAGCTTTCCATTTATATCCTCTATCTGAGATGAATTATGAAGATAATTATAAAGGTTTGTTTTGTCTTATACTTTTTAAAGGTTCTAGTCAATGATCAATTGGTCTTGTTACTTTGGATCTGTGACAGCACATCATAGCCACAATGGGTGGTGGAACAAAACCAGTCACCTCAAGGCCAAGAACCAAAAGGAAGAGGAAGGGGCTGAGGCCCCATTATACCCTTCAAGGCACATCCCCAATGACCTAAGGACCTCCCACTTGTCCCCACTCCTTAAAGGTTCCACCATGTCTGAATAGTGCCAAACAGGAGACCAAACTTTTTAAGCACATGGGTCTTTGGGGGGACCCTTAAGATTCAAATTATACCACATGGGTAACATTATTTTTTCTTTTTTAGTACTGGGGATTTGAACCCAGGGGCACTCTACTACTGATCTATTCCCTTCCTCCCTCCCTTCCTTCCTTTCATCAGGGATTGAACTCAGGGGCACTCTATCAATGAGTTATATCTCCAGCCCTTTTTATTTTTTGAAACACTGTCTCACTAAGTTGTAGAGGCTGGCCTGGAACTTGTGATCCTCCTACCTCAGTCTCCCAGGCAGCTGGGATTATAGGTGTGCTCTACTCTGCCTGGTTATATTCTTATCCAGTTTGTGCTATCCAGCCATCAATATATATTTACCAAAAAAAAAAAAAAAAGTAACATGTCTTTTATTATCATAAAGCATAGACCAAATTTTAGCTGGATTTTGAATCTTTCCATGTTTCAGTCTCTGTTAAAGTCAACAGTCTTATACTTGATGAAACATTAGGTCTTCTATTGAAAAGTACACAGAGGTGCACTCTAAATTAAATAAATTATATATTTTTAACTAGCTTAATTCTATTACTTCTATAGTAGTACTGTATAATGTTGCCATGAGTAAGGGGGTGTTGTTTGCTTTTTTAAAAAATCCATCAAGGACTACAGAGAAATTGAGCCCAGGGGCACCCTACTACTGAACTACATCCCCAACCCTTTTTATTTCTTACAAGACAGGGTCTTGCTAAGTTGCCCGGGCTGGCCTTGAGTTTGTAATAGTCCTGCCTCAGCCTCCAAAACTGATGGGATTACAGATCTGTGCCACTGTGCTCAGCTCAGAGAAATAATTTTTAAATTAGACCATGACCTGAGAAAGAAGGAATGAACTAGTAAGTTTGAGTTTGCTATCAGCTCTGCTTGAGACTGGCTTTTTATATCACTCTGAGGAGTAATGCTGTTTGTTTTCAACATGAAATACATAAGATGAAAAATTGAGTGGGGAACAGGAGAATAATATTTTGATAGGGTAGTTTTATTGTTTTGTTCGATACATTATGACCCCCAGCCCCCAGTATATACAGGGATCATCCATACTTAAAGTTAAATACAAAATAACTTCTCAAGCTAAGTACACGTGATTTAAAAAAAAATTAATAAAATACCATATAGGATTTTCTACACAGTTCTTCTCAAGTTGCCTGGGAAACCTTATATCTACTGCATTCAGTGTTAGAAACATAGGTAAATTCTCAGCCACTACGTATTTTGAATATAGCAGGAAAACACAGATGTTTTAGACTTTCTGAGCTACATTAAATTCTGGAAACTAGAACTATAAAAGACAAAATCGTGGGAGGAGAATTGCAGGGAGCACTCTGGAAAAGCAGCAGCTCCAGAGTTGAGTGACCTCTCTTTGATCTCTTGCTTTCCCAAGTCACTTTCCCATGCATTTCCTCAACACTGGCTTCAGTTCTTTAGATCTAATAAAAGGCTTTGGGGTTGGGAGCATCACCACGTGTCTGAGTAGAGTGCTGATTCAGGCCAGCTTTCAGAGAGGAGTGGAGGATTCCATGTGTTTAGAGTAAAATGTGTGTGTGTGAGGGTGTGTGTATGTGTGAGTCTGTTTTCTCATGAGCAGTAAGAACATCTCATGACTATCACAGCCAACAATAAGAGAGTTAGCTTCTTCCAAGTCACTTCAATTAAACACATACTCTAAATAAAGTAGCATGCTTCCTGGGAATAGAGTTTCAAAAAGTTCCTATACCCTACTCCTTTTTCAGACAACTTACTGCTCCTTAAAGAACTAATTATACAAATGTATTTTACTCTGTTTGTACATTAATGCTTTCTTTAACCTCCACATAATTTTGCTTGGTAAGAAGCAGAATTAATGGGGCTGGGGTTGTAACTCAGTGGCTGAGCACTTGTCTCTCATGTGTGAGGCACTGGGTTTGATCTGCAATACCACATAAAAAAATAAATAAATAAAATAAAGATATTGTGTCCATCTACATCTAAAAAAATAGTAATAATAAAGGAAAAGAAAAAGCAGAATTAAGCCAATTGCAACAGCACAGAGCTGTAATTCCAGCCACTTAGGAGGCTGAGGCAGAAGGACTGCAGATTCAGGGCCAGCCTCAGCAATTTAGCAAGACTCTGTATCAAAATAAAAACTAATAAATGCTGTAGCTGTAGCTCAGTGGTAGAACCCCTTGGGTTCAATCCTCAGTATGGGGATGGGGAGAAGCAGAATTCATCTTTTATGCAAATATTTACATTTTAATGCTTTTTCTTTCATTTTCTGGATCAAGTTCAAATCTGACTATAAAATGGATTGTGTGTTATTCTCATGATGCTGCAGAGTATAAAACCTCAAACAGTAGATGATATATTTAGATGACTGTACAGGTTGTTTTGTGTGTTTTTTGTCTTTTTTTTTTGTCTGTGTGTTAATTAGCTTTCTGTTGCTGTGACAAAATACTTGAGAATAACTACTTAAAGGAGAAAAGGTTTATTTTGGCTCACAGTTTCAGTCCATGGTCAGCTGGCTCTGTTGCTTTTATGCCTGTAGAAAGGCAGAAACATCATGATGAAAAGGCATGGGGGAGTATATCTGCTTATGGCAGCCAGGAAATACATAAGGAGGAAGAGACTGGGAACAAGATAAAATTCGAAGGGCATACTCCCAAGGATCTACTCCCTTCAACCACCTCCCACCTCCTACAGTTTCTACCACCTCCTGATATTCATTCAGCTGTGAGTCCATCAATGGATCTACTGATGAGGTCAGAGCCATCATGATTCAATTACTTTCCCACAGCCTCACCTCCGAACATTTCTGTACTGGGGACATTCCAGATCCAAAACATAACAATTTGTTTTCTTTTGATATAATGAAATAACTGAGGCTGGGTAATTTATAAAGAAAAGAAGTTTATTTAGCTCATAGTTTTGGAGGCTAAAAGTCCAAATTGCATGTGCTGTCTCTAGCACCCCACCTGCAGCTGTATCATATGATGGCAGATGGCATCATGTTTAGAGCGGATACTAACAGGAGAGCCAGGGTGTGGTGACGCACGCCTATAAACAGAAGCTCAGGAGGCTGAGGCAGGAGGATTGCCAGTTCAAAGCCAGCTTCAGCAACTTAGCATAGCCCTAAGCAACTTAGCAAGACTTTGTCTCAAAATAAAAAATAAAAAAGTGTTGGTGATGTGACTCAGTGGTTCAGCACTCCTGGAGCAGGCTCACCCTCTAATAATCACTTGCGTTTAAGAGGACTAACTCAGGTTCCCATGAGAGTTATTTTAATCCCTTCTAGTATAGCACCCCCAATGACCTAACTAACTCTCCCTAGGCTTTGCCTCTTTAAATGTCTCAGTAGCCAGCTATGGTGATTTATATCTGCAGTTCCAGCTGCTTAGGAAGCTGAGGCAGGAGGAGGTTCACTTGAGCTCACAATCTTGAGACCAGCCTGGTTGGGCAACATAGAGAGACTTCATCTAAAGAAAAAAAAAAGGGCTGGGGCTGTGGCTCAGAGGTAGAACGCTTGCCTGCCATGCATGAGGCACTGGGTTTGATCCTCAGCACAACATAAAAATAAAATGAAGATACTGGATCCACCTATAACTAAAAATAAATATAGAAAAAAAAAGTTCCATCACCTTACCTCTTTACATTTTTACACTGGGAATCAAGATTCTAATACACGAAACATTGGGAGGCACACTCAAATCATGTCCAAGTACTTTGCTACCTAAATTTCCTAAACTTTTTTCTGATAATTTTAGAGATGCTGAATGATTTAGAAATGCTGATTTTTGCAGTGTTTAGATAAATTTTAAAAAATATTTATTTCTTGTAGCTTCTCAAAATTCTAGGCAAAGAAAAAAATTGGGATAGTAGTCACTGTTAATTTCCAAATTTTATTTCTTCCAAAGAATTTTCATAATAATTAAATCATTCTACCTTTATGATACTTACTCAAGAAGAAAGAGAGAAAGCCCATCTTACAGATGAAAACACCACTTATGACTTATGCAAGTTTACATGATGGGGCAAGAAAAAACATGAAAGGGAAGTTTTGCATTTCCTAAAATTTACCATGTTCCTTTACAACATGGTGATTATTTCATTTAGGAATGAGAAGGCACTTCATATAATTTAACTTTAATTTTTCGGTCTTACTTCTACAAATCAAGTCTAATTGCAAGGTAAGACTTTCCTATAAGCATTAAATTAACCATTTAATATATACCTTTCTTTGCTAAATCTTGATATTTTCTTAGATTTCCAGTGTAGTTTGTTTTGATTTGATTTGGAGTAAATTCCCATTTGTAATAAGTATAAAGATAGATCCATAGCAATACGAAAGAGCAGATAAGAAGTGAGCAAATAAATTTTGTATTCTGGTAGTACCATTCATTCATTCATTCATTCAATGATATGGTACAATGGGGAATAATCAAAGCTCCTGCCCTTAATGATCTTATATTTTACTAAGAGAGACAAATAATAAATATTGTTTACACAGCTTAATCCCATAGTTATAAGTGCTGTGGGAAGAAAAAAGCGGAGTAAGTAAGTGGACAGAGAAGGCAGAACTATTTTTGTTACAGTCAGTCAAAAGGTTAGTTTAAAAGACTGGAGGGTGAGGTCCCCCTTGCAGATCTGAGGGAAGGTAGGAGGTGGTTGTGGGTGGAGCAGAATGAATGGCAAGAGAATAAAGATTAGAGAAGTGAGCAGGACTGAAGGGACTGGAAATACCAGAAGGGACTTTGGATTTTATTTCAGTGTGATTAAAAGCTTAGAATCCTAGAGGGTTTTAAGCAGGGAGAATGATATTGTCACACTAGTGTCTTAAAAACAAATTCTTCGGTGGTGGTGTTGAGAATAGGCCACAGAGAGTAACAACTGGAAACAGGGAGATCACTTAGGGACTTTTGCAGTCACACAGGAGAGTGATCATGGGGAGAGATGTGGTGTGCACAGCTAAGAGGGAGGGAAAAGATTGAGTTCAGGGTTTTTTGTTTGTTTGTTTTGGTGAGAGAGTGTATGTGTATGTGGTGGCGGCGGAGAGGGCTTTACTAGGGACTGAACCCAGATTCTAGCACATACTAGGCAAGCATGTTACCACTGAGCTACATTCCCTAGCTGTTTTTATTTTGAAACAGCATCTCACTAAGGTGTCCAGGCTGGCCTTGAACTTGTGATCCTCCTGCTTCAGCCACCTGAGTAGCTGGGTTTATAAGCATGCTGCTTATATTGGTTTCAGTTTTTAGGATAGAACTGGAAGGATTTGCTGCCAAAATGAATATGATGGTGGAAAGAGGTACGTTAGTTATTAGATAGGCAAGACTTGGAGGAAGCAATTTTGGGGTTATTTTGAATATGGACAGTCAAGAGCTCTGTTTTAGATACATTAAGTTTGAGTTATCCAAGTGGAAATGTCAGTGAGACAGCTGGATATATGAGCCTGGAGCCCTGGGGAGAGGTTGGGGTTAAAAGTATACATACATCAGTGAGTGGAAGCTATTTAAAGCCTTAGGCTGGAAGAGATTCTGGCAGGATGGGAATGTAGAAAGACAATAGGAAGGGCCCAAGGTCAGAACCCCTGGGCAGTCAACATTTAGAATTCTGGAACAGGAGAAGGATCCAGTGGAGGAGCCTACAAAGGAGCTGAAGGATTCCAAAATAGTCATATAGATAGGTATATTACAGTTTAAAGATGGAAACAAACTCTTCATGAGAGAATAACCAAAAGTTCTAAATTATTGTGATAGAAGTTAATAAACCAAAATGTGATGAGAGAGGAAAGAAAATGGAAAGTTTATCATTTGAATGAACACATCACCGATTTGTCAAATCGTAGCAAATAGGACTACTAATGTTTCTTAAAATGCTTTCCAAGAGTAGTTTTGTTGTTGTTTTAAAGAGTTCAATGTTTAGAGAGGCTATTCCTTGGACATTGATATTAGCTAGGAGAATGCTACAGAGAGACAACATGTATTTTTCTTCAAAAACCTTTTTGGTTGTCCTGTTTTATAGGGGTGCAATATTAAGCTGTCCCCTTGGTGGGGGCAGGGAGAGGGGCATGCAGGAAGCAAAGCAATGTCAATTGTCACTTTGAATTCTTGATTAAACCTGGCCCACTCTCAGCAACTTATTTTTCTTAAGCCAGCTATTGGGCATTCAGTTTGGGGATGTAAATAAGCTTCTTCTATCTCTTGCTCAGTCCCAGACTCACTGAAACTCAAGGTTAGGTAAGTGTTGCAGTCATTTGTGTAGCTTCCTTCCTGGTTGGCTCCACTTTTCTGCACCATGATGCTGCTTCAGTGCCTATAGGGGACTGCAATGCAACAGATCTGAGATGCGGGGAGTGAGTCCAGATGCCACCTCCTGGAAGATGACAGTGCCAAGGCCGAGAAAGGAGGCCAGCCTGAGGCCTCCAACACCTTCAGAGAGATGGGGAGTCTGTCTACCCTCTTTCCTGCCCCCTCACCTTGTAAATATTGAATCAAACCATAAACAGCAAATTCAGTTATTTAACATTATTTTATGGTTGAACAGACGTTTTCTTTTTTGGGGGATGTTGCAATTTTTGTGATTTATGTATTTAATCACTGAAGGTGTTATTAGGACAGAGGTAATTGATTACAAACATCTGAAACACCAAGGTCAGATGGCTGCAGAGTTGCCTAGCGATTACAACCTTGAGTTTATATGCAGGTTTAGCAGCAATAAGTACTGATTCATAGGACATTTGGATAGTTCTATCCCAGGAGAGGGAGTGCTGGCTCAGAACAGATTAAGGAGTATCAACACCCTTGAACTTGCTTAAACACCTCTGGCATTTGGAAAACACATGTGCAATACATTTGTTCTTTCTCTGAACTAGATCTAATATAAACAGGGGGGATATTTACCACAATGTTTTTAGGATCTAAAGCAAAATATATGTATCATCCAATGTATATACATCATTATGGTTTGGATCATAAATGTCCCCAAAAGTCCTATATGCTGAAGGTTTGTTCCCCAGCCTGTGGTGCTATTGGGAGGTGGTGGAATCTTTAGGAGGTGGGGCCTAGTGGAATGAAGTTAGGCCATGGGGGTCTGTCCTTGAAGGAGATATCTAGACACCAGCCCCTTCTTCTCTCTCCTCTTTGTCTTTTGTTACTTCCATGAGATGAGCAGCTTTGCTTCACCACATGCTTCCCGCCATGGTGTTCTACCTTGCCTCCAAAAGCAATGGAGCCAACTGACCTTGGGAACAATGAGTCAAAATAACTCTTTTTCCTCCTAAGTTAAATATCTCAGGTATTTTTTCATAGTGATAGAAAGTTGACACAGAAATTCTAGATTTTTATATATTACCTCTACCACCCAAACCCAAACCATTTAACATTCAGTAGCTGCAGCTAAGTTTCAAGATTTTATGTAAAACTTCAGGATATGAATGAAGGCATTCCAAAAAGAATGCAATATCATGATCTTAACTGAGAGTAGCCAAGAGACTGCAGCCTTTGGCAGAACTTGTTTTCCATGATGATGTACTTTCTTTCCCACACAGACCTCCTCTTAGTATCACAGGATACTTGCATGTAAGTTCACCAAACCCTGGGAATGATGCAAGCTACCAAATACACACTTGTTCCTCTAAGGCAGAGATGACTCTATGGTCCAAGGGTGAATCCCATGCTGCTGCTGCAATTTGATAAAAGATAATTTTTAAACATAGTTTAAATGATTTTAAACTATGGTTTTACTTTGAAGTTCTCTAGTTTTCATTGTTTACCTTGCTGTTTCGCTATCTCTTAAGAAGTATCACAAAGACTATGCATCCCAAATGCATCTATTTTCAGTAGAGGGTTGAGATGCACTCATTGAAAGTTGGCTTCTTTATATTTTTCCCATCTGTTTGTGTCTCTGCAAACCTTTTCATTCTGTTTCTTTGGTTCTGTGCTAGAAAACATGCAGAATCTTGTTCTGTAAAGAAATTTCAGTTATGCCGAAACTGGCAGAATAGGATTATTGTTCATGTTCACTCCCGAATTTGTCTCCAGAATGTGGTGAAATCCTGGTTTATGTATGCCCTTGAAATTTTGCTAATTGTAGTCAAGGCCATGTTTTATTTTCAACAACTCCCATTGAAATGACTAAATGCTGAGTGGACCCAAATGGCTGCAGTGACATTAGATGATGCAGTATTTGGCATTAATAGGCTTGAGAATAAGAGTAAATTATATAGGTTAATCACCCTTCTTCTCCCCCCAACATTTTGATACAGAATGAGACATAAGAATTGAAAGATACACATATAAAAGAAAAACAAAATTGGAAAACAGTAGAATATCAAGATGTCTTTCCTGCATTCTGTCACACTGATGGTCGTTGCAGGTGGAACTGCTGCACAGTCTTTGGAGGCTGAACAAAAGGAACAAGAACCAAGGGCAATGTCATCCCAAGTAGGGGGATTCCTGGAAGCTCCTTCACTTGCTTCCAAAATCTCTTTTCAGTCTAGCCATGCACCTTCAGGTTTGCTACTCTTTCACCCTTTCTTGTCTTTACTCTCCCTGGATCAGATATGCCACTTTCAATTTTCTGGTCTATAACTCTGAATGAAGAAACCAACTGAAGGGAACTTTTAGGCATTTCTCCATCCCGATTCTAAATAATAAGCAGCGCGAGTTGATTGCGCACCCAAATGAGCAAGGGAGGGTGAAGGCAAAGATCTTCCACTTGTGGCAACGCCCCCTCTCCTCCCCGGTGCGGCGACAGTATTCTGGGGTCAGCTGGGAGTGAAGAGGAGCCACTGCCGTAGTCTCCGAGCATGCCTTTTCCTGGTGTGGCTAGTGTTGCAGGTTTTTAATATTTGTACGACAGCACGATGCAGAGGCCGAGGCAAAAGACCACATTCGACCCCTGCGGCAGCATCTCATCCCCAGTTCAGTTCTCGGCTCGCTCCGCCACCCCCTCCTACCCTACTCCGAGGAGGGGTTCCTGCTTGCCCTTCGCCGCCCCCCCGCAGCGCACGTGCGCTCCCGGGACAACAGCAGGCGAGGCCTTGGCGCGCCCCCGCCTCACGGCCGCGCGCGCGCTCCGCCCGCCCTCCTCGCGCGTGCTCGTGCCCGCGGTCGCGGAGGCGCGCCTCTTCTCCCTGCTGCGGGCGTCGCGGGTGCGGGAGGAGGCGGAGCGCAGGAGGCGGAGGCTGGGCGGGCGGCGGGCTCTGGCGGGGGCGCGCGCCGGCCAGCGGGGCGGGGGCGGCCGGAAGGCGTCGGGGTGAGGGGCTCTGGAGCCCGAGAACCCGCGTCCCCCGGGGCTGATCCGCCGCGGGAGGGCGAGCGTGGTGCGCGCCGGAGGACTTCGAGGCCGCGGCCGGGAGCCCGGCTCCCCCGCCCCCGAGCCTGACGGGGTGGAGAGGCGGGATGCGGCTCTGGCGCAGGGGGAGCCCGGCCGAGCCCCCGCGGCGGCCCTGGGCGGCCAGGCTGTAGGAGCGGCGGCGTCGGCGGAGGCGGGCGGAGGGCGTCGGGCCCGGCCCCGGCCCGCGGAGGGCAGACACGGAGCGGCGAGCGGGGCGCAGCGACGCCGCGGCGCGGCGGGGCCGCGGGGCTCGGTAAGGCGGGGGCGCGGGCGGGCGGGGGGCGCCGGTGACGTGGGCTGGCGCCGCGGGGAAGGCTGCGGGGGCCTTTCTTTCTCTTTTAGAAAAAATTATTTTAAAAGTAGAACCTCCTGATCGAATATTATTGAGGGACCATCTCGGGTTTCTCTGGTTCCTCCTCCCCGGGACTCTTCTCTCGGCCTCCCGGGGCGCCCGGGGCTGCGGGCCCACAGCCTCCCGCGCTCGCATCCCGCTTTTCCTCACGGCCTCAGCGAATGAGGCGTTGGGATAGATTCCCGGCCTGCTGCAGTGCTCTGCGCCCCAGACTGAAGTCAGGCAACAGCCGCGCTCCCCGGGAATGGCTTAGTGGGGGCCTTGGGGACCCGGGTGCTCCCACAGGAGCCCGCGCGCGAGCGTTCCTCTAGGCTGTCCACTGTCGACAGCGCAGGTCTCGGCCCCCTGTGTGTGTGTGTGTGTGTGTGTGTGTGTGTGTGTAGCTGAGCGTGATGTCCCCGCTCCCTGGGACTCCGGTGGAGTTTGTCCTCTTATCTTTCTAATTGGCTGAAGTTGGCTCTACATGTTGGACGATAGTGATGACTTAGTGCCTTTTCCCCCCTTGATTTCCCCCGCCACCCCTGCAGGGTGCCTTTCTCATTTTGTTGACTAGATAGAGTAACTGTTTATGCTAAAGATTTTCATAAACCACACACAGGACAAGGTAGGGAGAGAAAGACATACTTGATTTCTTAGCTCTAGTCTGCCTCTGGACCCTGTGTAACCTCACCCTCTGGGGCTGAATCTTAGAGGAGGGGAGGTGGACGCCCAGAGCAGGATGCTTGGGGTGCAGTTTAATAGTTATCTTATAGGAAACAGAATTTGGATAATTATAATTTTGATCTACACTCAGAATTAAAATCAGCTCTTAAAATGCTTGGGGCACTGCATGATGTTACATGGATAACTAGCAGTTGGGCGGTGGCATTGTTGCCAGCATCTCTTATTTTCCATTCTTTCAGAGTCTTATTTGGCACAGATTTAGACCTTTTAAGTAAGTCTGAATGGGAGTAACTTTACCGATGCATTGGTTGCTTTTGTAAAAGTTGTCTGTATTTATATTTCTGTGGGAAGAAGAAAAAGCTAATGATGCTATAGTACAGTGGCTTTGAAAATACCCAGATGTGCCAGTTTGATTCAGTAATTGGATCTTTTTGTGATATTTTTGAATAGTGATGGTTGTGGTTTAATTTTGCATTTTTTCTTATTGTGTGAATTAAAGTTCAATTTAGAATCCACCATTGTTCCTTGGACTTAAGCATGAAAGAAATAGAAACAATAATTGCTGTTACAACACAACTTCAGAGTTTTCCTAGCACTCCTTGGTGTGTATTCTTTTTCACAGGGTTATTTGTGAAGTTGAGGTATTATTATGATATGATTTCCATTTTCAGGAATGGACATGTGGACATAAAATTGGACATGTGGTGATGTTTTTATACAACAGGATCTATAATGGTGTGAGGTTGGAATTGTGTTTAAACCAGTTATCTTTCTAACATGTCACTTTAGCAGTCATGGAATAAAGCAGCACTTTGGACAGAGACTTGTCCAGACTGCTAGGGTGGTAGCCCAGTTTACTTAGGATCCTGCACTTGGAGGTGGGGGACAGGATTAAGTAGTGGGGCAGAAAAGATGTAAGTGGGACAGAGAGGAAATGCTAGTTGAAGAATGTTCTTTCCTTATATAACTGTTTTGTTTTCCAGGGAGAAACTAAGAACCAGTGAGGTAGGCTCAACTGTCATTAGAGCCTTTGATGTTGGTTTGAATTCCAGTAGTAGTTATGTTCCTTTTATTTCCTTTGCCCAGCCCCACATAATTTTCCAGTCACCAAAACTTTTCTGCAGTTGGGCTGAGACTTTAATGGCAATACATTCATCTTTCATCTCCATTTCCACACACACATATCTCTCTCTCTCTCTCTCTCTCTCTCTTTCTTTCTCTCTCTGCAACAATCAAAGATTTTTGTTGTTGTTGCTAGTTTATTCTTTGGATGACATATTCAACAGTGTTTTCCCTTCCCAAACTGATCTGGAGAGTGTACATAGATACTGTATCTGCAGAGTGTACATAGATACTCTTGCCTATAAATGTATAGATGCGTTTAATAAATGTCAGGCACTAGTAGCTGTTTTTATCATAAGACTCTGGTAGCAAAAGAAAAATAAAATGCACTAAACGTAGTTGTATTTTTAAAGGCCAAAACTAGCATCTTTGAGAAACTTTAGTCTCTAACCCATGAATATATAATCTGATGTCCATGGAAGTGGTCAAGAGACAGCCAGGACTTGAAGTTGAACTGCCTTTGGGGTTCTGTCACTTCATAGATGAGTGCACCTTCTCTGGGTACATCTTTGAGCTTGTTTTCCTTATCTGTAAAATAGCCATCAGAAAGCTTGCATTGTCTTCCTCAGTGTTGTGAAGGATCAGACAATAGTAAGAATGTGGAAATGCTTTGTATGTCTGTTTTCATCTGTTTAAGATATTACTGTCATTACATATAAACTTAGTATTGAATACAGTCTTATTTCACTTGGCAAATTGGCCTGGTAAACTGTTTTGTTTATTTATTTTTGCAGTGCAGGGCATTGAATCCAGGGTCTCATGCCTGCTAGGCAAACACTGAACCACTGAGCTACATCCTTGGTCCTTGACAAACTGTCTTAAATGTTTTAACAGCAATTTAAAAAATGTAGATAAGGGGCAAGAATGCATTAAATTTCTTCCAGTTCCAAAATTTTGTGATTTTTATCTCATTATTGAGAAAATTCTTATACCTACAGTTTTAGACTCTTTGGAATTTTCAGTTATTTTGGGACAGGACAAATTTATTGAGATTTTTTGAGGTTCTTAAAAGTTCCAGTTCATAATACCCAAGGAAGTTACAAGTTAGAATGTGTGAATGGTAAAAACTATTTTGTATTTGTCTGCATTATTTAGTGGGATTGGCAAAATATAGGATGCAGACCTGAATGGCTCATGAGCTAGAAATGATTTAAAAATTTTAAAGTGGTTGAAAAATCTCAAAAGAGTAATATTTCTTGATGTGCAAATTATGTGAAACTCCAGTTTCAGTGTCCTTAAAGAAAGTTTTATGGGGACAGAGTCACCCTTACTTGTTTTTATTGTCTATGGCTAGTTTGGTGTCCAACAGCAGACTCAAGCACTCTTGAGAGACAGCATGGACTGGAAAGCCTAAAATATTCATTATCTGGCCCTTGACAGAAAAAATTTGTCAACTCTGATTTAGGACTTCAGATGTTTTGCTTAATTAGTACATATAATATTTCCTGTCATAGCAGTATAAAGTTAAGAGCTGTGGAAAAGTATAATTTTTACTTTGGAACAAGAGAGAATTGGATTCAAATGCTAGCAGTGATATTTATAAACTTTGGTCCTGGACAAACTATCATCTTGGTGCTTCAGGTACCTTCATTGTCAACAAGGAATAGCAGTACCTTAGAAGGTCTTAGTGAGGTTGAAATGAACGGGTCAAGGCTTAACAAAATATCAGGCAATTTAGTAAGTACACAGTAAGTGATACATGATGATTGTAAATTCTAGCCTAACAGCATGCCTGAAGTATTGTATATTCTACCTTTGTCCTTAGCTGAGTAGTGTGCTACTTGTTCTGAAATTTTCTCCTTTACTGAAACCATTATTTAATTAATAGCTAATAATTGGAATAACTTGAGAAATTTCCTATATGTTGTATTATATATTTATTAAATACCTATATATTTCAGATAATTAAGAATGAGGGGAAAAAGTAATTCTGTTATTCATAGATCTTGGTTCTTGGTAATTTCCTGGTAATGTTCTTAAGTTTGCAGGGTAAGTTTAAAAACCACTTTTATTCTAATACTGGCTTTCTTTCCTTAATATTTAAAACTTTTTTTTTAGTTGTAGATGGACACAATACCTTTATTTTTATGTGATGCTGAGGATTGAACCTAGTGTCTCATAAGTGCTAGGCAAGTGCTCTACCACTGAGCCACAACCCTAGCCCCTGGCTTTATCTTTTTTTTGAGAAAGATATGTGGGAAAACCCTCTTTTAATTAAACTAAGTCTAGATAACCTTCCTGGTGTGTGTAATACACTCTTCAGTCTTCCTTATACATTAACCTCTGGAACATCCTCTTTATAGAAGAAATAATAAAAGCTATTGTTCCCCCAGTGGTAGACATAGTTTACTATTTACAGATTTTGATATTAAGCCCCCCTCCCCTTTTTTTTTCTTTAGTATTTGGCTTAAATTACTTTACAGTTGAGAAATTTGGTGTGCTGCTAGACCTCAGATGCTGATTTATTTAATCCCAAAGGAAGAGTGAGCAGATAAAAAAAGGCCATTGTTCTGACTGAGTTAAACAAATCAGAATTGGGGTCATTGTGACTCTTGTAGGCCTACAAATCATGTGGTTTTTGTGGCCTTAGGTGATGCTTAAATGCAGTGGGATGATCCTGGTGAGGTAGTAGGGGGTATTAAATTCCCACACTGTCTTTGGTGGAATAGTGCATTGGAGACAGAGGGGTTCTTCCATGTAGCCATAGAGCCCTGCACTAGAATAATACAGGGCTCTAATTTAACCCCTTTAAAAAGGAGAGATCTAAAGAAAACACATGTCAAGATGAGATTGTATTTTCTTTTGAGGTTAAAAAACAAACAAAACCAGAGGTTTCCTATCTGGTAGATGAAAGTTGAACAGGGATATTCCCTACGGTAGTATAATGTAGATTGTATAAAATAGATAATTACAAATTTTCAGTATACTTAGACAAGGGGACTTTCCCTGGTATTTAAGAGAGATTGTTTTAGAGGGACAGGTAAAAGGAAGTGAGAAATGGGATGTTTGGCTTAATTTCTCATGAGAAGGATATGTATTAGAATATTCAGAGTGGATGTAAGATTTTGATTTTTAGGGGCATCCAATTACTTTCCTTATGGCTTTCTGTCTTTTAGAATATTTTATACTTTGAATTGTCATATCATTAACATTGGAGTTTGCATGGATGGAAACATTGAAAGGAAATACATATGTGACTCAGCCCTTTGGAAATGTTATGTGTGTTTAAATTGTCCCTATAGGCACCATACTCAGATTTTCCTCCATTTGTCCTAAAACAATAAAGGTTTTGTTATCTGGAGTTTAGCCTCATAGTTGTGGGAAGGCCATTTGACTGCACTGTTGTTTTATTCCCTTGTGTTCCTCTTTTCATTGGAAAGATAAGTAGTCAAAAGGTCTCTTAAGATGAGTAGCATTTTCAGTGATTTTGAAGAATATATCATGTCAAGTTCAGTAATTACCTAGAATCTTAAAGGCAGACAAAAAAAAAAAAAAGCAATTTTTAATAGGAAAAGGAGTTTTGAACCTGGTGCTGGAGGACCTGGGTATTTGTCTTGGCTGTGCTATAAACAGTCCATGACTTAAGTAATTCATTTTCCTCATACATAAAATGAAGGGACAGATTGGAGGTCTCTAAGATCCCTTTATGTTTCAATGCCATTATTATCATTTTGTCTGTGATGTTGGGGATCGAACTCAGGATCTCAGGCTTGCTAAACAAGTGCTCTGTTATTGATGTATACCTCAGCCTTTTTACTAAAAAATTCTGTGATTATTTTATTTTATTTTTTGGTGATACTGAGGATTAAACCCAGGGGTGCTCTCCTACTGAGCCACATCCCCAGCTGTTCTTTAATTTTGTATTTTGAATTTGTGATCTTCCTACCTTAGCCTCCTGAACTGATGGGATTACAGGTGTGTGCTACTGTGCCTGGCTAATTTTTTTTTTTTTTTTTCAAAGTAGGGGCATCATCTTGCATTTGCCCCATTTTCTGTTCTTACCCAAGGAGAACCCGACAGGACTTGCTCATTGTTTTTTATCCAGTGGTCATTGACATTCTGCAGCAATCCTGAGCCCAATTAGGATGAGGGAAACCAAATTTTTTTTCTCTTTTTTAAAATATTTTTTAATTGTAAGTGGACACAATACCTTTATTTTATTTATTTATTTTTATGAGGTGCTAAGGATTGAACTCAGTGCCCCACACATGCTTGGCAAGTGCTCTACCACTGAGTTAAAACCCCAGCCCTCTGTCTTCTCTTTTTAAGTACTGGGTTTGAAACCAGAGAAGCTTTACCACTGAGTTACATCCCTAGCCCTTTTTTATTTTTTTATTTTGAGACAGGGCCTCACTGAATTGCCAAGTCTGGTCATGAACTTGTGATCCTTCTGCTTCAGCTTTTCGAATTTCTAGGATTACAGTGGTGTGCCATTGCATCTAGCTCCACATCTCTATTTAATCAGTAGCAATTGAGTACATCTGTGTATCTTGTACCATGCTAAATGTGGTGGAAAATAGAGATGAAAGAAGGTGCCATTGAGTCTCTGCCCTTGGGAGGTGTTCATTTGATAAGGATAATAAAACTATATTAGGAAATAGACTATTACAAAATAGTAGATAGGGAGACAGTTAAATTACTCAGCAGTTTGAGGATTTGGGATGTACTATTGGAGAAGATGCTTTGTGGTCTTGTGAGTTTGAACATACATAAGATGAGTTTGTAGACGGCCTCTAGAATTTGATCATTCTCAGAGAAGCAACAGCTCTGATCAACCTGTTGATAGTGCACTCTCAAGGCTAGATTTTCATACTCATTTTGTGTAACTGCTTAGTTTACTAGATGAAAGGAAAAAGCTACTTACTTCAATTCAGTACAAATGTGTTCAGGGGCATCCTTTCTTTTGAAAAGCCAAGCATGTGAGAAGTGACAGGAGACCAAAGTGACCCTGAGGCAATAAATTTGTGCCTTGAATCTCATCTTTCTGTTTTAAGGCTTTAAACCCTACAAGTATTTATTTCCTAAGTTATTATTCCATGTTTATTGGATCATCTCTTATAGTAGGCACACATAGCTTATGTTACAGGTAGTGTGATAACTAATTGTCCACTGGATGCTATTCCCCCAAGATTTCCTCAGGTTTTATTTGAAGGAATAAATAAAAACTACATTGTTTAGTTAGAGACTACATTTCCTAACCTCTCTGTTCAAGATGCATGTGGCTATGTGACTCAATTTTGGCTAAATGGATGTGAATGGGAGTGCTATGTAAGGTTTCTGGGTCATGGCCTTGGAAAGAAAGCTAATTTCCTTCTACTTCCTCCTTCCCTGTTTTGTGATGAGAATATAGGATGTTAACATGGTACTGGGTCCGATTACTCTACCTTCAAGGTTAGAGCAGGACTCTAGAGGGAGATGGATGAATGCAATAGCTTCCTGCATAGTCTCTTGCTCATTTTCTGTTGGTGATTGAGAGAGGAATAAAATTCTGTCTTTTCAGATATTTATACTTTAATTGAATAAATCACTTGTCTTAAATCATCCTATCCTTCACATTATGAGCCTTTCTACTATGGCCCAATTAATTTTTTTTAAACTTTAAAAAATTTGTTATTTTTATTGTACCAGGGATTGAACACAGTGGTGTTAAACCACTGAGCCATATTCCCAGCCCTTTTTATTTTATATTTTGAGACAGGGTCTTGCTAAGTTGCTAAGGGCCACAAAGTTGCTGAGGCTGGCTTTGAACTTGCTGTCTTCCTTTCTCAGATCCCTCCCTACAGCTTCTGTGGCCTTTTTTTTTTTTTTTTTTTTTTTTTTCATCAGAAATTTTCAGTAGTTGTTTCTATTTGCTGACTCTCCTTCCTTACCACTGATTCTTTCTTTGGCCAGATCTATTTGAAGTCTTGTTCTGTTACTCTGTTGAAATTGTTTTTATTTTTTAAAAATGTTTTTGTGGTGTTGGGGAACCCAGGGCCTTGTGCATGCTAGGCAAGTGCTCTATTACTGAGTTACTTTCTTAGCCTCTGAAATTGGTTTTAATCAAAATGTATAATGGCCCATATCTTGCCTGAGCTAATGGCCATTTATTTCAGTGTCTATATCTTATTGATCTCTCACCAGCATTTCATACTGATTACTACTTCGACCCCTTCGCTATGCATTTTTATTTCTATATTCTTTTTTGTGAGTTTATCTCTACCCCCTTATCTCTACCCCTCTCTTTATCTTCACTTGAAACATGTCCCTGGGCTCTAAAGTAATTCACCCATTTTTCTGATTGCAGAGATCAGTTATATGTAGAAGAAGTTCAGATTCTTGTCTCTAGTACTGCTTTTTTCCCTTTGAGTGCTGGGCTCATTCTATTTCACACCACCTCTTGGCATGAAGAAAGCAGGACTATAAGTTCTTCCTTTGATTTACACTGTCCTTAGCCTCCTTCCTGCCTTCATAATCTCAGTGAGTGGCACCATCATCTGCCCACTTGTGGAGGCCAAAACCCCTGGAGTCATCCTTGATTTTTTTTTTTTTCTTAGTCATCTCATGTTAGGTCTAGTCAGCTCCATCTTTATTTAGAATATAAACTGGACCTGATCCCATCTCTTCTCCCCACCCATATTAAAACCTAAGCTAATTTCTTTTCTCAATATCTACCAACACTCTTCCTTTTCTCTACTCTTTAAATTTTTTTTAAAATATGTATTTTTTAGTTGTAGTTGGACACAACACCTTTATTATTTATTTATTTTATGTAGTGCTGAGGATTGAACCCAGGCCCCGAATGCGCTAGGCCAGTGCTTTACTGCTGAGCCACAATCCTAGCCCCCTTTCCTTTACTCTTGATGTCATCCTTCCCCTCATTTTCCCAACATAGGAGCCAAAATAATGTTAATCAGATTTTAACATTGTCTTATTTACTAGCTTTTCACTACACACTATACTAAAACTTAAGAAATTTTTTATGGAAACAAAACCATCATCTTGGTCATGTGTGAGGTTTATTATATATTAGTGATAATCTTCCAGTGGAGGTTTTGTCTTTAGGGGTCTTTTGTAACTGCCAGGAGACATTTTTGGTGGTGACAAGTTGGAAGAAGGGAAGTTTCTACTGGCATTTCTCAGACAGAGGCCAGGGAGTGTGTTGAGCATTCTACAATGTTCAAAACAACCTCCAACAGTAAAAATTTGTGTTGTCCAGAATGTCAGTAGTATATGATCTGGTTTCTGGCCTCCTTTTCCAACCTCATCTTTCTCTGTCCTTCTTCTGCAGTCAAACCAATTTCCTTTTCTTTTTTTCTGTAGACTTAAAATTTTTTTAATATACATATATTTTTTTGCAGTGAATCCAGGGCCTTGTGCATGCCAGGCAAACACTTTACTATTAAACAATACTCGTAGCCCTTGTAGACTTAAATTTTAGGCTCACAGCAAAACGGAGTAGATGGTGCAGAGATTTCCCATATAGTCCTGTCCTCATACATACACAGCTTTATCCATTATCTCTATTTCTCACTAGAGTGGTACATTTGTCACAGTTGATGAGCTTAAATTGACACCCCCAGTCAGTAGTTTATAGTAGGGGTCACTCTTGGTGCTGTATATTCTGTGGATTTGGGCAAATGTAAAATGATGTATGTCGACCACTAAAGTATCATGAAGTAGAGTTTTGCTGGGTAAAAAGCCCTCTGTGGTCTGCATGTTCTTCCCTCCATCCCTTCTGTACTTTGGTAACCACAGATCTTTTTATTGTTTCTATAGTTTTGTCTTTTCTCGACTGTCATATAGTTGGAATCATATACTATGTAGTTTTTCACATTGGCTTCTTTCACTTAGTAGAATGCATTTACGATTCCTCCATACCTTTTTGTTGCTTGATAGCCCATTTCTTTTTAGCACCAGATGATATCCCATTGTCTGGTTGCACCATAATTTAACTGTTTACCTGTGGAAGATCAACTGGGTTGCCTCCATGTTTTGGCAATATAATAGAACTGTGATAAGTATCCATATGCAGGTTTTATGTGGACATAAGTTTTCAAGTTTTCTGAGTAAATACCAAGGAGCACAATTGTTGGATCATATAGTAAGGGTATATTCAGTTTTGCCAAATACTGCAAAATTATCTTCCCAAGTGGCCATTGTTATCAGCAGTGAATGAGAATTCCCATTGTTCTACATTCTTGTCAGCCTTTGGAAGTGTTTGTGTCCTTAATTCAGTCATTCTTATAGTTGTGTATTGGGTGACATTCTTTCTTTCCCTTGAATAAGATAAACACATACTTTGTAAGGGATATGTACTTGCTATTCTTTTTGCTTAGAATGTATTTATTTATTTTGGTGCTGGAAATCAAACCCAGGGCCTCATGCATGTCAGACAATTGAGCCACATCTCCAGCCCACTTTTAGGTCTGTGTGTGGTTGCTTTCCCTTCTCCCCACAGTGGGGCTCTTTTTTTTTTTTTTTTGTTTTGGTGCTGAGTGAGCCCTATACCACTAAGCTACATCTCTAGCTCCTAAGGGCTTTGTGATTGATTACCTGTACATGGCACCCCCACCTCTCTCTTCCATATCTTGTTTTATCTTCTTTTTTTTTTTAATATTTATTTTTTAGTTGTAGTTGGACACAATACCTTTATTTTATTTGCTTTTTTTAATATGGTGCTGAGGATTGAACCCAGGGCCTCTCATGTGCTAGGCGAATGCTCTACCACTGAGCCACACCACCAGCCCTTGTTTTATCTTCTTCTTGTTAGCTTATTATTTATTTGTATATGTGGTTAATGTACAGTGACCCTCTCTATAAACTTCTGAAGGGGCAAGCACCTGTCAGGGTACCTGCTATATTCCTAACATTCCTCCTTAATAAATACCTATTGATGATAGAAAGGTGCCTCAGTCTCTTGTAGGAATAGAACAGGGTTTTTAGCAATTGTGGAAAGTCAGAGGACCTGACTAGAAGTGATAGAGAAGGTTATAATTTTCTGGAAGGTGGGAAAAAAAAGTTTCCACCTTATGAGACAGTGTTGCTTCAGTCTAAAGACTGAAATATTAAAGTAATTTCTTTTGTGGAATGGAGGAATTCACCTTCATGTTTTTGTGAGGAGGCAGATAGCAAAAGAATCAGCTAATGGGGCTGGAGTTGTGCTTCAGTGGTAGAGTGCTTAATTAGCACGTGCGGGGCGCGGGGTTCGATCCTCAGCACCACATAAAAATAAATAAATAAAGGTATTGTGTCCAATTACACCTAAAACAAAATATTAAAAAAAAAAGAATCAGCTGATGGGAGCTTCTTTTTAAATTTATTTTTCAGTTGTAGTTAGACACAACACCTTCATTTTATTTATTTATTTTTATGTGGTGCTGAGAATACAACACAGGGCCTCACACATCTGAGGCAAGCACTTTGCCCCTGAGCCACAACCCCAGCTCCTGATGGGAGCTTTTTAAGGATGAAAAGTTACTTCAGGGTTTAACTGTCTCATACCACTTGTCTCTTGGAGATTAGTGAATGCCACATTCACTAATCTAGAGAATCTGTGGCCTCTAGAGAATCTGTGGCCTAACCTTTCTTCAAACTTTGGGAAGTGACCACCTACCCTTACTTTTTTTCTTTTTCTTTCTCTCTCTCTCTCTCTCTTTTTTTTTTAAACAATGTAAGATGTAAGTATTTTGTTTTTTATTAACATCATGATTTCTTGCCATAGTGAAGAGTAAATAAAACATTATGGTTTAATAAAGATTTTTCAGAGGACCTAGAGATTTTTTTTTTTTTGGTATATTAAGTTTCTGAAAACTAACTTATTCACCAGACAGACCAGTTTTTCAGAAAAGGATTCTTACTGTTAAAATAAAATTACTCATTTTGTTAAATTGGAACATCCCTCTTTGCATTTCCAACACCAGACAGATTTGCTTTATTTTTTGCAAGATAGCTCTATAAATGTCATTTGAAAGATGGCTGGTTCTCTTATCTTTTCACTAGCCTTTTCTCTTTCCAGGCTAAATGTACTAATTTTCTTCAGTTATTTCTCATGTGACAGGGTTTTTAGATCCTTTTCAAGGCCTATCCCTAACACTTTTGGGACTGGGGCAAGAATACAAATGGAAGTCTGTATGCTATGTGTCTGAAAATTTATAAGTTGTAAATTAAGCTGAGAAAGATGTCCTGTTGCCTGCCTTAACAAATAAAGCTTCATAGTGACATAAGTCAGAGTAAGAGGATTCAGATTCCTCTGTTCTGCCTGAGAACAGGGTAAAGTGCAAGGAGGGCCCCAATATCCTCATCTATTCTCCAGGCTCCGTATACATGAGGAACTTTATGGGACTTGCATATATTTTTGTCATCCTCCCAAATATCATTAAGACAGCAGATCTTTGACCAACCATAGGGTGATCTATATTAGTCATGGGAATGTCTACCCTTGGAAAAATCAACCCAGAGAAAAGCAGACCTGGAAGCAAGTAAGAAATTCTGGGTTCCTGCTCAAGATGAGGGCCTGTAGGCTGTATATGAGCGCATTGTCAGGTCCCGAGAACAGCTGGTGGCATGATCAAGGTATGGACGAGGAAGACCAATGTATGCTTCTCTAAAGCTTGAGGTCTAGGACAGGGCCCTGTTGCTTAGGTCCAACAAAACATTATTCTTTCTTAGTCAAACTGAATTTGACCTTGTTTGCCAGAGTCTTTTTTGGGGAAAAATGTTAACTTTCCTCTTAGAGTGCTTCAAATTATAGCTGGCATTTTAGCTAGAGCTTCCTAACTGATGATGCAGATGGGCCAGAAATACTCATTCTTTTAAATCATCAGAGAGGACTGTCAGGGACAGAGTGTCAAGAACTTCTAGGTTGACTGGGTTTGGGCTCCAGCAGCATGACCTATTTACCCTAGGATGCCTGTACTGGTACTGTCAGTTTTGGTATATATCATAAGGAAAAAAAAGATTGGGAAATCCTCCTCTAAATTGATATGTGGTGACCCTGCAGGTCTCATCGTACCAACTATTTTATGTACAACTTTAAAAGTATTTTTTTATGATACTTATTTGGCCCAGCTGACAACATTGGAGGTGTCAAAGTAGGTTTCGTGCTCTTATTAATAAGGAAATAAATCCAGGTTAAATGATTTTTTTCTAACAACATATTCTCAAGTAGGGCAACTCAAACTAGAACTCCATTCTTTTGGCTCTTATTTTAGTATATTCTCTCTATTAACCCAAATTATGTTCCTTGTGCCTTTATTTATTTATTTTGGACCACTTATAACCTCTGGTTCATTTGGGGACTTGGAGGCAGTTACATTTTTTAGAACTTTTCTGTCGTAACTTCTATTATGTGGTCTCCCTTTATTGTTAGTTTTTGATCTAAGTATCCAGCTTTACATTTAATCTTTATTAAACAATATTATTTTTTTAAAGAATTTTTTTAGTTGTACCTTTATTTTATTTATTTATTTTTTTATGTGGTGCTGAGGATTAAACCCGGTACTTCATACATGCTAGGCGAGCACTGTACCACTGAGCCAAAACTCCAGCCCAAACAGTATTATTTTTATGATACGCAACCAGTTGATCCAGCATCTTGAAACTTGATTCTGTATATTACCCATTTTGATAGCTCTCTTCCTTGGATTAATATTATATTTAGTTATTACAGTGATATTTGTCTGAAATGATTATTCCAAAGTCATTTTTAGAAGGTTAAGTTATTTCTAAGGTAGGAAAACAAGGAAAATGTATTTCTTTCATAAAACAGTTATGATAAAATTCTGGCAATGTAAATGTAAATTCCCTTTCTTTTTATTTAGTGCCCATTTTGTACTAATCTTTACAAATGACCTTTTAGTTGAACCTTATATCAACACTGGGAGCATTCTTTTGTAGGAAGGGAACTAGGCCTGGAGAAATGTAGTTACTTGCTCAGGTTTTCCCATCTAGGTTGTGGGTTGTTGCAGAATTTGTATCTGGATCTATTTAGCCTTGAAGTACCTGTATTTTCCTCATACTACTTTATAATGAAAAAGTGATTTCTAAACATTTAACTTGGTGTGGCAAAAGAGTGTTTTCCAGAATTATGTTCTTATCATTTATAGTAATGAATTCTTGAATATTACTCATGCACAGGACAATTTCCCTCACTAACAAAGAAATATCTGGTCAGAGATGTTAGTAGTGCCAAAGTTGAGAAACCCTGTTAAGAGTTTTGAGAAGTCAACGTTTTGCTTTGTGTATATGCCACTTGTATTTTTATTCTTTATCATGGTGATAGATATTAGAATGCATGGAAGATTTTGAACTTTTTTTGTGCATCTAGTTCATATTCTTAATTTATCCTCCTTCCTTCATCCCTACTTGGGAACAGGTAATAAATGATTATAGAGAATGATATTTATTCCTTCCAGCTATTTTTTGCTTCCTGAGGATCAGGGATTTAATGCTAAAAGGCTTTCTGAGTGGTGATGGTTAGACTTCTTATGTTCTAGTTCTTATTTTTGTTATAACATTTGATAGGAAAAAGGTGTTTTGAAACATGCAGCTAAGCTGGCCTTTGTGTATTGACTCAATAACCAGTTTTAACTTCTGTGAGAATTTATTTATTAGTTAAAACATGGATGTAAAGGAATGATTGTTCAGCATTCTAGTATGAGTTTCTTTTTTGGTACCAGGGATTGAACCTTAGGGGTGCTGAACTGCTGGACAGGGTCTCCAAAAAAAAAAAAAAAAAAAAAAAAGAAATAAGTTGCTTAGGTTCTTGCTAAGTTGCTGAGACTGGCCTTGAACTTGTGGTCTTCCTGCCTCAGCCTCCTGAGTTGCTGGAATTACCCCAAGCTTGATTTTGTATCTCTGTGGTCCAGATTACCATAACCACCTCCTTAAATTTAATTTTCATTGTGTCATTTTGAGTGTTCAAGAACTGTCAGAAGTTTCCAGTTTCATACTGTACAAGTTCAGCTTATTTGGATTTAGTGTCATTAAATGGGAAATAGCTGCCTTATCAGTATTACCAAGTTATTATTAATGCTAGCAGTTATTTTTGATATACTAGTAACTATTTCAAACCCCTTACATGTATTATCTGGTTTAAATTCCCCAAGACATAGTTACTTACATTTTTTTTGGTGATAAAATATACATAACAAATTTTTCTGTCAATTGTTTTTTTGTGTTAAATTCAGTAGTGTTAAGTATTTACATTGTTGAGCAACAGATATCTAGAGTGTTTTCATCTTGCAACAATAATTGTTCTTTTTCTGTTTTTGCTAGTAGCCATCCTGATGGTTGTGAAAGGATGCCTCATTGTGGTTTTGATTTGCATTTCTCTAGTGATAGTGATACTGAACATTGTTTCATTTTGTTGGGTTTGTTCACATTTTATCTTTGCAAAAAGGCCTTTACCCATTTTTAAATAATTTTTTTTTTTTTGGTGGGGGATTGTTGAGTTGTAGAATTTGTCATATGTTCTAGTTATATCAATCTCTGATTTCATTTTGTCCCATTCTGTGGGTTGTTTTTTTCTCTATTGATAGTGTCCTGTGTTTTTGATGTCATATGCAAGAAATCATTATCAGATCCAGTGTCATGAAGTTCCCTGTTGTCCTTTAAGAGTTTTATAGTTTTAGTTCTTATATTTAGATTGTAGAACCAATTTGAGTTAATTTTTATACCTAGTATAAAGGTCCAATTTATTTTTTATGTGAATGACCAGTGTTTCAAGTAACATTTCTGTAATATTTTTTCCCAATTGAATGGTCTTAGCACCCTGTCAAAAATCATTTGAGGGGCTGGGATTGTAGTTCAGTGGTAGAGAGCTTGCCTAGCACATGTGAGGCACTGGATTTTATCCTTAGCACTACATAAAAATAAAATAAAGGTATTGTGTCCATCTACAACTAAAAAAATTTTTTTGAAAAAAATCATTTGACAGTTGGGAGTGATGGTACATGCTTATAATCCTAACTACTTAGGAAGCTTAGGCACGAGGATCACAAGTTGGAGTCTAGCCTGGGCAATTTAGTGAGGACCTTGTCTTAAAATAATAAAAGGGGGGTATGACTGGTGAGATAACTCAGTGGTAGAGTGAGTCTCTGGGTTCCATTCTCAGTACTTCAGGGTAGTAAAATCATTTGACTGTATGTATGAGTACTCATACTAATTTTTAGATGAGGTGATTAACACTGAGATGTGACAGACAATATTCAGTTTTTTTTTTTTTTAAAGAATTAGTTCACTCTGAAGTAATTTATATTTGGAACAGTAAAATGAGGATGGTTTTTAGGGGTCTTCAGGTCTTTTTTGTGTTTGTAGTCTTCCCAGGAGAAAATATCAGTAACTTGGTATCCCAATTCTGATAGGTTGTCAACCCTGTGCAATAAGCCAGTGATTTTAAACTCTTTGATCAATAAAACACCCTTTTACCTAAAGTGTTAGATGGACCTTCAGCATTTCTACTGATTATTAGTAATATATTGTTGGGATTTGTGCATCTTAAAAATCAATGTACATTATGTACTTGGGTGTGTGTGTGTGTGTGTGTGTGTGTGTGTGTGTGGTACTTGGGATTAAACTCAAGGCTTTGCATATGATAGTCAAGTGCTCTACTAGTGAACTAACATACACACCCATCCCTTTATTTACTTTTTTTTGCAAAATTTGAAGATAATGCAGGTTTATGTCATTGTTCATTGTGTTAAAAACAGCATATATGATTTTAGAGTTTGTGCCTGTTATAGTTTTAAAAAATGCTTAATAATGCATGGGAATGCCTTCAAATCAAATGTTTGCAGTAGGCCTCAATCTTTGCCATGGTGATCAGTGAAGCAAATGCTATCTTGTGTAAGTATATTTGAGGTTCATCCTGTGATTATGAAGAACCATTTTTTCTCTGTGCAGAGTTAACTGAAGTGTTAAAGAACAGATGTGAAGATCTTGATTTTTTTAGTGATGAAACATGGGCTAATTGAAAAACTGAACAACTAGCTTAGATGGATACTTTATCCCCCCTCTCTCCTAAGGTTGTAAAGATGCAATGTCCAAAGACATTTCATTTTTTGTGTGTGTCCTGAATGGTTAAAACATAAGGCCAATTCATGTCTTGTATTTTAAGATACTTAGATTGATAAAGAGATCACAATTTTTGTCATTTGTTTTAGAGTAAGAATTTTATTCTTGGAGATTTGTTGTAAGTATGACAGTAGCATTTGTTAACTTGTAGTGGAAGATAGTAATTTTGGGTTTTAGCATTCATAGATAAAGTAAGGTCTTCAAGAAACACATTGTACACCCCCCCATACAAAGTCTTTATGAGCTTACTGTATTTATAATGAAATGTGCTATTTTTTTAAAGCTTTGATCATTGTCTTGTTGCTTTACAGTGGCATTAATAATTTTGTTGAGCCCAAGATGTTTAAAAATTGGTGTATCTTAGTGATGTGGTCATATTTTATATTTAGCAACAATAAGAAATACTCTTACTCAGGATATATAATACAAGTTTTGAAAAATGTTTTAGTTTTTAGTTTGGTTTATCCATTCATCTGTTGAAGGACATCTAGGTTGGTTCCACAGTTTGACTATTGTGAATTGAGCTACTATAAACATTGATATGTCTGCATCACTGTAGTGTGCTATTTTTAAGTCCTTTTGGTATAGACCCAGGAGGAGTGGGATAGCTGGGTCAAATGGGGGTTCCCTTCCAAGTTTTATAAGGAATCTCCATACTACTTTCCAGATGGGTTGCACAAATTTGCAGTCCAACCAACAGTGTATGAGTGTACCTTTTCTCCTACATCCTTGCCTGAAGTTGCCTTTTTAACAGTTGCATCATTAGTATTCTGTGGACCACTTAAAGAGATGTTTAAATCAAGATTACTCTAACAGAACAAATTGTTATTTCAACTTTGATCCTGGTAGGAAGCATTTTCATACATTTATTTGCTTTATAATATTTCCTGAAAACTATCTGATAAATTCCTCACTATCCAATTGCTGAACAAAGGAGAGAGTTGGAAACAGAAAAAATATATTTTTGAGTTTGTTATGTGAAAATAGGAATTTATTTGAAAAATGGGTGCTTTGTACAGTTTGATAAGTTAAATGTAATCAATCAAAGGTCCAGGTTTTCTTTTAGTCCTTCTTTCTTTCTTTGACATATACCTTTATTTTGTTTATTTATTTTTATGTGTTGCTGAGGATTGAACCCAGTGCCTCATAAGTAATAGGTGAGCACTCTACCACTGAGCCACAACCCCAGCCCTTCTTTTAGAATTTCTGTGTAATCAAAATGGGAGCCAGGCTTTTGCATGTGAAGAACTGATTTCATATAACTGGAGTTGTTGTGCTATAGGCCAACCTCTTCAAAGATATGAAGGGAGTCTGAACAGGAGCAAAGTCTTAGCAGATCTTTCAGATTACTTTGTAACAGGAAAAATATTATGTTATTCTTAGTTTCTAAGGTTATGGATTTTAGTAGATGCAGGACAGCTTATTGGTTAAATGATCCTGAACAGGCAACAATGGTTTGGAAGTACTTCTGAGTAACTGAAATTTATGCAGTAAAATCTGAAATAACTTTTTTCCTTTTCTACTTTAGATCTTTTATTTTTATATTTTTTAATACATGTATATTTTAGATATTGATAGACCTTTATTTTATTCATTTATTTTTATGCAGTGCTGAGAATTGCATCCAGTGCTTCACACGTGGTAGGCAATGTTCTCCGACTGAACCACAACCCCAGCCTCCCCAGAACTTTTATTTTTATATAACTCAGTGCAGAGCCACTGTATACTTAATTTCATCCACCACATTTCTGTATTTTTGGGTCTTTGCCATTTGACCTTTGTGTCAGTTTTTGCTGCTTTCAGCTATATTTCTCTTCAAGATCATTAAATTAAAACAAAATAAGAAATTGGACTCATTTTCTTTGGGGAATACAGTGTTTCTCTCACTACTGGTAATGTAAGTTTTAAGTAGTATTTTTAAACATCTACAAGTGTGGTTTTTTTTTTTTTTTTTTGATTAGAAATTGTTGTGGAAAGTTCTGTGTGAAGGAAACTTAAAACTTTGTACTGGGAAAACCCTTTCATCCTTTCATGGTCATGATCCAGTCACTTTGTGTTTATGTAGGAGTGTGTAGTTTTGCTGCTAAAACACTTATTTCAGATGTTCATGGACCTTGGTTTTGGGGATTAGTTACTAGCTAGTTTTTTGGGAATAATTCTTTTTTGGTTAATTATTCAGCTATAATAACTATTGTGTTGGGCTAAAATATATTTTTGAGTTTGTTATGTGAAAATAGGAATTTATTTGAAAAATGGGTGTGCTTTGTACAGTTTGATCAATTGAATATATGCTTAAAGAGTTAAATTTAAGTGTATAAATAAAGATACTATTGTTTGTATTCTGTTATACAAAGTAAGATTTTTAAAAAATATTTATTTTTTAGTTTTAGGTGGACATAATATATTTATTTTTATGTGGTGCTGAGGATTGAACCTAGGTCCTCATGCATGCTAGCCAAGACTCTACTACTGAGCTACAAACACAGCCCCACTAAGATGTTTATTAGTTATAAAATGAGGAGTGATCTTTTTAGGCTCTTAAAATGTCAAAACTTTGATTCTTTATTTAGCTATATTCATTATTACACTTTAAGAAATAACTTTTAGATTTATAACTATGTATAAAAGCCTACAATAAATTTCTTTACTTTTTTTTAATCATGTATGACTTAAATAGAGAAAGATAACAAAGATGAGAAAACACTGAGAAACAAAATCCATAAAAGTGGGGCTGGGGCTGTAGCTCAGTGGTAAAGCACTTGCCTTGTTGTAGTTCATCTACAACTGAAAAATATTTAAAAAAAAATCCACAAAAGCTTTCAAATAATGTTATATAAGAAGTATAATATTTATGATAAGAAATCTTAAGGCCATTTCTGTCAGTGATATTGTTTGTGTTTGACTAGAATTATCATTCCTTTATGCCCAGGTAAACAAATTATTTTTTCCACAAAAGAGGTTTAATAATTTATGGATAAACTGTACATGAAATACTGTGGCCCTTAGTTGAGTAATGCTCATGCAGGCCTCAAATGTAAAGGTTCAATCAGCCTAGTTATTGCAGCTCATTTCATTGAAGGAGTGGGGACAAAAGTCTGTTTGTAACTACTGTGGAACTGAGTACAAAGATGCCAGTGACCTTTGAACTTCTGTGGCTGTGCATCTGAACAAGGAATTGTTTGAGAATTAGAAAAGCTGCCAGTATACTTTCTACTTGTTTTCTGCAGAATTGTTGAATGACCCTGGCTCCAGAAAAACAAAGCAAAATGAACCAAAAAAGCCAAAAAACTTCACTGAAGGAAATTCTTAGTCTCAGAAGAATCTTGTGCCTGCACAGCAAAATCTAATTAGATATTCATATTCTAAAGTGATAGTCATTAAAAATATTGTTGCTACTTAAAAAAATGGCAACATTAATTATTGCCATGTTATGCCTTGACAAGGCTAGTAGAAGCCTGTGGTTCCTTTCTCTGTAATTCTTGTTGTATTTGTATTAAAACTGTCTTATATCTCTAATGGCTGAAAAGTCCTGTATCTGGGTCACACTAATTCCTTGGCTTTCTTTTACATTGTTTAAATGTTGGGCATTATTCTGAGAATGAAATATTTGTCATAGAATGAGTGAAGTAATAATCTACAGGAAAAGTGGTTTTGTGTGAGAACGTTAGGACTAATGATATTTGCAGTACTTTTTTTTTTTTCCTTCCAGAGTGGTGGTTAATAAAAATCTCTCTATAGGAGCTTACCATAATACTGTATTTCTTTTGCAGATATTATATCTAGATACCTATCTGCAAATGATAGAGTAGCTCATCCTTTGAGTATACATCTCCTGTTTGCACTGGTCAGTGATCAAATTAGGCCCAGTTTACTAAGTTTTCTTTCAAATTTGTTGTCCTTGGAATGGCTTGAAGAATCAATACTGCTTTTTCTGGTTTGAAGAGAGGATGGTCCTGGTTTATATTGTTGCATGTCTCTCTTGCCCACGATTAGTAAAATAAGATGTTTGTATTTGAAATTAACATGCTAGTTTACCACTAAATAATTCATGTGCTTTGAAGTGTTTCCTCTTTTTCATCACTAATGCATTTTTGCATATCTTTTCATATTATTTTAGGAGACTTTCTTTATGAGTATTCACTGCCATAGTCTGACTTATACATTATGATATATTGCAGAAATTTATGATCCTATTGCTTAACTAGAGTTATGAGATTGAGGTTATGACTTCATTAGCATCTTTGTCTTGATAAGTGTTAAGGGGTAAGGTGGGAAAAGTTAGTATGAAAGTTATGATAAAAAAGTGGTTGACTTCATAATAACTTTTTGAAATGTGTTGACATATATATTAAAATACTGCCAGAAGTGGTAGTGCATGCCTGTAATCCCAGCAGTTTGGGAGGCTGAGGCAGGAGGATGGCAGGTTCAAAGCCAGCCTCAGCAACTTAACAAGACTCTAAGCAACTTAGTGAGATCCTGTAGCTCAGTGGTTAAGCGCCCTTGGGTTCAATCCCTGGTACCAAAACAACAACAACAACAACAACAACAACAACAACAACACCCAAACCTTATGTATTAGAAATTTAATAAAATCATAGCCACCTGGTACTTGGTGAATTTTATTCATCATACTCATAGAAAAAATTACTTTGGAAATTCAGCCTTGGGTCTTGATTTATCAGCTTATTTTATGAAATATAAACTGGAACAGGTTCTTTAAAATCTTTGTGCTTTCGTGTTCAGTGCCTAAGACAAGTAGATCTCCAGGAACAGGTTACTTGAGACCAGTTCCTCAGGAGGCAAAGGTGTGAAGTAGAGGGGACTACAGCTGTGAAGGGAAGTGTTTGGCTCTTAGGGAAAATGGGTGTGAAAGAATGGGAGTTTAGATCCTGAAAGGGATGAACAGGGACATAGAAGATAACATATTGCTGCAGATGAACAGCTTTTCAGACTCTTGAAAGGATATGAGAGAATGGTGTCAGAACTAGCATCTATAGGCATCACATGATCTTTATCTGGTGGAGGAGGCAGGAAGCCTTAAATGGTTCACAGATTTAAGAAACAGAAGTTAACTGCCTTGGGTTAATCAATGTGTCATTCACTCAATTTTTGCTTTGGCATATTTAAAGCAATCCTGTGATATATATTTAACTTCATTTCGATTTTAATATAATAGTTGTTTGAGAACAAACACACCATAATACAGAATAGAAAATATATTTGACAAAATGCTGTAAAACTGCCAAATAACACTTAGTGAATTGAAAATTCCCTTTTAAAAAATCTAGCATGAGGCTGGGATGTAGCTCAGTAGTACAGTTCTTGCCTAACATGCCAGCCCAGGACCGTGGGTTTGATCCCCAGCACTGGAAAACAAAAGAAACAAAAACCAAACTAACATGAAATGTGTTAATTTATTATTTTATAAAAAACAATTTTTGAACTTTTCATTTTATTAAAATAGTTTATTTAAGGAAAAGATAAAGACGGAAGAATGTGGGAAATACTGGCTAATTATAGCATTATTCTTACCTATTGTGCTGAGAGGAAAAGTTTGTGTTCTGATAATTAAGTATTGACAGAAAAGTGCCACATTACAGTTAGCCCTCTGTATCTAAAGGTTCCACAACAGAGGATTCAACTGTTTGGATCTAATCTGTTTGAATGACCAAAAAAAAAAAAAAAAAAAAAAAAAATTGTGTCTTTACTGAACTTGTTCAGACTTTTTGCCTTGTCTGTATTCCCTACATTATAGCATAACAACTGCCTACATAGATGTACATTGCATAAGGGGTTATAAGAAATCTAGAGATGATTTAAAGTGTATGAGAGCATATATGTAGGTTATATGCAAATGTAATGCCATTTTATGTAAGATACTTGAATATCTATGGATTTTGGTATTTGTAGGGGTCTTGAAACCAGTTAGTTCCCTGTGCATATTGAGGGTTCACTGTTCTTGATTTTATGAAATGGCCAATGCTAAGTTAGTTTGGGTGAACCAAATAATCTTTGGTTCAGAAAAGGGCAAGCTGAGAATTTATTGCTTATTTTGAAAAGAAATTATCAGGAAATAAATACTGTCTTCAAGATTCAAGAAATTTTATTTTTTCCATATTCATTATTGACTTACTAAATCTACTTATTCAATTCTTTTGTAATTTTCTTTTTAAAAGATTAAAATTGGAATTTGAAAGGCAGACATTCTGGACATTGGTGTGTAGCTGCTAGCTGAAGAAATGGAACTGGGCCTGGCCTTTAAGTAAGGATGTTTCAACTTTAACATTTCCCTTCCATGGTAAATACTAGCAAGAATATTTTGGAAGACTAATAGAGGAAGGAGATCAGGGAGGGAGTAGGAAAGAGAAGGGGAGTACTGGGTATTGAAATGGAGAAAGCTTTGTTATGTGCATTTATGAATATGTCAAAATGAACCCTACCATTATGTATAACTATAATGAACTAAAAACAATGCTTTGGAAAAATAGTTGCCAGAATTGTACCACAGAGAATTTCTCCTAGTGCCATGAGTCACAGACTTGTAGTTGTTAAAGAAATATATTCAATATTAGCAAACATATCAGCTGTGGCAGAGATTCCTAGGTGCTTAGGCCTACTTTTGATTTTCCTTTCTAATACAGCTTAAATTTTATTAAAGTAAAAATGTGCCTGGCTAAGAAGCCTTCATATTTTTTATCTTCTCTTTTAGCTGGCGTTAGCCATGTGACAGTCCTTGGTCAGTGGGTGGAAATTTTTGAATGAAGTTTTTGGGAAATTCCTTTTCAACCCAATTTTTTTTTCTTCCTGTCTAGAAATTAGACATAATACTGAGCTATAGCAGTATTCTAGAGACCTTCAAGGAAAGGCCTGGAAATTAACAGTACTCAACCTTCATACAGTGTATGTATGTGTGTATATACAAATACTTACATATATGTATGCACACACACATATTTAGCGAATTGAATCCAGAGCCTCATGTATTCTAGATAAGCACTCTACTATTGAGCTACATCCCTAGCCCTGCACAATGTCACTGAACTGCGAGACTAGTGTCAACAAGTGCCTCTCAACTCAAATTTAGGAGAAGAATAAACCCCTATCTTGTTTACTATAATTTGTACTTCCTTTTACATGTACCTGAACACTGTCCCTCATTTACATGCCCATAATAATATACTTTTTTGGAGATCTAGATTCTTCTGCTTATAATTTAAGTAGGGATTTTTATGTATAAATCTAGAAGACCCTGGAATTTTTAGAATTATTTCTGTCTGTTAGACTTGATTTCACCAGCTGGATATACAAATGGATGAATATTGGCTATTGCTGGAGAGTTGAGAAATGCAAAGAAATATGCTAAAAATAATCTGTAGCATTTCCCTGTGTCATTTCATTTTCTTTTATAAGTTTAAAAAGTCCTTTTTATATTGTGGTCACTAGGATTTTTTTCTTTTTCCTTCTTTTGTTTGTATTAGGGATCAAACTTAGGGCATTGAATATGCCAGACAAGCGCTGTACCACTGAGCCACATTCCAATCCCTGGTCACTAGTTTTTTTCCCACATATTTATATTATGAATATCTTTTCCTACTCTCTGGGTTACTTTTTCACTTATTTAAGTTATCTTTTGAAAAGTAGGTCTAATGTAGTCTGATTTATCATGTTTTCCTTTATGGTTGCTGCTTTTATGTATACTTTAAAAAATCTTTGTCTATTCTAATGTCACAAAGATGATCTCACATATTTTCTTCTATAAAAGTCTTATTGTTTCACCTTTTATATTTAATTCTGCATTCCTTCTGGAATTGCTTTTAGTATGGGATGTGAGGTGAGAGTCACAGTATGTTTTTTTCCAGATGAATATTTAGTTGAGTCAGCACCATTTATTAGAAAAATTATACTTTCCTTACTGCACTGCAAGGGTCACCTTTGTTTTAAGTCAGGTAATCATATATCGTGGGCTGTGGGCTGTGGGCTGTTTCTGGGCTCTAATTTATTTTGTTCTATTAGTTTTTCTACCTGTTTTTTAAATACCACACTGTTCCACTTCTTATAACTTTATGACAGGTTTTGTTAAGTGTTATTAGTGTTCTCCAGCTTTTGTTCTTTTTTTTAATGGTTTTCAAATGCTAGAGGAGTTTTTACCATATTTTGGCTTTTTTATTTTTATTTTTTCCAATTAGTTATACATGATAGCAGAATGCATTTTGATTCATTGTACACAGATGGAGCACAACTTTTCATTTCTCTGTTTGTACACTTCTACATGTGTAGTCATACATGTACCTAGGGTAATGATGTTCATCTCATTCCACCATCTTTCCTACTCCCAAGCCCCCTCTCCTTCCTTTTCTCCCTCCCCTTTGCCCAACTAAAGTTCCTCTATTCTTCCCATTCTCCTCACCCCCATTATGGATCAGCATTCACTTATCAGAAAGAACATTCATCCTTTGGTTTTTTGGGATTGGCTTACTTTGATATTCTCCAACTCCATCCATTTACCTGCAAATACCATAATGTATACCACAATTTCTTTATCCATTGATCTGTTTGTTGAAGGGCATCTAGATTGGTTTCACTGTTTAGCTATTGTGAACTGAGCTCCAGCTTTGTTCTTATTTAAGGGGATCTTAGCTAACCTTGGGGATTGTTGACTGGTTAGGGAGAATTACATTCATTTTGTATGCCTCTGAGTTGCACCATATATATCCCTCAGCTAGTTGACTTACATATTGGTATTAATCTACTTGCTGTCAAGAGAACTCAGTTGGGATCTATAACCTTTTAATGGCCTTTCAAATTTGAGTAAATAGAAAATAACTTCTTGGTTCACAAATAATACATCATATTTAAAATCAGAGCTCACTTAGCATAAATCACTGTAGTGTTAAATAGTCAAATGTTTAGATCAGATGTGTATATTTAATTGCACTGATACTTAATTTTCTCATTTGTAAGTAATTAGCTGTTTTGTATACCATTATGACCAGCTCTGTAGACTTGGTGTTTGGGAATTAGTTTGCTTCAAAAATACAAAACAAGAATAGTGACTGCATCCATCTGGAAGAGTGAATCATCTTTGCATGACATTTAAAGGCAATGATTTGGACTGGGGATGTAACTCAGTGGTAGAACGCTTGCCTAATGAGTGGGAGACCTTGGTTTTGATTGTCAGAACTGCAACAAAACAAAACAAAACAAAAAACTAGAAGTTTTTTTTTTTGTCAATAACAACCTAATTTTGTCAATCTGAAGAAGTTTCTCCTTAAACTTCCTTATTTCCCCATTCCATTTAATTTTGATTGAATAGAGGGGAAAGCAAAAGGTTTTAAAGTAAAATAATTATGATTTATTGACCATTTGTAATTTTACTTACTTTCTTTGGGAAGTGGAGAATTGGAAGGAGAAAGAGAAGTAGGGCTGGCTGGGGTAGTGGCTCAGCGGTTGAGCGCTCACCTAATATGTGCGAGGCCCTGGGTTCGATCCTCAGCATCACATAAAAATAAATGAAATGAAAGTATTGGATCCAACTACAACTAAAAAATAAATATTAAAAAAGAAGCAGGGAGCTTCCTGGATGCAATAACCGTGTGTTCCAAATTTCCATATGACATGTTATATACAATGCATTTAAAATTGTGATTATTGTGGGAAATTGAAAATATATGATTGCTATAACTTTGGGGAATCCCTTTTGTATTTTTGAAAACAAGGAACCAAATGATCACAGATCTGTGTGCATATGGATTATATGAGTAGTTTTTCTTCCCTTTTCACTTAACAAGTGATGAGTTTTAAGGTAGATAGGGTTCATGCTTGATTCACAAGTTAAAACTGAATGCCAGGCATATGAAGCCCTAATCACATGCTTATTTACTTTTAATTATAAATAAGGAATGCATCTTTTCATTTAGAATGTAATTTTAGTAGAATTAAACTTGGACAGTTAAAAATGATGTAATTATATACTATTTTAGTTAAATTAACTATCCAGGTTTGCTGTGATACCTGGCATTTGTTTATACAACTATATTGTGAACAGAAGTTCTTCTTTATTAGCAGATCAATGACATGCTTTTGTCTAAAGATTTCAGTGACAGCATTTATTGAACAGATATTTATTGAACATTTATTGATTTTCAAACTGTGTATGCATTGGGAATAGAAAAATGAGCAAAATAGATGTGATTCTTACTGCTACAAAACTTACTTATCAGAGTTAGGTTCTTCAAGTTTATAAGATTTTTTACTTGTCCTAGGTGAATTTGTTTGCTGGTGACAGTATAGTGCTTCCTCCTTATGTATGGGGGATACATTTCAAGCCCACAGTGTATGCTTGAAACTTCCAATGATACTGACCCCTTTGTACTTTTCTGTGCATACTTATGATAAAGTTTAATTTATAAATTGACACAGCAAGAAATTAACAGCAACAACTAATAATAAAGAACACTTTTAACAGTGTGCTATAATAAAAGTTATGTGTACCTGATCTCTGACTTTCCCTCTTAAAATGTTTTATTGTACTATATACTCACTCTTCTGATGTCAAAGGATACAGTGCCAATGTGATGAGATGAAGTGAGGTGAAGGAGGTTATAGCGATTGTCTACTACAGAAGGATTATTTAACATAAGCATTGTGATGCTGTGACAGTTGATTTTTTTATATGAGTGCAAGCTTTTTAAAAAATATTTATTTTTTGTAGTTATATTTGGACACAATAACTTTATTTTATTTATCGAGGATCGAACCCAGGGCCTTGCAGACACGAGGCGAGCGCTCTACTGCTGAGCCATAACCCCAGCCCTGTGGCAGTTGATCTTGCAACTGAGCTGGCTACTAAGTGACTAATGGGTAGGTATTAGATACACTGGGCCAAAGGATGATTTGTGTCCCAGGTGGGACAAAACAGGATATCATGAGATTTCATCATACTTCTCAGAGAAGTGTGCATTGCGAAAGTTATGAATTATTTATTTTTAGAATTTCCCATTTAATATTTTAGGACCGTGGTTCACTGTTGATAACTAAAACCATGGAAAGCAAAACTGCGGGTAAAGGTCGGGGGACTACTGTAAATAATTTTTGATTGCCCTGTGAATACAGGGCAAGAAGTTTCTCCTTAACCTTCCTCAGGCTTTCTGTTCCATTTAAGTATCAAGTTCTGCTATCTTTCCTCAACATGTAATTTCGTTAATGGTTTAAAGCCTGGCTGGATTTAGCCTTTTTCATTTTTTAAAAAAATATTTGTTGTTGATGGACCTTTGTTTTATTTATTTGTATGTGATGCTGAGAATCAAACACAGTGCCTCACATATGCTAGGTGAGTGCTCTTCTACTGAGCCACAACCCTACTCCCCTGCATTCTTCTTGCAAAGCATATTCTCTGAAAATATTATGGCTTTTTTATGAGTGCTTGTAGAAGTAAGAACATTTAAAATGAATATGCTCTGCATGTTTCTTACATGTTGTGCTTCCTATCTACCATTCTTTCTGCTTGCATGGAAAAACAGAATTATGTGTCTACCTATTCATACATTATGGCTGTATTTGGTAACACAAACTGTCTTTATATATAGACATGATTTGTCTACTTAAACATCGCTAAGTTCTTGTTTAAGAAGCAATGTATTAGGCTGGGGATGTAGTCACTGGAAGAGCTCTTGCCAAGCATGCACAAGGGTTCCGGGTTTGGTTCCTAGCACCATAAAAACAACCAAAACAAAAGAAGCAATGCAAATTAATAAGTAGGGCAGAAGGTAGAATGGATCTTTATCTGACAATCCCTTCCCTGAAAGTATATCTGGGCTTGTTTATTTGCATAATTGCACTTTTTTTTTTAGGAAGTAGGTACTGGGGATTGAGCCCAGGGGTCTTATACTACTGAGCTAGTCCTCTACCCCACTTTAATATTTTATATATATATATATTTTTTATTTTGAAACATGTTCTTGGCTAAGTTGCCCAGGCTGATGTCGAATTTGTGATCTTGCTGCCTCAGTTTCCCGAGTAGCTAGGATTATAGGCATGTACCACTATACCCACCTCTATAATTATACTTTTATACCTTTCAGACCATTTTCAAATTTGTCTACTTCTCTCTATCTCCATTGCTACTGTCCTAGTTCTGATAGGTACTGTTTCTTCCAGTTATTGTGGTAGCCTCCTTATTGCTTGCCTTCCCTGAAACTTAATCTTATTCAGTTCATTTTTCCTCTGTTTTTGTTTTTGAGATGGGGTCTTGCTATGTTGCTAAGGCTGACTTTGAACTCCTGAAACAGTCTTCCTGACTCAGCCTCCAAAGAAGTTGAGGCTACAGGTATTCACCACCCTGCTGGCTTCCTCCATTTTGAAGTGAGAATAATTTTACTGGGGTACATACAGAATTCAGGGAGCTTCTTTGTTGATGTTTTCTGGTTGAGTTTACAGTTTGGCCATAAAGGAGTTAAGCATGCCCAGCTTTTATGTTTAAACTGGGCATTATAGCAAGGAGGAAGCCTTCTAGAAAAACTTGGTTCTTTTAAAGCTTAATTATTATTTACCTCTATGTTTGCTGGCAAAATAACCATGTTTATGATCATATAGTCTTGCTTTAATGCAAATTTGTATAATAATTGTATGTAAATACAAATACACTTGAACCTAGTTCTACTTATGTATTTGAATTTGGAAGACCTGTTGTGTCCTTTAATAGCTTATTTCTGTGGGCTGGGGATGTGGCTCAAGCGGTAGCGCACTCGCCTGGCATGCATGCATGCGGCCCAGGTTCGATCCTCAGCACCACATACAAACAAAGGTGTTGTGTCCGCCAAAGACTAAAAAATAAATACTAAAATTCTCTCTCTCTTTAAAAAAAAAAATAACTTATTTCTGTGATACTTTCCTGGGGTATTTTGTTACCCTATAGTGTTTGTTTGCTCCTGATGCTTCAGCCTCCAAACAAACTGAGATTATAAGCATGGACCACTGCCCAGCAAAGATACTATCATAATTAGTTAAGAGGCAACAGATTAGCTGACCATTCATTGTTGCCCCTTGGCCAGTTTTTTTGAGAGTAGATTTTGGTGGAGTTGCTTTGTTCTTCCATTGCCAAAAATTAGACATGACATACTAGAAGCAAGTGAAGCTATTAAACTGGAAATGGACCAGATAGTGTGATAGTAAAATTGTTAAAGATAATGAAACTATACTGTTAGATGTGAAGTTAATTTAGAATAGCGGGGAAAGAGAAAAGGAGAGGGGGCATGGGGGTAGGAAAGATGGTGGAATGAGCAGAATATCATTGCCCTAGGTACATGTATGACTGCACATGTGGTGCAGTTGTACATCATTTACAACCAGAGAAATGAAAAGTTGTGCTCCATTTGTGTACAGTGAATCAAAAAGCTTTTCTGCTGTCATGTATAACTGATTAGAGCTAATAAAAAATAAATTAAAAAAATTTAGAATTGATTCTAAACTATTCATTGTTTCCTTTTTTGTGATTGTGATGATACAACAAAAATGTTTTTAACCTTCAGTATTTTCTGCTGTTTTTTTGATAATATTTTGGTTGTAAATATAGTTCATATATTGATGTGTTTGAGTATGATCATTAGCCAAGTTTCTGTCAAATGTCATTTTAAAATGTAGTTGCATTTAAATATTGAACTAAAGCAAATGAGATGTCGTTTTCTGTGTTTTCATGATTACATTTCTATGTCTTTATATAGTCCACTTAAGTTTAACTTTTCTTCCATGCGTTTTTTACATTCAGAAGCATGTATCCTTCTTACTCAAATTATTCAAGATTTTGTGATGTGCGCTGGTGGAAAATGACTCATTTAATGGAATTGTGTTCCTGTCAGGCTTATTAGAGCATGCACATTTCATTGAAGGAAAGATTCCTAAGAAAAAAGTCTACACCAGACAAAAGTAATGGCATCTTGGCCAAGTTCTTTATCTTATCACTATCGCCTTTGGAGTTACTTAGTGGTGCCTGATCAAGATAGGATCAGTTTTCTTTCTTCTCTTCTGTTGTACGATTTCCTTAATTAATACCTAAGAAAAATCACAACAAGCTAATTTAAATCATTAGGCAATTTCTGGATCTTAGCCAAATTTGAGTTTGGGTTTTAGCATGCTGTCTTTTTAAACATTGTTACTTGTGTAAATAACTCCTTAGAAGGCCAAGATAATGTAATAGAATTTTTGTGTTGCTTGTGGGTGTATTAAATGATGTATTGAATAGTGTAATTTTTTTGAATGGCAGTTTAGGAATATGTATCAAGAATTTTGAGTTTTGCCTAGCAGTTCCACTTTCAGGATTCTGTGTATAAAATGTACAAAAAGATTTGGCAAAGATAATCAATGTTAATATTGTATCTATAGGCAGAAATTTGGTAAATCAAAATATCCCCCAAAATAATTATGGTTAATTTATGTAAAAGAATGTTACTTAGCCATTTTAAAGTTTATTTCTTAAGCCTAGTAATAAAAGAAAATCCTAATCCTATAAAAATGAATTGTCAATAATCAATAGCAGTTAAAAACCCAAGTCCTGGGAGTGAGAATGTAGCTTAGTGGTAGTGCGCTTGCCTAGCATGCACAGGCCCCGGGCTCAATCCACTAACACTTCAGAAAAACAAAACAAGTGGATTTTTGTCTATACAGGTCTAGCAAAATCATCAAAACATATTGAATTCAAGTACAATATATACAGTTACATATCCTAAATTATATATACATACATATTTACACATATTCACATGATACGTATGCACAGAAAAGTAACAAAAACATAATGAATTGTATTTATATTCTTTTATAAGTATGCACATGCGTAGAAAAAAGTCTGTTTAGTTAAACTATGAATAGTGACTAGACTAGAGGAGGTGAAAAGGTACTTTGAAGCAAGTCCTACTTGAATTTTGAACAGTGAGATTGTACTAATAAATTACTAGTAATTAAAAGTAAGTGATAGGGCTTAAGATGTGAAAGCCCTTGAGTATTCCCAGCTCTTTGCCAAAAATAAAAAATAAAAATGAAAATATGTCCTAAAACTTAAGGTTTCCTTTTGTAAAGAAAATGTTTTTAAGATAAAAGCAGACCGGGCATAATGGTGCAAGTCTATAATCCTAGCGGCTCAGGAGGCTGAGACAGGAAGATCTTGAGTTCAAAGCCAGCCTCAGCAAAGGCAAGGTGGTAAGCAATTCTGTGAGACCCTGTCTCTAAATGAAATGCAAAACAGGGCTGGGAGTGTGGCTCAGTGGTTGAGTGCCCCTGAGTTCAATCCCTGGTTACCTCCTACCACCCCCCCCACCCCCCAAAAAAGAGATAAAAGCAGTGGTGCAGGGTGTGATAGTGCATGCCTGTAATCACAGTAACTGGAGATGCTGAGACACTGAGGGCAGGGTGATCTCAAGTTACAGGCCAGCCTGGGAAACCTAGTGAAACCCTGCCTCAAAGAGAAAGGTTGGGGGATGTAGCTCAGTGGCTCAGTGGTAGAGTGCCCCTGGGTTTAATCCCTAGTACCAGGGTTACCAGGGATATATAAGCAGTGGTTATCTGTAGAAGTTAAAATAATTCTGATTTTCTTTGGATTTTTCTGAATTTTCTATATTTTTTCCCCACGAACAAGCCATTATTTAATAACCAAAAGCAGAAAGATTTTTGATTTTTTAATTTGGTGCTAGGGATTAAACTTAAGCCTCATGCATGCAAAGCACACATTGTACCACTGAATTGTACCCCAGCCTTAAGATATAAGTGTGTATGTATAATTTGTATGTTACATACACACACACTTTTTTAAGCTAAAATCATAGGTAGTAATATAGTTTGGGTTCAGTATTACTTTGATTCAGATCCAGGCTCTAACATTGACTAGTTGTGTGACTCTGGAGAGGTTGCTCTATTTTGCTCACAGGTTTATTTTTGAAGACTAGTAAAATAGGGCATATGCAACTTAATTTCTTTTTTCTTTTATCTCTCTCTCCCTCTCCCCCCCCCACTTTTTTTTTTTGGTACTAAGGATTGAACGAGGGGTATTCTATCACTGAACCACACCCCCAGCCCTTTTTATTTTTTATTTTGAGATAGGTTCTCCCAGGCTGGCTCTCAACTTACTGATTTTCCTTTCTCAGCCTTCAGAGTAGCTGGGGATTACAGACATGTGCAATTATCTATGGCTCTTGTTTTTCCTTTCAGTGTCATAATCATTGATTCTTCAAAATGAATGAAAAGCACCACGAAAGTATTTACAGAAATACAAATGTAGTAAGAAGCAAGACAGTTGAAAGGCTCATGATATGATAGTTTCAGAAATAATTCTGCTACAGGATAGAAAGTGAAATTTTTTTCACTAGAGTAAAACAAAGCAGTGTGTGATTTTCAGTTTTGATGGGGGCAGGAGGCAGGAATGAAGCCTCTGTGTGCAGTTGGAAACCATTATCAGTCAGCAGTAACTTTTTTTTTTTTTTTAAGTTTAGTCGATGAAAATTTGCCCACAAGTTCAACCTGGTGAATTCTTTTAAAGCTGTGTTGTAGATGAAGTGTTGTCTTTAATCATCATGGCTATCAATATTAAGAAATAAAAAGTATTCAGTGTTCCAGGCTAATGAGTCTTACATTAGTCATTCAATACATAAAATGAAATATCTTCATTAATTTCAGAGATTATATTTCAGGAGCATAAGATGATTAGGGGAAATAGAAACTAATATCAAATTCTAATAGCAATTAATAACTAAATTTTTCTTACATGTTAGAGAACACAGACATTTTTACATTTTCTGTTTTGTAGAGGAGGTTTGTCAGACTTTAAAGAGGAGCATTAATTGTTATCAAACAGCTAGCTAAGGGCTGGGGATGTAGTGTAGTGGTAGAGCACTTGCCTAGCTTGAATGAGATCCTGGGTTTGAGGTCCTGGGTTTGATCTCCCCCACTGCAAACAAACAAGGCAAGAAAAACCAAAACAAAGTAAACAAAACCACATATAAACCCCCCAAATCAGCTAGTTAAGTGGCAAAATAGAATATAAT